>NC_091447.1:66164839-67414505 GCF_964237555.1 Oryctolagus cuniculus
CCTTAACACTGTAAACAATAAGCATCATAATGCTGCACACTGGAATCTTACAGAATCTTAGAGCGTGACTTTTTTTTTTTTTGACAGGCAGAGTTAGACAGAGAGAGAGAGACAGAGAGAAAGATCTTCCTTTTCCATTGGTTCACCCCAAAAATGGACGCTACAGCTGGTGCTCTGCGCCGATCCGAAACCAGGAATCAGGTGCTTCTCCTGGTCTCCCATGCAGGTGCAGGGCCCAAGGACTGGGCCATCCTCCACTGCCCTCCTGGGCCACAGCAGAGAGCTGACTGGAAGAGGAGCAACCGGGACAGAATCCAGTGCCCCAACCGGGACTAGAACCCGGGGGTGCCGGCACCGCAGGTGGGGGATTAGCCTAGTGAGCCGTAGCGCCAGCCCTAGAGCTGTCTTAAAGTCCAGCATATGTAGACATTTCATTTCTAGGCATTTTATTTTTATTAGATTTATTTATTTATTTATTTTGAAAGGTAGTTATAGGCAGTGAGAGGGAGAGACAGAAAGGTCTTCCTTCCATTGATTCATTTCACAAATGGCTGCAATGGCCGGAGCTGCACCGATCTGAAGCCAGGAGCTTCTTCCCAGTCTCCCACGAGAGTGCAGGGGCCCGAGGACTTGAGCCATCTTCCACTGCTTTCCCAGGCCATGGCAGAGAGCTGGATCGGAAGAAGAGCCCCCAGGAATAGAACTGGTGCCCATATGGGATGCCGGCGCTGAAGGGGAGGATTAACCCACTGTGCCATGGCGCCCTCCCCCCAGGCATTTTAAATGTGAGGGTTTCTCTGCAGCTTTGAACTGCCCAGGGGCACTGCCCAGCAGCTGTTGGGGAGCAGCGGTGGGAGCACTGAACATTCAGACAGAAAGGAAGATGTTTTGAGGACAAACATCAGTCATGGCAGTAGAAGTGGAAACTGGTGGAATCCATGTTGTGGCGTGGGAGGTTAGACGCTGCCTGTGACGCCAGCATCCTATGATGGGAGCCAGTTCAAGTCCTGGCTATTTTTTAAAAACATATATTTATTTGAAAGAGTTATATATAGAGAGAGGTCTTCCATCCTCTGGTTCACTCCTCAGTTGGCCACAACAGCCAGAGCTGTGCCGATTTGAAGCCAGGAGCTTCCTCCGGGTCTCCCATGTGGGTGCAGGGGTCCAAGCACTTGGGCCATCTTCTACTGCTTTCCCAGGCCACAGCAGAGGGCTGGATTGGAAATGGAGCTGCCAGGGCTTGAACCGGTGCCCATATGGGATGCCAGCGCTTTAGGCCAGGGCATTAACCTGCTGCGCCACAGTGCCTGCCCCGTGACTTGCTATTCTAATTAAGGACAGCCTTTATATTTGTATCCTTATGTTTTTCCTCCAGTCTGTGGTGGAAACATTGTGGCTGAGTATTGACAACAAGGATAGGATTGGGTAGGGTGGTGCCTGGTTGTGGGGACGATGAGATGAGGAAGAGCCTTGTTTGTCATGGGGCAGTGGATCACCGCTTGGGAAGGGAACCTCCTGGATGCTTGGTGTGGGATGTCAGATGTCCGTGAGTGGAGCTTGGTGCCGGCCGGGTGAGCTGGTTTTATTTGAGAGGGAGAGATAGACAGAGAGCTTCCATCTCTGGTTCACTCCCCAAATGGCTGCAACAGCCGGGACTGGGCCAGGCCGGAGCCAAGAGCCTCATCTGGGTCTTGCGCGTGGGTGCAGGGGCCCAGGCGGGTGGGCTGTCTTCTGCTGCTTTCCCAGGGGCTGCGCTAGCAGGGAGCCGGATGGGAAGCAGAGCAGCTGGGACTCAAACTGGCACCCACATGGGAGGCTGGCGTTGCCGCGGCAGTTTAACCCATTGTGCCCCAGCGCTGTGGGTGGGAGAAAGGGCGTCCCTTCCAGTGGGAGCAGCATTGCAGTGGGGGGGCCAGGCAGGCTGGGAAGGTCTGAGGAATGGGGAGGAGGCCAGGTGGTGGGAGCCGGGAGCTCGTTAAAGGGATATTTCAGCAAGTGCATGTGAAATGGAAATAAAAGATGGTGCCTGTTTTCTGTGAATTTTTGATGTGCCCCATGCATATGTGTGCACCTGGGGCTAAAACAGGAAGGGTGTTAGAGACCACAGTGGGCGCTGTGAGCACTTGGGGGCCGAAGGGGCGCTAGGAACAGCTGTGTTGCTTAGTGTGTCCCTCCCTCGGGTGGCTATGGCTGCTGTAGCTGAGGGAGCACAGGCAGGGACAGACCAGGGCCTCAAGGGCGTGGACTGACATGGACTGACTCACTCCAGAGGGTGGCTAAGCTTCAGAGTGACACTGGGACTGTGCGACCCCTCTGTTGCCAGCTCTGGTTGCCAATACAGGCTTGTGCAGCCCGCCTTGCTGTTGGCTCCTTGTCCCTCCTGGGGCCGGTTCTTCACGTCTCCAGTCTGCCGAGTCATACTGTCCCCCACTCCATGGGGACACGGGGTTAATGAGGCTCTGTGCCTTGGCGAGAGCAGGTAGTGTGCTTCGTGTCCCCTGGGACCACCCCTGAGCCTCTCCTGTGTGTCTGCCCTGCCTTGTCGGCACCGTGCTGCCTTGGCTGAGGCCACTTCTTTTTTTTTTTTTTTTTTTTTTTTTTTTGGACAGGCAGAGTGGACAGTGAGAGAGAGAGAGACAGAGAGAAAGGTCTTCCTTTGCCGTTGGTTCACCCTCCAATGGCCGCCGCGGCCAGCGCGCTGCGGCCGGCGCACCGCGCTGATCCGGTGGCAGGAGCCAGGAACCAGGTGCTTTTCCTGGTCTCCCATGGGGTGCAGGGCCCAAGCACCTGGGCCATCCTCCACTGCACTCCCTGGCCACAGCAGAGGGCTGGCCTGGAAGAGGGGCAACCGGGACAGAATCCGGCGCCCCGACCGGGACTAGAACCCGGTGTGCCGGCGCCGCTAGGCGGAGGATTAGCCTAGTGAGCCGCGGCGCCGGCCTGGCTGAGGCCACTTCTGTCCCTTACTGAGCAGCCCATGGGGCACGTTTGCCTTCTGATCCTTCAAGGCTCAGGTGGCGCTTTTGGCTTTCAGGCCTTGCCATCTCTGTCACTACCACGCGGCTCTGCCCTTGCAGGAAAGAGCCGCGGTAGGCAGTATGTACTTGCGCACTGGGCGGGGCTGTGTCCCAGCAGGACTTTCTGTGCCAGAGCAGGTGGCCATGGCGGTAGTGTGCCAACCCCCAGATCAGAAGATGTGACCTTTGTCTTGCGCATCCTGCCCTAGCTGGCCAGCATGTTACAGCAGCGTGATGTCTGGGCTTTCTTGGGATGTTCTACTTGGCCCTGCCTCAGTTCCCCCCGTAGACAGTTTGGTACCAGTTGTCAGGCCCTTCAGCAGTGAGGGTCCAGGTGACCTTTGTGAAGGGCGTGGGACGCTCAGTTTGCGCAGGACCCAGTAGACCCAAGAGAGGGGCAGGGAGAAAGTAGACAGTATTTTGGGGTCCAGCTTGAGCTTTGTCATGTCCCCAGGACCAGGCTGAAGCTGAAGTGCCAGATATTTGCGTGTAGCCCTGGGTGCAGAGTTCCTGAGGCAGCACAAGTGTTAGCACAGATGGTGGAAGGCCTGGGCCCGTGGAAGGGACAGCAGGCCCCAGGGGTACCTCACAGAGCCCAGGCTTCCCTGACAGGTGCCAGCCACCCCAGAGATACCTGGGCAACCCCAGCGTCTCCAAGGAACTGGGCTCCCCAGACAAGCGGTCCTCCTCGGCCCTTGCCTCCTCCCCTCCAGTTAAAAGGGAGCTGACAGCGTCTGCTCGAGTTGGAGAGGATAAAGTGGCAACAAAGGAACTCTGCTGCACAAAGCAACAGTGACTTGATTTCATGCAGATCACCATGGCCACCACCTGCTGCGAGGGATCCGCCCCCAAACTGTGTGTATGTGTGTGTGTGTGTGTCTGTGTGTGTGTGTGTGTAAGTGGAGTACCCAGGTGCAGGGTCAAAGCCAAACCATAATGATTTATCGAGGGAGCGGAAGAGTCTCTCATGAGTTGGTAATTGTGTACTTAAGGGTTACTTGATACTGTTTTAAATGTATGGGTTGGAAATAAAAACAGTAAAAGCTCCCTGAACCCTGCCAGTTCAGGGTAGATGGCAAAACAGTCCACATGGTCTATCAGTGGAAAGCGTTACAGTTTATTCTCAGCCAGTGCTCCTCATTCTAAGAGTGAGGAGTGTTATCTGCTTGGTGTTGGCTCCTTCTGAATTCCACACTGAGTGTGTGGAGGGCCCCTCACGTGCAGTGCTCAGTCATCCCTGCGCGTGCATTCCAGTGTCCCGAGCACAGCTGTGTGGCAGACACTGTCCTAGGTGCTTGACGGGAAAGCAGGCCTCAGGCAGGCAGCCACGTCCCCTTGTCCTCGCGACGCTGGTGTCGTCGCTGGGTGAGAAGGTCCGCAGAGACAGGGCAGCTGCATCGTGTGGCGTGTGGTGTGTGGTGTGTGGGAAGGGGCCAGGGTGTGGAGGAGAAGGAACAGGGTAGGAGGAGGGCTGGAGGCCTGGAGGGGACAGGGCAGCAGCTGAGCGCACACACTCACAGCTGCCATTGGGACTGGGCACCCATGGGTACTGGTTAAGTTTTTGGGTGAACAGTGCTGTGTGTGGTAGTTCGGTTTAGGGACACGTTCAACTTGGGGTGCAGGTTGGAGAACTGACTTTGAATTGCCACAGATGCTGAGATTTTGTTTAAAACACAAATGTCCCCAGTGGGAGGGTACCTGTTGTTGGAGGCAAATGAAGTTGGTGATGGGTTGGGTTGGTGGGTAGGTGCCGCTGGGTCAGACCTCTGGGGCCAGAAGGGGCCAGGGCTTCCACTCTGAGTGAACGTGGAGTCTGATTCAGAGGCGGCCTTCCCAGGGGGGTGGGGTGGGGGCGGGGGGTAGTGTGAGAAGTGTTCACAGGCTGGATGTATTTGATGGCAGAACCAGCAGCATTGCCTAATGGACTGGATGGTCAGGGGAGTCCCGAGAGGGCCACGGCAGGTTTTAAGTCGGGCGTTTGAGAGAGTGGATTTGCCACAGGCTGCATGGGGGAGTCGTGGTGCAGTGTGGACATCTGAAATGGCCTTGAAACCTCTTGCGTGTGCCCTGTATGTTGAGATGTGACCTTTCTTCATGCAGTTACCCTTGAGGAAGACACAGGGTACTGGGGGCTGGCGCTGTGGTGTGGCAGGTGAAGCCACCGTCTGCAGTGCTGGCATTCCATGAGTGAGTTCTGGTCCTGGCTGTTCTGCTTCCAGTCCAGCTCGCTGGTACTGTGCCTGGGAAAGCAGAAGATGCCACCTGAGGGGATGCAGATGGTGTTCCAGGCTCCTGGCTCCCGTCTGGCCCAGCCCTAGCTGTTGGGGCCATTTGGGGAGCAAACCAGTGGGTGGAAGATCTCTCTCTGTAGCTCTGCCTTTCAAATAAATAAATAAATCTTTTAAAAAGGAAAAGGGAGTAGGGTGCTGGGATCCTGTTGAATCATTTCTCCTCCCGTGGTCGGTAGTTTGTGTTTGATCTGCCTGTGTTCCTAATTTGCGTGATCGCTGTTTTATGGTAAATCTCGACACGGGTAGGGTAAAGCCTCCAGACTCCTTCCTGTTCTTGCTAGTCGAGCGCTTTTGTGTTTCCTGGTAAGTTTTGGAACGAGCTTGTGTTTTCTGCAGAGAGTCTGCTGAGTGTTCTGCCTGAGATTGCGGTGAACCTGCAGATGGATCTGGGAGAGAGCTGACGCCTGCTGGCCCATAAGCCAGGCGCGTCTCTCCGTTGCTTATGTTTTCTTCCATTTCTCTCAGCGATGTTTTATTGCGGCGTATCTATGCTAAGGATGTCATGAGTGTGTCTTTGTGAGACTCTGGTTGCTTGTTGCTGCTGGGTTTCCACGGCGTGGGTGCCCCTGACTTAGACTAGGGCGACATCCCGGTACCTGTCAGCAGTTGGAAGCCATCCCGAGTCAGAAATGCGTTTAATGCACTTAATTCACATCCTGGTTAGCAACACAGCGAGCGCGCTACTGCGGCGTCCGCATTACTCTCCCTGGTTATTCCCCTTGTGATGGGGGGGTGGCCGACAGGGAGCTGCGGCACTGCTGCTGCCCAGTGTGCCAGGAGAACATCAGACGCACATTGCCAGCCCGAGGAGAGATGTGTACCCAAACTCTGAGGTACAGTTTCTACTTACTATGTGTCACCTTTGCACGGTCATAAAGTTGAAGAACTGTCAGACTGCCATAAGCTGGGGACCATCTGTGTTGACCTGGATCTCGGCAACAGCGCAGGTGCTTGGGCTGTGTGGTTGCAGAGGCTCCCACCTCCGGGGCAGAGTGGCCTCAGCTCGGTAGGTGTGGAATAATCAGGGTTCTCGGTGCCTGTTGGGTTTCCCAGCCCAACTGGGGCCAAAACCGTCCTTCCCTGGGAGCCAGCCCTGGCCGTGTCTGCAGCCAGCTCTGGGCCTCACTTAGAGGTCACCATGCACCCCCCAGTGCCCAGGGTCTTTCTACAGAGCTCACTGGTGTGTGCTCTCATCTGTACTTTGCAAGTTCCCTTGTGAGTGTTTCTCGCCGTCCGCAAGCTGGGATTGCTGTGGATCCAGTTTAAAAATAATGGTCTCATAGCAGAGCAGGCTCCTTCCTGGTAATCCTGTTGGTGCAAGAGCGACAAGAGGTGATGTGGACAGTATTTGGCGACTTGCAGTGGACAGATCTGCCTGGGAGTCGGCCAGCTCACTGGGTTCAGCCTCTGGCTCACAGCCCTGGACATTGGACGTCTGACGTCACAGATTAGGAGTGAAGTCCGTGACCTTGGGAGAGTTCCTGAACATTCTTGAGCTTTTCCTTTTACCATTTTTATTTTTAAATATTTATTTGAAAGGCAGAGTTATAGAGAGGCAGAGAGCAAGAGAGAGCGAGAGAGGTCTTCCATCCACTGGTTAACTCTCCAGATGGCTGCAATGGCAGGAGCTGAGCTGATCAGGAGCCAGGAGCTTCTTACAGGTCTCCCAAGTGGGTGCAGGGGCTCAAGCACTTGGGCCATCTTATACTGTTTTCCCAGGCCATAGCAGGGAGCTGGATCAGAAGTGGAGCAGCCAGGACTTGAACCAGGGCCCATATGGGATGCCGGCACTACAGGCAGAGGATTAACCTACTGAGCCACAGTGCCAGCTCCAAAGACTGACTTCTTTTTTATGCCCCGAAGATTTACTTTATTTGAAAGGCAGAGCTACAGAGAAGGAAAGAGAGATTCCGTCTGCTGGTTCACTCTCTAAATGCTGGCAACAGGCAGGGCTGGGTTAGGCAAAGGCCAGGCATCAGGAACTCCATGCGGCTCTCCCATGTGGGTGACAGGGACTCAGGTACTTGGGCTGTCATCCGCTGCCTTTCTAGGTGCGCCGGCAGTGAAGCTGGATCAGGTGGAGGGCGCGACTCAAGTCGGCGCTCTGAAGCTGGGTGCCGGCGTGGCAAGTGGCAGCTCCTGCTGCGCCGCAGCACCCACCTCTGGCCGTGGTCTTCCTGACCGTACAGCAGGCGGCCCTTCTGGGCAGTGTCCTGCAGAGGTGGTCCTTGGGGTTAGGTAGAGCTGCCTTGATCCTGTTCCCGGGCGTATCACAGCCTCAGTCCCTGAGAGCAAACCCAGTGCTGCCTGGAATGGCGAGTGCTTTCGCAGGGGTCCAGCGTCTTTGAACTCGGGGCTGTCTGTGTAGACTTCACTGCGTGAGCATCCCCAGTCCTGCCGATGTGCGTGCTGGGAGGCAGCAGTGGTGGCTCAAGTCCTTGGTTCTCTGTGCTCAGGTTGGACACCACACTGGGCTCCAGGCTCCTGCTTTGGCCTGATTCCACCCTGGCTGTTTTGGGCATTTGGAGAGTGAACCAGTCGATGGATACTCACTCTTGTTTAGTCTCTCTGTCTCTGCTTTTCAAATAGAATGAAAAACATAAGTAAATAAAGATTTTTAAAAATGTCCTTACTCTTGTCTCTGTTGTAGAAGGCATTGCCCTGTTGGAAGTCTGAAATCTCACTGCGCAGTTTCAGGGGATGGAGACATTCCAGACCGCCGCTGTGTTCCAGAAGCCTCCCTGGGAAACTCAGTGTTTCTCTTTCTGTCATTCGGTTTAGGTTGTTGGGTGCGTTGACGCAAGCTGCCTTTCGCGCGAGTAGCCGCAGCCATGACCGAGTGGTAGGAGCAGCATCCTGGACCTTGAAGCAGGTGAGTGCTGGGGCTGAGGCCTGTGGAGTGAAGGCTCCGCCTCCTGCAGCCGCAAGTCAGCTCTTGGACGCGTGAAGCCAAGTGCTTCCTCGATAGCCGATGGCCAGCCTGGAGCAGATGGGGAGCAGGTCCCTGTGGGGTTGCAAGCCCAGCCCTGAAGAGGATGAGGATCCGGGCGATGATCCTGGCCAGGTGGCCTTTGCCCTGTGCCCATCCCGTGATTTCCCAATGCTGGCCCAAACAGAACTTTCCCTTGGTCACTGCACAGCACACGGCCCCATGTGGAAGCTCAGGGCTGGTGCCCCTTGCCTTGTCCTGTGCGTTTGGGGGGCAGCTGAGCCGGCCCTCCTTGCGCCGAGCTCTGCAGTGAGGACCCTGCCAAGGTCTATGTGAACCCAGCAGGACAGAGCCTGGCACGTGTGTGGGGTTTTCTGTGACTTGGGCCCAGGGACGCCTGCCTGGGGAACACTGTAGGACTGAGCAGGGTCTCTTGGTGACCTCGTGGGTCAGCTGCTTTGTCCCACTGAGGGAGGGTGATGTGGCTCAGAGTTGGCGGGCACGTGTCCAGGGGCTCAGCCCCCATCTGACAGCATCCTGATGACTCCATGTTGTGAGATTTGGCTGCTCTGGCTTGCCTGCTGTGGCATTTGCAGTCTGTGACAACTGGTGAATTATTTTTATGGGGTTTCAGCTTTTACCTGCCCATGCATGGCAAGAAAATACGGCACTGTCAAGTGCTTCTGGTGTCAGCAAAACATTCCTGAATGTTCTGCTAATGAGACCAGATCTTCCTGTTGGTCATTTTGTTCTGTTTTCAGAAAAATTGAGATATACTTTGTACATTCAAAAAGTAATTCAGTGGGGGTTCAGAGATTGTGCAGTTACCACCATTATTTAATTTCATACACTTTCATCACTCTGGAAGAAACCCTGTATCTGTCAGTAATTTGTGCTCATTTTGCCCTGCCCTGGCCCCTGGCGGCCCCCCACTCCTCTGCTTCCTGTCTCTGTGGATTGGGGTGGTCTCTACATTTCCTACCCGTGAAGTCACATACTGGCTTTTCCCACTCAGCATCAGGTTTTCCAGGTTCTTCATTTTGTAGCAGTGTCAGTGCCTGGGTCCTGTTCGTGGCAGAGTAATGCGCCCTGCATGGCGGTCCTCAGTGTGTGTATCCGTTCATCTGTCCACAGACGTTTGGTTGGTTTCTACTTTTTGGCTGTTGTGAACAGTGTGTGTGTGTGTGTGTGTGTGTGTGTTTTAAGGTTTATTTCTTTGAAAGAGTTTACAGAGAGAGAGAAGGGGGGGGGAGAGAGAGAGAGAGATCTTCCATCCACTGGTTCCCTCTCCTAGTAGCCACAGCAGTTGGAGCTGGGCCAGGCCATCTGGGTCTGCCGCATGGGTGGCAGGGACCCAAGCTGCCTTCCCAGGGTGCATTAGCAGAAAGCTGGGCTGGACGTGGAGTAGCCAGGACTTGAACCAGTGCTTTGATGTGGGATGGGGGCGTCCCAGACGGTGGCTTCACCTGCTTTCCACAACACTGGCCCCTGTGTGTCACTCTGAAATGGTTTCAGGAGCGTCCAGACTGCCTGCCCAGGTGGCCGGGCACTATTTTACGTTTTCCTGGCCCTGTACTGGGCTCCCAGGGTTCTTGGGAGGTAAGGGTAGACTCGAGGTCTGTGGGTTTCGTGGAGATTGGGGTTGGCAGTGTGCCTAGCGCCCACTTCCTGGTGCGGGTGCCAGTGTGCCACCACTGCCATTTGGGCGTGTCAGACATGACAGAGGCAGGAGGAGGACCGGGGGCTCGGAGTCCTGCAGCCACAGTTGTCCTGGTGTTTGTGCTGTGGCGTTCACTGCTGCTGAGGGAGAAGCCCCTGCAGCCCAGGGGCCTGGGGTGGAGGTGTGGCCTGCCCCTCACCCGGCTTCCCAGGGCGCTGTCTGAGGGCAGTGGGACGTGCTCAAGGTTCTCCAGGTCCCACGCCTGGCACCTGTGCCTCTGTGGGTCCCTTCCCTAACTCGGAAGTACAGGTCCTGAGCAGCAAGTTGTGAGTGAGTGAGTGGGGAAAGCTCTTGTCCTCGCCAGCAGGCCGCAGGGAAGGCACAGCCGTAGCAGGAGGAGCACCAAGTTAGGGGGTTCAGAAAGGAACTTCCAGAGGCCTGTTGTCCCCACACTCTGCATGCCGGGGTTTTAAGGCTTATAGATAGGTGGGGTGTAAGTCAGCCCAGCATGTTGATTGATTGCAGGTTTGGGCCTCCTCTTGGCTATTTCCTGGTCAGCACTAGCCGACACCTGCTCTCGGCCTCTCTTCACCTGGGGCCTTCCCATTCCTGGCCCCAGGACTGAGTGGGCACAGAGGCGGAGCGGGGCGGGAGGAGGGCTGGCTCCCTGTGAGGCAGGTGAACAGTCCACACAGCGCCCGCTGCGTGCCTTCATGTTCCTGAGCAAGTGAGTCAGGCTCTGCTCCGGCTAGTGGGCGGGCAGGGACACTGCTTGTCCCACAGGTCCGTGCTAGCCCGTGTGCTAGGGTTAGGATCAAAACTGGGCGTGGCTGTAGGAAGTCAAGCCAGTGGCCTGTGGCCCGAGTGTGAGTGCGGCTGAGTCTGACGGTAGCACTCAGGCACGCTGGAGCTTCACTGGGCCCTCTCTGAGCCCTTGGTCAGACCAGAGGTGGGCACGGTTGCGGTCATGGGATTGGGCTCTGCTGTAGTTCCTTTTGGGATTCCCGACTCCTTGGAGTGGGGTTGACGGTAGCCAGCAACACTGCCTGTGCGTTGGCCCTTCACTCTGGCCGTTCTAGCTCTAGAAACGGAGCCCAGAGGGAGGGTGGCGAGGAGCCGCTCTGCGCAGTGCTCAGACAGCAAGGCGGGAGCGGCGCACACGTGTTGTCCGGGTGGAGCTGGGGTCCCAGCGGCGGGAGGAGGCGAGGAAGTCTTCGTGAGCCATGTGGTGGGATGAGTGGGCCAATGGCAAGCGGAAAACAAGACAAAGACGAGATGCTGAAACAGCCGTGGGGTGCTGGCATCGGTGTGTGCCTGTGCATTATTCCTGTTTTTAAACTGGCAGCAGAAGTGAAGCAGAGCACAGGGTGACTCCAGGAAGCGGGGTGGAGGTGGCGCTGGGGTTCCCTGGGCCTCCTCTGAGTGTTCCTTTAGTTCTTTCTTTAAAATTTATTTATCTGAAAGAGTTACACAGAGAAAGGAGAGGCAGAAACAGAGAGAGAGGTCTTGCATCCACTGGTTCACTCCCCAGTTGGCTGCAATAGCCGGAGCTGCACCAATCCGAAGCCAGGAAGCAGGAGCTTCCTCCAGGTCTCCCATGCAGGTGCAGAATCCCAAGCACTTGAACCATCTTCCACTGCTTTCCCAGCAGAGAGCTGGATCGGAAGTAGAGCATCTGGGACTTGAACTGGCGCCCATGTGGGAGGCTGGCACTGCAGGCGGGAGCTTTACCTGCTACGCCGCAGCACCGGCCTCCCTTTGTTTCTTTTATTTTTTACTTACTTATTTTCATTTGGAAGGTAGACAGAAATCTTCTATCCTGTGGTTCGTTTCCCCAATGCACGCTCAGCTTGGCTGGGCCAGGCCAAAGCCTTTCAGGTTTCCCACATGGTGACAGCAGCTCAAGTACTTGAGCCATCACCTGCTGCCTCCCAGGGAGCACACTGACAAGAAACTGGGTCAGAAGTGAAGTGACGGTCTCAAACCAGGCTCTCCCGTATGGAATGTGTATGTCCCAAGTCCCGACTTAACCCCAGTGTCAGATACCTGCCCCAGAGCGTTCCTGTCCTTGGAGCTCCATGTGCTCGTTGTATGTCCACGATCACTGGCAGAAGCAGGCCAGGTGGTGGTGATGGTGGAACTTCTCACAGATTCAGGGGCAGAGCGAAGTATGTGGGCCTGGGTGCCCGTTGAGGGGGCTCAGTTGGTGGCTTACCCTCTCAGGGAGGGTTCGTTTCCCGTGACTTCAAAGCCCAGTGAGCAGTTGGACTGTGAATCTGTTAGTGAGAGAAACCCTAAGGGCAAACAGAAGTTTAGAAAAACAAACCTTAGCCTGTTTCTTGGGATTCACAGTTTTGGTTTCAGGATAACAGTGCCATTATTATTCCAGTCGGGTGTTGCAGGAGGAGACAAGGAGTTAATGTTTCTAAGAAAGGAAAATGCAGACATAAAGTCACAGCGCCTAAGTAAAGCATTTAATTCTAAATCTGTGTTGGGAGTGTCGCGATTGTGTAAGGTGCTACCTGGGTTGTGTCAGAAGGACCCAGTGGGCCCCTTGGCCAAGGCTGGGATAGGTGGGGGTGAGCTCGCTCAACCCGTCCCTGCGCCGAAGTGTTCAGAACCCATGGGCAGGAAAGGAAAGACTCGGCCGTGCCTTGTGGAGACTGTCCGAGGGAAATGGCGAGCATTTGCACGTGCCCAGTGGACACGTGGTTAAGTTGTTGACGGTGTCGTGGTGCTCGCTGGTTGTGTGGACACAGACTGACTCCTTCATTCGTGAGCACCAGCACGAGGCCAGCAGGGGTGGGCGAGGAGCAGCAGGTGGAAGGCACGAGGCTGGTCCGAGAGACTGGGACCTGGGCTCGTGCTGCGTGCCACCCGTCTTCCCATTCTCTTCACATCTGTGGGCATGTTTGAAATGTTCCCTACTGAAAAGTGTAATCCCAGCGTGTGACCACGTAAGCACTTGTCCTCGTATAGAGAATGAAGTGTTGTTTTTTTTTTTTTTTTTTTTTTTCTGGCAGGCAGTTAGAGAGAGAGAAAGGTGTTTCCATTGGTTCACCCACCAAATGGCCGCTAAGGCCAGTGTGCTGTGTTGATCCAAAGCCAGGAGCCAGGTGCTTCCTCCTGGTCTCCCATGCGGGTTCAGGGCCCAAGCACTTGGGCCATCCTCCACTGCCTTCCAGGACACAGCAGAGAGCTGGACTGGAAGAGGAGCAACCGGGACAGAACCGGTGCCCCAACTGGGACTAGAACCTGGGGTGCCGGTGCCGCAGGTGGAGGATTAGCCTAGTGAGCCGCGGCGCCGGCCAGAATGAAGTATTTTTAAAACATGCAATCTTATAGGTGATCAATAGGATAGTTTTCATTTTTGACAAGAATATATAACTATGCATGAAGGATAAATACTAGATGTATAAGCAAATTTCAAAAATAAAAAAATATAAAAGTTTAATCTCAGCTGCTCCGCTTCTGATCCAGCTTCCTGCTGATGTGCCTGGGAAGGTAGCGGATGATGACGTAAGTACGTGGGCTCCTGCTACCCGCCTGGGGACCCGAATGGAGTGCCAGGCTCCTGGCTTCAGTCTGGCCTAGTCCAGGTTGTTGTTGGGGCCATTTGGGGAGTGAATCAGCAGCTGGAAGATATCTCTCTGTTTTACCCTCCAGGCCAGGGCTCTAACCCGCCGCGCCACAGTGCCGGCCCCTAAAATAAAGTTTAAAAATTGGCATTGAGGGGCCGGCACCATGGCTCACTGGTTAATCCTCCGCCTGCATCCCCGGCATCCCATATGAGCTCTCTGCTGTGGCCCGGGAAGGCAGTGGAGTATGGCCCAAGTGCTTGGGCTCTGCACCCACACAGGAGACCAGGAGACGCACCTGGCTCCTGGCTTTGAATCAGCATAGCTCCAGCCGTAGCGGCCATTTGCAGGGTGAACCAACGGAAGGAAGACTTTTCTCTCTGTCTCTCTCTCTGTGTCTCTCTCTCTCTCTCTCTTACTGTCTGTCAAATAAAAAAAAAAAAAAATTGGGGTTGGGGCACGTATTCGGCACAGCAGTTAAGTTGCCCCTCGAGATCACCACAGCCCGTGCTGGATGCCCGAGTTCAGGTCCCCCCGCCACTGCAGCGTTCCTGCCCGTGCACCCTGGGGGGCAGCAGTGCGTGCTCAAGTACCGCGTCCCTGCCGCTGCGTGGGAGTCCCCGATGGAGTTCTGGGCTCCTGCCTGCAGCTGGCCCAGCCTCGGCTGTTGCGGTCTTCTGGGGAATGAACGAACACACGGGAGATCTCTGTCTCTGTGCTTCTCAAGTAAACAAAATAAAAAATTGGGTTGGCCCAGCCTGTACCTCAGGGAGCCTCACGGCGTAGATCGTGCAGGCAGGGAGCCGGGCAGTTTGCCCGAGTTGGGGTCTGGGCTGCTTGCAGGCGGTTTCAGTTGAAGCAGAAAGCCTCCAGCAGAGGGGCCGTGGCCTGTGGCTGAACCTGCTGGGCAGCCTCGCGTTGCGACACTCGCCGTGTCTGTGCTAACCGTGCCACGTGCTTATGCTTCAGGGCGCCTTTGGAGAGTGTCAGCCGCAAGCCTGGGATGCACCCATTCCGCAGGTGAGGAAGCTGAGGCACATGAAGGCGGGCCGGCCTCTGGAATTCTGAGGTGCCTGGCAGTGATGGCGACAGTGGTGTCCGACGGAGCCCCCACAGCGGGAGCGCCCCCGCCAGAGGTGCTGCTGCGTGCCCGCGCTCGTCGTGTTCTGTCGGAAGTTAGGGTTTTCTTTTCTTCTGTCTTTTTTCTTTAAATTTGAAAGGCAGAGTTACAGAGAGAGAAATAGATCTTCCATCTGCTGGTTCACTCCCCAGATGGCTGCAATGGCCAGGGCTGCCCAGGTCAGAGCCAGGAGCTTCTTTGGGGTCTCCCACGTGGGTGCAGGGGCCTAAGCACTTAGGTCGCCCTGCAGTCTTTCCCAGGCTGTTAGCAGGGAGCTGGATCGGAAGTGGAGCGGCTGGGACTGAAACTGGCACCCATGCGGGATGCTGGTGTCACCGGCGGCGTAACCCGCTATGCTACAATGCTGGCCTCCAGAGAGCTTTCTTGATCATAGACCAATCCCACCTCGCTGCTGGCATCATCTGTCCACAGTGGTTGTGACCAGTCAGGGGTGGATGGATAAAGTAGGCGGCTACTCAGTTCTCAGTGGAACTTCATTTCATGAAAAGTAGTCCTTACAGGTTGTGACCTACAGGGCCAGTTAACGAGGTGGAGGGACGGTCCCCTTGTCTCATGGGCCTGTGCTGTGCCTGTCATCCTTCCAGCCCCATGTTGTTCTGCTCTGAGTGGGACGTGTGACCCCAGGGCTGTCAGCGCTGGCCCTTTGCAGAGAGGTAAGCAGGAGTTTGGATGAGTGGCAGAAGAAAACACTGGAGTTGAGGTCTGAGGCACATCCCCGGCAGTGTGTTAGTGTGTGATGCAGTGTGCATGGGACCTGTGACAAGGCCTTGCTTCCATCATGCTCTGGGTGGTGGCCTGTGTGACTCCAACCCCCTGAGACCTGTTCTCTTTCTGTCTGGGCTCCTCATCAGTGTGTGGTCCCAGGCGTCCTGTGTCGTGACGCTGAGGTGCTGGCCACTGACTGGGAGGTTTTTATTTTTTATTTTTTATTTTTTTAGATTTATTTTATTTATTTGAAAGACTGAGTTACAGAGAGAGAGAGAGAGGTCTTCCATCTGCTGGTTCACTCCCCAGATGGCCGCAACGGCCAGAGCTGCGCCGATCTGAAGCCAGGAGCTCCATCTGGGTCTCTCACGCGGGTGCAGGGGCCCAAGGATTTGGGCCATATTTCACTGCTTTCCCAGGCCATAGCAGAGAGCTGGATCGGAAGTGGAGCAGCCGGGACTAGAACCAGCTCCCCTATGGGACGCCGGTGTTTCAGGCCAAGACCCGCTGCGCCACAGTGCCAGCCCCTGAGAGAAGGTTTTTACTTCCTCTCTGTATGGCCTCCTAGTCGGTAGGAGAACAGCACGTGGAAGGGAGGCTGCCAGCCGGGGGCTCTGGGGACCGAGTTCTGTGCTCTTGGGGTTGGGGTAACCCTGCTGTCCTGTTTGGCATCTCTGGATGGACTTGTGGCTGTTACGATTAGAATTTTTTTTAACCCCCCATGCCTCTTTAAAAAAAAAAAAAAAAAAAAAAAAAAGGCCAGCGCCGCGGCTCACTAGGCTAATCCTCCACCTGTGGCGCTGGCACCCCGGGTTCTAGTCCCGGTCAGGGTGCTGGTTCTGTCCCGGTTGCTCCTCTTCCAGTCCAGCTCTCTGCTGTGGCCCGGGAAGGCAGTGGAGGATGGCCTAAGTCCTTGGGCCCTGCACCCTCATGGGAGACCAGGAGAAGCACCTGGCTCCTGGCTTCGCATTGGTGCAGCGCGCTGGCCGTAGCGGCCATTTGTGGGGTGAACCAATGGAAAAGGAAGATCTTTCTCTCTGTCTCTCTCTCTCACTGTCTAACTCTGCCTGTCCAAAAATAGATAGATAAATAAATAAATAAATAAAGTGAAATTCACCTAATGTAAATTTCACCATTTTAAGTGTTTTACATTGCAGAATTCAATGGTATTTAACACATCACCCTATTGTGCAGCCGTCGCTTCTAGCTCCAGCTCCAGAATGTTTGCAGCACCCTGTCTGTCTGTTCTGTGGCTGTAACAGGACGCCCGAGAGTGGGTAATCTGTGAAGCACAGAGTTTGTTTTGGCTCACTCACAGTTCTGGGGGCTGGGAAGTCCAGGAGCGCGGTGATGGCGTCTGCCGGGGGTTTCTGGAGGTAGGCGTGAGCGCCCCTTTCGTCAGTCCACTCTCACACAGGGGTTCTGCAGCTCTTCTGTGACAGAGGGGCGGACTGTGTGCCATCCTGCTCACCTGCCACTGGCAGAGGGAGAGGGCCCATTGTTTCCCCGGCCCCTAAGGCCTCCTGCGGTCACTTGGGCTGCAGAGTCCCATTCAGAAGCCCCCAGGCACTGGCTGCCTCCATCGCCACCTGCCCTAGAAACTGGGTGTCTCCGTCAGGGGTGCTGTGGGCCGTGTACCCCTCCCGGCCTCTCCCCCCTTTCTTCCACCGGAGACTCAGGCTCAGCGACCACAGAAAGGCCGCTGTGGAGTGGACCATACTGGCCTAGCCTGGCCTCCAGGTACCCTAGCCCTAGGCCGAGGGAAGCCCCACCCCCCACCTGCCTAGGTGCCGTGTGCCCCTCCTCCAGCTGTCCAGCCCTGCATGCCCCTTGGTGCCAGTCACTGTCCTTGTGTGGTGTTGCCCCCTTTCTCCTGGGGCTGCTCGGGGCACCCTTCCCTCTCTCTCTCTCTCTCTCTGCTCACACTCCCTGGGGTGTTTCTTCGCTGATTGTTGAATGTGATGTTAAAGAGTGGAAAATGAGTCCATGCATTTTTATTAAAAATGATTCCTGAATAAAACAAAAACAGTTCACTGTTAAGACAACTGACTCACCCCCATGAGAATGGCACTGATTCATTCATAAGTGTGGTTCCCCCATGACCTCGAGTTACCGTTTCTTGAAAAGTATTTATTTAGAAGGAAAAGTGGCAGAGAGAGGGAGAGAGAGATCTTTCGTTGTCTGGTTCACTCCTCAGATATCTCCCAACAGCCACAGCGGGGTCAGGCCTAACCCAGGAGCCTAGAGCTCCAAGGGTCTCCCACCTGGGTGACAAACATCCACATACTTGAGCCTTCACCTCCGGCCCCCCAGGGTATACATTCAAAGGAAGCTGCATTAGAAGCGGAGCTGGTACTGAAACCCCTGCACTTCTATGTGGGACGTTGGTATCCCAAGAAACTGCTGTGCCAAATGCCAGTCCCATAAGAAGATTTTCACTCTGGGGCTGGCGTTGTGGAATAGCAGTTAGGGCCACTGCCTGCGACATCCATATCCCATGTGGGTGCCAATTTGAGTCCCGGCTGTTCCACTTCCAATCCAGCTCCCTGCTGTGGTCTGGGAAAGCAGTGGAAGATGGCCCAAGTGCTTGGGCCCCTGCATCCACGTGGGAGTCCTGGAAGAAGGTTCTGGATCCTGGCTTCAGACTGGTCCAGTTATAGCCATTTCTTCTCCCTCTGTACCTCTCCTTTGTATATATTTTAAGATGTACTTATTTACTTGAAAGGCAGAGGTACAGAGAGAAGGGGGGTGGAGAGATAGACAAAGAGAGAAATCTTCCACCCACTGATCCAATCTCCAAATGGCCGCAGTGGCTGTAGCTGGACTGGGCTGGAGCCAGGAACGAGGAGCTTCTTCCAGGTCTCCCATGTGGGTGGCAGGGGCCCAAGCACTTGGGCCATCTTCTGCTGCTTTCCCAGGCACATTAACAAGGAGCTGGATCAGAAATGGTGCAACCAGGATTTGAACCAGTGTCCACATGGGATGCTAGTGCCACATGCCACAGCGCAGGCCCCATAAGTAAAATACTTAAAAATCTTTTCATTTTGATGCAGTTTAAAAAGAGTCATTTTTTTTTCTTTCCTTGTAAAGTGTTCTTTCAGTTCTTATGGCCAAATCCAAGGCCATGAAGTTGTACCCCTGTTTTCCTCTAATGTTTGTTTTTTTTTTAAAGATTTTATTTGAGAAGTTGAGCTATAGAGAGAGGGAGAGATAGAAAGAAAGGTCTTCTGTCTGCTAGTTCACAACACAAACGAATGCAACGGCCAGGACTGGGCTGATCCGAAGCCAGGAGCCAGGAGCTTCTTCCGGGTCTCACATGCGGGTGCAGGGGCACAAGGACTTGGGCCATCTTCCACTGCTTTCCCAGGCCATAGCAGAGAGCTGGATCGGAACATGATGGGACTCGAACTGGCACCCATATGGGCTTCAGGCCAGGGCGTTAACCCACTGCGTCACAGCGCCGTAGTGTTTTTTAAATAGATATTGCTCTAAATATTTCAGTATTTGGTCTATTTTGAGGTAATTTTCATATAAGCCTAAGGGTTTAGTTGTGTGTTTTTTTTTTTTTTTTTTTTTTTTTGACAGGCAGAGTGGACAGTGAGAGAGAGAGAGACAGAGAGAAAGGTCTTCCTTTGCCGTTGGTTCACCCTCCAATGGCCGCCGCGGCCGGCGCGCTGCGGCCAGCGCACCGCGCTGATCCAATGGCAGGAGCCAGGAGCCAGGTGCTTCTCCTGGTCTCCCATGGGGTGCAGGGCCCAAGCACCTGGGCCATCCTCCACTGCACTCCCTGGCCACAGCAGAGAGCTGGCCTGGAAGAGGGGCAACCGGGACAGAATCCGGCGCCCCGACCGGGACTAGAACCCGGTGTGCCGGCGCCGCTAGGCGGAGGATTAGCCTAGTGAGCCGCGGCGCCGGCCTTTTTTTTTTTTTTTTTTTTTTTTGACAGGCAGAGTGGACAGTGAGAGAGACAGAGACAGAGAGAAAGGTCTTCCTTTGCCGTTGGTTCACCCTCCAATGGCCGTCGCGGCAGGCGCATTGTGCTGATCCGAAACCAGGAGCCAGGTACTTATCCTGGTCTCCCATGCGGGTGCAGGGCCCAAGCACGTGGGCCATCCTCCACTGCACTCCCGGGCCACAGCAGAGAGCTGGCCTGGAAGAGGGGCGATCGGGACTAGAACCCGGTATGCCAGCGCCACAAGGTGGAGGATTAGCCTAGTGAGCCATGGCGCCGGCCTTAGTTGGGTTTTTGATCAACAGTTCCGGCTCATTTAGCCAGGAAAGGGGGCGGCAGGTGTGTGCTGGGCATTCTGAAAGTGCGGTGTGTGATCTGCGTGGCAGCTGCGTGTCCCTCAGCTCTGGTGTACCGAGCGTGGTGCCCGCATGAGGACGGAAACACAGAGACGAGCACTGAACAGATGTCAGGTGACACTGAGACAGGAAGGCCAGCTGGGGCGCGAGACGCGTGCTGTGGGAACGTGTGTGCGGGGCAGGTGCGTTGTCACTGTGTACACTGCCCCTGAGTTCTGCGGGGAGGGGGACGTCCTTCAGGCAGGTCAGGCGCGCAGGTCCTGAGGGCCTGCACTGGTCAGCCAAGATGTCAGTGAGAATGAGAGCAGGGTGGTGGTTGTGTTGGGGACAGAGGCTGCCAAAGATGGGGTGGGGGGTTTCTCTCCCAGCTCCTAAGGCTGTGCAGTGCTGCAGGCTTTCCAGCCCAAAGGGCTGCATCGAGACCAGACACTTGTGTCTTGGGAGTCCTTTTGGAAGTAGGTTTTCTGGGACTCACGTTGCCCCAGGACACTAGAGAGAGGGACTTGACCGAGAGAGCCTGGGCAGGGCCTGCAGCCCGAGGCAGCGCCATGTTGCCGGGCGCCGGACGACGTGGCGAGGGGCACGCTTGGTCCCCTCACTCTCATCACCGGCTCAGCGTTGCCTCCAGGAGCCAACATGGCTTCTTTGGCCCTTCCTGAAACTTTCTGTGTGAAGCCTCCCTTGTCGTTTCCAGCCGTGGGCCTTGATGGAGCTGGCGCTGGTGGTCAGGACCACAGCCTGGCCGGCCCTGCGGGAGGTGTGGCCTGCAAGGGCTGAGGCTCCCACTCTGTGCTGTGAACATCGCTGATGGCACGGAAATGGCAGGCGATCTCCTTCACAGGAGTCGGCCAGGAGAGACAGCATGGGAGGGGAGAGGCCCTCAGGGACCGGCTCCCCGCATCCTCCCTGTGGGGGCTGATACCCTGGCGGAAGCACCTCAGCCCCTGCGTCGTACGCTCTGTCGCTCGGGCCCAGGCCCCTGCAGATGAAGGCCCTGGCCATGTGAGGCTGTTTCAGTGTGGTCTCAGGTGGGTGGCCTTGGGCCCCCCACGCTTCCGGGACGTCCCTCACAGAAGCCAGGTGCTGATCTCCGCTGTCTCCCGAGGGCCAGTGACCCGTTTGGGTGTACGTTCCCTGGTGGCTGGTTCATGTCGTGTCACCCGGGAGGGGCGCCGCAGGGCCAGGACTCGTGTGTGGACGAGCAGCTTGTGGTTGTGGGGCCTCTGGGTGGCTTGTGTGTCGGTGGTGGTGTCCCCGTTGCAGAGGTGTTCAGGTGCGTGTCTGCGCTTGGGGGAAGACCAAAGCGTAGCCCCTCTGCCGCCTTCCCGGGGTGGGAACCGTGCTTCTCCAGTGTCCCCCAGATGGCTTCAGAGAGGGGGGTGGAGGTGGAGGGGCCTGGCCCTCGGGTCCCCACGGTGAGTGGGCGTGGCCGGGTGTGGCCTCGGCTTGTGGTTACTGTGGCTAGGCCCTGTGGGAACAGTGAGCTGACCACTTCGTAGAGGCTGTGTGAGAGCTGCCTGTTCTGCATGGTGCCAGCAAGCCAGGGCTGCCCTCCCCTGCACAGGCTTGGTGTGTCCCGCGTTCACTTTGAGCATCAAGCTTTTATTTCTTTTTTTAAATGTCGGTGGTGACTTTACTTGAGAACATTAAAGTTTCTGTGATAATTTGCTCTACAGGGTAACTTTGTTAAATATACCCACTCCCACCCCAAAAGAGTGTAAAAAAGTCAGATTGTAGATGTGCATTTATTTAAAAAAAAAGATTTATTTGTTTGAAAATCAGAGTTACACAGAGAGAGGAGAGGCAGAGAGAGAGAGAGAGAGTCTTCATCCACTGGTTCACTCCCCAAATGGCTGCAACAGCCGGAGCTGTGCTGATCCGAAGCCAATAGCCAGGAGCTGCTTCTGGGTCTTCCACGTGGGTGCAGGGGCCCAAGGACTTGGGCCATTTCCCGCTGCTTTCCCAGGCACATTAGCAGGGAGCTGGACTGGAAGTGGAGCAGCTGGGACTCAAACTGGCGCTTATAGGATGCTGACTTGGCAGGTGGCAGCTTAACTCCCTGCGCCACAGTGCTGGCCCCCCACCTCCTCCTCTCATTCTCAGCCTGATCTCTGGCTCGTTCTGCATCCAAGGGATGGGTCTGACTTGGCCTGGGACTCCCTGCACTGCTGGGTGATGGGCGCACGTTTTTGTTAAGTGAGTCATCCACCTTCTAGATGGAGAGTGGGGAGGGACATCGTTCAGCCCGGTCACAGTGGCCCTTGGCGGGAGGCAGATCCGTGCTCCCGAACTTAGCCTCTCCGTGTGAGTTCTCTGCGTCTGGCCCCGGAAGGGCTGGGCCGGAGAACTCGGGCTTTGCGTCTGGGTGGCGTGAAGGGAGACGCCTCAGCTGAATCGCAGGTGTTTCTGCTGCTTTCCAGCTCTCAGGGCCCCCTCCCCACTCCCACAAGCCGGGGGCATCAGGCCCCCAGCCTGCCTTGGTTGCCAGGTGCCCTGAGCGCCGGGAACCCCCGAGGAGGCCTTGTTGCGACGCTTGTTCTTCGTTGTTCGTCTCTCACGCTGAATGCGTGCAAGCGGCCTCATCACGTTTTAGAAAGTGGTTCAAGTTTAAGTCCCCTGTCAGCTGCCTTCCCTGCCTTTTCGGGAACGGATCATCCTTCTGTGCCACCTCTTCTTCGACTCCTTCCCCAGGGCTGGTCTGCGATGGTGCTCCCGGCCCCTCTGGCCCTCGCCAGGTCTGTCCCCCGCAGAGGCCGGCCCCGGGTTGCTGCTCCTCTGCTCGCCCTCCTCAGAGGAAGCACCTTGGGGTCCCCTGTCCCGTCAGGGCTGGCGAGGCGAGGCGCCTGAGGGCCCGGGGGCTGGGAGGAAGGCTGTCCTGGGCGTCCCTGTGCTGAGCTCACGCGTGGATAAGCGCTGGTGGTGGGCCTCTGTGGGAGGAGGGGCAGACACGCGCGAGGCTGCGGAGCTGGCAGTCTGCAGCCGTCCTGCTGCTCCTGCTAGGTGAGGACGCTCCTGCTAGGTGAGGACGCTCCTGCTGGGTGAGGAGGTCGGGCTGAGCAGCAGGAGGGGGTGGACGACAGGGACTGCAGCCTGCCTCAGCCCCGGTCAGAGCCCATTTTCATACTCCTGGCTTTCCAGATTCTTGGGATGGGCGAGCAGCTGTGTGGACCCTGATGGCTGCTGGTCTTCTGCACAGAATTGAACAGAGAAGAAAGGACTTTTCTGAGACAGTTGGGCAGAGTTTGAAGTGGGAGAAGGGGATAAAAACGGTTGTGTGCTAGTCCCCGTGAAGGTGTGCGTGCGGCACAGGACCGCATCTGTGAGGAGTCCTGTGTGCCAGGCTGTCCTGGAGGGTGAGATGCTGTGTGTCCCGTCTGCTCCCCTCTGTCCTTGGCGCGCTCGGCGTCCTGTGGGGCTGAGGGCTGAGGCTGAGGCCCCGTGACTGCGGAGGCCAGCAGTGAGACTGCCCCTGGGAGAAGCCTAGGAAGGAACAGCTGAGCCCTTAAACAGGACGGAGAATTCGCTGGTCACGTCTCTGATTTTCATAAATTGATATTCTCATGGATTTTGTCACCTGTCTTTGCATTAAAGAATGTTTTGGGGGCTGGCCAGCACTGTGGCGCAGCAGGTTAAGCCACGGCCTGCAGTACTGCCGTCCCTTCTGGGCTCTGGTGTGCGCCCCAACTGCTCCGATTTTGATCCAGCTGCCCGCTAATGCACCTGGGAAATCAGTGGCAGATGGCCCAAGTGCTTGGACTCCTGCACCCACGTGGGAGACCTGAAAGTGAAAGAAGCTCCTGGCTTAGGCCTGGCTCAGATCCAGCTGTGGAGGCCATTTAGGGAGTGAACCAGTGATGACCGGTCTCTGTCTCTCTTCTCTCTCTCGCTTTCTCTCTTTCTCTCTAACTCTGGCTTTGAATGAATAAATAAAAAAAAAAAATTTTTTTTTTTTTTTTTTTTTTTTTTTTTGGACAGGCAGAGTTAGAGAGACAGACAAAAAGGTCTTCCTTCCATTGGTTCACCCCCCAAATGGCTGCTATGGCCGGCACGCTGCGCCGATCCGAAGCCAGGAGCCAGGTGCTTCTCCTGGTCTCCCATGCAGGTGCAGGGCCCAAGGACCTGGGCCATCCTCCACTGCCTTCCCGGGCCACAGCAGAGAACTGGACTGGACGAGGAGCAACCAGGACAGAATCTGGTGCCCCTACTGGGACTAGAACCCGGGATGCTGGCGCCACAGGTGGAGGATTAGCCTAGTGAGCTGCGGTGCCGGCCTTTTCAGCCTTTCAAATAAAGAAGTAGAGCCGGCGCCGTGGCTCAATTGGCTAATCCTCCACCTTGCGGCGCCGGCACACCGGGTTCTAGTCCCGGTCGGGGCGCCGGATTCTGTCCCGGTTGCCCCTCTTCCAGGCCAGCTCTCTGCTATGGCCAGGGAGTGCAGTGGAGGATGGCCCAGGTGCTTGGGCCCTGCACCCCATGGGAGACCAGGAAAAGCACCTGGCTCCTGGCTCCTGCCATTGGATCAGCGCGGTGCGCCGGCTGCAGTGGCGGCCATTGGAGGGTGAACCAACGGCAAAGGAAGACCTTTCTCTCTCTTTCACTGTCCACTCTGCCTATCAAAAAAAAAAAAAAAAAAAAAAAAAAAGAAGAAGAAGTAAATAAACAGTCTTCAAAAAAATAAATAAAACTTTTTTTAAAAAAGGAGTTAACTCTGCAGGCCAGCACTGTGGCATAGCCAGTGCACTTAGGAAAACAGCAGAAGATGGCCCAAGTATATGGGCCCTGCAGGGAGACCTGTAAGCTGCCATGAAACACACCAAACACCAGAATAAGGGAAAGGGTTTATTGGGGGAAACCTTACAGACCGGAGGGACGGGGCAAAGAAGGAAAAGAGGGAGAAGGAGAGCATAAGAGATCGAGAGAGAGAGGGAGAGATAGAGGGAGAGGGAGGGAGAGAGAGAAGGAGAGAGAGGGAGAGAGAGGAGGGGAGAGAACGAGAGACAGGGAGAGAGAGGGAGGGAGAGACAGAGGGAGAGAGCCATGTGTTCAGGGACAGGTCCTCTTGATACTTTTCTGGGGGTTGAACAGGGAAGTAGGAGCAGCAAATCCCAATAAGATGGGGCTGGAGCTGACACCAGTGGTTGGGCCATGGGGTCACCTGGCTTCCAGCAGTGGCAGTGGGGGCTGGGGCCTAGGATGGTGTAGAGCCTAGGATGGTGTCGGGTGTAGATCGCACCATAGATGAGACTGGGCCATTTTACTAACAAGACCCAGATGGGAGTTCCAGGTCCCTGCCTTTGGCCTGGCCTCGCTCTAGCTGTCGTCTGGGGAGTGAACCCGCAGATAGAGGCTCGCTCTCTGTGTCTCCTTTTCTGTACCTCTGCCTCTCAAATAAATACATCATTTTTAAAAAAAGATTTATTTATTTACTTGTAAGGCAGAGTTAGAAGAAGAGAAAGATCATCTGCTGATTCACTTCCCAAATGGCCACAATGGCCAGAAATGGGCTGAACTGGAGCCAGGAGCTTCTTCCATGTTTCCCACATGGGTGCAGGGGCCCAAGGACTTGGGCTACCTTCCACTGCTTTCGCAGGCCTTAGTGGAGAGCTGGATCCGAAGTGGAGCAGCGGAGATTCAAACTGGCATCCGTACGAGATGCTGGCACTGCAGGCAGTAGCTTTACCTGCTGTGCCACAGCACCGGCTCCCAAATTAAATAAATCATTAAAAAAAAAAAAAAGTTGGGAGGTCAGCATTGTGGCAGAGTGGATTAAGCCACTGCTGCAGCACCCCCATCTCGTATGGGCCCTAGTTTGAGTCCTGGCTGCTCTGCTTCTGATTCAGCTCCCTGCTAATACACCATATTCGCTGCTTGAGCCCCAGGCACCCACATGGGAGACCAAGAGGAACCTCTTGGCTTTGGACGGGCCCATCTCTGGCCGTTGCAGTCACTTGAGGGAGTGAACCAGCAGATGCAATATCTCTGTCTCTTCTTCCTCTCTTTGTAACTCTGCCTTTCAAATAAATAAATAAATCTTAAAAAAAAAAAGTTAATCCTGCATCCTGGGCTTGGGTTGAATTTATACATTCAAGCCCTCCCTCCCGACATGTGCTTTTTAAAATTTATTTTTTATTTATTTGAAAGGCAGATAAAGAGATATTGCCTCCGTTGGGTGACTCTGCAATGTCTGGGATTGGGCCAGGCCAAAGCCAGGAGCCTGGAACTCCATCCGGTCTCCCCCGGGGCCACCTCCCACAGAGCCATCCGTCATCTCCTGCCTTACCAGGCACCTAGCAGGGAGCTGGATCAGAAGCAAAGCAGCTGAGACTCCAGTCTGTCCATGTTTCAAGGGCGACCTGATCCGCTGTGCCGCCACGCCAGCCCCCAAGGCCTCTCTTTAAACCTACTCCTCACTGGAGTCACTTCTGCCATAGGCTTGTTTGTAACAACACTGTTGGTGTGTCAGGGAACTGTTGGAGGGGAAACCTTGGCTGGGAATCGGGAAAGTACGGCCTGCAGGCCGGTAGCCCATGTTGTTAAAGTTTTATTGGGATGCAGCCGTGCCCATTAAAGTCTGTACTGTCAGATCCCCAGGACCGAGTGTTCGTGACAGACTAAATGACCCACAGGGCTGGAAATAACGATTGCCTATCTGTGTAAGACTAGACTTGTCCACTTCTCCTACCTGTCAGGACAGAGAGTCCAAGTGCCCACACCTCAGTCTCCATCCAGGCCCCCCGGGCATTCCGGTCACACCCATCCCCTTCTGGGCTCAGCCAGGCCTCCTGCTGTCACCCCTACCCCAGAGGTCGAGAGGTCGGAGTTGTGTGGCATTTGTGTGTCGTCAGTTGTTGAACACGCGTGCATCTCCTTGGCCGCGTTGATCGGGGTCCGATGCCACAGGTGAAGTTTTGGGGTGCTGTGCCGCAGCCACGTGTCCTGGAGCTTGGTGTCGTCTGTGCCGCACAGTGTCGCATCCTGCAGTGCCTTTTGAGGCCTCTGTGTGTTGTATGCCACAGCAGAGCTTCCTGGGCTTGGAGGGCAGACCCAAAGGCACACTCTCACTCTGCAGACGCTCAGTGAAGTCATCAGCCCGTGTCTTGCCTGCACCCTGTGACGTGGAGCAGGATGTTGAGCCCATGTCGCCACGCACGACGTGCTCCGGGTCTTTCACAAACGGGAGGTCTGGCTCCGGGGCCTGGGTGATGTGGTGATGTGGTAGCCACCGCCCGAAGGGGCTTCAGCTCCCAGCACTGTGCCACGCCTCCATGCCACCAGACCCTTTGGTGCCTCCGTTTCCCCAGGTGGCTGTGAGGGTCACCGAGGTGACACGGGGAGGGAGGTAGACGCACAGGCGGCAGGAAGTGCTTTGCAAGGAGACCGCACGTTTCTGTTAACAGAGAAGCGACAGGCGCAGATCAAGGCCTGAGGATCCCAGTGCCGAGGGGTCTGAGGTGTGCGGTCCAGGAACCACTCCAAGGTCGCCTCTCTGTGAAGCCTGCACCTGCTGACACGTGAAACGTTCACTGTGAACCTGTTGTGTGGCAGGCACCTTCCCAGGGTTGGGAGCACATCGGGGCGGTGACAAGGGTCCTGCTCTCAGGCCATCATCCTTGGTGGGTGTGAGAGGCAGAAGCACTGACCAGTACGTCCCTCCGCCCTGCTGGTCACCTCCTAAGACACTGCAGGGGGAGGGCTGTCCCCTGTGTCTTGCCGTCGGAGCTGGGACCAGTTGATGACGTGTGAGTGTGAAAGAGAAAACCCTGCCTCTGGCAGCTTTGCTTTCAGACCTGAAGGCCGAGACCCCAGCGTCAGCAGTGAGCGGGAGGCTCCTCCTCCCCTGGAGAAAGCCTCTCGCCCAGAACTCACAACGGCCTCCCTGCTCAGGGGCTGACCCAGGCTGCTCCGCTGCCTAGAACGTGGCCTCTGGTTCCTTGGCCTCAGTCTAGGAGGGCTGGCTGTGACCGCACGCCTTCCAGAAAGGGCGCAGGAGCGTTTAACGAAGGCTCTTCGCCTGTTTGCTTCGCGTGGTGCTGCCCCAGGAGTCACTGCTCTGACTCATGCACATGGAGGTTTGACCCAGTCGCCTGCCAAACCCGTACTGTTGGCTCCACACAGGTTAAGTGAACATGAATGGGAAAGAATTTTCCATCATAGAAGGCTTTAGAGTTGAGCCAGGAGGCGAGAGGAAGCTGTTGAGTGGCGCAGGCCCCTGGCGATGGGTGCTGTGGCCTCTTGTCGCCACGGCACAGCCGCCGGCATAGCAGGAGGGAGGCTGTGGGGATGAGCCCGGAGTGGGAGCTTCAGAGGCTGTGGTGTGTGGTGGTGGGGGGGGAGGATTTTAAGCCCTGGGGACACTTCCAGTAAACAGCAGGGGGGAGGTGACAGGGTGTCCTTGCTTCTGCCTGGTAGAGGGGCCACCGCCTGTCCCTGGCCTTCCCTCTGCCCCCGCCGCCTGGCTCCCACTTGTGGTGTAAGCAGGTGAGGTGACCCTCTGCCTCCAGACTGATGACTGGTCACTGTGGAGAGAAGGCATCGAGCAGCAGCAGGTTCACTCGCTGCAAAGTGGGCTCCTTCATCACTCTGCCGCCGAGTTCAGCTGTGTCCTCTGCACTTGGCCTTCGCTAGGTCTGGCGTCGTTTAAAAGCCGAGAGCCGGCGTTTTCTTCAGGGCTTCCTTCTGGAGTCCAGGCCACTCTGCCAGGCTCGGAGATGAGCGTTGGGAAGTGGCGCGGCCCCGTTCCTGAGCAGCTCGAAGCTGCTTCTGCACAGGAAGATGTGTGCCCGTCGGGGGGGTGGGGGGGGCTGGCGCCACGCTTGGCCCAGCTGCTCCTTTCCTGACCCCTCCCCAGATGCCTCCGGGCCACGTCCCGGTACCTGGGTTTGACTCCTAAGAAGATGGGATTTAAAGAAAACCAGAACCCAAGCTCTTAGCCTGGCAGACTAGATGCCTGTCCCATATGGTAGTGCCAGGGGTTGGTTCCTCTGGCTTCTGACCCCTGCTGATGCCCACGCTGGGAGGCAGTGGTGACGGCTGCGCCACCCGCACAGGAGGCCTGTATGGAATTCCGAGCTCCTGGTTTCAGCCCTGGCCCAGTCTCAATCACTGCAGGCTGGAGATCTCTCTCTCTCTCTCTCTCTCTCTCTTGAAAATAAACAAGGTGCGGCGCCACTTGAGGGAGCGCGGTCCAGCGGTGCAGCTGCGGGCGGTTCCTCTCGGCGTGGCCTCAGGGAGAGTGCGAGGGTCCTGTGTCGGGCGGCTGATGAAGGGGGCTGGGAGAGGGGCCAGCCCAGCCAGCACCAGGATGTGGACACCGCGCGGGCCTCTGGCGCTGCTCTGGCACCTGGACCCGTGTCCGCCCGAGTGCCTGCCGCGCGGGCTGCTTCCTTCCTGACGGGAAGAGGCGCTTCCTGCTCCTTGGCTGTCCATGCCGCACTTGGGCCTGCTCGCCTTCTCTGTTCCTTCCCCACCTCAGAAGAGTAGAAGAGACGTCCTTCCAGTTGCTCAGGCAGAAACCGAACACAGCCCCTCCCCCGTGCCCGCTTCTGCTGGCTCCCCAGAGCTGCCCAGCATCAGTGTGGCCCTGCTCCCACGGCCAGCGCTGAGATGCCTGGAAGCGCACAGAGGGTGTGGGTGGGATCTGTCGAATGCCAGGCCTCGCTGGGGCAGGGAGGGGTTCAGATAGTGAGGGGTGGGTGTGTCGCTCTTGGTAGTGCTGCCTCATTGGTAGCATGGTGTAGCACAGACAGGTCGAATGCTAGGACTGGGGCTTTGGCTTTATGATCTTTGTTCAAATTTTTTAAAAGAATTCCCGAGAACGTTAGCCGGCCTGGTGTGCAGGCCCGGGCTTTTCCGCTGGCGCTCTGCTGCTCTCCTGAGTCCTGTCCTCTTGAAGAGTTGTTTCCTGCCGCAGCATCGTGCTTCCTGCCTCAGGTTCTCACCCGCTGGATGGTGGCATTTTATTAAACGAGGCATTGTTGGATGAGAGGTTATTGGAATTTGCGTGTGCCTCAGAGCCTCGCCCCCGTCAGCATGCCACTAGGGACTCACTGGCCCTGTCGTTCCGGGGCTGTGCTGTGCCAGTGAGGGCCCCCCTGATGTGGTCAGCCCCTGGCTGAGGGGACCCTGGCCTGTGTCTTCATCTGCCAGCCCTGTGAGACCAGGGGACACCCGAGGCCTGGCCTGGGGTGAGAAGAGTGAGGAGGGCCTGCGACCAGTCCTTAGGCCTCAGGTAGCAGGGAGGCCCTGGGGTTCGCGCCCTCACCGTACAAATGGGCAGAGTGCTGCCCAGGCAGGTGGCAGGCAACACAGGACTGGGCCTGAGTAGGGGGCTGCTCTTGGTGGGCAGGCAGTCCTGTGGGGAGCAGCTGCCTTCGCCCCACGCTCAGCTCCTCTGTGCTGGGAAGTTCGAAAGGCATCCTGATTGGCCAGTCGGTGATGCAGCCCCTCGCTGGGTTTGAGAAGGTTTTCTGTCGACCACACCTCTGTCCTGGTCCTGCTGCAGAGGCCGCCAGCCCTAGCATGCTGGGGTGCGGATCCCGCCTGCCCAGCTCCCCGGGAGCAGATGCCCTGTGCAGGCCCCACAGTAACCACCGCAGCTGTGGAGGAGGCGCCAGCCCAGTGCACCCTCTGCACGGCCGGCTCCGCCCCTCCAGCTGTGCTTGTCCCTCGAAAGGTTGGGGGAGGGGTACAGCAGATCATCCCCCACCCCCACCATGGCCCTGCTCAGAGAGGCACAGGGCAGGCGGGCGGGGTGTTCATTGTGAGGCCGGCCATCACTTCTGAGCCTCGCGTTGGCCGAGTTCCAGAGCTTTGGTTTCTTAGTGAGCTGCCTTGACACTGCGCATCAAGCACAGGCCGGTGGGCTCCTGGGCCCTCTGCCAGAGGCCTGCACCAGCTACCGGCTCAGGGGCCAGGGTGGGTCTGTGGGGCTGGAGAGGGTAGCCGCATGAGGGGTGACTAAGACCCCTGCTCATGACTGGAGCAAGCAGAAGACCTTGGTCTCCCACAGGAGTGACAGTGAGACGTGGCCTCTCAGGTGCGGCCTTGCAGCCGGCTCTTCAGGCTGCCTCGCCCTGTGGGCTGGGCGTCTCAGGCAACTTCCCGTAGGATCTCGGGTTCCAGGGAGCTTTGTGGAACAGAACCCGGGGCTTACGAGGATGGAGCTACCCTGGGAGAGGCCCCTCTTGGCTGGAGCAGAGGCAGAGTGGGGAGTACAGGGGTCTGTGTGTCGGGGGTGTGGTTTCTTCTCCCCACCCACCTGCGGCCCCCCACCCTGCGGTTGGCACCAGGCCAGACTGGGGGCTTTACTGTGAGAGGGGAGAGGATGAACAGCGACTTGTCCGTGTGCCCTCGGCAGACAGGACAGGTAGCCGGTGAGCTGGCTGGACAGGGTTGACGACCAGGACACGTAGTTGGAGGAGGAACACGTCACAGAACTGAGTGGGCATGGAGGGATGGGGGCGTTGAGCAGGCAGGCTGAGTGGCAGCTGCAGGCCGAGCCTTTGGGGTCCGGGAGTGACAGATGTGGCTGGGACCTCACACACACCTGGCCTGGTCATGTTGGGGTCAGCCATGGTACCTGGTGGTGCTCAGTGGGTAGGAGTTCTTGAGCCCCTGCCCTCCATCCAGACACGGTGAGGAGCACCCCCGGGGGACATGGCCTTTGGGATGAGCTTCCTGTGACAGCAGAGGCTTGGGCACCCAGACCATTGCTGGTCCCCTCTGCCTGCAGCTCCAGAATCACAGACAGCTGTCCCTTCCTGGCCTTCCAGTCCGAGTCCACCGAAGGGCACATTTGGGCAGGGCCCTGCACTGGGGCTCGTTTGTGAAATAAGCTGCTTTACAGAGGCTGCCAGTGAGTCAGCTCCCGCGTGTCCCGTCAGTGGTGCTGGGACCCATTCCTTGCCAGGAGGTGGCCTCACCCAGGACGGGCCCTCCCAGGGTGGTGCTCGCCAGCGAGGACGCGGATGGAAGCAGGGGCTCGGCTAGGGCAGGCGTGACGCCGTCTGCGTGGCTGTGGCCGTGGGCGCCACCTGTGCCGTGGGAAGGAGTTGAGGAGCTTGGCAGCTAAGTTTCTTTTTTTGTCCCCTGGTCAACTCTGGGCGACTTTTTTTTGAAGAGCCTGCCTCTCCCGGTCTCATTTCTCCTGCCCCCCTTGGGACGTCGAGGCTGGAGGCGGGAGCCCGGGGCGGCCCCTTTAAGACCGCCGTGTCCCAGACCCTGCTGTGGAATGCCAGCCGCCTCCCGCTGTCCTCCTGTCTCTGTGAGGGTTAACAACACTTCAGCGTGTTGTCTGGAACCGGTTCAGACTGGTTTTCTGGAAAGTGCTTTGTCTCTCCGACTGAATCCTGGGAAGGGTCATGTGGAGCCCAGTGATGTCATGGGATCAAAAACTGACTCAGCTGTTTTTTTCTTCTTTTTCTTTCTTCTTTAAATCAAGATATGTGTGTGCTGCAGGTACAGGGCGGTGGCACACCCACGGGCAAGGCACCACCCTGCTCAAAGTGTACCTGCCTGGCACCCAAAGGGTTAAGCGTGGCCCCCACTGCCCACTCCTCAGAGGTCAGCAGGGAGTGAGAAGACCCCCACCGCCTTTCAGGGACGGGGAGAAGCGGGGTCCGGCCGAGTTACTGCAGTGCAGGCAGGGCTGGACCCAGGCCCAGCCTCGCTCCTGGGACAGTGCGGTCACCCCCTGCCCGGGTTCCAGCCACCACCATCCAGTGCAGGTGCTCAGAGCCCATAGGCCAGGCTGCCTCTGTCTGGAGTATGTAGGATTCCTCTTCTCCCTGCTCAGCGGCCACCTTCCTTTGTTCCTGTCGGGGCCCCTGACAGGGTAGCCTGCAGCTCTGGCTTCCCCGAGGCAGGGAAGAAATGTCCTGGGCGAGCTGTAGTGGGCCCCGCGCTGCTCTTGCCTGCCTCTGCCGTCACTCCACAGCGGCCAGGGAGGCGCTCAGCAGGTGCTCGGCGCTGTCTGAGAAGGTCCCAGTTTCGTGGCCGCCAGTCACCTTGTTGTGTCTTCTCCTCCCGAAGTTCAGAATGACGGAGGAAGCATGCCGGACCCGGAGTCAGAAGCGCACGCTTGAACGGGACCCAGCGGAGGACGATGCGGAGAGCAAGAAAATAAAAATGGAGAGAGGATTGTTGGCTTCAGACTTCAGCGCTGACGGAGACCCGAGGGTCACACCTGAACCGGGAGCGGGCCCAGCCCCAGGACTGCTGAGGGCAGCAGAAGTGACTGTGTCGGGCCGAGGTGAAGGACCAGCTGGCGACGGGCCTGTGGATATGCGCACCTCACACAGGTGAGTGGGAGGAGCCAGCAGAGGTGGGGGCGAGCCTCGGCCCAGGCCTGGGGGAAGCCGCTGATGGGTAACTGTGCAGGTGTCTGTGTGCCCTAGCGTTGTCCCCACTGGCAGCTGTGCTGGACTGGCCAGGGGACCTTCTTGCTGGGACCCCAGATCCTGGACGTCGCGTGGCCGGGGTGGGAGCAGTGCCTGCCGTCAGCACGTAATCGCTGCGTTTGTGCTGCCGTGTGTCCCGACTCGGCGCTTCGGTTTGTAGGAAGACTTGAGGTTTTCGGTTAGTTGTGCTTCCCTGCTTTCCGTATGTGGAGGTTGGGTTGCCAGGGGTGCTCGCCTCTCCTGGGTGAGGAGCCCAGCGTGCTGCTGCCGGAGGAGAGGGCCACACGGCCAGCTCGGCATCTCCTCTGTCCGCTCTCCACCGCCTGCTCTGCCAGCCTCTCCTTGGTCACTGCTGACTGCAGGAGGTTCCCTGATACTCAGCTTCGTGAGGTTCTTGAGGTGAAAGCTTGAAAGAAAACAGAGACTCCGTTTCCCACATTATTTCTCCATTCAGATACCTTTATTGTTCTGTGAAAAATTCAGACCCACATCTGCCCCGGCATCGCCCCTCCCTCACCCAGAGTTCTCCAGGATGCTCACTCCTGGGTGCAGCCCCCGGTGGCCTGTAACAAGCTCGCCTGTGGCCCTGGCTCACTGCCTCTCACCGTCCGCCAGAGCCCTCCCCATGGGTGTTGCCTGGCCCCCAAGAAGGGCCCCAAACTCCCTTTTTTTTAAAAGATTTATTTATTTATTTGAAAGAGTTACACAGAGAGAGGAGAGGCAGAGAGAAAGGTCTTCCACCCGCTGGTTCACTCCCCAGATGGCCGCAACGGCTGGAGCTGCGCCAGTCTGGAGCCAGGAGCCAGGAGCTTCCTCCAGGTCTTCCATGCAGGTGCAGGGGCCCAAGGACCTGGGCCATCTTCCACTGCTCTCCCAGGCCACAGCAGAGAGCTGGATGGGAAGTGGAGCAGCCGGGACTCAAACTGGTGCCCACATGGAATGCCAGCACTGTAGGTGGCGGCTTTACCCACTATGCCACAGCGCCGGCCCCGCCCCAGACTCCCTTCTTAGCGTGGAGTCCCTTGTGGCGCCCAGGTCGTTGGGACCTCAGCACTTTAGAGATTGGCCTGGCATTTCTTAGCTGCTTGAGGTAAATGGTGAACTCTGACCCCCCCCCCCCCCCCCCGGTTCTGGAAGCCGCACTTTGTGTCCTGCCATCCAGAAAAGCCTCTTGTGTTCGTGCTTCCTGCAGCCCCTCAGAGGGAACTAGTGGGCCAAGGCCCCTTCCAGTCCCTGTGGCATCTCAGGTGGGTGATCAGCAAGTGGCAGGCCGGCCTTCACGGGGTCTGCTGGGTCCCCCTGCATCCCTGGGACCCCAGTGTGTCTTTCCTCCTGCAGTCTCCATGCTCCCTGTTGTCTGAAATGCACAAGGCAGGGTGCTTACAAAGAGCAGTGGTTTATTTAGCTCACCACTTGGAAGGCTGATGTCTGAACAGCATGGTGCTGATTCTGTGGAGGGCCCCGACTGCACGGCATCATGGGGGTGGGGGGTGGGGGGGTGCAAGCTGGAGGCCAGGGCGGGGCCAGGCCTGCTCTTCCACAGCCGCCCTCCTGTGAGAGCTGACCAGGGTCCAATAAAAAACCATCTTAATCTCTTGCTATGGGCAAGGCCCTTCCAGGACCTCCCACTAGGTGCCACCTCTTAAAGGGCCAGAGGTCCCCAGTGCCTCTTCAACGTTGCCACACTTGGAACTGCTTGCAGACCAGACTCCCTGTAGGCAGGAGGAGGTTAATGTTGGATAATCTTAGAGTGGGGGCTTGATTGCCAGAGCCTGGGGCCACGTCAGGCCCGGGGCCTCTCTCGGTCCCTCTCCCCCACTGTGTAGTTGGCTGTCACGGGCAGATGTGACTGTTGTTTGCCTAGAGTGGAATGGGATGCTTTTGTGACATCTAGGACACAAAGGAGCGGGCACTGGGATAGGGGTTCTCCAGCCCTGGACGCAGCCCAGCCTGCTGGTGAAGCAACGTGAGAGTGCACAGAGTCTGGCTTTGGAGGCCGCCAGGCAGAGCAGGGCTCACGTCTTGCTCCCTGGCGGATCCTGTGTGGAGAGCTCACCCTGTCTCGGCCTTGCACGCGGAATCAGCCCCGCGCCAACCCTCCTCCGGTCTGTGCAGGGTGCGGCACGCCCCCTGGGGGAATTGGTGTCCCTAGTTCTCGCATGGAGGTCCCACCTGGTTCTCAGAGGAGCAGAGTTGTGAGTTGTGACAGAGTCGCAGGGTCACCTTCTGCCCGAGGAGTGGGCAGTCTCTGGACCCCTGTTGGGAGTGTCTGGGGGATGCTCGTCTCCAGGTTAGGGTTCATTTCTCTCTCAGGGCTTGGCTGTGTCTAGACGTGGGTTAGGGAGGCTGAAGCCCTTTGGCTTTGGATTCAGTGTGTCTTATAAGGCTGATAAAACTATTTTAATTAATTTTTATTTTTATTGATGTATTGAGAGGGAGAGACATAAAGATACCCCTCATCAGCTGGTTCACCCCCTCAGTGGCCACAGTGGCCAGGGCTGGGTCTTGCTGAAGCCGGAAGCCAGGGACTCGGTCAGGTTTCCTACATGGGTGGCAGGAACCCAATTCCTGGAGCCATCGTTGCCGCCTTCCAGGGTCTGTGTTAACAGGAAGCTGAAACCAGCAGGTGGAGCTGGCAGTCAGAACCTGGGTACTTGGAATCGGCTTGCAGGCGTCCTCACTGCGAGGCTGAACGCCTGCCCCCAATGTGGTTTTCCTTCCTTCCTTCCTTCCTTCCTTCCTTCCTTCCTTCCTTCCTTCCTTCCTTCCTTCCTTCCTTCCTTCCTTCCTTTCTTTCTTTTTAAGATTTATTTATTTTTTGGAAGAGTTACACAGAGTGGAGAGGCAGAGAGAGAGAGAGAGGGGTCTTCCATCCACTGGTTCACTCCCCAATTGGCTGTAATGGTCGGAACTACGCCTGTCTGAAGCCAGGAGCCTGGAGCTTCTTCCGGGTCTCCCACAGGGATGCAGGGGCCCAAGCACTTGGGCCATCGTCTGCTGCTCTCCCAGGCCACAGCAGAGAGCTGGATCGGAAGTGGAGCAGCCAGACTGGAACAGCAGCCCATATGGGATGCTGGCACTGCAGGCGGTGGCGTTACCCACTGTGCCACAGCACCGGCCCCGCCCCTAATGTTTAATTGACGTATAGCCAACTGGAAAGCACGTGTACACACCACGGACGAGCGTCACTGCCCCCCCCCCCCCCGTGTGCCCCCCGAGGGCAGCCTCACTCCTGACAGCGGATCAGTGTTTCCTGCCTGTGTTTTAAATACATAAATGGAGTTCTACAACACGTGCCCTTTGTTCTTACTTTAACTGAAACTGAGATTCCCCCTGCTCCGTGTGGAGCAGTTAGTTCATCTCCGTGTTGTGTAGCATCCTGTCCTAGAATCTTTGCTTGCTGTTCTCCCTAACTGCCGTCTTTCTCTTCCCTGCTGCCTATTTGTGTCCCAGGATCCCATTTGGAGTAATGAAGGTTAGAGGAACTTTATGGAAGCTTTTAGGGGGAGAATTCCCTTTGTCTTTAAAAGAAGAGTGAACTGAAATCACCAAGAAACGGTTCCTGCCTTTCCTCTTTCTAACTTCCTTCCCTTTCTTGTTCTTTCCCTCCCTTCCCTCTCCATCTCTCCCTTCCTTTCTTTCTTGCCCTCCCCCCCCCCCCCCCCCGCGAAGACAGGAAGACAGCAGGGTCGGCTGTCCCCCCCCATCTCTCCCACCTGGCAGTGCTTCATCCCCCTCCCCATTGGACTAGTCTGCTGTACTTGCGTTTCTGCGTGTTGTAAACCCAGCTCCATTTTCACATGGCTAAACGGGTCCTTCTCTGTTCACCCACACGCGAGCCGTTGGCGGTGTTTATGTGGCAGTGTCCTTCCTTCCTTCTCGTCTGAAGGGTGGCTTTGCTCGACCTGGAGCCCTGTGTTGGCAGTTCCTTTCTTCTTTGTGTGCTTGGAATGTCATCCAGCTCCCTTTCGGTTTCCGTTGTTTCCAGTGAGCGGGCAGCTGTAGGTGGTGTGGATGTCCCCTGGCTGTGAGGAGCTTCTGTCCTCTGGCTAGATGTGTCTGGGTGTAGATCTCATGGTATTTATGCTACCTTAGGGTTTGTTAAACTTCTTGGATGAGTTTTCTCTCAAATAGATTTTTGGCTGCTATTTCTTCAAATAGCTTTTTTTTTTTTTTTTTTTTTGACTTGTTTATTTATTTGAAAAGGCAGAGTTACTGGTGTGGAAGTGGGGGTTATCGTACATCCACTGTTTTATTCCCCAAAATGGCCACACCTGCTGGGGCTGGGACAGGTCTGGGTCTCCCATGAGGGTGGTGGGGCCCAAGTACTTGGACCGCCATCTTCCACTGCCTTCCCAGGCACATTAACAGTGAGCTGGGTTGGAAGTGGAGCAGTCGGGACTCGAACCGGTGCCTGTATGGGATGCCAGTGTTTCAGGCAGCAGGGGAACCTACTGTACCACAGTGCCGGCCCCTCAAGATACTAATCTGTCAAGTAGATTGTGACAAATTAATATGTCTTTTTTTTTTTTTTTAAGATTATTTATTTGAAAGGCAGAGTTACAGAGAGGCAGAGAGAAAGGTCTTCCATCACTGCTTCACTCCCCAAATGGCCGCAATGACCGGAGCTGTGGCGATCCGAAGCCAGGAGCTTCTTCCGGGTGCAGGCGGGGGCTTTGTCCACTATACCATAGTGCCTTTTGTAGTCCTTAGAGTAACTATTAAGAAAATAACTTGGGGGGCCGGTGCTGTGGCCCAGCGGAATAACGTCCTGGCCTAAAGTCCTGGCATCCCATTTGGGTGCCGATTTGAGTCCCGGCTGCTCCTCTTCCCATCCAGCTCTCTGCTATGTCCTGGGAAAGCAGTGGAAGATGGCGCGACACTTGGGCCCCTGCACCCGCGTGGGAGACCTGGAAGAAGCTCCTGGCTTCAGATTGGTGCACGTCCGGCCGTTGTGGCCATCTGGGGGAGTGAACCAGCGAATGGAAGACCTCTCTCTCTCTCTCTCTCTCTCTCTCTCTCTGCCTCTGCCTCTGCCTCTGCCTCTCCATCTCTCTTTGTGTAACTCTGACTTTCAAGTAAAACAAATAAGATCTTAAAAAAAAAAAAAAAAAAGGAAAATAACTTGGGAGGTGGTTGCATTGTGGCACAGCAGGTAAAGCTGCTACCTGCAGCGCTGGCATCTCATGGGTGCTGCTTCGAGTCCCGGCTGCTCCGCTTCCGACCCAGCTCCCTGCTGTGGCCTGGGAAAGCAGTGGACGATGGCCCAGTGCCCGGGCCCTGCACCCGCGTGGAGACCCGGAAGAAGCTTCTGGCTCTGGCTTGGGATCTGCCCAGCTCTGACCGTTTGTGGCCGTTTGGGGAGCGAACCAGCAGATGGAGGATTTCTCTGTCTCTCCCTCTTTCTCTGACACTATCTTTCAAATAAGTAAGTCTTTTATCTCTGAAAAGCAGAGAGAGAGCTTCCGTCTGCTGGTTTGCTCCCCAAATGCCCACAACAGCTAATTTTGGCCAGGCCAAAGCCAGGAGCCCAGAAACCCATCCCACATGAGTGGCAAGCACTCAGCCTCTCAGGATTGGATTAGCAGGGGCAGCGCTATGGTGTAGTGATTAAGCCACCACCTGCAGTGCCAGCATCCCACATGGGCAGCGGTTCAAGTCTCAGCTGTTGCACTTGCGATCTACTTCCCTACTAAACTGCCTGGCTTCGGATCAGCCCAGCTCCGGGCACTGCGGTCCTCTGGGGAGTGAACCAGCGAATGGAAGACCTTTCTGTCTCTCCATTCTCTGTGTAACTCTGCCTCTCAAATAGATAAATAAAATCTTAAAAAAAAAAAAAAAAAAAAGGATTACATAAGCCTGAAGCTGGATGAGACGCAGAGTAGCTGGGGCCCCAAGCACACAGTAAGGCCTGTGGGTGCCCTAAGCTGTGGCCTCACCCACTGCGCCACACACCTGCCCCTGGAGTGACTGCAGACATGAGGTAAAGCACAACTTAAGGCAAATTGCTCCTAGAACCACGTTATGGGGATGCATGTGGAAGTCCTAAGTGCGCATGTGCACCTGCTGGCACAGCCCCGAAACACCTGAGGCGTAAACTGACGGGACTGGACTGTCGTAGGCTATTCGTCAGGTACAGTTAAAGGTTTCAGTAGCCCGCTCCAGAGAGCTGGGAGGGCAGCCAGACTGACTCAGCAAGGTCAAGGGAAACTGAAGAGTGATAGCAACCCACATGGCCAGTCTCTAGAACGCTGCACTGAGTGCGGATTCATTTTCTCGAGGGCACCTGGAACCCCCCCAGGGCAGACCATAAAGAGCATCTCGGGAGTGGTGCAGAAGACAAGCAGCGCAGGTGTTGATGGCTAGGGGTTGGGGACCCTCATACGTTGCTAATAGACACGTATATTGGCACAACAGGCGATTTCTTACAAAGATAAGCTTAGCAAGTGACTCGCGGTCTGCCCCCAGAGAAGTGAAAACGTGTGTCCCCATGAAGGCAGGTTTGTGGGCGTCTGAGAAGCAGCGGACCCCGGGGCCATGTGTCCTGTCATTCCGCTTTCAGGGCTGTCTAAAGAAAGCAGATTGATTCTCTAGGTGGGAAACCATCAGTAGTAGCCAAGGGCAAGTGGGAGTGGGAGTTAAAATCACAGGACGCAGGGGAACTTCCTGGGATGATGGGATTGGATTGTGGCGAGGATTGCACAGCGCTGTGTATTTACGAAACATCGCTGAATGGAACTCTTCAGAGTGGACGAGTTTTGTGGTGTGTAAATTATACCCCCACGTAGACGTTTAAATAAATAAATAAATGGAAGTTGGAATCGTTTGGTTTTCACCCTGGCGCTTGGGAATGTGCTCACAGAAACCAGTCCCACAGGGCAGACGTTGGGAGTGCGTCTGCGTTGTGAGACACACCAGAGGCTGGCACCTGCCATGGCCGCCCAGAAGCCCAGAAGCCCAGTGCGTGAGCTGGGGCAGGCGGCTCCCGGGTTTCTGTGTGGCTCCTGTGATGAGGCGCTCCTCACGCCCACGTGAGCGCAGCCTGCTGCTGCTGTCGGGGGAGGCATGCTTGATTTGGTAACCCAGCGGTCCCGCCCCTCAGATGTAAGGATGAGGGCTCCCTGACACTGAGGGTGAGTTTGCCCGTTTCTGAGGCGTCTGCTCTCCCTGGATCGCCTGTGAGATGAGACCAGGCCGGCTCTGTGCCAGGTGCCACGCCGAGGCCAGGTGTTGAGTTGTGCAGGTCCATGTCGTGAGGTCTTGAGAGAAAGAGTCGACGACAGGAGGGTAGCTCACTAGGGCTGGAAGGAACTGGGCCCTTCCGCAGACAGACTCCGCCTCCTCACTGTACCTCGGGGAGACTCACAGCCCGGCACTCAGGGGCACCCGAGACAGGAACCCTGCTGCTGGGGCCGGGCCTTGGGGCAGCCTGCGAGTCTCCCTCCTCTGGCCCTTCTTCCTTTGCATCATGTGGTCTATTTGCTGTGGGCAGAGTCTGCACTCGGACCCCGGGTCTGCCCCAGGCGTGGGCTGCATCTGCAGGCTGGGGTACACCTTCCAGGGGCTCCGGGAGAGCTCTAGTTCTCTGGGCTCCGTCTCCCTGGCCGGGCACTCATGGCCTGCCTCAGACTGTAGCATGCTCCGGAAATGTTGTCTGTCTACCAGACCTGCAAAGTAGGGTGCTGTTGTTGACACAGGTGTCCCTGAAGATAGAACCCCTGTCCCCAGCCCAGTGCTCGTCCTTCTTGGCATTCGTTGTGGGGCATGGGGTGTGTGTGTGTGTGTGTGTGTGTGTGACACATCTGTAGGAAAATGGGCCCCTTTGGCCGTGGCTGGTCACCTGGTATTAAGACAGGACTTGGAGGCCTGCCGTGGTGGGCGTGCACGTGCACGTGCACGGTAAGTCCTGAGTCCTCTAACAGCGGCAACGGGCAGTGCAGTCCCCTGTTGTCTGGGCTGTGGGCAGCCTCGGTTTGTTCTGTGTGGAAACAGGGCCAGCCGGGAAAGGCGTGCGTCGCCCAGACTTTGCCAAGACGATTCCAAGGGTTACAGGTAGAGTTCTTGGGGTTTTACAAGTGGCCGTTTGGGAGCTAGGGATAAGGTCCACACTGGCTTTGCTCGCCCCAGGCAGTCTCACTGCAGCCCACGTGGGCCTCTCCTGGATGGGCACTGGCACCTGCACCCCAGTGGTCATCTGGCTCCCAGCAAGGCTCGGAACCTTGACTTGCCCTGGGATGACCCCTGGTGAACACCTGCCCTCCCTGGGCGTGCTTCCCCAGGCTAGACCAGTCTTGCCCTCGCTCCTTCTGGGGCTTCCTAGAAATGCACCTTCTCAGGGTCGGATGCCTCGCTCGCTGCGTCGGGAGCCCCGTCCCTAGTGCGGGCGGACGCGTCCCTGGGACGCAGCGGGCGCTCCTCTCACCTGTTGGCTGGCACCTGTGCGGTCTCCTGTCTGGTTGACGTGAGCTCCGCTACCATGCATGTCCGCTGTGCTTGCCCCGTTGCCGTCTCCACAGGGACAGCGGCCCACGTTTCTCCTGGTAGACACCTAGCAGGTAAATTGCACGGTCGCTGGGTCTGTGTGTGTGGCTGCTTTAAGAGGAGGGCAAGGCTTTTCCTCCAGAACGGCCAGGCCATGTCATGCCTGCCTGCTGGGTGCTTGCTTGCTGCCGTTAGTCTGCGTGGTGTCAGCGCCTGGCTGCCCAGAGGTCAGGGTCCGTGGGACCGCGTCCTTGGCCGTGCACGACCAGACCTGTGAGGGGAAGAGGTGCCGTACTGCCCAGCCTGCTGCCACGCAGTGGGGGGTGGGGCAGGTCGGGGTTCCCAGCAGCAGTGTGCATGCCCCTCTGCCCCCAGCTCTCATGACCAGGCCTGCCACAGCTGTGCGGGCCCGGCTGTCTGCTGGAATGCCCTTCCCCGGGCCAGACGGTGAATGTGGCACAGCTGTCGGCCTGATGGCTCCGAGAGGGCCGGGCTCTCAAACAGGCCCTGCCTGGCCTGGGGACCCTCTCCCCGGCTGTCCTGCAGCTTTCCCGAGGGCCTGTGCCCTGCCCCCGGACGGGAGCGCTTTGGAAGCCCCGCACCAGGAAGTGGGTTTCCTTGTCGCAGTGCTGGTCTGCTGCGCCCTGGGCACTCTGTGGGGCGCTCCGGGCGCTCCGTGGGCGGCTCTCTGGAGCCCCCTTCTCCAGGCGCCTGTTCCCCAGCCCCTCCCCAGCACCTGTTGAGGGCTGGCCACTGCCTTTCACTTGCTAATTCTCTTGTCTGCCACTGGGCCACCTCCCGGGAGAGGGAGAGGCTGGGTGACCCTGGGGAGCCTCCTCTTTGGCTCAGCCTCCGACTGTGGGAGTGCAGAGGTGCAGAGGTGCGTCCCTCAGAGGTGGGTGCCCGGTGCTGTGCTCCTCCCATGCCTGCTGCTGCCTCTCCAGACCCCTTCCTTCTCTGCCTCGCTCTGCGCCCTGCCCGGTCCCGCTGGCTCCTCCTCCCCTTCCCCTCTGTGTCGACCTGCCTTTGCCCGGCCCCGTTTAACCTCAGGTTTGAAGTGTGAGGGTTCACCTGGATTTCTAGAAGCCAGTAGATTATTTGGAGGCAGCAAGATCACAGACTCTGGGTGCCCAGTCTCGCATTCCCAGAGTCACCTAGCTCACGTGGGGGCGGCAGGATACACCGCCCTGGTGAGGGGTGAAAGGGCGTTGCCTTTGAACTCCTGCCTCCTCCACCTTGAACTCCCCCCGCCCCCACCTCTGCTTGCAGCACTCTCTTCTGGTCGGGGATGGGGTGTGGGATCCCTGATTTTGAAACAAGGTTTCTCCTGGGACCAAGCACTCTTGGGGGTGTCGCCTTTTGGGGTTGCGTCTGTGTGGTCCTGGAGGCCATCACCTGTGAGACTCGGGTGAGCTCTCCTCTTCACACATGTGTAAGTTAAGTCAGTCTCTGAAATGGTGTGGCTGGTGCCGTGTCACCCCCACTGTGGCGGGGAATTAAAGGGTCACGCCTGTGAGGGTGTTGGGGGGGAAGGCCTGCAACCAGCCATCTGGCATGCCCATGAGGACTGGTTTTGTGTGCCTCATTTTTCAGTTTGCAGACGGTTGGTTTCCCTGTCATGGGGAGTGATTGTGCCACAGCTGGAAGCAGCCAGGAGTGGGGATGTGGTGAGCGTGTCCACATCGTGTGCCCCCTGTGTCTGGTGGATGAGGCCTGGGCCTCTGTGTAGACCAGAGGAGGCCCAGGTGGGGCAGGCAGGAGCCGCACTTGGGGGGCCGTGTTTTCCCAGTTAGCAGAAAGCGCCTGGGTGAGAGCCGGCCTGACTGGCAGAGATTTCTGAGCTGTGCTTTTCTCCAAGAAGGTGATCCTGCGAATGCTAACCGCTTATGAGGCCGAAGGGGCTGCTGGGGGCAGGAAAAGAACATGCGTGTCCAGTAGCCCGAGTCACGCGTGCCGAATGCGTGTGTGGCCTGGTGCAGTCCATCCCTCACCTCTCCCCTCTTATCCCCTCCGTGGCCCTGCGGCCCGGCTGGCCGTCTGCCGAGTGTGATTTGTCACAGTGCAGATGGGAGCAGTGCTCAGGAGGGGGCCGGCGGCAGAAGGCCCCACAAGAGGAAGCTGGGTGACGGGTGCCACCTTTGGTGCCTCAGCCGCCACGAGGGCCTGCGCTCTGGGCTGCGGGAGGCGAGGGAGGACCCAGTGTCTGAATGGTGGGAAGGTGGGAGACACACCAGGTGTTGCCTTGAGCCCCCTTCTGTGGGACCCAGGCCTTGGAACTTCTTATTTTAGAGCTTTAAATCTTAAAAGTAGTTACAATGTAAGCAAACTGAAAGGCTCGGGGTTTTAGTGGGACTGAGACCTGGTGACGTGGAATCCTCAAGGCAGGCCTGAGAGAGATCAGTCCAGGTACCCACAGCCCAGAAAGCCAGGTGCACAGGCGCAGGGTCCTGCGGGCACGCCCTGGAGTTGGGAGGCCTTCAGACACTGCCGTGCGCGGGGGAAGGGAGGGCGCCCGTGGCGGGGCCGTGCGCGCTGTCGCAGCGCTGGAGCCCCGGGGGCCCCTGCTGTGCTGGACCCGTCCATCTGGAGGCGCACGGTGGCCAGCGGGTATTGGAATTGTGCCGGATCATGGTGGACTGTGTGACTACGGGTTCTGTAGGGAAGTTATGTCCTATCCAAGGGATGAGTTCCATTAAATTTCTAGTACGTTTTGCTTTGTAAGACACAGTTTAGCCAGCAAGAGAGGGTCACGGGGCCACAGTGTGCCAGGAGGACTGGGCCCGGGAGCTCCGTGTGTCTGTGCTGCGGCCAGGGTGGGATCTGCTTCTCCCTGAAGTGGTGCGGCCTCTCTCTTCACCCTGGGCCCTCTCCCTCCCTCCCTCCCTCCCCCTCTCCCCCGTCTCTGTAACTCTGCAAGTGTTGTGACCAGAAAACAGTTTAAAATGTGTTGAGGGAACTGGTGCTGTGGCACAGCAGGTTAAAGCCCTGGCCTGCAGTGCCAACATCTCATATGGGCACTGGTTCGAGTCCCAGCCACTCCACTTCCGATCCAGCTCCCTGCTAATGGGCCTGGGAAAGCAGTGGAAGATGGCCCAAGTGCTTGGGCCCCTGCACCCACGTGGGAGACCTGGAAGAAGCTCCTGACTCCTGAGCCCTGGCTTTAGATGGGCCCAGCTCTAGCTGCTGCAGCCATTTGGAGAGTGAACCAGCAGATGGAAGAGCTCTCTCTCTGTCTGTAACTCTGTTTTTCAAATAAATAAAATAAATATTTAAAAAAATAATGTGTTGAGGAGCAGGCATTGTGGCGCAGCTGGTTAAGCCACTGCTTGGAACACCCATGTCCCGTATCAGAGGGCCTGGGATCGAATCCTGGCTACTTGAGTTTCCAATCCAGCTTCCTGCTAATGGATCTGACAGGTGGCACGTGATGGCCCAAATACTTGATTTCCTGCCACCCACATGAGAGACCTGGATGGAGTTCTGGGCTCCTGGCCTCTTCCTGGCCCGCCCCACCTGTTGCAAGCATTTGAGGAATAAGCTGGCAGTGGAAGGTCTGTCTCTCTCATGTGTCTGTCACTCTGTTTTTCAAATAAATAAATAAATAAATAGAATTATTTTAAAACAGACATTTGATTTAGGGGGAAGATGCGTCAGATACTCCTAACCTGCAGAAATCCTAGTTGAACAAGCCGCGTACCCTGCACTGCGGCCACGCTCGACCCCAGGTCTAACCAGCGTCGGAGCTGTGGGCCCCGGGCTGCTAGGCGGGCGAGGGATCCCAGTTCCAGATTGAAAGTGTATTCTACTCAGTGTTTTGCTTTCACAGCATCGTAAGATAGAAACCATCAGGCACTGTCTGTAATCTGCAAGTCTTTTTTAATACTGGGCTTAGCAGGAAGACAGCTGCTCGTGTCCCCCATCTCGCGCGTCCAGTCTTGGGGGCTGCTGTCAGGGTGGAAGCAGGCGGGGAGAGTCCGGCTCTCCAGAGGCAGGCGCCGGAGCGGGGCGCGTTCCCGTGGTCATTTCAGTAATGGCACGCTTCCTCCATGTGAAACCAGAAGAGCCAGTGGCCACTCCCTACCTGATCGCTGTCAGACTCAGACCTCAGCCCTGAGTTTTGTCCTCAGTTACTTTGAAGGCCGTTGGGCTGTTCTGAACTTTGACCAGTCAGAAAACTACTTTAAATGAACTTCTAATTGTAGCGTAGTTTCAGATTCACAGGCTACCGCAGAGCATTTGTGACTGAGTCAAGTTGCTGCTTTCCCTAATCCACCTGTTTTTAAGATTTTATTATTTTATTTATTTTAAAGAGTTAGAGGTCTTGCAATGGCTGGAGCTGAGCCAATCTGAAGCCAGGAGCCAGGAGCTTCTTCTGGGTCTCCCACGCTGGTGCAGGGGCCCCACCATCTTCCACCGCTTTCCCAGGCCAGAGCTGGATTGGAAGTGGAGCAGCGGGACTCAGACCGCGCCAGTGGGATGCCAGGGCTGTAGGCCGCCCCAGCACCAGCTCCAGCCTTGACCGTTTGGAGTGAGGAGCAGCAAGGCACTCTAAGGCTGTCCTTGCATTGGGACTTGTCTGCTGTTTCTTCTCACGGTTGGGCTGGAGGAGGGGCGCCCTCACCATCACATCCGCTCAGCCACGCACACCGCGGTGCCAGCCTCCAGAGACCCCCAGCTGGCAGGTGTCCGTGAGGCTTGTCTGCTGGGGGGAGGGTTCCTCAGCTCACGCAGCTCACTCCGAGGGTTGGGGGTTCAAACCCTGAATACATGACTTGGAGTTCTGCCTGGGAGTTGGGTCTCTGCTGCACTGGATCTGCTCCGTATGATACCAGGGAGCTGTGGAAGAGAGCGGTTGACCGAGTCGCAGAGACGTTTCGCGTGCACGGATCATCATCCTGTGTCACCAGGTCAGGCTTGTCAGTGGTACCACTGGCCAGTTGTGAGTGGCAAATGTTAGCTTCTCCCAGATTCTAACCTTTTTGGCCTACTTGGAAGTTGACACTTTATCACTGGCAATAGGCGGTGCCAGGGACTCTGCGTGGAGTGATGGGCCTTGTGCGGAGCATTCTGGGGGAAGTGCCTGCTGGGCACCCCGGCCTGACCTCCTCGCCTGGCAGTCCTGGCTTCAGGCAGTGGGTGTGTGAAGCCCACTGCTTTTCCTCCTACACCGTCTTGCTTCATGCAGTAGGAGCGTTCCAGCTCGTCACAGTCTGTCAGGGTGTGAACACCCGGAGCCCCCGAGGAGAGTAGCACCCCATTCTCCAGGTGAGAAACCAAGGCTGGGGTGGTGACTGGGCCAGGTCCCTCCCCCAGAGTCAGCTGAGCTGGGGCAGGAGGATGCCCTGGGATTTGCCAGGGGCACGTGGGGAGGTCCTGCGACTTGCAGCTGGCGTGTTGAGAGGGGCAAGGGGACAAGGGCGCCTGCAGGACCTCTGTGCCTGGCGAGAGCCTGCGCTCTCGGGGAGCAGTGCTTGCCTCTCGTGTGCGGCTTTCTTGGGCATGCGGGTGACTCCTCTCCCGCTGTGTGAGGACGCGGCACTTCTCCCAGCTGTCCCCTGCATGCTTGCCACAGGTACCCTTCCTCTGCTCACTGGGGGAGCTCTCCTCCCAGAGAGAGGTCCGCAGGGATGCTCTGTGGGGACCTCGGTCAGCCAAGCGCTGTGGCGGAGGCCTGCCTCCTGCAGGTAGTGGTCCACGTGTAGCACGAGGGCCCACCGCCCCTGGTTCTGTCTCTGACTGGCCCCGACCCTGCTTGTTGCCATTGTAGAGTTGAATTTGAGGGCCACATCTGTCCCCCCCTTGTCACCTCAGGTGCTCAGTAGAGGGACAATGCTGGCTGTGCAGGGTCTTCCAGATGTGAATAAAATTAGCTTTTGTGTATTCAAAAAATGGCATTTGATAACTCAGAGTAGTGGCTGCCAGAACTGGTGGTCCCGTGGGCCCTGTCCTCTCGAACCTCGCAGCTGTGTTGCTGGGATCCCCCGGGCCCTGATGTGGGCCCAGGGTGTCTGCAGGTCCCGGCTGTGACGTCCAGGCCTCCCCCAGCCGCTGGGAGTTGGAGGACAGACCGCCGTCGTGCAGGGTCAGCAGGTGTTAGTAAGGTCCTCCCTGTTTCCGAGGGGCACGTGAGTTTGGTCCAGTCTTCCTGGTGGACCAGCTGCCGGCAGCATGGTGCTGCAGTGGCCGCCATGCTCTCTGGCTGCAGCGCTCAGCCGCTCTGCCCCCCTGAGCTGCCCCGTCACAGGGAGCTCCTCCGGGCCTGTGACTTCTCGGGGCTGCTGCATTCTCAGAACGCTGGGAGGAGTCGCTGCGTGGGGCTCCCCCTCTGCAGCTGGCGGCCTGAGGCCGCTCTTAGTTCAGGGGAGGGATTGGAATGGCCACATGTGTGCTCTCCTTTTCCCCCGGGAGGTCTGGCCATGGCCGTGACTATGGCGGGGCTCTGCATAATGGAGTCCCCGAGCGGTTGTTGGAGCTGAAGTCTCCAGGAAGAGTGATGGCTGGGTTTCAAAAATCCCATCCCAGCTGCTTACCTCCTCGGCCTTGGTGCCGGAGAAGCCCCCACCAAGCAGCCAGGAGCATCTCAGGTTACGGGCTGGGAGGAGTGGTAATGGATGCTAGGAAGGGGGGCAGGCTGGCGAGAAGCAGGTGGACTCCAGGGTCCCTGGAGAAAGGCGGGGGTGTCTGGGGAGGGGAGCACATGCCCAGCCCATCGGTGTTCCCGGCCCCCAGGACGGGCGGGGGTTTGACTTTGAGCCTCCGGGTTCCCTATCTAATCATGTCAGCTTCTCTCTGAGACCTGAGGGCTGGGGGGTGTGGTAAGGAGATGAGATGCGTCCAGTGGTAGGACAAAGCTGGGGAGGCTGTAATTGTTCCATTTGAAGTTTCTAGAAGTGTTTCGTGGGTGGGGTGGGGTGGGGTGGGAGAGCTCATTGAAGGAGCATGTGGGCTTGTTTCTGGCAGTGCCTGAAGCCACGGCGCCTCCCTGGGCCCAGTCACAGGCTTCATCCAGTGCCTTGCGCGTGCAGCTCTGATGTTCCCAGCCTAGAGCTGCTCCTCCAGCTCATGGCGGGCCAGGCATCGGCCTCGGGCAGCAGCTGTGTGCAGGACCCTGCTGCTGGTGGCCCCTTGACAGGGGCTTGTGGGTCTGCGGGGGGGGGGGGGGGGGTAGGTAAGCCTTGGACTTCCTTGCTGACTCCCCTATTGTCCCTGGGATAGCATGTAGAGTGGGTGGACAGTGTGAGTGGGAAGTACAGGGATGGGGTGTGGCTGGCTCCCTAGTGACTGTCCTGGCTGGACTGTCGGCCCATTAGCTTTTAGTGGTTTAAAGCCCAGATGTACGCACGCACTGCTGGCTTGGCTGGCCGGGCGCTGCTGCTGCTGCTCCTGGCGGCCCCGTTGCTCACCCAAGTGCAGCAGCCAGGTGCATCTCTGTGCCTGCTCCTTTTCTTTCCCCTTGCTGGCTCAGGCGGCCTGCACCGTCCTGATCTGGGCAGCTGGACAAGCATCCCAAGGGCCTGGGCGCGAGTTGTGAGGCTGCTGCGCTGCCCAGAGATGAAGCAGGGAAGCCATCCTGGGCAGGGCTGCAGGGCTGGGAACGGGCCGTTGTGCTGCCCCCTGCTGGCGCTGCGTGCCTTCTCGGGGCTCTGCAGAGGTGGCCTGGGGGTACAGGAGTTTTGTCAGTCTTGAGTGGGGCTCCTCATTTTCTGCGGGCGTCCGCGGACTCGCAGGGTAGGGACTGGACTTCCAGGGCCTACTGCTTAATTAGATCCAGGGTTCAGAAATCCTTGTAAGTAGATTTGCGTTCCCTTGAGCACAGCAGCTGTGTGGGAGAGCGTGTCGGTCGGTCTACAGGTGTCGCTGGCCTCTGTGTGCAAGGCTGGTGCAGGCACAGGAGGTGCTTGGCTGCTTCTGAAGTCCTGGAGGCCCCTCCCGGAGGGCGCTGGGGCCGAGCGCTGCTCCCGCACCCCTAGCTCCTTCCCGGCCGAGTCCTGTCAGAGCCTCTCCTCCTAGGAGTCTGTGGTGGTGCTGCCTGCTGAGTTCTGGGGACCGCCTAGAGCTTGGTCTGCCGGCAGGTCACCCCTACCTGGGCAGAGGGGAGCCCTGGCCCAGCTGGGAGTGGGCTGTGGTTGCAGGAGCAGACCCAGCTGTCGTCCTGTGCTGCAGAGGGCTCCTGGTGAGAGCCTAGGAGGTGCGAAGGGCTGCCCGGCGTGGGGGAGTGTCCCACGGGAGTGCTTGCAGAGGGACAGGTGGAGCAGCCCCCACCCTGCCTTCAAACACGGCCGTCAGCCAGTCGCCTCTCCCAGCTCCCCAGGCCTCCAGGGTTCCACGGCAGTGGTGCTGGGGAGCGGCGCTGGTCCTGAGCAGGATTTCTCGTCCTCCTCAGGCCCCGTGCGTGTGCAAGAATCTCGGGCTCTGGTGCAGGCTGTGGTCAGGCAGGGGCTGGGCGTTGACGCTGCTGGTCAGACTGCAAGGGGCCCGCCCCTCGCACATGTCCGCCCCTGCTCGTTTGTGTCTGAACCGGGGCTCTCCCCGCTGCCTGGTGCACTCCTGCTGCGGTGCGTCTCCACAGATGTGAACGAGGAGTTCATGACGGAGGGCGGGGGCTACATGGGTCCTGCACACCAGGCGCAGGCCGAGGGACACTAAACATTAACCGCGCACCGGGGAACCCTGCGTGTCGTGGAAGTTGGTGATCTGGCCTCCCCGCCAGTGACCGGAAGTTCCTGGCAGGTAACAGATTCCTGTGTCGTGTGAGGGAGGAGGTGCCGAGAGCCTTTGTGCTGATAACAGCCTGACCTGCTTGTGGCGAGTTTGTGGGTCACTGTGTTTTATGTAAGCTGCTCAAGACGGGCAGGACAAGTTCATCTGACGCCTGGGATGTCACACAGTCTCTGGGTCAGGCGGGGGTAGGCGCTGCTCCCGACTGGGACGGACGAGCCCCTCACACACCCCATGCTGGGTGAGCTCAAGTCCTGTGCCTCTGTTCTGCTGGCTTTTATAATTAAGGAATTGTTTTTCCAGAATCTCGCCTGTGGTCACTGGGAGCCACTGCTCTTTTCCGGAATTAGCACTCTAGAAAAAGTCCTGCGGAGGCTTGAGTTCTCCTCCTGGAGGAAAGTTTCCCACCTTGGGAACTAGAGGGGCCGGCCCTGTGTGTGTGGCAGAGGTGTCCCGGAGCCCAGCAGGGCCCCTGCGGGCTGACTGACACAGGAAGTGCCTGCAGTCAGCGGCCCCTGGGGAGCCTGGCGCCTCCATTTTCTGATAGCACCTGAACCCTTACCTCCCTTCTCAAAATGAAGGCTGCGTGTCACAAACCGGTTCCAACTGGCCGTTGCCATGGTTTTCACGTTGGAAGGCACAGTTAAAGGGTCACATGACCACGGAGGGAAATGCCTTTGTCATGTGACTTTTTGGTGGCCTGATTAGCATACAGGAAGTTCACTCCCTGCTGGCTGCTGGGATGCTGAGTGATCATTGATGGGCGGTGACGTCACCTCTTGGATGAGTTATTGATTAGTCTCTGGCCAAGACAGGGCCAGGGAGCGCCGTGGTCCAGGAGGCCTCTTGGGAACGTTCAGCCTCTGGGTGTGCTGGGCCCCTTGCCCTGCGCTCTTCCTACGGGCAGGTTTGAGTTTTGTTGGACATCTCACCTCTAGAAGGGGCTTGCTCTCTCCGTAAGGTGATAGAGTTAAACCCCTGTGGGGTGGTGCTGCCTCAGCCCGCGCCTGCCCAGGAAGCGTCTGTGATGTGTGAGTGCCCCCAGGAGCCCGCGGGGCGAGACCGCAGCTGCAGCTCCGTGCCAGGGGCTGGGTCTCCTTGGCTCTGTGGCACGTGGAGCCCACCTGCACATCCAGAGAGCCGGGAACGGGAGCCCCAGGGCACCCTAGAGGCATCATAGAGCCAGGAGAGACGCCCCGGGTCACTGCACCCTGAATGCGAGCTGAGCGCCCTGTGTCAGGACCGGTAGGTGTCGGAACGGGCGCCTTTCTGTCCACTCTCCTGGGTTCCCTGAGAGGCTGGCCAGCCGTCTTCCTCCTCAGGTGGAGCCGGGCCAGGCCTGGTGCTCAGGTGCAGCCGCCACGTAGCTCGAGGGGGGATGAGGAAGGATCCGAGGACTGTGGGGGCAGTGGCTGCCGGGCCACTGGCGAGTCCAGGGTAGAGCTTGTTAGGCCTCAGCCTCTGGTCCCCTGCTGCCGCCTCCCCTGGGGGTACAGCCTGCTGGCGTGGAAATGGGGTCTCTCCCCATACAGCCCAGTCAAGTTGCTTGTAACTGTCTTCACTCCGCCGGGCCTCCTGGAAAAAGCCTGGATAACTTTGAGCGGAGCTGCTCCTGGTTAACTTCATCTGAGTTTTCCTGGGTCACAGTGCCACCTAGTGGTGTGCTTTGTCAGCCGCCAAGGCAGGCAGGCTTTGTACCTAAGTGTGAAGGGAAGGTTTGCAGCTGCTGGCAGCGGATGGGGCTGCTTGGGGGGGGGGGGGCCACCAGAGCACCATCTCTGGGTGCCCTGTGTGGGTCAGCCACACAGCACCGTAGCTCGAGTTCACGCTGGCCTCGGGAGTGTCAGGTGCACACACGTCTCAGAGGGTCCTCCCCAGGAAGGGCAACAGCAGCCGTTGGCCTGTCCCTGCTCAGGGCAGATGGCACCGTGGGCACCACAGCCAGCATGGAGTGGACGCTCGTTCTCAGCCCCGCCCGCCCCCATGATGCTCCGCTCCTGTTGGCGAGAAGAGACGCCGCAGGTGCTGGCGAGCAGGTTAATCACAAGAAAAGAGGGAGTGGCCTTGGCGTCCACTCTCAGGGGTGGCAGGGGCACCCAGAAACCAGTCGGTGAGTAGAAGGGTACCAGAGAAAACACGGGTCAATGCATGAAGCTGGCACCGCCGTATGTGGCCGCAGAGGGACTTGCTGCAGGCTTTCTCTGGCCACCGTGAGGTGGTGAGCTCCCGTGTCTGCCTTTGAGTGCAGGCCAGTAGCACCTGAGCAAGTGTCTAGCTCTCCCGGGGGCAGGTGGGCTGCCGTGGTGCGCACGGCGTGTACGAGCAGTCCGAGAGGCCGCTGCGGCCCCTCCCTCCGCAGCCGGCCGTTCTCACCCAGTACCAAGCCGCACGGCAGGGCAGGACGCCTCGGGGACCCAGCTGTCACTGAGGACGGGGCCGGCTGTGAGCCACAGGTTTGGGTGCAGCGGGGTGGGGGGGCGCTGGGGGCCACGTGGAGGCTGCCCAGGGAGAGAGCCAGGCACACAGCGGTCCTGGGGCCTGCGCGGGGCCGTGTGGCTGCAGTGTCCCAGCAACGGCCGCTGTCTCCGCCCCGCAGCGACATGAAGTCCGAGAGGAGGCCGCCCTCGCCCGACGTGATCGTGCTCTCCGACAGCGAGCAGCCCGCGAGCCCGCGCGTGAACGGGCTGGCCACGGTGGCCGCGAAGGAGACCAGCACCGAGGCCCTCCTGGTGAGCCCGGCCGTGCCCGGCCCCACGCGCCTCGCCCTCCCGCGGCCCGGTGGTGCAGGGTCCCTGCTCGGGCCCCCCTCAGCCCCCTTCTCCCACCCTTGCAGAAGAGCAGCCCCGAGGAGCGAGAACGGATGATCAAGCAACTGAAGGAGGAGCTGCGGTTAGAAGAAGCCAAGCTCGTGCTGCTGAAGAAGCTGCGGCAGAGTCAGATTCAGAAGGAGGCCAGCGCCCAGAAGGTGAGTGTCCCCGCCCGCCCGCCCGCCCAGCACGGCACGGCCGCGGAGACGGTTTCCGCGGTGGGAGTGGGGCTGGACAGAGCAGGTCCACGTGGACTTCCGTGGGCTCGGGCAAAACTCCAAGGATGTCAAAGGACTCTCCTGTCCAGGATGTCTGAGTATGAATGCTGTTTTCTTAGCTCGGGATGTTTATAACATTTATAACATGATTTATAGGCCATACAGAATTCTTAGCTTAAAAAATAGCCTGCTCTAGGAGGACTGGATTTCTAGTCTGCTGCAGGTGTCCGGCTGGACACTCCCTGCTGCTTAGAGACTGAGGAATGGGGTGCGGGGTCTCTGGTGCCCCTGGAAGCTGGTTTCTGGCTGGAGAAGGCTGTCTGGAGCCCAGTTCCAGAGAAGCCTCCTGGCCCGCAGGTGTCCCTGTGGACAAGTTCCAGATCGTCATGGGCACCTTCTGCCCCGAGTGCGCACAGCGTGCCCACCCTGACCGGCCTGTGCTGGTCGCTCCCAGCCCTCGGCCTGCTCCTGTTCTTCCTCCCTGGGACCCAGCCAAGGTGCTCCTGCCCTGTCTGGGAACTGCGACTCATTTATCTGCAAGGCTGTGTATGCGTGAGAGAGGGAGGGAGGAGAGAAAGACTTCATCCTCTGGTTCATTCCGCAGAGGGCTCCGGTGGCTGGGGCTGGCCTAGGCCAAACCCAGGAACGTGGAGCTCCAGCCGGATTTCCTACGTGGGTGGCAGAAGTCCAAGCCCTTGGGCACCATCTGCTGCCTTCCTAGGCACAGTAGCAGGAGCTGGTGTGGAAGCCGAGCAGCCTGGAGCGAGGCAGTGCAGGGCGGGGGTGGGGGGGGCGTCAGCATCCTGGCCCGTGGCGCAGCCCGACATGCCGCAGGCTGAGCCTTCTTCCTCTGTTCCATTAGACCAGAAAGTGGCTGCGGCGTGGGTAGTGAGAGCTGAGGGCTGTGTGGGAGAGGCCAGGGGACGCACTCCCTCATCTGACCGGAGTTGGCTTCGACGCCCCGTCCCCCAGTTTGCAAGTGAGGTGGATGGAGCCCGCGTGTTCTTCTGGCTTCAGTGAGCAAAGCTGGGGCCCGGTGTGTCTCCGGTGGAACCTGAAACCCACACAGCTGGCCCGTGCTCTCACCTGATGCGCGGGGCCGCCTCTGGCTCCTGTGTTCCCTGGGAGCAGAGCAGGCTTCCAGGCTCGCTGTGGGTCTCAGGAAGCGGCCCAGGAGGGAGGCCGTGAGCCCCCGCTCGGCCCCCGTAGCCCCTGCTGTAGGCTCACTTCCCTGTGCCCTGCCACCCTCACACGCCCGCCCTGTCCTCTTGCAGCCCGTAGGCTCCACCGGGAGCGCTGTGACCACCCCTCCCCCGCTCGTGCGGGGCACCCAGAACATTCCCGCGGGCAAGCCATCCCTTCAGGTGAGTGTCCCTCCTGCTGGAGACACCTGGGCACGCTGTGAGGGAGGGCCCGAGACGGCAGACGGCTGTGGGGGGGGGCCCGAGACGGCAGACGGCCATGAGGGGGGTCCGCTGTGAGGGGGGGCCTGAGATGGCAGACGGCCGCTTGCTCCCCCAGAGCGGGCTCCAGTGAGGCTTTCCTGCCGGCAGCTGTGGCCCAACCAGAGGTCCCAGCTCGTGGTGGGGAGCGGCACAGGCTCCTTCCCTGTGGGCTGCCCCCAGCCCCGCCCCGCCCCAGGCCTGGCTTGCGTCCTCCTCTGCGCACAGGGCGATGGGCAGGGGCACTGCGGCCTTGGGAGTGCAGTCTGGAAGGGGCTTCCCTCTTCCCACAGACTGAGTCCCCAGCTTGTCCCCGCCCAGGGCGCCCGGCGCTGCCGCAGTCCACATTTGAAAGAAATGGGCACTTTAACTTTCTTTTTCCTTAATCTTCTACCCTTTTAACAACAAAAACCAGTAGAATGCTTTCACAGTGCCACCAAAGCCCTTTGAATGTTTTCACACACACACACACTCAGGGCAGTGTGGGCGTGGGTGTCGTTGACAGACCTCGACGCGGATGCCCGGCAGCGTGATCCCACCGCCCCTGGTTCGGGGCGGGCAGCAGGCGTCCTCGAAGCTGGGGCCGCAGGCGAGCTCCCAGGTCGTCATGCCCCCCCTCGTCCGCGGGGCCCAGGTGAGCGGCGCGGCCCACGCGCATGTCCCGGCGGGCCCTGCAGCTGGCTGCCTCCACAGGGCATCCTGGCCAGCCCTTGCCCGCCCCGTGGTCGGGCTCAGCCACGTCTCCTGTCCCCCGACAGCAAATCCACACCATCAGACAACATTCCAGCACCGGGCCGCCGCCCCTCCTCCTGGCCCCTCGGGCCTCCGTGCCCAGCGTGCAGATCCAGGGACAGAGGATCATCCAGCAGGGGCTCATCCGTGTGGCCAACGTCCCCAACACCAGTCTGCTGGTGAACATCCCACAGGTGAGGGGCCGGGCGCCACCGCTTCCTGCTGCCCGCAGCTGGGCGGAGCCCTGGTGCCCCCGGGGCTTGGGCTTGAACGCCTGGGGGCTGTAGGGGTGCAGGTGCCGAGCAGGGCTGCGTCCGGCAGAGGTGGAGTAGCTGCTGCACGAGCGAGGGTGTGCGTCTGGCCGGGTTTGGGGGAGAGGGGAGGTGGACAGGTTTGGGGGGGAGGGGAGGTGGACAGAGGCCTAGGGACAGCTAGGGGCCGTCCGCCACAGCCGGCTCCCGCTGACTGGTGTCCTCGGCGGGGACGTGAGGGAAGCAGGCCCGCGGCTGTCCTCAGAGCACTGGCACATCTATTCTCAGCCACACGTCCCCCGCCTCTGCAGCGAGCCTGGGCTGGGACGTGTCCGTCCCCGCCCCCTGGGAGCAGGAGGGAGGAGACGCGGGGGCCTTGGCTGGCACATGAAATTGCGGGGTCTGCAGCAGGGCCTTCTGGGGGCGTGCTCGCTCCTTCCTGCCCGCCCTCCTCAGACGAGCAAGGCCAGCGGGCTGGGGCGTCTGCCTTCTGTAAGGTTGACAAGTGCTGAGCCAGTGCCACCCCCCACGGGAGGGCGTCCTGGGCGGAACAAAAGGTCGACTGCAGTTCCACCCGCCCGCCAGTCTTCATCCGTCCCTGCTGTGCTGTGTGTCGAGGGCGGTGGTGGGGCAGGTGGATCGGCTGCCCACAGGGTCGGGGGGAGGAGGAGCTGGCCAGTGAGAGGTGGGGCCGGCCGGGGTCGCCTCTCGGCTGTCGGTCAGAAGGGGTCCCGGGAAGTCCCGTGGACCCTGGGTTCCCAGGCATGTTGCTCGCAAGTTGCCCGTCCTCCCTGGGGCGGTGTGCAAGGCTTCCCTCTGGTGTCCAGGGGTCACCAGCCCCAAGGAGCTGAGGACACCAGAGAGGTCACTTCTGAGTTTGGGGAGAGCCCTGGACAGTTGTGGGGCAGGAGCGGACACTGGGAGTTCAGCCCTGGGGTACAGTGTGGAGCAGAGACACGAGGGGCAAGGGTGGGGCCTGGGGCCTCTCAGACCTGGACCTGAAACCTGGCAGTGCAGCCCCGCCCACGTGGCCGGTGTGTGCGCGGCGCGCTGGACACTGCGGCGTGTGCCGACGAGCCTCGGCTCCTGTGCCACTCCGCACGCTGTCCCCGCCGCCTCGCCCTTCGGAGTCCTGTCACCATACGCAGCTGATGGGGGCGCCGGGGAGTCGCCCCGGGCGGCGTTCGAGTGCTCTGATGGTGGTGTTGTCTCCCCAAAGCCCACCCCGGCATCGCTGAAGGGGACGTCGGCCGCCTCGGCTCAGGCCAGCTCCACGCCCACCAGCGTGGCGGCGGTGGTCACGTCTGCTGAGTCTCCAGCCAGCCGGCAGGCGGCTGCCAAGCTCGCGCTCCGCAAACAGCTGGAGAAGACGCTGCTCGAGATCCCCCCGCCCAAGCCCCCCGCGCCGGAGATGAACTTCCTGCCCAGCGCCGCCAACAACGAGTTCATCTACCTGGTGGGCCTGGAGGAGGTGGTGCAGAACCTGCTGGAGACCCAAGGTGAGCCCGGCCAGCTCCGGCCCTGCGGCCGCTCCGTCCTGTGGCTGGTTGGCAGTGCACCTCACACCCTGGAGCACCCACTGTGCACCCACAGCCGTGGAGGGTGGGAGCTGAGAGCCACGCCTGCCTGGGGCGGGTGTCTGCAGGAGGCCTGGGTTCCCAGCAGTTGTGGGGTCATCACCCCAGGCAGAGCTTTGCAGATCCTTGATGCCGGGAGCTCCAGCGGGGAGAGGGACATGGCCGCCTGGGCTGCGGTCACCTTGTCCCCCTCTTTGGGGACAGTGTGGGAGGGACCGTTGCTGGGTCGTGATCAAAAGTAGCACTGGAGAGAGGCGGGCACCGTGGCTGTGCCCTGAGAGTTGGTGGTGATGCTGGTGGCCGTGCAGGAGTGGGGGGGGGGGGGTCCAGGGGGCTTCACACTGCTCAGCCCTCAGCTCGGGCTGGGGGCTGCGGTGGGGTGAGTACGGAGGAGAGTGTGGCCTCCCCACCTGCCGTGGGACCAGAGAGAGGAGGAGCTGGGAGGACACACCCCCTTCCCCAGGGGCTCTGCACCCAGATGGGCTCCAGACCAGCGGTAGCCCCACAGTGCTGGACGCCCCACGGGCACCTCAGGTTGGCCTCTGCAGCTCCACCCGCACTCACAGCAGGCACGAGTGTGAGCCCAGCCCGAAAGGCTCCACCTCCCATCTCGGCTGACGGAGTGGGGGGCGGGGGGCCCAGAGCCCAGGCCAGCGGCGGAGGCGAGGGCGGTGGCGGGGCCTGGCTGGTGTCTGCAGTAGGTAGGGTGGGCAGGAGGCCCGAGTCGGACGCCCTCTGCTTGCACAGGCCTCTGCTCGTTCTCTCATCAGGGGTCAGGCTCCCTCTCCTGTTGCCAAAAACAGGACCTAACTGTGGGAGGGGCTCAGAGCCCTCCCTGAAGGCGTCTCCTGACACCTCCCAGAACCCCAGGCCGGGCGCTCAGCGCAGCCTCGCGCCATGTCCCAGCTCTGGTGCTGGTCCCACCGGCCGCAGCCACCTGGGAAGCAGGTACCACATCCTCCTTCGGGGCTGGACGTGTGCGAGGAGATGTGCTGTTGTCCCCAGGTGGAGGCCTGGAGCTGAGGGCCCGAGGCAGGCCCTGGGCTTGGGGGCGGGGACAGGTGACATCCCACCCACTCTCTGGGTGGGGCTTCCAGAGTCGGGGTCTGTCGCTCAGGATTGCATGAGGCAGGCCAGGTGGGAGCGGGAAGGCCAAGGGCCAGCACTGTGGTCCGTCGTGACCAGGAGGCAGTCTCGCCCCGAGTGCTGGGACCAGGATGCTGGCGAGAGTGTCCGCCCCACAGCCGTGCAGGCGCCTCTGGGCCCTCTGTCCCTGAGCACCGGGTGCGGCCTGGGCACCTCCTCGGGACCCCTCACGGGGGGTGGGCGCCCCTCCCCACAAGGAGACCACCAGGCAGGCACTCACTGGGCCACCCCTCTGCTCGCTGGCGAGGGGGGAACTCGGTGGTTTCCTGTTGCTTTGGAGAGGGGACTGGAGGCTGGGAGAGGCCAGGCTGGCGCCACGACGTCATTGGCACATTGGTGCCATGGGCCCCGTCCCGTGGTGCTTTCTGGAGGTTCAGCGTCGTGTCCACCCATGGGGGTGCCTGCTGTGTGTGCAGACACGCTGACCGCGCTGGTGGTCTCCAGTGGCCTAGCAGTGCCCAGGCAAGGGGGCGTGGGGCAGGGCAGGTCCCGACCCCCTGGATGCGAGCCACCCCGTGTCTCCTTGCAGCAGGCAGGGTGCCAGCCGCCGTCGCCGTGTCCCGGGAGCCCTACGTGTGCGCGCAGTGTAAGACGGACTTCACCTGTCGCTGGCGCGAGGAGAAGGGCGGGGCCGTGATGTGCGAGAGCTGCATGACGTCCAACCAGAAGAAGGCGCTCAAGGTGGAGCACACGAGCCGGCTCAAGGCCGCCTTCGTGAAGGCGCTGCAGCAGGAGCAGGAGATGGAGCAGCGGCTGCTGCAGCAGGGCGCCAGCCCCGCGCAGGCCAAGGCCGAGCCCGCCCTGAAGCAGGTGAGCACCGGGGCCGTGCCGGCGGCCGCCGCCTGATTGCCAGCTGCGTGTCTAAATTGCACTTGATGGTGGCGCTGGGCAGCGAAGACACTAATGTGCAGTTTCTCTAGCTTCCGGAGCTCCGGCTCGCGGCGCGCCCTGGCCGAAGCGCACGGAGACCGGGCGTGCGGGAGGAGCGCTCAGGCTGCACGTGGAGCTGCTTGCTGTTGGGGGTTTTTTACTTGTTTATTTTTTTAGTGACTCTCTTCCCCCCTCTGCAAACCTGGCGCTCCCCTGGAAGACGTTGGCCGTTGGCTCTCCCCAGGCCCCGGGAGCCGGGGCGGACCGTGGGACTCGCAGGCCTGCTGACCTCCGTTTCGCCCCCGTCTGTAGGTCGTAAAGCCGCGGCGTAAGTTGGCGTTCCGCTCGGGAGAGGCCCGCGACTGGAGTAACGGGGCCGTGCTACAGGTCAGAACCGCGGCGCCCCAACCGCACACCGTGGCCTCGTCACTCGCCGGCTGTCACGCTGCTGCGTCTGTCTGTCTGTCTCGCTCTCTCCCGCCCTCTCTCTCCACGCCCTCTGTCGCCCTTGGTGTAACTTAGCTGGTCTGCCGATTTTGGTCTCCAGGGAGCCCGCGTGGGTGGGAAGAGGTCAGCCAGAGCCAGGAGCGGCTGCGCCGAGCGCCCTGCCGGGGCCGCCCTCCCCCCGCTGACCGTGCCGCCGCCCCTCTCTCCACTGCAGGCCTCCAGCCAGCTGTCCCGGGGCTCGGCCACAGCAGCCCGCGGCGTCCTGCACACGTTCAGCCCGTCACCGAAACTGCAGAACGCGGCCTCCACTGGGACCCCGGTCAGCAGGGCCGGCAGACATTCCGAGAGAGCCGCGGGCACCGGCAAGGGCAGCGCCCCCTCCAACTGGAAGAAGACGGCCCTCAGCACAGGTGGGCGGCCCGGCCCTGTGCGGCACCCTCACGCCTGGGCTCACCCTCTCCCACCCCTCCCCTGAGGGGTCAGCTTGGACTCACACGTGCTAGACAGCGTGGATGTTAAAACTTCCTCCGAAAGCAGGAAAGCCAGGGTAGGCAGGAAGGGACAGGTGAAGGCGGGTGAGCTCCGTGCGCCGGGGTCCCCGCAGCCTGCACCCCGACAGCCCACTTGGCGCGGTGGGGACATGCCCAGGGCCCAGTGGAGAGAGTGCATGTCGAGGCCAGGGCTGCGTGTGGGCAGGTGCCCCAGACAGGCGTTTGCCCCAGGCGCCTCCCCTGCCGGCCGTGCCGAGTGGGCACTGTGGGCACTGCACGGGCGGCACAGGTCAGGCTCTGAAGCCAGAGGGAGCCGGCGGAAAGGCCCATCTCGAGGGCGTGCCCGGGCCGAGGATCCGGGACACGTTCCCCACACAGCAGCCGACCCCGGCCACTAGGGGGCCTCGCTGGGCAGCGAGGTCGTGTCGGTATGGCCTGGCCCAGGGCGACGGACACTGCCCTCCCAGTCCGTGTCCCTCAGCGCGCCCAGAGCTGCACCCGCTCTGAGGTCGGGCCGTGGGCTCCGGGCCGCGCTGGCCCGGCCTGGCCGTGACCGGCCGCTGTCCCGGTGCTGTTGCAGGCGGGACCCTCACGTTCGTGAGCCCGGGCTTGGTGCACAAGGCGTCGTCGGCCGTGGACCGCCAGCGAGAGTACCTCCTGGACATGATCCCGCCGCGCTCCATCCCGCAGTCGGCCACGTGGAAGTAGCGCCAGGCCCGGGGAAGGGCAGCTCCCGCTCCCCGGCCGCCTCCGCTCGCTCAGGAAGACCCCGGGCTCGCCCGAGCGCAGGACCCGACTCTGGGCGGCTCGGGCAGCGGCGGCCTCGCAGGCGGACGAGGCTGAGCCGGGCCTCCCGGGGTTCTTCTGCCTTTGCCTTTCATTTGCCGACACCAGCAGACAAGCAGACCCGGGGCTGGGCATGCCCGGCGGGACGCGGACCACGGCCGCGGGGCGGGTTCCTGTTTCTTTCTCCGGTCTCAGGCGCCCGCACCACCACCTTCCTCCAGGCTGTCCGTAGGTTGAACGTTGTTTCTGTTTTGTTTTTCCTGATCACCTCATGATGATGGAGTTAGAAGTGGACGTACCGGCCCAGGGGCCCCTGCCGCTCACGCGTGGGTCCCCCGGCCCCGGAGGGTGGGCCGCCCACGGACACGGGGACAGCCCGCGCAGCCCCGCCCCGGCTCAGGGCCCCCACTGCTGCTGGTCCCCGCGACCCCGGACCTCGCACTTAGCGGAAGAGCACGCCGAGCCGAGCAGGGGCCGGGGCAGGGCAGGGCAGGGCAGGGCAGGGCAGGGCAGGGCCGGCGGGGCTCCTGTTGTTGCTGTTGTGGTTCTATTTTATTAAATCTTTTCCTTTCCTAGTCATTTGATGGACACAATCGTAAGCCGGCCCGGCGTGCGCACGGGCAGGGAGCGCGCCCGGGGGTGGCGGCGCCGCGCAGGCGCAGGTGCGCGGGTCCCCGCGGGGGGCGCGGAGCCCTCCTCCCCGGGGCCGCAGACGGCTGTGCTCCCTTGAGCGGCTGCAGTGTTCCTGTCTGGTTTTCTGTTTTCGTTTTTTTTTTTTTTTTTTTTTTTTAAGGATCAGGTCTGCTTTTAGTTTTATTTTTCTTTCTGTTCCTTCCTCCGACTCGCTACAAATCAGTTCCGAAAGGAGAGGCGGACGCCGCCGTCTGTGCGCCGCGGGCGGGGCCCCTCGGCACTGGAGGGCGGGGCCGTGGTCCCTGGTCAGTTCCAGCCCCGGTTTCCCTAAGGACGCAGTTAGGGACTTTAATTTAAAACCCTCATTTTGTAGGGCCGCCTTCTTCCAACACCTGCTACAACATTCTAATAAAGGCTCATTTAACCCCTGGCGCCTGTCGTGTGGGTTCACGGGCGTCCCCTTGGTGGGCGGCTTCCACTCCAGGAGCCGCGGATCTGGAGGGGGGTGGGCCCGCGGGTGGGGGTGGGCGCTTTTACACCAGCAGAGTGTGCACGCGTGCCTGTCCTCACGTGTCGGGGCGCCAGGCCTCTGCCGGGGGAGCACCTGCTGCAGGGCTGGGAGCCGGGTCCCTGTCCCGAGCTCTGTGCAGCGAGTCGGGAGCGGGGAGCCCCAGGGTGCGGAGCCGACGCCCCGCTGCTCCCAGCCTCACTGAGCGTGGCCGGCCGTTCCTCCAAGTCTTGTCCGTGGCCCGGCAGGGTGGGACGGGCAAGGCCCCGCCTCTGCGTCCCAGGGAGCGGCCGGGTCAGGGATGGCACGCTGTGACGTAAACGAACTGAGCTGGGGGAGCTGCCCGGTCATTGCTTCATTTCCGGCCTTGGCCGTCCTGCACCTGTTACTGGCTTGGGTTCCCCCTCTGCGGGGCGGGGTGACGTTCTCTGAGCCCAAGAAAGAGGCCCCGCGGCGGGGTGTGGGTGAGCGAGCGCTGCTGGGGTCCAGATCCCGTACTCCCCGGAACCTGGGAGCACCCACCCCCCAATCCCATCGTAACCAAAAAACGTCCCAGAACCTGGCCAGCAGGGGCAGGCCCCAGGGGGCATCCCAGGACCATCGCGCACCGCGAAATAAGTTAGACCAGGGCGGGCTGTCTGGGGAAGGTTGTCACCCGCATTCTTTGTGACTGAATCTTCACTATTAACGTTCCCCTCACCAGAGAGGCCGCGTGGGTGGCTGGCGTCCATTGTATGCTGAGCTTCGGACTCTAAAGGACAATAAAGGGAGGGACACGGTGTGACTGCTCCTCTCCCCCCCTCTCTCTCCGCCCCCAGCCCCGGGCTGCAGGAGGCACCTGCTGCACTGTGGGCTCCCGCAGTCCCTGCTGACCGCTTGTCCTCGGTGTTAAGGATGTGCCGGGCTTGGCCTCTGGGGCTCTCGAAGCCCAGGCTAAGGCAGAAGTTAAACCCCAAGGCTGTCCCGCTGCACCTGCCGGGCTCACCGGCTTCTCCTTGTCCCTTCTGACCCGGGCCCCTGGCTACCGAGCTCTGCACTCCCATCCATCAGCCAGCGCCGGTGGGCAGAGGGCCCCAGCCACACAGCTGGGCGTGGAGCGGGGACAGATGGGTGAAGAGGCCCCGAGGTGGGGACGGACAGACTCCAGGCCCGCAGGGTGGGGGGTGAGGACGCGGTTTAATTCGGAGCCTTCACGTCCCCTCCCAACACCCGCCCTCCCTGTGAGGGAAGTCCAGCCAGGACCAGGGCCACAGCCGTTAGCAGAGGGGAGAGCGGGGGGCGCTCGGTCCCCGGGGCTGCAGAGTGAGCAGGGCTGGGCACGGTTGGGACCGCACACAGGTGGGTTTAGGGAAAGGGGCAGTCAGCGGCTGCGAACCCACCCTGTGGGGTCCCTCTGGGTAGACCCCCGCCCCCGCCTGGCATCGCTACAGCTCGAAGCTACTTGACCTCCACGTCTTTGACCTTCCACTGGCCTCGCGGACAAGGGCAGGGTCCAGGCCTGGTCACACAGCAGGTGTTCAAGGAGCCGGCCCCTTACTCCCCCCGGGGGACCTCGGGGTCAGGGGGCCCTCGCCGAGCAGGGCTTGCTCGCCCCCGGCCCCCGGCCGGGAGCCGGACACGCGTTTCTCTCCAAACGGGGCCAGCCTCCCCTTTCCCCGCTGCGCTCCGTGAAACAGGTGCGAGGTAGAGCGAAGTTTATTGCGGGTCTCGACGGGAAACCGGGCATCCGCGGCCGCCTGGGGAGCGACGCCGTCGGCGCGCGGCCGCCCCCCCAGCAGCTCCTCCCGGACGCCGCGGGCCGGGGAGCCGTCGCTCGTTCCGCGCAGGCGCAGGCGCAGGCCGTCCATCTCGTTCTCGCCCCGCCCCTCCCGGGGCCTGGGGGCGGGGAATCGAAGGCGCGCGTGCGCTCTCCAGCTCTCGGCGTGGTGGAGGAGGGGGAGGAGCTAGCCTCGGAGGCGGGGCAGCTGCGGCCTCCGCCGTGGGAGGGGGGGACCGGGGCAGGGCGCGTGCGCCGTGGCGCGCGGCGGCGCGGCAGGAACCCGGAAGTGCGGCGGCGTCCCTTGCGCGTGCGCCGTGCCGGCCGCGACCCGGGAGGCGGGCAGGGCGGGCCCCCTGCCCTAGCCGGAGTCCCCCGACCGCAGCCAGCCGTTGCGCGCCACCTGGCCGGCCGAGGGCCTGGCCGAGGGGCTGAACTGCAGCAGCTCGGCGATGAGGGCCTTGCAGCGCTCGGACAGCTCGAGCCCGTCGGGGTACAGCACGCCGCGCTTCTGGCGCCGGGGCAGGCCGGCGATGTCCGAGTCGTCGAAGGGCATGCAGCCCGTGACCATGACGTAGAGCACCACGCCCAGGCTCCACACGTCGTACTTCTTGGGGTCGTAGGGGATGCCCAGCAGCACCTCGGGGGACGCGTAGGCGGCCGAGCCGCAGTAGGTGGTGCTGAGGTCCGGGTAGCCGTGCGCCTGGCGGCCGAAGCCGAAGTCCGTGAGCTTGACCCGGCGCTCGTCCGGGCTCAGCAGCACGTTCTCGCACTTGAGGTCGCGGTGCACCAGGTGGTGGTCGTGCAGGTAGCGCACGGCGCCCGCGATCTGCGCGAAGAGGTCGCGCGCCTGCGAGCCGGGGATGCGCCCGTTGCGCTGCACGGCCTGCAGCAGGTCGGTGGCGGCCGCCTCCATCACGATGTACAGCTTCCCGTTGCACACCTCGATGAACTCGAAGACGTGCACGATGTGCGGGTGCCGCACGCCCCGCAGGATGGACAGCTCGCGCGGCAGGAACTTGTTGACGAAGTCCGGCGGCGCTCGCCGGCGGTCCACCACCTTGATGGCCACCGTGCCCTTGTACTTCTTGGACGTGGCCACCTTCACCTTGGAGTAGCTGCCCTCTCCTATGGTGCGGCCCAGCTTATAGCCGAGTTCGCTCAGGAGTTTGTCGCCCGACATGGTGGCGCGCGGGGCGCGCGGGGAGCAGCGGGGGGCGGCCGGACTCCAATCTCGGGCCTAACCCATGGCGCTTGGCACCCGCACCCCCGCACCCCCATGTGCCCACTCCCGCGTCCCCGCCGCCGCGGGGGCCTTACATCGCCCCGGTAACAATTTCAGCCTTGTGAAGTGACCGCGGGCGTCACTCCGCCTCTCGGGGCGGGGACCGCACACACACCCCCGCCCCGCGGGGCTCCCCTGGCCCCGCACAGCCCCTCACGTGCGGCCTTGTGACTCACAATCGCCCTGCACGGCCGGCCGGTTCGGCAGAGAGGACGCCCGCCCCCCACCACCACCGGGGGGCACAGCCCCTCCCCGGACTGCCGGTGCCTCCCCGTGCGTCCGAAGCGGAGCAGCGAGCCGCCCCCGACTTCGCGTACCCCCAGCCTGTGGAGCCCTGGGCCCCGAGAGGGGGTCCAGCAGCCCGGGGCCCCGACGCCCCCCGGGGGTTCGGGGTGTCTGATTCTCCGGTGCATCGCGAGGGGCTAGCGGGCAAGGAGCCTCAGCCCCTAGGGGTCGTCTGCGTCACACCCCGTCGGCGGGAAGCTGAAATTAGGCTTCCCCGGCCGCGCCCCCCGCACCCCCCAGCCCGCCCGCGAAGTCTGGCAGCTCCACCGGCGGCGCTTCCGCCACACTCGTCATGGCGGCGCGGCCCGATGGCGTCACTTCCGCCGGCGACCGGAAGTGCGGCGTCCAGCGAGCATGGCGGCGTCGAAGGTGAAGCAGGACATGCCCCCGCCGGGGGGCTACGGCCCCATCGACTACAAGCGGAACCTGCAGCGTCGGGGACTGTCGGGTCAGTGCCGCCGTGGGCCGGGGTGGCGGGGGCGCCTCCCGGGCAGGTTCACCTAGCGCGGGGCCCAGGCTGCTGCTCGGCTCCGGGCTTGCTTCGCCCACGGCCGCGGGCGTCGGCCCATTGTGCCGCGGGTGACACTGAGGTGGGCGTAGCAGGCGGGGGTCGCGGAGACCCGGGCGAGGGCGGCAGCTCCCCGCGCGACCCCCCAGGCCTGGGCTGGGGCCGAAACGCAGAGCCCAGAGGGAGTCTGTGAAATGGCCCTGTGCGGGGCTTCCCCCACCCACCCGCGCGCAGGGCGACCGGGAATCCGAATTCGAAAGACAGACAGACAGATGGCCGCAGCCGCCGGAGCTGCGCCGATCCGAAGGCATGAGCCAGGCGCTTCTCCTGGTCTCCCATGGGGTGCAGGGCCCAAGCACTTGGGCCATCCTCCACTGCACTCCCTGGCCACAGCAGAGAGCTGCGCCCATGTGGGATGCCGGCGCCGCAGGCGGAGGATTAGCCAAGTGAGCCACGGCACTGGCCCTGTTTATTTTTAAATTAATTTTTAAAATGTATTTGAGGGGGCCTGTGTTGTTTTGCAGTGGGTTAAGCCGCTTGCTCCGCTTGCTTTGATGTGCCAGCATCCCGTTTGGGCGCCAGTTCGAGTCCCGGCTGCTCCACTTCCCATCCAGCTCTCTGCTGTGGCCTGGGAAAGCAGTGGAGGATGGCCCAAGTCCCTGGGCCCCTGCACCTGTGTGGGAGACCCGGATGGAGCTCCTGGCTTCGGATCAGCCCAGCTCCAGCCATTGCAGCTCAGATCCGGCCATTGCGGCCATCTGGGGAGTGAACCAGCGGATGGAAGACCTTTATTTGTCTGAAAGGCAGAGCTACTCCCCGAGCGGCCACAACAGCCAGGCTGGGCCAGACTGACGCCGGGAGCCAGGAATTACATCCGGGTCTCCCGCGCGGCTGGCAGGGGTCCGAGCCCTGGACGCCTTCCTGCCTCCCAGGCGCGTGAGCAGGAGCTGGGCGGGAGCGACCGCCGGGCCTCTGCCAGGCGGAGCGGTGCTGGCGCTGCAGGGGGCGGCCCACCGTGCCGTCCGGGCCGTGGGGGTCTGAGATGCCCCCTGCTGGCCGGCTCCAGGTCCATCTTCCTTTGCAGGCACAGCCACCGCCCTGCGTGGACGCTGCGCGCTCAGGTGTCCATGCGTCCGTCCCTGAGCACTCGCTGGTGGCGCCGCCTGCTGGCCGTCGCGGCTGTGCCTGCAGGGGCGCCCCGGGTTTTGTAAGGACCCGAGCACCTGGCATCTGCCGGTTACTCCGCAGATGTCCACCACAGCAGGCCTGAGCCGCGGCCACGGCCACGGGCTCCATCCGGGTCTCCCCGCGGGGGCAGGGCCCCAGCACCTGGGCCATCTTCCGCTGCTCTCCCAGCCACAGCAGGGAGCTGGACCGTCAGTGGAGCAGCCGGGACTCGAACCGGCGCCCATACCGGCGTCGCAGGCGGCGGCTTTACCCACGCCACTCCATTTCTACTTCCTTTACTATTAATTACCTTACTTGAGCGGCAGAGCGCTCCCTCCTCTGGCTCGCTCCCCAGATGCCCGCCGCGGCCAGGCTGAGCCCGTGAGACCCCGCTCCACTCAGGCGTGCGGCCTGGTGGCGGGTCCGCAGTGCGGGGGCCGCCTTCTGATCGCGGAGCCGGAAGGCCCAGGGGTCCCGGGAGCCGCTCCGCTCGGCGCCCTCGGGATGGAGCCGCAGGGAGGCTTGATCGTCAGGAAGCCCGCCGGGCCGTTCCTTTGCTGGCTTGTGCGTCCCGCGCCCTGCGGAACCGTTTCCTGGGTCCGCGCGAGGGAGGGGGCCGTGCCCACGTGGCTCCCGCCGCGGATGGCCCCGCGCTGTCGGGACGCCCGGGCCCGCCGCCTTCTTCCTCGGGACGGCTCTGGCTCCCGGTGCCCGCGCGGCCGGGAGGGAGGGGGCGGGTCGTGGGGGGCTCTGCCACCCGCAGTTTCCGCACCCCCTGCCCGGCGCCCGCGGGCACAGGCCCTGTGGCCCTTTCTCTGGGGTTCAGAATGGCCCCGGGACGGCTGTTGGGTGCCCGGCTGGAGTCCGCCTCTGCCTCTCCTCCAGCTTCCTGCACCTGCACGGCAGAGTGGGCCCTTCCGCCCCCGTCGGAGGCCCGGATGGGGCGCCCGGCTCCTGGCCCCGCCCCGCTGTTGGCATGTGAGGGTACACCAGCAGTGGGAATCCTGCCCCGTCTCCTCCCCATTCTCCCTCCCCCCAACCTTCAAAAGAAGGGAGAAAACCAGCCTCACCCTGCATACGCCCCGTGGGTGCACCCCCAGCTCAGAGCCAGCCCCCCCCCCCAGTCCAGAGCCCAGGCCCCCCCTTGGCCCTGGCCTTCCCACAGAGGAAGGAAATACCAGGGTCCTTCAGAAAGTTCATGGGAAATGTAATTAAAGGATAAGTTGAAGCCGGCGCTGTGGTGCAGTGGGTTAACGCCTTGGCCTGCAGCACCAGCATCCCATAGGGGCGCTGGTTCGAGACCTGGCTGCTCCACTTCTCACCCAGCTCCCTGCTGTGGCCTGGGGAAGCAGTGGAGGATGGCCCAAGTCCTTGGGCCCTGCACCCATGTGGGAGACCCAGAAGAAGCTCCTGGCTCCTGGTTTCGGATCAGCACAGCTCCAGCCACTGCAGCCAATTGGGGAGTGAACTAGTGGGTGGAAGACCTCTCTCTCTCTCTCTCTGCCTCTCCTTCTCTCTCTCTATGTAACTCTAACTTTCAAATAAATAAATAAATCTTTAAAAAAGGATAAGTTAATTTGATTTGTTTGTTTATTGGGGCCAGCGCTGTGGCTTAGAGGGTAAAGCCACTGCCTGTGATGCCATTTTTTTTTTTTTTACATTTATTTATTTGAAGGGCAGAGTTATAGAGAGGCAGAGACAGAGAGAGAGAGAGAGAGAGAGAGAGAGAGAGAGAGAGAGATCTTCCATCCGCTGGTTCACTCCCTAGATGCCCACAACAGCCGGAGCTGGGCTGATCCAAAGCCAGGAGCCAGGATCTCCATCCAGGTCTCCCACGCAGGTGCAGGGCCCCAAGCACGTGGGCCATCCTCCCCTGCTTTCCCAGGCCACAGCAGAGAGCTGGATGGGAAGTGGGATGCTGGCACCACAGATGGTGGCTTTCCCCGCTACACCTCAGCGCGTTTAAAAGTTCCTGGGAAAACATATGAAAAGATCGTGTGCGGATTCCACAGCGTTTACACCAAAAGAAACTTGCCCTGTAATTTCACTTTCCCACCGCATTTCTGAGCCCCCATCAAGGAGTCTCCAAGACCAGATAGGCCTGCGTGAGGGCCGCAGGTCTCCCGGGCCCATTTCCCCAGGGAGGCTGGGGGCGGCCTCGCGTCTGCAGCTGTTGGAGACGGGAACTCCCCTGTAGCGGACAAGGTTGGGCGCAGGCGGTGGCCGGGAGCTGGGACTCCCTGGGGGCTCCTACCTCTGAGCACGGACGGGACGGTCGCAGTGCCCGGGTGGGAAATGTCTGGCCCTGGCCCTGGGTGTGTTGTGGTGAGATTTGTTTATTTTCTGAGAGGCAGAGAGAGCGCTTCCATGCCCTGCTCACTCCCCAGATGCCCGCGACAGCCGCTCCTTCCCAGGTGCATTAGCAGGGCCGGAGCAGCCGGGCTGGGGTCAGCACTCTGGTGCGGGTGCTGGTGCCCTGAGCCTCAGCTTAACCCCTTGGGTCAGCACCAGCCCTCACCTGGAGGTTTTAGCTGGTTGGACGGACCAAGCGGGCGAGACCTGAGGCGGCTCCACCTGCATCCCCGCACCCAGCAGAAGTGCCGGGCAGCCTGTGCCAGGGCCGAGCCGGCTCCCGGAGCCCCCCTGCGCGCCCACCCGCCCGAGGCCAGGGCCGGGCCTGCGATTTATCCGGGCAACCCCACACCCATCTGGAGAGGAGGCTGAAAGATGGGGGGTGGGGGTGCGGGGTGAGCAGGGCAGCCTGAAGATACCCCCCCGGCACTCGGTAAATATGGGGGCCTCTGGCCCTCCTGGTGCAACCCCACGGGGCCCAGGCAGCCCCAAGCCCCCGGGCACCGGGACACGGGCGGGCACCGCGCGACCTCCTCGGAGCTGGTGGAAGCAGGCCCACCGACCGCGCCCATCCCGCGCCTGCGCCCTCCCGAAGCCCCTCCTGAGGGGGAGGGGGCCGGGCCGCGCTGGGGGCGGGGGGGGGGGTCCCTCCCGGAGCGCTGAGCGGGCCTCGGTCTCCGCAGGCTACAGCATGTTCGCGGTGGGCATCGGGACCTTGCTCTTCGGGTACTGGGGGATGATGAAGTGGAACCGCGAGCGCAGGTAGGGGCCGGGCGGGGGCGAGGGTGGGGGGGTGCCCTGACCCCTCTCCCGTTTCTAGGGTTCCCTCGCCGGGAGCTGCACCCCCTTCAGCCGCACGCCGCTAAGCAGGGTGCTGCTGGTGCTGACCGCGCCGGGCCGAGAATCGGAGCTTAGAAACCGAACCGAGAGGCGGCGGCGGTGTGGGGTAGAGGGTGCCCACCCCCACCCCGGCCCTGAGCCAAGTCACGGGCGCCGCTCCCACAGGGGTGGGAGGGGGCGGGGACGGGGCGCACTGGCGGCGGGGAAGCTGCCAGGAGGCGGCACCCCGCGGCTATTTTGAGAGAAGGGGAGGAGGCTGTGTGAGGCCTGCCCCCGCCCCGCGCCCCCTTCTCCGCCCTGGTCAGCAGGCAGCGCTATTTTTAGGGTAAAAGTTTTTAATTGAGCAGAAAGCGTGAAGCCAGCAGTTCTGGGGACGAGGTGGCCCGGCCGCAGCCTGGGCTGACCCGGGCCCTGCTCTGGGGTCCGCAGGCGTCTGCACATCGAGGACCTGGAGGCCCGCATCGCGCTAATGCCGCTGCTGCAGGCCGAGAAGGACCGCAGGTGCGTGGGGGCTGCGGGGGGCCCGCCCTGCGCCCTCAGACAGTGAGGGGCCGGGCAGAACGGGGTCGGGGAGCATGGTTTCCCGGGAGCCCTGCAGGCACTCAGCCCCCACCCCATCCCGCAGGAGGAGGGGGCCCTGCAGGCACTCAGCCCCCACCCCGCCCCGCAGGAGGGAGGGGAGCCCTGCAGGCACTCAGCCCCCCACCCCACCCCGCAGGAGGAGGGGGGCCCTGCAGGCACTCAGCCCCCACCCCGCCCCGCAGGAGGGAGGGGGGCCCTGCAGGCACTCAGCCCCCCACCCCGCAGGAGGGAGGGGGTCCCTGCAGGCACTCTGCCCCCCCCACCCCGCAGGAGGAGGGGGGCCCTGCAGGCACTCAGCCCCCTACCCCCCCCCCAGGGTGCTGCAGCTCCTGCGGGAGAACCTGGAGGAGGAGGCCGTCATTATGAAGGAGGTGCCCGACTGGAAGGTGGGGCCTCGGCGGGCGGGGGGGGGGGGCTGGCGGGGAGGGGCCGGGGGGAGCCCGCACCCACGGATGTGCCCCCCCCCGCAGGTGGGCGAGTCGGTGTTCCACACCACGCGCTGGGTGTCGCCCATGGTCGGGGAGCTGTACGGGCTGCGCACCGCCGAGGAGAGGCTCAGCGCCAACCACGGCTTCACGTGGTACACGTAGCGGGCGCCTCGCGGGCCGTGTCCCGCCGCCCGCGGGCAATAAACGCTGCACCCCGCCTGCGCGTGTCCTGCGGCCTGGGGTGCGCGCGGAGGAGGGGGCCGGCCGGGGCGGGAGCCCCTCCCACGGCCTGGCTGACCGGCGGCGGCGCCGGCCAATGGTCACGCGCAGCGCCTCTGCGGCGCTCCCTGATTGGCGGGAGGGAAGGCCCGCCCCCCTGGGCGTGTTGTTTAAAGGCGGTGGCGGCGGCCGCCGCGCTTACCGCGGCCATGAGCGGCGCGGGCGGCCGGGCTCCGGCGGCGGCGGCGGCGGCGGCCGAGGAGCGGCGCTTCCTCAGGTCAGCCGGGAAGCGGGGCCGGGGAGGCCGGCGGCGCAGGCGCGAGGGGCCGGGGCCGGGACGGCTGGGCCGCGGGACGGTTCTCCGCCTCGGGCCGGGTGGCCTTTTCTCTCCCCGGGGTTTCTGGGGCGGGAGGCTGCAGGCTGAGCGGCTCGCACTTCAGGTGTGCACCTGCTGAGTGCCGGGCGGCCAGGTGGGCCGAGCCGCGCGTCCCAGCGAGCGGCAGCGCCCGGCCTGGGCACCTGCGCCCTCCCTGAAGCGTTTGGGGAGGGACAGGTCCAGCTCCCATCGGCCTGAGGTCACCTCTGGCCCCACTCCACGCAGAGCTACCAGAGGCCTCGCGAGTGGCCCTCCCGAGCCTGCCTTGGGCAGCAGCCAGAACTCCGGAGGTGCAGGCGGGGTGAGCTGTTTCTCACCCTGCATCAGCTGCAGGCCCAGGGCCTTCTGGGGCTCTGGGGCCCCCCCTCCCCAACCCGCGGAGACCCAGTGTAGTGCTGACCGCATGGCCGAACCTGCTGCGGCTGCCCTGGATGGTCCTGCCCCTGGGTCCCCTCCTACAGAGCTGCACACCTCCTCCAGGAAGCCCTCCCTGACTCCCAGCCCTTGCTGCTCTCTGTCCACCTGCCGCCCTGACCAGTCACGCCCCAAAACCATCCCGTCCGGCCCCTGCCCTCTAGGTCTGGCCCTCCCCGACTCCCTCTGGGTTCCAGCGTGGGCCTGCACAGCCATCTGGCTCCTCGGAGTCGTGGTGGTTCCCTGCGGGTGTCCCCAGTAGGAAGGGAAGGGGTCCTGGCCAGGGGAGGCTGACCCAGCACCTGATTCTGGACTATCAGCAGCTTCCATGCCAGCACCCCCACCCCCCCAGTTCTCCTTGGGAGCCACGAAGCCAGGCCCGGCTTGGTCCCTGTGCTTGGCTTAATTCTGCCCTCGCTTTTTTTTTTTTTAAATGTTGGGGACATACCTAAGGTCTCCTTATCTTTCTTTATTTTCTTTTTTTAAGATTTTATTTATTTATTTGAGAGGCAGAGAGAGAGGTCCTCCATCTGCTGGTCCCCAAATGGCCGGAGCTGGCCAATCTGGAGCCAGGAGCTGCTTCAGGGCCTCCCGCGCAGGTGCAGGGGCCAAGCACTTGGGCCATCTTCCGCTTTCCCGGGCCACAGCAGGGAGCTGGATCAGAGCGGAGCAGCCGGGACTCGAACCGGTGCCCACATGGGATGCGGGCGCCGCAGGCGGAGGATTAGCCTCCGTGTTTGCCCAGGTCCCGCCAGTTACCCTGGGTGAGGTAGCCCCTGGCCCTCGGCCCGGTGGGGGCCCCAGCTTCCCGGCCTCTAATATTCCTCAAGGGGCTGAGCCAAGGGCGCTGTAGCCGCAGGTCCCCCGTCTGCCCCCGCGTGAGCCACCCAACTCTGCAGCCCTCCACCACCCTCTGACGACCTGGAGGCGGCTCAGGGACTCCCGCGGCCTGAAGTCAACCCAGGGCCCCATCAAAGCCCCGTCGCCCCCACCCCCCACCCCCATTCCTCTCCTCTTGGGAACGGTGCGGGGGGGGGGGGGGCACCTGGGGAGGTGGTCTGTTCTCCACGCTTCCGCGAGGGAATGAGCGCTCGCCGCACTCGCATCGTCGGCCAGCAGAGGGCGCCCGCGCTTCGGCTCCAGCCTGGAAGAAGCAGGAGGGGGTCCGCTGCCAGCCCCGTGGGGAACACGGGGGCACTCCCGGCTCCATCTGAGTGTCCGTCTGCGGGGCGACCCCGCGTCCCTGTCTCCCTCCCTCTCCGGCCCCCAGCACCGCAGAGGCAGCCGCCCTGGAGCGGGAGCTGCTGGAAGACTATCGCTTCGGGCGGCAGCAGCTGGTGGAGTTGTGCGGCCACGCCAGCGCCGTGGCTGTGGCCAAGGTACCTGACCGCCGTCCGCCGCCCGAGCGGGACCAGCTGCAGGACCCCGGGGGGCAAGAGGGGCTGGCCTCCCAGAAGCCTGCGGGTCCTCCTGCGGCCAGCCCACACCACGGAGAGGAGAATCGAGGTCCAGGGACAGCGCCCAGGGCCGCAGCTGTGCCCCCTGAGGACGGGGCGGGTAGCAGGCACCGTGCAGGGTGCAGGGAGCGAGCGGAGTCATGGGAGGTGCCCCATACGGAGCCAGTCCCGCCCCCCACCCGGTCTTTGGCCGCAACTGTATACTGTTTCAAAAACAGTATCTTTATGACTCAACTTCTTAAATATGTATTTACTTATTTAAAAGGTAGAGTTAGAGAGGGTCTTGCATCCGCTGGTTCACTCCCCGAATGGCCACGATGGCCGGAGCAGCACCCATCGGGAGCCAGGAGCTCCATCCAGGTCGCCCACGCGGGTGCAGGGGCCCAAGGGGCACTGCTCTCCCAGGCCACAGCAGAGAGCTGGATGGGAAGTGGAGCGGCCGGGACTAGAACCGGCGCCCATATGGGATGGCAGTGCCACAGGCAGCGGCTTTACCCACCATGGCGGGGCACCAGCCCCCCCTTTTTTTATTTAAATGTTTGTGTTTCTAAACCTGCCCCGGGTGAAGAGAGGAGAGAGCAAAGCCGCAGGAGCACACCCAGCGCAGTGAGCGCGTCTGTGCTGGGCGACAGCTGCCCGGGCAGTGTGCTGCGAGCCCTGGCCCCCCCAGACACAGCCCTGGGCTCGGGCCTGCGTCAGTGGCAGGGTGGGACCGTGCCGAGACCCTGGAGCCGAGGCTTGCCCCCCACCCCTGGCTCCCTGTGCCAGCCCTGGGGCCACACCTGGCCTCCAGACATGGGCATCCCTGTGGGGACGGTGCTCACGCCCACTGGGTACCCTGGACAGGAGGGGTGAAGAGCCACACGGCTGCACTCCTCAAGGTCCATTTCATTTTTCTTTGAAAGGCAGAGTTGGAGAGAGGAACCCTCCATCTGCTGGTCACTCCCCAGGTGGCTAGGCCAGGCTGAAGCCGGGAGCTTCTGGGTCTCCCAGCACCTGGGCCGTCTTCCTCTGCTTCCCCAGGGCAGAGCGGAGAGCGGGATCGGAAGTGGAGCAGCCAGGACTCGAGACGGCACCCATGAGATGCCAGCACTGCAGGCGGTGGCTTTACCTGCTGTGCCACGGCTCAGGCCCCCACACCTGCTGCCTTAATTCCGACTTCGGGGGGAAGGGAGGGCCGGAGTGGGTGGGGGCGCCCACAGCCCCTACTGCGGGGCCTGGGCTCACGTCCCAGCCCTGCGTCAGATCCCCGCTCCCTCGTGTGCACCCCGGGAGACAGCGGTGCTTGGGCCCCTGCCCCCCACACATGGGGTTCTGGGCTCCTGACCCAGCCGTCTGGAGAGTGACCCAGGGGATGGAGGTCTCTGCCTTTCTGAATAAGATAGTAGAGAGCTGTGGGTAGTGGGTAACGCCCCGGCCTGCGGTGCCAGCATCCCATCGCCGGTTCCAGTCCCGGCTGCTCCACTTCCGATCCAGCTCTCTGCTGTGGCCTGGGAGAGCAGGAGAAGATGGCCCAGGTCCTTGGGCCCCTGCACCCGCGTGGGAGACCGGATTGGTGCAGCTGTGGCTGTTACAGCCCTCTGGGAAGGAGGGTCTCCCTCCCGGTCTCTGGAACTCTGCCTTTCAAATAATAGTACAGTGGGCAGGGACAGAGGCCCGGGGCCTTCGGACAGCCCCCCCCACGCACACCGGGGCCTCCGGGAGGGGCCGAGCCCTGGCCGCGCGGGAGGGGAGGGGCCGCCGCGGTGGAAAATGTCTGCAGCCGGGCGAGGGTAAACAAACCGCGGGGCTGCCGGCGGGGGCGGGAGGCGCGTTTGCCAGCGCGGGCTTGGCGCAGCCTGACGAGGCCCCTGCCTCCCGCGGGGAAACTGAGGCCCGGGCCTCCGCTGCGCCCCCGCCAGGTGTTCCCGCTGCCCGCCCCCTCCCGGAAGCAGAGGACGGTGCTGGTGGTGTGCGGGCCGGAGCAGAACGGGGCGGTGGGGCTGGCGTGCGCCCGGCACCTGCGGGCCTTTGTGAGTAGCCGGGCCCTGGGGGCGGGGGGCGGGGGGCTGCGGCCGCCTGCCCGGGCCGCCCCCAGCGCCGACCCTCCCGCACCCCAGGAGTACGAGCCCAGCGTCTTCTACCCGACGCGCTCGCTGGACGAGTTGCACCGGGACCTGACCACGCAGTGCGAGAAGATGGACATCCCCTTCCTGTCCTACCTGCCCACGGAGGTCCGCGCGGGCCACGGCGAGCACGGGCGGGGGCGGGGGGCGCCCCGAGGCCGCCCTCTGACCCTGCCCCCCCCCCCCCAGGTGCAGCTCATTAACGATGCCTACGGGCTGGTGGTGGACGCCGTGCTGGGCCCCGGCGCGCGGCTGGGAGACGTCGGGGGCCCCTGCACCCGCGCGCTGGCCACGCTCAAGCAGCTCTCCGTCCCCCTCGTGAGCCTGGACATCCCCTCAGGCACGAGGGGGGCCCCGCACCCCCTGCAGTGCAGGCCCAGGGTCATGGGCATCCCGAGGACGGGGAGACGGGGCAGCTGCCCCCAGGTGACCCGGGCCCCCGCCACCCCCCATGCCCAGCTCGAGTGCCCGCTGCCCACCCCTGGCCCGGCTGCCCGGGCAGACGTGAGCTCACTCAGCAGAGGCCGCGCCCGCCCTGGCCGCCGCCCCGCGCCTGCTGGAGCCATTAGGCGACACGCGGTCGGAACAAACAGCCCCGCGCCGGGCCTCCGTGGGGGAGGCTGGACTCCGGGGGTGTCCCCCAGCCTGCGGCGGCTCCGGGGGCGGTCTGGTCTGAGAGGGGAGGCTGCATGCCCCGTGTCTGAGCGGGCCGTGTGGGACAGAGTGCCCTTTAGTCTGAGGGTGGAGGCCGGGGTCTCGGAAGCAGTCGGGTCCGATGGAGGAGCCGGTGGCTTCCACTCGGTGACCCCGGATTCAGGTCAGAGGCAGGAGAGAAGGCGGGGGCCCTAGACTGAAGGTGGAGGCTCATCCCAGAGGTGACAGGCTGGGGCCCACTGACGGGGTCTAGCGGGGCTCTCAGGTCAGAGGGGGGCGGCTTGCCTGGGGATGGAGGCAGATCTGAGGGGGGGATCTAGAGGGGGGACCCGAATGGGGAGGGCAGGACAGGACAGATGTCAGGTCAGAAGGCAGAGGTGGAGTAGCAGGGCAGGAGTGAGAGCAGAAGAGTCTGAGGGCAGAGGCGGGAACCACTCCAAGGAAAGCCTGACGGAGACCTGCGGGTCAGAGGGCAGAGGCTGATATCAGACGGGGAGGACGCGATCGGAGGCGGGGCCCGGGCCCCGCGTCGGACAGGGAAGGTGGGGCCGGGGCTCCAGTCTGAGGACAGACGACCCCCCCCCCCCCCACAGCGCCCGCTCGCCCTCCTCCCTCAGGCTGGGACGCGGAGACCGGCGCCGAAGCGGAGGACGGGCTCCAGCCCGACGTGCTGGTGTCGCTGGCGGCGCCCAAGCGCTGCGCCCGCCGCTTCTCCGGGCGCCACCACTTCGTGGCGGGCAGGTTCGTGCCGGACGACGTGCGCCGCAAGTTCGCCCTGCACCTGCCGGGGTACGCGGGCACCGACTGCGTGGCGGCGCTCTGACCCCCGCCGCGCCGGCCGCGCCAATAAACACCTGCTCTGCACCTGCGCCGCGACTCCGCCTCCTGCGTGCGCCGGGGTCGGGGGCGAGCGGGGTCGGGGCCCGGGGTGCCGTCGGGCGAGGACTTGGCGCTGCTGTCCCGGGGAGGCTCCAGCGAGGAGGACGCGGGTTGGGGCTGCTCCAGGCGGCCCGGAGCCCGCACGGCCGCCGCGGGCCCACCTGAGGGCACGGGGCGGGCGCTCCCGCCGGCGACTAGAAAGCCTGGGCCAGCTGGAGGGCGGAGGCACAGCCGGACGCACCGAGGGGGGCGACCAGGGGTTGGGGGGCGGCTCCCGCGCCGGGGGCGTGGCCTGCGGCGCGCCCCGCCCCCTCCCTCAGTCCCCCGCGGCCGCCAGACCCCGCCGAGTCAGCCCCGGGCGCGCCGCGGAGCCCGGACCCTCGCTGGGACGCTCGGAGCCGGCGATGGCGCCCCTGCTGCCCCTGCTCTGCCTCGGTGTGGCAGCCGCGCACCTGGCGAGTGCCCGAGGTGAGGCGCCCGCGGCGCATGCCTGGGTCCCCGTCGCCTGTGGGCTGGGGGCACGAGGGGGCTCCAGTCCCGCGTGCGGCGGGCCGAGGGTCTCATCCGCGCCCCTCCCTCCTCGGGGGCAGAGTAGGGGCCCGGGCCACTCCCCACCTGCATGGCCCCGGGACAGAGCGCCGAGAGTCGGGGCAGGAAGGGGCTTGGACGACGTCCGGGCCGCCCCTGCGGTCTCCCGGCGGGCAGCCCAGCACTAACCGCTAGCCGCTCAGGCCCCAAGTGCAAGGATGGGAGGTAGACTGAGGGAGGGACTTCCAGCTGGCCAGCTCAACACTCGGAAAGGGAGGCCTGGCTGGGCGAGCGGAGTCAGCCCAGGAGCCTGGGGCAGGCCTGAAGGGCTTCCTGGAGGAGGCGTGCCACCACCACCACCCCCAGCCGGAGTTCAGTTCTGGCCTCGCAGGTCTCGTTTTCCCCACAAAAACGGCGACAACCGGAGCCCGAGAGGCGGCCACCGCGGCCCCCCCGTCAGCTCCCTTCACTACTCCTCACCCCTCCCAAAGATGCCGCCTCCACCCAGGAGCCCCCGGGGCCCGCCTGGGGCCTGCAGGGCCAGCCCTCGCCCACCCTGGAGGGCTGGGAAGGTGAGTCCGCCTGGGCCTGGGTCAGCAGCGGCGGGGCGTGGGGAGGTCACGGAAGGAGGGGACCCCGCGGCTCCAGGAAGGGAGGACCCCAAGCGTCCGGTCAGGGGGCGGCCCGCGGGTACGCAGGGCCCTCCCCACAGAGCGCAGGGGGGCGGGGGTCCCGGCAGGCCGTGGCCCGGTTTCCCAGCGCGTGCGCTGCCCGCAGAGGCCAGCGAGTGGACGTCCTGGTTCAACGTGGACCACCCGGGAGGCGATGGCGACTTCGAGAGCCTGGCCGCCATCCGCTTCTACTACGGGCCGACGCGCGTGTGCCCGCGGCCGCTGGCGCTGGAGGCGCGCACCACCGACTGGGCCCTGCCGTCCGCCGTGGGCGAGCGCGTGCACCTGAGCCCCGCGCGCGGCTTCTGGTGCCTCAACCGCGAGCAGCCGCGCGGCCGCCGCTGCTCCAACTACCACGTGCGCTTCCGCTGCCCGCTCGGTGAGCGCGGGCGCAGGTGGTTGGGGCCCGGGGGGTGCTGGGAGGGCAGAGTGCGGTGAGCAGGGGCCAGAGAGAGCCTGGGAGGAGGGTGGGGCCCAGGGGCACGGCCGGAAGCGCCCCTCGCCCATCTGCGATGGCTCCATCCCGGGGAGGGGAGGCGCCGGGCTGACCTCACGGAGCTTACCTGGGGGCGGGAGGGGCCGCACCGGGCAGCGCCGGCCGGGGCCCCGCTTTGTCACCAGGGATCCAGACGGATCCGCCTGACCACCCACCCTCCTGCCACCCGCAGAGGCCGCGTGGGGCGCGTGGGGCCCTTGGGGTCCCTGCTCAGGGAGCTGCGGGCCTGGCCGTCGCTTGCGCCGCCGCAGCTGCCCAAGCCCCGCCGGCGGCGCCTGTCCGGGGCGCCCCCTGGAGGCGCAGAAGTGCGTGCGGCCCCAGTGCCCAGGTAGGAGAGGCGGGGCCTCGCGGGGGCGTCGCCCGGTGGGCGGGGCCTCGCGGGGGAGGATGGAGCCTGGCGCAGGATGCCGCGCACGTGGGGCCGCCACGGGGGTCGTGCGCAGGCGGACGGGGCCACACCCAGGACGGCGCCTCTCCCGTGTGCGCGCACGGGCGTCCGCGGAAGCCGCTCCCCGCGCGCGGGGGGGGGGGTGGAGTATGGAGTAGCGCACAAGCACGTGGCTCCCGCATCCACACCCGCGCCCACGCCCACGCCGACACGCGCTCGCCCATGCCCTGGCGGATGGGACGCCGGGGCCCAGGCACGGCGGACGCGACCTGACCTGAAGCTGTGCCCGTGGGGCCTGCGCAGGGCGGGGCGCGGTGGCCCGTGGGGGGGGCTCTGCCCTCCTGGCGCCTCTGCCCCGACGTTACCAGTGGAATTTTCCGTTTTATGGACAAACCGCAGCGTTGGCAGCGCTGGGAGGTGTCCTGGCCGTGGCCCCAGCCCCCCGCCCAGCGCCCCCGAGCCCTCGCCAGGCATTTGGCGGCTCCTGCTCCCCTCCCCCGTCAGGTCTCCCCTCCCTCACTCCCCAGACACCCCCTCCCGCCCCGCCTGCTTGGCCCCTCCACGCTAGGGGTCCCCCAGCCCCTGAGGGCCGCAGTTTGGGGCTGTGGCTGCCTCTGCGTTTGAGCACAGCCCCTCCCCAGGAGGCCTCTGCCCCACTGTGTCCCGTCCCCCAGGGTGCCCCGACCACACCCTGCTGGGCTCAGTGCTCACCCCGTCTAGCCGGCCGCTGCCGGGAGCCAGGGTCTCCCTGCGAGATGACCCTGACGTGGTGGCGACCACCGATGCCCGAGGGGCCTTCCGGGTGCCTGGGGTCTGCGCCAGCAGCCGGACCAACGTCAGTGCCCAGATGGATGGCTTCTCCGCGGGCGCCGCCCAGGCCCAGGCCAACAGCTCCGTCTCGGCCGTGGTCACCGTCATCCTTCACCAGTTAGGTAGGGACACTCTAGGGGACGTGCGACGCAGCCGAGGGAGCAGGTGGTGGGGGCGTGGGCAGGGCCCTGACCCCTGTCCCCCCCCCCCGGCCCCCCAGAGAAGCCCTACCTGGTGAAGCACCCGGAGTCCCGAGTGCGGGCTGCGGGCCAAAACGTCACCTTGTGCTGCAAAGCCTCGGGGACCCCTACGCCCAAGAAATACTCGTGGTGAGTGCCCGCGGGCGCCTCAGAGACGCCCGGGGAGAGTGCGCTGGCCTGGGAGGGAGGGGGGAACCCGCGCCCAGGGTCCCCACGGTGCTGCTCACCCCCCAGGTTCCACAATGGGACCCTGCTGGACAGGCGACAGCACAGGTACGGCTCCCACCTGGAGCTGCGGGGCCTGCGTCCGGACCAGGCGGGCAGCTACCACTGCAAGGCGTGGAACGAGGCAGGCGCCGTGCGCTCGGGCACGGCCCAGCTCACCGTGCTGGGTGAGCCACGCGGGGGCCCCCTCCCGGGCCAGCCCTGACCGCGAGCCAAGCCCCGCCCCCACACAGGGTCCCAGAGACTGCTTTCTGCGTCCAACCCCAGCCTCCACCCACGGGTGCTAAGCTGGGGCTCAGGCTGAGCCCATCCCCCGCCCCCCGCAGCGGAGCCCTGACCTGGCCCTCTTCTGGTCCCCCAGCCCCGGGCCAGCCAGCCTGCGACCCCCAGCCCCTGGAACACCTCATCAGGCTGCCGGATGACTGCGCTCAGCCGGGCGGCGGCCCTGCCTACCTGAACGTGGGCCACTGCCCCGACACCCCCTGCCCCGGCACGGCGGGCTCGGGGGCCCGGTGTGGGGACAGCCCTGCCCGCTGCTGCTCGGTGCAGCGCCTGGAGAAGCGGGAGGTCCGCTGCTCGGGCTCCCTGCTCCCGGTCAAGGTGGTGGCCGAGTGCGGCTGCCGCAAGTGCCTGGCCCCCCGTGGGCTGGTGCGGGGCCGCGTGGTGGCCGCCGACTCGGGGGAGCCCCTGCACTTTGCCCGCATCCTGGTGGGCCCCGAGCCCGTCGGCTTCACCTCCTACCAGGGCGACTTCACCATCGAGGTGCCCCCAGCCAGCGAGCGGCTGGTGGTGACGTTCGTGGACCCCAGCGGCGAGTTCGTGGATGCTGTCCGGGTGCTGCCTTTCGACCCCCGGGGGGCCGGCGTGTACCACGAGGTCAAGGCCATGCGGAAGCGAGCCCCGGTCATCCTGGAGGCCGGCCGGAGCCACAGGATCCCCCTGGGGGAGCTGGAGGCGGCGGGCCCCTTGGGCGAGCTAGTGCTGCCGCCCGGGGCCTTCCGCCGAGCCGACGGCAGCCCCTACGCGGGGCCCGTGGAGGCCCGCGTGACGTTCGTGGACCCCCGAGACCTCGGCTCCGCGGACACGGCCCCCAGCGACCTGCGCTTCGTGGACGGCGACGGCGAGCTGGCGCCGCTGCGCACCTACGGAATGTTCTCCGTGGACCTCCGCGCGCCCGGCTCGGCCGAGCAGCTGCACGCGGGCCCCGTGGCCGTGCGGGTGGCCGCCGACCAGATCCGCATGGCCGGCCACGTGGAGGCCCTCAAGCTCTGGTCGCTGAACCCGGGGACCGGCCTGTGGGAGGAGGAGGGCGGCTTCCGGCGCGAGGGGGCCCCGGGCGGCGGCCGCGCACGCCGCGAGGAGCGCGTCTTCCTGGTGGGCAACACGGAGATCCGCGAGCGGCGCCTCTTCAACCTGGACGTGCCCGAGCGCCGCCGCTGCTTCGTGAAGGTGCGCGCCTACCTCAGCGACAAGTTCGCCCCCAACGAGCAGGTGGAGGGCGTGGTGGTCACGCTGGTCAACCTCGAGCCGGCGCCGGGCTTCTCGGCCAACCCCCGCACCTGGGGCCGCTTCGACAGCGCCGTCACCGGCCCCAACGGCGCCTGCCTCCCCGCCTTCTGCGACGCCGAGCAGCCCGACGCCTACACGGCGCTGGTCACGGCCACGCTGGGCGGCGAGGAGCTGGAGCCGGCCCCCTCCCGGCCCCAGCCGGACGCGGGCGCCGTGGGCGTGGCGCAGCCCTACCTGGACAGGCTGGGCTACCGGCGCACCGACCACGACGACCCGGCGTTCAAGCGCAATGGCTTCCGCATCAACCTCGCCAAACCCAGGCCGGGCGAGCCGTCCGAGGCCAACGGCCCCGTGTACCCGTGGCGCAGCCTGCGGGAGTGCCAGGACGCCCCCACGACCGCCAGCCACTTCCGCTTTGCGCGCGTCGAGACGGACAGGTACGAGTACAACGTGGTGCCCTTCCGCGAGGCCGCGCCCGCCTCCTGGACCGGCGACCTCCTCGCCTGGTGGCCCAACCCCCAGGAGTTCCGGGCCTGCTTCCTCAAGGTGCAGATCCGGGGCCCCCAGGAGTACACGGTGCGCTCCCACAACGCGGGCGGCAGCCACCCGCGCACGCAGGGCCAGCTGTACGGGCTGCGGGACGCGCGCAGCGTGCGCGACCCCCAGCGCCCCGGCACCTCGGCCGCCTGCGTGGAGTTCAAGTGCGGCGGGATGCTGTTTGACCAGCAGCAGGTGGACAGGACCCTCGTGACCATCATGCCCCAGGGCAGCTGCCACAGGGTGGCCGTCAACGGGCTCCTAAAGGACTACCTGGCCCGGCACCCGCCCCCCGTGCCGACCGATGACCCGGCCACCTTTGCCATGCTGGCCCCTCTAGACCCGCTCGGCCACAACTACGGCGTCTACACAGTCACCGACCAGAGCCCGCGGCTGGCCAAGGAGATCGCCATCGGCCGCTGCTTCGACGGCTCCTCCGACGGCGTCTCCCGGGAGATGAAGGCCGACGCGGGCACGGCGGTCACCTTCCAGTGTCAGGAGCCGGCGGCCGGCCGGCACAACCTCTTTCAGAGGCTGCTGGAGTCGCCGGCGGCCGTGCTGGGCGACATCCGGCGGGAGATGGGCCAGGCCCAGTCGCGAGCCCTGGGGCCCCTCCGCACCCGCAGGGGCAGGGCCCGGCAGTGACCCCAGCCAAGTCCCCGCCTAGTCGACCCCCTCTGCGCGCCCTCCCCCTGCCCAGAGTGCAGCGCGCGCACCCTTCCCCTGCCCAGAGTGCGGCGCACCCCGAAGTGTGGCTGCAGCCTCACCCTGACCTCCCACGTCCTGCCCTTGGGGCCCCTGCCCCAGCAGAAGTAATCTTGGGGTTATTTATTGAAACAAAGCCTGGCTGGGGGGTGTGAGGGGGCATCAAGGCTGGGCCCCGTGAAAGCGAGGGAGGGGGTCCACTGGGGGAGGCCCTGGGGCTGGGGAGGTTGTTGGGGGGGGGCGGGGGCGGCTGCTCGGGGACGTCATTAAAAAAACGCTTCGTTATTTCAGACTGTGGTGTCAGATCGCGGCGCCTGGGGACGGGGATACCTGGAGCAGGTGTGGGGCCCTCGCCACGTGTCCACGACACCAACGTGCCGACACGCGTGAGCGGCCAAAACCGCGGGACTCGGCAGCGGCTGCTCCGCGGCCTGGCGCGGCCTCTCCAGCCGCCGGCCGCTGGCCTTGTGCCCGGGACTCTGCAGTGGGCAGGGTGGGGCCCCGGTGGGGGAGTGCAGGCGGCTGTGAACTTGGACTTCCTCAACGGGGCCACGGCAGCCACGCCTGGGCCATGTGGTGAGCAGGCTGCCCAAGGCCAGGGCCCCGGGCCACAGTCAGGGCTCCGCCTCCTGCGAGGGGGTCCTCTGGGCCTCCCCACCCCCGGGGCACGTCCACGAGCCTCCTCAGGGTGGACTTGGGCCTGGAGGGAGCGGGAAAGGCCTTGGTCTCTGAAGCTGGGCGGAGACTGGGGGAGCTGGGGCTGCCTCTCCGCCCCACCCCAGCTCTGCTTGGGGCTGCCTTGGGGGGGTCCTGAGGGAACAGGGGCACCTCCCCCCAGTGGCTGCCATGGCCTGCAGGCCCAGTGTGACGAGGTGTCAGGATCCCCAGGCCAAATACCTTTCATTGAGAAAGTGTTGGGGCCTCGCCTGCTGCCAGGCCTGGCCCCGGGCCCCTTCCCCCGGGCGGTGCGGGGGTGGGGTCCCTGAAGCCCCCTTCGCCAGCACTGAGGCTGGGCCGGGGAAGGCGGCCAGGGAGGCTGTTCCAGGCACGGGCCCCCGAGCCCTGGCTCCTCCCTAGCCCACTGCCAACTCTGGCCTCGGAGCCGGGGGCCCTGCCCCTCCCTCCTGGAACACAGGCTGTTCACCTCCTGGAAGAAGCATCGCTCGCCCCCTCGGGCCTGGTGGGGGAGCGGGAGACCCTGCTCTGGCCGCCCCGGGGTCAGCTCAGGGCACAGGAAGCCCCGGGGCCTGCCCACGGCGCTGCAGGCTTTTATAATTTTAGAACCAGGGGCTCTTAAAATGCCTAACAGCACCGTGGGGAGCAGAACGGGAAAATGCCTCCAGCAACACTCTTAAAGCCACAGGACCCCAGAGAAAGAAGGTACCCGCACGCACACTGAGCGCCGACCGGACGCACGCCCCCCACCCCCATCCCCACTTGAGGGGCGTCTGATGTCGTTATCTACGGCCCTGGGCTGAGGGGGCGTAACCCTCGGCCCCCTTTGCCAGCTGAGCAGGGGCACTGTGCTGCAGGGGAGAGAGGGGGCCAAGGCGCCAGGTTTTGCAGGACGCGTAGGAGTCTTCCAAGTGGGTGAGGCAGGAAGGGCATTCCAGGCGGAAGCCCCAGGAGGGAGACGCGTGGGGCAGGTGAGCGGGCCCTGGGGAGCCACGGAAGGCTCCGCGGCAGGAGCTGGAGGGTTAGTCTCTCTCTCTCCGCTTGTTGGAAAGCCTTGCGTTAATGGAAATGGGGTCTGCTCCCCCCACGGTGGGGTCCAGCGGGGAGGCAGCTCAGCGCGGCTCCTCCCCCGCGCCCCCGGCCGCCTCCTGTCCTGGCTGAACATCCCTGGCGCCTCCGGCGGGGCCTCGTGGGCCTGGCACGGCCGCCGCCACTTCCCCGGCCCCGTCTGTCTCGCTCATCAGACCCCAGAGCCTGCAGCCAGCCGGGGGTGCAGGGGTGGGGGCGTGGCCTCCGTGAGGCGGTGGAAACTGAGGCAGGCAGCAGCAGGGAGACAGCAGGCCAGGGGGATGCTGACGCCCCGCAGCCTGGCCCTGGGGGTGGCGTCTGGGCAGGCAGGAGTGGGGAGACCCCCTGGAACTTGGGGTACCACAGGTGCTGATACTTGGAGGCAAACTCAGGGTCACGGCACGGCGGGCCCAGGAGCTGTGTGGCAGACCCAGACACGCCCGTCACCCAACCCGCAGTCCCACACTGTCCGGCCACCTCTTGGCCCCCTCAGCACAGACACACGGGCAGTGACACCCGCACACGCCGGACGCCACCCCACCCCTCACGGCTGCCCAGGTAGACAGACGCCCAGCGCGGCGGCCAGGTGCACCTGTGAGCGCCTGTGTGCAGGGTCCCCTTGGTCCCTCCACAGCTGCCCCGCACATCGGGACGCCCTGGACCCCAGAAGACCTGGGTCAAGGCCAATTCCAGCCCCCTGTGCCCTGCCCTGCTTCAGCCCCACCAAGCACACCTGGCCACAGGTGGGCACACACAGGCCTGGGGGAGCTGGGGCCGGGGTCTCCGGAGTCCCGGCCCATTTTCCAGGGCGGTTCGGAATCCTGATCCCTTTCCTGCTGACGCAGCCCCAGGGGGTGCCAAACCTCAGGTATGTCCCCGGGCCGCCTGGCGGGGAGGCGGGGGGGGGGGGGCCTGGCAGGACTCAGCCCTTCCCTGCGCCTCGCTCCCCCCTCGCCCCAGCTGGAGCCAGAGTTTGCCTGGTGGAGCGCTCAGCACAGCGCCAGCAGGCCGGGCGGGGGCGGGGACGGGGGCTCCCGCCCGGCAGGGACTCTTGGTCAAGGGCCCGGCTCCTGCCGCTCTGCCGGCCTCGTAAAGACGCCGCTTGTCTGTGGGGAGCTGGCGGGGCTGCCTGTCCCAGGGCCAGGCGCTGGGAGGAGGAGACACACACACGCCCACGGGGTGGCTACATGCGCATCTGTGGCCACGTAGGTGCTCAGTCACGCACCAGCAGTCCCAGGACTGGGGGCCGGCCGCTCAGTGTGTGGGGTCGGAGTCAGGGGGCCGGGGCCTCTGGGAGCGGGGCTCAGGGAAGGCTTCCTGGAGGAGGCAGGGGCTTGGCAGGGTGGACAGAAGTCCGCCGGGGCAGCCTCGGATGTCCTGAAGCCTTGAGCCTGGGTTTCTAGGGTTTGCTTGAGACGGACCCCAACTCGGGGACCTGGATCGGAGCCGGGCATCGCCAGACGCAGCCAGGAGGCCCAGGCGGGCTCGGGTGTTGCAGGCACCTGCTGGCGAGCTCTGGCGACCCCCGCGCCACACTGCGGACACGGAGGTCGAGAGGGAGGCAGGGCTGTTTACGCGCCGCGGGGACGCTGACCTGCAGCCGTGGCCGCTGACCCGGTCACAAGCACACGCTCGGGTCTCCGGCCAGAACACTAAAGCTCCAATAAGCCAGCCTGGAGACGGTTCCGGCCAGGCCTCCCCTCCCCCCGCCCCGTCCGTGTCTGCGAGGGGCTTTGATGGGGGCGGGGACCCAGGCAGACGGATGTCTGCCTGCAGGTCTGGCGGCGGGGGGGGACGGGGGGTGGACCCTGGCCTCGGCCTCTGCCTACCGCCTGGCCCAGCAGCACAAACACTTGGAGATGGCCGCCCCAGTGGAATCTGGTTGTGGTCAGGCCGTGGCTGAAGAAGCCACTGGAAAAACACGCAGCCCACGGGGCCAGGCCCAGCTTACGTTTCACAGGGTGGCAGCGGCCTGGCACGCAGGAATGCCTCCCCTGGGACACGGCCACCGCGCCGGGCCGCCCTCAGCCCTGGTCAGGCTGTGACTCACCTCCCTGTGTGTGCTTGGGGTCAGGCCCCCTGGCACGACTCTGTGGAAGGCCCCTGGTCTGCGTGCACGCCCCTGGCGATGGGGAGCTCACCCCCTCCAGGAGCCAGGGGCCTGTGGCCGGGCCTGGTCCCCCCAGGAGGCCCTAACTCCCGTGGCCACGGGGAGGGGAGGCCGGGGCAGCTGAGCGGGGAGCCCCCTGCATCCCCCAGGGCCCGGTCCCCTCAGGCCACCTGGGACCAAGTGCCCCGCTGCAAAATGAGCTCCTAGCCTGGCAGCTGTGGGTCAGGGATCCCCATCTGCTCCAGCCCTGAGCTGCAGGCGCGGCAGGAGGGTTCAACACGCATTGAGCACCTACTGTATGCATCTCCTCACCGACCCCTCCCAGTGAGGCTGGTCCCGCGAAGGCCCCGTTTTGCCGATGAGGAACCCCCCCCCCCCAGGCCACCGCAGGGACCCAGGGAACCTCGTTCTCCTGACGGCGGCGGCCCCTGGTGGCCACCGCGGGAACTGCAGGCTGGTTGCTCCCCAAGTCCCTCAGTCCTGTTCCCTGGGCACGGCCCCCGCCAGGTCACCATGGAAACCACTAAGCCCCAAAACCAGCTCAGGCCAGATTCCCCCCCCCCCCGACCGGAGGGCTAACCCGACGTGACCTCTGGTCTCCAGTTGTCACCCTCAGTGATGCGCGGGGTGCTCCAGGCAGCCGCAGCCCCTCCCTCCCCCCGCCCCCGCGGCCTTTGCCCTGGTGTTGGGTTCCGACCCCCAAGGCCTGGGTCAGGCTCCACTTCCTCGCCAGGGTCTGGGGGCCTCCCAGCTTTCTCCAGGGCTCTGGTGGGCTGGGCCTTCAAGCGCCCCCTGGAATCGCTAGACTGGGCACGGACCTCACCAGGCACTCATGGAGGGGCTCTAGAAACTTCTACCTTGAAACTGTCTAAGGGGAGGACCTTGAAACTGCCGCTGCATCCCTAACTTGGGCCTGGACAGCTCCCCTTTCCAGAATGACTGAAGCAGCAGGTGCACGGGGAGTTGTTCACGGTGAGGGGCGGGGCCAGACGAGAGGCGGGGCCAGGTGGAGGCAGGAGGCTGAGAAGGAGGGACGGGGCTGAGGTCCCAGAGAGAGGGTGGGGCCAGCTGAGGGGCGGGGCCTAGGTGGGCTGAGCCACGTGGCCGGCGGGTTCTCTCGCTCGCGGCTTCCGGCCAGTATGGGACGTGGAACGCGGGTGGGCGGCAAGGGAGACGCCCTCACAGACAGACCTGGAGGGCGGGAGGGAACAGGACGAGGAGGGCGGGGCGGCAGGGCCAGACACAAGCATGCGTGCTGTGAGAGCGCCTCCTGCAGGCCCTTGGGGAAGGGGCAGGGACGTGGGGCCCCTGGGGGATGTCCAGCCTCACCCGGGGCTGTCGGCTGCCACCAGCTGTTCCTGCTGTGACCGGGACGTCTGCGAGGGCCCCAGGGGTGCGGGGAGTCCAGTGCTGGCGAGGTGCCTGCCTTGTGCCTCAGTTTCCCCAACTGTCCGGTTTAGGGAGGCGCATGAGAACAGCACTAGCTCCCCCCTCCAGCTGTCCCCCAACTTGCTGTGGTGTCTGACTGCCCAGTGGCGTCGCTTCCGGGCTCCCTAACTGGCTCTGACGGAGAGGCAAGGGCCTTCCGTCTGCCCGCTCACTCCCCAAAGGCCCGCAGCAGCCGGGGCTGGGCCAGGCCACAGCTGAGGAGCCGGGAGCTCCGTCTGGGTCTCCCGCGTGGGTGGCAGGGGCCCAGGGACGTGAGCCCTCACCTGCTGCCCTCCAGGTGCCCCTGAGCAGGGAGCTGAGCTGGGACGCAAACGCAGGCCCTCTGACATGGGATGCAGGGTCCCAGGCCATGGTTTAACCCATGTGCCACAAAGCCCAGCCCCAAGCGGTATCTCGACTGCTGCACTGAACGGCCCCCCCGGCCCCGTCTCCTGCCTGCCTTTGAACTCTTCTTGCTCTCAGAAACCGCAGGGCGCCACCTGCGAGGCCCCCGGACCACCCGCTGCCCCAGGCCCTGGCCTGGCCTGGCCGGCGGCCCGAGTCCCAGTCTGGGAGACCAGAGGCAGAGCCAAGCCCCTCGTCTGCACCCCCTGCAGGCCCCGGCCAGGCGCCCCATCAGCCCAGCCACCTCCCTGCCCCGAGGGGCTGAAGCCACAGGGCACCCAGCTGGGCTGAGCTGGGGCGGAGGCCACAGTGACAGGGGTCAGAGTGCTCCCAACCGTCTGGCCCTACGCACGCCGCTCTGAGAGTGCCAAAGGGGGGAGATGGGCAGGACGGGCAGGGCGCACGCTTGGGGCATTTATCGACTTCCAACTGGAACCAGACCCGAAATTCCCAACAGAGCAAAACAGCACAAAGAAAGACAAGGAAACACGGGGCCACTCCCAGAATCCCTCGCTCAGGACGGGCCCCGAGCCCTGCAGAGGGGAGCCCCAGAGACCACCGGCGTCCCCGAGGCCGCTGTCACCTGAGACGGATCTGTCACGAGCGGACCAGGAGATAAGTCAGCCACTTTAATGGGAACCCGTGTGCCAAGGCCCGGCACAGGAGGGTCCAGCCTGACCATAGACATCGCCGCTGGAAGCCAGCGAGCAGGGGAAACGCCCGGCCCGCACCCATCCCAACCCGGCAGGCGTGGCCGGCGGGTGCGCACAGGGGCCACCTCCCAGTGCCCTGGGCCTCTGAGGTCGCCGTCTGCACACTCACGGGGCCGGGGGGGGGGGGCCTGTCCTGCTGGTCCCCACACTCAGATGGAGGCTCCAGCGCTGGAGGTGGCTGACGGCGGGGGGCCGGCCCCCTGCCTGCCGACCCGGCCCTGCAGACAGAGACCGTCAGAGGGGGCGGCGGGGGAGGCTGCCAGCGTCCAGCCGCCACGCCCGAGGCAGGCGCAGGAGGCCGTGCCACCCCAGCCGCCCTGGGCTCCGGCAAGGACTTGGGGCCACCGAGAGCACGGGGGACGGCTCAGCTCGGCCAGAGGGAAGAGGCCCAGAAGCCCAGCCCGACGGCTCCCGCTGCGCCGCAGGCCCAGTGTCAGGCCCACCCTGGGGAGAGAGCGGTGACCAGGCGCTCTGGCCTCGTGGTGGGCCTGAGTTCCCGAGAGGAGGGGAGCGCCCAGGGCGGCCCTGTGGGCTGTGAGGGCAGCGTGTGGGCGGGCGCAGCAGGGGGCCCGCACGCCCGCACAGCCCCTGGGGCTCCCGGAGTCTCACTCAGGGCAGGGCCAGGCGGCCCCCGTGCCCTCCGCCCTGCCGGGTGGCCTTGCCGATACAGCCCAGGCGCCGCCCCCGCCGGTGTCCACTCTGAGCTCCCAGGGGCGGGGAAGGCGAGCCCCTCCCAGCCATTCCCCGGGGAGGAGCCCAACTTTCCTCCTGGCCGCCCCTACCCCGGGGACCCACACCGCCTCTTCTGGGGCACTGCGCCCCCCAGCCCCGCGCCGTCATCCTGCGGACTGTGGGGGCAGGGCAGACTTCGCGGTGAGCGCGGGTGGACCCCACGGCTGCTCTCACCTGGGCCTTCAGGCAGGCGCCCCCTGGAGGCGGCTGGAGGGAGGCCAGCGTCCGCAGGCTCAGAAACACGTCTCCAGCGCCGGCCAGCAGTGGGAAGGGGGCAAGGGAAGCTGCAGGGGGCCGGGTCACAGGGGGCGCGGGGTCAGCTGGGGCTGCGCGGGGGAGCGCAGTGAGCGCCGGGTCCCAGGGGGCCGGCCGGCCTCACTCACCGGGGCCGGGCGGCGGCGGGACCCCGACGTCGGGGGCGTCCGGGGCTGCTCTCCCGGCGTACGTGGCGGCCTCCTCCTGGAACTTGCCCGTGTTCTTTTTGTAGCGGATCCTTTTGTTGCCGAACCAGTTGGAGACCTGAGGACACACGGGGTGGGTGGGGGGGCGCTGCAGGGCCACGCCCCACGCCCACGGGCACGCGCTGGTGACTGAACCAAGGACCCGGGAGACGTCTGCTGGAGGACACCCTGGAGGTGGCGTCTCACAGGCGAGCCGTGACCTGCGCACTCTGAACTCCTTCTGGAACCTTCTAGATTCCTCTGGGAAACGCGACAGCCAGGGCGACCCCACTTCTGGGAGGTTGGCAGGAAGGCCCGGGACCAAGTCCCAGACATCCAGGGACAGCGGGGCGCAGAGGCGGCTGGCTGCAGTGGCCGCGCTCGGCCCTGCGGGGGCGCTGCAGCCTCAGGGAGAGGAGGGAGGATGGCAGCCAGGCGGCGGCGATGTCCGGCCGTTCTGTGCGCTGCAGCAGGCCAGGGGGCGCCATGGCCTCGGCTGCCCGGTGACGGTAGCACCCCCAGTCCCGACGTCGAGTAGGGGACCCTGCCCACGGGCCTGAGCCCCAGCGCGAGCCAGTGCCTCGCCATGCCAACTGGATGAAGCAGCTGAGTGGCCGCAGGACAACCACCGCTGCTCCTTTAAAAACGCTTTGTTCCTGGGGTGGGGTGGGGGTGGGTGCAGCGGTTCTGACACCGCTTGGACGCCGCACCCCGTATCGGAGCGCCGGGCTCAGTCCTGGCTCCGCTGCCAGCGCCAGCGCCCTGCGCATGCACGCCCTGGGTGGGGGGGCGGCCGTGCCGGCTCCGGGGCTGGGGTCCCTGCGGCCCACGGGGGAGACCCGGGTGGAGCTCCTGGCTCCTGGTGTTTGCGGAAGGAACCAGCAGTTGGGGGATTCCTCTGTTCCTCCGCCACTCGAAATGAAATAAAGGCTTTTTAAAAGCTTTCCGCTAATGATTTTTTAGTTTCTCCCGCGGCCCTGCCGGCGGTAGCCAGGACAAGAGCGTCTCCCTGGTGCCTGGGCTGCCTGCTCCACCCCAGCCTCCCACCACCCGAAGGGGCCTCCTGCTGCCCCAGCCTGGGGTGGGCCCTTGGCTTCCACTTATCTGTACGGAATGTTCCAGAACTCTGCAGAGCTAAGTCTGCCAACACTCTCCCGTGCGAGTTCACTCGGCACTGCAGAGGGACGAGCAGCGAACCCGGCGTGGGTGAGTGCCGGGGCCCCTGGGCGCACCTGTCCTAGGTGCAGGCGCACGCCTCGCTCTGGGCGTCTTCTCTGCTCTCAGCCTGAGCTGCCGCCAGTCCTGTCCTGTCCCTTGCAGGGCCGGCGCCGCAGCGTGGCAGGTAACGCCTCCACCTGCGGCGCCGGCACCCCACAGGGCACCAGTTCCAGTCCCGGCTGCTGCCCTTCTGACCCAGCTCCCTGCCAACGTGCCTGGGAGAGCAGGGGCACCTGCACCCAGGTGGGCGACCCGGAAGAAGCTCCTGGCTTCGGTCTGGCCCAGGCCTGGCCGTGGTGGTCCTTTGGGGAGTGACCCAGCAGGTGGAAGACCTCTGTGTCTCCCCACATCCCTGCCGCTCCCTGTCTCTGTAACTCTTTTAAATAAATTAAAAAAAAATCTTAAAAAAAACCCTCCCTTACCCGAAGGGAACAGCCCCTCCCCAAACGGTTCCTGGTGAGACCCTCACAGCCTGCGGAACAGCGGGGCCCACATTCAGGACCCTCCCTTCAATCGTCGCCCCCGAGAGCGTCCCGAGCCCTGGTGGACCCAGTTAGGAGAGTCCCAGCACAGAGCTCCGCTGCTGGGTGCGCTCGTGCCCAAGGCACACAGGGGCAGCAGGGGGCGGGGACGGGGCCGCCGTGTGCACCCAGCCACACAGGGGCGGCACGGGGTGGGGGGGGACGGGGCCGCCGTGTGCACCCAGCCACACAGGGGCGGCACGGGGACAGGGTCGGGGCCACCATGTGCACCCAGCCACACAGGGGCGGCACGGGGACGGGGCCCTGACAACACACAGCCCAGCGCCCTCCCCTTAGGCCCCGGCCTTGCTTCTGAGGACCCCAGAGCAGCCCAGGTGACCCCGGGGGCTGCTGGGGGCTTGGCCTGGGCTGGCGGCCACCTGTGGCAGGGAAGGCGGGGAAGGGGCTGAGCACACGCAAGACTTTGGCCACACGGTTGTGGACAACTGGGGACTGAACCAGCACACGGAAGCCCTCCCTCGGCTGCTCAATGATGAACAAACAAAGCTGTAAAGTTTCCTGACCTCTTGGCCAGCTGGTCAGGGAAGAGAGGGCCCGCGCGTACCCCGCGCTCAGGGTGAGGACCCCCGCGGGGCCCCGGAGGCCGGCGGGAGGTGTCACCTGGGAGACGGTGATGCCGCCCTTCCTGGCCAGCTCCTCCTTGGCCTCCTCGCTGGGGTACGGGCTGCTCAGGTGGGAGTAGAAGTACTCGTTCAGCACCCCCGTCGCCCACTTGCTGAAGTTGCGCCGCTTCCGCCTGCAAGGACAGACCCCCGGCGGTGGGCCCTGCTCGCGGCCCCTCTCCCCGGACCTCCCCGGGAAGACGTGCGAGGCCCGCGGCCCGGACCTGGCATCCAGGAACCGCGAGCGCAGGGTCATCACGGCCTCGCAGGTGCTCTGCTTCAGCTGCGTCTGGATGGCGCGGAACCTGCCCCGGATGACGCCCACCATGCGCTCCATCTCCAGGGCGGACACGGGCCTCATCCTGCCCTGCTCCCGGAGCAGGTGGGTGACGTGCGTGGTGAACTCGCCGCAGGCCTGGGGTGGGCACACACGCGCGCCAGCCTGTGACCGGCAGCAGGGGGCAGCGCAGGGCCAGGACCAGGTCCCAGCCCCCCGCCCCGCCCCCAACAGCTGGCACACAGACTGGCTTTGAGCGCGCCCTCCCCGTCCACACCGCAGAAGGCGGTCGTGCGCGGGGTGAGCTTTCTGGGAGAATCGCGTCCGCGCCAGAGGGTCGCGTCCACGCAGAGATCACCTGTTCATATTTCTCCAGCTCAGAGCGGTACCTCTGCCGGATCTGGGCCAGCTGGGCCCTGTAGTCCGAGCGCTCAGTGCGACCGCCATTGGGACAGCCGCCGGGGGCCGCCGCGCCGGCCACGCCCTCGGCCAGCAGCATGCTGTCCAGCCGCAGGAGCTGGGCGCCGGGGGGCTCCTCTTCCTGGGGGCAGCAGATGCTCACCACTGCAGAGGGGAGAGCGGGACAGAGCAGGACGTGCTGCCGGCACGGCACGGCCATGGAGACACGGCACAGTTCGCGTGGAACGCTTAAGGGAAAGGACACTTGGCTTCTGGGGAAACTTGGTAGCAGACGTGGGGTGACCCGCTCTGACGGTGTGCACGAAGCCGGGCAGGGCAGCGCCAGGAGGCGCCCTGTGCTGGGAGGCGTGAACCCCGGAGCCAAGTCTCTGCCAGCGCTGGGAAGGAGGGCACAACCCAGGCGCTGGCACGGACACACAGGCAGGCAGCGGAGCCCGGCATCCGGGGCGGGGCCCTCCCATCGTGCGTGCGTGCGTGCATGCGTGTGCGTGTGTGTGTGTGTGTGTGTGTGTAGCGGGGCGTGGGGTGGCGTCACTCTGTAAGGTCAGAGCGGCTGGGAGCTGTGGCTCAATGTGATAAATCACCTGTTCGGACCCCTGCATCCCATACCACAGTGTCTGAGTTAGTCCGGGCTCCACACTCTTGTTTTTCTTTTTTTAATTGATTTATTTGAAAGTCAGAGTTACAGAGAGAAAGGTCTTCCATTCGCAAGTTCACTCTCCAAATGGCCAGGGCTGGACCAGGCAGAAGCCAGGAGCCAGGAGTGTCTTCTGGGTCTCCCACGTGGGTGCAGGGGCCCAGGCACTTGGGCCACCCTCCGCTGCTTCCCCAGGTGCATTAGTACGGAGCTGGATTGGAAGTGGAGCAGCCAGGACTTGAACCTGCGCCCATACGGGATGCCAGCATCACGGGCGGCAGCTTAATCCACTAGGCCACAACACAGGCACCCCCAGGCTCCACTTCTGATGCAGCTCCCTGCTAATGCACCCTGGGAAAACAGCAGGTGACGGCCCAAGTGCTGAGTGCCCACCACCCACATGGGAGACCCGGACACCTGTCGTTGGCCCGGCCCGGCCCTGGCTGTCGCGGGCATTTGGGGACTGAGCCAGCAGGTAGATCCCTCTCTGTCACTCTGCTTCTCAAATAAAAGGGAAAGAAAGAAACTTGGAGAAGCTGAGGAGCTAACGCTGGCCGGAGGAAAAGGGCAAAACACCGTCCCTCAGCTCGGGACTTGTGGCAAAGCCCACGCTGTACCATGAGGACATGTGAGGAGGGGAGGCAGAGGGAGGGGCAGAGTCCACAGACGGACGGACAGATGGACAGAGACCAGTCGCTGGCCTGGAAACAGGCGGGAAAGAGACAGCAACAAAGGGGCGGAGCTTTGCTGTAGCTGCTGGGTCAGAGGTGCCTGTGCCACCCCGCCCCCCGCCGTGAACAAGGACAGGACGCAGGGCACAGGGCCCCGTGTGCAGTCAGAAACCTCAGAGCCCACATTCCTCCAGCGACCTCCACACGCGCCTGGGGCGGCCCCACCCGCAGGCGCTCCTCTGACTCTGCGCACCTCTTCCTTCTCTCTCTCTCTCTTTTTTTTCCTAAAAAGACTGATTTGAAAGACGTCTTCCATCTGCTGGTTCACTCCCCAAATGGCAGCAACAGCAGGGCTGGACCAGGCCAAAGCCAGGAGCGGGGAACTTCATCCGGGTCTCCCATGCGGGTGCAGGGGCCCAAGGACCCGGGCCACCTTCCACTGCTTTCTCAGGCCTCAGCAGAGAGCTGGATCAGAAGTGGAGCAGCTGGGACTCGAACCGGCGCCCCTATGGGATGCCCACACTGCAGGCGGAGGCTGAACCTGCTGACCGCCCTCTGTGGGGCCCTGCACACCCTGGGCCCTGTCCTGGGATGGGCCCAGCAGCTCCTCCCTACGTGCCTGCAGCTGGGCCGGGCACCAGGACCAGGCTGAGACCACCAGGGGCCAGCACACCAGAGCCGGGTGTGGCAGGGCCTCCGCCACCTCTTCGGTACAAGTTCGGCTGAGGAGGGCAGCAGCCGCGTCAGCCCCCGTGTGTGCGGGGGGGGGGGGTGCTGCAGGGCTCGCGGTGCCCTCTTAGGAGTCTATTTTTAAGGATTACTTGTCTGTTGAGAGGCGGACAGAGAGAGAGAGATGTCTTCCATCCGCTGGTCCACTTGCCGAACGGCCCCAGTAGCTGGGGCCGGGCCAGGCTGAACCCGGGAGCCAGCCAGGGCTCCACCCGGGCCTCCCCGTGGTGGCCGGGCCGCGGGCACCGGGCCGTCGCTGCTGCCTCCAGGTGCCTCCGGGAAGAGGGACGGCCGGGACTCGGCCCGGCGCCCCGGTGTGGGATGCGGCGTCGCAGGCCGGCGCTGCCCCTGCTGCACCACCACGCGGCCCCCTTTACTTACTGTCAATCCAACAGGAAGCATCTCAGAGCCGTCGAGGGCGAGTACCACAGCAGGTGCCGAGGAGTCTTCAAAACACCCGAGAACGTCGGCCGGCGCCGCAGCTCGCTAGGCTAATCCTCCACCTGCGGCGCCGGCACCCCGGGTTCTAGTCCTGGTTGCCCCTCTTCCAGGCCAGCTCTCTGCTGTGGCCAGGGAGTGCAGTGGAGGATGGCCCAAGTGCTTGGGCCCTGCACCCCATGGGAGACCAGGAGAAGCACCTGGCTCCTGGCTTCGGATCAGCGTGGTGCGCCGGCCGTAGGGACCAACTGAAGGAAGACATTTCTCTCTCTCTCACTGTCTAACTCTGCCTGTCAAAAAGCACCAGAGAACAATAGGACTTACTATTCCCCAGTCAAACCTCTCTTCACAAGAACACTCGCCCCTCAGGGGACAGGGGCTTCCCGACACCGGTCTCCACGCCCCCATCCTGAGAACTGATCCTGGGACCACTGACACCCACGCTCAGAGATGTCCTCCCTGGACGTACACAGTGGTCACCCACGAGCAGCACGCCGTGAACGCCAGGAGAGGCAACCTAGTGTAAGAGGAAAACCCTGTGCCTCGGTCACCATCATCAGTCCCTGCTGGGGATGCCGCTGACCCAGGGCCGAGGGCTTGGACTTGGCTGGAGCTGTGTGCCAAGTGCAGCGTGGGCCCCTCCCCCCCCCCAGCTGCTCCGTGCACACGGCACGCAGCGCCCTCAGCCTGCTCCCCAAGCGCAGTCCTGGCCTGATCACGGTCATTAGCCTGCTCTGTTGTTACCATTAATTACAGCAAGCTCTCTTCCAGCAAAACACCCCAAGCATCCCAGGGGTGCCCCGGATTCTCCCGGGGCTCCCCATTAGCCACGGGGCCCAGGGGCTGAGCACAGGGATCCCGCCTGCCACTCGGGGGGAGCAGGGTGTAGAACACAGCCGGCCCACGCCCCATTCCCTACTTATCAGGGCGATAAAAACCTCCGTGAACCAAACCACAACCTGGAACCGAAGCCAGCGGGCAACGCGCCGTGCTTTGTAGGGGGCTGCTGTGACGGGGCATTAGGCGTCAGTAGGGTGGGGCCCACGTGGGGCCCACCCAGCAGGCCTGGCGTCTTCCTAGGCAGAGACGCAGGGGGCGCCACGGTGAGACGGCGGCCACCCACCGGCCAGGCGGAGGCCCTCAGAGAGAAGTCGCCGGCCAGCACATCCGGCCGAGCTTGGCGGCGGCTGGAGCTGGGAGCGGCAGCCTGAGCAGGCTGATACAGGAGCGCACCTGGGTGACATCGCCCCTGCCCAGGGAAGGCACTGTGGGGCAGCTCCCTCCCAGGCTGAGCTGGGGGGCGGGAGCCTCACCCTCCTGGGAGGAAGCCTGCTGAACCCCGGGGTTTGGCGCCCGAGACATCAGACGCCCGGACAAGCCCCTGGGGTCGCCCACAAACCCGTCACCCTGGCACACGTAGCCGGAGGCTGCTGCCCTGTGCGTCACCACTGCCGGCGCTGGGGTGGAGACGGCGCTGCCGGCTGGACAGGACCACCCAGGCCAGGCCAAGACTCACTCGGGCATCCCAGGAGGGGCCACACAGCCGGAGCCGGATCACAGACGGGAGTGAACCACGCCCGTGGGAGACCTGTGAGGTGGGCATCACATGTCATTCCCAGGACAAGGTGACCGGCGGCGGGGGGGGGGGGGGCGCACCCCTCCCTGGTGCAAGCACAAGGCGAGGGCAGGGCACGGGAACAGGTGCGGGCGGGGCTCTGAGGAGGGACAGGCACAGCCGTGGGTCCTCTCTGTCACCAGGGGCCCCAGCAGGAGGCTCTGGGAGCTGGGAACTCGGGCGAGAGCTGAGCAGGGCTCACCAATGACCACCTCTGCCCCTCTGCCTGCTCCCCCGCCACCCTAGAGGCCACCCCAGGGGCGCACGGCTGCCTGTACTGTCCTGCTCTTGGCCACCTCCCAGCCTCCTAGAATCTTGTGCTAAAACACCTTTCGGCCGGCGCCGCGGCTCGCTAGGCTAATCCTCCACCTGCGGCACCGGCACCCCGGGTTCTAGTCCCGGTGGGGGCACCGGATTCTGTCCTGGTTGCTCCTCTTCCAGTCCAGTTCTCTGCTGTGGCCCGGGAGTGCAGTGGAGGATGGCCCAAGTGCTTGGGCCCTGCACCCCATGGGAGACCAGGAGAAGCACCTGGCTCCTGGCTTCGGATCGTCGCAGCGCACTGGCTACAATGTGCCAGCCGTAGCAGCCACTTGGGGGGGGGGGGTGAACCAACAGAAAAAGGAAGACCTTTCTCTCTGTTTCTCTCTCTCTCACTGTCTAACTCTGCCTGCCCCCCCAAAAAAAAAAAATCCCCACGGGGCCAGTGTCATGACACAGCAGGTAAAGCCACCACCCGTGTCGTCAGCATCCCAAATGAGTGCCAGTTCAAGTCGTGGCTGCTCCAGTTCCAACCCAGCTTCCTGCTAATACACCTGGGAAAGCAGCGGGACATGGACCAAGTGTACCCGTGCGGGAGACCCAGATGAACTTCCAGGCTCCTGGCTTGCGGCCATCTGGGGAGTGAACCGGTGGATGGAAGCTGCGCACGCGCGCGCGCGCGTGTGTGTGTGTGTGTGTGTGTGTGTCCTTCCCTCTAATACTTTAAGTAAAGCCCAGGCCCTCACGGACACTGCGGGAAACCAGCGTGAAGCAGGGCGTGGGTGACAGGCCAACAGAACCTTTTCGGCCCAGGAAAGCTTAGTCACTTTCCTGCCGTCGCCAAGCGCACTGGTATCTGCCGGTGCCAGGGCGTTCCAGGGAGCGAGCCAGAAAACAAACCAGGAACAAGAGTGCAAGCTAACTGCAGGCGACAGCCAGGCCCTGGGGAGAACTCTCACCCGGCCAGCAGTGCTGCGAGACTGCGTGTGCGTGTGTGCGTGTGTGTGCGTGTACGTGGGCGGGCTCTCCCAAACATCCACAGGAAAATGCAAGTCAGAGACAGGTTCTGTCTTGGTGCAAAACATCCGCCATCCACGCACGGTCCTTCATAATATGCCTTCTCCGTAACTGTCTTGAGGACTCTACACAAAGGCCTTAAGCCAAGGCCCGTTCAGAGCCACAGCACCTGCCCAAACTCTTCTGCCCTGAAGCTCATGCATTTTTTTAATGTTTACTCGTTTATTTTTCATCTATTGAAAAGCAGAGAGAGAGAGAGAGAGAGAGAGAGAGAGGGAGGGAGGCTGGTTTACTCCCCAAGTGCCCCCAGGAGCTGGAGCCGGGAGCGCCATCCATGAACTTGGCCATCACTGCTGCTTCCCAGGGTGCGCATCAGCAGGAAGCCAGACCCAGAGCAGACCCAGTGGGACTCAACCCAGGCATGATGCGGGTGCCCCCACCACGCCCGTCCCAATGCAACAGTTGGAGGTATAATTCACGCGCCATACAGTCCACCCAGTGAGCTGAAATACTTCGGTGGTTTTTGGTTTACTTCAGGGTTGTGCCGTTTTCGCCACCCTTACAAGGAGAGCCTGTCTCAGCAGCTGCCAGTCTCTCGTGTGCTTCCTGCCGCATGGATTCGCCGGTTCAGGGCACTTCCTGCTGACGGCTCATCCAGCAGGAGGCTGGCGCGCCCCGCTGCCCTTCTGTGGGGCACCTGGCAGCGCCGTTCCTGCTCCCGGCTGAGTGATATTCCGGGCTACGGACATGCCACACTGCGGGTGCTGGGTTGTGTTCCTGGATTTGTCTGTCTCTATCACCCACCCACCTTTCCATCCAACACAATTTATGCCATGTTGGAATGTTCTAGACCACATGTGGCTATGCGGTTCTTAAAATGTGGCTAGCGTGGCGGGGGAATGTGCTGGTTAATCATATGTGGTTTGGGGGCCGGCGCTGTGGCGCAGCAGGTTAAACCCTGCCTGCAGTGCCGGCATCCCACGTGGGTGCCAGTTTGAGTGCCAGCTGCTCCACTTCCCATCCAGCTCCCTGCTAATGCCCAGCCCTGGCTATTGTAGCCATTTGGGGAGTGAGCCAGTGGATGGAAGATCTCGCTCTCTCTCTGTCTCTCCCTGTCAAACTCTGCCTTTCAAATAAATAAATATTTTTTAAATGATCACACGTGGTCTTAATTAATTCAAAGATAAACAGCCCGTAGGTGCGGCCGCTGCCTGGAGGAACCATCGCTCTGGACTGCAGGGTGACTCAGCTGCTCGGAGGCCCAAGTCCCACCCTGAGAGGGGTCCAGGGAAGACGCCGGCTCCAGGGGCCCCTAGCCCGGCCCTCGAGCTCTCCATGGGACTCACCCACAGGGACAGCAGGCGCCAACCAGGAGGCCGAGCCGCGCGACCAGCGACCTCCGTACTGCAACAGCAGCCTACCCAACCGGCTGACAAGGACAGGAAACAGGAGTCACCTTCATTGGCAGCCACCAGCAGGACAGGCGAGCGCAGACAGGAAGCACCAGGGTGTTTCCGGAAGTTATCAATCACTCCTGTGCACTCGGCAAGCGGCCAACTACCTCCACCCCCCACCACGCAGCACAGCGAGGGTTCCCAGGCCCAGCACAAGTCGGCAATGCAGCAGGCCCATGTCCACTGAACCAAGACCCAGACGCGGGCTCGCGACCCACAGAGGGGACAGTCACGCTGCGGGGAGGACAAAGCAGGCTCAGCAACTGCCCGGGACGGGACGGCCAAGGGGCTTCTGGGGCTCAGCATGACAGGGCTGAGCTGCCTGCCCACCTGCACCCCAGGACCCAAAGGCCTTCGCACAGGCTGGATCCGCGTCCTGCTCTGGGGTCAAGCGCCACCGTCTGAATTCAGGCCCCACCTCACTCTCGCTGGGAGGTCCACATGACTGACCCCAATCCAAACACTATAGAAAAAAATTCATTTATTAATTTGAAAGTGACAGAGATCTCTCATCCGCTGGGTTACTCCCCAAATGCCTGCAACAGCCAGGGCTGGGCCAGGCTGAAGCCAGGAGCCAGGAGCTCCATCCGGGGCTCCCATGTGGGTGCAGGGCCCCAGCACCTGAGCCGTCTCCTGCTGCCTCCCAGGTGCCCCAGCAGGGAGCCGGATGGGCAGCTGAACAGGTAGGACTCATCCCGGCACCCTGCGGCCCCCAGCGCTGGTCCTGGCCCTGCGGGTTTGTCCTCTTCCGCCAGGGGGCAACGTGAGACTCGGGGTTAACTGGAGAAGCAGCCCCGTCGCTCTGGGACCCCTGCTCTGCACTGGCTCCAGACCACACAGGGTTTTCTCTGGGCTGCACACGGGCTATTCCTGGTCACGGGGCCGGGGGCAGGTGGGGCGGCACTGCGGTCTCCCTCACCTTCCTGCCACCACCGGCTAACTTCTCAGACCACACGGCACAGCTGCCCCCCTCATCAAGGCCGGGGCCCAAAGCAGGCCCCCCCGCGATCCCAGCTGCACGGCCACGGACGTGCTCAACTTGGCTCTCAAGAAGAGGCTGCCCTGGACTTAGACTGCAGGTGTCTGAGCGGCCCACGGCCACTGTCGACAAGTCAGGCTTTTCACGGCTGCACGGTGGCTGCCCCGTCCTTGCCCCACCGCACCCCACGTGGGGACAGCTGGGCCGGCAGCGGAAAAGCAGCATTCGTTTCTAAAAAGAGATGCACGGCGCTGTGGCATAGTGGGTAAAGCCACCACCTGCAGCGCTGGCGTTCCCCCACCATACGAGTGCTGGTTTGAGTCCCGGCTGCTCCACTTCCGGTCCAGCTCTCTGCTGTGGCCTGGGAAAGCAGCAGCAGATGTCCCAAGTCCTTGGGCCCCTGCACCCACCTGGGAGACCCGGAGGAAGCTCCTGGCTTTGGCCTGGCCCAGAGCTCTGGCTGTCGCGGCCATTTGGGGAGTGAACCAGCAGATGGAAGACCTCTCTCTTCTCTGCCTCTCTCTGTAACTCTGCCTTCCAAATAATTTTATTTAAAAATCTTTAAAAAAATAAATAGAGGCGCAGGCTGAACGTGTGTGACTCACGCTGAGCACCAGTGTCCCGCGAGGCCCTGCCCGGGGCTCGCATGCGCACACACCTTGGCCTGTCCCTGGGAGCCGCAGGCTTCAATCCTTATCTTTCCCTGGGAGATGCTGGGTTTGAAGCTGACCGAGCTGCAGTAGCAGCCACGCAGGAGGTGGGGTAGAACAGACAGGCCCAGGCTGCACACCCAGGCTCCCAGTAACAGGTTTCTCGCCCTGTCCCGGCAGCCGGCTGGTAGAAAGGAGGTCACCGGGGTGCCAGCTTCCTGAGGCGACAGGTGAGCCACGACCGCTGAATTCCACCTCTTCACTGCTAAATTGTTCCTGTGATGCGAAAGCCAGATGCGGGGGGCAGTGGGGAGCCCCCACAGGGCTGTCTCCCAGGGCCGGGGAGGGGGCCGGGCAGGGTGTGGCCAGGCCCACTGCCTGTCGGGTCCTGTCTCTGCATGTGGCACTAACACTGCGATTTGTCACAGGTGACAGATAAACGGGGTCACCATGACCCGATTCCATCACACTCAGCTACAGCCAAGTCTCCAGGGAGGGGAGGGCCAGACACGAGCTGGCCACGCCCCCTGGCGTACTGGGGCCTTCCCACGGCTGCTGCAGCACCAGCGGGGAGGGCTACGGGGCTGGAGGGCAAATCCGCTTACAGCCAAGTCACCGCCAGCGCCAGCACCAGGCTTGCGTGTCTGCGTCCCCCAGAGCAGCCAGGCCCTCAGCACTCACACACCCCAGGAGGGGTCTGCGGGGGCAGGGGTGTCCAGGGAGGAGGACAATCTGGCAATGGGCGCTGCAGGCCAGAAGGGAGCACCCACAGGGGTGTCGCGGCGGGAGGGGGTGTCAACAGCAGAGGGGGACGAGGGGTGAGGGGGACAGGAAGGAGGGAGCTGATGCAAAGAGCTGCACAGGGGCCCCGCCCGCAGGGAAAGGGATAAAGTCTGGGAGAGAGAACACGGGGCTGGCTCTACGGTCCTCTAGAAACAGATACCGGAAGGAACTTCTCACGGTGGACCCTCAAACAAGGTGGGGCTCAGGGATACTGCCTCCTACCTACACGGTCAAAAATCTGGGCGTGGGGCCGGGCGGGCGTTCGGCTCAATGGGTAGCCGCCATCTGGCACATCGACACCCCATATCCGAGCGTCTGCGTTCAAGACCCAGCTCCACTCTGATCCCAGCTCCCTGGGAGGCAGCAGGTGATGGCCCAAGTCCTTGGGTCCCCACCACCCATGGAGGAGACCTGGATTGAGATCTGGGCTCCCAGCTGTGGCCTGGTGGATGCAGGCAGATGGCGGGTGAACCAGGAGACAGGACCTCTCTCTCCTCCCTCTTATTCTCTCTCTCTGCCTTTCAAATAAAAAATAAATAAATAAAATTTTACAATAATTTAATGGGGGCCAGCACTGTGGCATGGTAGGCTAAGCCTCTGCCCATGGTGCGGGCATCCCATATGGCTGCCAGTTTGTGTCCTGGCTGCTCCGCTTCCAATCCAGCTCTCTGCTGTGGCCTGGGAAAGCGGGAGAAGATGGCCCGAGTGCTTGGGGGCCTGCACCTGCGCGGGAGACCCGGATGGAGCTCCTGGCTCCTGGCTTCTGGCTTCAGATCAGATCGGCTCCGGCTGCTGCAGCATTTGGGGAGTGAACCAGGGCATGGAAGACGTTTCTCTCTGCCTATAACTCTGCCTCTCTAATAAATAAATGAAATTTTTAAAAAACATATTTTCCTGGTTACGGTAGTAAAGTGTATGCTATGTTTATTTTCACTACAATTGTAACAGAGGGGGTTAAAAAACAAAAACATGTCCTTTTAGTGATTAGGGGAGATGTGAATGCAGGTTTACGGTGGAATTTCCCAGAGGCGGGGCATCTTACCGCAGCCTTATGTGAACTCAGTTTCCACGGGCCTCAGCCACCCTAAGTACTAGCACTGTGCCCAGATCACAGAGGAGGACCGAGGACAGAGAGGTCAGTCACACAAGGTCACACAGAACCCACTGGCGCTCGGGCCACGTACTGTCACGTCCATGCCAGTCCCCCGCCCCAGCAGCGCTCTGACAGACGCAGCGCGTCCCGCACACCACTCTCCCGGTGCCCGTGCGGTGCCAGCCCTCACAGACACAGCGCGTCCCGCACACCGCTCTCCCGGTGCCCGTGTGGTGCCAGCCCTCACAGACACAGCGCGTCCCGCACACCGCTCTCCCGGTGCCCGTGTGGTGCCAGCTCTCACAGACACAGCGCGTCCCGCACACCGCTCTCCCGGCGCCCGTGCGGTGCCAGCCCTCACAGACACAGCGCGTCCCGCACACCACGCTCCCGGACATTGTGTGGCGCCAGCCCTCACAGACGCAGCCGGTCCCGCACACCGCTCTCCCGGCCCCCCTGCGGTGCCAGCCCTCACAGACACAGCGCGTCCCGCACACCGCTCTCCCGGTGCCCGTGTGGTGCCAGCTCTCAGAGACACAGCGCGTCCCGCACACCGCTCTCCCGGACATTGTGCGGTGCCACGCTCCCTGGCGACTACAGAACTCCCACCAGTGACTCAGCCGACCCACTCACTCCCAGAAATCCAGTGGTCGCCCTTCTGCCAATGAATGACCTTCATGGGGTGGCCGCTCTTGTAATCTGTCTTCAACTTCTCATCAGCCTTGACCACGTGATCGGGGCGGACACCACAGCGATGGGGCCTGCGACCGGCACCCCACCCCCACCCCCACCCCCAGCAGGACGCAGCGAGGACTTGTCTCCTGCGCCATTCCTGTCCTGGACCCACAGCTTCAGGCTAGCCACCAGGAACCGCAGACAAACTGGACCGAGGGAGGGGCAGTTCCAAGGCCACGCACGGAGCACTTCTCGCCCAATGTGTCCAAGCCAGGGGCCGCCACCAGGGGACACCGGCGTCCCAAGTCAGAGTGCCAGCTCCGCTTCTGATGCAGCTCCCCGCTAACGTGCCTGGGAAAGCAGCGGAAGGTGGCCCGAGTGCTGGGGCCCCTGCCACCGCCGTGGGAGACCCGGATGGAGCTCCCGGCTTCCGGCCGGCCCAGCCCTGGCTGAAGTGGAATTCGGAGAAGGAACCAGTGGCTGCAAGACCTTTCTTTGCCTTTCAAATAACTAAATCTTTTTTAAATAAAGACTGTCCTCACTCTGCTTTGCTAATCCGGGCCTCTTTCTTCTATCTGCGTGACTGGGCGCCGCGGCACCTCGCAGGCCTCGCAGGCAGCAGGCAGGTGCGTGGGGGCGTTTGCTCTTTCCTGGATTTCTCCAGTCATAAACGGGGAGGTCAGCGAGCAGACGGAACAGAAGCCGGGATGCTGCCGAGGCACCAACCCGGCCTCCCGCTCACCCGGCGCCAGAAGCGCCCGCGAGGACGAGTGGCGGCCGGGGCCTGGGGAGGACCCCGGAAGTGTCTTCTAGGCGGCCTACCTGCCTTTTCCTTGATCTCGCAGAGCACGCTGAAGAGAGCCGGCTGCATCCGATGGCAGTGCAGGGCGTGCTTGCTGGAAGGGGCGAGAGCAGCGGGTGAGGAGCGGGAGGCGGGTGGGCCGCGAGGGCGCACACGCCCCACCGGGAGAGACCGAGCCCGCTGGGCCGGCTGTGAGCACGCGCCATCACAGCGTCCCAGGGGAAGCGGACTCGCGCGACGTGAACAGTGCACCGGGCAGGCGGCCCTTGGCGCCCTCGGGTGCCAGCGTCCTCAGACCGAAAATCATTCCCAAGCAAACGGCGTCCGCACCGAACATGCGCAGAACAGGTTACCTTGTCTTCACTCTGCACGGTTCCATATAGCAACTGTGTACACAGCGCTGCCTCTCTATTAGGCATCACCTATCACCTACAGATGGCTTGAACGTATCCCGGGGCGGGGCACTAGGGCGCAGCGAGATAATTCACCACCCACAGCACGATGGCCGAGTTCAGGCCCCAACCCCACTTCTGATCCAGCTTCCTCCCAAAGTCCACCCTGGGAGGCAGCAGGGGACGAGCCATCCTCAGGGGAGACCCAGAGGGGGTTTCTGGCTCCTGGCTTCAGCCTGTTGTGGGCATTTCAAGACTGTTTTCTGGGACCGGGGCTGTGGCACAGTGGCTTAACCACCTGCGATGCCAGCAACCCATATGGGTGCCAGGTGGAGACCCAGCTGCTCCACTTCTTTTTTTCTGTTTAAGATTTATTTTTTATTTATTTGAAAGGAAGAGTTAGAGAAGAGACAGAGACAGAGACAGAGAGAGAGAGAGAGAGAGAGAGAGCGAGTGCAAGCTTCCATCTGCTGGTTCACTTCCCAAATGGCTCCAACAGCCGGGACTGGGCCAGGCTAAAGGTAGGAGCCTGGAGCTTCTTCTGGGTCTCCTACATGGGTGCAGGGCCCTAAGCATTTGGGCCACGACCGCTGCCTTCCCAGGAGCATTAGCAGGGAGCTGGATCGAAAGTGGAGCAGCCAGGTCTCGAACCGGTGCCCAGACGGGATGCCCACATCAGAGGCGGAGGCTCAACCTGCTAGGCCAGAACCTTGGCAATTGGCTACTCCACTTCTAATTCAGCTCCTTGCTAACGTGCCCAGGAAAGCAGCAGAAGATGGCCCAAGTGCTTTGGCTCCTGTACCCACGTGGGAGACCCGGATGAAACTCCTGGCTCCTGGCTTTGGCCTGGCCCAGCCCTGACCGTTGCAGCCATTTGGGGAGTGAACCAGCAGATGGAAGATCTCTCTCTCTCTCTCTCTGTAATTCCTACCTTTAAGAAACATGTTTTTTTCCTTCTAAGAGTTTTAAAGATTTAGCTCTTACACTTAGGTATTTGGCCTGTTTGAGTTTTATATATGGCGTGAGGTAAGGGTTCAAGCCCATTCTAATGCACGTGGAGGTCCAGGTATCCCATACCGCGTGTGGAAGGAGAGACTGTTCTTTCCCTATTGCAGGTCTCTGAACCTCGCTGAGAATCAACTGGCCATAGACGTGTGGGCTCCCGGGTCTCCTGCCTATCCTTAAGTGAACTTCACTGCTTTCAAGTGTTTATTGATCATTTATTGGAAGGTCAGAGTGACACAGACAGGGGAGGAGATTGAGAAAGAGACTGACTGTCCACCTGCTGGTTCTCTCCCCAGAGGCCCGCAACAGCTGGGGCTGGGCCAGGCTGAAGCCAGGAGCCAGGAGCTCATCCGGGGCTCCCACGCAGGTGCAGGGGCCTGAGTACCAACGCCACCACTGCTGCCTCCCGGGAGGCAGGAAGCTGGACTTGAACCCAGGCACTGCAACATGGGCTGTGGGTGGTGGCCCCGTTAACCACAGGAGGGAGCAGAGTTGAGCCTGGATCAAGGGACAGGTGAGACACCTTGACCTAGGCAAGACGAGGCGTCAGAGTTGCAGCTGACACCCAACACACAGGCGGGCGGCACTGGCAGGGCCGAGAACACAGATGGAGAAGGGCTCAGGCCCCAGGCCAGGAACAGGGACTTAGAGAGGCCAGCAGCAGGGAGAGCCTGCAACGGAGGCTGGGACCAAGATGCCGGTGAGAACAGTTTTAGGAGGGAGGCTGAGAGGCCAGGCAGGCGAAGAATCCAGAGGTGACCTGGCGTTGGCAACCCGGAAGTCACAGGGGACTCAGGGGCGGGAGGGAGGGAGAGAAGGTGGAGGTGGACAGGAAGTGCCAGCGGCAGCCACAGCTCTTTGATGTCCTGCCCAGGAGGGCAGAGAAACCCAGCAGGTGCCCCAAGGGGGTGTGACCTCATCGTGCGTTGACGTGTTCACATCCCGGGGCTAGTGAGTTTCGAGAGAGACGGTGAACAACCTGCCGGTGACCGTGTTTTCTCCAGGTAAACCAAAGCCCGCACCCAGAGCCCAGGCCCACCCACCTCCCCTACCTGGTGCCCCCCACCCCCGCCGCCGCCGCCCCGCACCACCCCAGGGGCCAGCCCCGCAGCCCTGAGCCTGTGCAGTCACTTGACTCCCCCGGGGCTCAAGCTTCTTCCCACAAGCCCGGGGCCAGGCCTGCCCAGCACCCCCACCGCCTCCTCACCAACCAGGTGGCCCCCTCCCCGGGAGCTGTGACAAACTATCCTGTCAAGGCAGTCGCTGTGTCTGTCACCTCGCCACATCGTCTTCTTTTTAAGATTTATTTATTTACTTGAGAGGGAGAGTTACAGACAGAGGTATGGAGAGACAGAGAGAGAGGTCTTCCATCCGCTGGTTCACTCCCCAAATGGCCGCAATGGCGGGCTGGGCCGTTCCGAAGCCAGGAGCCAGGAGCCAGGAGCCAGGGGCTTCTGCTGGGTCTCCTACACAGGTGCAGGGGCCCAAGCACTTGGGCCGTCTTCTGCCATTTTTGCAGACCATTAGTAGGGAGCTGGATCAGAAGTGGAGCAGCCAGGACTCGAACCAACACCCACAGGGGAAGCCTGTGCCACAGGCAGATGCTTAACTTACTACGCCACAGCACTGGCCCCGGCTACACCTTATTAATACAACTTCTGGGGGCAGGCATTTGGCCTAGTGGCTAACATGCCCGCCTCCCATATTGCAGTGTCTGGATTCAAGTCCCAGCCCTGGCTCCCGACTCCCAGTTCCTGCTAACGCGTGTTGCAAGGGACAGCAGGTGATGGCTAAGGGAGTCGGGCCCCTGCTACCCACGTGGGAGACCTGGATTGGGCTCCTGGCTCCAGCCCGACCCAGCCTCAGTCTTTGTGAGCATTTGGGGAGAGAACTGGCTGATGGAAGCTCTCTACTTCTGTCTCTCAAATGTAATGTAATGTTATATGTATGTACATAAAGTTTCAAACCAGAAGACACGCTCCCCACCCTTAAGAATTAAACCCCTGGGGTGGACATCCTCACGGACGTCTAAGTCACCACGTGGGCTGCCGGCTGCCACAGCAGAGGGCCTGGGTCAAGACTCTACTGCACTGTCCAATCCAGCTTCCCGCTGATGCACCTGGGGGCAGCGGATGATGGTCTGAACACTCGGGTCCCTGCCCCCCGCGTGGGAGATCTGGATAGCGTTTCTGGCTCGCGGCGATTGCAGGCACTGGGTGGGTGGGGGGTGTGAACCAGCAGATGGAGGACTGATCTCCCCACCCCCCACTACCCCACCACCTTGCCCTCTCTCTCCCTCTCCTCTCTCCCCCTGTCTCGGCGGCTCCACTTCCAATCCAGCTCCCTGCTAATGCTCCTGGGAAGCAACTGACAATGACCCAAGTCCTTGGACCCCCGCCACCCCAGTGGAAGCCCCGGATGGAGCTCCTGGCTTCCGCCTGGCCCAGCCCTGGCGGTTGCGGCCATTTGGGGAATGACCCAGCGGATGGACGATCCATCTCTCCCTGTCTCACCGTGAACCCCCTCCTCCAGGCCTCCTCAAGGCCCCCGCGCCCCGACATCGGCCTGCGACCCCGCCCCGCCCCCCGGCGTGGCCCCCCACAAACGTCCCGGGCCAGCACCTGGCCTGTGCCTCGTCCAGGCTCTGGTAGGTGATGGCCATGATCTGCTGCAGGACGCCGCTCGTGTCCGGGCGCGGGCCCGGGGGCAGCGGCGGAGGCGCGGGGCGCGGCGGGGCGTCCATGGGTAGCGGGAGCCGGCGGCCGCTGAGGAGAAGCCGGTGGGCTTGCAGCGCTGGCTCGCGGGCGCCACGGGCAACCGCCGCAGCGCGTGGCTGTGTCCCGCCCCCCGCCGCCGCCGCCAGCCAATCGCCGCTGCGCAACGCTCACCGGCACGCCCCCACCGCCGCCGCTAACCAACCAGCACCGCGCACCGACCCCCGGGACACGCCCCGAGCAGCCTGCCTCAACGGCCCAGGACTCCGCGAGGGTTGCCCCGGCAACGGCACCGCCCACCTCCTCCCACCCGAGAGGGCGACGCCTGCTCGGCTTCCTGAGCCCCGCACCCACGCGGACTCCTCAGATCCTGCCTCTTTGGCACCTCAGAGCCCTGGCTCCTCCTCAGGGGCCCCCACATCTCCTCTAAGCCAAGTCCTCAGCAGCCCCCCCACTCACTTCCAGAACCCGTGACCCCTCCCCAGCCCCACAGGGCACCTCACCCAGCTGAGGGTCCCAGGTGCGTCCAATGTCAACACTAAAAAAAAAAAAAAATCCCACCCCTTTCAATATCCGGTTGACAATGACCTTGAGTATCCATCGAGCCACGTGGTTAAGGAATGAATGCAGGCCGCCCACTGAGTGCACCCCACTAGGGAACGAGCCACACAGGTCCGCGTTCGGGGCCTTTGGGACTCAGGGTGGCGCCACGCAAGGACCCCCATGTAAGGGGAGACTGGATTTGATCCTTCGCCAGCGTCATGCACCTGCAGATGTGAGCTCAGTAATGGATGCCCATCCCCCAAGTATCTTCTTCAGGGCAGGGCTCATGGCCGGGAATGGAAGGGAGAGCCACAAGTGCACACACACCACACACACCACACACACCCCGTGTGTCAGAGCCACAGGGATGGTGCCCCACCGAAGGCAACCGGATGCTTGGCCACAGTAACAGGAAGTAATCGAACATGTGGGGGCCACGGAGAGCCGTGCCCCATGTGACAAGGTCAGCACCGCACAGGAAGCCTGCTAAGTACGGTCTGTGAGAGAACTGGAGGGAGGCAGGCTCTGCAATTTCTAGAACTAAAATCCTGAAGTCACCTAGCGGATTCGTTTCCTACTTGGGAGACCTGGAAGAAGCTCCTGGCTCCTGGCTTCGGATCAGCTGAACTCCTACCACTGTAGCCATTTGGGGAGTGAACCACCAGATGGAAGACTCTCTCTCTCTCTGTAACTCTGCCTCTCAAATAAATTAAAAAAGCAAGCAAACAAACAAACAACCTCCCCCTCTGCTGCCTGGACAGGACCACCTGTGTAATCTTGAATGATCTCGACCTTGACCAAAGGGCAGATAGGAGTGAGGAGGCTCCTACAGCCCAGAGACCACCTGGGCTCTAGAGGAGCGAGACAGACAGGCAGCAAGTGAGATGCAGGCAGAAAAACACAAGAGAAGACAAAAAAAACAAAACAAACAAACAAAAAAAAAACCAGAGGCAGAAGGGCAGGTTCATGGTGCAGCAGGTGAAACTGCCACTTGGGACTTCCCATATGGGAGCGCTGGTTCGAGTCCCGGCTCCTCTGCTTCCAATGTTAATGCCCCTGGGAGAAAGAAGGTGATGGCCCAAGTATGGCGGCGGGGGAGGTCCTTGCCAGCCACATGGGAGACCCGGATGGAGTTCCTGGCTCCTCGCTTTGGCCTGGCCTACCTATGGCTCTTGGTGAGTGAATCAGCTGATGACAGACTGTCTAAACCATGACCTAAATAAATAAATAAATAAATGCTTTGGAGACCTCAGAGAGGATAGAAAGGTTTACTCCACAAAGTGTGTTCTCTCTCTCTCTCTCTCTACCGGCCCCTCCGTTCTAACGAGCACAGGCCAGCCCCCCGGAGGCTGCGAGGGAACCTTTCCCCGCTCACCCTCAGCAGCCCTTTTAGTCCAGTGTCGCTAAGGCATCAGCACAGGTGATCTTGAACATTCTGGAAGAATCAGGAAGACGTACGTCCGTGGTCTGTCCTTGTCAACCCGCCACACTGCGTCGCATGGCCTCGGCTCTCATCTCCCACCCGCCAGAGAGGAGAAACCAATCCACAGGGCTCACCAGGGGTGTGCAGTACAAATACAAAAATGTCCGTTAAAAAACCCAAACCTGAGATGACTGGAGAGTGAGATTCCCACACTCCGTCCAACAGTCTTCCGGGAACTTGGAGATGACCCCTAACCCCGGCCCTCACGCAGGTAGAGCTGTGCACCTGCCGAGCCTTGCCCGCAGGCGTGCCCCCTCTGACACGGCTGAGCCAGTCATATCCAAGAGTGGTCCGGGGCTGGTGGTCCAACACGTGCTGCATCCCATTCAAGTTCAAGACGGCTAGAGGGTCGAGTCCATCAGGGAGTGGCCGTTCTCGGGCAGCATGATGCGCGTGCTGGCACCTGTCCTAGGGGACGAGGCATAGTGGCCGGTGGACTCCCGGCTGGCCCGGCGGAGGCACACACAGCAGAGGAGGCGGCGGAAGGTGCGGCGCATCTCGGCGTCGCGGCACGAGTACACGGCAGCATTGACCAGTGAGTTGGCCTCGGCCAAGAGCAGGAAGTACTTCTCCACGGCCAGCACGTTGCACGACTTGCAGTCCAGACCATCTAGAAGCAGCACCACCTGGCCTGGAGTCCAGCAGATCACGAAGGCCCCTGGGAGACGGAGGCCTGAGTGAGCGGGATGAGACCTGGCACCCAGAGCTCAGCTCAGGGTCGGAGGGGTCTCCCGAGCATGGGGGGGGGGGGGGGGGAGGTAACCATGCAGGACGTAGGACAAGACAGCTTGTAGGCTGGTTTTGCCTGCAGTGCCGGCATCCCATATGGGCGCTGGTTCGAGTCCCGGGTGCTCCACTTCCAATCCAGCTCTCTGCTGTGGCCTGGGAAAGCAGTATAGGATGGCCCAAGTCCTTGGGTCCCTGCACCCGCATGGGAGACCCAGAGGAAGCTCCTGGCTCCCGGCTCTGGATTGGCGCAGCTCCAGCCGTTGCGGCCATTTGGGGAGTGAAGCATCTTGGGTCATCGTCATTGCTTTCTCAGGCACAAAGCAGGGAGCCAGATTGGAAGCAGAGCAGCTGGGATTCGAACTGGTGCTCATACGGGATGCCGGTGTTGCAGGTGGCTTAACCCGCTATGCCACACCACCAGTGCAGGACACCTTTCTTAACCGGAAGATGGCAAAGGCCCTGGGTGTTTCAATGAGGGACATGACGGCACTGTGGGGCAGGCAGGTCGTTCAGCAATGGACAGGGCACGGTGAGTAGAATCAAGCCTGACTCTGGAGGAAGTGGAGTGTGTCCTCATGGCTACGGGGGTGGATCCTGGCTACCTGCCCCGCCCAGACCATTTTACACCAACAGCCAGTGTGACCACGTGACTCCACGCTAAGCACTCCTTAAGGGGACCAGCATTATGGCATCCATCCCAGGTTAAGCCACGGCTGGCGACACCAGCATCCCATATCAGAGTGCTGGTTTGAGACCGGCTGCTCTGCTTCCAATCCAGCTTCCTGCCCATGTGCCTGGAAACGCAGACAGGTGACGGCCCACATACCTGGGCCTCTACCATCCATGTAGGAGATACAATGGAATCCCTGGCTCCTGGCACAGCCCCAGCTGTTGTGGTCATTTGGGGAGTGAACCAGTGGATGGAAGACCTCTCTCCTTCTTTCTTTGGCACTAGGCTTTTCAAATAAATAACTCTTAAAAAAAAATAAGATTGATTTACTTGAAAGGCAGAGTTACAGAGAGAGGGAGGGAGAGATGGAGAGAGAGGTCCTCCATCCACTGGTTCACTCCCCAAATGACTGAAACAGCCAGAGCTGGGCCGGTCCAAAGCCAGGAGCCAGGTGCTTCCTCCTGGTCTCCCATGTGAGTGCAGGGCCCAACCACTTGGGCCATCCTCCACTGCACTCCCGGGCCTCAGCAGAGTCCGGCGCCCCAACCGGGACTAGAACCTGGGGTGCTGGAGCTGCAGGTGGAGGATTAGCCTAGTGAGCCACGGAGCCAGCCAGCAGCAGCCCTATAAATAACTTAAAAAGGAAAAAAAAAAAGTTGGAGTCGGCATTGTGGGATAGCAGGTAAAGCCATCAGCTGCGATGCCAGCATCCCATCTGGGCGATGGTTCAAGTCCCAGCTGCTCCACTTCCGACCCGGCTCACTGCTAATGGCCCCGGAAAGCAGCGGAGGACGGCCCCAAGCGCTTGGGCCCCTGCACCCACCCGGGAGACCCGCAAGAAGCTCCTGGTTCCTGGCTTCTGCCTGGCCCAGCCCTGACCATTGCAGCCATCTCTCCCCACCTCTCTGTAACTCTTTCAAATAAATACTTTTTTTTTTTTTTAAGATGCAAAACCAAAGCTTTTTAAGGACTTCTGATAGAACTCAGAACAAAACGCGACTCTAGTCCCCGACCTTTGACCTCCGAGGCTGGCCAATCTGCTCCCCCCCCCCAGCCAACCTTGAAGGCTGCTTTCTTCCCAGACTCTGGGCTACTCCTGCCTTGAGGCTTTCCACCTTCTGTTCCGTCTGCCTGGAATTCTTTTCCTCCCCCTGGAGCATTCAAGTCTGTGCCGAGATAACAGCTCGCCAGGGATCACCGCCCACGCCCGGCCCTTATCAGGTGTAGTTCACGGTCTCTGGGTGTCGTGGGGTCAGAAGGCAGAGGCCCTCACTCACCTAGGATGATGACCACCGTCTTGACCAGGCTCAGCGTGGTCTCTTGGTAGCGGGGGTGACAGCTGACATGCTCCGACATACGCTGCACCCTCCGCCGGACGTAGAAGAAAATGTGGATGTAGACGGCCACCATGAGCAGGAAAACCAGCAGGCTAGACAGGGCCCAGACGGCCAGGTAGGAGCGGCTGAGCAGGGGGGCCATGCGAGAGCAGCGGTCCAGGGCGCAGAGGCAGTGCCACGAGTGGGCGGGCAGCAGCCCCAGCCCCAGCGCGGCCAGCCACACACTCACAATGAGCATGATCACGCGGCCGCGCGGCAGACGGCTGTGCAGCTGCACGGCCATCACGCTGCGGTGACGCTCCACGGCGATGGCCAGCAGCGTGGCCACCGAGGCCGTCAGGCTCGTGTCCAGGAGGCCCTGCCGCACGAACCAGCCCTCGAGGGACAACCGGGCTGTGCGCGGCCCCGTGTGGAACATGAGGAAGAGGTAGGCCACGCCGGCGAAGAGGTCGGCGGCCGCCAGGTTCCCCAGCAGGTAGTAAATGGGCTGGTGGAAGCGGCGGTTGGAGGCAATGGCCGCGATGACCAGCAAGTTGGTCAGCAGCACCAGCACGCTCACCGTCAGTCCCAGCGCCACCACCAACACGTCCTTGGGCCGCCAGTGGGAGCTCAGCTCTTTGCCGCTGTTATTGTAGAAAAAGCCCACAGTCTCGTTGTAATAGCACTGGCCCATGGTGGCCACCTGGGGGGGGGGGCACAGAGTCGGGGGTCAGTGCAAGTGAAGCTCCTTGGAAACACACAAGGAGCCAGCAGCAGCCTGGAGAGGAGGAGGAAGGCAGACAAAACGCATCCGCAGTCCAGTGCCGGCCGGGCCCCGGGGGGTGGGGGTGGGCCGGGTAGAGGGGAGCTAGGGGAAGGGAGAGAACAGGGCAAAGGGGCGTGAGCTGCGTGAGCAGACGAGGTGCCCGGGTCAAGTGCGGGGAGGAGAAACCAGGAAACGCGTGTGTGTGCGTGCATGCACGCGCACGCGCGCGCGCGCGCAAAGTGAAGTCCCTCGCCGGGACCCTGCGGGAGCTGAGCGGTTCCTTTGGGAGGCGGCAGCTAGGCGGTCCCTGCAGTCCTCGGGCCGGCAGGATTTAGGTGCCAGAGCTCCCGAAGCGGGCGGGGCATCGGGCCGTTCCGGGTGGGACGGAGGACCCTGGAGGCCGCCGGGACAAAGAGGGCGCTCGGGGAGAAGGCGCTGGGCGAAGCCGCCCGGAGCCCCTAGGCTGGGGGTGGGGAGGGAAGGGAGAGGGGGCGGCGCCCAGGCCCCGCGGACACGTGCCGCGCCCTCCCCGGGGTCCGCGCTCCCCGGTCCCGCGTCGGTGCGGGCCTCACCTGGGCAGCGCGTCAGGCTGCAGACGGGGCGCGCTGGTCGGGGGCTGGGGTGGGCCCGGAGTCCATGGCCCCGCGACCGCGGCGGGAACGAAGGCGCGTCCGGCTGCGGAGGGCGCGCGGGAGGCGGGGTCGCCCGGAGGCCCCGCCCCTTGGCCGGAGCCCCGCCCCCGCCACCTGGGGGAGCCCCGCCCCGCCCCGCCACCTGGAGGGAACCCGGCCTCGCCCGCCTGCAACCCAAGCTGGGTCGCCCGGAACCGCAGCCCCCTCATTTCCTCCCCGCCTACCCCGGTCGCCCCCCTCCATTTCCGGCGCGGGACCCTCACCCCGGCCCCCGCACACCTTGAACGCGGCCGCACTTTGGAGACTGACTCTCCCAGCGACGGAGAAAGCCCGCCGGGACCACGCGCGGCCCGGGCGCAGCCCCGGGTGGTCTCCAGGCCGCGCCCCCCGCCCCAGAACCCCCCCTTTCCCCGCCCTCTCCCTGGCGTCCAATCGGCCGCCGAGCTGCAAGCCACGCCCTGATCCGACTCGGCTCCCACTGCCGCGACCCCCGCCCAGCCAGGGCTTCCCCAGCGCAGGTCTCCCACCCCGCAGACCCCCGCCCCCGCCCTCCGGCGCTCTCCGCCTTGGGACAGCGCTGCCCCCTGCATAGCCCCGGCCTGCGGCTTCCTCCCCCAGCCTCCCTGCGGCGGCCCAGGACTCCCACGGAGTGCAACACGAGGCCCTATTGTCCCGGTTATCTGTACTTGGTCGTGTTTGTTTGATTACACAGGACCGGTTTGGGGACGCGTAGCTGTGACTCAGCCGCGTGCCCAGGCCCCTTCTGCCTACAGGTGGGTCAAGGGTGTGTGGGCATGAGGAGGAAAAGGGGGGCCCTCGGCTCACTCGGGGGCAAAGGGGGCTTGCCCTGGCCGGCCTCTCCCCAGCACCCTCCTCGGCAGCCACACGCGGTGTACACAGGGCGACATTTATTCAGAAACCACCAGATCCCGGGCACCCAGGGGGCTGTGGGGTCTGGCTGCCCCCCCACCAAGAACTGGTGGGTGGCTTGGCTCGGTGAAGTCGGCAGGCGGCGGTGGGGCAGTGCCCACACCAAGCAGCAAAAGGCACCCAAAGGGTCAGAGTCCGGGGTGGACCCTGGATACTGACCGTGACCTGGAGCGGCCCTGAGGCTTTGGCCATGACCTGTGTGTGTTGGGAAGGTTCTGGGCCTCCCCCAGGCCACGCAGTCTTTATAGGAACCCCCCCCAAGTGGAGCTCTGGCCCCAGGTGTGTGCTGGGGGGGGCGGTCAGGCACGCGAGACATGGGTCCATCTTCACAGTCCCAAGCCCCCCCGCAGAGGGTCCAGGGGTGGTCAGAGATGCTCCTCATCTTCCTCGGGCTGGGGGTCGGCGCTGCCGGCGGTCCTGGGCACAGCCTCGCTGTCCAGCTTGGAGAGTAGCCGGGCGGTCTCTTGGGTGATCTCAAAATGTTTGGGCAGCGGGGTGCGGCACAGGGGGCTGGGCCCCCGCCTCCGCAAACTCCCTGGGTTCACGGAGGCCACGGGGGTCTCTTCGCACAGCTTGGAAGCCACCAGCGCCAAGCTGGACAGCTGGTGGGTGACAGGCCGCACGCCCCCCCGGGGGTACTTAACGGGCTGGCGGCTGAAGTGGCCCCGGGACTGTGTCCCCAGGAACGAGTCTTCGGGGCCTTGGCTGGTCTCTGTGGGGAGGGGTGGCCAGTGCTGAGCATCCCCAGGTCTCTGCATGCGACCCCCAGGATTCCCGAGCCGCTCCCCCCACCCGCTCACCTTCCTCGGCCTCGTCTTTGGTGTCTTCCGCCACTTCCTCCCTCTGATCACTCGGTGGAGCTGGGCTCTGCGGGGACAAGTCCAGGAATGAGACCCCAACCCTGAAAATCCCAGCCCTTGAGAAGGAAGCCGAGGGCTTGTTCCTGGGTCTGCAAAAGTTCCGCCCTAAATGATGCCCTTAAAAATGTACAGCTTGGGGACCGGCGCTGTGGCGCAGGTCCCGCCGCCTGGGACACCGGTTAGACTCCCCCGGCCGCTCCACTTCCAGTCCAGCTCTCTGCTGTGGCCTGGGAAAGCAGTGGAGGATGGCCCAAGTGCCTGGGCACCCTGCACCCACATGGGAGACCTGGAGGAAGCTCCTAGCTCCTGATCAGCTCAGCTCCAGCCATTGCGGCCATTTGGGGGGTGAACCAACGATGGAAGACCTCTCTCTCTGTCTCCCCCTCTCGTTGTCTGCAACTCTACCTCTCAAATAAATAAAATCTTAAAAAAAAAAAAAAATGAGGAGCTGAAGCAGGGTGTTGAAGGGAGGTACAGTGGGATGTGGGAGGCTTGACCAAATGCCTGCCTGAAAACTTGTTTTGTAATTTCGCGTGAATACCCTCGTGTAGCAGCACCCCGTGTGTAGTGGGTGTGCATTCACTGGGAGCCCAGGCTTTGTGCAGAGTGGGTGCTCAGTGCTGGCCTGCACCCTGCGCATAGTAGGTACACAATCCACAGTGGTGAGCAGGGCCCCCTGTGCCCGTCCCTGTTTGGTCTCACTTCCTGCCACTCTCCCCTCATTCACTGAAATGTGGGGCTGTGCCTTCAACACACCAGGCATGCTTCTACCTCTGGGCCTTTGCACTGGCTGTCCCCTTGGCCTGCAACACCCTTCCCCAGGTCTCCACATGGCTTCTTCCCCACATCTGTCCAGTCTTTGCTCAAATCCACCTGTTCTGTAAGACTTATCCACGGGGTAGACACTGGGCACAGCCATTAAGACACCGTGTGGGGCTGACATTGCAGTGTAGTGGGCTTAGTCTCTGCCTGCAGCACCAGCATCCCATATGGGCGCCGGTTCGAGTCCTGGCTGCTCCACTTCCCATCCAGCTCTCTGCTGTGGCCTGGGAAAGGAGTGAAAGATGCCCCAAGTCCTTGGGCCCCTGCACCTGCGTGGGAGACCCAGAAGACGCTCCTGGCTCCTGGCTTTGGATTGGTCCAGCTCTGGCTGTGGTGGCCATTTGGGGAGTGAACCAGCAGATGGAAGACCTCTCTCTCTCTGTAACTCTACCTCTCAAATAAATAAAATCTTTTTTAAAAAGATTTTTTTTTTTTTTGACAGGCAGAGTGGACAGTGAGAGAGAGAGACAGAGAGAAAGGTCTTCCTTTGCCGTTGGTTCACCCTCCAATGGCCGCCACGGCCGGCGCGCTGCGGCCGGCGCACCGCGCTGATCCGATGGCAGGAGCCAGGAGCCAGGTGCTTTTCCTGGTCTCCCATGGGGTGCAGGGCCCAAGCACCTGGGCCATCCTCCACTGCACTCCCTGGCCACAGCAGAGGGCTGGCCTGGAAGAGGGGCAACCGGGACAGAATCCGGCGCCCCGACCGGGACTAGAACCCGGTGTGCCGGCGCCGCAAGGCGGAGGATTAGCCTAGTGAGCCGCGGCGCCGGCCTTTTTAAAAAGATTTTAAAAAGACACGGCGTGGTGAGTGCGCATCCTGTCTGAGAGCCTGGTTCCAGTCCTGGCTGTGTTTCCTGACGCCAGCTTCCCGCTAACGCACTCTCCCCAGGACACAGTGGTGGTGGCTCAAGTGCTTGGGTCTGTGCCACCCATGGGGGAAACCTGAATGCAGCTCCCAGCCGCAGCCTGGCCCAGCCGCAGCTGTTGTGCGCATTTGTGGTGGGAGCTGTCTACTGATTCTTATTTGTTTATTATGTTTTTTTTTTTTTTTCCCACCAGAACGCAGGTACCCAGAGGCCGGTGCCTTTGAACACTGAGCTCCCTCGAGTCCCGGTTATGCCTTCGTGCGTGGCATACAGTAGTAGTGCCTGGCACATAGTGGGTGCTTAGTGAATTTCCTGTTGGAAGAAATGGCTGGTGCCTGCGTTACGTCACCCCTCACTCTTCCTTTTAGAATGAGCGTGGGTTAAATGAGGAAGGAGAATGTTACAGGGAAAAGCAGCAAGACAGGAGAGATGAGTCAACCTGGAGAAGCCCCTGCCCCCCGCTGCGGCCCCGTGGGTTCCTACCTCGGGGGTCGTGACCTCTCCACGCTTCTCCAGGGATCCGTGGGGATGCGGCTCCGGGCCTGGCCCCGAGGCTGGCGCGAGGCAGGGGCTGGTGATGGCGAGGGGCCCCGGGGCCGGGCTGGGGTCTTGGGTCAAGGGCTCGCTGGCCAGGGGCAGCTCATCCATCCCGAAGATCTGCTCGTAGTGCACGATGAGGAACTCCACGAGCTGGGCCTGGTACCCCGAGTCCAGCAGGCAGGTGGCGGGGCTGGCACCGGCCACCCGCGGGTCCTCCGCTGGCCGCAGCAGCGTCGGCCCGAACACGATGCCCAGGTTGTTGGCAGACATCCTGTTCTCCTCACAGTGTGCGGCCACCCTGGGGACGGTGTGAGGGGAGGAGTCAGGGCACGGGTGCCAGGCCGTCGGGCCGAGGGCAAGGACAGGGCCCGCAGGCTAGCCCGGTGGCCACCTGACCAGGTCAGGGTGGGAGACCGCCAGCAGCCACGGGCCCAGCACGGAGGGTCGGGTGTCAGCACCCAGAGTTACGAATTAGGCTTCAGCGGCTCGGGGGGGGGGGGGGGCAGGTCAAAGGTCAGGGGTCAGGGCGTTGTCGACTTTCGAGGCTCAGGCCCAGTGCACACCTGAACAGATGAGCCACCAGGTGCCGTAGGGTGTTGTAGTTAGAGTGAGGCAACTGTACCAAGAGGGTCTTCAGCAAGTAGACGACCTCAGGGCGGGGGCTGGGGGCCCCAGGGTCGGCCCCAGGGTCTGCATGCAGGGTCTTAGCCAGAGAGATGAAGGCGCCGTACAAATGGAAGGGGACCACGGGGTCGGTGAGCTGGGGGCGGAATGGGTGGGGGTGGACACGAGTGTGGGTGGGCCGCGGAGGGTCCTCAGCCTGAGTCCCCAAGCCCCTGCCCCCCTCCCCGCTCCCATCCCCCCCCACCACCACCCACCACCACCACCACCAGCCCCAGAGCACCCACCTCCTGCAGAAATCGCTTGAGGACACTGGAGACATCGTGGGGCGAGTTTCCGGAGAGTTCCACCAGCGCGCGCCCGTTCTCAAAAGCCTGGCACAGCCGCTCCACCCGGACCCGGGACCCGCTGACCCGGTAGATGCCCTGCGGGGTCAGGGCGAGAGAGGGCCGGCCCGCTCGTGATCCGGCCACCGACGGCAGCGGGTCACTTCTGGGGATGGTCAGGGTCAAGGCTGCACCTGCACTCCCAGGGCGCGGTGCTCGATCTCGGCCGTGCACTTGGTGACCACGAAGGGCACCTCCTCCGGGAAGTCCCTGGGCAGCTGCAGGAAGTCGACTCCAAAGAGAGGCGTCCGGGCTGGGAGCTTCCTGTGTCCACAGAGGATCAGCAAGGTCTCCAGGCAGCGCTTGTGACAGGTCAGGAGGCACTGGGGGGAAAGGTCACAGGGTCACGGGGGGGTCACGGAGGGCCAGCAGAGCTCCCTGGGTCACCGCCCCAGGCCACACCTCTTCGCACTCGATCCCGTTGACCATGAAGGCGTCACACTCGCGGCACTTGGCCGGGCCCCGCAGCCGCCGCAGCCGGTGGGTCTGAGCCGCCAGGGAGAGCGTCCACTTCCTGCCCAGCCCGTTCTCCAGCCCCTCTCCCAGGTCTGCAGGGAGACAGGGTCAGGGGCACTCGGTCCGCCTCCCGCCCCCCCACCCCTACCCCTGCTCGCCTCCCGCCCCCCCCCACCCCTACCCCTGCTTCCAGCCTCACCGGGATCTCGCTCCTCAAAGTCATCGGAGGACTCGGTGCCTGTGGACGAGACCTTCACCAGCCGCCGCGTGCCTGGGGTCAGAGGTCAGGAGGGGGTCAGAGAGGTCAAAGGTTAAGGGTTGGAGGATGGATCGGCAACTCCGGGGAGTGGTTCAGAAGTGGCATCGAGAGAATGGATCAGGGGGGTGGGGCAGGTTGGAGTCAAAGGTCAGGTGAGAGACTGGGGGTCAGAGAGTAGCTGGCCCACCTGGGCTGGAAGTGGGGGAGTCCAGGGACCGGGACTCGCTCCCACCGCCCACGCTGTCCACATCACTGCCTGGAGCGGGGCCTGCGGTCCCTAGGAGGGGACAAGTCATTAAGGATGGTGCCCAGCCCTGACGCCCACCCTCCAGGCCACCCCCGCACTCACCCTGCCTGCCTGCGCCTGGGTCCTCCCAAGCACCCGGCTCAGCCAAACTCTCGTCCAGCCTCGGAGGTGGGGGCCCCGAGAGCTTCTTTCTGGTGTCCAGAGGGGAGCTGGGAGGGCAGCGATGTGGAGGGCTGAGCCTCAGGGCGCTGGCCCCCCAGTCTGCAGAAACCCCAAAGTCCTGAGCCTCCCAGAACTGGGGGACACCCCCTTCCCCCAACAATAGCCCCGAGTGCTATATTCCGCTGCAGCCTGGCGTCCTGGGGCCGGCCGCGGGGACCCCTTCCCGCCATCATTCCCGGGGGCCCACCTGTGCGCAGGGGGCGCAAACTCCTGGAAGCAGAAGGCAGGCGGCGGGGCTGGCGGGGCCTCGGGCCGCAGCGCCCGCACGTACTCCTGGTAGCGCTGGCCGGGCTCGAAGGGCTCGCAGCATTCGGCCAACGCCGCAAAGGCGCGGGGGGCCCGCTCCGCCTGCGCCCCCCGCAGCCCGAACAGGCCCAGGGTCACCTGCGGGGCGGAGACCGAGAGTGATGGGAGAGGGGCGGGGCCTCTCCCTTCGGGGGGGGGGGATGGGGGCGTGGCCAGGGCATGGGGGCGTGGCCTGGGCGTGCTCAGAGGGCGCTGCTCCTCCTGCGGGCAGGACCCCCGCCCGGAAGGGACCTGGGGACTGGAAACAGGGTGGGGCGCGGGGAGGGCCTCACCCGCCGCAGAACCTCGTCGCCTTGCAAGACCAGCTTGCGCACGTGCGACACGATCCGCTGCTTGGCCGCCTCTAGGTCCTGCTGCCTCGCGTTGGCTTCGCGCACGCAGGCCTGGTACAGCGCCTCGGCTTCCTGCGCCTGGGGCGGGGAGACCGAGGCAGGGGGGTGGGGGTGTGGCCCGTGGGAGAGCGCAGAGGCGCGGGCAGAGCACACCCGCCGCCAGCTCCCGCACCTTGGCTTGGGCCTCCTCCCGCGATCGCCGACGCCGCTCCTGCTGCTTGCTGGGGCCTGGCGAGGCCTGGGGGGCCGGGTCTTCCGGGGAGCCCTGGCAGCGCGCCCGCAGGTCCTCGCAGCGCTGGAAGTAGTGTAGCTGGGCCCGCCGCAGCGCCTGCACCGCCTCGTTCTAGGAGGGCAAGGGGCGCGGTGGGGGGGGGGGCTCAGCGTCCCGCCTCTCCTCCCGCCGACCCCTCCCCACCCTCCGCCCGCTCAGGGCATCACCATTCTCTTCTGTTCTTTCATCCACTGCTCCTTGAACTCCTTGCGCCACTTTTCAATCTCTGTCCGCTTGGCGGCCAGGGGCTAGCAGAGGTGGGGGATGGGTTTGAGAAGGTGGACAGACGTCATCTCAGGCCCCCCCGCCCCCCGGGTCCTTTCTGCTCACTGCACCCCTTTCTGCCTCTCTCTTTCCTCAATTGCCCCCTGCGACAGCCAGGAGACCGGAACTCAATCTGGGTGCGTCCCTGGGTGGCAGGGTGGGGCGCAGTACCCTGCCACCCACGAGGGAGACCTGGATGGAGCTCCAGGCTCCTGGCCTCAGCCTGGCCCAGCCCTGGCCGCTGGAGCCATTTGCAGAGTGAACCAAAAGATGGAAGGTATCTTTCTCTCTCCTCTCTCTAATACTCTGCCTTACAAATAAATAAACAAGTCTTACCAAAAAAAAAAAAAAGGCAGAGGAACCAGGGAGTCGGGACTAATACCCAAGCACTCCCATATGGGATGCGTGTATCTAAAGATGTACTTATTTATTTGAAAATTAGAGTTACACAGAGAGAGGAAGAGAGAGAGAGAGGTCTTCCATCTGCTGGGTCACTCCCCAAATGGCCACAACCATCCAGGCTGGGCCAGGCCGAAGCCAGGAGCTTCACCCAGGTCTCCCCCGCAGGTGCAGGGGCCCAAGCACTCAGCCCATCTACCACTGCTTTCCCAGGCACAACGGCAGGGAGCTGGATTGGAAGTGGAGCAGCCGGGACTCGAACCGGCGCCCATAGGAGATGCCCCGGGCAGCAGCTTTACCCACTACACCACGAGGCTGGCTCCAGGATGCACACACCTTAACCACTGCACCAAATGCCTGCTCCTGGACCCATTTCTGAGTGCGAATTCTTTGGGCAGCGGGGAGTAGGGGTTGGTTGTACAGGAAGGGGGGGTATCTTCTCACCTAGCCCTGCCGGCCCCCACCCCCCGCTGCCACCACCACCACCATGTCCGCAGGCAGAGTCTCAGCGGCCATCAGCTCCCTTCTGCCTGGACCCAGAGCCACCGAGGCCCTTCCTGGGGACACAGAGCCCCTCGTCACAAACAGACGCCGCGCCATGTTGCAACCGCGCAGGAAGCCGGACTGGAATCTGCAAGGCCGCCTTGGGCAAGTTCCTGAGCCGCGCTGGGCGGCTCTCGGCTTCCTCCTCAGCTGAAGGGTCATGACTGATGACGGCAGCACCGCCTCCCTCCGGGGCATCCCCCGGGGCACAGCGGGCCGCCCCCCTCGCCATCCTGCCCGCCCTCACCTGGCAGTAGTCTCGTCTCTGCTGGGCCACCGTCTCCACGGCCAGGGCTCCCAGGCTAAGGTCATGCTCCAGGAAGAGTGTGTAGATATACTGCAGCGGCATATGGCTCTGGCGGGGGTGGAGGGGGTGGACTCTGAGCATGGCGGGGGGCGGGGCTGGGGTTGGGGGAGGTGGGGGCTGGTGGCCTGTGGGGGAGGCCAGGTCGCGGCTACCTGCTGGTGGATGGACACCTTGCCAGCCTCGGCGATCTTCATGACACTTCTGGCAAATTCCAGCTCTGTGGGGGCGGGGGTGGGGGGAGACATGGCAGGGCTCTGGGTCCGGCTACAGTCTCCGGGTCGGTGCCAGGGGCGCCGGGGCTGGGCTGCAAGGGGTCCTCACCGTAGTTGGCCCTCTTCTCGGTCCAGGCCAGCAGCTCCTTGGCGTAGCGGCTCCAGGTCTTGGCATAATCCAGCGCCATGTCCACGCCCCCTTTGGTCCGAATGAGCCGCAGGTCCAGTTCCTCTCCTGGGCAGACGGGCAGCAGACCCCTGCTGGCGGAACTCCCCCCTCCGACCCCTGGGGTCCCCACACCACCACGGCTGCTCCTGGAGCGAGCCCTCCTCCCCCAGACACCCTTTTGGTCACCCGTGGCATCTTACAGACCCCCTGCCCAGACTGGGGGCCCTCTGAGGTTTGGATCTGCTGTGTGCATGTTTTGACCGTCCTACCCGAAAGAGGTGCAGGGCTCTCTATGGAGGGGCAGCTCCAACAGCTGGCTTCGCTGGTCTGCGGGGGCAAAAGGGGACAGCATCAAGAGCTGGTGGGGCAGGGGCCCACCCCCCGCCCCAGGAGGGTCCTTCCCCCTGTACCTCGACCCCACTCACCACCGTGGCTGTGGGGGCCTTGTCAGGCTCAGGGTCTGCTGAGAGTCCGGGGTCTCCAGGCAGCATCTCGAGGGCCCTGGGGGTAAGGGTGTCAGGATGCCAGCGTCCGCCCAGTCTGTCCCCGCGGGGGGCGCTGGGGGAGTCACCTCCATGGCAACACTGGAATCAGAGGCCTGAACAGTGAGGTTTTCGGAGAGGACCTACTTTACTATTATTGTTTCCAAACGAGCCTTGAGAAAGGGTTTGAAGGGTCCCTTGAGTGGCTCACATGGGCCTAAGGGGTGACAAGAAGGACCAGGTTGGGGGGGGGGAGTGTCCAAGACATCTCTGGGGACCTCCAGTGAACTTGGGGGCATGATTTTTGGAGAGTCACATCGGACCTCTCAGGTTAGCCGGGAAGTGGGTTGTGACGTAGGCTGGTACCAGAGAAGGCGTTGGGGGGGGGGGGGATCCTGGGATGGTCTCGGGGTGACCTAGGCGCACTCACACATTCCCCAGAGAGATCTCGAGGTTGTCCAGGCTCCGGAAGATGTCACTGTACCTCTTCCTGCCATCAGGCGCCGGGGTGAGCCCTGGGGGAGGGGATATGATGTGATATACCGGGAGGCCTGTGCCTCTCTGGAGGGGTTGACAGGCAGGCAGGCAGAGGCCTGGCCCCGAGAGCTTGGGTCGGAGGGGGGAACACGTTGAGGCCGACAGATGGACCCAGCAGACACGCGCAAAGAGAGACAGCTGCGCACAGCCGCAGACACCCACACAGGCACAGCCCCAGAAGCCAAGCGACAAAACAGACGGCCCAGAGGCAGCCGCCCTTGACAATGGAGCCACATGGACCCCAGGCCAGACAGATGGGAATACACGTGGTACACACAGGCGACACCAGGGACACAGAGACCGAGTAGTGACCCCCGCGCGCACACGCACAGCACAAAGACGGCTGCACGCCCAGGTCGGACCTGGCCACGTTTCTGCAGCCGCCGCCACGCCAACCCCGGTCCCGCCCCCCTCCCCCTAACAAGGGGGCCCAGGTCTGCACCCGGGCATCGGGGAGGAGGGTGGTGGTCCAGCGCGCTGCCCTCGCCCCCGGCGGGCGTGACACCCTGCCCCCATCACAAAATCAGAAGCAGAAGCGGCCACTTCCCCTTCCTGGGCCCCCTCCCCCCCACGGCGTCCGGGGTGAGGACGGGCTGAGGCGAGGGCGGGTGAGGGCTGGCGTCCTGGGTCCCTGCTGGCTCCGGGGGTCCCCACGATGTTAGAAACCTGCGCCCGTCCCATTCAGGAGCTCGTCTCCCGGCTCTCGGGACAGGCGGGGCTCCTCTATTTAGGAAGCAGAGGGGAACGGTGGCGGGGGAAGTGGCCTCTCCTGAATCCCGGATCCCCTACCCGGCTCTGCTGCGTCCATGGCTAGGCCCGGGAAGCTTGGCGAGGACCGGGTCCGGGATGGGCTCGCGAGCTGGCCCGGCCCAGCCCCGATTTCCTGCCGCCGCCGCCGCCGCCCGGGTTCTGCGCGTGCCCCGCCCAGATGAGGCCACGCCCCCGGCGGAGGCCACGCCCCCTTCCTGGGGTTCCTTAGACCCTGGTCAGGCTAGGGAGGGCCCCTTGAGCTCCGCCCCAGCCCTTCAAAACCCACTCTGGCTTGACCGGGGCCATGGCGCCCTCTGATGGGAGGTCTGATTGTTCTGCCTGACTCTGGTTGAAACATCCCCCGCGCGCTGGGACCCGAGAGAGGGACCACTGGCGTGGGGGGACCTGCGGTGACCCTCAAAGCCGCACAGGCTCTGCATGCCTGGTTCGCAGGCACGGAGCGGGCATAGCGACTGCCTGCCCTGGGCCCCCCGGGAACCACCCGCCTCAGGTAGCCGGCTCCTCCCCTGCATTGCACGCCAAGGCTGCAGTCTCTGCCTCGTGGGCTCTGGCCCCACTTCTCTTCCCTTAAGCCCGTCCAACCCCGCAGGACCCACCGCCCGTGTGGGCCCCTTCCCATGCTTCCACTTGGCATGGGTCAGCATGGAGGGAGCAGGCAGGGGATGGACAGAAAGAGGCATTTTCAGCAGCTCAGGTCTAGGGGCTGCTCCAAGCCATCTTGTCATAAAATGCACCTCACAGCGGCCACTCACAACCCCGGCATCCCATATCCGAGCCCCAGTTCCAGTCCAGGCTGCTCGGCTTCCAATGCAGCTCCCTTGCTGTGCCCAGGAAGGTAGATGCACCACCACCCACACAGGAGACCTGGATGGGTGTCCCTAGCTCCCGGTTTCTGTAACCGTTTGACAAATAAGCCAGCAGGTGGAAGATTTCCTTGTCTCTTCCTTACTCTGTCACTTTGCTTTTCAGGTAAGTAAATCCTTTATTATTATTATTATTATTTTTTATTTGACAGGCAGAGTTAGACAGTGAGAGAGACAGACAGAGAGAAAGGTCTTCCTTCCGTTGGTTCATCCCCCGAATGGCCGCCATGGCTGGCACGCTGCACCGATCCGAAGCCAGGAGCCAGGCGCTTCCTCCTGGTCTCCCACGCGGGTGCAGGGCCCAAGCACTTGGGCCATCCTCCACTGCCCTCCGGGGCCACAGCAGAGAGCTGGACTGGAAGAGGGGCAACCGGTACTAGAACCCGGGGTGCCGGCGCCACAGGCAGATTAGCCAAGTGAGCCGCGGCGCCGGCCTGGGTAAGTAAATCTTTAACAAGCACCTGGTAAAGGCTTTAAAGTGCACTCACAACGCTGTTAGCGCTTCGTGAGGTTCATGCGGCTTTAGAAATCTTCACAGCCGGCCCTCCAGGCTGAGCAGCCCAGCCCTCTTCAGATAAAATTTCCGAATTCTCTGAGAGGCAGAGAGAGCGAGCGCCCTCCCCAAATTCCAACAACGCTGGAGCCAGGAACTCCCCCTGGGTCTCCCGTGTGGCTGGCAGGGACCCAGCCCGTGGGCCTGCACTGGCAGAAGCGGGCTGGCGTCAGCAGCCTGGGGCGTCCCAAGCACTGAGCCCAAGGCCCCAGCCTGTGGACTGCTTGGAGAGGAAGCTTCCAGAACCAGGGCCATGCCTGCTGCCTGAGCTGGGAGACGGCGCCGGCCTAGGTCGAGGTTGTGGTCTATCCCCTAAAACTCGGGTCACAGCTTAATACCCGGAGCCCTGAGGCCTCTGGGAGGTGACCGGGATTAAGGGGGCTTCCGTGGCTGTGCCCCAGGCTTGGAGTCGGGGGAGACCCCGTGTGGCTTCAGCACCCTGGAAGCAATGGCTTCCCGACCCTCGTCCTCCGGAACCGCGAGCTGAGCTAGCTCTTATCACTTTATTCAAAAGGGGGAGGAGAGCGAGCTCTCCCATCTGCTGGTTCACTCCTCAAACGCCTGCCAACCGTGGCTGAGCCAGGCCAAGGCCCAGAGCCGGGACCCATCCCAGTCTCCCCGGGCACGGCAGAGACCCAGGCACTTGAACTCCCTCCCAGGAAGCTGGAATTTGGTACAGAGCTGGGACCCAACCCAGGCACTTGTGGGGCGCACGCATCCCAAGCAAGGTCTTCGCTGTGCCCGATGCCCGCCCCCAGACCGTCTCCTTTATGATCTGCCCAGTGCGGCACTCGGACACACGGGAAAGCCACACAGACCGACCCCGAGACACGCGCCCAGCGCATGAGTGTTCTTGCGTCAGGCACCTCGGGGACAGGGGCTCGGACAGAAGGGGGGGAAGCACCAGACGCTGGGGTCCTCCCAGTGCCGGGGCGTGGGGTGGGCGTGCACGCTGCACAGAGGCCTGACACGCCGAGGCCGCATGGGCCAGATGGAGTCGCGGTCGGCAGTGTCCCACGGCCTGTCCTCGGCGAGCACCTGACCCCCAGTGGTCCCCTGGTGGGGGGGGGGGCACAGACACACGGAGGCTTCCTAAAACCTTGGGTGCTTCTTTATTTACCAAAGGTGCCGGCCTGGGGCAGGCTCCAGCAGCCAGGCCGGCAGCCGGCCATGGGCATCCGGCTCAGTCTTCCGAGGGTGAGGCCGGGCAGGCAGCCTCGCCGTGGGGTGTGGGGGGCAGTGTTCCCTCCCGGGGGGGGGTCAGGCTGGGCAGTGGGTGCTGCGACCCCCGGCTCAGGAAGGCACTTTCAGCTTCGGGGTCCCCAGCAGGCACTGCAGGACGCGGTCGGCCAGCAGCGCCAGGCAGAAGTCCAGGAGCAGGACCTTGGCGATGACCAGCTTGAACTGCGGGGGCAGAGAGGGCTGGTGAGCGCGGGACCTGCGGCTGGGCCTCGGGGTCGCCCCCACGGGCCCACTCACCTCCACAGGGATGTCCACGAGGCCGAACTGGCTGTTGAAGTCCGGCGAGGAGCCGAGGAGCAGGCCGATGATGGCCAGCAGCGACAGGGCCAGGCTCCACACCAGCGGCTTGTTCTCGGGCAGGCTCTCCATGAAGGGCGGGCCCTGCGGAACCCAGGGCCAGGGTGGATCTGTGAGTGCGGCAGGGTGGGGCGGGGCCGGGGGCGGGGCGGGGCCGGGGGCGGGCCTTACCTTGTAGTTGATGGCAAAGGTGGCCATCTGCATGGCCATGGCCATGATGTACACGGTGCTGTTCACCAGGCTCGGCTCGAACTCCTTGTACAGGTCCACGAACTGCTCCTGCCTGCACACGGGGGAGGGGGAGGGGAGTGGGCCCTTGCCCTGCGCACGTGCCCGCGCCCGCACCTGCCCCGCCACTGCAAAGGACCCGGAGGCTCCCACGGCCACGGGGCCGCCCCTCCTGGGGCCGGCACTCACTTCTCCGGGCTCCGGGCCTGGGCCTCTCTGTACAGGTACACGAGGCTGAGGAAGTGCACCAAGAACTGGAACATCACCGTCAGGATCGTGTACAGGTTGAAGATGTTGGGCAGGGGCCGCTCTCGGGACAGGGTCTTGAGGGGCTGCGGGGCACAGGCGTGGGGGTGGGGTCACGGCGCCCGCCCAGCAGCCAGGGACAGCCCAGCCGCCTGGGAGGCCGCTTGCAGCCCCGCCGTCCCCTCCTGCTCCGGCCTGGGACCCCGCCGTCCCTCCTGCTCCGGCCTGGGATCCCGACTACACTCTCCCCGCAGCCACGACCGCCTCAAATCATACAGCAGACCCCGCCCTGCCTGGCCCACACCAGCCCCTTCCTGCTACCCCAGGATGACCCCAAAGCCCTCCCTGGGGCCCAACCTCGAGCTCCTGAGACCTCTGCTGCAGCCCACACCTGTCTGGGGCCCCTGGGCCCAGTCCCTGGCCGCCTGCGCCCTCTTCCTCCCGCGTCAGCCTGAACATTAGCACCCACACCCTCTCCGTGGGCCCAGGAGGCCGCCCTGCACAGTCCGGGAGCACCCGCTGTTGCCACGGCAACGCACACCTGGGCTTGCCTGTGGGCGGCGCTGGCCCTAGAGCTCCCTGGCCTCCCGTGCCCTTCCCAGGCAGGCCACCCCTCGGGTCCCGGACCCCCGTCTGCACCGAGGGGATGAGCACTCCCAGGAGGGGAGGACGCGCGGGGCCACGGGGCAGCGAGCGCAACGGCAGCCCCGGCGGCCCCTCGCCCTCGCTCACCTTGGATCGGGAGATGAAGAGGAAGCAGCCGGCCAGCAGCAGCCCCTGCAGTGTGGCCTGGAAGTCGCTGAACTTGACGCCCTCCAGGTAGAGCACGCTCTGGCTGTAGGCCAGGATGAGGGCGTTGAGCGCCAGGATCTTGAACATCTGCAGCGTGGTCACCAGCGTGCAGCGGCCCTGCTTGATCACGTGGCAGACTGCGGGGTGGGGGGGGATGGGAGTGGGCGGGCGGCCAGGCAGGGGCGGGCGGGCGGGGGCGCGGGGTGGCGCGGGGACTCACTGCACTGGATGGACGAGAGCTTCGAGGTGAAGGGCGCGGCGATGCTGGCGTCCCCCAGCTTCACGATGGGCGTGCTCTCGTCCTCCAGGTCACGCAGCACCTGGCTCAGGCGGTCCTGCGGGCGGGCGGCAGGGGTCAGCGCCGGCCAGGACGGGGTGCCGGTGGCGGCTGCCCCCCAGGACCCACCTTCTGGGAGGCCAGCTGCTCCTCGGGGGGCGGGAGCCCCGACCTCTGCTTGGCCATCCTGGAGGTGGCCCTGCCGCCGCCACTGCTCAGGATCGGGCTGTCCCGGGGCCGCCGTCGCCGCTCCACCACCCGCTCGGGGGCGTTGGCCAGGAGCGCCACACCTAGGGGTGAGAAGTCTCAGAAGCCGCCCCCTCGCCTGCCCTCCCATTGTCCGTTTCCTTTTCTACAAACGACTTAAGAAAACAAAGCAACCAACTGCACGGCAGACCCTGCTCCCACAGTGCCTGGTGCCAAGGTACGTGCCCAGGGCGGCTGGCGGCTCCTGCATCACACCAGGGGCGCAGAGAGCACGCGCCACAGCCCCGCCCAGCAGTCAGTGACCCCGGGGAAGGGCAGGGTCTGCCTCGCCCCCACCCGCCGGCTCACCAACGTCCGCGTGCTTCAGGGCGCCCACGTCGTTGGTGCCATCCCCGCACATGAGGGTCACATAGCCCAGCTCCTTCAGGCTGGTGATGACAAACTCCTGCGTGGTGGGCAGGGGCTGAGAGGGGGCTGCGCGCCCACCCCAGGGCCCCTCCCCCAGGCCCCGCCTCTACCTTTTGCTTGGGAGCCACGCGGGCGAACACCTGCACGTGGGGGATGAGGCGGAGCAGCAGCTGGGGGGCGGTGGCCTGCAGGTGCGCCAGCCCATCCCCGGTGAGGCAGAGCGCGTGCTCCATGGTCAGCGCCTTCGGGGAGCCCGGGCCCAGCGGCAGCACGATGCTGCCATCGATGGAGCGCCACTCACACGGCCGGCCTGCGGGGTGGGTGTCCAGGATCAGACTCGGCCCCGGCGACGTTCTGCTAACCGTCTGGTCGGTCCTGGAGTCCGAGCCGGGCCACGCTGCAGCCCCCGACGGAATCGGTGTGGTGGGCAGACCGGGAGCACGTCCCTGCGCCTCTGCTCCCTGGCCAGCCACACCACCTCTCCCCACACACTCTGCCCGCCAGCCTCCGCCAGACACCACACTAACGAGGCCACCAGAGGGGGCTGTGTACCCCCAGCTGCGGGCGGAGTGAGCGTCCTGCCCTCCTAAGTGGCTCCTCTCAGGCATGTCCCCTACAGTCACAAGAGCAGACTGACCCTTGTCCACTCAGGCCTGGGCCCCTGCCCGTGCCCGCGGTCTTCACAGCCTCCCTGCACCGAGCCCTGGCCTGGGCGTTGCACACCGCGTGCACAGAAGCCCAGGGGCAGAGATGGGAAACAGAACCAGGGCCTGAGAGCACAGTGGGCCAGCCTGGAAGACAGCGGCCAGCTCTGTCACACCTAAGGTCCCCAACACGGAGTCGCAGCCGCGCGGAGCACCTGCCGGCTGCCCTCCTGAGGCTGGGCCTCCTGACTACTCCCAGTTCTCACCAGCTGGCCCCAGCTGGGGGCCTGACCTCTCTCCCAGGCAGGGGAGGAAACTCTCACTGGGCCTCAGCCTAGCTGCTTCCTGCCAGCAGCTCTGGTCAGCCAGGGGTCCGATCGTTCCCGCCACACCCCCTGCCCCTCAAAGAGTCCAGCACCTGGGGCTGGAGTTACAGGGAGAACTGGGACCAACAGCACAGATGCAAGATGGTGACCGAATTCCCAGAAGGTTCTAGAAGCCACCCCGGCTAGGCCGCATCCACCACCCTGTGGCCCTGGGAAGCCCTTGCTCCATACGGCTCCATGTGGTCACTCGGGAGGGGCCGGGAGCTCTGGGTCCAGGTCCCGAGCCCTGGTGATACCGAGTGACCCAGGCAGGTCCATCCGCTCTGAGCCCGTTTCCCAGTGTGCCACAGCTGGCTCGGGAGTCGGCGTCCTCCTCCGGGGGGAGGTACAGGTGTGACACACCGAGCCCTTGGCCAGGGGTCTGACCACAGGAGCCCCGGGCACACTGTGCGTCCTCGGCTGCTGGGCCGAGCAAGCACGGTCAGAGGGCTCCTGCAGGGAGCACGCAGGGACCCCAAGCTGGCCTGACCGCGTCACCTCCTTCGGTCACACCGGTGAGCGCCCGGCCCTGCTGCTGGTGGGGGCTGCCCGGGCGGGGCTGACCTTTCTCGGAGGGCGGGTGCAGGATGAGCGTGTGCGCCTTCTCGATGAAGTGCAGCTCCTGGGCCACGTGGCACGCAGTCAGCGGGTTGTCCCCTGTGATCATGACCACCTGGGGGCAGACGGCGGAGGGGAGGCTCAGCGGGGCGGGCCCGGCAGGAGACGCGGTCGCCCCACCAGTCTCCTCCCGAGGAAGGCCGGGGCGGGGGGCGGTCTCAGCCCTCTGGGGAGACCCCAGTGGGTTTCCACAGGCGACGGCCAAGCGTTTACACACAAGTCAGGGATGTTCCTGTTTGTAATCCAGATTCTGAGCCAGCTCCGCTATGGACCCTCCCGGCTTGGTAGCTGCCATGGGGGGTGCGGTGGGGTGGGGGGTGTGTGCACACTCTCCTCCGCCCCCTAAAAGCAGGCCAAATCCGAACATAGAAAACCAAACCACCAGAGACAGACAGGCAGACAAAGGCCACCAGGACACAGCGCTGGCCACACCCACTGATCTGGGCAGCCTGAGGGAGCAGGGAGAACCACCCGGCTCCCAGGACGCCGAACGCCATGCAGGCCCCAGCTGCCGTCACCCTGAGCCCAAATCCAGCCTCCTCCCCTCTGCAGAGCTGGCATCGGCCTCTGCTGCCACCCGTGCGTGCAGCGGGCCCAGGCCCCGCCCCGTACCCGGTGGGACGCATTCTGAATCTCGCGGATCACGGCCTTGGAGTCAGACTTGAGCGGGCAGGAGACCACGATGAAGCCCACGAACTTGAGGCTGCACTCCAGGGCCTCCCGCTTGACCTCCCGGGCCTGAGGACACACGGATGGGGCCCTCAGCGGCTGTCCCTCCTGGGGGCCAGCACTGGCGCTGGGTGGGGACAGGTTGACAAGCCAGGGAGGGCAGCGCGGGGCTCCTGGCTGTGGACACGGGCGTGTCACAGAGCCCCTTGCTTGGGGTCGGCCTAAGAGACGTGGGGCCCTCCTCCGTGAGAGGCCAGGACTGGGCAAACCCCTGCCCCGAGTGGATGACCCTTCAGCGGGAAGCCAGATGGTGGCTTAGAGATGGCCACCGTGAAGGAGGGAGCCTGGCCACCAGGGAGCAGGGGCCAGGGAACCAGGCAGGGAACGGGAGCCTCGACCTGGCCTCGGACTCCAAGCGCGTACCAGGGCCAGATGGTAAGTTCTAGGAGGACCTCGTGGCTGAGGTGGGAGTAGGGGGAGGGGCAGATACAGGCGGCCACAGGCTGAGGGTGCTGAGGGTGCCACAGGACCCTGTGGGTCCAGGTGCTCAGCCAGGCCAGGACCAAGGACCAGGGACGCCAAGACACCTCCTGAGGGAGATGCGCTCTCGGGGCGGCGCTGTGGCGTAGTGGGTAAAGCCACCACCTGCAGTGCCAACATCCCATGTGGGTGCCAGTTCGAGTCCCGGCTGCTCCACTTCCAGTCCAGCTCTCTGCTATGGCCTGGGAAAGCAGTGGAGGATGGCCCAAGTCCTTGGGCCCTTGCACCCACGTGGGAGACCTGGAAGAAGCTCCTGGCTTCAGACAGGCCCAGCTATGGCGGTTGCAGCCATCTGGGGAGTGAACCAATGGATGGAGGACCTCTCTCTCTCTCATTGCCCCTGCCACTCTATAACTCTGCCTTTCACATTAACAAATAAATCTTCAAAAAAAAAAAGAAAAAAGAAAAATGCAAGCGGGAGGGGAGGAAGAAACCGGGACCCCTCAGGGTGGTGCTGCTCGGACGGGGGGCCCCGGGGGGGCAGGAGCTTGTTGTGTGGGGGTGGGGCCCGCCGCACCTGCTGGTGGGTGAGGTGCCCGAGCTCCTTGTACCCCAGCGCCAGGACGCGGGCTCCTTCCCGGGAGATCTCGGTGTGGATGTGGTGGTAGTCGGCCGGGCACTGGGCGAACTGCAGGGAACGACGGAGGGGCCGTCACCGGCTGCCCGCGCCCCCCGCCTCCCTCCCAGCCCGGTCAGGCCGCTCACCATGGGGTGCAGGGTTTCGGGGGCGCCCTTCACGGCCGCGATGTAGCAGAGGTCGGTGGAGCCCAGCTTCTCGTAGGAGGCGAGCACGGACATTCGCTTTAGGGCACTGGCAAAATGAAAGCGCTGGTGAATTTTCAGCCCCTGAGTTTTAATACTTCGGGGGAATACTTTCTCATCTGGAAACAAATAAGCACAGTCCTGAGGGGGGTTGCCCCCGCGCCGCGGCCAAGCCCCTCCCCTCCCCTCCCCAGCCCCACCCCTGCCCCAGAGCCTGCCTGAGGGGAATCTGAGCTGGGAGACCCGGGCTCGGAGGACCCTGGCCCCACAGCCTCAGACAGGACCCAGCGGGGACGCCCGAGGATGTGGCCCCGTGTCTTCTCGTGTGGGGTCCCGAGAGTCGCAGGCCCAGGAAAGCCAGCAGCCCACCCACACCGGGCCTGAGGCTCCAGCCCCTCACCTTTGGTCAACGTCCAGTCCACAGCCGTCAGCATGGCCTTCTCGAGGGGGTCACCCACAAGGGTGCCGTCGTCCAGCTGCATGAGGGAATGGCAGGAGGCCAGGGCCCGGTGCGTCTCCACGGGGATGCTGGACACGGGTGTCACCTCCTTCCCGTCTCTGCAAGCACAGGCGGGCCACACGGTGGAGGGAGCGTGGCAGCAGGCGTGGGGGTGGGGCCACACGGTAGAGGGAGCGTGGCAGCAAGCGTGGGGGTGGGGCCACAAGGTGGAGGGAGCGTGGCAGCAGGCGTGGGGGTGGGGCCACAAGGTGGAGGGAGCGTGGCAGCAGGCGTGGGGGTGGGGCCACAAGGTGGAGAAGCATGGCAGCAGGCATGGGGGTGGGGGTGGGGGCTGCATCTAGATCTTCACGAGGCCCACACTGGCCCCACAGAAGCCCCCCGAGGTCACGCCCTGTTCCTGGGGTCTCACAGCCGGCGTGGCAGTGGGGAAGCCGGGGGTGGACCGCTCTGGGATCGGGCTGAGCCCCCACACCGCCCCACCCCTCATCCAAGGCCCCGCTGGGCAGTCCCAGGGAACGGACGCTGGAGGCAGGGCTCGGACAGCCCCGCGCCGGGTGCCCCGCCATGGCCCAGGCCCCGCCGGTCACCTCAGCCCGGCCACTCCGCGCACCACGAGGCTGTCGCTGGTCAGAGTGCCGGTCTTGTCGAAGCAGCACACCTCCACCTTCCCGGCGAAGGGGATCCGGAAGGGCTCCGTGCAGTACATGTCTGGGGGGGGGGGGGAGGGGCGGGTCAGAGGCCAGCGGGGCCCCGCCCGCCGGCGCCGCCCACCGCAGCACTCACAGAGCTTGGCCAGGGCGATGAGGGAGGTGTTGACGGCCAGGGACAGCTCGATGGGCAGCTCGGGGGGCACGACCGAGGTGAGGATCAGCGTGCACTCCAGGAAGAGCTTGTAGCGGCTCCGGCTGGGGTCCTTGGTGCCTGGGGAGGCGGGGCCTTGAGCCGGGCACGGCGCAGGGCGCGGGGCGCGGGGGGGGGGGGCCTCCGCTCACCTTCGATCCACACGTAGGCGGCTGCGGCGATGGCGAAGACGAGGAGGAAGAGGATGAAGATGAAGGTCTCCAGGTTGTTGGCGGTCACGCGCTTCACCCCGAAGAGGATGGTACGCAGCAGCTTGCCCTGGGGGGGTGGGGGGGGAGCCGTGACACAGCCCTGCAGCCCGCGCAGCCGGGCCGTCCGGGAACCACAGGGCCGGCGCAGAGACCTGCGGGCGCGGGGCAAGGAAGCCAAGGGCCGCACGCCGGCCGCCGGGAGGAACCTGGGCAGTGGCTGTCCTGGGGTCTGGGGGCCCGAGCGTGCACGCCCACCACGCACCTGGGACGTGTTGAATCCGGTCCGCAGGACGTAGGCCACGCACCCGTTGTCGACCGCTGAGGAGACAAGCAGAGGCCCGTCACTCAGGCCTCTCGCCCGACTTGCCGGCCGGCGGGCGGGTGGGTGGGCGGACGGACGTGGGGAGGTGCGGGGCCAGGGCACCCGGCGCCGCGAGGCACCTACGCTTCAGGCCCGTGGAGGCCTTCTGCGGGGGGATGTGCTGCACCACTTTGGTGCCGCCGAAGATGACGTGGAGCCGGGAGTCGGCCTGCAGGTCCAGCACGCGGTCGGGGCTGAGGTCCTCGATGGGCTCCTGGGGAGAGGCACGGTGAAGCCGGGCGGCCACCCCACCCTGCCTGCCTCTCAGCCCAGGCCTCCGGGGGCTGGGGCTTCCCGCCCGGCGCCTCCACACCTGCAGCGCTCGCCTCCCCCAGACCTCTCAGGGCACGCGAGTGCACCCCGGACGCCCCAGCCCCTCAACCACTCAGGGCCGTGCCAGCCGGCCCCGCACCTTCATCTGCGGCACCGACTCCCCCGTGAGCATGGCCTCGTCCACAATGCAGCGGCCTCGCAGCAGCAGCACGTCACACGGCACCAGGTTCTCCTGCGGGGACCGGCCTGCAGGGCAGGGGCGAGGGGCTCAGCCTGAGGCCCTGCGGCCCAGGCATGGACTGCACGGCACCGCCGGGGACTGGGCCTCACCTATGGACACGATGTCCCCAGGAACAATCTCGTCGCTGGCGATGGGCCTCCACTTGCGGCTTCGGTAGACCTGGGAAGAACGTGTGTGTCGGCAGGAGCCCAGGCAAGGCCATGCCCGCGCCCGCCCCCACGCCGGCGCCCCCCGCACCTGGATCACGTGGGGCTTGTTGCCCATCTTGCGGATCTCGGACATGTTCCGCATCTGCTGCTGCACCAGGGAGGCCTCGAAGGCCACCAGCATGGACAGCGTGAAGACGCTGTAGTACCAGTACTCATCCAGGCACCAGAGCCCCACGCAGAACACCTGCAGGACAGCAGCCGTCAGCCCCCGCCCACCCGGCCCCAGAGGGCGCCCGCGCGTCCCGGTGCGGTGGGGGCCGGGGCCACTGCTGTACCTGGAACACAAAGAAAGGGGCCGTGGCTCTCTCCTTGAAGAGCTCCGAGAAGTCAGGCACCACCATCTCGGCCCTGCAAGAGATCAAAGGCCACATCCAACACCCGCCCCAGGCACGCCGCCGGCCTCCGGTGTGTGTCCAGAGCCCGGGCAGACCCCGGCAAAGCTTCCAGCAGGTGCCGCCCAGGCAGGCCCGGTGGGAAATGAGGACCCGGGCATCTGGGCGGCGGGAGAAGCAGCGTCCACCTGGGCTGCTGACCGGCAGGGGCGACGGGCACAGGCACCTCACACCTCTGTGTGGGTCGAGGGTTGCAGCTCTTGTACCTGTGGTCTCTGGGAAGAGCGACTAAGCCAGGAGGCTCCCCGAGGAGTGCGGTGGCTCCAGGCCACGCATGCTGTCCCCGTGGCCACCTCACGGGCTCTGAATCCCAGCCCTGCCCCTCTTCAGGCATGGCTCGGGCGACACCGGCTGCTCTACCCAGTGCGAGAGAGAGAACTTGCTGGATCACAAACATCCAGGCTGCCGCCCCCAGGTGCTGAGAGGCAAGGGGTTTCCCAGGGTTCACGCAAGGCAGAGTCGGGGAGAAACAAAACCTACGCGTGGATCTCAGACCCCTTTTCGTGGGCAGCTGAGTAAGCTGAATCCCACTTTTCCGCACGCTGCTCGCGGGGCAGGGCGGACCCCTCCGACCGGGCGTGCGGGGGGCCCAGGGCTCACTTGTTGCTCCCGAATTTCTTCTCGGCCGCGCGGATCTCGGCGTCCTCCTGGAAGCCCCTGTGGCCCTGGTAGAAGGAGAAGGCGCGGGCCACGGGGAAGGCCACGGGCACGAACCGCTTCTTCTCCAGGGCGTCATACGAGTACTTGATCTTCTGGAACTCGAAGGACAGCACCTCAAGGCCGTCTTCGCCCTGTGGGAGGAGGAGAGGTCATGGCGGGGGGCGGGGGGCAGGGGTGGGTGGGAGGCCCCCGCGGCCGGGGGGGGGGGGCGTCCCTACCTCGTCGCGGTGCAGGGCCACGAGCTCCGTGGAGCCGTTGTTGGGGGTCGGCACCACCTTCACGAAGGTCGCCTTGCGGGGGTCGTACTCCTGCGGGTGCAAAGTGCAGCGGGTGAGGCCTCCAGCGCCCCCCGGGGGAGGCTTTGGGCGCAGCAGCTCTGTGGCCGTGTGCTGGCCCGGCCACTTCCCGGGCGGCCCCTGGGACAAAGGACACTCCCTGGCTGCGCCTCTGGCTCTGAATCAGGGCTGGGGGCCACGGTCAGCGCCCAGGGCCCCGCTGAAGGCGACGGGAACGCAGGTAGGATGGATGGCAGGGAGTACCCGGCACACCCTCCACCCCCGCGGCCAGGCCCGAGACCCCGCCCACCCGGCCTCCTGCCCCCGCTCTGCCGCTGCTCCAGCCAACTGTGTTCTCGCTGACCTCTCTCGCTCTCGTTTCATTTATTTGAAAGGCAGAGAGAGAAGAGAGACAGACAGAGCTCTCTATCCCACTGGTGTGCTCCCCACAACAGCCGGGGCTGGGCCAGCCCAAAGCCAGGAGCCTGGAGCTCCATCCGGGTCTCCCACGTGGGTGCGGGGGCCCAAGCACTGGGGCCCTCACCTGCCGCTTCCCAGGGTGCACCTCAGCAGGCAGCTGGAACCAGATGTGAGGTCTGGACACGCGCACTGCGCAGGCACCCCTCGCTGCCTCCTTAGGGCTCAAGGTCTGTCTGGCCCTCAGCCAGCACCTGGGCGTGTCCGTCTCCCTGGCTCCTCAGCCACCCTCGGGACAGGGCTCAAATGTCACCTTGGGGGGGGGCACGGTTCACCGGAAGTTCCCCGGTGGCGCCAGCACGCAGCTCCTGTTAGCATCAGCTGCTAAGGCCACAGAGGAAGTGGGTTCTGCCTCGTGCGTCCCGGCGCCTCCCTCAGTTCCGGGAGCTGCACTTGACCCCCTGCTGCCTGGGTCAGGGACTGCAGCCGGGACCCCAGGGGCAAACGCCACCCCTCGGGGAGCTCGTGGGCCATCAGGCAGGCACAGAGCGACAAGATACAGAAGTGCTTCTAAGACTTGCTGGGGGAATGGACCAAAGGCTAAAGTTTATTTTGGTGTGAAAACATTTTTTAAAAACCACGCATAGGGGCCGGTGCTGTGGCGTAGCGGGTAAAGCCGCTGCCTGCAGTACCGGGATTCCATATGGGCGTGGGTTCAAGTCCCGGCTACTCCATTTCCAGTCCAGCTCTCTGCTAATGCACCTGGGAAAGCAGCAGAGGATGGCCCAAGTGCTTGGGCCCCTGCACCCGCGTGGGAGACCTGGATGGAGCTCCAGGCTCCTGGCTTTGGCCTGGCCCAGCTCCGGCTGTTGCAGCCATTTGGGGAGTGAACCAGTGGATGGAAGACCTCTCTCTCTCTCTGCCTTTCAAATAAATAAATAAATATTTAAAAATAAACACATGTATCCACCAAAAAACACAAAACAGACACACACACACACACACCATGCATAGTATTTTGGTAACACACATTTTCTGCAAACTTTTTAAATAATGTTAATTTTTAAAAAGATTATTTATTTTATTTGGAAGGCAGAGACGGGGAGATCTCTCATCCACTGGCTCACCCCCCAAATGCCCGCAGCAGCCTGGGCTATGTCAGGAGCCCAGAACTCCTTGTGGGGCTCCCTCACCCCAGACACCACACAGGCCGCAGGGACTCAACCACTTCACCCCACCGGCCCCTGTCAGCAGGGAGCAGGAACCCAGGCCCTCCAAAGCAGGATGTGGGTGTCCCAAGGAGCATCGCACGCTCTGGCGCCAGATGCCTGGCCTGCCATGAACTTGCCAAAGCCCCGGAGTGTGTAACCAGAGCCCCTGATAAGGCGTGGAGTCCAAGTACCACGGCAGGCGCCCTGCCAGTGTCACTGGGCTACTTCCCCTGCTGGCCCTGTTAGGGCTCTCCCGTTACAGACCAGGCCCAGGGGAACCCAGAGGGCAGACGGGCGCTGCCGGCTGCTCAGCTCCTTCCGGCTCACCCTCCCAGGAAGGAAGTGAGCAGCCCCAGGGCTCAGCTAGCTAGAGCCACGGTCCCCCAACCCCTCTCCTGCATCCTGTTCCTAGCTGGGGGCTTTCATGACACTGACCAAAGTCCCACCGGAGGGGAGAAAGTCACTCGGGGAAGAAAGCGATGGCTTGAGCCACAGCCACAGTGGGCTACGGCCCACCCCCCTCCACCTCCATGCAAGCAGGTCGCAAGGGACCCCCTACCCTCGGCTCCAAACCTACCAGGGCCAGCCGAGGCAGGCCGAGAGAGAGAGAGGCGGGCAGCATGGTCGCCGGCCGGCACCTGCTGACACAGGGCGGTACCCGGCCGCCGCCTCCTGGGGCCGCGCGCTCTCATTCAGAACTCGGGACCCGGGATCCCACGCACCCTCAGGGTGCAGATGGGCGGAGCGCCCCTCGCCCGCGCCAAGCCGCTGGGACGCAGGCCCGGGAGCACCTGCTGCTCCTCGCAGCGTTTGACGCCCGTGAGCTTCGCAGCGCCGAAAGGCTGCTGAGCACCGGGCGGCGGGATGTGGTCCTCGGGCCGAGTCCCGCAGGTGCACAGGTCTCTAACCTCACCAGCTGAGTACCGGGGTGGGGGAGACGGAGACCGGAGGGAGGGCTGTTTTGCAAGACAACAACGCTACCAAGTCTCATCACACGGCAACGTAACCCCGGTGAAACCAAACCAGGAAGGCATTTCAGAGAAGGAAGTAAACCGCGCCGGGGTCGCACAGCCAAGTCGGCTGCAGGGTCCGGCTCCAGGCTGCAGCGGGAGGTAAGAGGGCACCGCCGGGGACCCAGGCCTGGCAGGGAGGGTGCAGCTGCGACCCGCGGAGACGCCCCACGCTGCCGGGGGTCCGGCTCGTGCGCGCGCACTTACCGGGGTGCAGGTGAGCGCGCAGTGCGCGTGCACGGACCAGTGTCCCGAAAGGACGGTGAGCGCGTGCGTCAGGCAGATGGTGGCGAGCACGAGCAGCGCGGCCTCGGGGACCTGCGTCCAGTTGCTGCCCCAACCCCAGCAGCCCGAGGCTGCGGCGCCCACCCAGGCCGGGTAGAGCAGCCCCGCGAACGGCAGCACCGTGAGCCGCCGCAGCGGAGCCAGCCGCCGGTACGGCCACACGGCGGCGACCAGCTCGTCGCCGCTGGCTATGAGCGCCGGCCCGGCGGCCAGGGGCGTGCGCGGCTGCGGCCCGGGCTTGGGCTGCCCGCCGGCCCGGGCCCCGCAGGGCACCGCGTTGCCCACCGCCGCCGCCGCCGCCGCCATCTTTCCCAGCGCCGCGCTCGCTTCCGGGCGGAGGCACCGCCTCACGTCCGAGGTTTTACTTCCGGGGGCACCCTGAGCGCCGCCATGCCAGCCGGGATTACGGAGAGCCGGGGCGACACAGCAGGCTGAGTCCGGAAGTAGCTGCCCAGGGCGCCGCCATGACGGGCCATGGCCGGAAAGAGAGGCACGGCGCCACCATGACGGAAAAGGGCTGAAAGGCTGCCCGCGCTGCCACGCCGGACTTAGACCGGAAAAGACTCAGGCGGGCTGGGCGCCGCCATGACAACCCCGACCGGAAGAAGCGAGCCCTTCTCCCCGACCACCACGCCGCGGGTGTCCCAGGAGGGGCGGAGCCTGGGCTCTGCGCGCCCAATCAGCGAAGGGCCGGCGCTCTCGGGGGCGGGGCGTGGTGTGGAGGCGTGGTTAGTGCGGGGGCGGGGCCAAAAGGGCAGGGTCTCGGAGGTCCCGGGAAGACTGGGGCTTGGGGGTTCTGATGCCAATCGCATATACCGGAGACCCGTCACAAGGCGAAGTCGTTACTACGACAGAGAAATTAAAAGTGGGCGTGTACTTACAATTTTATACATATATATATACACACATGCTATTATTTGAACAAAACCTCATAATCAGATGAGAAAAATGGTTTTTAATTTTTTTTTTCTGGGGTGGTGTTCTGGCGCAGAGAGCAAAGCTACCAGCACCTGCCGCAGGCTGCTCCCTGCTAATGAGCCTGGGAAGCGGCGACAGTGGCCCCTGCTGCCCACGTCGGAGACCTGGACGGAGCTCCTGGCCCCTGGCCGTGGCCTGGCCCAGCCCTGGCTGCGGGGAGTGAACCAGCGCACAGAGGATTCTCTCTCTGCCTTTCGAATAAGCAAATACGTCTTTGAAAAATAAATACATTTTCTGAGCTCCTTTTAAAGTTTTTTATTGGGGATTTACGTTTTGCAGGCTATACTGTTGTGTATTAAGATGCATAAGAGTAAGACTTTGTGAAAGGGGCCGGCGGCGCTGTGCCGCAGCGGGTTAACGCCTTGGCCTGAAGTGCCAGCATCCCATAGGGACGCCGGTTCGAGACCTGGCTGCTGCTCCACTTCCCATCCAGCTCTCTGCTGTGGCCTGGGAAGGCAATGGAAGATGGCCCAAGTCCTTGGGCCCCTGCACCCACCTGGGAGACCCAGAGGAAGCTCCTGGGTTTGGATCGGCGCAGCTCCAGCCATTGTGGCCAACGGGGGAGTGAACCAGCCGACAGAAGACACCTCTCTCTCTCTCTCTCTCTCTCTCTCTCTCTGCCTCTGCTCTCTCTGTGTAACTCTTTCAAATAAATAAATAAAAATCTTTAATAAAAAAAGACTTTGTGAAAGGAGACCAGTAAGTGCAATAGGAATTAATAATCAGATATTTAACAAGATCAGTTCCATAAGAACATGCTTCTTCCTGTCTCACTGCACAGTAGATGTCTGCACTTTCAGTTTCTTTTCCACTAAGACTCTGCAGCCTGGATGTGCTCGGTTCATCGCCGACTCCCTTCCGTTCATCTCCTTCGACTCTTGGTGTCCGTCCAAGGTGATGACATCAAGTCAAATAACCTCACAGCCAAAACCTTGCAGTGTGGCTTTTACTTCCTAGTAACGGTTTTGTTTTGTTTTTGTTTAACTCATTTATGTGAAAGGCAGAACAACAGAGGGCGGGATCTTTGCCCACTCACTTTGCAAATGGCTGCAACAGCCAGAGCTGGGCTGGGAGCCGGGAACTCCATCCAGGCCTCCCGTGGGGGTGGCAGGGACCCCGGGACTCGGGGCATTGCCTGCTGCCTCCCCAGGGGGCTGGAGTCTCGGCCACACCCGGGCTTTCCAGTTTGGGATACAAGCCACAAACGCCCGCTCCCCAGGCTCGCTTTAGAACAGGTGTTGGCCAGTCACTTGCGTCTGTAAGTTCATGATCCGGAACTTTCTGAAGCAAGCTGGGTGTCACTATATGGGCAAACTCTCTTTCTTACGGAAAATGGTTTTAATTTCTGTTTATAGAAGTTGATTTCTTGGCCGGCGCCGCGGCTCACTAGGCTAATCCTCCGCCTTGTGGTGCCGGCACACTGGGTTCTAGTCCCGGTCGGGGCGCCGGATTCTGTCCCGGTTGCCCCTCTTCCAGGCCAGCTCTCTGCTGTGGCCCGGGAGTGCAGTGGAGGATGGCCCAAGTGCTTGGGCCCTGCACCCCATGGGAGACCAGGAGAAGCACCTGGCTCCTGGCTTCAGATCAGCACGATGCGCCAGCTGCGGCGGCCATTGGAGGGTGAACCAACGGCAAAAAGGAAGACCTTTCTCTCTCTCTGTCTCTCTCTCTCACTGTCCACTCTGCCTGTCAAAAAAAAAAATTATTTCTGTATTTCAAAGGCAGCGTTACAGAGAGGCAGAGAGAGAGGTCTTCCATCTGCTGGTTCATTCCCCAGATGGCTGCAACGGCTGGAGCTGCGCCGATCCAGAGCCAGGAGCCAGGAGCTTCTTCTGGGTCTCCCATGTGGTTGTAGCAGCCCAAGCACTTGGGCCACCTTCTACTGTTTTCCCAGGCCACAGCAGGGAACTGGATGGGAAGTGGAGAGCCGGGACTCGGATGCTGGCACTGCAGGCGGGGACTTCACCTGCTACCCCACACCGCTGCCCCTGCTTTATTTTTTATTTATTTATTTATTTTTTGACAGGCAGCGTGGATAGTGAGAGAGAGAGACACAGAGAAAGGTCTTCCTTTGCCATTGGTTCACCCTCCAATGGCCACCGCGGCCGGCACGCTGCGGCCGGCGCACCACACTGATCCGATGGCAGGAGCCAGGTGCTTCTCCTGGTCTCCCATGGGGTGCAGGGCCCAAGGACTTGGCCATCTTCCACTGCACTCTCTGGCCACAGCAGAGAGCTGGCCTGGAAGAGGGGCAACCGGGACAGAATCCGGCGCCCCAACCGGGACTAGAACCCGGTGTGCCGGCGCCGCAAGGCAGAGGATTAGCCTAGTGAGCCACGGCACTGACGCCCCTGCTTTATTTTTTAAAAAGATTTTATTTATGGGGGCCAGGGCTGTGGTGCAGTGGGTTAAAGCCCCAGCCTGCAGCACCAGCATCCTGTATGGGTACTGATTCGAGTCCCGGCTGCTCCACTTCTGACCCAGCTCCCTGCTAATGCACCTGGGAAAGCAGTGGAGGATGGCCCAAGTACTTGGGCTCCTGCACCGGCGTGGGAGACCCTGAGGAAGCTCCTGGCTCCTGGCTTCATATCAGCGCGGTGCGCCAGCCGTTGCGGCCAACTGGGGCGTGAACCAGCAGATGGAAGACCTCTCTCTCTCTCTCTCTCTCTCTCTCTCTCTCTCCTTCTCTTTGTAACTCTACCTCTCAAATAAAATCTTAAAAAAATAAGAAAAATAATTTAATGACCAACTTTTTTTTTTTTTTTTAAGATTCACTTATTTATTTGAGAGGGAGAGACAGAAAGGTCATCCATTTGCTGGTTAAGTCCCCAAATGGCCGGCGCCGCGGCTCACTAGGCTAATCCTCCGCCTAGCGGCGCCGGCATACCGGGTTCTAGTCCCGGTTGGGGCGCCGGATTCTGTCCCGGTTGCCCCTCTTCCAGGCCAGCTCTCTGCTGTGGCCAGGGAGGGCAGTGGAGGATGGCCCAAGTGCTTGGGCCCTGCACCCAATGGGAGACCAGGAAAAGCACCTGGCTCCTGGCTCCTGCCATCGGATCAGCGCGGTGCGCCGGCCACAGCGCGCTGGCCGCGGCGGCCATTGGAGGGTGAACCAACGGCAAAGGAAGACCTTTCTCTCTGTCTCTCTCTCTCACTGTCCACTCTGCCTGTCAAAAAAAAAAAAAAAAAAAAAAGTCCCCAAATGCCAGCAACAGCCAGGGCAGGGCCAGTATGGGTGGTCGGGACCCACGTATGTGACCCACGTCCCTCCCAGAGCCCACATGGCCAGGAACCCAGGATCTGATGTGGGATGTGGGTGTCCGAGAGCAACTTAGCTACTGCACGAAAAACCCAGTTCAGAGAGCTCCTACAAACCTGCTACCAACGACAGCTTTCCTGGGACGGAACGCACGTGTCGCACCACCTACGAGGACGGGGAACAACAGTCCTGTGTGTCCTCCCGGGGACGGGCCACCCTCACCCCATCACCCTCCTCCCGGGGATGGGCGGCCCTCACTGCCGTCACCCTCCTCCCGGGGATGGGCGGCCCTCACCGCCGTCACCCTCCTCCCTGGGTCACCGCCATCACCCTCCTCCCTGGGACGGGCGGCCCTCACCTCACCCTCCTCCCGGGGACGGGCGACCCTCACCACCCTCACCCTCCTCCCAGGGATGGGCGACCCTCACCTCACCCTCCTCCCGGGACAGGCGGCCCTCACCTCACCCTCCTCCTGAGGACGGGCGACCCTCACCGCCCTCACCCTCCTCCCGGGGACAGGCCACCCTCACCCCCATCACCCTCCTCCCAGAGCACTGCCATGATGCTGAAAGGAAGCCCTGGCCTGGATTTGGGATCCCCTCCCTGGACGGCTCCAGTGAGTCCAGTTCCGCCCTCGGAGGGCGACCTGGGAAGGTGTGGTGGGGGGCTGTGGGTTTCCCTCTTTGGGAGGGACCAGTGCCGGCCTCTACAGGGGGACCAGGAAGCCCTTCCGCAAGTGGCCCGCCTGATCAGATGGCGTGAGGGACCATGGCAGGCCCGGGCCATCCTCCCCAGGCCTTCTCACTCAGCCTGGCCAGGTCCTGGCCTCTGGTGAGCCTACCTCTCTCTTGGTTCACTCTCCAAATGGCTGCAATGGCTGGGGCAGGGCCAGGTGGGAGCCAGGAACCAGGAGCTTCTTCCAGGTCTCCCATGCGCGTGCAGGGGCCCAAGGCCATCCTCCACTGCTTTCCCAGGCCATAGCGGAGAGCTGGATCAGAAGTGGAGCAGCCAGGACTTGAACCGGCGCCCATATGGGATGCTCGCGCTGCAGGCGGTGGCTTTGCCCGCTGCGCCACAGCGCGGGCCCCTCGGCGTGTTTTTCAGACACAGCGCTTCTGTGTAGCGTGAGTTGTTGCCTGCACACGACAGGAGCTGGGACGGTCGGAGAGCTCCCCGCACCCTCTCACGGGTGAGGTCTACCTTCCAAACCGCGCGGTCAAAGCTTGCGTCTTCAAATGCCTCGGAGAAGTGAAAGACTCTGGGACAGACGCGAGCGTAGTGAGAGTAAAGACAGACCCTGGAAAAAGCCCCAGTGCCCTGACTGCAGAAATGGACGGCCGGGGCCGCAGACCCCCCAGCACGTGGGAGACACCTGGGAGGCCGCCGGGGAACCCGTTCAATGTGCCAAAAACTCGCTCACTGATGGTTTAAGGAAAGGGAGGGCACTGCTTGGTGAAAACAGTGATGACAAACACACAGAGAATAATCCGAGACTTGGAATACAGGTCACTTCTGGGCCGTGGCGGGGGCACAGCGCCCGGAGCCGCACCCGACTGCCTGACCAGAATTCCAGGAACGTCTGTGCTGCTGTTCTCTCTCAATCTTCCCACCCGCCTTTAATTATTCTTTTTTTTTTTTTTTTAATGTATTTATCTGAGAGGCAGACAGAGGGTGAGCTGCTGTCTGCTGGTTCGCTCCCTGAATGTCCAAAACGGCCATGGCTGAAGTCGGGAGCGCCATCCGGGTCTCCCAGGTGGACGGCGGAAACCCGAATCCTTGAGCCGGCACCGCTGCCTCCCAGGGTCTGCACCTGCAGGAAGCTGGAGCCGGGGCTGGGAATCGAACCCAAACCTCCCATGTGGAATTTGGGCGTCTTTGTCTCTAGCCCAACACCTGCCCCCTGAATTCTTTCTTCCGTGAATATAGTTCATGCAAAAAAAAAAAAAAAAAGGAAAAAAAAAAACTCAAGAAAATGGCAGACGCTGTCCACCTGCTCTGTGGATCTAGCAGCAAAAGCAGAGCAGCCCAGAGCCGGCGCTGTGGCGTAGCAGGTGGAGCCTCTGCCTGCCGTGCCGGCATCCCGCGTGAGCGTCGGTTCAAGTCCCGGCTGCTCCTCTTCCGATCCAGCTCCCTGCTAATGGCCTGCTAAGGGCCCAAGTGCTCGGCTCCTGTACCCGCGTGGGAGACCCAGGCTCCCAGCTTCGGATTGGCCCAGCTCCGGCTTATGTGGGTGGCCATTTGGGGAGTGAACCAGCAAAGGAAGACTTTTCCTTCTTCCTCGCTCTCTGTAATTCTGCCTCTCAAATAAATAAAATAAATCCAAATAAATAAATCTTAAAACAACAACAACAACAGAGCAGCTCCCAGCAAGCAGAAGGGTAGGGTGCACGCTGGCGCCAGGCGGTGAGCTGTATGTAGGTCAGAGCAGGGTGCGGGAGGTGGGGGTGGCCAATGTCCCTGTGGGGTCCCCCGTGGGGGTGCCATGTTGACACCGATGGACTCCTCGGAGCGGGGAAAGCGCCCGGCCCGAGGGCTTGCAGACTGGCTGGGAAGCTCACCCTCGGTGGGACTCCGCAGCCTGCACCTCCCAGCCTCTCTGACCGGCTCCAGGCCCGGGGCACAGGGGAGGGAGCAGGACGGCCACTGTCCCTTGGTGCCCAGCTCGGAGGAACACGGAAGGTGGCCTTTTGCCAGCATGGGAAATAGGCAGAGGTAGTTAACGTGCACAGCTCTTCGCGACCCACCAGAGAACTGAGACCTGAGCCGCGACTGGCGGTCGCCACGGCCAAGCGGGCTGAAGCTCTAGGCGGCCTAGTTCTGGGGGTGCCGGCACGCTTGAACGAGGTACCCCCAGACACCCAACCAGGTCCTCACGGTGAAGATCAGAGAAAAACCGCTTCCTGCTTCCGGCAGGGCTAGGGGGAACAAGTCAGTCTTGCTTTCAGAAATAACCATTTCTAGGAGGTTGGCGCCGCGGGCGTCCCTTGTTGGAGCGCCGGTTCGAGTCCTGGCTGCTCCCCTTCCGGTCCTGCTCCCTGCTAATGTGCCTGCGCAAGCAGCGGGGGAGGGCCCCAAGTGCTTGAACCCCTCCATGCACGTGGGAGACCCAGATGGAGCTCCTGGCTTCGACCTGGCCCAGCCCTTTGTGGAGTGAACCAATGATGGAAGATCTTTCTCTCTTCACTCTGTCAAGACTTATTTGAGAGGAAGAACTACAGAGAGAGACAGGGGGAGACAGAGAAGTCTTCCATCCACTGGTTCACTCCCCAAATGGCCACAATAGCTGAAGCCGGGCCGATCCGAAGCCAGGAGCCGGGGTGCCGGCGCCGCGGGCAGGGGCTTAACCTGCTGCACCACAGCGTCAGCCCCTTGTTCTGACTTCCAAAGAAGGAAGTCACAGGCCGGGGGAGGGCAGCCCCTCTCCCCACCCCGACGGGACTCCTGCACACGCCTGGGACCGCCTGAGCCCCACCTCCCAAGTCTCTCTGGGCAACACAGGGTAGCAGCTGGGGGAGGGAGAGACAAGCCACGGAGACCACAGAAATCCGGCCACCCACCCCTGCCACGGAGACGGGGAAGGATGCGGGGGGGGGGGAGGTGTGGGCTGAGCCAGGCCAGTGACCCTCTGTCCAGGGACATGCATGGTCCAACAACTCCTCGTGCTCCAGACCGCACTCCCTGGAGCTAAGGAGACCAAGTGAGAAACCCAGCGTGTGGCTGCGAGAGAGAAAGCATGTCAAAGGCGGCAGGAAGTTCAGAGCGGTCTACTCCCTGCTTGCAGACTCAATGGCCCCTGCTTGGCGGGAGACGCCGGGCCTTGACCCCAGACCTTGAGATTTGAAACCCCGGCGCCCACGTGGTGGCCTAGCAAGGCTAAGCTGTTGCCCCGTCTCATCCAGCTCCCTGCCAACGTACCTAGGACGGCAGCGGCAGATGGCCCAAGTGTGCGGGCCCTTGCAGGGAGACCCGGATGGGAGCTCTTGGCTCCTGCTTTCGGCCTGGCCCAGCCCTGGCTGTTACGGCCATTTGTGGAGTGAACCAGCGGGTGGAGGCGCTCTCTGTCTCTCCTTTTCTCTTTGTAACTCTGCCTTTCAAATAAACAAATAACAACAACAACAAAAATTGGGGGCCGGTACTATGGCATAGCAGGTTAAGCCACCATCTGCAGCGCTGGCATTCCAATCTGGGTGCTGGTTCGAGTCCCGGCTGCTCCACTTCTCATCCAGCTCCCTGCTAATGCACCTGGGAAGGCAGCAGCAGACAACCCAGGTACCTGGGCCCCCACTGCTCACATGGGAGACCTGGACGAAGCTCCTGGCTCCTGGGTTTGGCTTGTCCCAGCCTGGCCGTTGCGGCCATCTGGGGAGTGAACCAGCAGGTGGAAGATAACCTCTCACTCTCTCCCTCTCTTTATCTAACTCTTTGAAATAAAAAATAAATGAATCTTTAAAAAAATTATAATCTTGAAGCCCCGCACCAAGTCGTCACTTGGTACCAGTGGGCATCCCACAGCCCCCGCCCCCAGGCCTCATCCATGTGGCCAAGGGTCCACCGCCCAACACAGCCCCGTCGCTGAGCAGCGGGGTGGAAACGGTCTGTGCACGGGTGGGAGGGCCTCGCTCAGCGCCCGGGGCGCGGTGAAGACCCGAGCGCTTCCCCAGGTCCCTGGGGTCGAGCGCCCCCTGGTGCTGAGACCGGGGCCACACACCCACAGCGGAGTGGCCACAGCAGAAGCGTCTACACCCTCAGAGGGAGCAAGCCTGCCGCTCAGAACGCTGAAGGCCCGAGAAACAGTGCTAACCCTCCCGGGCAGGACCACACCCCAACAGCACCAGCAACTTGGAGGGGACTGTGTGGCCATGCTCAGTGAACCAAATACGAGCCGGTCGGAAACTGACCACAGGCCAGCAGCCCACACGGAGCGCCAGTGCAAGTCCCTTCTGCTCCCCTGTCCATCCAGCTCCCTGCTAATGGGCCCGGGAAAGCGGCCGATGACGGCCCGAGTGCTTGGGTCCCCCCGATTGGAGCTCCTGGCTCCGGGCTCCTGCCTGGCCCAGCCCTGACCGTTGTGGCCATTTGGGGAGTGAACCAACAGATCCAAGATCTCAATCTCAGGCCGGCGCCGAGGCTCACTAGGCTAATCCTCCACCTTGCGGCGCCGGCACACCGGGTTCTAGTCCCGGTCGGGGCGCCGGATTCTGTCCCAGTTGCTCCTCTTCCAGGCCAGCTCTCTGCTGTGGCCCGGGAGTGCAGTGGAGGATGGCCCAAGTGCTTGGGCCCTGCACCCGATGGAAGGCCAGGAGAAGCACCTGGCTCCTGCCATTGGATCAGCGCGGTGCACTGGCCGCAGTGCGCCGGCTGCGGTGGCCATTGGAGGGTGAACCAACGGCAAAAGGAAGATCTTTCTCTCTGTCTCTCTCTCTCTCTCACTATCCACTCTGCCTGTCAAAAAAAAAAAAAATCTCAATCTCTCTGCCTTTCAAGTAAATAAAATAAATCTTTTTAAAAAGGGACATCACATGGTATACTCCAAATATGTGTAACATTTATTTAAATATTTTATTTATTTATTTGAAAGGCAGAGTTTGAGAGAGGTCTTCCATCCGCTGGTTCACTCCCCAAATGGCTGCATCAGCTGGGCCTGGGCCAGGCTGAAGTGAAACCAGGAGCTTCTTCCGGGTCTCCCACGTGGGTGCAGGGGCCCAAGCACTTGGCCATCTTCTACTGCTTTCCCAGGTGCATGAGCAGGGAGCTGGATTGGAAGTGGAGCAGCTGGGACTTGAACAGGTGTCCTTGTGGGACGCCAGCGCAGCAGGTGGCCACTTTACCTGCTGTGCTGCAGTGCCAGCCCCTGCAGAATTCATATGCAAAAACAACTTTTTTAAAAGGAGGATGGGGGCTGGCGCTGTGGCATGGTGGGTGCCACCGCCTGCAGTGTGGGCATCCCATAGGGGCGCCGGTTCGAGTCCTGGCTGTTCTACTTCCCATCCAGCTCTCTGCTGTGGCCTGGGAAGGCAGTGGAGGATGGCCCAAGTCCTTGGGCCCCTGCACCCACGTGGGAGAGCCGGAAGAAGCTCCTGGCTCCTGGCTTCAGATCAGCACAGCTCCGGCCGTTGTGGCCATCTGGGGAGTGAACCAGTGGATGGAAAACTCTCTCTCTCCCTGCCTCTCCTCTCTCTCTGTTAACTCTGACTTTCAAATAAAAAAATAAATATTTCAAATAAAATAAAATAAGCAGGAAAACCCAAAGAATGAAAACCCAGAGAGTTTTGCCGGTGAATTTCCCCAAACGTGTAAGGAGAGCGGACGCCAAACCTCCTCAATCTCTTCCAAAAATGCCTACAGAGAAAAAACCAAAAAAAAAGAAAAAACCACGCAGAGTGTTTAGAAAGAAGGACGGCGGCACACAGAGAAAACGATACACACGCCAATTAGTTACTCTGTAAAAAGACGACTGGTGCATGGGGCGGGGCGGGGCCACACCTGTGGGGAGGCGCAACCGAGCCTCTCTCTCTCACACTCACAGGGCCGGGGGCCCTGCCTCCTGCCCCGGCCTCCACGGCAGGCGGCTGCTCTCAGTCCTCCAGGCAAGCCCAGCATCGTGACGTGCGGGCACCTAAGTGGATCTCAGCTACAGAGAGGGGACAGGAACAGTGGGACGTAAAAGGCCGCGAGGGCTCTCACTGTGGCAGCAGCCTACTGGCCTGCAGGCGTCTCTGTTCGAGTCCGGGAGGGCGTGCGGAGGTGCAGGTCGGGGACACCATGCCGGACACCCAGACGAGGTGAATTGGCCCAGAGAAGCAGCCCCCTACTCGGCTCCCACCCGCAGGCGACGCAGCTGTGCAGGACAGTCTCTTTTCCCTTCCTTCCGTAGGCTCTTTCCGCTTCATTTTTCTTAATTTTTTTCTTTTTCAAACTTTTTGAAGAAGGAAGACACTGACACACACAGGGGTCCAGGTCTACACAGGGTCAGGGTCAGGGTCAGGGCCAGGGTCAGGGTCGGAGTCAGGGCCAGGGTCGGGGCAGGGGTCGGGGTCAGAGTCAGGGCTAGGATCAAGGTCACGGCCAGGGCCAGGATCATCAGTGTCTGGGTCAGGGCCAGGGTCAGGGTCGGGGTCAGGGTTGGGGTCGGGGTCAGGGTCAGGACCAGGGTCAGGGCCAGGGTCAGGATCAGTGTCAGGGTCGGGGTCAGGGTTGGCGTTGGGGCCAGGGTCAGGGTCAGGGTTGGGGTCGGGGTCAGGGTCAGGGTCAGGGTTGGGGTCGGGGTCAGGGTCAGGACCAGGGTCAGGGTCAGGGTCAGGGCCAGGATCAGTGTCAGAGTCAGGGTCAGGGTCGGGGTCGGGGTCAGGGTCAGGGTCAGGGTCAGGGTCGGGGTTGGGGTTGGGGTCAGGGTCAGGGCCCCCCAGGCCCTCCAGGTCCTCCTGGTCCCTGGGAGGACATGCATGCAGCCATGGACTCCTAAGAGGTCGCTTCTCCTGGGACTGCCCTCAGGGAGCTGCCCGGGGCCCCCCTGAGGAAGCGTGGACACTCTAAGGAAGGGGTCCGCTCCGTGAAAGCTCCGGCTGCACCCATCTCCATGAATTTCCCAGGGGCTCCCTCTCTCTTCCCCCTTCTCCTTCTCCCACCTCCTCTCGGTGTCCCAGCCCCAGCCCCAGTCCCAGCCCCCACAGCCGCTCGCTGGCCGTCTCCACAGGACCCACCCCCAAGGGGCTCCCCCCCAACCAGGCCACACTCAGGCACCACCCACGGGGAAGATGCTCGCCACCCCCATGGCCGCCTGCTCGGCCTCCGTGGGCCCACTGACGTCACGGCCAAACCTCGGGAGGGTCCTGCTCCACGCACCACCCCGGCAGCCTGCCGCGGCTTCCCCCCACGCCATGGAACAGGTAGCCATTCCCGAAGCGCCTGAACCACCCGTGGCTGGTGGTAAACTGGCCATGGAGGCCAGGCCGAGCCTTCTCCTTCAACGTGGCAAACCAACTTCTGGTCTTGGCCGTCCCAGATGGGCCCTGTGCGAATCTTGGTGAGTCGCGCGGCCCTCAGGGAGCCGGAGCCCGGCAGGGCCTCCCTCACTTTGGTGGCGATGATGGTGGCATGGGACAACGCCTAGCTGGTGGGCGATGACCATCACCAGGTCCTCGACTCCCTGGTCCTGACTCCCCCTCGGCTCCGTCCCCAGCTCCATGGCCCAGGGCCGGCCCAGGGCCACCTCTTCCTGCTTCCGTCCCAGTTGGGGCCGCCACACCCCACGAGGGAAAACAGTGCCACCTGCAGACAGAGAGCGTGAGAGTGCGAGGCTGCGGGCGGCCGCCTCCTGTACTCCCCCGTGCCAGGGCTCGTGGCCGTGCACGGTGACTCACGCTCATTCATTCTCATGTCCGAGTGGCACGAGGTAGAAACACATACGACAGGAATGATGCTGTCCACGTCGGTTCGAGTCCCGGCTGCTCCACTTCCGGTCCAGCTCCCTGCTAATGCACCTGGGAGAGCAGCGGAGAATGGCCTCTGCCCTTCGAATAAATAAATAAATTGCTTAAAAATAAATGAATAGTGGCCGGCGCCACAGCTCACTAGGCTAATCCTCCGCCTTGCGGCGCTGGCACCCAGGTTCTAGTCCCGGTTGGGGTGCCGGATTCTGTCCCGGTTGCCCCTCTTCCAGGCCAGCTCTCTGTTGTGGCCAGGGAGTGCAGTGGAGGATGGCCCAAGTACTCAGGCCCTGCACCCCATGGGAGACCAGGAGAAGCACCTGGCCCCTGCCTTCGGATCAGCGCGGTGCGCCAGCCGCGGTGGCCATTGGAGGGTGAACCAACGGCAAAGGAAGACCTTTCTCTCTGTCTCTTTCTCTCTCACTGTCCACTCTGCCTGTCCAAATAAATAAATAAATAAATAGCTAATTTCTTCTACCACGCCGGTGTCAACCCAGCTTCACAGGCCCCAGGCAAGCAGATCCGGGGTTTTGCAACCAAACGTGGTTGTCACCAGGGGGCTCTGTGATGGGGCTTTTCATGTCCAGTTGTCCACCTGTCTCTCTGTCGACCTCGCCTCCCCCACAATGGACTATCCCAGCGCCTGGTTGGAGTCCTGGCTCAGCTGACCATTCCACCTCCCTGCTCCCCGCGCGCTGGGAGCCAGCAGGTGGCGCCCCTGCCCTTCCCCGGGGAGACCTGGACGGGATTCTGGGTTCCTGGCTTTGGCCTGCAGGATTTGGGGAAATGAGCATTTGAAATTCTTCCCATGTCCATCTTCCTTCTGTCCATCCTTGCTGTCACCCCGGCTGCTCACGGAGGGCTCACACAGAATGTTCCAAACTGAGCCCCCCAGCTATGAATCCCCGGGCTCCCAGCAAAGCCCTGAGCAGCCTACACCCCAGAAAGGCAGTGGGGGTGTTATTTGCCGCCCTCACCACCAGGGGGCGCACGCTTTGGTGCAATTCTCTTTCTGGAGGATTTTTAATTTTAATTTTTGAAACTTACTGATTTAATTTGTTTGAAAGGCAGAGATAGATACAGAGAGATCTTCCACTTTCTGGTTCATGCCTCAAATGCCGGCTACAGCCGAGGCTGAGCCAGCAGCTGCTCGGGACGCCGCCCACATTCCATGCCAGGGTGCCTGGGTTCAAGTCCCGGCTCTGCTTCTGACCCCAGCCCCCTGCGCATGCGCACCTGGGAGGCAAAAGTGATGGCTCAAATCCTTGGGTCCCTGCCACCCATGTGGGAGGCCCGGATGGAGTTCTGGGCTCCTGGCTTTAGCTGTTGTGGACATTTGGGGAGCCAGCTGTCTCTCTTTCTCTGTGTCTCTGACTTTCAAGTAAATTAAATAAATTTTTTTTTGACAGGCAGAGTGGACAGTGAGAGAGAGAGAGAGACAGAGAGAAAGGTCTTCCTTTGCCGTTGGTTCACCCTCCAATGGCCGCCGCGGCCGGCGCACTGCGCTGATCCAAAGCCAGGAGCCAGGTACTTCTCCTGGTCTCCCATGGGGTGCAGGGCCCGAGCACTTGGGCCATCCTCCACTGCACTCCCAGGCCACAGCAGAGAGCTGGCCTGGAAGAGGGGCAACTGGGACAGAATCCGGCGCTCCGACCGGGACTAGAACCCGGGGTGCCGGCGCCGCAAGGCGGATGATTAGCCTAGTGAGCCGTGGCCCCGGCCCTAAATAAATAAATTTTAAAACTTAAAAAAAAAAAAAAATCCTCCAGTGAACTGCCAATACCTCCACTAACCTCGAGGTTCTCTCCAGGGCAATCTCTGGCTGGGTTCATTGCAGGACTGGAAGAAAAACTACTTGTTTACCAAGAAGCCTTTTAAAGAAATTGATCTTAAAAAAAAAAAAAAAAAAAAAAGGGCAAGCTCATAGCGCCTGCAGTTCATCATGTGGCCATGCGAGGGCAGCAGTGGACAGGAAACTGCCTGTAAAAGGCACCTGGCGGCTGGGGTTTGCAGAACGAGAGGTCTCTTACACTTTTTCTTCCCTTCCCTTCCCTTCCCTTCCCTTCCCTTCCCTTCCCTTCCCTTCCCTTCCCTTCCCTTCCCTTCCCTTCCCTTCCCTTCCCTTCCCTTCCCTTCCCTTCCCTTCCCTTCCCTTCCCTTCCCTTCCCTTCCCTTCCCTTCCCTTCCCTTCCCTTCCCTTCCCTTCCCTTCCCTTCCCTTCCCTTCCCTTCCCTTCCCTTCCCTTCCCTTCCCTTCCCTTCCCTTCCCTTCCCTTCCCTTCCCTTCCCTTCCCTTCCCTTCCCTTCCCTTCCCTTCCCTTCCCTTCCCTTCCCTTCCCTTCCCTTCCCTTCCCTTCCCTTCCCTTCCCTTCCCTTCCCTTCCCTTCCCTTCCCTTCCCTTCCCTTCCCTTCCCTTCCCTTCCCTTCCCTTCCCTTCCCTTCCCTTCCCTTCCCTTCCCTTCCCTTCCCTTCCCTTCCCTTCCCTTCCCTTCTTTTTCTTTTCTTTAAACTGAGCACCTTGGCTGATTTTCCCACCTGCTGCACCTACCCAGAAATCCAAACTCCCGCAGCCCAGCACCTAGTGGATGTCCCTCCTCTGCATAGAACCTTCTGTGGCTCCCACCGTCCTGGAAGTTAAAGCTGCCATCCTTGCAGGCTCCGAGAGCCCAGGGACCCCTCTCCGAGCTCTCTGTGCTGCAGCCACACACACACACACACACACACCCCAAATCAAACCTGGGACAGCCTCTGTTTCCTGCAGCTTTGGTGGAGGACCTAGAAACCCACCCTCCTGGTAACTTTGTAAACACATGTATGGTCCATGGATATCTTTGTTTAAAAAAAGATTCATTAAATGCATTCAAAACCGTAAAAAAAAAAAAAAAAGATTCATTATTTATTTGAAAGGTGGAATTACAGAGAGAGAGAGAGAGAGAGAGAGAGAGAGAGAGGTCTTTTAACCACTGGTTCACTTTCCAAATGGCCACAACAGCCAGGGCTGGGCCAGGCCAACCCCGGGTGGCCATCCGGGTCTCCATCCGGGTCTCCCAGGTGAGGAGCAGGGACCCGGTACTGGAGCCTCATCTGCTGCCTCCCAGGACGCATCAGCACGGAGCTGGGTTGGATGGGGGGGGGGGGCCCTGGGGCACAAAGCACACAGCAAGTTGACTTTTCTTTGAAATGCAAATGAAAGTTTCTTTAAGAATACAACTGGGGGTTGGTGCTGTGGCATAGCGGGTAAAGATGCCACCTGCGGCCCCGGCATCCCATATGGGCGCCGGTTCGAGATCCAGCTGCTCCTCTTCCCATCCAGCTCTCTACTGTGACCTGGGAAAGCAGTAGAAGATGGCCCAAGTGCTTGGGCCCCTGCACCTGCGTGGGAGACCTGGAGGAAGCTCCTGGTTCCTGGCTTCGGATCAGCCCAGCTCCGGCCATTGTGGCCATCTGGGGAGCGAAGCAGCAGATGGAAGACCTCTCTCTCTCTCTCTCTCTCTCTCTGCCTCTCTGTAACTCTGACTTTCAGATAAATAAATAATCTGTAAAAAGAATACAAATAAGTATTTATTTTTAAAACACATAAAAGCCCCTTCATAGAATACAAATGCAAATTTATTTTTACTTTTTTAGGATACAAATAAACGTTTTTAGAATACAAATAAAAAAATTTTTTTTAGAATACAAACAAGCTTTTTCTAAGAAAACACATAAGTTTTATTTTCACTTTTTTTTTTAGCCTCTTCCTTTTTAAAAATGAGTTAGAAAAAAAAAAAAACCACGAAAGTTCATGTCCAGGTTGAGTCGCCGGCACCCCGTGCAGGATGTGGATTCCCCAAACCCGCGGGCCCCGGGCTGGCCTCGCGTCTCGCGCGTCCCCTCCGCGGTCCTGGAGAAATGCCTGTCTCTCTCCTTCCCCCGCCTGCAGCGGCTCGGCTGCAGCCACGGGTCTCCGCCCCTCGCACCCCTGCTTGCTCCGGTGGCCGGCCGGGGGAGTCCACCCCGCACGGGGCCTCCCCTCCCCTCCCTCCCTTCCGCCCCTGCTCCTGGAATGGCCCAGACCGGGGACGTTGGCGAAGCCTGGGGTGCTTGGTCTGCCCGGCGCCCCCTCCCACGGCCCCTCCCCCCGCCCCTCCTCTGGCTCCCGGCAGCCTGTCAGGGCCCCCACAGACCCCACAGACCGCCCTGTTTATCTTGTCTTTTGTGTGAGCCCTCAACAGCCAAAAACTGCCCGGTCTTTGCTGTTTCTGGACATCAGGGGCAGGCAGCCCTGGGACTGAGCCTGGGAGAGGGTGCGGCCACAGGTGCAGGTCCCGCCCCACCCCCACCCGGCTTTCTCCCGATTCATCGGACCCCATCAACTTCTTTCCACCCTGACTTCATTCTAAGCTCTTGTGTGTATGTGTGTGTGTGTCTGTGTGTTTAAGATCTATTTATTTGAGAGGCAGACTTACAGAGAGAGAGACAGAGAGAGAGAGAGGTCTTCCATCCACTGGTTCACTCCCCAAATGGTCCCAACGGCTGGAGCTGTGCCGATCCAAAGCCAGGAGCCAGGAGCTCCTTCCAGGTCTCCCACGCGGGTGCAGGGGCCGAAGGACTTGGGCCATCTTCCACTGCTTTCCCAGGCCACAGCAGAGAGCTGGATCAGAAGTGGAGCTGCCGGGACTTGAACCCATGTCCATAGGGGATGCTGACACTGCAGGCAGAGGCTTAGCCCACTAGGCTACAGCGCCGGCCCCTGCTGGAGTTCTTGATCATATGTGGGGACACAGCTCTGAGAGACGCCCCCAGGGTCCTCCATGTTGGTGCAAATCCCCAGTCACACTGTGGATGGCTTATTCGCACCCCAGGGCCTTTGAACAAGCTGTCTGTATCCCCCGGGCTGCATTCCAGAACTTGATTTAAATGTCACCTCCTCAGACCACCCCATACCTTGACCCAATAAACGCCACGCCCCACTCCCGTATCTCCGCCGCTGTCACCCATCTCCCCCCCTCCAGGAGCTCCCACAAAAGCACGTCTTAGTGGGCGGTCACTGCTTGCCCATTGGAGGGGGCAAGGGTCCAGGGTGCACTTTTTTTTTTAATGCATGCATTTATTTTTATTTATTCCAAAGGGAGAGAGACAGAGAAGAGCGAGATCTCCCATCTGCGGCTGCGTCCTCAGGTGCCTGCGGCAGCCGTGGCTGGGCCGGGCAGAAACCAGGAGGAGGAGCTCCGTCCAGCATCTCCCACGTGGCTGCAGGTGTCACCGGGTGCTTTTTAATAAATTCGGATTATTAATAAGCCTCATGGGTTCTTACCTAATATTCAGAGAAGAATTCTGAATACTGGCATAAATGCACGAGGCAGCATGGTAAGTTTTTATTTTTAAGATTTATTTATTTATTTGAAAGCCAGAGTTACACACACACACACACACAGAGAGAGAGAGAGAGAGAGAGAGAGAGAGAGAGAGAGGTCTTCCATCGCTGGTTCACTCCCCAAATGGCCGCAACGGCCAGAGCTGCGCTGATCAGAAGCCAGGAGCCAGGAGCTTCCTCTGGGTCTCCCACGCAGGTGCAGGAACCCAAGGACTTGGGCCATCCTATACTGCTTTCCCAGGCCATAACAGAGAGCTGGATCAGCAGTGGAGCAGCCGGGACTCGAACCGGTGCCCATAGGGGATGCCGGTGCTTTAGGCCAGGGGGTTAACCCGCTGTGCCACAGCACCGGCCCCAGCATGGTAAGTTTTAAGCTTTTTTTTTTTTTTTTTAGTGAGAGAAAGGCATAGGGGAGTGCGGGCGCTGAGTGTCAGCCCTGTGGAGGAGCAGCGGGCGGGTGGCTCAAGGCACAGGGCAGCAAAGATCCATAATGGCAAAAGACGGCCAAAAGGGGCGGGAGCGCAGGCGTGGCCAGGTAGGGCATGACGTCACAGGGGCGTGGTGAGGGCGTGGTCTTCCAGCTCGCAAACCTGATGGATTTTATACTGTATGCCTGCCTACAACACAGGGCCCTGGTACCGGAGCCGTCACCCGCTGCCTCCCAGGGTGCGCATCAGCGGGAGCCGGAACTGGGCTGGAGCGCAGGCGCTCTGAGGGGAGATGCTGGCGTCCGGGCGCTACCTCGGTCAGGTGTTTCCTAAACTGTCTCTCCCTGTGGGCTCGCCTGGTGCTGTCACCATCGGCCTGTGCCCCCGCCCCGCCGGGCGGGTGCCCTGCCCAGCCTGCAGAGCAAAGCCCACTGTCCTCAAGGAGGCGGTACCACGGCCAGGTCCACCTGGACCGTTTGGGCAATGCCCTGTCTGATGCGTGCCTCCGCCGTAGACGTCACCAGGGTCCTTCAGAAAGCTCGTGGGAAATGGAATGAAAAGATAAGCTGGTCGGGCCAGCGTTGTGGCGTAGGGGGCTAAGCCTCCGCCTGCGGTGCCCACATCCCATAGGGACGCCGGTTCGAGTCCTGGCTGCTCCACTTCCAATCCAGCTCTCTGCTGTGGCCTGGGAAAGCAGTAGAAGATGGCCCAAGTGCTTGGGCCCCTGCCCCCGCGTGGGAGACCTGGACAAAGCTGGCCCTTGTGTCTCTGGCTTTCAAAATAAATGAAATAACTAAATATAAACACATAAGTAAATAAATAGGAAATGACTCCCCCCCCCCCCAAAAAAAAAGAAAGTCAAGAAAAAACAAAGACCAAGTCCTGGGGTAGGCATGGAGAAATTTGTTCACATTCTTTGGAATTCTGGTTTTATCATTTAAATAATGTTTTGGAATAACGTAGCATTCGCACATTTCTATGGGGTACAGTGCAATGACGTTACCCCCCCCACACAGACCCATTTTAAAGACCAGGAGGCGCCCGGGCCCCCCCCCCGCCGGGGGGCTGAGCAACCCCAGTGCCACAGGCAGGCGGTGACTTCCGGCGGGCACCTGGGTGGCGGGGACAGAGGTGAGGTTGGGCTCCCCGAAGCCACCCAGAGGCCCCTGACCCCGCAGTCCGCCCTCTGCAGGTCCTCCGCCCATTCTACGGGTGGGGAAACTGAGCCCGCGGTGGAGGGAGAGGCGTGCTGCGCGCTGCGGGGGGAGGGGCGGGGAGACGCCGACGCCGGCCGTCCCACCGGCGCTCACCTGGGCTGGCCCCGGGGCCTGCGGGCAGGGCGGGCCGCCTGCCGCCTCTTTAAAGCCGGGGCAGCCCCGGAGGCTCCAGGCAGACCTGCCGCTGCGCTCCCGGCGCGGGCGCCCGACGGCAGGTGAATCCCACCGGCCGGGACCTGGGCGCCCGCCGCGTCTCCCGGGGAGGGGTCTCCGCCTGCCCGCACCGCCACCCTCCTCCTTCCTGCCGGCCCCCGCCGCCGAGCGGCTGGGAGACACGACCCGCAACCCTCGCCGGGCCGCCCTGGGTGAGTCGCTGCCCCTCGCTGGGCCCGAGCACGGAGACCCCCTGGGCAGCGGGTGGCAGCGCTGGGTGCCCGCGCTCAAGCCCGAGGGAGGAGGCGCAGGTGCAGGGGCGCTGGGAATGTGAGGGTCAGAAGTCCGCGGTCACATGGCCGGGCCCCGCCGCCTCCCGCCTCCCGCCGGGGTTCCTCTTGGGGGGGGGATGGGGGATGGGGGTGGGAGGGGTGGGCAGGACTTCCTGGAAAAGGGAGGCCGCTGCCGGTCGTGGGGGAGGGGCGGGAGGCTGGAGACCCACCAAGTCCCACGCGCGGACGCCGGCCCGGGCCCCTCGCACCGCACACGCCCATGCACGGCCCCGGCCCCGCGCGCCTGGCGGGCTCTTCCTGCCCGGCCACGCCGACCCGGGGCTGCCAGGGGCACAGCAGGGACCCGGGTGGTTAGGCCGGGCTGCACCCCGGAAACAGACACACCCAGGCCGGGGCAGAGAGCAGAGCGTGGGTGTGGACGTGAGAGGCTGCTGGGCCATGCAGGAGGCAGAGCTGCGTGCCACGCGTGCAGACGCCCACGCAGACACACCGATACACAGACACACAGGCACAGATACACGCTGACACAGATACACAGACACACACATGGACACACACGGACAGTGACACACATGGACACACGGATACACAGACACAGGGATACACACTGATACACAAACCCACAGATATACACGGATACATAGACACAGACACACATGAATACACACTGACACACAGATACACACTGACAGTAACACACATGGACCCACGGATACACAGACACACACGGATAGATACACACGGATACACACAGACACACACACCTACACAATGACACATGGATATACAATGGCACACACAGACACAGGACACAGATACACACTGGCAGACACAGGACACATGGATACACACTGACACACACCCAGATACACACTGACACACATGGATACACACTGACATAGATACACACTGACACACACATGTAGATACACACTGACATACACAAACACAGGACACACATTGACATAAGACATAGATACATACTGACACAGACACACAGATACAAGACACACAGATATGCATAGACACATGGATACAGACATGTGGATACACATGGACACATTCAGATACACACGGATACACACTGACACATGCAGAAACATGCATACACACCGATACAAGACACACAGATACACACTGACACACACAGACACAGGACACACACTGACATATTTGGATACACATAGACACACTGACACACACAGATACACACTGACACACGCAGACACACACTGACATACACAGAGACACACTGACACAGATACACACACACTGACACACAGATATACACAAACACAAGACACACAGGGATACATAGAAGACACACTGACACAGATACACACACACTAACACACAGATACACTGACACATGGATACACACACACGGACACAGGACACACAGGTGCACACTGAGGTGCTGGCACACCCACTGACACTGACACACACAGACACACACACTACAGTGACTTACAGATACACGTGTACACACACACACACTGGTGGACACAGCCAGACACACGCACAGATCCACTGACACAGGTGTGCAGGCACACACACAGATTCACACCCAGGTACGCGAGATGCGTCGGCCCATTCCCACGCCCACGCCCACGCCTGGGCGGGCAGCCCGAGGCGCCTCCCAGCCAGCGGCACCAGACTCTCGCCCGGAGCCCGTGCCGTGCACTGGGGAAGTCCAGGGCTCACATGACCCTGGCTGCGGGGCCAGCCCTGGAGAAGGCGCATCATCCATGACCGCTTCCGCCCCCAGAGCAGGATAAAGGCTCAGCCACTGGCCAGCTCCGCCAGCAGCCCACCTGCCCCTCAGAGCCCCGCTGACCAGCCGAGCCTCGCCAGGGTGAGTGCCCGGTGGGCTGGGGGGACAGGCGGGGCGCACGGGGCCTCCCCGCCTGCCCCTCGCTGGAGCCAGCGGCTGCCCCAGCCTCCTGGGCTCCCTGCAGGTGCTCAGAGCAACCGTGGGTGCTAGAGCTTCGTCTCTCCCCTCCCAGATGGACACGTGGACATTACTGCTTGTCCTGCACACCTCGCTGCTGCTGCCCTGGGCGGAGGGCGCCACCCCGACCCTGCGCTTTGTGGCCGTGGGCGACTGGGGAGGCGTCCCCAATGCCCCGTTCCACACGGCCCGGGAGATGGCCAACGCCAAGCAAATCGGCAAAGTTGTGCAGATGCTGGGCGCCCACTTCATCCTGTCCCTGGGCGACAACTTCTACTTCAGTGGCGTGCAGAGCGTCAGCGACAAGCGGTTCCAGGTGTGGGCTCCCGGAGGGCGCGGGGTGGGGGTGGGTAGGGACAGGAGCCACCTGCAGCTAGCCGATGACACAGGGCTCCCAGCAGCCTCTCTGGAGCCCCTGACTGGGCTGGGGGCCCGCCGGGGCGGCCTTTCTCTCTGCCGTAGGAGACCTTCGAGGACGTGTTCAGTGACCGTTCACTCCAGAACGTGCCCTGGTACGTGCTGGCCGGAAACCACGACCACATTGGCAACGTCTCAGCCCAGATCGCCTATTCCAAGGTCTCCAAGCGCTGGTGAGCTCCGCCCGGCTGCCACACACAGGCGGGGAAGGAAATGCTTTGGTGGGGGTGGGCTGGGGGTGGATGGGTGCTGGCATTGGCTGCAGCGTTGGTTAAGACACCACTCGGGCTGCCGAGTTCGAATCCCACCTCTGCCTCCGATTCCCGCTTCCTGCTCACACACCCTGGGAGGCAGCCATGATGGCTCGTGTACTTGGGCCCCTGCCACCCACGTGGGAGACCCGGATGGAGTTCCTGGCTCCTGGCTTTGGCCTGGCTGTTGCAAGTATTTAGGGAGTGAACCAGCAGATGGAAAAAAAAATCTCTCTCTTTTTTTTTTTTTTTTTTTTTAAGATTTACTTGTGTATTTGAAAGGCAGAGTGACAGAGAGAGAGGGAGAGACACACACAGAGAGAGCTACCATCTGCTGGCCAGAGCTGAGCTGATCCAAAGCCAGGAGCCAGGAGCTTCTTCTGGGCCCCCCACACGGGTGCAGGGACCCAAGCACTTGGCCCTCTTCTGCTGCTTTCCCAGGCACATTAGCAGAGAGCTGGATCGGAAGTGGAGCAGCCAGGACTTGAACTGGCGTCCATATGGGATGCCGGTGCCTCAGAGCGCCAGCCCCTTAAAAAAAATTGTTTTAAAGGAGGCCCTTTTGGCCTGAGCCGACCTTGGCGTCCTCTGGGTGAGGCCTGCACCCACCGCCTTTGTCCCACCCCACAGGAACTTCCCCAGCCCCTTCTACCGGCTGCGCTTCCGGATCCCACGCACCAACGTGTCCGTGGCCATCTACATGCTGGACACGGTGACCTTGTGTGGCAACTCAAACGACTTCCTCAGCCAGCAGCCCGAGAGGCCCCGGAACCTGGAGCTGGCCCGTACCCAGCTGGCCTGGCTCAAGCGGCATCTGGCGGACGCCAAGGAGGACTACGTGCTCGTGGCCGGCCACTACCCGGTGTGGTCCATCGCGGAGCACGGGCCCACCCACTGCTTGGTCAAGAAGCTGCAGCCACTGCTTGTCAAGTATGGTGTCACCGCCTACCTGTGTGGCCACGACCACAACCTGCAGGTGAGGGGGCCTGGGGGACCCGGGAAGGGAGGGCCTGGGGGACCCGGGAAGGGGGGTCCTTTACTTGCGTCACAATGCACCACCTGGCTGGCCTTTCGTTCCTCAAACCAGGACCACGCCCTCAAAGCCATGACAATAGTTACCAGGGGAGAAACTGAGGCCGGTGGGGTTTTTGCTCAAAGTGACCCCCTAGGAGCCTTAAGCCGCCACCTCCATTGCCAGTTCTGCTGCTCCACTTCCACTACAGCTCCCTGCTAATGCGCCTGGGAAAGCAGCAGAAGTCGGCCCGATTGCCTGGGTCCCTGCTGCCCCTGTGGGAGACCCGGATGGAGCTCCTGGCTCCTGGCTTCCGCCTGGCCCAGCCCTGGCTATTGCAGGCATTTGGGGAGTGAACCAGTGGATGGAAGCCCTCTCCATCTCCACCTCCACCTCCAATCACTCTGCTTTCCACTGTAGCCGGGGACAGCCCTGACCTTGAGGTCTTCGGCCAGCCCTTGCTGACCTTGAGTTCTCTCGGCCCTCAGTACCTCCAGGACGAGAACGGCGTGGGCTACGTGCTGAGTGGGGCCGGGAACTTCATGGACCCCTCGACGCAACACCAGCGCAGCGTGCCCAACGGCTACCTCCGCTTCCACTATGGCGCCGAGAACTCTCTGGGCGGCTTTGCGTACCTGGAGATCACCCCCAAAGAGATGACCGTCACGTACATGGAGGCCTCGGGAAAGTCTCTCTTCAAGACCAGGCTGCCCAAGCGGGCCAAGGCGTGAACGCACAGGAGAGCTCTGCTCCACCCGCCGCGGGGCCCGGGTGCTGGGTGCGCCTTGCACGCCCCCACACGCAGCCTCCCTCCTGGGCCCCTGGTGCCTTCGCAGACCAGGAGGGGGAGCCGTGGTTTGCCACGTGGCCCTCGTGGTATGAATGCTCACGTATACGGATGACGCGCGGACACGGGTCCCAGGGAGCGTGTCGTGCCGTGGCCAGTCCCCTCCCCTACCCCAGGCTGGGTTTGCAGGAGTTGGGGCCAGGGACGGAAAGGCTTGTCCAGAAAAAAGCATTTTTCTGTCGCTGCTCTTCAATAAACCAAGAGTTGCCTTGGCTGCACTTGAGCCCTGAGTTGTGTTCTGTTGTGTGGGTTCTGTTGTCTGCGGTCCCGGCTCCCCACCGCCATCTCTCAGCCCCCTGGGTAACAGACTGGCCGAATGCACGATGTGACTGACTGGACACCAAGCAGACAGGGGTGGGTGTTGGCACAGTGCTTGGGACACCTGCATCCCACCTGCATGGCTCGTGTACTTGGGTCCACCTGCAAGCGCCTGGTTCGAGTCCCAGCTCTGCTTCCAATCCGCTCTTGCTGATGGTGCACCCTTGAAGGCCACAGATGAGGGTTCAAGTGCTTAGGCCCCTGTCACCCCATGCTGGTGACCCGGATGGAGTTCCTTTCCCCAATCCTGGCTTAGGCAGGATCCTGCACCAAAATGAACATTTTTATTTATTTATTTGTAAAGATTTATGCACACACACACAGATCTTCCATGCACTGGTTCACTCCCTGAATGGTCTTGCAGAAGCCAAGAGTTGGGAATTCCAACCAGGTTTCTCATGTGGGTGTCAGAGACCCAAGTACTTGGCCATTATCTATTGCTTACCGGACTACATTAGCAGGAAACTGGATTGGAAGCAGTGTAGCCAGTATTTGAACCAACACTAGGGTAGGGAATGACAGTGTTGCAAACCGTGGCTTAACCTGCTGTACCAAAACACCCCAGACCTCTACTTAAAAAAAAAAAAAAGTATCTGTTTGTTTCTTTATTTAACTGAGGGCAGAGTGACAGGGCGAGGCAGAGGGAGAGGGAGGGAGGGAGAGAGAGAGGTCTTGCATCTGCTGGTTCACTCTCCAAATGGCCCCATCAGCCAGGGCTGGGCCAGGCCGAAGCCAGGAACCAGGAACTTCATTTGGGTCACCTGGGTGGCAGGGACACAAGTCCTGAGCCATCACCTGTGTCTCCCAGGGTGCGTAGCAGCAGGAAGCTGAATTAGAAGTTGAGGCGGGACTCGATCCCAGGCACTCAGATATGGGATGTGGGTGGCCCAAGTGACAGCGTCGCCCATGGCACCCCCACGGCTGTCCCGGAACGACACAGTTTAAGCGTACAGTTTGATAGGTCTGGCACACGCCCAACGCCACAATCAGGGTATACGGCACATCCAGCAGCCCTTGGCACCTTCCTGTGTTTGCTTATTACACCTGGACGCCTGCCATGCCAGCCTCTGGGACAGCGGCCAAGATCTTTCTTTGCCTACAGACGCTCCAAGGTGCACCTGAACCACTCACCCACCACCAGCCGCCTACTGGAGGTCACCTGGCTGGCTTCCAATGATTGTGCAATCCTGAAACAACACTGCAAGAATGTCCTTGGACATCAGTTTCTGGTGTGTGCAGACATGTTTCTGGATAAACAAGATGCGCACCCAGGAGCAGGGGTACCTTTCTTTGAAATAATTTTTTAATGTATTTGAAAGGCAGAGAGAATCTTCCATCTGTTAGTTCACTCTCCAAATGAAGAAAGTGCCAAAAAAAAAAAGAAAGAAAGAAAGAAAGAAAGCGCCCTCTCTCTCTCTCTCCTCTCTCTCTCTCTCGTTCTCTCTCTCCCTCCCTTTCTCTCTCTCTCTCTCTCCTATACTCTGGATTTCAAACAAATAAATTCACCTTAGAAAAAAAAAAAAGCCGACCACACACAGCACCATGTTTGTATACATCTGTGAGAGCGTGTCTGTTGGAACCTTCTAGAAGCAGCTGGGTGAGCTGCTGTGTGCTGGCAGCTGCAGGGGAGATCAGTTCCCCTCTGAGAGCGAGTTGAGTAACAGTCAGCCCTGCGCAGGGCAGGTCCCAGTAACTGCTCCGGGCAGGCGCCCCGCCCCCAGCCACCACTTCCGCAGGAGCAGGGCGGGGTCTCGCATGCTGCAGCTGCCCCGTCCTGCTGGCTCCTCCCCCCCTTCCCCTCTTTGTATCGACCTGCCTAGAATGTAGCCTGTGGTTCCTTCCGGGGGAGATCTGCACCTTCCACTGGCTACTTTTAGGGATGTCCCAGGTGTTGCATTAGGTACAAGGTGTCTGCGCTACTCTTACTGTCTGGCAAACCCATTTGACCCAACCTGAGCTTATTCCAGTCTACGATGACCTGGCTGGACCAGGTCTAGGCTTACAACGCACCCCCACCCGGGATGGGTGTATGGTGCTACAGCTAAGACTTTGCTTGGGGAGGGGGGGGAGGGAGGCACCGTGGTGTAGCAGGTAAAGCCTCCTCCTGCTCCTGCAGTGCCGGCATCCCATATGAGCACTGGTTTGTGTCCCGGCGGTTCCTCTTCCTATCCAGATCCCTGTTTATGGCCTGGGAAAGCAGTGGAAGATGGCTCAAGTGCTTGGGCCCCTGCACCCATGCGGGAGACCCAGAAGAAGCTCCTGGCTCCTGGCTTCGGATCGACCCAGCTCTGGTCGTTGCTTCTATTTGGAGGGTGAACCAGAGGACGAACACCTGTCTCTCCTTCTCTCTGTCTGTAAATCTACCTCGCAAATAAATGCATCTTAAAAAAAAAAAAAAAAGAGGCTGCTTGGGAAGTCTGCATCCCTGTGCCCGAGTCTGAGCCCGGGCTCTGCTCCTGACTCAGCTTCCTGCTAATGCACCTGTTAGGCAACTGCGCTGGCTCCAGCACTTAAGTCCCTGCCGCCCTCGGGGGAGACCCTGGGAGCTCCCGGCTCCCAGCTTTGGTCTAGGCCAGCTTCAGCTGCTGGGACATTTGGTGAAGAAACCAGCGGATGGGAAATCTCTGTCTCTTCCTCTCTAATAATAATAATAACAAAGTTACGAGGTACGTGGCCAGAGTCATCCCCGCTTCTCAGCGGCTCAGACACTGTCAGGTCCAAGTTCAGGCCCAGGAGGTGGCAGAGCCCCGGTGTGAACAGCCGGTGCTGGCAGTTCTCAGCCGCACTGACTCAAGAGTCCCTAGGGGCCGGGGTCTGAATCAGACGTCCCCGGAGCCCAGCGTCCCTGTTCACAGGGAGCCGAGCCCAGAAAGGAGAAGTGGCACATTCAGTGTCACATGGGAGATGAGTGGCAGAGCTGGGGACTGGAACCCAGGCCCCCTCCTCCACTCCAGCTCTGCTGAGTGCCAAGGACACTGAGAGGTGTAAGGTGGGTGGGCGCTGGCCGCCCGGGGGTGGAGGTGGGGCTTCCATCCCGCGGAGGGGCCAGTTGTGGGGCACCACTAAGCTGCTGTTTGGGATGCCAAGTCGGAGGACCAACTGGAGTCCTGGCTGCTCCACTTCCAATCCAGCTCCCTGCTAATGTGCCTGGAAAAAGAGCAGGTGAGGGCCCAGGTACATGGGCCCTTCCACCTACCTGGGAGACCCGGATAGAGTTCCTGGTTCCTGTCTACAGACTGGCCCGGCCCCGGCTGCTGTGGCCACTGGGGGAGTAAACCAGCAGATGGAAGCCCCTCCCCACCCCCACCTCGCTCTGTATCTGTCACTCTGCCTTTCAAATAAATAAATAAATCTGAAAAATAAAAGACGTTCTCTTTGTTGGATCTCAATCAGACTTCAAAAAAATCTGCTTAAAAATTAAAAGAAAGGAAGGAAAATGATGGACAGCGTGGGAATTTGCTACAGTGGTTAGGATGCTGGTTCAGATCCCGAATCCCACATCAGTTCGAGTTCTGGCCCCACTTTTTTTTTTTTTTTTTTTTTGACAGATAGAGTTATAGACAGTGAGAGAGAGAGACAGAGAAAGGTCTTCCTTCCATTGGTTCACCCCCCATATGGCCACCACGGCCGGCGCTGTGCCGATCCGAAGCCAGGAGCCAGGTGCCTCCTCCTGGTCTCCCATGGGGGTGCAGGAGCCCAAGCACCTGGGCCATCCTCCACTGCCCTCCTGGGCCACAGCAGAGAGCTGGCCTGGAAGAGGAGCAGCCGGGACTAGAACCCGGCACCCATATGGGATGCCGGTGCCGCAGGTGGAGGATTAACCAAGTGAGCCACAGCGCCGGCCCCCTGGCCCCACTTTTGATTCCAGCTTCCTGCTAACAGCCGCCTTGGGAGGCAGCAGGTGATGGCTCAAGTATTTGGATCCCTGCCAAGCACCTGGGAGACCTGGACTGAGTTCCAGGCTTCTGGCTGTGGCCCAGCCCAGCCCTGGCCATTTCAGATATTTGAGGAGTGAATCAGAGGATGGTGTGTCTCTCTGTGTCTCTGTCTGACGACCTTTCAAACAACTGGAATACACCCCTGATTTTTTATTTTTTAAGCGCTAGGAAGGAGACAGCAGAGTTCCTCAGGCCATCTGCAGGGAGACGCCGCCTCTCTCTCTCTCCCTCCAGCCATCATGGACGCCACCATCTCCACACGCCTCTCTCCTCACTCAGGCTGCCAGACCAGAACCAGGATCCTGGGGCAGGGAGCAGACTGGCAGCCACGTGAGAGACCACGCCCACTTCTGGGACAGCATCCCAGACCAGGAACCTGCGACAGCTGCAAACAGCAAAACACACTCTCATCAGAACAGTAGGGCAGGGGCCAGTGTCACAGTGCAGAGGGTTAAGCCACCATCTGCAGAGCCAGCGTCCCCTGTGAGCGCAGCTTTGAGTCCCGGCTGCTCCACTTCTGATCCAGCTTCCTGCTGATGCCCCTGGGAAGGCAGTGGAGGACGGCCCTGCACCCACGTGGGAGACTAGGATGGAATTCTTGGATCCAGGCTTCAGCCTGGCTCAGCCCTGGCCATTTGTGAAGTGAACCAGAGGATGCAGGATCTATTTCTCTGTTGCTTTGCCTTTTAAATAAATTAATTAATTAATTAATCTTAAAAAAAAAAAAGGTGGGGGGCCGGCGCTGTGGCATAGCAGGTAAAAAGCTCCCGCCTGCAGTGCCGGCATCCCATATGGGCACCAGTTTGAGTCCCGGCTGTTGCACTTCCGATCCAGCTCTCTGCTATGGTCTGGGAAAGCAGCGGAAGATGGCCCAAGTCCTTGGGCCCCTGCACACACATGGGAGACCCGGAGGAAGCTCCTGGCTCCTGGCTTTGGATCAGCACAGCTCCGGCCGTTGCAGCCAACTGGGGAGTGAACCAGTGGATGGAAGACCTCTCTCTCTCTCTCTCTCTCTCTCTCTCTCTCTCTCTCTCTCTAACTCTTTCAAATAAATAAATAAATCAGCATCCACCCAAACACTTGTGTAGGGGAGATCAGACATGGTTTATTTATTATTTCTTATTCTACTTGAAAGGCAGAAACAAACAGGTATCTTCCACCTGCTGATACATTCCTCAAACGTCCACAACATTCGGGGCTGAGAGGCACACAGAAGCCAGGATCCAGGAGCTCCATCCGGGTCTCCCTCGTGGGTGGCAGGGGTCCAACTACTTGGGCTACCACCTACTGCCTTTTCAGGCACATTAGCAGGGAGCTGGATCAGCAACGGAGAAGCTGGGAGCAGGTGTTGTGGAATAGCATTTTAAGCCTCCAACTATGAGGCAGGCATCACATAAGGGTGGATTTGAGTCCCAGCTGCTCCACTTCCAATCCAGCTCCCTGCTAATAACACACCTGGGAAAGCAAGGCTTGGGCGTCTACACGCTCATGGGAGACCCGGATGAAGCTCCGGGCTCCTGGCTCCTGGCTTTGGCCTGACCCCACCCTGGCCATTATGGCCACTTGGGGGGGGGGACTAGCAGATGGAAGCTCTCTCTCTGTCTCTGAACTCTCTCTTTCAAATAAATAAATAAATAAATAAATAAATCTGAAAAAAGAAAAAGAAATGGACTAGCTAGAACTGGAACCAGACACCCGGATGTGAGGATCCCAAGCAGTGGCTTTACCCACTGCACCACAGTGCCCGCCCCCAGGATAGTGGTCCAGGGGCTTTTACAGCTGATTTTTTAGGGGCAACAGTCAGAAACCTGCTAGGATTATCCATCAGCAGAATGGTTGATTATAAAATGAAGCTGCGTAAGATTTGTGTAGATACTAAAACAGGAATTCTGTATGTTTGCACCATTCAATAGAGAGAGCAGGTTGCAGGGCAAGACACTTAGTCTGATTCCATCGGGCCGTGTTCCTGTTTCTGCCCCCAGTGAGAACCGTCCAGCCTAGGGACAGAACCTGGGGGCACACTTGGTCGTTCCAACGGCAACACTGCCCCCTAGGGGTCATCTTGCAGATCCACCTATTTGAAATGCATTTTCTTAGAAAGTAGTTTCCTGAGTACTTTAAGGTAACAATGCTTATCAGTGACCCATCCTCATCTTCCTCAAACTCAGTGACTTGTGACACAGCTGGCTTTTCTGCTTATTTATTTGAAGATTTATTTGAAAGGCAGAATTACAGAGAGAGAGAAAGAGGGAACTCGTCTGTTGATTCGCTCCCCAGATGGCCAGAGCAGCCGGGGCTAGGCCAGTCTGAAGCCAGGTCCAGGTCTCCCACTTGAGCCACCCTCTGCTGCTTTCCCAGGCGCCTTAGCAGGGAGCTGGATCAGAAGTGGAGCAGCCAGGACTCCAACCGATTCCCATATGGGATGGCGGCACTGCAGGTGCCGGCTTCATCTGTTGTGCCACAATGCCAGACCCGGAATTGATGCTGTTAGGTCTACACGCTGCCTCTTCAGTAAACCATGGGGACCATGGGGACCGTGGGGACCGTGGGCCCTTGCCCCTGGCACCCCAGCTCCACAGCAGGGCTTGAGTTCACAGCAAGACGGCCAGGTGTGGAAACATCTGCCCACGCCTGTTACTGCTACCCTAGGCCAGGTCACCGCATTCTCTCACCCACTTACAGTTAGAGTGAGCTGCTTAAAACACTAACCACGGGGGCGGCGCTGCGGCACAGCGGGTTAAAGCCCTGGCTTGAAACGCCGGCATCCATATGGGCGCCGGTTCAAGTCCCGGCTGCTCCACTTCCGATCCAGCTCTCTGCTCTGGCCTGGGAAAGCAGGGGAGGATGGCCCAAGTCCTTGGGGCCCCTGCACCTGCGTGGGAGACCTGGATGGTGTTCCTGGCTCCTGGCTTCAGCCCGGCCCGGACCTGGCCCTCGCAGGCCTTTAGGGAGTGAACTAGCAGATGGAAGACCTCTTTGTCGCCCTCTCCGTCCAACTCTCAGGACGCGACCAGAAGTATAACCCGCTCGCCCAGCTGCACTTGCTAAGCGCCCTAGTCGTCCGCGCAGGCGCACTGCGCCTCCACAGTCGCCCTCGGAATCGGAGCACGCACGCGCACTAGGAAGCCGTTGGAGGAGGCGGGGCATGGTCGAGGGGGCGGTCCTAGCCAGGCGTGGGGCGGGACCTAAGAGGAAGAGGATGGTTTCCGCTTCCGCTGGGAGCCGGAAGTCAGTGTCTGGCGGGGGAACCGGGCCTCGGGACCCGAGAAAGCGAGTGCAGGTGACCGTTGGCGCGGGCGGGCGTTGGGGCTGTGGGTGCTCGCGGGGCCCGGGAGCGGGTGCCGGAGGCCCTGGGCTTGCAGGGCGGCCGATGATCTGGGGCTTTGCCTTCCCCGGGGACCCCAGCCCGTAAGCGCGGCCGCTCTAGGGCCTGACTCGTGCGGGCAGCCTCGGTGAGCCTGGAGGGGACCGGTGCCCCTTCCCCGCCGCCGCCTCTTGCTTCCTGGCGGGGTCGAGGGGTGACCCCTTGATGGGCTGGGGTCGCCAGGGGTGCCGGGCCGAGGCCTCTGCCGCCTTTTGTTTTTTTTTGGGGGGGGGGTCCCCGGGGAGAGCGAGACTGTATGACTCAGAAACCTTGTTTATGCGTTCAACAAGTAGCTAAGCGCTTGGCGTATCGCGGGCTGGGGATTCACAGTGGATACAAGGTGGCCGCCCGGAGCGGAGGTTGGAGACGTGGGGGGCGGAAGCCTGTAGCAGGTGCTTCCCAGGGCAACGCGGCACTGGCCTTGTAGGTGGGACGTGGGTTGCAGAGCAAGCTGCCCCTTGCTTGTTGCAGCGGTCTCTGCCCCCACGGGACGGGGCTGGTGTCCCCTCTGTTACTTCCTGAGCTGCGGGCACACCTGTCTTCTCTTTCCTCACCCCTCAAATGCCCACAACAGCCAGGGCTGGGCCAGGTCGGAGCCGGGAACTCCATCCGGGGCTCCCACGTGGGTGGCAGGGGCCCAAGGACTTGGGCAGTCATGCATCGCCTGCCCGGCGCATTTAACTGGCGGCTGGGTCAGGAGTGGAACAGCCGGGACTGGAAGTGAGACTCCTATGGGGGGGGGGGCTGGCGTCGCGGGTGGCTGTGCCTTGTTGATTGCAGTGTAGCAGGTGTGGTTTGATCAAGTTAATGGAGTGGTGGGGTTTGTACTTGGAGGGGGGCGGGCCGGGCGGAGCTGCTGGGAGACCAGGGAGGAGGCTTGAGCGGCCTTGACCTAGACCACGGCGCCTGCCTGGAGGGGGTGACAAGGTCCTGGGCGTATTTTGGAGGGGCCGAGGCAGGATCCAATGTGGGGCAGGAGACAGGAATCGAGAATGAAAACATTGCTTTTTTTTTTTTTTTTTTTTGAGAGGCAGAGTGGACGGTGAGAGAGAGACAGGTCTTCCTTTGCTGTTGGTTCACCCTCCAATGGCTGCCGCGGCCGGCGCAACGCGCTGATCCGAAGCCAGGAGCCAGGTACTTATCCTGGTCTCCCATGGGGTGCAGGGCCCAAGGACTTGGGCCATCCTCCACTGCACTCCCTGGCCACAGCAGAGAGCTGGCCTGGAAGAGGGGCAACCGGTACTAGAACCTGGTGTGCCGGCGCCGCAGGCGGAGGATTAGCCTATTGAGCCGCGGCGCCAGCCTGAAAACAAGGCTTTTGACCTGGGCTCCTGGGAAGGTGGGAGTTGCTGTCAGCTGAGATGGGGCAGACTTAGGCGCTGGGAGCTCCGGTGTGGACGGGTTACCTCGGAGTGGTGGGTGTGGCCGTCACCGGGGTAGGGGGTGGGCGCTGTGGGGTCCTGAGAGCCACACGGGGAGGGTGGAAGGGTCCCGTGTGCCCAGTGCCCCACTCCAAGGAGGTGGGCAGTGGCGGAGCCCCCTGTCTCTTTGCTGGGGGACCAGGGACCCAGGGAGGCAGCCGTGTGTTGGAGAACGCCTTCAGAGGGGCGGGCGTTGTGGTGCAGAGAGTGGAGCTGGAGCTAAGATGCCGGCATGGCGTATCCAGGCGCCGGCTCCAGTCCCCGCTGGCTCTGCTTCCGATCCAGTCCCTGCTGATGGCCCTGGGGCCTGGGGCCCCTGCCTCCCACCCGGAGGCCAGGGCGGAGTTGCTGGCTCCTGGCTTCGGCCTGGCCCGGGCCCTGTAAGTGACGTGGGGCAGCTGGGAGGTTGGATGCTGCCGATGGAAAAAGAGAGGGGGTCCAGGGCAGAGCCACGCTTTGTTCTTGTTGGAAACACACGAGAGTTGGTGGGAAATGGAGTGAAAGAGTTGATTGGCGCGGGCGCTGCGGCACAGGGGTTAAGACGCCACTGGGGGCCCCGGCATCCCAGTGCCGGTGCCGGTGGCGTCCCGGCTGCTCCACTTCGGATCCAGCTCCCGGCTAATGTGCTTGGAAGGAGGCAGGTGACCTCCAGTCCTTGGGCCCCCGCCACCCACGTGGGAGACCCGGATGGAGCTCCTGGGTCCTGGCTCTGGCCCGGCCCAGCCCTGGCTGTTGCAGCTGTTTGGTGAGTTCCCTCTCCCTCTGTCTCTCTGTAACTCTGTAACTCTGCCTTGCAAATAAATGAATTAAAATGAAATTGTAAAAGGTGAGCTTATTTTGGTACAAAAATTTTTTTATATCCTTGCCTAGGAGAGGGTCTTTTAAAACTTCATGAAAAATACATATTATGAACAAAACTGCATTGGCTTCAAAAGATTTTGCCTCAAAATAAAATTTTACTTTCATTTTTCCATGACATTTTCTGTTTTGGTTTTTTTTTTTTTTTTTTTTTTTTTCCTTTTTTTATTTGAAAAGCTGGGGAGGGTCGGGTGGCATTGTGGCGTCACTGGTAAAGCCACTGCTTGCAACTCCAGTTCGAGTGCCGGCTGCTCCGCTTCTGATCCAGCTCCTGCTAATGCACCTGGGAGAGCAGTGGAGGATGGGCCAACTGCTTGGGCCCCTGCACCCGCGTGGGAGACCCGGATGGAGTTCTGGCTCCTGGCTTTGGCCTGGCCCAGCCCTGGCCATTGTGGCCATTTGAGGAGTGAACCAGCAGATGGAAGATACCACTTTCTGTCTCTATACCTGCCTTTCAAGTAAATACATACATCCACCCCAGTCCCCCCCGCCCTGTCCCGCTCCAACTCTACCTCCGCCCAGGCTCCTGGGTCCTGTACCCGCCCTCAGCCCTTCCCTCCCTTCGCCCCCCTGTGGCCTCTGGGGTCCTGCTGAGCACGCAGAAGCCCCCTGCCCGCCCCCGGCGCCACTCTCGCACGTGCCGTTGTGGAGGCGGCCCATCCCCCGCGCGCCCTCCTTGTTTGGTGGGACCTGGGTGTCACACGAGAGGAGCGGCCACCATCAGGGGCTTAGTGCTTTGGCCCGGCTGGCCCCTCTGCCGCCGGCTGGCCCTCCTGTGTCACTGTTCAGCCTTTCGGAGCTGTTAACAAAATGGGGAGGGGGCCGATGTGGCTCGGCGGCTCTCGAAGTCGGAGTCTTGGCTGCTCCGCCTCTGATGCAGCTCCCCGCGAAGGGGCGTGGGTAAACAGCAGACGATAACCCAAGTGCTGTGGCCCCTGCCACCCGCGTGGGAGACCTGGGTGGTGTTCCTGGTGCCTGGCACGGCCCTGGCTGTTTTGGCCACCTTGTGGGGGGATGAGAACAGATGGAGGCGCATGGTTGCTCTTTCAAATATACAAAATGCCGGAGACAGGCTCCTTTTATAAAGAAAGATTCACTTAGCTCAGTGTTTTGGAGGCGACAAGTGGTGCGGGCTCTGTTGAGGGCCTCGGGGTGCGTGGTGGGTGCCTGGGCTGTGCAGGAAGTGGAGAGAGACTTCCAGAACTCACTCCAGAGGCTGGCACTCCCTTCCTATCCGGGGCAGAGCCCTCAGTGACCCAGGAACCTCCCCCAAGCCTGCCTCTTAAAGGTGCCACCTGCTGATTTTTTTTTGCATTATTTTCATTCTGATTTGAAAGAGAGACACACGGATCTTCCATCTGCTGGTTCACTCCCCCAAATGCCCACAACAGCCAGAGCTGGGCCAGGCTGAATGTAGGAGCCTGGAGCTCCACCCGGGTCCCCGGCATGGGCGGTAGGGACCCAAGTAGTTGGGCCGTCTTCCCCTGCCTCCCAGGGTGTGCGTTAGCAGGAGGCAGGATCAGGAGTGGAGGAGCCAGGACTAAAACCAGGCGTTCCTATGTGGCATGTGCCTGCCCCTCCACACACACACCCCTTTTGGGGGAAGATTTATTTCATTTATTTGAATGGCAGAGTGACAGAGGAAAAGATCTTCGAATGGCTGGTCCACTCCCCTAAAGGCCACAGCAGCCGGGGTTGGGCCAGGCTGAAGCCAGGAGCTCCATCCGGGTCTCCCACGTGGGTGGCGGGGGACCAAGCACTTGGGGGCCATTTTCCGCTGCTTGTCCAGGCACTTGAGCAGGGAGCTGGATCGGAAGCAGCGCTCTGGGATGGGATGCCAATGGCTTACACTCCCACTGCGCCGCAACCCTGGTACCCCCCGCCCCACCAGGCTGGGCACCAGCACGTGACCCCTGGGGGGACGGAACCAGAGCCCAGCGCAGTGCCTGTGTCTTCCTCCTGGGAGTCCCACAGCCTCTCTATCTTACACATGGGCGGGGTCACAGATCAGTGCGGGAGCGGGGTTACAGCCAGGGCCCCCCCCCCCCCGCAGCCCTTAAACCACCCTGGGGCCCTGCCAGGCCCTCTTCCCAGCCTGCTTCCTGGATCCCGCAGCTGGTGGGCTCCCGGGTGCTGCAAGCCCCCCTCACGCCCACCCTCCCCCACCCCCACAGTCTCACCCACCCGCGGACATGGGACGCCGGAAGTCCAAGCGGAAGCCGCCCCCCAAGAAGAAGATGACGGGCACCCTGGAGACCCAGTTCACCTGCCCGTTCTGTAACCATGAGAAGTCCTGTGACGTGAAAATGTGAGTGGGGGCTGGGGCACCCAGGCCTCCCCGCGCCTCCCTGGCTGGGGTCGGGGGTCTGGGGTTACCGCCACAGGTGCGGGGCTCCTTCACTCACCAGCCCCCCGCCCCCACCCCCTTCCAGGGACCGTGCCCGAAACACTGGAGTCATCTCTTGTACCGTGTGCCTAGAAGAATTCCAGACACCCATCACATGTATCCTTGGAAAACGGGCTGTTTGGTGGGGACGGGTGGGCAGGCAGGGCTGCCCAGCCCAGGGTGGGCTCAGGGGGTACCTGGCCCTGCTGTGTGTGCAGGTGCAGGGCCTCAGCTACGCAGTGGGAGGGGCCTGGCTGACATTGGGGTCAGCAGTGCAGGTGCCTGGGAGGGAACAGTGGCCACCGCCACCGGTCGCCCTTGACCCCCGCGTTTCAGATCTGTCAGAACCAGTGGACGTGTACAGCGATTGGATAGACGCCTGCGAGGCGGCCAATCAGTAGCCACACAGAGGACCCACCCCCCTCGGCGGGCTGCCTGCCGCAGACTCATCCAGAGACATTCCAGGGGTCCGGGGTGTGGGTCCGGGCTGCTACCGCCCTCCGTGTGTGTGACTGTGTGTGTGTGCGCGCACGGTGGGCATGGGTGGCCACGAGGCTGGCCCTGCCGTGCGGCTCGAGCTGAGGGCTTGCAGGGCCCGAGGGCCCGGACTGGCCTCACTTGGCCCCTAGAGCCGTTGACCCTCCCCTTTCTCCGCCTCCAGGCTCTGGGGCGCTGGCTCCTCAGTGGGCAGGGGAAGCCCACAGACCCGGGGTGGGAGCTCTGTAGCCTCCGTGGCTGCCTCACCAGCACCTGGCCCCTCCGAGCCGGGCTCTCCCTCCCCCTCCTTCCTCCATCCCCCTCCCCCTTCATCCCCCCTCCCCCCATCCCGGTGCTTGTGGCCCAGGCTCCACAGCCCCCATTCTCCAGTCCCTTGTTGGGCCCAGCGGGGCAGGGAGCCGGCTCCCCTGTGCCGCCCTGGAAGCCCCATTTCCCGTTCAGTAGCTTTTGAGAGGAGGCAGGGGCTGGGGTGGGGACAGCCGTCAGTCACAAGTCCTTAAATAAAAGGCGCTGATGGAGATTCCTGACTTCTTGGGGTGTGCACCTGCCGCGGCACGAGAGGAGGGAGGGGCTGTGCTCAGATGCGTGGGGCTTGCCAGGACTTGAAGCTGTCCTGTGTCGTGTTTGCTCTCTAAGTGCTCAGGGGGACCTGGGCGCTGCTGGGTGCAGGGGCCCCCATGGCCAGGCGCTCACAGTGGGAAACGGGGCAGAATGAAGGTGGTGAGGGGAGCCTTCTTAGAGGGCTGCCTGCAGAGGTGGCGCTCAATGGCCCGTGCTTGCCTGCCTCTGGAGTGCACCAAAACCCTCCAGACCTGCAGGACGGTGGGGGTCACTGGCCCAGGCCCTTATGTCCAGCAGGTGGCGCCACAGAGCCAAGACCCAGGAACGTGGCTGCTCAGCCACGATCTTAGCAGACCGGGGGTCCAGTCTGAGGGATGCGGGAGCAGGGGAGGGGCTTCAGGAAGCCGCAGGGGTGTGGAGAAGTTTTGGAGTGCGGGGCGGGGCCCCCAAGGCTGATGGCGAGCCCCTGGGGGCTGCGTCTGTCCTCAGGGGGTCTCGTGGGTCACAGGATCCCAGACCCCCAGCAGCCTGGGCAGACCCAGCTCCTGCACCTGCCGGGTGCTTGTCACCAGGCTCTGGTCACCAGGCCGGGCTGCTGGGTCTGCCCTGTGCTCCCTGCAGCCCACCCCTCCCCGTCCCGAGACCCCAGGTGACGTCCCCTGGCTGGGGCAGGAAGCAGGCGCCTGGGTTGACGGGGCGTTCCCCCGGAGTCTGGCAGGAAGGGGCTCATGCCTGCAGCCTCCAAGGCCCTCGCTGCCCGGTGGGACAGGCCGAGTGCTAATATGGTGCTGTTTTCCCCACGAGGCAGGGCCCCGGGCCAGGCAGGAATCCTCAGCATAGCTTCCCCGAGCAGCCCTGGGGGAGAAGGGCTCACAGCAGCCGGGCCAAGAGCGCCTGGAATCCCGACAGCCGGGCCCGGGGGCCCTGCGCGGCTCCGCAGGTCTCCCCCACATTCCAGCCTTGACCCCTGCCCCCCCCCCCCACGTCTGCACATCCTCTGCTTGGAGCCCTGACACTGGGCAGCTTCCAGACAGCATGGCCTGGGCGCCTCCATCCTCCGCCTCTTCCTTCTCCCACTCCCCCAACATCCCCCGGCCCCACCCCAGCCCCCAGAATCCGGGGCTCAAGGCTTCTGCCTGGCCGCCGGGCCATCGTGAGTGCCTGGATCTCCCCAGTGGTCCCAGCCCAGCCCAGGGCAGAGATTTGTCCAGAGCCACGGAGCCGCTCCCTGCAAGAGGAGCCACAGGACCCGAGAGAGGTGTGCGGGCGTCCTGTGTGTGTGTGTGTGGGGGGGTACGTATGCGTGGGCGTGGGCGTGAGGGGCCGCGTTGGCCACAGGGCCACGCGCCCCAGGCACAGAGCAGCCCCGGGGCCTTGTGTGATTTGACAGCCATTTATTGTGCTCCAGTGAAATAGAAAAAACAACAACAACAAAGTGCTCGCGTCACAAACGCCGCTGTCACATCCGCTCATGCAGGTCGCTGCGCCTCTGCGAGTGCAGTTTGCTCCTGCTGCGGCCATGGGGCGGGGGCGGGGGCGGGGGCGGGCCGAGCCTGGGCTCCGGGGCGCGGAGGGCTTCGCTGGGGTGAGCCGCTGGGGGCGGGGGTGGGGGTACCCACTTGTGAGGGAGTCGGGGGACAGCTGGAACAGCTTTGCTATTGGGGGACACCCAGCTTGGCGACAAAGCCTGCAGCCCCTCTCCCCCCCACTCCCACAGATCTCCTCCCCCCACCCCCCCAAGTCTGCTGTCCCCCAACGCTAACCCTGTAGGCAGGTGCCAGGGGCTTGGAGGACGCCATGCGGGGAGAAGGGGCGGGCGGGGCCCGGCTGGGTCCAGCCTCGAGCAGCGGGGGCGCGGCGGGCCGGGGAGGCCCTAGGCAGAGTTGTAGTAGTTGTGGGGGTGGTGGTTGTGGGCGGGCTCGAGCTCGGGGTACTCGGGCGTCAGGCAGTACTTGGGGTCGTAGACCTGGCGGGGCAGCCCGTACACCGTCATGCCGCGCTGCGACGCGCCCTTGTTGCTCCCCATCTGCAGGCTTACGTTGAGCGTGTCACAGTGCTCCATGCCCAGCGCCGGCTCGAAGATCTGCCGCTTGGTGCCGGGGGCCGTCATGCCGGCCTGCGGGGCGACAGGGCGGGGCGCGCTCAGGCCGCGGGGGCGGGGGGCGGCGGGAGGCGCCCTTGCGGCCCTCCACCCACCTGGCTGGCTCCCTTGTTGGTGCCCATCTGCAGGCTGATGGTGGCCTGGTCCAGGGGCTGGTCCGTGCCCAGCTTGGGGTCGTAGAGGTGGCGCCGGGTGCCATAGGCCGTCATGCCCTGCTGGCTGGCGAACTTGTTGGTGCCCATCTGCGAGGCCAGGAGGTGAGGACCAAAGGCACAGGGCCCAGCCCCGAGATTAATTCTTTAAATTTTATTTGAGAAGCAGAGAGAGAGAGAGAGATCTCCCCTCTGCTGGTTCATCCCACCCCTGTCCCCCCCCAATCACCACCACGCGCGATGCCTGCCACGGGGGCCAGCCTTGTGGTGCAGCGGGGTGAAGGTGCCGCCTGCCCCTCTGATCCAGCTCCCCACCGATGCGCCTGGGAGCAAAGCAGCAGTGCTGGGGCCCCTGCCACCCATGCGGGAGACCCGGATGCAGCCTGGCCCAGCCCCGGCCCTTGAGGGCATTTTGGGGGAGTGAACCAGCAGGTGGAGGACCTCGCCCTTGCCCTCTCCCACGTCACTCTGCCTTTCAAATAAATTAATTTGAAAAAATAAATAAATAAATAAAATGCTTGCAACAGGCAGAAGCCGGGACCCAGGTACCCACTCCGGGCCTCCCAGGTGGGCGGCAGGGAGGGACTTGAGCACTTGAGCCATCCCCCAGTGCCTCCCAGGATGCGCACTGGCAGGAAGCTGGGGTCAGGGGCAGAGCAGGGGACTCGAACCCAGGCCCTCCGGGCACCCCAGTGGGCATCTTCACCACCACGCCAGACGCCGGCCCCCCGGAGAGCGCCGCCGGCAGCAGGACCGGGAGGCAGCGGCTGTACCTGCAGCCCGATGATGTTCCGCCCTTCCCGAAGCTTCTCTGGCTCGAACTTGCGCTCCTGCTTCTCCGCGTACTTGACCCCCACGTTCACCTTGTTTCCTTTCGTCTTGGCCTGGGGCGAGAGGGGCAGGCGCAGGGCCGGGAGGTCCCCAGGCTGCACCCGCTGTCTCCCCCACACCCACACTGGGCTCAGCGGGCGTCCACCCGGCACCGACACTCACCATGCTGGCCAGGGCCAGCAGAGTGGACTGCACCTGGGTGTGGTTGGTGTTCTCGAACAGGTCGTTGGCCTCGAAGATGTCGTGGGGCTTCACCCCGTACTTGGTAATGGCCTTGATGAAGTTGCCAATGTTTTCCAGCTGGGGAGCGAGGAGGGGGGCGGTGGTCAGCGGGGCGGGGGCGGGGGCGGGGGCTGGGACGCGGAAGGGGCGGAGGAGGGGCCCACCTGGTGCCAGTTTTGGGTCGACTCGTTCACCTTCTTCACGGAGCCTGGCTGGAGTTTGTTGATGAACCTGGGGACGGGGGAGGGGAGTGAGCGGCGGCCCCCAGCGTCCACACCCATGGCCAGTCCAGCACGGAAGGGGCTCAAGCTGGCAGTCGCCTTCGTAGCTCTCAGGGCCCCCACCCCTGCCGCAAGTTACCCTATGCACCCCCACATAGGAAACATGGGGAACCAGCCGCGGCCTGTAGAGGGCGCTAGACTACGTCTCCTTATCGCAGTACATCCCAGTCCGCTGGCGGGGGCTGCCATGTCCCAGGGTCCTTGTAGTGGTGTGGACACAGCAGGGAGCCCCGAAGGGCCTCTCCTCTGACCACACTCATCCCTTCTTGATCTCGTCCAACCTGTGAAAGGCCACTGAGGCGCCCGAGTGCCCAGGATGTCCCTGCAGTCCGAGCCTCTCCCCTGGCACCTCCTCCCAGGCTTGTTTACTGTCCCCCTCCCCCCACCTTCCCCACAGCAGGTACCACTTCAGGCAGGTGTGTGAGTTTGATCAGTCAATTGACACCTCACACCCACCACCCCCCACCCCCCACCCCCGCCACACCACAAAAGCTCCCTGCAGGGACTTGTAAAACTTGTAGTGCCCGCATCCCCTGTGGGAGCCTGTTTGAATCCCGGCTGCTCCACTTCTGGTCCCGCTCTCTGCTGTGGCCTAGGAAAGCAGCAGAAGATGGCCCAAGTGCTTGGGCCCCTGCACCCACGTGGGAGACCTGGATGGAGCTCCTGGTTCCTGGCTTCAGATCTGCTCAGCTCTAGCCATTGTGGCCATCTTGGGAGTGAACTGGCGGATGGAAGACCTCTCTCTCCCTCTCTCTCTCTCTCTGCCTCTCTGTAACTTCGCCTTTGAAATAAAATAAATAAATCTTTGAAAAAAAAAAAAAAAAGCTCCTGTGTTCAGTGTCCCCAGGTACCAAGACCAGAGCCTGGCACACAACAGGTGCGCGTGATGCTTGATGCTTGTGGTGTGGACTTAGGGGCGGGGGCTGTGTGTCTGAGACCTGCACAGCCCCCCAGGCCCAAGTCACCAATGTGTCCTCCTTGGTCCTCATTCCCGGTGAACGGGGACGGACCAAGACGCACAGCCCCTGCCTTCCGTAAGCTTCCCAAGGACACGCTCTGGCCCTCATGGTCACCCTGCCCTGTGCAGATCGGGCCTGGCTGGGCTCAGGGGAGCCGCAAAGTCATGAGGGCCCACTGGTGACCCCGCGCGTTTTCGCGGTGACCTCCCTTTCTTGGGTCTCTGGAGGCCGTCGGGGGGATAGGCCCCAGGCAGCACAGCGGCTAAGTCTGCAGCTGTTCCCACTGGAATAGCGAGGCAATGTGTCAGCTGACCCAGCCTCAGTCTGCCTGGCCTGTTAAACGGGCACAATGATCCTTCGACTCCCCGAAGAACGCTCTCACACTGGATAGAAAGCGACTGGCTCAGCTCCAGGCGCAGTCACTTGTGGAGGGTTGGGGACAGCACAAGGCAGGCAGGGGCTGGGCCACGAGGGCCCCCCACTCACTCGCAGAGGATGATGCCGTCTTTGAGGCCGTCCATGAAGTTGTTCCCGATGCGGCGGCCCGTCACGCCCTCGATCCACTCCCGCAGCTCCTGCTCCCGCTGGTGGTCGTACTTCTGGGCCAGCTGGGGGTGGGGGACACAGGGCGGGCGGCGGGGGGAGTGGAGGCCTTGGCTCTGGGTGTCCAACCCAAGCCTCCCTCAGCCCCGGCTTTTCCTGACCAACTAAGGCGATTCTGCCCCCACGCCCAGGGAGGGGGGCGGGTGGGCTGGGGTGGCACCTGCCCAGGGGGCCATTCCGGGCATTCTGAGGTTTGGCACCGGAGGAGAGACAAAAGGGGGCAGGCGCCCAGAGCCAGGTCCTCGGAGCTGGGTTGGAGGGGGGGCGAGGAGGCGGCGCCTGGCCTCCTGGTTCCCCCTCCAGGCCAAACTTGGGGTTTAGCTTTCCCCTGGCCCTGCCCCTTTTCGCTCCCCCTGGTGGGAAGAGGGGGCACAGCAGACGGATGGGGAGGAGGGGAGCGCGGGAGGTGCCTGGTGCCGCCGGTTGACAGGGGACTGCTCTGTCTTACATCTCTGGCTGGCTGTCTCTCACTGTCCCCCACCACCCCCACCAAGATCCTGGCCCCTGGGACTGCGTCCCGGGCGAGGGGGGTGGGGGCATCTTCTTGCCTTTGGCTGTTGACCCACTGGGCATCCGTCAGTCTGTCCGTCCGTCTGGCTGGCTCTCTCTCCCCCAGCTGCGTCAGTCTCCCCCCCACCCCCCCCCCCGTCTCCATCACGCTGGGGGTGGGGCTCCAGCATCTCTGTCCCTGTAGGCCCCCCTCTCCCGCCTTAACTCCAGCTTCCTGGCATCCCCTGAGGGTGGGGCAGGTCTGGGTGCCAGCCGGTGCCCCTGCATCCCTGTCCCCGTCTCATCCCGCGCCCCGCCCGCCCCTCCATCCGAGCCTCCAGCTCCCGGCATCTCTGTCTCCACCTCCCGTTTATCCAGAACGTTCTGCTCTGGGGACAGGGGGCATCCAGCTGCCCCTTCTCCAGGCTGGACGGGGAGCCGGGGGAGGGAGCGGCCCCCTCACCTGGCCCCGGCCCTGCCGCCCCCCTCCCCACCAGCCCAGCTTTATAAAGCAAACCGGCCCTTATATAGCGTGGCCGGACTCCCAAGGCCGCCTTATATGGCTTGGCGGCTCCGCGAGGCTCTGGGGCCGGCACTGGGAGGGGGGGAGGAGGGGGGTGGCGCTGGGATCTGTCTGCAGCCCAAGCATCCGCCCCCTCCGCCAGCCCCAACGAGACCCACCGACCTAGGTACCAATCCCAGCTCCCGGGTTCCTCGCTGCGGGACCCTGGGGAAGAGCCACCCTGACCCTCAGTGTTCCTCTCTGTGAAATGGGGCTGGGGGGCGGGGACGATTGCAGCGGGGTGGGGAATTCGGGGTCTCTGCCCTGGAGACTCCGGCTCTAGCAGTGCACCTGCCCGACCTTGGCCGCTAGCTGTTTGTTCATCCTCAGAGGCTCCGTGTACCCATCCCTAGCATGACAGTGGTGGCATCACAGCGTGTTCTCACCTCTGCACTTGGGAGCCCTCCGCCCTCCGCCCCCCACCCCCAGCCGTGTCCCTCTCCCCTCAGGTGGCCTCGCTGGGAGCCTGGCCTCTCCAGTGCTCCCCAATTTCTTGGTCCAACTGGGGGGGGGTGTGGAAAAATCAACAGGCCTCCCCCTTCCAACCCCATCGGGGCACCCAGGTTTCACACAGGCCTCCCATCCACGGTGGGACGCACACCTCTGTTTCGGGGTGACTGTGGGCCCCCCGCTGTGCTCCTCCTGATAACAGCTGAGGGTTCTGGGGTGCTGACAAGGAGGAGAGAGGCAGCCCCCACCCCTACCCCAAGCCTCTGCCCCTTCCCCTCTCAGGTTCCGGATCACATGGGGCAGGCGGGGGGGTGGGGGGACGCAGGGCACGTGGGCCAGGCCAGGGAGGCCCTGCAGCCCTACCTTGTTCTTGACCTCGGCCGACAGCCCGTAGGCGGGCCCTCGGTTGAAGTGAGCAGAGGACATGGCAGCGGGTGGGCTCTGGCTGGGCGCAGCCTGGACGCCGAGGAGCGGGGGCGGCGGCAGCTGAGGCTCCGTCTGCACCCTCTCCGCTCCTCACAGGTTTTTGAAGCTCCGGAGGCGGCCCGGGTCTCTTCCAAGGCCGTCCCATTGGCCGCAGGGGCTGGCAAGGGGGCGGGGCGGGGCGCCTCCCCCCCCCCCCCGCCGCGGCCACCCCCCTCCCTCGTGATGTCAGGGGCTTGGTATTGGGAGCTGACTATGTCATTGTTTCCACCTCGAGGGGCAGCCTGCGTTATTCCGGGTGTGTGTGTGGGGGGGTCCTGGCCAGAGAGACCAGCTTTCCTCCACCGCTGCCCCCACTGCACCCCCCCACACCTGCCCTGGGGCCCGGTCTCCAAGTCTCTGTATCCGAGGTCATCTTTGGGGCTTGAGGCAAGACCGCCACCCATGCTGACATAGCAAGCAGCCCCCTCATTTCAGACACCAACAGTCGTGCCTCAGTCAAATCCTTTGACCTCTCGGGCCTCCACTGCTGTGTCTGTGAAATGGGTTCATGGGGGGTGTTGTGAAAAGCAGGCGGCACGGTGTCCCTGCAGTGTCCCCAGCGCAGCGCCCGGCACGGGCAGTGGCTCAGGCAGGAGCATTACTCTGTAGCAGGTCCAGCAGCCCAGGTCCGGCTCCTCCTAAGGACCTGGGGGAGCAGACATCTTGGCTCTTGCCCCCTCCATGCACCTGTGCTCACCTGAGCCACCGAGTGTTTCTATTAGCAGGTCCCTGGCCACAAGCGCCCCCGCGGAGCGCTGTCCCCGAGTCTCATCTTGTACCACGGGGGTAACGCTGCACCCACACCGCACCCCCCACGCCAAGGCCATGCCAGGGGCAGCTGGACGTCAACAACCTGCCACACGCTCCTGACATGCCAAGGCCACAGCCCCCGCCCCCAAGTCCACACCACAAGCATCACGCGCACCTGTTGTGTGCCAGGCTCTGGTCTTGGTACCTGGGGACACGGAACACAGGAGCTTTTATTTTTTTTTCCAAAGATTTATTTATTTTATTTGAAAGGCGAAGTTACAGAGAGGCAGAAAGAGAGAGAGAGAGAGAGAGAGAGAGAGAGAGAGAGGTCTTCCATCCGCCAGTTCACTCCCAAGATGGCCACAATGGCTGGAGCTTCGCAGATGTGAAGCCAGGAGCCAGGAGCTCCATCCGGGTCTCCCACATGGGCCATCAGACCCTCTTCTAAAAAATACTTATTGATTCGAAAGACAGGGTGATGGGGGCGGGGCAGGGGAGAGGAAGAGACAGACAGACAGACAGTCAGAGGTATCTTCCATTGGTTGGTTCACTCCCCAGATGCCCACAACAGCCAGGGCTGGGCCAGGCCAAAGCCAGGAGCCTGGAGCTCCACCCAGGTCTCCCACTTGGGGTGGCAGGTGCCCGAGAACTTGAGCCCACACCTGCTGCCCCCCCCCTGGGTGCACATGCGCAGGGAGCTGGATCGGAAGCGGAGCAGCCGGGACAGGAACTGGGGCTTCCGAGATGGGGACGCAGGTGCACAAAACCCACACCCTGAAATCAGACCTTGTCCTACCCACTCAGTCCTGAGATGGATGCCGTAATTACACGCACTTTACAGAAGGGGAAACTGAGGCACGGGGCCACCCAGCTGCCCCAGGGTAAAGTTGGGTTTCTCAAACTTGGGCATTGTTGGGAGTCGAGGCTGGGGGCTGTCTGTCCTGGGTGCCACGGGCCGTCCAGAAGCTTCCCTTGGGTGCTGGGATTGTGGCAAAATGGGTTAAAGTACTTCTTGCGACACCAGCATCACGTCTCACAGTTTTGAGTCCCGGCCGCTCCACTTCTGATCCAGCTCCCTGCTAACACAGCCGGGAGAGCAGCAGGCGATGGCCCCGGCGCCTCAGTGCCTGCCTCCCACCCCCTGGGAGACCCAGCTGGAGCTCCCGGCTCCTGGCGTCCCCTCACCCAGTGCCGGTGGTGGTGGCTGTGGGCAGTGAACCAGCGCATGGAAGATCAATCTGTGTAACGCTGCCTTTCCCGTCAGCACTCCCTTTAGACTTTTAGTTACGACAGGGAGAGGGAGAGACAGAGAGAGAGAGATCTTCCTTATGCTGGTTCACTCCCCAAATGGCCTCAACGGCTGGAGCTGCCTCAACCTGGTGCCAGGAGCCAGGGGCTTCCTCCAGGTCTCCCCGCGGGTGCAGGGGCCCAAGGACTTGAGCCATCTTCCACTGCTTTCCCAGGCCACAGCAGAGAGCTGGATGGGAAGAGGAGCAGCCGGGACTAGAACTGGCGCCCCTGTGGGATGCTGGCATCACAGGCGGGCTAATCCTTTAGTCGTGACAAACAGAAATATCCACAGATATTGCTAAATGTCCCAGGCGATGGGAAGTAGCTGGAAGCCCCTGGGTTAAGCCAGTGTGCCAAGGACCAGTTGATGGTGGGTCACGATGGATTCAAGATACAGTGAAATACACAAAATGAGTTCAAAATGCGCACTCGGGATATACTAAGTGCCCTGGATCTGTTAACTCACGCTTCCCAGCAGCCCCGGGAGGTGAGCGTCTGCGCGTCACACAGAAGTGACAGCCGACTGTGCAGGCGGCACAAACTGGAAGGCGGCGGAGCCGGGATTCGAACACGCAGCCCCAGCCCAGCGCCACAGGTCTCTCCTGCGCATGCGAGGACCCGCGCCTGCGCCCAGCCCGCGGCCGGCGCCCCCTGGTGGCCGGGCCGGGGCGGGGCCGGGGCCGGGGCGGGGCCGGGGGCGGGGCCGGGCCGGGCCGGGGGCGGGGCCTGGCGGGCTCGGGCGGCGGTGACGCCAGCGCTGACTCACGGGGCCCCGAGCTCGGGCCGGCCGCCGCTTGGCCATTTATAGCATCCGCGCCGGCTCTGAAGTCACGGCCAAGGCACGACGGGGGCGGGCAGGGGAGCTTGGGGCGCGCCCCCGCCCGATGGGGCAGCCGGGCGTCCCCCGAGGGGGTGGCGCTTTGTGGGTTTGTCTGATTCCTGGGATGCCGGCTCTGGGATGCTGCCATGGGGAAAAGTGGGCGCCCCTCCCCCGAACCCTGAGAGGACCCCCTGAATCCTGATGCTCAGAAAAGATACCCAAGCCCACCTCGACCTGAGGATCCTGGGGAGAGACTGGACCCCGCCCCCGCCCCTCCCCATTCTGCACCTGCCTCCTGGCCTGTCATCCCTAATGGCTTGTTCCAGGGCTGCTCCCTCCATACCCGGGTTTGCACGAAGCACAGATAATCTGTTAATCTCCCAGGGAGAAACTCCTAAGAGGCCAAGCCGCTCCCCCTGCTTGGTGCTGTTTCTGGAGTTCTCAAAACCCTGCACTACCAGCTTAAAAAAAAAATTTTTTTAAGAGGCAGAATGATAGAGAGACTTCCATCTGCCGGCTCATTCCCCAAATGGCTGTCTCTGAGCTGGACCAAGGCTGAAGCCAGGAGCCCAACGCTCCATCCGGGTCTCCCACGTGGGTGCAGGGGCCCTAGCACCCCAGCTATCCTGCCCTGCCTCACCCGGGCGCATCAGCAGGGAGCTGGACAGGAAGTGGAGCAGCTGGGGCTTGAACCGATGATGGGATGCCGGCGTGGAAGGGGGCAGCTTAGCTCACTGAGCCCTAAGGCCAGCCCCACACTGGCAGTGTTTGTTTTGTTTTAAATGTTTGTTTGAAAGAGCTAGAGAGAGAGAGAGAGAGAGAGAGAGAGAGAGAGAGAGATCTCATTTGCTGGTTCACTTCCCAGATGGCTGCAACCGCCGGAGCTGGGCCAGACTGAAGCCAGGAGCTTCTCCCAGGCCTCCCACACGGGTGCAGGGGCCCAAGCACCTGGGCCATCTTCCACGGTTTTGCCAGGCCACAGCAGGGAGCTGCCGGGACTCGAACCAGCGCCCATGAGGGATGCTGGCACCACAGGCAGCAGCTTTGCCAGCTGCATCGCAGCGCCGGCTCCAGGCCAGCGGCTCTGAACCACATTTCGGCAAGATCTGCCTGTGGGGCCTCCGTCTCTCGCTTCCTACGGCCGCTGTTGAAACGCCACCTCTGCCGAGCAGCCCTCCCTGACCACCTGTCTCAGGACGCTGGCATCCCCCACCCCTACAGTGAGGGACCAGGTAGACGCCAGGAACTCAACCCAGGGCTCCCACGTGGCTGGCAGGGACCCCAGCACCCATGACATCACTGCTGCCCCCCGGGGAGCAGGACGCTGGAGCGAAGCCAGACTCGACCCAGGCACTGCAGTGTGGGTGCAGGCGTCCCACACGCTCACCCCTAAAAAGGAGGATTGAACAAGGAGCCCCCGCCAGTCTCTCTCCACCTTCCTTTCCCCACAGCCCTGACAGTGCCCGTGGGCATGGGCTCCTTATCTGTCATCTGTAAGAACAGGAAGTGTTTCCCTGTCTCCCTCACCGTTCCATCCCCCCAGTGCCGCCCTCTCAGACCACTCACTGCGGGGGGGGGGGGGGCGCGGCCTGGGCCTCCAGTCCACATCTCCTGGAGATGCTGAGGCCTAGCGCACGCCCACGTGTCATCTCCTAGCACCTTGGGACTGACAGTGGAGGGGTGTGTGTGTGTGTGGGGGGGATCCTTCTTTATTTTAAATAATTCTTTATTTATTTGCAGGGCAGAGTGATACAAGAGAGAGAGGGAGGGAGGGAGGGCGAGGGGGAGAGGGAGCGAGGAGGAGGAGAGGGAGAGGAGGGAGGGGAGAGGGAGGGGGGAGAGGAAGGGAGGGGGAGATGGAGGGGAGAGGAAGGGAGGGGGAAGGGAGAGGGAGGGGGAGGGGAGGGAGGAAGGGGGTGGGGAGGGAGGAAGGGGTGGGGAGGGAGAGAGGGGGAGAGGGGAGGAGGTGAGAGGGAGGGGAGAGGGAAGGGAGGGGGAGAGAGGGAGAGGGAAGGGAGGGGGAGAGAGGGAGATGGGGAGAGGGAGAGGAGGGGGAGGAGGGGAGATTCTCATGGGTTGGTTCCCTCCCCAAATGCCCACAACCACAGCGCTAAGCCAGACTGGGTCTCCCACTGGCACTAAGGCCACCCGCGCTGCCTGTCCACCCTGGGTGGGCAGAGGGGGACTGGGGCAGAGGTAGGGGGCTGGGGCAGAGACTGGGGGGCTGGGCAGAGGCGGAGTGGGGCTGGGCAGAGACGTGGGCTGGGCAGAGGCAGGGGGGCTGGGGCAGAGGCGTGGGGGCTGGGCAGAGGCGGGGGGGGGGCTGGGCAGAGGCGGAGTGGGGCTGGGGCAGAGGCGGGGGGGGCTGGGCAGAGGCGGGGGGGGTGCTGGGCAGAGGCAGGGGGCCTGGGCAGAGGCGGGGGGGGCTGGGCAGAGGCAGGGGGCTGGGCAGAGGCGGGGGGGGGGCTGGGCAGAGGCAGGGGGCTGGGCAGAGGCAGGGGGCTGGGCAGAGGCGGCGGGGGGGGGGGATGCTGGGCAGAGGCGGGGGGGGGTGCTGGGCAGAGGCGGGGCTGCAGGTCGGGGGTCTCTGCACACCGCGTCGCCGGTGCTCGCATTCCTGGGACGGATACCAGGGCGATGACGGTGACCGGCTCCTCCTTGCGTCACACCGGGAAGCGCCATGACGGACGTCACCGTGACTCACCGCCGATGCTGTCCCCGTCGGTCCCTTGGCTGCGTGTCTCCGCTGCGGAGCTGCCGTTCCCCGTGGTCACCGTGAGGACCGCGCGCGGAGGCGAGCTCCACGCGGAGCGTTCTGCTCCGTGTTAACAGACATGTGGAAGTCGACGATAAATACGAAAACAAGACACCACGACTTCAACGGGGGAGGCATCGCGAGCTCAGAGAGACGCGGCCCGGCCGGCGACCCGATCGCCACCCACGCGTGCCCTCGCCGCGCGGGGAGCAGAGTGAACGGAGTCTGCGCGTACCTGCAGGCGCCCGGCAGGGGGCAGCAGCGCGCGCAGACGCTGCCCTCTGGACCGGAGCGCGCGCCCTTCTGGACCGGCAGCTGATTGGCTACAGCTCCTCTCAGATGGGCCAATCGCAGGAGTCCTGGTGGGGGCGGATGTGCTGCGGCTGCGCAGAGTCGTTTCGGCATCCTCAAGTTCGTGACGTGCGTTGCAGGCCCTTTGCCAGTTCTCAGAGCCGTAGAGGCTGCGAGGAGGAAGAAATGGGGTCGGCTTGAGGCTTAGCGGCCAAAGCCGCCGCTGGCAACCCATGTGGGCACAGGTTCCAGTCCCTGCTGCTCCATTTCCTGTGCTAACGCGGCTGGGAAATCAGTGGAAGATGATGATCCACGTGTTTCGTCCCCTGCCACCACCCACGTGGGAGACCTGGATTAAGCTCCTGGCTTCAGTCTGGCCCAGCCCTGGCTGTTGCAGCCATTAGGGGAGTGAAACAGAGGATGGAAGATCTTCCCCCTCCCCGCCTGTAACTCTCTCTTTCTCTCTCTCTTTCTCTCTTTCTCTTTCTCTTTCTTTCTTTCTTTCTTTCTTTCTTTCTTTCTTTCTTTCTTTCTTTCTTTCTTTCTTTCTTTCTTTCTCTTTCTTTCTGACAGGCAGAGAGGACAGTGAGAGAGAGAGAGAGAGAGAGAGAGAGAGAGAGAGAAAGGTCTTCCTTTTGCTGTTGGTTCACCCTCCAACGGCCGCCACGGCAGGTGCGCTGCGGCCGGCGCACCGCGCTGATCCGATGGCAGGAGCCAGGTGCTTCTCCTGGTCTCCCGTTGGGTGCAGGGCCCAAGCACTTGGGCCATCCTCCACTGCACTCCCTGGCCACAGCAGAGAGCTGGCCTGGAAGAGGAGCAACCCCGACAGAATCTGGCGCCCCGACTGGGACTAGAACCCGGTGTGCCGGCGCCGCAAGGTGGAGGATTAGCCTAGTGAGCCGTGGCGCCGGCCCTCTCATGGTTTTAAAAGTAGACTTTTAGGGCAGCTGTTGTAACAGCGAGGTAAGCCAGCACGTGAGATGCGTGCATCCACGTGGGAGTGCTTGCTTCCAGTCCAGGTTCCTGCTATGCGCCTGGGAGGCAGCAGATGCTGGCTCGAATACTTGAGTCCCTGACACCACGTGGGAAACCCAGATGGAGTTCCTGGCTTCAGCCTGGCCTGGGCCCAGCTGTTATGAGTATTTGGGGAGAGAACCAATGGGTAGAAGATCTCTGTCACTCTATCTTTAAATAAATAAATCAATCTTTCAGAAATCAACAGGGTGTCCCAGCAATGCAAGCCCCACGCACTGCCCTCGTGACCAGGTCACAGGAGCAGGATGGCCTCCATAAGCACTCAGACCCCAGTACCCAGGATCGACAAAGGGCTGGGGGCTGATGGAAGATGGCATAGCCACTGGTGAGGAAAAGCAGCCAATTCTGAGTCTGCAGAGAGAAAGGGGAAGCCGCTGGCTGGGCGGATACACAGCTATGCAGATGGCAGCCCATGGGCTTAGCTCATAATCCCAGAAGAACAGACAGAGGCAGAAGCAAGAAGGGACAGGTGTTCAAAGATGGACTAAGCCTCAGAAACTCATCCATTCCTTTATTATTATTATTATTGTTATTATTAGTCGTAGTCGTAGCAGTAGCAACTATTCGGTGCCTAGAAGGTTCCAGGCCCTGTTTCTGATGCTTGGGATAAGGAATAGAAGACAAATCAGGGGGCTGGCGCTGTGGCTTAATGGGTAAAGCTGTCGCCTGCAGTGTTGGCATCCCTTGCAGGCTCTGGTTCGAGTCCCGGCTGCTCCTCTTCCGATCCAGCTCTCTGCTGTGGCCTGGGAAAGCAGTAGAGGATGGCCCCAGTGCTTGGGCCCTCGCACCAGCGTGGGAGACCTGGAAGAAGCTCCTGGCTCCTGGCTTCAGATCAGCTCAGCTCCAGCTGTTACGGCCACTTGGGGAGTGAAGCAGTGGATGCAAGACCTCTCTCTCTCTCTCTCTCTCTCTGTAACTCTGACTTTCAAGGAAAAAAAATAAAAAAGACAAATGAACAGCTTCCCACAACGGGTGGGATTTCTCTCAAACAAATATATAATTTCTTTTTGTGCAAAACAAAAATAAGAAGCGGGCAGAGGACCGAGTGAATGTGACTGCGGCCTCGTCCAGCTGCAGTCCACTTACCACAGGGCAGATAGCCAGAGGCATGAGCCCAAGTCTGTGAGCTGAAGGCGGCAGGGGGCCTGCCCGTCCTCACTCTGGGTAGCTCTAACCAAGCCAGGGGGGTGGTGCGGCAGAGCCTCGAATCTACCTCTGCCTAGGCTGCCTCGGGGCTCCGGAGCTGGGCCAATCTCACGCTGAGAAGCTGCCCAGAGGGGTCCCCTGCCCGCCCCCGCGCAGCGCAGACCCAGGGTGGAGCATTGCAGAGAGGAGGCGGGACAAGTCAGGCCACGCCCCTTCCAGTGCCCCGCCCCCTGCACCTGGCGAGGCTGCCGAACACAGAGGCAGGCTGAGGCGCCCATTAGTCAGGACTCAGAACCACAGGGAGGAACAGCCGTGGCCATCGTGCCGTGGCCCCCGATTACACCTGAGGCACCTGCTCTACCTGAGCATCCAGCTCCTCCCTCTCGGTGCCATCATGACCTGAGACACGGGGGTCATGATGGGGGGCTGCACACCCAAGGAACCCACTCGCTGTGTGTCTCACAGACACACCCTCGCGGGCACGGCCTGCTCTGGCGGACCCTGAGGAGCACACAGCCAGCATCACTGCCCCTACGGTGACCGTTCACGTCACTCTTTCCCGGGCCGCCCAGACTTTCCGAGTCCCCAGGTCGCGGGAGCCTCTCACCGTCTTAGGGGCGTGATCTCTCGCGTCATGGAGCGGGTGATTCTCCTTCCTATTGGTGCTTCTCCACATGTGGGCGGGACCTACAGAAACCCACGTTCGTGATTTGCTGTCTCCCAGGCGGCCCCGTGACCCGGAAGCTCTGTTAGCCAACATGGCGGCGCCCAGCGGCGAGACGGAGCCGGGTCGCCGTTCGCGTCCCACAGCGTGAGTAGGTAGGTGGCGCGTGGGATTTGCTGGGTTCCAGGGAGTTCCACTTCGGGCCCGGCAGGGCGGGATGGCGAGCTCAGAAGGAGTCGGCGCTATAGAGCCAGGGCGCCATGACCTTTTGGGGTGGGGGGGGCGGGGACCTGACGGGAAAGGTTGTCTGCGAGGTGCCCCGCGGCCTGACGGTCCGAGTCTCCCGTTTTGTAGAAGACCTCTCGTTTGCATAGAGACCTGAACGGCCAGAGGCGGCTCCCCGGAGGAGGGAGAAGCAAGTGCGGAGTCTCTGGGACTGGAGGACACTTGGCCTTGGTTCAGAAGCAACGTACCGGGGGCCTGCATGCGGGTAAAGCTGGCCTGGGACTCCGCCATCCCAGGTGGCCACGGGTGTGTGTCCTGGCTGCTCCACTTTTTTTTTTTTTTTTTTTTTTTTAAGATTTATTTATTTATTTATTTGAAAGGCAGAATTACAGAGAAACAGAGAGAGGTCTTCCATCAGCTGGTTCACTCCCCAGTTGGCTGCATCGGCCAGAGCTGGGCTGATCTGGATCCAGGAGCCTGGAGCTCCACCCGGGTCTCCCACGCCGGTGCAGAGGCCCAAGGACTTGGGCCATCCTCCGCTGCTTTCCCAGGCCACAGCAGAGAGCTGGATCGCAAGTGGAGCAGCCGGGACTCGAACTGGGGCCCATATGGGATGCTGGCGCTGCAGGCCAGGGCTTTAACCCACTGCACCACAGTGCTGGGCCCTAATTTATACTAATGTATGGTGTTTTTGTTTTTGTTGTTGGTGGTGGTGTTTTTTGTTTGTTTTTTTGTTTTTTTTTATTTTTTATTTTATTTTATTTTTTTTTGACAGGCAGAGTGGACAGTGAGAGAGAGAGACAGAGAGAAAGGTCTTCCTTTGCCGTTGGTTCACCCTCCAATGGCCGCCGCGGCCGGCGCGCTGCGGCCGGCGCACCGCGCTGATCCGGTGGCAGGAGCCAGGAGCCAGGTGCTTTTCCTGGTCTCCCATGGGGTGCAGGGCCCAAGCACCTGGGCCATCCTCCACTGCACTCCCTGGCCACAGCAGAGAGCTGGCCTGGAAGAGGGGCAACCGGGACAGAATCCGGCGCCCCAACCGGGACTAGAACCCGGTGTGCCGGCGCCGCTAGGCGGAGGATTAGCCTAGTGAGCCGCGGCGCTGGTCTTGTTTTTTAAGATTTAATTTGCAAGGCAGAGTGTCAGAGAGAGAGAAAAATCTTCCATCCACCAGTCACTCCCCACATGGGTGGCAGGAACCAAGTACTTGGGCTGTCAGCTGGCGCCTCCCAGGTGCATGAACAGGGAGCTGGGTCTGATGTTCAGATTAGCCTGGACTCAGGCTGGCAATTTGATGATAGATGCTGCTGTCCCATCATTGGCTTAACCTGCGGTGCCACAGTGCCCCTAATGTGTGAGTGTGTGTGTTTTAAGATTTATTTGAAAGGCAGAGGCAGAGCGAGAGAGACAGAGAGACAGAGAGAGAGGTCCTCCATCTGCTGATTCACTCCCCACATGTCCGCAGCAGCTGGAGCTGAGCCAATTCAAAGCCAGGAGCTTCTTCATGTCTCCCACGCAGGTGCAGGGGCCCAAGGACTTGGGCCATCTTCCACTGCTTTCCCAGGCCACAGCAGAGAACTGGATGGGAAGTGGAGCAGCCGGGACTTGAACCTGTGACCGCATGGGATGCCAGTGCTGCAGGCAGCGGCTTGAGCTGCTACGCCACAGTTCCGGCCCCAAAATGAATATTTTTAAAAGCCTCCTCCATGGGGAGAACTGGCGAGAAGCTCATAAGGGCAGGAGCTCATAGATTGTAGAGGGGGAGAAATGGGTGCCTTTGCAGCTGGTCACCCAGGTCGGTCGATGGATTGTGTGGGCAGGGGCAGGGCACTCTGAACTGACTCCTCGGCGTGTGCCCTGAGCCACTGGCAGTGGTGGTGCCCTTGGCTTGGAGCCAGAGGAACACGTTCGCGCTGGCGTGTCCGTTTGGAGCTAGTTCGAGGGTGAGACGGCCGGGTGCGTGCCAGAGGGGCGGGTCAGTGTGGGAGCTGTCGCCACGTGGCTGGGTCAGGGCCAGGATTTTGTGTTTCTGGTAACCCTGCCTCCCAGGGTTTTAACAGGAAGCTGGGAGCAGAGCAGAGCTGGGACGCAAGCCCACGCACTGGCTTATGGGATGGCAGTGTCCCAACCCAGGGCTTACCTACCAGGCTGTGGAGTCAGGCATCAACCCCAGCTGCATATTAGGGCCATTAGGGTGCTTTAAATGCTGCTGCCTGGGCAGCTATGGTGCTGCAGGTGTAGCTGCTGCCTTGGGGGCGCCAGCGTCCCACACGGGGGTGCCTGGCTCCAGTCCCGGCTGCTCTGCTTCTGGTCCCGCTTCCTGCTGGTTGTGCACATCCTGGGAGGGGGCAGAGAAGGACTGAAGTACTTGAGTCCCTGCGATCCACGCCGGAGGCCCGGACACAGTTCTGAGCTCCTGGCTTTTGTAGGCATTTGGGGCAGTGAGAACCAGTGGATGCAAGAACGATCAATTGATCTCTCTCTCTCTCTCTCTCTCCCATTCTGCCTTTCAAGTACATAATTAAAAAAATAAAATCCTGATGCCTGGGCCCCCCTCCAGACAGTCTGCATATCTGGATGTGGCCCGGGTTTGGGGATTTTTCAGGGCTGCCAAAATGAGTCTAAAGGGAGCAGACTTTAAGAACCACTAGGGAAGACTTGTTTCTCTTCTATGGCATGAAGTGGTGTCCAGTTCAGAATTAAAAGTGAAGCCAGTTGAGGTCAGCGAAACGGAAACACAAACCAGAGCTGTATCCAGGAACGGAGAGAGCAACACATTGAATGATACCTCAGGGTAGCAGGCAGGCAGATGCAGAGTGTGTGAGAGAGGGAGAGGGAGAGGAAGAGGGAGAGGGAGGGAGGAGGTGGAGGGGGAGGGAGAGGGAGAACTTCCCCCTGTTAGATCACTCTCCAATGTCTGACCCAGGCCAGGCCAAAGCACCCAGGCTGCCTTCTGCTGCTTTCCCAAGTCAGCAGGGAGCTGGACCGCAAGTGGAGCAGCCAGAGCCTGACCCAGCGCCCACACAGGCTGCAGCCGCCCCCACTCTGCCACAGTGCCGCCCCCACGTAGACGTCAGAGAGGTGGAGCAGGAGTTAGAGGGGGCCTGGGCCAAGGTGGGAGCCACCAGAGAGGGCTTAAATGGTGACAGACAGGGTCTGGAAACTTCCCGGTTCATTCTGTGGAAGCCAGCGCTCGCTAGCCCGGTGGCCCGGCCACACAGATGCTGCAGGGAGACCGCAGGCCCAGCCTGTGAGGGGCGCGGGTGCCAGCGTCCGCACGACCACAGGGCATTTACGTTAGGGACGTAAGGTTAGGTTGACACCTGAAAACCAGCTCACAGGCTCCGCGTGCCAGCAGAGCGAGGGACAAAATGCAGTAGCCCTCCTGATGAAAGCACTCCCCGGCAGGGGAGGGGTCTTCCCCAGCCCCAGGAGCCCCCGGCTGACGCCGGGCGCGCCCCTGAGGGCCCGGTGCTCCGGGGAGGCTGTGCTCAGCACCTCTGCTCCTCGTGGTGCTGGAGGCTGCGGAGAGGAAGAAGAAAGGGAAGGCGGGCAGACCGCGAGGGGAGGAGGGCAGCCTCTGTGCAGTGCTGTGTCCCGTGTGGACAGTCCCCGCAGGTCCACGGGAAACACGTTCACTAGCCAACACACTCAGCCCGCTTCCAGGACACAGCGTAGACTCAAATTCTGTCCACTAGCAGTGACCAATGCAAAGATAACATTAAGACAGTTCCATGTCTTATTGAAGAATAAAATAATTAAGACTAAATTATTTAGGGGTCGGCGCTGTGGCGTAGCGGGTAAGGTGCCGCCTGCAGTGTTGGCATCCCATATGGGCGTTGGTTCGAGTCCCGGCTGCTCCACTTCTGATCCAGCTCCCTGCTAACGCCCTAGGAAAGCAGTGGAAGATGGCCCAAGTCCTTGGGCCCCTGCACCCACGTGGGAGAAAGCTCCTACCTCCTGGCTTCGGATTGGTGCAGCTCCGGCCGTTGTGGCCATCTGGAGCGTGAACCATTGGATGGAAGACTTCTCTCTCTACCTCTGCCTCTCTGTAACTCTGCCTTTTAAATAAATAAATCTTAAAAAAAAAAAAAAGACTAAAAGTTATTTAAGGACTTAAACATTGAAAATTAAAATCCACTGTTGAGATAAAGAAGTCTTAAATAGACTGTGTTCACTGGTCACAGGATAGTACTGTCCAGATACCCGTAATCTCCACATTGAGCTAAAGTGTCCAGAGCTGGCATTTTTGCAGAAATTGACAGCTGATTATCAAGTTGATTTTTTTAAAAGACTTATTTATTTGAAAGGTAGAGTTACAGAGAGGGAGAAACGGAGACAAAGATCTTCCATCTGCTGGTTCACTCCCCAAATGCTGCAATGGCCAGGACTGGGCTGATCCGAAGCCAGGAGCCAGGAGCTTCTTCCTGGTCTCCCCCATGGGTGCAGGGGCCCAAGCACTTGGGCCATCGTCCACTGCTTTCCCAGGCCACAGCAGAGAGCTGGATTGGAAGAGGAGCAGCCGGGACTTGAACCGGCACCCATATGGGATGCCTGCTGGTGCCACAGGCAGAGGCTTAGCCTGCCGTCACCGGAGAAAAGGCTGGCGGCTGAGCCGAGAGGAGAGGCAGAGGACGCAGTGCCTCTGAGCCGCCGCCTGTTTGGACTCCCCAGGTGTGTAAGGGAGCCTGTTTACCCCCCTGAGTCCTAGGGGAGGGTTTGTTGGGTGAAAATGAGCAAATTCCTCCCCAGATTTGCTGGTGCTGGGTAGAGTAGAGGGGCTTCCCCTAGGGCGTCCAAGAAGGTTTTATTGCCCCGTGTTATCAGGTCCTGAGAGAGAATTCTGGGAGCTTTCCTGGGGGGAAGGGCTGGGACCACCTGGGAGGTTATCAGGGTCTGAGCCGGACATCGAAGTCCAAAATGCTGGGCTTCAGGCCTGTCTCACACACACACAGGCTACATCTCTGACTTCCTGCCTAACACTCCTCCAGCGCCACAGCGCCAGCCCTCAGGTTGATATTGAATTGTGCGGGGCCGGGAATAGCCAAAGCAACCATTAAGGAGAATGGAGTCTGAAGACTCAAAAAAGTGTCTGATGTCAAAGCCTACCACAGAGCTACAGTAATCAAAACAGGGCAGTCCTGGCCCAAGACTCGGCAGGAGAGAGCTGGGGGCGCAGAGGTCGACTCTTAGATTTATACTCAGGGAGAGTGCCAAGGGTGAGGGCCGCTCGCCTCCTCATAGGTCCAGCTACACCCTGCAGACACCCAGGCGACGTGAACCCTTCCCTCACACCGTACGTGGTATCCCAGCTAGATCACAGACGTAGGCACAGGTGCAGGCGCAGGCGCTGTGAGTCTCAGGAGAAAATGTTAGGTCTGGGATAGCTCGGGGTTCTGGTCTTTGGTACCCCCAGAAAGGAGAGGCAGAAAAAGGAGACCGACCTCAACAGAGACAGGTTGCTTTATTGGAAGCAAAGAGGTTGGCAACAGACTTCTTGTGAAGAGACAACGCACTGGGCGCATTTGGGACTCCAGTTTTACCCGGTTAGGAGGGAATTCGCCACGGGGTGGGGTGGGGGTGTAGAAGGCAGCTGGCAGAAGAGTAGGGGGCTCTTTGAAGTCCTGGCGCTGTGGTGTAGCGGTGAAGCCGCCGCCTGCAGAGCCAGCATCCCATATGGGTGCTGGTTTGAGTCCCGGCGGCTCCACTTCCCACCCAGCTCTCTGCTGTGGCCTGGGAAAGCAGTAGAAGATGGCCCAAGTCCTTGGGCCCCTGCACCCACATGGGAGACCCAGAAGAAGCTCCTGGCTCCTGGCTTTGGATCAGCACATACAGCCAATTGGGGAGTGAAGCAGCGGACGGAAGGCCTCTCTCTCTCTCTCTCTCTCTGCCTCTCTGTATCTCTGCCTTTCAAATAAATAAATCTTTTTTTTAAAAAATGAAGTCTTTGGGAATTTCGCCCTTATCAGTTTCATAGCTGCCCTGTGCAGCTTATCTGTTTTTCCATTTGCATTGGGAGGAGTGGAGAAGTCTGGTCAGGCCCCCAGGATCTCAACAAAAGCTGGGGGGGCGGGGGGAAGTGCCACAAGTCCTTTAGAAAACAGCCGCAAGTCCTCGTGAGCGTGGGCTGGGCAAAAACACTACCACTAGGGGAGTAAAGGCAAACTGGACACAGTGCGCATGATAACATCAGGGGACAAAAGGCAACCCACAGAATGGAGAAACTAGTTGTGAGTCACAAGGGCTTGGTACCCAGAATATAAAAGAATTCTTGTGTTTTTTTTTTTTTTTTAAACATGTATTTATTTATTCAAAAGGCAGAGTTACCGAGAGGTCTTCCATCTGCTGGTTCACTCCCCAAATGGCAGTAAAGGCCAAGACTGGGCCAGGCCAAAACCAGGAGCCAGGAGCTTCCTGCAGGTGTCTCGCGTGGGTGCAGGGGCCCAAGCACTCAGGCCATCTTCTGCTGCTTTCCCAGGCGCATTAGCAGGGAGCTGGATTGGAAGCGGAGCAGCCAGGATTCGAACCAGTGCCCATATGGGATGCCAGCATTGCAAGCGGCGGCTTAACCCGCTATGCCACAACACCAGACCTAAAAGAACTCTTAAAAAAGATAACTATCCCAGTTTTTTAAATGGACAAGGACTGAAGTAGACATTTCTCCTTCACACCGGTCAGTGAGTGCATGGAAGGACGCCCAGTCCATTCATTGGGAAAATACAAATCCAGAACACGAGGAGCCGCGTCCGGCCGAGCAGTGAGGAGGACGCGGGGAAGCGGAGCCCGTGCGCCTCCTGGGAGGATTCTGGGCGCGTGTCACAGCCAGGCCGGAGTCCTGCCGTTCCACAGACGGTAGCGGTTCAGGGAGCCTGTGTCCTCCCGTCCGTCTCGGGAAAAGCAGGGTCTCGTGTTCGCACCGAAGCTCACACACGGACGTCCACGGACGTGCCAGCGGTACCCCCACTGCCTGCCAAGTGAGGAGGGGTAAGGGAAACGCGGTCACCAAGCGATGGCATCCCTCGAGCAGTTCAGAGGCACAAGGGCACCGTGGCCGTGGTTCAGAGGCCCCTGCGACACCAGCATCCCTTCCAGGGGCGCCGGTTCGAGTCCTGCCTGTTCCTCTCGCGACCCGGCTTGTGAACACGCCTGGGAAGACAGCAGAAGGCGGCCTGCATAGCTGGGGCCCCGCCACCAGCTGGGATATGGCTTCCTGGCTTCAGTTTTAGCCTGGCCTGGCCCTGGTCGTTGCAGGTATTTGAAGTCAGCCCGTGGATGGAAGATAGCTCCCGCTGTCTCTCTCTTGCTCTTCCTGTCAAATAATCATTTGTTTAAATCTTCCTTTCAAATAAACACTTTTTAAAAAATCACAAAGATCTTTGTTGGTTGTATAACACCGACCACACGTGGCTCAGTAGATGAATCCTCCGCCTGCGGCGCCGGCATCCTATGTGGGCACTAGTTTGAGTCCCAGCTGCTCCTCTTCTGGTCCAGCTCTCTGCTGTGGCCCAGGAAGGCAGTGGAGGATGGACCAAGTGCTTGGGCCCCTGCACCTGCGAGGGAAACCAGGAAGAAGCACCTGGCTCCTGGCTTCGGATCAGCACAGCTCCAGTCATTGCAGCCATTTCGGAGTGAACCAACGGACAGAAGACCTCTCTCTCTCTCTGCCTCTCCACTCACTGTCTGTAGCTCTACCTCGCAAATGAGTAAATAAAATCTTAAAAAAGAAAAAAGCCCCACAATTTTATTTGTTCTTTAAAGGGTGAGCTATATAGTATATGAATAAAACTTTTAAAAAGGGGCCGGCACTGTGGCACGGCAGGCTAAGCCGTGGTCTGCAGCACCAGCCTCCCATCTGGGTGCTGGTTCAGGTCCCAGCTGCTCCACTTCCGATCCAGCTCTCTGCTGTGGCCTGGGAAAGCAGTGGAAGATGGGGCAAGTGCTTGGGCCCCTGCACCTGCGTGGGAGACCCGGCGGAAGCTCCTGGCTCCTGGCTCCGGATCGGCCCAGCTCTGGTCGTTGCTTCTATTAGGGGAGTGAACCAGCTGATGGAAGACCTCTCTCCCTAACTCTGCCTTTCAAATAAGTAAATAAATAAATCTTTAAAAAGAAGAATGACATAGGGAGAGGGAGCAAGTTCCTGAAGTTATTGAAGGGTTTGGCCCAGCAGCCCCCCCACCCCACCCCCCCCCCCCCACCCCGCCATGGATTGCAAGGTCGCCTTCGTCTGCCTTGTGGGTGAGCAATCCTTGGGGCTGGAGGAAGTGGTGAGGGGACCCGGGTTTGGCCACAGGGCCTGGGACGAGCCCTCGCACGCAGGGTCCCGTCTGCCCACCAGGCTGATGCTGTCTCTTGTTTCTCGACCAGGTCCTGTTAGGAGCAGAGGCATGAGCTGGGCCCAAGCCGCCCTGCTGGCCCGAGGCCTCTCCAGGGGCTGGGGAGGCCTGTGCGGGGCCGCCCTCAGGGGAGCCCCCTTCTCACAGGTAACCACCAGCCGGGCGTCTGGGGAGCGGAAGGAGCAAGGCCTGGCTCGGCTGGTCTGCATCTCCCGCGGGGGTGGCGGGCACCCGGGTACTTGGGCCGTCATCCCTGCTGCCTCCCAGAGTGCGCATGCGCAGGGCGCTGGCCTCACGCAGAGCTGCATCTGGAACCCAGGCTCCAACGGGGGACGCGGGCAGCGTATCTCATACTGAGGGCCCGGTGTGGGTCCAGCTTCCTACGAAGGGGCAGCCCGGGAGGTACCTGATGGAGTTCTTGGATCCCAGCGTCGCTCTGGCTGACCGCCCCGGGCTGCTTACAGGCAAACACAGGCGCCCCGAGCTCTCCGGGGTGTGCACACAGCCCCCGGCCAGGTCCGCGGCCCCAGCGCCGCCCCTTCCTTGCCTTTGGAAGATGTCCGTGGTGGGAGCCCACTGCAGTGGACCCCTTTGTAGCAGAGCTGCGTGGCCCAGATGTGCTTACAGCTGTCAGGGACGCGTGTGCGCTTATCTCCAGATGGCCGCCCCGGCATTGCCCTCCCCCAGCCCCACGCCAGCCCCCTTGGGTTGCTAACCACAGCACCGGCCTTCCGGGATATGCCTGCCACCAACTCCCCTGCGGAAGCAGGCCTGCCAGGCTCCAACCCGCGTCCCTTCCCCAGGTCGCGGCCCTGGCCCTGCGGGGCCTCCACCGCAGCGCGGCGGCCTGCAGCTCCGACCTGTCGCTGGTCCCCAGCCCACCCGAGTCCCAACGCAGGCCCGTCAAGGTCCTGGAGCCCCACGAGGAGCTGTTCAAGCAGGCGCCGGGCGGGGAGCGCGACAAGGCCAGCTTCGTGCGGGCGGTGCAGTGCTTCGGGCAGCAGGACGTGCGCAGGCGCGGCCACGTGGACTTCATCTACCTGGCGCTGCGCAAGATGCGGGAGTTCGGCGTGCAGCGGGACCTGGCCGTCTACAACCTGCTGCTGGACGTCTTCCCCAAGGAGGTCTTCCGGCCGCGCAACGTCTTCCAGCGCATGTTCGTACACTACCCGCGGCAGCAGGAGTGCGGCGTCGCCGTGCTGGAGCAGATGGAGCAGCACGGTGAGGCGGCCGCCCCTGCCTCCCGGGGCCAGGTTCCCTGCCCGGGGTCTGCGCGCGGACCCCACAGCTCGCTCCCTGCCCGGGGTCTGCGCGCGGACCCCACAGCTCGCTCCCTGCCCGGGGACTGCCCGCGGACCCCACAGCTCGCTCCCTGCCCGGGGTCTGCGCGCGGACCCCACAGCTCCCTCCCTGCCCCAGCCCCGGCTCCCTGCCCGGGGTCTGCGCGCGGACCCCACAGCTCTCTCCCTGCCCGGGGTCTGCGCGCGGACCCCACAGCTCCCTCCCTTCCCCGGCGCAGGGGTGATGCCCGACACGCAGACGGAGTTCCTGCTCACGCAGATTTTCGGGCGTAGGAGCTACCCCATGCTGAAGCTGGTGCGCATGAAGCTGTGGCTCACCCGCTTCAAGAACGTCAACCCCTTCCCCGTGCCCCTCCACCTGCCCCCCGACCCCGTGGACCTGGCCAAGCTGGGCTTGCGGCACATGGAGCCCGACCTCAGCGCCAGGGTCACCGTCTACCAGGTAGGCGCTCTGCCCCGCGCTGGGACGGGCCCCCGCGTGCCTCCCGAGAGTGCTGGCGCGGCGAGCCCTCTGCCGCCTTCCCGCCACAGCTGCTTTGCTTTCGTCGGCGAGAGCCAGAGGCACCCGTGGATTCGCCCCCCAGATGCCCACCACAGCTGGGGCTGGGCCAGGCTGAAGCCCCCAGCACTTGCCCCGTCCCCTGCCGCCTTCGAGGGTCTGGGGCTGGAACCCCGGCACTCCGATTAGGGGTGCAGGTCTCCCAGCCCCGGCACCAGCCAGCCACCCTTCAGTCTAGCTGTGGGCTGCTGGTATTGCCACTGGATAGAAGGGGGGCGGGTTTGAGAGACGTGGAGGAGGCAGGCCCAGGGCGCGGGTTCCACACTTGCTGGGACACCCCCACCCCCACCCCCGTCTCAGGCTTCTCTGCAGGGGTTGTGGGCTCAGGAGCTTCCTCCCCAACCCTTCCTTGCAGATGTCTTTGCCCAGCGACCCAGCAAGCCCCGAGGAGCCCGCCCAGCCCCACATTGTGGGTAAGGCTCTGACCTGGTTCCCCCTGGGCCTGCTGGGCGGTGGGCTCCGCGGGCCCTTGGGCAGAGCCCCTGAGCCAACACCAGGCACTCCTGTCTCCTCCGCAGGAATCCAGAGCCCCGATCAGCAGGCCGCCCTGGCCCGCCACAACCCAGCCCGGCCCATCTTCGTGGAGGGCCCCTTCTCCCTGTGGCTGCGGGACAAGTGTGTCTACTACCACATCCTCAGGGCTGACTTGCTGCCCCCCGAGGAGAGGGTGAGGTCCCGAGCCTGCCAGCCTGGGCTCCCAGGGGCTCGTGGGAGGCGCTGGGAGGCGGCGGCTGCAGGGCGCGGCCTCTGAGGCTGCCCGCACCTTACTCCCTGGGGTAGGACGTGGAGGAGGTCCCGGAGGAGTGGAGTCTCTTCTACCCAATGCAGCTGGACCTGGAGTACGCCAGGAGTGCCTGGGACGACTCCGAGTTTGACATCAACGAAGGTAACACCGGGACTCCAGCCGCCCCTCGGGCAGCTTCCTGAGCCCAGGAGCCCTCTCCCCTTCCTTCCCACATCCGTGGAGCCCCTCTGTGCGGGCCTGGTAACCCCGGAAAACAGGCAGGCTGCACTCCGGGGGCCCGGGAGAGCAGGCAGCCGGCCTCCAGTGGGGCTCAGGGGGACTCCCCGGCCAGGGCTGGGAGGCCCAGGAGGTGACGCCCGGAGGTGCTTGTGCAAAGGTTGGGGGGTGGGGCAGAGGACCTTAAAGGGTCATGGGCGCAGGGCAGCCGCCGCCGCCGCCGCCGCCCGAGCTCTGAGCGCGCCTCTCTCCCAACAGTGGAGGAAGGCCCCATCTTCGCCATGTGCATAGCGGGCGCGCACGACCAGGCGACACTGGCCAAGTGGATCCAGGGTCTGCAGGAGACCAACCCAGCGCTGGCCCGGATCCCCGTGGTGTTCCGCCTGGCAGGGTCCGCCGGGGAGCTCCTGACGTCCTCAGGGATGGAGGAGCCGCCCCCGCCGCGCCCCGAGGCCCAGGAGGAAGAGGAGGTCCCGCAGCGACAGCAGCAGGGCCAGGGCTGAGCTGGCTGTGTGGACTGGTGTGATGAGCTCGGCGTGCACAGCGAATAAACCTCTCCGGTCCGGGCCACCCTCCCTCCTCTCTCCCGCGGCTTCCCCTCCCCGGGTAGCCACTGATGGGGCGGGAGCCCCTAGGGTCTGTGGGCTCAGGGACCTCAGGCTGGCCCTTCTCGGGGCTGGCCACAGACCCTCAGTCAGCTTCGCTAAGCGAGGTTAAGAAGCTTAACAGAAGAAGCCGGTGGAAAGGGGAGAGTGGGTTGGGCGCATGCGCAGGTTCCGCTCTCGGTCTCCTTTTGGCGCCGCGGGGCAGTGAGTCCGTGAGAAATATCCCGGCGGCGCGGAACATGCGCGCCACTTCCGGCCGGGCTCCTAACAACGGGGGAGGCTGGTAACCAGGGTGGGGGGGATGGCGGAGCGGGCGCCGGAGCCCGAGGCGGAGGCGGAGGCTGAGGCGGGCGCAGGCGGGGAGGCGGCGGCCGAGGAGGGCGCGGCGGGCCGCAAGGCGCGGGGCCGGCCGCGGCTCACGGAGTCGGACCGGGCCCGGCGGCGGCTCGAGTCCCGGAAGAAGTACGACGTGCGGCGCGTGTACCTGGGCGAGGCGCACGGGCCCTGGGTGGACCTGCGGCGCCGCAGCGGCTGGAGCGACGCCAAGCTCGCCGCCTACCTCATCTCGCTGGAGCGCGGCCAGCGTAGCGGCCGCCACGGGTGAGGGGGCCCGGCCCGAGGGAGGGAGGGAGGGAGCGAGGGAGGAGACGCCCCCAGCCCCGCCGCCCGGCCCCGGCCCCTCCGGCCCGAGGCCCCGCCCCCGCACCTGTGAGCCCCGCCCAGGGGCCCCGCTGCCGGCCCGGTTCTGGGGCTGCGGGGCCGGGGACGCGCCTGGCCCGAGGCCACGCCTCCTGCCGCTCCGACCGCCCAATCCCAGCGTGCGCCCGGGCTCTCGGCCCCGCCCCCGTGGGCTCTGGCTGCCCAATCCTGGGGCTGGCCCGGCCTCCAGGCGTTCTAGTTACCCAATCCCCGGAGGGGCGGCCCCGCCCCCTGGCCTCAGTCGCCTGCGTACCTGCCGGACCCTAGCGTCTCACCGGTGTGTCCGTCGAAGCCCCCACGTCTGGCCTGGGACTTTGGACACTGGGGGGGCCACCGAGCCGCGCCCCGGCAGGGGCTGCTGCGTGTGGCTGTACCCCGCCATCCCGGCGGCACGCACCGCTCGCGGCTTGGGCCGCAGTCCCCTGGCCTCCTGGCCCCTGGGGAGGCTGTCCGGGGAACAGCAGGTCACGGAGCGGCCGGAGGCCTTCGCAAAGGGTGGGGTAGCGTTGGTGGAGTTTCCCTTCCCCGCCGTAGCTGTGGCGATGAGGGGAGTTAAGGACGGTGCCTGGGGAGCCCCCACTTAGCGGTCGCTGATGGACAGGTCTTCCCCTCTTGCAGGCAGGTGCTGCTTGGAAGTCCTTGGTCTGGCCTGAGGGTCCAGCCACAGCCAGATCTCCCTGGGTTACAGCCGCCCCCTCGCTGGGAGGGCCAGCCTGGCGCTCTCGTGGGCAGCGGGGATGGCTTGGGCAGAGCCGTGTCTATGGCAGACAAGAAACAGGAGTAACTGAGCCAGCACGGCGGGGAGCAAAGGAGAAGCTCACTGTTTAGGGAGAGCGGGGTCAGCAGTGAGTTTAGACAGGGCTGCAGCGTGGGCCACGGCGCCGAGACCCCCAGGAGGCCAAGGAAGCTGCGCACATCTACGGGGTAGGGGAGGACAGCCCGTGCAAAGGCCCTGAGGCAGCACCCTGGTGGGCACCAGGGGCGGCCTGCGTGCCTGGGTGCAATGAGTGAGGGCGGAGGGTGGGAGACTCGGGCACTGCCGCCTGGCGAGGTGGGGGCCCCGGCAGGAATGCTCGTTTTTCTTCAGTGCAGGATTTTGAACATAGGAGTGGTTTGCGCTTTTATTTATTTGTTTGTTTGAAGAAAGAGAGAGGTCTTCCATACACTGGTTTACTCCCCCAGATGCCTCGCGCGCCAGGGCTAGGGTAGGCTGAAGCAAATTCGGGGCGCTCACGTGGTTGGCAGGGACCTTACTGTAGGAGCCGTCACCTGCTGCCTCCCAGCGTGCACGCGGGCACAAGGCTGGAGTCAGGAGTGGAGCCGGGACTTGAACCCAAGCACTCCAGTGTGGGACGCATCGCCATTGCCCTGCAGATGCCCACTTGCGGGCGGGCTCATATGTCCACGGCAGCAGGCGGCGTGGCGGCAGGAGGCGTGGGCGGGTGTGATTCAAACACGGCTGCCCAGGGCTTGCTACCCGGCAGGGCTGGTGACGGCTGCGGGGACTCGCTCGCCCTGCTCTCTGCTTCTCTGTGTGTGTCTGAATATTTGGCCACGGTTAAAACCGCGAACAACAAAGAGGAACATTGAGGGTCATACTCACCTGTGCACTGAGACGAGGGTGGGGCTGGCAGACCAGGAAGGCTGTCATGGTCCGACACTGCAGATGGGGACACTGAGGCAAGGGGCGGTGTGGTCATTTGTCTGCGGTCACGGAGCCTGCTGCCGTGGCACAGGAGAGGAAGGGCCAGGCTGGGTGACAGGAGGGACAGGGAGGCAGAGCAGGGTAGGTGCAGGTGGCGCTGGGTGGCCAACGAAGGGTCAGGCGCCCCTCCCCCCCGCCCAGCAGATCCTGCAGCTGTGTTGAGGCAGGAGGTCAGGCAGTGCCCCCAGCCTGGTCCTGGGCTCGCCTGGGCCTTGCCTGCCTCAGACACGAGGTCGGGGCGCTGGGCGTGGGGCAGGGCGGCCCCAGAGCGCAGGTGTTTGGCTGGGCCCGGCTGGCCTGCAGGCGCTTAGGGTCTGACGGGCAGGACCTGGGGTGGGGCTTGCTGGGGTGGGGGCCGCGCAGGAGCTGAGGCGGCGCTGTGGGCTTCCTCTTCCTGGGGAGCACAGGACCCGAAACCCACACGCGGCTCTCGTCTCGCGAGTCTGGTCAGGAGCCCAGCACGTTCTCCCGCCGGGTCCTCCCTCAGGGCCCCGTGGGGCTGAGACCACAGCATTGGCCAACGGTAGAGCCCAGGGCCAGGACTGCCCAACCCTAGAGGCCGCTCTGTGTCCCTGCCTCGTGGGCCAGGCCCCTGCCCCTCAGCTCCCCGCTGCCTGTTTGAAAGGCAGAGAGGGAGGTGGAGGTCTCCCTTCTGCTGACTTACTCCTCAGATGGCTGTAATTTGCCAGGTTGGAGCCCGGAGCCCGGAGCTCCATCCCGGCCTCCATGGGCGTGGCAGGGGCCCGAACCCTTGGACCATCTGTCACTGCCTTCCCAGGCGCATCAGCAGGGAGCCGGATAGGAAGTGGAGCATCCGGGATTCAGATGGCCACGTCACAGGCGGCGGCTTGACCCACTGCGGCACGGCCGCGGCCACAGCCACGGCCACGGCCACGCGCTGGCTCCCCACAGCTGTTCTAAAGAGCCCCTGCTGGGACCAGGCTGTGCTTGATGCAGTGGGAGCCACGCCCACCTCAGCAGGAGCGGACTCCTGGTCATCCCTGTGTGTCCTCGGGGGTCTGCGGCTCCCCGGGTCCTTGTATGGAACAGTAGCGTTTGCATGGAGCCCACCTCTGCCCCGTGGCGCCTGCAGGGTCAGGGCAGTGTGCGTGGCTGCCGCGCTCTGCCGCCTGGGGAGTCATCTCAAGAACACGAGGTTTGTGCGTGGTCACTAACAGATGCAGGTGTGTTTTTTTTTAACATCCGTGGCCTGTGATTGGTTGGACCCACAGGTGCAGATAGGAGCATCCCCAGGGCATAGTAGGTGTAGGGGCCGTCTTGGAATTCCACCTGCCACCCTGGCTTTCCATACCCTCTCTTTTAAATTTGTAAGTTAAGAATTTGGTCCATTCTCCACACGTGCCAGGGCTAAGCCAGGAGCTGCACCTGGGCCTCCCAGGTGGGAAGCAGGGACCCTCACTGCTGCCGCCCAGGGTGAGCGGGGAGCTGGAACCCGGGCCCCCCGAGGTGGGATGTGGGCGCCCGAGCAGCCCCATGCCCACCCCAGCCCCCCTTTCCTGCCGTCTCCAGTCGCCGACCGCGGGGACCCAGGGCACGCGGTGTCACCTGCTCCGGGAGACAGATGGGTGACGCCCTGGTGTCAGTGCTGCTGCTACTGCTGCTGGGGGGGGGGGGGACAGGCAAGCGGGCGCTCAGACCCCTCCCAGAGCAGAGCAAGCCCTCCCTCCGCCCTCACCGCCTCTCTCTGTTGCAGGAAGCCTTGGGAGCAAGTCCCCAAAAAGCCAAAGCGGAAGAAAAGTGAGTGGAGCTGCAGCTGCGGGGGAGGTGGGGGAGCGGGGGGGGGGCCGAGGGAGGAAGCCACCCAGCTGGAAGCAAGCCGGCCTCACCACGCCCACCCCTCTGCAGCCCCTGCTCTGTGGGCCAGGCCCCCTGGCAGCACGAGGGACACAGGGGCACAGTGGGCAGGACATCCCTGCTCCTGGGGAGCCGCCGGGACCAAATAACCACAGGTGGTGTCCAGGCGCTGCTGGGGAATGAGGACAGCAGCAGTGCCCGGGGGACAGGTGGCCCCTGGGGGAGGGCTCCTGGGCGGGGAGGCCTGGGTGAAGGGGAGGGAGCGGGGGCAGAGCCTGTGCAAAGGCCCTGCGGCAAGCCCCCCCCCCCGGCTTGAGGAAGGTGAGCCATGAGGCCACGTGGCCGGAGGCAAGAGACGGAGAGTGGGAGGAGGTGGTGCGAGAACCTTGTGGGCCAAGAGCCGGGTGGGTCCCGAGCCCGGGAGGAAGAGGACCTGCCTCTGGGTCACACGGGCAGCTGCAGGGGACAGACAGGGCTAGGGGCTGAGGGCTGCAGCCGGGTGGCTGGTCGGGGCCAGGGGTGAGAATGACAGTAGCAAGCCTGCTCCCCTGCGAGGCACCGGCTCCGAGCCCCCCCCAGCCTCAGTTTCCCCCCCTGTAAAGTGGGCGCAGGCCCGGCTCAGCGGCTGCCCCACCCTGCCCCGCCCCGTGTCCACAGGGCGGCGCCGCAACGTGAACTGCCTGAAGAACGTGGTGATCTGGTACGAGGACCACAAGCACCGCTGCCCCTACGAGCCGCACCTGGCCGAGCTGGACCCCACCTTCGGCCTGTACACCACGGCCGTGTGGCAGTGCGAGGCCGGCCACCGCTACTTCCAGGACTTGCACTCGCCCCTGAAGCCGCTCAGCGACTCGGAGCCCGACAGCGACAAAGGTGGGCGTCCACGTGAGGGGTGGGGGGAGGCAGCGGCCAGGGGCCCTGCGGGGGCCGAAGGTGGGCGGGCGGGCGGCCAGGGCTGAGCCCGTGCTGGCAGGCTGCGCAGAGCAGGTGGCGTCCCGGCTGCCGGGGCCGGCAGGGCTGAGAGGCGGTCCAGGTGGGGCCCTCGCCCACGGCCACCCAGCGGCGCCTCGGCTCGTCTCTCCTGCTCGCCGCTGCCCGCTCCGTGTGCCCCGCTACAGACCCTGCCCGCGGTCACGCTGACCCCCCGCCCGCCCCCACAGCCTTGTCATAGCCCAGTTGGTTGCTGAGGAGCCCGGGGCCCCACGAGGACCGTGCAGCCCGGCTGGTGACGAGGCCGGCTGGCCGGCTGGCTGGCTGGCGGCGGCACCCTGAGGAGCCCGGGGCCCCACGAGGACCGTGCAGCCCGGCTGGTGACGAGGCCGGCTGGCTGGTGGCAGCGGCACCCTGAGGAGCCCCCTGGCACCGCGGCCCAGCTTTGGCTGCCAGATCCGGGCCCTCAGGAGTGAGCACCGTGATCCGCTAGCCGGGCCTGCCAGCCCTGCCCCCCAGCCACACCCCTTGCCAGCCAGGGGACCTCTGCCAGGCCGTGCGAGCCGGGGGTGCATGGCTGTTTCTGTCCCTCCTGTTGGTGCCAGGGGAGCAGTCCAGTGTAAGCTGCAGGGGCGGCCCCCCGCCCAGCCCCAACTCACTCGGTGCCCTCCCCACTCCGGGGGCCCCAGGGGGCTCCGCCACCTTCCCGGGGGCTCTGGGGGCTCCGCCACCTCTGCAGATTGCAGGACTCTTGTTATCCTCATCCCTCTGCCCCGCCCCCGCCCTCCAGGCCCTCAGGAGCGGGCCTGGTTTAGGGCTGGGGCATCTCTGGCCTGAGGGGCATCACCATAGTAGTGCCCCCCTGCACCCCCTACTGTGTGAACGCTGCCCGCGTATTTACCCGTTAAACGCCCACAGCACCCCCGAGGCAGCGGTGGCAGGGACAGGGGAGGGAGGGAGAGAATCTTCCATGCACTGATTGACTCCCCACGTGGCCCCAGCAAGCAGGGCTGGCCAGGCTGAAGCCTCGAGCCAGGAGCTCCGTCCAGGTCTCCCACACGGGTGGCAGGGGCCTGAGTACTTGGGCCTTCCCCTGCCGCCTCTCCGGGCGCATTAGCTGGAAGCTGGATCAGAAGCGGAGGCGCCGGGACGCCAGTGGGTGCCCCAGCCGTAGGCCGCGCGTGCTGCATCCCGACGCCCCCGCACCTGCAGGGCACTGGGCCGCCAGCTGCTCGTTGGCTCCCACAGGCGCTCACCGAGGCCCCCATTTGTGGAGCAGTTAACAGGGTGAGAGGTGCAGCGCGAGCACACTGCGGGGAGGGGTCCTGAGGGAGCAAGCCGGGCTGGGGGCGGGGGCGCGATCGAGGGAAGAAGGTTCAGACAGCGCATCGCAGGTGCAGAGGCCCAGAGGCAGGAGCCTGCCCGGTGTCTGAACAGGAAGGAGGTGAGGCAGGTAGGGACGGCAGGGGCAGGTGAGATGGGGCGTGGCCATGGCGGGAGGGACAGTGGCCGAGGGCGTGGCGGCTGCTGAGCTCGCTCAGCCCGGCTCTCAAGACCTGACGGTGGTCTGGTTCCTGCAGACACAAAATCCCACGTGCCCGACCCGCAAGCTGCCTTGCATCCGGAGACCCAGGTTCCTTCCTTCCTGTGGCTCCGGCTGCTCCTGGGTCCTCCCTGGCTGGCGGCAGGGACACGCCCACTCACAGCTCATTGGCTGGGTCCCAGCCCCAAGGCCACACCTCCCCGCAGGGACTGCTGGGGAGTGTAGTCCGTCTGGGTGCCGGCAGGAAGCAATAGGTTTGGGGAGCAGCTGGCCTCTTTGGCAGGAAGTGATGAGACCCAGGGGAAGGGACGGCCCAGGTCTCGCAGGGGCCCTCGGGCCGTGACCCGCGTCTGCAGGGGAGCCGGGGGAGCGGTTGCTCCGCGGCTGCATGTATTTCGGCTGCAGCGCCAGCAGGTTTTGCTGACAGATTGGGAGTGGGTGTTTGACAGACAGAGTCCAGGACAGCCCCGGGCTTTGACCCAAGCCACCGGAAGGTCAGAGCTGCCATCTGCCCAGACGGGGCCGCCCATGAGGGGCGCCGAAAGGAAGACCCAGAGCCCACCGGGAGCAGTGGAGGAGGCCCAGGGCCTTGCGGCAGGTGCGGGCAGGAGCTGCGCACAGGCAGTCTCCCGGCACGGGCGGCAGGGGCGCAATAAAAACCCGCCAGGCGGCCCCTTGTCTGCGGTTCCAGGTCCTCAGAGGCAGCCGGCCGCGGGTAGGAAGGATCGGAGAAGACGCGTGCGTTCGCGCTGAGCCGGGATGTGCTTCGTGGTTGTTACCTAACCGGCGCTGAGCCGGGATGTGCTTCGTGGTTGTTACCTAACCGGCGCGGCGGCGCACTGTCTCCCCAGCCTTTATGTTGCCTTGGGCCCAGAGGTGACTGGGGGCGCCCGGGAGGGAGGCCCGAGGCAGGGAACGCGCAGACACCCAGGGTTCAGAGGCGGGGCCTGCACCTGCGTGGACGTCAGTGTCCACGGGCTACTCAGGACCCAACCTCCCCTGGGTAAGAGGACTGTACGTTTGTCCCTGGTTCCTGGCATGGAGCCCCAAACCCTTGGAATGTCCCGAGTGCCAGGAGGAGTTTTTGCTGTTTGTGAGGAGCCCCTTTCCCAGGGAGGCCCCTTGGGACACCCCTCACTCTGTGCCAATGAGCGCCAGGCTGGGAGTGCCCGGCCCCGCCCCCGCTCCAGGGCCTGGACAGTGGCCCGAGACCAGGGCACAGGAACTTTTGAGCCATGGGGTTCAGAGGGTTCCGGGCTGGTGGAAGCCCCCGGTGGTGCGGGGAGGGGCACCCCTGCGTGGGCTCGGAAGCTCCGTGGCTGCCGCTGGGCGGAACTCGTTACAGCGGCGCTGTGACCGGACAGGGCGCACCTGCGAGTTCTCTGAGGAAGGGGTCCGGGAGCCCCCACCTTCTGTCCCGTCCAGGACTTGCAGCTGCTGCCTGGGGGGGGGGGCGTCCTGCGCACGCAAGCCCTCCATGAGTGGGCTCTGATGCTAGCTCCGTCGAGACGGCGTCCACGGGGAGCTGGTGGATCGACAGGGACTGGATCTTGTGGGGCGGAGACTCAGAGGAGCCTCCCAGGCCTGCGAGAGCCATGGAGTCCTGGCAGGAGCTCCAGGGGGCGCCCAGGAGCTGCAGGGAGGGCCCAGCGTGGGACTGACAAGTGACTGCGGCTTTGGGCGGTGAAGGGGTCGCAGTGCCCAGCCCCCCGGCCAGCCCTCAGCCAGTAGTGGCGGCAGCCCGGGGCCACAGTCCTCATCGCCCTTTCTCGGCTCTCTCCACAGTGGGCAATGGCCTTGCGGCCGGCAGCTCCGACTCCTCCGGCTCCGGCTCCGGCTCCGACTCGGAGGAGCCCACGGAGGGCCAGCCGGCCAAGGCCTCGGTGGCGGCGGCGGCGGTCACCCCCACCAGTCCGGTGGGCAGCAGCGGGCTCATCACTCAGGAGGGCGTGCACATCCCCTTCGACGTCCACCACGTGGAGAGCCTGGCCGAGCAGGGCGCCCCGCTGTGCCCCAACCCGGCAGGCAGCGGGCCCGAAGCCCTGGAGACAGTGGTGTGCGTGCCGGTGCCCGTGCAGGTGGGCGCGGGCCCGGGCGCCCTGTTCGAGAACGTTTCCCAGGAGGCGCTGGGTGAGGTGGTGGCCAGCTGTCCCGTGCCCGGCATGGTGCCTGGGTCACAGGTGATCATCATCGCGGGCCCCGGCTACGATACCCTCACGGCCGAGGGCATCCACCTGAACATGGCGGCCGGCAGCGGCGCCCCCGGCGGCGGCCTGGGCGAGGAGGTGCCCTGCGCCATCATGGAGGGCGTGGCGGCCTACACGCAGACGGAGCCCGAGGGCAGCCAGCCGGGCGCCATGGACGCTGCGGCCGTAGCCGACATCGAGACCAAGAAAGGTCTGGGGGGGCGGGACGCCGCGGCGGCCTCTGCCGGGGGGGGGGGGGGCGGGGCGAGGAGTGGCCCTGGGTGGACGCCCGGTCTGTGTGCGCCCCATAGAGAAGGAGGACCTGTACGTGCTCAAGAAGGAGGAGCAGCCGGCCCCGGCGCTGGCCGAGCTGGCGGCCACCGTGCCCGAGAGCGCGCGGCCCGAGGCCGAGGCGGACGGCGAGGAGCTGGAGGGCGGAGCCATGTCAGCCATCATCTACGAGATCCCCAAGGAGCCCGAGAAGTGGGTGCTGTGCGGGGTGGGCCTGGGTGGAGGGGGGCCCACAGCCGCCTGGTGCGTGGGAGCCCTGACGCCGGGGTCGCGTCTCCCCCACCCCCACCCCCGCCCCCAGGAGGCGGCGCAGCAAGCGGGCGCGGGTGACGGACGCCGACGGCCTGCTGGAGATGTTCCACTGTCCCTATGAGGGCTGCAGCCAGGTGTACGTGGCCCTCAGCAGCTTTCAGGTGAGGCCACCCGCTGCAGCCCGAGGCTCGGGAGAGGCGCCCCGCCCGTGCCCACCCGGGGCCAGATGTCACCTGCCGCCTTCCCTGCTGCCCTCGGGGCCCCTTCCCCCTTCCCATACTGCCCTTGGGGCCCCTGTCCTGCCGCCACAACCAGCCAGGGGCCCTTCCCACACAGCCCAGGTGCGGCCGCCCGCCCCTCCCGGTGGCTCCCACAGGCTCCCTCTCCCTGGGCGCTTCGGGCGCAGCTGCACCAGGAGGCCCACCCCGGCCTCCCAGGGCCGCTGCAGCCCGTGCAGAGCTCACGGCCCAGGATGGACACAGGGTCTTGTCACAGCTGCGCACCTGCCACCGCAGGCGGCACCAGCAGGGCTTTGCGTCTGAGCCCCTGCTGTGTGTCCAGCTGCTCCACTGAGTGGAGGAATGGAAAGGAAAGCAATGGACAAGTCAGGAATTCCAGGCCAGTGGCATCTGTGCGACCCTGGCCAGCCACTGGGCCCAGCCCTGCCACTGCCCATCTGTGAGACCCTGGCCGGCCACTGGGCCCAGCCCTGCCACTGCCCATCTGTGAGACCCTGGCCAGCCACTGGGCCCAGCCCTGCCACTGCCCGTCTGTGAGACTCTGGCCGGTCACTGGGCCTGCTTCCCTATCCACAGACATGGCGCATAGTGGGCTTTGGGAGGGTGGAGGCCCCGGCACGGGTCTGGCTCATAGTAGGTGTTCAGCAAAGCCCTTCGGCCCGAGCGCTGCCTCTGGGAGTCGCTGAGCTGCGCGAGGGCACCTCCAGCCCAGCCGATCCCTGGTCTCCCAGCTACGCTCACCTGGCCCCGGCTTCGGGAGCCCCTGGGTGGACCCACAGTGCCCACTCTCGCCCCTCTCCCCCAGAACCACGTGAACCTCGTGCACCGGAAAGGGAAGACCAAAGTGTGCCCTCACCCTGGTTGCGGGAAGAAGTTCTACCTGTCCAACCACCTGCGGCGACACATGATCATCCACTCAGGTTCGGCTCCGTGCTCGCTGCCCTCGGTGGAGCCAGGAGCTCCATCCGGGTCTCCCACGCGGGGGCAGGGGCCCAAGCACTAGGACCATCCTTCACTGCCTTCCCAGGCCACAGCAGAGAGCTGGATGGGAAGTGGAGCAGCCGGTCCATGTGCCGCAGGCGGGGAGGCTCAGCCTATGACACCACAGCGCCGGCCCCTCAGTCACGTAGACGTCAAGTGTAGGGGTGGGTGCTGAGGCACAGTGAGGAAGGCGCCGCTTGGGACAGCCACACCCCACATCGGAGTGTCTGGGATTAAGTCCCGCCTCCACGTCCCAGCCAGCTCCCTGCGCATGCGCACCTTGGAGGCAGCCGGTGATCGACGGCTCGAGTCCTGGGGCCCCTGCGCCCTCGTGGGAGACCCAGATGGCGCTCCTGGCCCAGCCCTGGCTCTTGCGGGCACCCCAGGCACTCGGGAGGTGAACCCGCGGGTGGGAGATGGCTGTGTGTGTCTGCCCTTCCAATAGATGAATCTTAAAAGTCCCGAGGCGCCGGCCAGGGCTGGCATCTCCGCCCTCCGGCCACGGGCAGGTCCCACGCTGGTTCCAGGGAGAGCAGGGCCAGGGAGGCACCTCCGGGTGAGCGCGCTTCCAGCGGATTTATTTTATCTGTTTGGAAGGCGGAGGTTCCCTTCCCGAAAGCCCACAAGAGCCTGGCCTGGCCGGGGCTGGGCGGGGCCGCAGCGCCCTCAGCCCCGCGTCGCCGCCCCTCCCCCCCCAGGTGTCCGGGAGTTCACCTGCGAGACCTGTGGCAAGTCCTTCAAGAGGAAGAACCACCTGGAGGTGCACCGGCGCACGCACACCGGCGAGACGCCCCTACAGTGAGTGCCCGGCCGCCCCGAGCTCCGCGCGCGCCCGTCCGCGCCCCCACCCCCGCCCCCGCCCGCGCCCGCGCCCAGCCCCCACCGCTCTGCCGCCGCCCCCGCAGGTGCGAGATCTGCGGCTACCAGTGCCGGCAGCGCGCGTCGCTCAACTGGCACATGAAGAAGCACACGGGCGAGGTGCAGTACAACTTCACGTGCGAGCGCTGCGGCAAGCGCTTCGAGAAGCTGGACAGCGTCAAGTTCCACACGCTCAAAAGCCACCCGGACCACAGGCCCACCTGACCCGCGCGCCGCCCGCCCACCCCTATTTATTCGTTCGGACACCACGCCCGCCCGGGCCTGCCCTGCCGGAGCCCAGGGCAGCAGCCGCGGGGGCCGCCCGGAACCGCGGGCCGGAAGGAGGCGCCCCCGCCGCGCCGCAGGGCTGGGACCCCCACCCCCACCCCGGGAAGGTCCTCCCACCTCGCCCGGTCGCGTCCCCGGCTCCAGAGCTGGCGCCAGGAGCCGAGCTGCTGGAACTGTGTCAAGAGCAGAGGGAGAGATTAAAGTGCGAGAAAGGAGGTGCCCCTCCCCTAGGCCTGGCTGATTGGAGGGGCTGGGGGCCCCACCTACCTGTTCCCGCCCTGCGCCTGCGCCTGCACCTGCTCGGCACCTGGGCTTGGCCGCACGGAACACGCCCCGCTCCCGCCCGCTCCAGGTGGGGAGCCCACGAGGCCACCAGGCGTCTCCCAGGAGCCCGTGTCCACCCCTGATCCCGCAGACCCCGCGTCCGCCCCGGAGGAGCGGGGGAGATGTTGAGGAAGCCCTTAGCTGGGGGCGCCGTGCAGGGCAGGGGTCTCAGGGAGGTGGCCTTCACGCAAAGGCCAGGGTGACCCAGAGGCTCGGCCCCCGGAGGCAGCTTTGCGGGGTGGATCTCGGGCCGAGGTGGAAGCTGTGGAAGCGGCTCAGCGTGTTCCCGGAACGGGAGGCGAGGGGGAGGCGGGAGCTGGCCCCATTCCCCGGAGGAGCATGCTGAGGCTGCCGCCTCCCGCGAGCCGTCAGGGACAAGGGCGGGGAGGGGCTCGAGGCCGCCAGGGGGCGCACGAGCCGCGTGGGCCCTGGTGGCCGCAGCCGCGAGCCCGGGCACGTGCCCAAGGCAGCCCCGCGGCGCCACGCGCGGAATGGCCCCGCCGGCCCCGCCTCGGTTTCCGCCGGGGACCCGGGCTGAGTCTGCGGGGAGCGGAAGGCGCGGCCCCCAGCCCCGGGCCGTTCCCATGGGAACCGCGGCGGGGGTCTGCGGGTCCGGAAGGAGCTCCGCTCCCGGCACAGCTCTCCCTCCGCGACCGGAGCCCGGAGGAACACGGCGCGGGGGTCCTCTCGCGGTCCCCCCGCCGCGAGCCCGAGAGGGGCCACCCGGGGACCCGCAGCGCCACCGCCCCGGCTGCGCGGGCCGCCGCGATTGGCCCTGCGCCTCCGTCCGCGCGGCGGCCCCCAATGCTGCGCACGCTCCCATTGGCTGCATCTCCGGGGCGCCTTCCACCGATTGGCGCTCTCGAGGGCCGGCCCTGATTGGCCAAGCCCGGCTGTCGTCTCTGCTGTCGCCTCTCCGGGCCGTGCAGGGACGGGGGAGAGGCTGGGGACCGCGACGCCAGCGGGGTCCGGGCCCGTCGAGCCGCTGTCTGTGGTGCTGAATCGGCCCTCGGAGGCGCCCCGGCCCCAGCCCGCACCTGCTCCCGCGCCCTGGGCCGCCCCGACGTACACGCACGCGAGCGCCCGCGTCACCCACGTAGCCCCCACCCCACGGGACGGAGGAACCATCTCGAGCCCAAAAAGCCAGGACAGATGCGCTGACCCGAGTCTTCCGGAGCCTGCGGGGCTCCAGCGGGGTTGTCTGGGATCCTGAGCCTTAACCCCATTCAACCTGGCACCTGGAGAGGGTGTATCCGCCTCCATCTTTTTTTTTTTTTTCTTAGATTTTATTTATTGAGAGGGAGTGACAGAGAGAAAGGTCTTCTATCCGCTGGTTCACTCCCCAAATGGCCACACTGCCGGAGCTGAAGCCAGGAGCCAGGAGCTCCATCCGGGTCTCCCACACGGGTGCAGGGGCCCAAGCACTTGGGCCATCTCCCATTGCTTTCCCAGGCCACAGCAGGGAGCTGGGTGGGAAGTGGAGCAGCCGGGACTCGAACCGGCGCGCATAAGGGATGCTGGTGCCACAGGCCGAGGATTAACCTACTGCGCCACAGCACCGGCCGGGAACCCCACTTTTTGAACCACACAGGCACGGGGGTTCCTTCAAAACCCATAGAGTCCTAGCTTCATCCCACGGACAGGCTACGGCCAGTGCAGCCCCCCACGCCCACCCCGCGTCTCTGGTCCCCTCACTCCCGTCGGGGAAAAAGATCATGGGGTTTCTCTTGGCCCTTCCGGTTTGACGGAAGAAAGGCCGCCGAGGAGGGGCGCCCGGGAAGGAAGAGGGTCCGGGGTGGGGGTGGGGTGGGGCGGGGCCGCCCCCAGCGCGCCGCGCCCGGGGTACAGCGGAGCCCCGGCCGGCGCGCGCGCGCATCCACCTGCCGCGCCGTCGGGCGCCGCGAGCAGGCGGAGCTCGGGCGCCGCAGCCAATGGGCGACGCCGGCGGTGGCAGCTGCCGCTATAAAGGGCTGGGGGCGGCGGCGGCGCGGCCCAGAGCGCGGAGCGCGCAGCGCGGGCCGGAGGGAGGGCGGGCGGGCGGGCGAGGGGAGACGGCTGGACGCCCGGGACCGCACAGGCCGGACCGAGGGGCGGCGGCGGCGGCGGCAGGCGGAGCGTCGCGATCTCTGTTGGGAAGCGCAACTTCCCCGGGCCCCGCGGGGCCGCGCAGGGTGGGGGGGTGACCCCAGCCCCGCGCTCGCTCCCTCCGTCCATCCTCGGCCGCCCTCAGCCACCCCGGGGCCCGGTCATCAGCCCGCGCATCCCCGGGCTCGGGCCCGTCCTTGGCCCTCGAGGGAGCCGCCGCCTTCACCGCCACCTCTGCAGCGGCCGCATCAGAGGCCGCCCGGGCAGGACCCAGGCGTGAGCATCGGGCGCCCCCCTAGGAGTGCACGACCCCCGGAGCCGCCCTCAACACGGACCGCGCCCGCCGGGCACACAAGAATGGTCACTGTAGGTATTCCCCTGTCGCCGAGAGGGAAGCAGGGCGGAAAGGGGTTGGGTCCAGGATCCGGCGGAGATGGGGGGGGGGTAGGACCAGGCCTAGGTAGGCCCGGGTGGGGGGGGTAGGACCGTGCCTTCGGGCCTGAGAGTGGGCAGGGCCGCACCCAGAGTACCCGGGGCGCCTAAAGCCTGGCCAGAGAGGCCCTGGGGGGCCAGGCTGCGACCTGAGGGGGGGCGCCCTGCGCCGCCCTGGAGGCGGCGTTGCCCCCTCTCCAGCAGGCCTGGTGGGGGAGGGGACGCGGCGGCGGCGGACGCCTCCTGCATCCAGGCCCAGACCCCGCAGGGCCGCCCAGGCAAACGCAGGGCCACATCACTGGTGCTGGGCCAAGCCAAGGCACCAAGGCGTTCCCGTGAGCCCCCACCCCCCGGCGGGGGGGCAACGGGTGGCGTCGGATCGCGCGCTCCAGGCCCTCGGCCGCGCCCGGGAAGCGGGCGTCTCGTCCTCGAGCCCGTCGACCTTGCGGCAAGCGGGGAGGGGAGGGGAGGGGGCGCGCCCGGAGGCCCCGCGGGCCCTGCCGCCGCCGCCGCCGCGTCCCTTTGTTTCTCGGCGCTTCTTCGCGGGCCGGAGCCTCGCGCGGGCGCCTCGGGCTGCGGGGAGGGGGAGGGGAGAGGAGGGCCCGCCGGCGGCGCGAGGCGGGGGGGTGGGGGGTGGGGTGGGGATGGTGGTGGTGTCGGGCGGCTGGCCGCCTCCCGGGCCCCCGCTCCCCGGGGCATGGAGTGAGGGGCTGAGGCGACCCTCCCCCCGTGGACAGGTCCTGGCGCCCCACCCTGCCAGGGCTCTGGGCCGCGGGGTGACCTTGAGCGCGCCCGCCCGCGCCGCTCGCCCCGCGCCGGCTGCTTTCAGCAGCCACGGAGCTGGTCAGCTCCCGAGCGCACGGCCCCGCCCGCCGGGGCCCCGCCCGGCCACGCCCATCTAGGCCCCGCCCCCCGGGGCCCCGGGGGCCCGGCCTCGCCCGAGCCCTCGGATTTCCACTCGGCAGCCCGGGCGGCTCCCGGGGGCGGGGCCGGCCGGCTCTGGCCCCACCCCGGCTCCACCCCCACCCCTGCCGCGCGACTCCGCTCCCCGCGCCGCCGCGCGTCCTTTGTCTGGTCCCGGCGCCCGGGCCTCCCTCTTCCGCTCTTCCCAGCTCGCGAGCTGTGCGTGTGCGTCTCGGTGCACCGTGCGTGCTTGGGCGCCTCTCGTCGCCGTCGGGGCCGGCACAGGGGCCAGGGGCTGGAGGCGGGGGGGGGGGGATGCGCCGCGCTCCCTCGAGGGCTGGGCCTCTCCCCTCCTGGAACCTGGGACCCGCCCACCTGACTCTGAGAACGGAGGCCCCAGAGACCCAGCGCACCTGCTGTGTGACCTCAGGCCACTTGCTTGCCCTCACTGAACCTCAGGCTGCTCAGCCGGGTCTGGGGACTCGGGAGCCCCACTCCTGTCCGGCGTTCCCCAGGCGTCCTCGGATCTGCTGTTCTCCCTCCGCCCCCATTTGAAAACGGGAAAGCAGGGTACAATGCAGAAGAGGGTGTGGTCAGGGGTCAGAGGTCACCCGAGGCCTGGGTACTCCGCTGGATGAGGCTGGCTGGGGGGGGTGCTCAGACTGCGAGGCAGTGGGAGACGGGCCTGCTCACTCGGCACCACGTGGTGGCCCAGCGTTACCAGGCATAGCCGCTCAATGCCCTATTGTCGCCCGTATCCAGGCATCTGTCGCAAAGGCTGGGGCCTGGGGGTGCAGCTGGGGGCCACCGGGGTCAGACCCTGGAGCGGCTGCAAAGCAGGCGGCCTCAGGTGTGTTGGGGGTAGAACCCTTGTGTGAGATGCTGTGGAAGAGAGGGAGGGGAGTGACGAGGGGAGGGGCTCAGAGAGACCTGGAGACCCTGGGGGGAAGGGGCCCTGGCGTGCACCGGCCTCTCTGCCTGTCCTTTTTTTCCCCTAAGATTTACTTATCTAAAAGGCAGAGTGCCAGAGAGAGAGAGAGATATTTTGTATGTGCTGGTTCACTCCTCCAGTGCCTGCAGTGGATCAGGCTGGGCCAGGTGGCAGGCAGGACCCGGAGCTCCATCCGGGTCTCCCACGTGGGTGGCGGGGGCCCGAGCACTTGGGCCGCCCTCCGCTGCCTTCCCAGGCAGCCGCGACTTGACCCTCGGCCCTGGTACAGGGTGCCACCTCTGCCTGTCTGTGTTTGAACCCCGCTGTTTCCCCTCTGACCGACCCCTCCCGCCCAGCCCTGGGCCAGCCCTCGATGGACCCTGGATGCCCATACTGCCGCCGTCCAGGGCCACGCGTTTACTGCAGGCTGGAGCGGGGCGGGGCGGCCCCTGCCAATCTGATCCCCATTATCGGCTCAGCCGGCTCAGTGGAGAAGAAAACCGGCTTCAGCTAAGCCCTGGCGCAGCTGGGAGGGAGAAGGGGCGGCGGCTGGGATGCGAGGCTGGGCCTCCGGTAGTGGGGTTGGACCGGCCCAGTCACCTCTTTTTTTTTTTTTTTTTTTTTTAAAGACTTATTTAATTTATTTGAAAGGCAGAGTTACAGAGAGAGTGGGGAGAGAGAACTTCCATATGCGGGTTCACTCCTCAAATCTCTGCACCAGCCAGGGCTACGCCAGGGGCCTGAAACTCCATCTGGGTCTCCCGTGTGGGTAGCAGGGGCCCAAGCACTTGGTCCGCCTTCCACTGCTCTCCCAGGCGCGGTAGCAGGGAGCTGGGTTGGAGCAGCCGGGACAGTAGTAACAGGTGCTCAGATGGGACGCTGGTGGTGGCTTAACCGCCGGCGCCACCACCCCTGCCCCAGGCACCTCTTACCTCCATCCAAGTCGGGGTCGGCCTTGGGAGGAGAGGAGCCGGTCACTCAGTAGTCATCTGGGGCCATCAGATCAGAGGTCCAATGCTGACTCCATCACCTCTCCCTCCTCCTGTCACCCTGGGGCAGGCAGCGTCCACCGGTCCCTGTGGCTGTGGGAGACATGTTCCATGCTTAGCACACGGTGAATGCTCGGTGCATGTTGGGGTCTAGAGGCACCGGAGGCAGTGGCTTGTCCAAGTCCAGGGCTCCCCACCTCCCCAAGGAAATGTCGTCGGCTCCTCACAGAGCTCTCTCTCGCCGAGCCTGCGTGGAGCTGAGTCCATCTGCGTGTGGGGTGTGTGTCACCTCCTTCTAGGGAGGTGACATTGTCATCATTGGAGGACAGCAGCGAGGAGCTGGGGCCTGCGGCTGGCGCGGGGCTGCCTTCAAAAAATCTTTGTTGACTGGATTGAGTGGAGTCAGCCCATAGAATGCGTCTATTTGTTTGCTTTTGGAAAAGCAGTGGGGTGGGAGAGGCAGAGAAAGGAGACAGAGAAAGATCTTCCACCTGTTGGTTCACTCCCCGAATGCCAGCAACAGCCAGAGCTTGACCAGGCCAAAGCCAGGAGCCCAGAACTCCATCCGGGCCTCCCATGTAGCTGGCAGGGACCACGTACCTGAGCCACACTGCCTGCTGTCTGTTAGCAGGGATGTTAGAATGGGGGGCGGAGCTGGGACTTGAACCCAGGCACTTCCCTGTGGGATGCGGGCGTTCCCAGCCCTGTGTTGAGCACTGACCCCAACGCCTGCCCCGATGGAGTGGGCTTCCGTGTCGGGACACCCAGGGGGCAGCACAGAGTAGGAGCTTATTTTTTGTTTGCTGTTATTATTTTTTTTTAAGAGGAGTCTTCACAAAGTTAATGGAAAGTATTATGAAGAAACTATGGATGGAGTCCAAAATGGTTTTGCACGACAAGACAATTCCATTTTCCAGATTTTGTTTTTTGTTTTTAAGATTTATTTAAGGGGAGAGAGAGAGGGAGGGAGGGAGGTCTTCTGTTTACTGGTTCACTCAATGAATGGCCACAGCATCCAGGGCTGAAGCCAAGACCATCCAGGTCTCCCACGCAGGTGCAGGGGCCCAAGCACTTGGGGCATCTTCTGCGGCTTTCCCAGGCCACAGCAGGGAGCTGGATCAGAAGTGCAGCAGCAAACAAAGGTCTCTGATGATGGGATTCCAGGGTTGCAAGTGGCAGCTGAGTTGGCCGCTCCAATGCGTAGGGAGTTTGGTCTGACGTAGCCAACCCTCAGTTTGTAGTTAGGCACTTGGTGATGCGTGAATATTCTGAGACCAAGACACAGATCTATGGAGAGAGCATTGCTGCACCAGTGGCAGACATTATTAATCAACCCAGTGTGCACCACCTTTAAGCCTGGATGCAACCTCAGAGCGCCCTCTCCAGGCTGTCGCTCTCAGATGACTGGAGATGTAGGGTGCCCTCTCTGCCATCCTTTTTTGAAAAAGCAAAAATTATTTTGTTTGCAAGGCAAGGCAGAGAGATGGACGGACAGAAATCTCCCACCCACTGGGGTTCACTCTCCAAATGCCCACAATAGCCAAGGAAGGGCCAGGCTGAAGCCGGGAGCCAGAAACTCCATCTGGGTTTCCGGCATGAACGACAGAGCAGCCCGGACTTGAACTTGGCAATGCGATATGGGACGCCACTGTCGCAAGCCGCAGCCTAACCTGCTGCACCACAACACTAGCCCCATAATTCCATTTTTTAAACTTTCTGAAGTGTCTTCATAGAGGCCCAGAGCTCAGATTACCCCCGAGGACACACAGCTCCAAGGGGCAGGGCCACCTCAAGGCGTTGGCCGCCGTGGTAACAGCTCCAGCATCAAACAGACCTGGATTTGACATCGAGTTCCCCATTCATATTACCCCATGTCTCTCAGTGTGTAAAATGCAGAATTATGTTCTTATTGCAAGATTTTTGGAGAATAAGAGAAACAGTGCCGTGAATTACTCCCCACAGTGCCAGGCACACAGTAGCTGCCCAGTGAACTGGAATGAGCAGGGATGATTGACAAGCGCACTTGCGCTGTCCATGACTGTGCCCATGGCAGACATTGCTAGCTGATCCCAGAGCACTTCTTGCAACCTCAGAGATCCTTCCCCCAGCCACTGTGCCTGGAAGTTGGAACTTGGTGCACAGCAGAGCAGAGGTCCGGAAGCCTTGAGAGGGACACCTGAGGACGCACACTTGGGGAATATCAGAGCTGGCACCAGTCTGGCTTGGCAGTGAAAGCTGAAAATACAAGTTCTGGGTCAGAAAACTCCCGTGCGCGTCTCTGTGCCACCGTTGTTCACATGTGGCATGATTTGGGGAAGCCATAAGAATATCCCTTAGCTCTTGAGTTTCGAGAGTAGCCGTCCCCTATGCAAGGTGGTTGTAACAAGGTGGTTGGGTTTGGTAAGTGGGCTGCCTTGCAGGCAGAGGCTGGCATCCACTAGTGCCCACTATTTGAGGACGATTATGGCATCGGATCTTCAGTCAGAGCCGTGAGCTTGCAATGCTGGCCACCTGTTGGCTTTTTCTGATTCTGTGCCCACAACAGACATTGCTAATCAATCACAGTGGTCTTTTCTGCTGAAACTGGGTGTGGCCTCTGACTCCTTCATTTACCCCTCTAGGAAGACCTGACCAATCAATCTGAGCTTTCAAGTGAGGGCAGAGATAAGGAAAGCTGGCTACTTGAACTTCCTGTGGCCACGACAGACAGTGCCAATCAATTCTCACACTGCTGAACCTAGATGCAGCTTTAAGATTCTCCCATGGGGACAGGCGTTACCTGTTAGGTCACCTGCATCCATATCAGTGTCTGGTTGGAGTCCAGACTTCTCCCTTTCCAGTCCAGCTTCCTGCCCATGCATACCCTGGGAGGCAGCTCAAGTCCTTGGATCCCTGCCACCCAGGTGGGAGACCCTGATGACGTCCTGGTCTCCTGCCCTTGGTCCCACCCAGCCCTGGCTGTTGCAGGCATCTAGGGGGTGAACCAGCAAACTAAAGATCAATCTGTCTGTCCGCCTTCCAAATAAAATGAAAATACATACGTCCATACATGATTTTTTTTAAAGCGTGCTCCGATAGCTGGCCCTTCAGCTGGTCATCACTGATTTGCTGCGTAACCTTAGCCAAGAACTTCTTTGCCTCCAAGTCTCAGAATTTCCATGCATCCTAGCAAAATGAACTTCTACCTTTTTTTTTTTTTAATTTTTTGACAGGCAGAGTGGACAGTGAGAGAGAGAGAGACAGAGAGAAAGGTCTTCCTTTGCCGTTGGTTCACCCTCCAATGGCCGCCGCGGCCGGCGCGCTGCAGCCGGCGCACCACGCTGATCCGATGGCAGGAGCCAGGAGCCAGGTGCTTCTCCTGGTCTCCCATGGGGTGCAGGGCCCAAGCACCTGGGCCATCCTCCACTGCACTCCCGGGCCACAGCAGAGAGCTGGCCTGGAAGAGGGGCAACCGGGACAGAATCCGGCGCCCCGACCGGGACTAGAACCCGGGGTGCCGGCACCGCTAGGCGGAGGATTAGCCTAGTGAGCCGCGGCGCCGGCCGAACTTCTACCTTTGAGAGTCTCTGTGTGAACCGTAGAGTTATGAGTGTGCCTCCTGGACACAGACGCAGACAGTGCTAGAGAAAGAACCAGCAAAGATTCGGCAGTGTATACAAACGAAGCTACAGCGTGCATGGTCAAGGTCGGTCTGTCTTGGAAGCTTGGTTTAATACTTGGGAAATCAATGAACATAATTCATGGTATTAATGTATTAAAGCTACAAACCCATTTTAATAGATGTCGAAAGTGTTCAATAAAGTTCAGCATCCATTGTTTAAGAAGAAATCTTTTGCAAATAGAGATTGTTTGATTGATTTGAAAGGCAGAATGACACAGAGAGAGAGGGAGAGATCTTCCTCTCACTGATTCACTCTCCTAAATGGCCACAACAGCCAGGGCTGGGCCAAGCCGGAGCCAGGAGCTTCTTCCAGGTCTCCCTCGCAGGTGCAGCGACCCAAGCCCTTGGGCCATCTTCCACTGCTTTCCCAGGCCAGCAGCAGGGAGCTGGACGGGAAGTGGAGCAGCTGGGATGCTGTATGGGATGGAGCAGTATGGGATGCTGGCACTGCATTGGTGGATTTACCCGCTACGCCACAGCGCCGGCCCCATGCATTTACTTTTTTTTTTTTTTTTTTTTGGACAGGCCGAGTGGACAGTGAGAGAGAGAGGCAGAGAGAAAGGTCTTCCTTTGCCGTTGGTTCACCCTCCAATGGCCGCTGCAGCCGGCACACCCCGCCTATCCGAAGGCAAGAGCCAGGTGCTTTTCCTGGTCTCCCATGGGGTGCAGGGCCCAAGCACCTGGGCCATCCTCCACTGCACTCCCGGGCCACAGCAGAGAGCTGGCCTGGAAGAGGGGTAACTGGGACAGAATCCGGTGCCCCAACTGGGACTAGAACCCTGTGTGCCGGCGCCACAAGGCGGAGGATTAGCCTATTGAGCTGCGGCGCCGGCTTTTTTTTTTTTTTTTTTTTTAATTTTTTTTTCCCATGCATTTACTTTTAGAAACAATTTTGGAGGCAGGCACTGTGGGTTAAGCTGCCGCTGGCAACTCTAGCATCCCCTAGGGCGCAGGCCTAGCTGTTCTACTTCAAGGTGTCCAGACCCCAAGACACCTGCACGCCATCTCCTCCAGAGGCCATGCCCCCAGTGAGCTCATTATCTCACCAGGCCCCACCTCTTAAGGGTCTCACCACCTCCCAATGCCACCAAGCTGGGGACCACGCCACTGAGAGCGCTTGGGCAAAATATTTGAACAGTATCCAGAGTGTAACCTATGGCGCCTATGTATGGAATCTGTCACAGCAAGAGTCCGTCAGGTGCATTTTGTTTTGTTTTGTTTTGTTTTCCTTGTTATTTTCAGATAAATGGAGGGGTTATTAAGAATAATTTGGCCGGCGCCTCGGCTCACTAGGCTAATCCTCCACCTAGCGGCGCTGGCACACCGGGTTCTAGTCCTGGTCGGGGCGCCGGATTCTGTCCCGGTTGCCCCTCTTCCAGGCCAGCTCTCTGCTGTGGCCCGGGAGTGCAGTGGAGGATGGCCCAGGTGCTTGGGCCCTGCACCCCATGGGAGACCAGGAGAAGCACCTGGCTCCTGCCATCGGATCAGCGCGGTGCGCCGGCCACAGCGCACCGGCCGCGGGGGCCATTGGAGGGTGAACCAACGGCAAAAGGAAGACCTTTCTCTCTGTCTCTCTCTCTCACTGTCTACTCTGCCTGTCAAAAGAAAAAAAAAAAAAAGAATATATAGGGGCTGGTGTCGCGGCTCAGGCCCTCATTGGCGTAACTTAGAAGGCTGCTGCGGCCGGCCATCTGGCGTTGGTTAGGACACGGATTGAGACGCCTGCTTCCGGTGTGTGTGTGCCCGGGTTTGAATCCCACTTCTGCGCCTGATTTCAGCTCACTGGTCCCCTGGGAGGCAGCAGGCGACGGCGCAGGTAGACTCAGGCGATGCCATGCCGCTGAGAGAGCTGGATTCTGTCCCCAGCCTCTGGCGTCAGCCTGGCTCAGCGTGGCCTGTTGGGAGCATTTGCAGAATGAACCAGTGGGTGTGAGTGCTTTCTGTCGGTGTTCCTCTCTCTTCAAAAATAAATGCAGTTAGTGGAAAATTCAAATTAAAATATGAATATATGGGGCTCGTGTTGTGGCCCCGTGGGTTTGAAGCCACCACCCGTGGTGCTGGCTGGGCAGCCTCTGTTGGAGAGACTGGTTGGGATTTTGGTTCTCTGCTCCCCATCCAGCTCTCTGCTGTGGTCTGGGAAGGCGGCAGATGATGGCCCAAGTGCTTGGGTCCCTGCACCCATGTGGAGACCCGGATGGAGTTCTCCTGGCTTCTGCCTGGCCCAGAGCTGGCTGTCGTGGCCACTGGGGGGAGTGAAGTAGTGGATGGAAGATCTTTCTCTCTCGTTTCCTCTGTCACTGTGCCTTTTGAATCAATGGTAAATTAAAGATAAACTTATGTTGGTTCCAAAACCATGCATGTTATTTATTTATTTGAGAAGTAGAGTTACAGAGAGAGAGAGAGAGAGAGAGAGAGAGAGAGGTCTTCCATCACTGGTTCACTCCCCAAATGGCTGCAGTGGCCTGAGCTGTGCCAATCCACAGCCAGGAGCTTCTTCCAGGTCTCCCACGCAGGTGCAGTGGGCCTCTCAAGCACTTGGGCCATCTTCTGCTGCTTTCCCAGGTGCATTAGCAGGGAGCTGGATCAGAGGAGGAGCAGCTGGGGCTTGAACCAGCGTCCATGTGGGATGTCGACGCCACAGGCGGGGGATTAACCTTCTGAGCCAGAGCGCTAGCCCATAATAATAATAATAATAATAATAATAATAATTGTTATTATTTTTAAACAAAGGCCCTGATTGTCCCTCGTGTGAGTCAGGGCCCCTGATGCCCGCTGGCCCCGGCGCGGGGACTGGCGGTGAGCCGGCGTGTCCTGTTGTCTTCAGCAGATACTGGGGGCCATGGAGTCTCAGGTGGGGGGGGGCCCGGCCGGCCCAGCCCTGCCCAACGGGCCACTCCTCGGCACAAACGGGGCAACTGACGACAGCAAGACCAACCTCATCGTCAACTACCTGCCCCAGAACATGACCCAGGATGAGTTCAAGAGTCTCTTCGGCAGCATTGGTGACATCGAGTCCTGCAAGCTGGTTCGGGACAAGATCACAGGTGCGGGGGCTGGCAGGTGCAGGACAGGTGGGACGGGGCAGGCGCGACCCTGGGGGGCGGGGATCTCCTGGCTCCTGGGAATGGGCAGGTGCGTGGAGGGGAGCTGGGTGTTTTGAGAGGCTCAGCTCCGGGCAGTGACGTCACCACCCTGTCCCACCCACAGGGCAGAGCCTAGGCTATGGGTTCGTGAACTATTCGGACCCCAGCGATGCGGACAAAGCCATCAACACCCTCAACGGCCTCAAGCTGCAGACGAAGACCATCAAGGTCAGTCTCCACCACCCCCCCCACCGTCCCCGGCTGCTGCCCCGGGCCTGGTCACCACGTGGCGGGTAGCGGAAGGGCTTTGCCTCTCGGATGCTCAGGGCCCTCACCTGTCAAGGCCTTCGGGGAGCCGGTGGGAGAGGGGGTTCAGAGTCAGCCAGGCCCAGTGACAGGGGTCCTGTAGGCGGCCCCCTCCTGCCTTTGTCCTGGAAATAGGGGGTGGGGGGGCCTGTCTGCCATCTGGAGCCTAATCAGGCTCTGGGAGGGGTGGGATTAGGGGGCCCCTCCCCCACCTTTGTGTGCCACCCCTCCCCCACAGCCTCCCCCTTCGGGCTGCTGCAGCTGGGACCCTGTGAGCCAGGTTCCCTGGGGGGGGGGCGTCACCATGGAAACGCCCCCTCTGTAGGTTTGCCCCCGGGGGTGTTTGGGCTCCCCAGGGGGAGGTCGGGGTCAGGGGTGCCCATCTGGCCCCCTGTTTGCTTCCAGGAGCAGAGGCACAGGAATCCTCTCTGACGGGGGCCCGGGAAGGGGTGGGGAGAGGGGCGTGGACCTGCTGCCCACTGTTCTGTCCCCCGGGGTCCACCATTGACCCGGGTGTCTCACTGGAGGTGACTGTGCAGGTAGCCTGAGTCCCCCCCCGCCCCGCCCCTCGGCTCCCTGGGCGCCGCCCCAGGTGTCGGAAGGATCCCGTGTTTATCTGGCACACACCTGGCCTGCGGGGTGGGTGTGGGTCCCTGAGGCCCGCTGGGCTGGGTCGAGTGTGACGCTGGCTGCTCGGGTGGTGGGGAGTCGGTGTGGGGTTCCACGGCTCTTCCCGGCATTCTCCAGCACCACCCCCCCAGCCCTGCGCGGCTCTGTCTGGCTTCATCCCTGGGGTAGTGCCAAGGGCAGTGCCGCGTGGCCTTGTGGGTATCTCTGTGCGTGTCTGGGTCGCCGTGTGGCCTGGTGGGCGCTGACTGGGGGCTCCGGCCCAGTGGGACCCAAATCCTTCCAGCCCCTCAAGTCCAGTGTGGGGGCTCAGGGAGGACTTGGGGTCCCAGACTCCAAAACCCACGCAGGAGCTCAGGACCACCCCCCACCCCCCACCCCTGCCTGCCTGAATCTCACCCCAACACCAACCCATCGGGCAAATCCTCACCCCTGAGGCTCAGCCTAGGAGGGAGACAGAAAATGTCAGATGCATGGAAAAATTTGTTTATTTGAAAAGCAGTGACAGAGAGAGGGAGAGAGAGAGAGAGAGAGAGAGAGAGAGAGAGAGAGAGAGGTGTCTTCCATCCACTGGTTCACTCCCCAAACAGCTGAGGCTGGGCCAGACGCAAGCCAGGAGCCTGGAGCTCCACCCACAGGTGTGCAGGGGCCCAAGCCCTTGGGCTGTCACCTGCTGCTTTCCCAGGCCACAGCAGGGAGCTGGATTGGACCTGGAGCAGCTGGGACTCGAACCAGTGCTCTGATACGGGATGCCGGCTGTACCACGGCGATGTGGCCCCCACCCTTTCTTAACCAGCTGCAAAGAGTCCTATTGTTGGGCTGGACACATTATTAATGACACCAATCGGATAATTGTTCGAAAACGTGCATAATTCAACACTGAGAGAGGAGCTTTGAGGAAGTGGTGAGGGGCTGGGACCGCCTTCCACTGCGGGGGGGGGGGGACTGGAGGTTTCTGCTGAGACCTGGAGAGGGAGGAGGGGAGATGCAAAGGCCCTGTGGTCCGAGGGCGCCCGGGGTGTTAGGGGATCAGGGAGGAAACCCCTGTGGCTGGAACCGATCGCGCGGGGAGGCAGAGTGGGGGAGATGAAGGCAGCAGTGATGGGTGTGCAGGGCCTGGGGGGGCCGCAGGGAAGGAAACTGTGGCTTCATTCACTGCTGGGGCAGGTGGGAGCCATGGAGGGTTCGGAGCAGGCGCAGGCACCTTCGAGCCGCTGGGGCCGGGGGAACAGACTGGGGGTGGGCAGGGCAGCAGGGCTGGTCCACAGTGAGGACTCGAGCTGGCTGGGTTTAATGTGGCTTGGAAATGGGGGGGGGTGGTCCTTGAGGTCCCGGAGGGGGGGCATCTGACCCCAGGGGTGCGGCTCCTTTGACCTCCGTTGTCGGGGTCACGGCGCCCGCAGTGGCAGAGTGAGGGGTGCCCGCTGCGTGCTCCAGCCAGGAGCCGCGCGCTCTCCGTCCTCACTGCGTCCGCCCCGCCCCCCCAAGGTGTCCTACGCCAGGCCCAGCTCCGCATCCATCCGGGACGCGAACCTGTACGTCAGCGGGCTGCCCAAGGCCATGAGCCAGAAGGAGATGGAGCAGCTCTTCTCCCAGTACGGCCGCATCATCACCTCGCGCATCCTGGTGGACCAGGTCACAGGTCAGCCAGCGGGGCGGGGGCGGGCTGTGCGCGCATGCGCGCGCCCCGGGCAGAGGGGCGAGGGGCGAGGGGCGAGGGGCCGGGTCCTCACGCGCCCCCGCCCCCCCGGCAGGAGTCTCTCGGGGCGTGGGGTTCATCCGCTTCGACAAGAGGATTGAAGCCGAGGAGGCCATCAAAGGCCTGAACGGGCAGAAGCCGCTGGGCGCCGCCGAGCCCATCACGGTCAAGTTCGCCAACAACCCGAGTCAGAAAACTGGGCAGGCCCTGCTCACCCACCTGTACCAGTCGTCCGCCCGGCGCTACGCGGGCCCCCTGCACCACCAGACACAGCGCTTCCGGTGAGCACCCCCGGGCCCCCCAGGCCGGCAGCCCCACACCTGCCCGGGCTCGTATACAGCAGGTGCTCAATGCATGCTGGCCACTGCCCTTGGCCTCCGTCTCCTCCTCTGGGACAAATAGTGCTAAATTATTTTAGGAGTGCTTCCTGCATGCCCCTGTTACAGACAGGGACTCGAACCCAGAACCCTGAGTCGAAGCTCAGAGCGGGGACAACGGAACCCCCGTCTTTGTGGGCCCCTGGGTGGCTATGGCCCCCACCCCCACTCGAAGAGGGCTGCGGTCATTACTGTCCCCTTTGTTAGGGTGAGCCCCCCAGAGAGCCCCGCCCCCACCAGGGGCCCAGACGGACCGCTGGCTGCCTGGGAGGGGTGGAGGAGGCCACCGGTGCAGACTGGGCAGCGGCCGGGCAGCCGAGAGGCGGGCCCGAGTGACCGCTGTTCCGTGCCAGGCAGTGTCCAGCCGGGCGGGGAGCAGGCAGGCGGGAGGGCGGGGGCAGGGCTGTGCTGTGCTGAGTGGGGGCAGGGAGGGCAGGCTGCCGGCCACGTCACAGCCTGGGGGCGTGTCCAGAGGCCTCCACTGACCCCTCCCCTTCCCCTGCTTCTGCCTCCACAGGCTGGACAATCTACTCAACATGGCCTACGGGGTCAAGAGGTAACAGTGCCCCCGCCCCGCTGTCCCCACCCGCTCGCTGGCCCTCCTGGGACCCTGCCCCTGTGGGTCCCGCTCCCCAGCCTGCGCCCGCCGTGTCTGGGAGGGACCTGGCCATTGGGAGCTTTGGCATCAGGCGCACCTGCGTGTAGAGAGAGCCGCCGAGCAGCTGGGGGCCTGGGGGCCATCCGTGGCCCTCTCCCTTCCTCTTCTGCACCCCCGTGACAGGCCCACAGCGTGGCCCAGGACACAGCCATGCCCCCTGCTTCCCACTTTGAGGTCCTCGCCGCCCCTACTGACCCCACAGAAAGCCAGGGCGGGCCTTGAGGGCCCCCTGCTCTCCTGTCCACCTCCTTGACCTCACGGAAGTCCCCAGCCTGCTGCTGCGTAATGAGCTGCCCAGCACCTGTGGAGTGATGGGCGCCTGGCCTGGGACTGGGGACGCCGTGCGGCTGGGCCACACTTGTGCCTTGTGGGGGATGGAGTCAGTGCTCAGTAGAGGGTGGTCGGGGCTGGGGTGAGTGTCTCTCGGGGTCTCAGCTCCATGGGCAGAGGCAGGCACATGGGCGGTGGTCACGTCGGTGGGGAGCAGGAGAGGGGGCGATGGACTCCCCACCGGGAGCGACCTCAGTGCTGAGGCCAGGAGACGAGGGGCGGGGCGGGAGTGGGGGTCCCCTTCCCCTAGCCAGAGCGGCCTGTGCCAAGACCCGGGGAGGGGATGAGCCGTGAGGCCCTCAGACCCCCGAGGTCTGACACCACTGAGCCACGTGAGTGCAGCCAGTTCGGCACGTTCATTAATTCAGTCGACAAACGTCCCATTCATTCATTCATTCATTCAACAAACGTCTCTCAGTGTTTGCTTGGTGCTGTTGTGGGGACAGGGCACAGCAGGGAAGATGGAGTAGCCCCCCCTTTATCCATGGGGGATACGTTCCAGCCCCCCCAGCATGGATGCCCAAAACCAGGAATGACTCCAAACTGCACGGGGCCATGCCTGTTCCCTTTTGCCTACACAGATTTAATGCCTTTTCCAGCTTGGTAAACTACTTTTTTCCCCTTAATTTTATTTATTTAAAAGGCAGAGTTAGAATAACAACCAACAGAGAGAGAGCTAGATCTTCCACCTGCTGGTTCACCCTCAGATGCCTGCAACAGCCAGGGCTGATTCAGACCAAAACCAGGAGCCAGGAGCTCCATCCGGGTCTCCCACGTGGGTGCAGGGGCCCAAGGACTTGGGCCATCTTCCACTGCTTTCCCAGGCCACAGCAGAGAGCTGGATGGGAAGTGGAGCAGCCGGGACTCGAACCGGCGCCCATATGGGATGCCAGCACGGCAGGCGGCGGCTTTACCCGCTACGCCACAGCGCCAACCCCTATGCGAGTAACTTTCGCAGGAGCAAAGCTAGAATGGCTGTCAGAGGGGAGACTGGTTTTTCCCGTACGTCTTAGCACTGCAAGGCCACGGCTGGCAGGTGGGGAGTGCAGACAGTGTGGATCTGAGAGACTTGAGTCACCTCCCAGAGAGAGAGAGAGCCCTTCCGTCTGCTGGGTCACCCCTCAAATGGCCACAGCGGCCAGGGCTGGGCCAGGCTGGAGCCAGGAGCCAGGAGCTCCATCCGGGTCTCCCACGTGGGTGGCAGGGCCCCCGAGCACTCGGGCCATCTTCACGTTAGCAGGGGAGCTGGCTCGGAGGCAGTGCAGCTGGGACTCGAACTGGCACTCGGATAGGGGATGCCGGCTTTGCAAGCCATGGCTTTAATCCACGGTGGCACAGGGTCAGCCCTGCGCTTATTTCGGGAATTTTCCATTTAGTGTTTTTGGACCGCAGGTGACTGCAGAGCCCGGAAATGGCAGGGCGTGGAACGGCAGCTGGATGCGAGCTGGGGTGGGGGCAGAAGGCTGGAGAGAGGTGGAGGGAGAAAGCGCCCACCGTCGCTCCGGCGGGGTGGGCCCCCAGCTGCCCAGGGTGGGGTCGGAGGTCAAGGCTGGTCAGAGGCGTGCCGGGGGTCAGGGCAGAGCCCGCGTGACCCCCAAAGTAGTCCCCTGTCGCTCATTGCCAGGTTCTCCCCGATTGCCATCGACGGCATGAGTGGCCTGGCAGGCGTGGGCCTGTCGGGGGGCGCGGCGGGCGCCGGCTGGTGCATCTTCGTCTACAACCTGTCTCCGGAGGCCGACGAGAGCGTGCTGTGGCAGCTGTTCGGGCCGTTCGGCGCAGTGACCAACGTCAAGGTCATCCGCGACTTCACCACCAACAAGTGCAAGGGCTTCGGCTTCGTCACCATGACCAACTACGACGAGGCGGCCATGGCCATCGCCAGCCTCAACGGCTACCGCCTGGGCGAGCGCGTGCTGCAGGTGTCCTTCAAGACCAGCAAACAGCACAAGGCCTGAGCCGCCGCCGCCCCGCCCCTCCCCGGGCCGCGGGGGCAGAGAGAGAGAGGGGAGAGAGAGAGAGAGAGAGGAGAGGAGAGGAGAGGAGGGGCCGAGAGAGACAGCCAGGCACACCCACGGATGGACCTGCGCCCCTGCGGAAGCCACCGGGTGAGCATGCCAGGGGTGGGGCGGGCAGGTCTGTGGGGAAGGGGGGGGTGCCCCAGGGCCCCCCGCCCCGCCCCGCCCCGTCTCCCCGCCCCGCCCCCTCCCTGGGCTGAGCCATTCTCTCTTGGTCTGGCTCATGTCAAAAGTTTTCGTTTCTTTTCTTTGGCTAAAAAAGAAAGCAAAGATGTGCCCCCTCACCCCACCCACCACACCACCTGGGGGATGGCTTGGAGGGGCCCAGGGGGCCGCCCCACCCCCACCCCGGGGCCTCCCCAGCACCTCGGTGGGCCTGGGGGAAGGGGGAGGGGGGAACAGGTTTAAAAATCCCCAAAAGAGCGAAATGTGAGGAGGGGCGCGGGCACCCCCCCGGCCCCCCTCGGAGCCCCTCGGAATGTGGGGAGCAGTGCTGGGGGCGGGGCTGGAAGCAGAAGCAAAACAGAAAAAAAGGGGGGGTGGGAGGGAGAGAAAAACTCTATTTTTGTAAAAAGGGATAAAGACCTCGTGGAGAATTTTTACTGGGGATTCTTGAACTTGGAAAAAAAAACACACACAAAAAGACAAAAAAAAAAAGAAACTATTTTGGCAGGTTAATGTTTACCAACTTGGGGGGGCGGGGCCGGGAGCAGGGGCTGGGCGTCCACAGGGCCAGACAGACAGACGGACACAGAGACACGCCCCCGGGACAGGTGGACACACAGGTGCACAGGGGAGCCCAGAGAAACAACGGACACAGCGGTGCGTGGGCGGCCGCGGGGAGCGCCGGGCACACACAGACCCCCACCCAGCCGCCTCCTGCTGGGGCCCCGCCCCCGCCTGCCAGAGCTCTCTCCTAGGGGCAGCTGTCCCAGCTGCCCAGCGACAGGCGTGCACGCGGCGTCCGCGCGTCCAAACACACGATACCTCGTTCCACTTTGGCGTCACGGTGGGCTGCTTCCAGCCCCGACCCCCCAACACTCGAGGCCAAAGGTCCCCCCTCCCCACCCCGCCCTCCGCCCCCTCCCCGGGCCACGAGGCTGATGGGGAGCCCCAGGCTCAGGGGTCTCCCCGACAGCAGGCACCCAGCACCCACCCTCCTGCCACTGACCACTGCCCACTGCTGGGCCCAGGGAGTTCGGGCTTGGGGTGGGAGGGGTCCCAGCCCCTCAGTCCCTTCCCGTCCGCTTGGCACCCCCCACCTTGGGTTGCTGGGGTTTTTTGTCTCTCCAGATTGGGGTGGTCAGTGGACAAAGCCCCCATCCCCAGCCTTGCCCCCTGCCCCGCTCCTGGCCACACCCCCCACCCTGGCCCGGGGGCCCTGGTTTCTGTTGGGATTTTTTGCATTCACCCTAATTTTCATTCTTTTTTTTTTTTACAAAAAAAAGAAAAAAAAGAAAAAAAATCCCAGCAGGAGCCAGAGCCCCCCGGGAGCCCCCCAGCGGGGCCTGTCGCACGGGGTGGGGGTGGGGGGGGCTCCAGGCCTGTCTAGCGCTAGTTGCCTTCCGCGTCCGGTACGGGCACGACCTCATCTGAATGTCCAGCTCTCTCTCCCCGCCCTCCCCGTGTTATCCAACGCGTCTAACGGAGCTTCTGCGGCAAGGAACGGAAAAAAGAAAAAAAAAAATCAAAAAAGCGACAAAAACAAAAAAACAAACAAAAAAAAAACACCACAAGTGGAAGAGGAAAAAAAAAAGTGCTGAAAAAATGTTAAAAAAAAAACAACCCACACACAGAAGAGATTTAAAAAAAAGGAAAAAAAAAGACACAAACTGGCACCAGTTAACTTTCTTGTATTTTTGCTGAATCTAGCTTCTTGTAGTTTTAACTTATTGCTATGTTAACTATTTATCATCCCGTTGCCCTGTGAAAGCATTCGTGTGCATTTCTGTTCCTCCATCCGGTTTGCAAGTTAAAAGAATGATGTTCTTTGTTTTTCTTTTTTTCAGTTTTGCTGAGACGTGGTTATGCCTAATTTATTTATAAAAGGGGAAGTGGAATCATAAAGTAATAATAATTCTTATTAATAACAGTGCCGGTAGCCGAGTGGCTCCCGGGGCGGCCGTGGGCTCTGAGCGGATTCCCGGCCCGGGGCCCCCGGGGGTCTCCATGGGTTATTTTTTGCTGTTGTCTTGAATCTTTTTCAGTCCTACTTAGCTGGTGGAAACCCTATACAGGAACCTATTTATTCTCGTGGTTGTAAGTCCACCCTTCTCTCCTCCTTCCAGCGGCGCCCCCACCCCCGCTGTAGCCGGGGCTCCCCTCAGCCCTCCGGTGTGCTGCAGGCATCCGAGCAATAATGGCTGGGCTTGTTCCCCACCCTGGGGGGGCCGGGCTCCGGGCGGGGGGCTCCTCCCCACACACCCTGCGCCCAGGCCTGGGTCCCTGCCAACCCCGAGACTGGAAGGGGGCTTTTTTAAAAAAAAAACAAAAAACAAAAAACAAAAAAACAAAAAAGAATTCAGCCCAGCCGGGCCCCCTTCCCTGGAGGCCAGCCCCTCCCCCCAGGGGGCCAGGCCAGGGCTCCCAGGGTGGGTGGGAGGGCCCTGGGGTCTTCCAAGTCCCCTTGGGGTCAGGGGCAGGGCCAGTGGGGAAGGGGCTCAGCCCCTACAACCCTCCCTTCGTCCTGTTATTTATTCGAAAGGTTTCAGATCACCAGAGTCCGTGTTGGAGGTGAGAAAGAACTGTAAAAATAAAAAAATTAAAAAAAAATTAAAAATGATAAAAAGACCAAAAAAAAAAAAAAAAAACACCAAACCACCAAGAAACACTTTGCGTTGCGTTTAGACTATGACCGGGGTCACAGGCCCGGCCGCGGTAACAGACTTTTACATGGAATTGTTTAATTATTTGTACTTTTCATGCCAGAAAATAAAAGTTCAGAATCTTACAGCCTCGGCTGGTGTGTGTGCCTGGCGCTCCTGGGTGACTCGGGGAGGGTGGTCCAGGGCCCACCCCCCGCTCCGTCCTAGGATGGGCTGTTCTAAACGTATTCGACACAGACAGGACGCCCGAATGTCCCTGGCGCCCAGGGCTGGGCCCGGCTGCCGCTGGGAACTCCCATCAGGGTCTCCCATGGGCTGTGGGGGTGGCAGAGCCCCCATACTGGAACCATCACCTGCTGCCTCCCAGGGTGTAAGGAAGCTGGAGGGGCTGGGACTCGACCCCCGGGGTCTCTGGTCCCCCGAAGGCGCCCAGCCCGACAAGCCCTGCCTGCCCCACGCCACTGCTGCCAAGTCCCCCACCCCCTCACCTGCCCCCCACCCCCACCTGCCCCGCATCCACTCTGCCCAGGTCCCCCCCCACCTCCACTGCTGCCCAGGTCCCCCACCCCCTCACCTGCCCGGTGTCCACTCCTCCCAGCCCCCCCAACCTCCACTGCTGCCAGGTCCCCCACCCCCACCTGCCCCGCGTCCACTCTGCCCAGGTCCCCCACCCTCCCCTACCGCAAAGCAAGGCAGACCCCACAGAGCTGAGGAGACATCACATTTATTGTTTCAAGGTCACAGGTCAAGTTTGTCACTCATCTCCACGGGGGGGGGGGACAGGGGCCGGCCAGTGGGCAGCTGCTTCATTCTGTCCTGGGGGGCCGCTGGGGCCTGGGGGCATAGCTCGGCCCCCACCGGGTCCCACGCAGCTCCTGGCCCCGCGCGGGAGGGCGCGGGACCCAGAGGAGCAGGCCTGCAGGGGCTGGTTTCACACCTGGAGGCTCTGGGGTGGGGGGAGAGATGCGGGTGAGCTGGAGGCGGGCCGGGGTGGGGGGGCGGCCGGGCCGGGGGTCTGCCTTCCTCGGCCCCCAGCCCCTGCCCACCTCCGCGCTGGCTAGAGCTCGTCGTGGTCGCCGTCGGCGGGGGCTTCCGGGGGCGGCTCGGGGCAGGCGGCCGGCGTCGTCAGCTCCATGAGGTACTCGCAGCGGCTGGGCTCCGTGGTGCTGGTCACCGCCGTCTCCTTCCCGCACAGCAGCCGCACCTGGGGGGGGGGGCCGGGCGGTGGCGCGCGCGCGTGGGCCTGGGTCCCGCAGCCCCCGGCCCGCCCCGCCCCGCCCGGCGCGGGCACTCACGGTGGTGGAGCGGTTGGGGCCCTGCCAGCAGCCCGTGCCCTGCTCGTACTTCATGGCGCTGAACTTGTCGTGGTCGGGGCCGGCCCAGGAGCCCCAGGTGCTGCGGGAGAGCGGAGAGCGCTGAGGCCGGGGCGGGGCGGGGCCGGCGGGGCGTGCTGAGGCCCGGGGGGGCGGGGCGGGGGCGGGGGCGGGGCCGGGGCGGGGCCGGCGGGGCGTGCTGAGGCCGGGGCGGGGCGGGGCCGGCGCGGGGCGGGGCGGGGCGTGCTGAGGACGGGGCGGGGCGTGCTGAGGCCCGGGCGGGGCGGGGCGGGGCGGGGCGGGGCGGGGCCGGCGCGGGCGCGAGCGCGGGCACCCCGAGGCACTCACCCGAGGTTAGTGGGGGAGCCGCCGAGCTTGGGCTTCTGGGAGACGAGCTTGAAGGGGCAGAGCCTGTAGACGTACCTGGGGGCAGGCGCGGCGGGTGGGTGGGTGGGGGGAGACGCGGGGACGCCCCTCCCCGCCAAGCACTGCGCCGCCGGCCCCGCCCCCGCGGACGCACTCGTTGGTGGTGAGCTCGTAGCACTGGCTGTACAGGTAGGCGAACTCCCCTTGGGGTCCAAAGTCGAAGGAGATCTCCTGCTCCAGGTTCCTGGACCGGGAGGCCGGGCGGTGAGGGGCGGCCGGCCAGGGCCGCGTGTCCCGGCCTCCCCCGGGGAGCCCGGCCCCGCAGGCGCATGCCTGCCTGCCTGCCTGCGTCCGGTACCTGATGGACTCCTCCATGTCCTTCAAGGACCGCTCGGCCTCCTCAAACTTGCCCCGGGCCTCCTGGGCAGCTGGCAGGGGTGGGGGCGGGGTCAGAGGCGCCCCTCCCCCACCCCGGACCCACTCTCCCGCGCAGCTGGCTCGTGGCCGCCTGGGTGTCACAAACGTCATGGGGACGGGGACCTGGGGCTCCCCAGGTCACAGGGCCTGCTGGGAGCAGGTGCGGCCACAGCGTGCACCCGCACAGGTGCAGGCAGGGGTTGGAGAACGGGCTACGGTGCCCGGGGGACACAGGGGGCCCATCTTGGGGAGAGGGAGGCCCCCCGACCAGGGGTGGCCCTAACCGTCAATCAAGGCCTGTGTCTGCTCGTCGTACGGTGGCATTTTGTCCTCCGCGGTGCTGGGTGGCTGGGGGGGCGCGAGTGGGGGCGGGGCCTCCTGGAAGGGAGAGGGGTGGTCAGTGAGCAGCCCCTCCCCTGCCTCCCCAGCTCCGCCCTCCAGCCCTCGGGAACCCGCACCTTGGGCTGCTCCCCCGGCACCTCGGAATCCTCCTCTTCCTCCTCCTCCTCCTCCTCGTCCTCCGCCTCCTCCTCCTCCTCCTCGTCCTCCTCCGTGGGCGGTGGGGGCACAGGCGGCTGCTCCTCCTTAGGCGCTGTCACATCAGGGGCGGGGGGTGCCGGCGGCTCGGCGGGCAGCGCCTGGAGGGCAGGGGCGGGGGTGGCCGGTGCGGTGGAGGGAGGGGGCCGCCGTGGAGGGCGCGCGGGCGGCCCAGCTGGCCAGGGTGGCCCCGTGCCAGGACCGGAAGTGGCCCTCTGCGCGCAGCGGGGGCAGGGCAGGCGCCACCCCTCCCCCTCCCCCTCCCCCTCCCCCACCAACCTCGGACCGGTACTTGTCCCTGATGGCGGCCCAGACGCGGTCGTAGAAGGAGGCGGCGTCCGTGTGCGCGTCTCCCCCGAGGAGGGACTGCGGGGGCAGGGGCGGGGCCGCGGTGTCAGGGTGGGGCCTGCCCTCAGCACCCAAGGCCCCCGGGAGCCTCGGGCTGCGGTGCCAGGCACAGGGCGAGCCCGCCTGGCTGCAGCCAGAAGGGGGCAGTGCAGGCCGGGGGAGCACAGAGCGAGGGTGGGGGCTGGGGAGACCCAGCGAGACCGGGTCAGAGAGGGAGGGAGGGCGGGGCTGCCTGAGGTGGCCGTGGCCGCCAGTGATCCCTATAAGGCCCAGGCCAGGGCCAGGCTGGGTACCTGGGCTTCCCCTTCGGACAGCGTGCCGTCCCCATCCGTGTCCAGCTCAGGGTGGGTCTGCAGTTCGGCCAGTGAGACCCTGCGGGGGGTGCCAGGTGGGGGGAGGGGGTGAGGACCGCGGCCACCATGGGCGCCAGATCTTCCCTGGGGACCCCCAGGTGCCGGGACGGGAGAAGGCGGGGACTGAGAAAGGGGTCGGGAGACACCTGGGGTCCCGCCCAAGTCCACAGAGACCCCTTGCCCAACCCAGGGAGCTGCCCTCTGCCTCCGCCCCCAAGCGGTGAGGCCCCGCCCACCCAGCAGCAGCAGCACACGGGGCACAGAGGGCCTGGGACCCTGGCCCCAGCGGGGCCCCGCGCGGCCCGAGCTCGCTCACCTCCCATCCAAGTCGTCGTCCAGCTCCTGGAAGGCCTCGGCCGCCAGCTCCTGCTCGCGCTGGGCCTTGGAGGCGGCTTGCTGCTCTGTGGACGGAGCGGCGCCATCACCGGGGCCTGCCCCCACCCTGCACCTCCCAGGAGCACCCGGGGCAGGGAGGGACAGGCCCGGGAGTGGGTGGGGTTGGGGGCCCCCCCGCACCTCATAGGGCGGAGCCTGAACTAGGCCTCCCAGGGGACAAGCTGGGGGGTCAGGGCCAGTCCCTCCCCACCCCGTGGGTGCCAAAGAAGCGCCAAGAAGGAGCCAGCGCTGGGTGCCATGGCTGAGCTGTCGGAGGGCCTGGCTCTGCTGGAGGTGGCCGAGGTGGCCGAGTTCCCGGATCCTGGCTCTGACCTGGCCCCACCGTGGCTGCTGTGGGCGTCTGGGGAGTGAACCAGTGGGTGGAAGACCCCTCTGCATTTCAAACAAGTAAGATAAAAGACCCGGATGGAGCTCCGGGCTCCCGGCCTCAGTGTGTGCCTGGCCCGGCCCTTGCTTCCACCAGCGGATGGAAGACCTCTGTTTCTCCCTATCACCCTGCCTTCTGCGTGAACAGAGATACAAGCAAAGGACGGGAGAAGGGTGCAGTTCTGGGAGGTGCTAACGGGGGCCGGGTCAGAGGTCAGGGGGCAGAGGGGATGGAGGACGCCCAGCAGGGGCTGGGAGGGTGACTGGGCCAGGTGGCGCCCTGGGAGTGCCGAGGGGCTGTCCCCAGAGAGCGGCACAGACGGAAGGGACGGAGCCACCCCTGGGATCAGGCCCCTCCTTGTCCGCCTCCTCCCCTCCCCACCCCCCCAGCCCCGTCAAGCCTGGGGTCTGTGCAGAAGTGGTGCTCGGGCCGCTGAGCTGGGCCAAGCAGGGCCTGTGTCAACCGAGGGGCCTGGCCGTGTCAATAAAACTTTATTTATATAGAAAAGCCGAGCGTCACTAGAGGACCAGAAGCCCAGGGCCTCCAGGGTGTGGGAGGCGCGGGAGGCTGGGGGGGAGGGGCGGGGTACGGAGAGAGGCTGGAGTCCGGACAGGAGTTCCCAGCCCCACAGGGAGAAGACACAGCCCCGGGGCTGGGGACGGCAGGGACCAAGGGCCCTCACGTGGGATCCCTTCCCCCAGCCCCACCCTCGCTTGCTGGGACCCAGCAGTGGGCTCCCTGCTGGTCTCTGAGCTCCTTCCTGCCTCACCCCTCCCCACTGGAACACCGAGCCTGAGCCCTCTATGGCTCCCACTGCTCCTTAAAACCAGACACAAAGTTGCCTCAGGGCCTTTGCACCTGTTCCCTCCCTCCACAGCCAGCGGCGCTGACCAGGGCTGCACACGGCACACAGCAGGGGCCTAGCAAATGTGCACAGAGCTGCCTGTCAGGAGACACCAGGGAGGGAGCAGGCAGCGGAGGTCCCGAGAGACGGAGGCCCGTGGCCTTGGAGAGGGGGCCACCCTGGTTCCTGACGGCCACCCAGCTCCTGGTCAGCGGCCTCCAACTCCTTCCAGCTCTGCTTGCTCCTTGAGGGCACCTGGTGTTTTCCACCCCACCCCCTTTGGCTCTGCTTCCATGGTTCCCAGTCCCCACGGAGCTCAGAGAGCACCCAGGGACTGAGAACGAGGACCGGGGCCAAAAGCAACAAACGCAGCCCGAGAATTAAAAAAAAAAAAAGAAAATAAGAAAATCCTCTTAAAACCAACGCTAGCAATGGGAATTACCAGGGCAAAGCAGGATCTTGGGAAGGTAAGATAGCCTGTGCCCTCAGCGGCTTTGCCGATCCTGGCTAACTTGGAAAGGTGGAGGGAGATAGGGGGAGAAGGGGAGGGAAGGGGGGAGAGGGGGAGGGGGAGAGCGAGCACCCCCACTTGCTCGATCAGACACCAAATGCTTGCTGCAGCCAGAGCCGGGCCATCCTGAGGCCGGGAGCCAGGACCTCCCTCCAGGTCTCCCACGCGGGAGGCAGGGACCCAAGTCTCTGAGCCACCGCCTGCTGCTCCTGGGAGGCGCATGAGCAGGGCGCTGGAATCGGGGTGGGGGAGGCACCCTGACGTGGGATATGAGCGTCCCAAGTGGCATCTGAGCTGCTGCACCCAACTCCTGGCCCTGGGTGTCTGTGTGGATGAGAACTTGTGGGTTAGGAGAGGCTGGAATCAAAGCCCAGGTGAGGGAGGGTCACAGGAGACCCCTATTAGGGGGCTGTCGCTTCCCGGACGGGCTCCGTCATGCACTGCCTGAGAGGGAGATTCAGGGGATCTCAGAATGGCAGTGTTCCTGGCCACCGGCAGAAAGAAAAGATTCTCTGTTTCTCTCTCTCTCTCCATCTCCCTCGCTCTGTCTCTCCCTCTCTCTCTGTCTCCCCCCTCCTCTCTCTCTCTCTCCCTGTCTCCCCCCTCCTCTCTCTCTGTCTCCCTCTCTCTGTCTCTCTCTCTCCCTCTCTTTCAGAACTGCTCATCCTAAGCTGAAAGTTATCCCATGGATAACTTTCCCACAATGATGACCAACATACAGTCAGAAATAATTAGACACTCAAGGAAACAAACCCCACGATCGATAATCAGCTAAAAGGGGCCAGCGGATTTCAGCTGTGGCCTGGGCCTCCAGCACCCCCTGGGAGCACCAAGTTCAAGTCCCAGCTGCTCCACCTCCCGTCCAGCTCCCCTGTCAATGCATCTGGGAAAGCAGTGGAAGATGGCCCATGTCGTTGGGCTCCTGCACCCACGGGGGAGACCCACAAGGAGCTCCTGACTCCTGGCTTTGGCCTGGCCCAGCCCTGGCTGTTGTGGCCATTTGGGGAGTGACCCAGCAGGTGGAAGATTCCCTCTCTCTCTCCCCCTTTATCTGTGTCTCTGCAACTCTTTCAAATAAATAAAATACACTTCAATAAAACCAATGCAGTGGGGCTGCTGGGCCCGGGCCGCCTCTGGGCCAAGCACAGAGTGGCGCGCCCGGCCGCTGGTGCCTGTACCTTCCCACAGCCGCTGGTGCTGCTCCTTGGCTTCCTTCTCCGGCTTCTCGGCCTCCTCCTTTGCCGTCCGCAGCAGCTCTACCTGGTCCTCCAGGGACTTCTTTCCGGACTGCAGCTCAAGGAGCTTTTTCTGGGCGGGCAGAAGGCAAGGGGCCAGCTCTCCACCTGCTCTGGCTGCCAACCCCTACCCCAGCCTCTGCTGCACAGCAGGGGTCTCCCTCCCCCTTGCTGTGGCTCCCCAGAGAAGTCTAAAACACCTCAGCGTGGCCACGGGGCCCTGTGTGACAAGGACAGCCCCTGCCTGCTTGTCCAGCCTAATGTGCCTCTAAAATCCACCTGACAGGGATGAGGCCCCCAGTATTCAGTACTCGGCACATGCTACTCCATCAGCCTACGGATTTCAGTTTACACAGAGACCTCCTCCTCCAGGAAGTCCTCCTTGCTTTCCGTCCCCCCGACAAGGGGTAGTGGCAGTGATACTGGGAACCTTCTCCATACCTTGTACGCCACCCCCTCCACCAAGAAAAAAAAAAGCTTTTCTTTCTCTCATCAGCCCTGGGCGTGGCTTCTGTCTGTCTGTCCTTGCCACTAAACCATGGAGGCAGGACTGGGTCTGCCTCCAGCCTCCTGCCCAGTGCACGGGGCGTCCTGAGCAAGTCTGAAGAGGGAACGGGGTCGGGGGCTAGGCCGGCCCTGGTCTTCGGGCAACAGGACCCCCCCCCCCCAGCTGCAGCCCCCCTGGAGAGTTCCTTCCTCTCTGGACCCCGCCTCCTGCCAGGACCCTCCGGCCTCCCCAGGAGGGCGAGGGTCACCGCAGGGCCCGCCCAGCCTCCCTAGCCATGGGGACGGCAAAGAAACACTTGGAACCTTCCTTGGGCCGGGAAACAGAGCCGGAGCCCTCACACCTCCAGTCGGGGGCAGCCGGGAGCCCCCCCCCGCTGGCCGGCCCACACCTCCCTCGAGGCCACAGGGCCCAGATGGCGCCGGGCGACGCCCAGGGCCTCACCTGCTTCTCCTCCCGGGCCTTCTTCCAGTCCTCGATGAGGATCTTCTTGAGGCGGAAGCCTTCCCGCGTGACCTCCGCCAGCTCCTGCAGGGACTCCCTCTCCTTCCGGCCCTTCTCCCTGGGGGGTGAGGGGTGGGACAGGCACCCCGGGGGGCCGCTTAGGGCCCACCACGGCCGCCTCTTCCCAGAGGGCCCCATACACCTGCTACCCGCCCTCCCCCCGGCTCCCCCAGGCCCTGGCAGCCTTCGTCCTTGGAAGAAGGGACACTGGGCAGGGTGGGCTTGCCCTAGGGGCTGGGGCCGGGGGCCGGGGGAGGCCCAGGGAGCGAGGAACGAGATGACAAACAGAAAGGCAGCCTGGCTAAAAGGCACCTGGAGCTCAACCCACCCTCCACCTATGAGACGTGCCGTCAGGAGCCGTCACCTCCGTGCCGGGACTCTCGGCGTCTTTGCAAGACCCACCCAGTCCCGCCACGCGGCGACAGGGGCCAAGAGGGGCTGTTCCCTTCGCTCGCCACGATCCGCCCCCTCTCCCCTCAGCCCCCCCTCTCTGGTGGCCACGTGAGCCCCTCGTGGCAATTTCAAGAATGGGGCCAGGCCTCGCAGCGACCTGGGTTCGAGCCCTTGCTCCGTCCTAGTCGCACAGTCCCCCCCCCCCCCCCGGGGGGGGTGCCAATTCCCTTCCTGAACTTGACTTTGCTCATCTGCTGGGGCACCTGCTTCCAGGGTGGGGGAGGGGAAGCCATAGGTAGGTAGGGGTGACGAGGGTGGGGTCAGGCGAGGTGGGAGGGGAGGGGGTTCCCGTCCAGCCACCTACTTGCAGGTGTTTTCACAGACGATGCCGCTGTTGTATTCGTCTGTCCCATCGCAGCAGTCTGGGGCAGGGGTGGGGGCTGCTGTCAGACCCGGCAGTGCCTCCTCCCTCCGGCTGTCTCCCCTGCTCCCGCCCTCCCCGTCACTCACCGCAGACGCCGTCATTGACGCGGTTGGAGGGGATGTACAGGGGCTTGTAGCCGGTGTTGCTGCAATGGAAGCTCCCGTTGGGACAGGCAGCCGTGCCTGGTGGGAGGAGACGGTCCTTTGGTCCACAGGAAGACCCCTACCCCGACCCCAGCCCCAGGAAGCCCGGGAGGGGTGCGGGACAAGAAGGAGAGAGAGCCCAGTCTTCTGGGGCCTGCCAACTCCTTTGTCTTCAGCAGCGACCCCGCCCTGCGCCCACACACACCCTCTCCTGCACCCTGCCCCGGGGAGGGGGGTCTGCGTGTACGTGGGGACCTCCAGGACTGGCCGGAGAAGCCTGGGGCTGGCAGAGTGGGAGACGGGGGAGCGCCCTGGGATGCCACGGCACCTGCCCAGGGACCTCTGTGCCCGGGTCTGTCCCCCCAGCCCAGCGGGGGGCCACGCGGGGTGGGGGGGCAGGCCAGCGCCGACTCACCTGGCTCGTCCGAGCCATCCTTGCAGTCACAGTAGTCGTCATTGACTTGGTCGAAGGGGATGGTGGCCGAGCCGTCCAAGCAAGTGAATGGCTTGTTCTCGTCGTAGAAGGGGTGGTCTGTGGGGCAGGGCCGAGAGGCTCAACCTGGGGCAGCCCGAGGCCCAAGGCGGCGGGGCGCCCACCCCGCCAGGGGCCAGAGGCAGTCCCCCCACTCCCTCCCCCCGCCGCCGCCTGCAGCAGGTGAACCGGGCGGGGGAGGACTCACTGGTCAGCGAGACGCCCCGCGGCCTCTTGACCTCCACGGCCCAGGAGAGGGGCGGCAGCAGCAGCAGCAGCAGCAGCATCTCGCGGGGGGGGGGGGGGGGCTCTGGGGCCGGACACGGAAGCAGGCTGGAGTCCCCACGCTGCGACCAGAGAGCCCGGTTAGCGGGAGAGGGCTCCTTCCAGCCAATCCGGGGCCCGCATCGCTTCTCGGATCTGCGAGCGGCAGGCTGGGGGGGTCCCCCGATCCTGGCCAAGGGAGGGGGAGGAGGGGGCGTCCCGCTCTGCTCCCTGTGCAGAGCGAACAGGACTACACCGTTCCCGCCAAGAAGCCAAAGGGGTTCAGCCTCCCGCACCCCCCACACTCGCCCCGCAGCCACAGGAAGTCGGGGTGCCCTCCTCGCCCTGCTAGGTCATCACCTACACGAGGCCGGAGCAAAGGTTAACAGCACCCACCGCGCCCCCCCTGGCCCAGGAACCACGGGTCCCGGCCGTGAAAAGAAAGCGGAACCGCCTGGGCGCGTCACTTCCGGCCGCGCGCCGCGCCCCGGGGATGGCCTCTCGGGGCCGCCATGTTCGGAGTGGCGTGCGTGGGCGGCGCCGGAACCGAGGACGGCCATCTTGGGTAGGACCGCGAAGCCCTAAAGAGGCTGGATTTGTAGAGTCGCGCTTAATGGCGGCGCGGTGTGCCTCCATCTTGGGAGTGGCGGCTCCTGGCATCCGGAAAAGAAAGTTCCTGAAAGATACCCGTGAACCGCCCCCTCCACCACGACGGACGAGGGGAGAAAAATGGGATGAGCACGTGACACCGGAGCACCGCCCCCCGCCACCGTCAGGCCGCGCGCTTCTGCCACGCCCCCTCCGCGGACTCTCAGCCAATGGGAGCGGTGGCTTGGGAAAGCGGTGGTCTCCATGGGAACGCTGCAGGGAGGCGGGGTGGCGGTTGCCTAGCAACCGGGAGATGCTAAGAGGCCCCGCCAAGCGGTCAGAAAGCGCATTCCCACTGCCCGAGGAGTCCCAGCTGACCGCTCCGGCTCTGACCCGGCCGCTCCGCTGACCCCCTCCCGGGGACCCTGGTCCCCCACCCAGTCATGACGTCTGCCCTGTGCCTGGCGGCCTCTGCCAATGCCCTGAGTGCTCAGGACCAGGCCCTGACGGCCACTTCCAAGGCCAGGGCCAGGAAGTATTCGCGCAAGGACAGCAGGTCTCCCACCAAGCGGGGCCACCCGCGCGGTAAGGGTGTGGCACAGGCCTGGCCCGCGCACCGTTCCAAGTCGGCCTCCCTCCGCTCCGGGGCGCTGAACCCCCACGTGCAGTCACAGGTGCTGGAGCTCCAGAAGAAGATACAGCTGCTAGGTAAGCCGGCTGCAGCCAGCGAGCGTCCGGGGGCAACGTCGCCGCCTTGTTGTTGGTGCTTCCAAGTTCAGATCCTGGCTCAGGGGCCAGAGGTTAAGCCGCTGCGGGTTCGAGTCCCGGCAGCTCCACTTCTGATCCAGCTCCCTGCTAATGCGGCTGGGAAGGCGGCAGAAGATGGCCCAAGTACTTGGGCCCCTGCACCCACCTGGGCGGCCCGGATGGAGCTCCTGGCTTCAGCCTGGACCAGCCTTAGGAAGTGAACCAGTGGATGAAAAGTCTCTCTCTCTCTCTCTGACTCTGTCTTTCAAATAAACAAATCCTTAAACAAAAAACAGACACAAGTCCTGGCTGTGCGTCCCGGCTGCTTGCCCTTGAGCAGTAGCGCCAGCCTGCCTCAGTTTTCCCATCTGTGAAATGGGCTATGAGAGGTGGCCGGCAGCTGGTTGGAGTCTCCACAGTGCACACTTCCGGTTCTTGGTGGACAAGTTTTCCCCTCCAGGGCCCCCTGGGTGCTGTCTGGGGACGTCTCTGACTGTCACACTGTTGCTGGTGGGGGTGGGGGTGGGGCAGCTGCTGGCCCAGGCGGCGGCCACTGTGGCCATCTAGGGAGTGAACCAGCAGATGGAAGACCTCTCTCCGTCTCTTCCTGTCTTCCTGTCACTCTGTCTTTCAAATAAGTAAGTAAATCTTAAAATAATATATATTTTTTTATTTGAGAAGAACTACAGGGAGAGAGAGAGGGAGAGAGAGAGGTCTTCCATCCACTGGTTCACTTCCTGAAAACCCACAACGGCTGGAGCTGGGTCGATCCGAAGCCAGGAGCTTCTTCAGGGTCTCCCACCTGGGTGGGGGGCCCAAGCACTTGGGCGCCATCTTCGGCTGCTCTCCCAGGCGCATGCGCAGGGGGCTGCACTGGGTGCCGGGCTCGCAGGTGGCAGCTGAACCCACCCGGCCAGAACACCAGCCCCTGACGTGTTGTGCCAACTCTAAGCTGCTGATTGCGACAGGCTCCGTCCCACGCCACTCCCTCATTGGCGCCCCCCCCACCTACCCCCCCCCCCCCCAGAATGTGACCAGAAGGCCTTTGAGGAGAGCTCCCAGTGGAACATCAACAAAAACCAGGACGTCATCCACCAGCTCCGGGAGGAGACCAAGGCGCTGCAGCTCCAGCTGTCGGACCTGCTGCAGGTGCGGGGGCGGGGCTGGGGTGGGGGAGGGGCGGGGCAGCGGCCGGGCAGGGGGTCACCGTGCGCCCGGCCCCTTGCAGGGAGATGAGAAGGTGGTCCAGGCAGTGATGCAGGAATGGAAGGCAGAGCGGCCCTACCTGCAGAAGAGGACGTGCCAGGTCTGTACCCCCTCCCCACCGTGCTCCCTGCTCCAGCCCCACCCTCGCCAGAGCTCCCCCTCCCCCACAGCTGCCCATCACCTACTGGTTCACTTGATTCAGCAGTGACGTTGGAGGAGGGTGTTTGGTGTTTGAAACGATTTATTTAGGGGCCGGCAGGTGAAGCCGGCATCCCATACGGGCTGCAGTTGGAGTCTGGGCTGCTCCACTTCGCATCCAGCTCCCTGCCAATGTGCCCAGGAAGGCAGCAGAGGATGGGCCATTTCCTGGGGCACCTGCCAGCCACCTAGGAGACCCAGATGGGGCTCCTGGGTCCTGGCTTTGGCCTGGCCCAGCCCTGGCCTTTGCAGCCATTTGGGGACTGAACCAGTGGATAGAAGATATTCTTTCTCTCTCTCTCTCTTTCTTTTGGTAACTCTGCCTTTCAAAGAACTATGTCTTTTTTTTTTTTTTTTAAGATTTATTTATTTGAAAGTGTTACATAGAGGCAGAGAGAGAGAGATCTTCCATCCACTGATTTACTCCCCAGGTGGCTGCCATGACCAGAGCTGGGCCAATCCAAAGCCAGGAGCCAGGAGCCTCCCCCGGGTCTCCCATGCTGGTGCGGGGACCCAAGCACTTGGGCCATCTTCTACTGCTTTCCCAGGCCATAACATAGAGCTGGATCAGAAGTAGAGCAGCCGGGACTCGAACTGGCGCCCATTTGGGATGCCAGCACTGCAAGTGGCGGCTTTACCCGCTATGCCACAGCGCCGGCCCCAAGAACCATGTCTAAGTTTGTCTGGGCCATCACCCCTTGTCTCCCAGGCACGTTAGCAGAAGGGTGGGGCTTGGGTGTCCCATGTGGCTTCCTGACCACACTGCACACCGTGGGTTTTCCATCGGGAGTAAGAGAAGCGGAAGCAGGGTTCTTCAGGGGTGGGGGGCATGGCCAGGAGGACGGACATCATCCACGGGGAAGATGCTTTGGCCACCCTAGGACAAAAGTGGCTCGGGAAACCAGGGACACAGAACAGAGAGAAAACGCAGAGAAACAGGGTGCAGGAGGGAGAGAAAGGGGGACATTGAAGACGGGGCTGGGGCTTGAGGCTCGAGGGCCTGAGCCGAGACAGAGACCATGGGAGAAGTCCAGGCTTGGGGTCGGCCCGGTGGCTCCCTCCTGGCCTTGCCGGTTCGCAGTGCCTGGGGCGGCCTCTAGAGGGCGCCATGCGAACGGCTGGAGGAACCCGCAGCTGGAGGCCGGTGCTCGGTGTGGTTGTGTTCAGCGCAAAGTCGGCTCTTACTCCTAAGGCTCAGTCTGTGGAGGTCCCCAAACCGGTAGATCTGGGCAGGAAGGAGATCCGGGGTCTCTCTCTCCAAAGGCAGGGGAGATGGGGCACACAGGGAGATGGGTGGTAAATTGGAGATGAGCGGCAGACAGCCAGGCCAGGTGGTCCCCCGGGGCGGGGAGTAGGTGTTTGGCCCTTAGGTTAGAGGCCCCCCCTTGTGACGTGACGCAGCAGGGTAAACGTCTGCCCGCAGCGCCGGCATCCCATAATGAGCGCTGGTTCTAATCCCGGCTGCTCCACTTCCGATCCAGCTCCCTGGGAAAGCAGCAGGTGATGGCCCAAATGTTTGAGCTCCTGCATCCTCGTGGGAGACCCAGATGGCGCTCCAGCACCTTTCTCTCTTTGTAACTCTGCCTTTCAAGTAAATAAATGATTTTTTAAAACTATGCCAGGTTAGGATGCCCAGGTCCTACCGGCTAGTGCAGACCCTGGAAGGCGGCAGTGATCGCTCGAAGCATTGGGTCCCAGGGCTGCTTCCTGGTCTCCCCGCCTTCAGCCAGCCCATCTGCGGCTACTGTGGGCATCGGGGGGAATGAACCAGGGGACAGGAGCTCTGCGCGCGTGGCTGTCTGTATCTGTGTCTCAGAGGGGCCGGGGGCGGGCGGGAGGGAGAATCCGACGACGGCCGCCCAGTGGACCAGGTGCGGATGGACCAGGTGCGGGGGTTCAGGCCCCTCCCTCTCGCCCCGCCCCTCAGCAAGCCCTGGAGCACCTGGACCGCCGGCTGAGCGAGAAGGTGAAGCAGTTGAACGCCGCGCGCCACCAGGTGTCGCTGCGGCAGAAGTGGCTGGAGGAGCTCCAACTCCGCCACAGCCTGCGCCAGCTGGAGCTGACCGACGCGCAGGACAGCAACACGGAGGTGGCCAAGGTGAGGCCGGGGAGCCCCGGGGTGGGGATGGGGGGGGGAGCGGAGGGAGGGCCTGGACTCAGGCCAACCCTGCCTCCCGCCAGACCGTGCGCAACCTGGAGAACCGGCTGGAGAAGGCGCGGATGAAGGCGCAGGAGGCGGAACACATGACCAAGGTGTACACGCGGCTCAAGGAGTACCTGCAGGTGGGCCGGCGCGGGGGGCGGGGGCGGGGGCGGGGGCGGTGCCGCTCGGCCGGCCGGGGGCAGCAGCCACAGGCCCCCACCGCCGCCCCAGGAGGAGCGCCTCCACATGGGCAGCCGGTTGGACTCCATGGAGGCGGAGGTGGTGAAGACCAAACAGGAGCTGGAGGAGCTGCACGTGGTGAACCAGGAGGCCCTCAACGCCCGGGACATCGCCAAGGTGCCGGCCGGGTGGGGGGCGGGGGGCGGAAGGCAGGAGAGAGGGGGTCCTGCTCGGCCGGCCCCGCTCCGCCACAGCGTGCACTGGGCTGACCCTGGCCCAGCTGTCCGGACCGGGGGCCCGCGGCTGCCCCTGCGACCGGCCCGCTTGTCCTGCCCGCCCAGAATCAGCTGCAGTACCTGGAGGAGACCGTGCTGCGGGAGCGCAAGAAACGCGAGCGCTACATCAGTGACTGCAAGAAGCGCGCGGAGGAGAGGAAGCTGCAGAACGAACGCATGGAGCGCAAGGTGGGCCCCGCCCCGCCCACCTGACCGCCCCGCCCACCTGCGTCGGCCCCGCCCCTCCGCGCTGGCTCTGTGCGGCCACCTCCCACGCAAACCTCGTCGCTAGGCCCCCGCTGCCTACCTGGCCCCTCCAGAACCCTCCGCCAGCTTCGGCCCTAGCCCACCCCTCCTTCCGCCCCGGAGGTCAAGGCCGGGCGAGCTGACCCTGGCCTTGACCTCCTCCCCGCCGGGCAGACCCAGCGCGAGCACCTGCTGCTGCAGTCGGAGGACACCATCCAGGAGGGCCATGGGGGCAAGGGCGAGGAGCTGCGGCGGCGCTGGAGCATGTACCAGCTGGAGATGATCTTTGGCAAAGTCAAGGATGCCACCGGCGCCGCCGAAACGCACGTGAGTGCGGCCGCACCCTCGCCCCGTGCCGCATCACCTAGACCAGCTTTCTTCCTACGAGGAGCCCCTTCCCCCTCCAGCTGCCACCCCGCTGCCCGTTCACAGCGAAACCCACAGGAGCCAACCCCACTTGCTGTTTACACTCGCTGTCTGTCTACACTCGCTGTCTTCCCCACTTGTATTGGACCCCTTAGGACCATCCTCAGACACTGGGCCCTGCTTTATCCAGGATCCACAAGGGCCCCAGCCTGGTGTCTGTCTTTTGGGTGCTCTCCCAGGCCGTCTACTCCTAGTGAGCCCAGGTTCTCTGGGGCGTGGAGTCCCCCGCCCCTCCCCCAGTCGGTGCAGTGCTGGGACCCATGCAGTATGCAGACTCCCACACAAGCCCGGGCGAGAATCTTCCCCCCAGAAGTGGCCCCGTTGCTCAAGTACTTGGGTTCCTGTCGCCCAAGTGGGACCAATACATATATATAAAAAATTCAAACAGAGAAGAATGAAAGTATGCCTAGTTGTGTTTTTTTTTTTTTTAAAGATTTACCACTGGTTCAGTCCACAAATGGCCACAACGGCCAGAGTGTGCCGATCCAAAGCCAGGAGCCAGGAGCTTCTTCCAGGTTTCCCACGCAGGTGCAGGGGCTCAAGCACTTGGGCCATCCTCCACTGCCTTCCTGGGGCATGGCAGAGAGCTGGATCAGAAGTGGAGCAGCCGGGACTCGAACCGGCGCCCACATGGGATACCGGCACTGCAGGCGGAGGCTTAACCTGCTACACCACAGCGTCGACCCCAGAGCTGTTTCTTTTTTTTTTTTTTTTTTTTTTTTTTTTTTTTTTTTTTTACAATATGCATTTTCCACGAGCTTTTTTGAAGACTTAGCTATAGACAAGAAAGAGCCCCACCAGAAAAAAGGTCAGGGCGGCAGGATCCAGGCAGCCCAGTCCCCGAGGTCCCTGTGCAAATGGCCGGCGGGGCCGCGTGTCTCCCGCGCGGGCAGGGGCGCGGAGCGCGTCCTGGCTCTGACCCCCCCCCCCTCCCCGGCGGCCCGCAGTCGGTGGTGCGGCGCTTCCTGGCCCAGAGCGACACCTTCGCGCAGCTGGAGGCGCTGAAGAGCGAGAACGAGCAGACGCTGGGGACGCTGAGGGAGGAGAAGCAGAGGCTGCAGCGGGAGTTCGAGAACCTCAAGTACTCGGGCGAGGCCACGCTGGTGAGGTGAGGCGCGGGCGCCCGTGTCGGGGGAGGGGGCGCCGTGCGGGCTGGGCCCCGCCGCGGTAGCGACCTCCCGGCTCCCTGCAGCCAGCAGGAGCTGCAGGCCGACATGCAGGGCCGCCTCCAGGCCGAGGAGCAGCGGCGAGGCGAGGCGCAGGGGCAGCTGGAGCGCACCTTGCGGGCCATGCAGAGCGCCAAGGAGTGCTTGGAGCACCTGGCGGGCAAGCTGAACCACGTCACCCTGGTAGGCCCCGCCCCCAGGAGGAAGTCACGCCCCCAAGCTCGGCCCACGCGCCTAGGGAAGACCCCCGCTTCTCCAAAAGGTCCAGGACTTCGGAGACTTTGTCGCACCTGGAGCCCCCCCCCAAAAAAAAAAGCCTTGGAGACCCCGCTTCTGCCCTGCGGCGGCCCGAGCCATAGGCTGTCCCCACCACGACCTCCCTCGAGTTACTAACGACCCCTCCTCCAAGGGACCGGTCCCCACCCTTCTCTTGCCATTTCCCAAACGCAGAGGCCCCCACCCCGCCCCGCCCCGCCCCGCCCCACGGAGCTCAGCGGTTCCCCCAGAGGCCCCGCCCCTGGCTGACCCGGCCCCGCCCCCGGGCCGCAGGAGGACGGGCGCTTCGCGGGAAAGGAGTTGGACCCCAAGGCCGCCGACTATCTGCCCAGCCTGCTGGGCCTCGTGGAGGAGAAGCTACTGAGACTGCAGGAGCAGCTGAGCAGCCACGACATCCCGGAGCTGCTGCGGCACATCGCCGCCCACGAGGTGCCCTGGGGGCTCCGGCAGAGCCCGGGGCCCGCGGGAGAGCAGCGGGGGGAGGGGCCGGGGGCGTGGCTGGGGTGCGGGAATCGGGGGTCTCACCCAGAGGCCAGAGAGGGGCGTGAGGGACAAGGGGGCATCCGCACGAGGCCAAGGACTGAAAGAAGCAGCAACAGTTGGGTGGGGGGAGTTGGGGCAGGGGCGTCTGCGTCACGCTGGGAGGGGGGCATGGCTCCGAATGGGCGTCTTCCGCAGTCTCCGCCCCGCTCACACCCCTCCGTCCTGTCCCCCCTTCTCCGCGCCTGCTCAGTTCTACGCCACCTTGGAGGGGAACCTGCCCCAGTACAACACCCGCATCCCCCTGCCCCTAGCCGGCTCCAAGGACAAGTACTTCGGTCAGCACCGGCGGGTAGGGGGCGGGGCGGGTGCAGGCTGGGAGGGGGAGACGGGAGGCGGCTCCCTCATCGCCCCGCCCCCTCCGTGTGCCTCTCCCTCCACCACCCCCCCCCCCGCCAGACGAAGAGGAGAGCGAGGACGAGGACAACGACGTGGTGACCCGCGCCGCGCTCAAGATGCGCTCCCAGAAACTCGTAGAAATCCGCAGCAAGAAGCGCAGCCGTCCGCGGAGGTCCTAGACGCGCCTGCGCGCCCACCCGGCGCCGCGCAGGCCCCTCGGGAGCCCCCTCCCCCCGGCCCCGGCCCCTCTGAGCCCAGCCTCAGGGTCGGCGGGGGCCTCTTCCACGGCCGGACGAGGCCCAGACAGGGAGCAGAGCAGGCCTGCGCGCCCGGAGAGGAAGGGGCCGAGGCACAGGTTCCCACGGTCAGTCTCAGCCGGCGGGTCGGCGCCGCCGGCCATGGCGCAATAAAGGTCACGGACCAGCCAGGCTCGCGGGCTTTCCCGTTTCTGCACGGCTCACTTGGGGCTGCCCCAGGGACCTGATGGCTGCCCTGCACGGGGGACGCAGAGAGGGTCTCTGTGGCCCAGCCAGAGGGACGGGAGACGCCCCCACACCTGGGGCAGACAGGAGACCTGCCCCTCCCTGGTTCCACGTCTCAGCTCCCGCACACCTGGGGACAGAGGTGTCCTGGCCAGTCGGGGCAATCATCAAGGACTTTGCTGGGGTTGGCGCGGGCGCTGGGGTCCACCTGGGGGCATCCGAGAGCCGTGGTCCACCCACTAGGCCCCGCCTGGCGGGCCCGGCCGCCCCGCCCCTCCCGGCCAGCCCCAGCGGCCACTGCCCACTGCCCGCTGGCCCTTCCGCCTCATTCGGCGGCGGCGCCACGGAGCTGGACGGGCCATGGAGCGGACAGCGGGCAGGGAGCTCGCCCTGGTAAGGGGGGCGACGACCCTGGACCCCCACATCCCTGGTGACCTCCCCCTCCCCCAGAAACGCCAGGTGCGCGCCCCGCGGGCCCTGCCCTGGAGTCCCCATCTGGGGCACTCAGTGATGCGTGTCTGGTCGGACTTCAGGGGTGGGGGCGGGAGTCTCTCAGCGCGCACATTCGGGGAAGGGGCTGGAGACAGAATCCGTGAGCCTGGACCCAAGTCCCAAAGACCCTGGCCGGGAAGTGCTGAGCAGGAAGGCCCGGCTGGCGACCCAGACGGTCCCCCTGCCGCGCCCTGAGCCCCTCTCCGCGTCCAGGCGCCGCTGCAGGACTGGGGCGAGGAGACCGAGGACGGCGCGGTGTACAGCGTCTCCCTGCGCCGGCAGCTCAGTCAGCGCTTGAGCCCGGGGGAGGGGCCTGGGGGCGGCCAGGTGAGGAAGGCGTGCGAGGGAGACGCCGGGAGCCCGCCGCGTGAGGGTGGGGCTGCGCGCCGAGGCCCCGGAGCCCGGACGGCTGAGCGCAGAGCTGGAGGGGGGGCCGGTGAGCTCGGGCCTCCAGGTGCAGTGGGGCTTGGAGGCGGCCAGGTGAGTGGGGTGGAGTCAGGTATGGCCGCTTCCCGCGTGGGACCTGGGGGCACTGAGGGTAGAGCTGGCGGTGGGGTCTAGGAAAGCCAAGGTGCAGCAGGCTGGGAGGAGGGGTGGAGTCCAGAAGCGGCCAGGTAGGACAAGTGTGGCGAAGGCAGCTGGGAGGGGGGCCCGGGAGGACGGAGGTGTCCGGGGCGGGTCGCAGGGGTCATTTGTGGGCGGGGCTAAGTCACACCTCCGAGGAGGGCGGGGCTGTAGAGAAATGGACGGGAGGAGATTCCAGAGCCGGGCTTTCAAGGGGCGTGCGTGCAGGAAGAGTGCCCCCCCCCAGCCACTCCTGACTTCTCACGGCCGCCCCCGCCCCCGCCCCGCAGCCCCGCACCGAGCTGGCCGACTCTTTCCTCCATTACCGCACTAGCAAGGTGCGGGCGCTGCGGGCGGCGCGCCTGGAGCGGCTGGTCTGCGAGCTGGTGTCTGGAGACCGCGAGCAGGACCCGGGCTTCGTGCCGGCCTTCCTGGCCACCCACCGGGCTTTCGTGCCCACTGGCCGCGTGCTGCGCTTTCTGCTGCCGCCGCCGCCGCCGCCGCCCCCACCTCCCGGGTCAGTAGCCACCCCCAGACCCCACCTGGGCGCGCCCCCACCTCCTCAGCTTGGGAACCAGGAAACACTCCCGCCACCCCCATGCCCCGGGGAGCTTCTCCGTGTCACCATTTGATTGGAGAGGGGGCTTTTTTCCAGGATAGAAATGAAGACACAGGGACAAGATCTGTGCTTCAACAAGAACCTGAGGTTGGCATCCCATGGGGCCAGGCGCTGGGGGGCTGGCGGTCAAAGGTCATTGACCAGGCCAAGGGCTGGAAGGTCAAGGCAGGGGGGGTGCAGAGGCCTGGGCCTGGCTCTGAGCCCCATCCTGCCCCTCTGGCCAGAGCTGTGGTGTCCCTGCTGGGCTCCTGGCTGCGGGACCACCCCCAGGACTTCCGGGAACCCCCAGCCTACTCCAACCTGGGCAGTGTCCAGGTCTTTCTGAGCTGGGCAGCCCCAGGGAGTCCCGAGGCCCGGGAAGCAGAGAAGCTTCGAGAAGATTTTTTGGAGGAAGCTGAGGGAAAGCAGGAGGAAGAGGAGCAGCCCCAGAGGTGGGCAGGTGAGGGTTTGGGGCACTGGGGGTGTTCTTTTTCTGCTTGTGTTTGAGAGGCAGAGAGAGGGAGGCAGAGAGAGAGATCTCCCTCCCACTGGTCCATTTTCCAGACTCCTACAGTGCCTGGGCCGGGCTGAAACCAGGAGCCCAGAAACCAGCCTGGTTCTTCTATGGGGGTGACAGGGGCAGCACCTGCTGCCTCCCAGGGTGGGCATTAGCAGGGAGCTGGAGTTGGAAGCGGCGTCAGAGCCCAGGCAAGTGGGTATTGGAGGCAGGGGCCCAGGTAGCATCCTAACCCCTGCACCAAATGGTCCAAGAAGGCCTTTCCTGCAAGCCCCCCCCCCCCGCCAGTGTCTCCCTCTGCCCCACCCCCACCCCCCAGAGCTACAGATTTTACACAAGGTTTTAGCTCCTTCTGAAGCTTAGTTTTCCCACCTGTAATATGGTGGATAGCAAGAGCCACTGTTGTGGCGTAGCAGGTAAAGCCGCCACCCGCAGTGCTGGCATCCCATGTGGGCACCGGTTCGAGTCCCGACTGCTCCACTTCCGATCCAGCTCCCTGCTAATGGCCTGGGAAGGCAGTGAAGGATGGCCCGAGTGCTTGGGCCCCTGCACCCGCATGGGAGACCCGGATGCTCTCTGTATCACTATGCTTTTCAAATAAAGGAATGAACTAAAGTGAATAAAATAACAGCTTCTGGACCCCCCCCCAGGCAGAGTGCTTCTGGGGTCCCACAGATCTTTGTGTGACACATGTCCTGTGCACCTGTCACTCCTGCAAATGTCTCTCTCAAATTCTTCCCGCACCCGGAGTCCTCCTGGGCTGCCTTTTTTTTTCCCCATTGTACTCAACGCCCTGCCTTCCCTGTCTCGGTTTCTGGCTCCCGTTCCCCTCTGGAGTTCACCTGAGGTTGGTGCCCGACTCTGTCCCCGGGCAGACACGAGAGGGATCAGAGAGGGATCAGTGGAGGGAGTCATTGCATCCTGCTTACGAAGGCTCATCTTCCCCATCTGCGTCTGATCCGATCCTATCTCATCAGCGTCCATATCCCTAATCCACTTCCTCTAATCTGAGCATTAGAGCGGCCACTTTTCTCTCCCATTTCCAAAGTGGCCGCCCGCTTCTCTGTCCCTCGTGAGAAAATCTCAGGTGTCTGTGTACTTGTGTCCTTTCTCTTCTTCTTGTTATTAAAGCTCTTTGTTTTAAAGATTTATTTATTTGAAAGGCAGTTGGGGGTGGGGAGAGGGAGATCTTCCATCCACTCATTCACTCCCCAAATGGCCACAACGACAGGGGCTGGGTCAGGCCAAAGCCAGGAGCCAGGAGCTCCATCCGGGTCTCCCACGCGGGTGCAGGGGCCCAAGGACTTAGGCCATCTTCCACTGCTTTCCCAGGCCATAGCAAGGAACTGGATCGGAAGTGGAGCAGCCAGGTCTCGAACGGGTGCCCAGATGGGATGCTGGCACTTCAGGCCAGGGCATTAACCTGCTGTGCCACAGCACTGGCCCCCCCTTTCTTTCTTTTTCTTTTCTTTCTTTTTTTTTTTTTTTTTTTTTTTTGACAGGAAGAGTTAGTGAGAGAGAAAGGTCTTCCTTCCATTGGTTCACCCCCCAAATGGCTGCTACAGCCGGCACGCTGCGCCGATCTGAAGCCAGGAGCCAGGTGCTTCTCCTGGTCTCCCATGCAGGTGCAGGGCCCAAGGACCTGGGCCATTGTCCACTGCCTTCCTGGGCCACAGCAGAGAGCTGGACGGGAAGAAGAGCAACTGGGACTAAAACCCGAAGTGCCAGCACCACAGGTGGAGGATTAGCCTAGTGATCCACGGTGCCGGCCTCTTTTGTTTTAAAGATCTATTTTATGAGAGAGAGAGAGCGTGTGAGAGAGCGTGTCCACCCACTGGTTCACTTTCGAAATGTCCCCAGTGGCCAAGGGCTGGTCCTGGTCTAAGCCAGAAGCCAGGAGCTCCATCCGGGTCTCCCACAGGCGTGGCAAGGCCCAAGCACCCAGACCATCTGCTGCTGCTTTCCCAAGCACATTAGCAGGGAGCTGGCTCAGAAATGGACCAGCCTAGAAGATGGCCCAAGTGCTGGGCCCCTGCACCTGTGTGGGAGACCCGGATGCAGCTCCTGGCTCCTGGCTTCGGATCAACGCAGCTCCGGCCGTTGCGGCCATCTGGGGAGTGAACCAGCGGATGGAAGACCTCTTTGTGTGTGTGTGTCTCTCTCTCTCTCTCTCTCTCTCTGCCCCTCTGTGACTCTACCTTTTAAATAAATAAATGTTTAAAAAGAAAAGAAAGTAATGGAGCAGCCAAGACTCGAGCCGTCACTTGGATGTGGGATTCCGATGTTGCAGCGACTTTGCTAATGGCACCCCCAGTGCCGCCCCGACAGCCTTTGCTTTCTGCTCAATGCAATCAACACAAAAATGGGGTGCACTTCCCGTCCTCCTGGACTTCTCTGAGTGGAGCTTGTTCCTCTGGCTCCAACGCTGCTGTCAGGTGCGGGGTTCCGGCCGGATGCTGAGTCAACATCTTGTCCAACGCCCACTTTTCAAAACTGATATTTGGCATTGCCAGCCGCCCTCATTCAAATGAAAGGGAGAAAATTAAACAGGCTTGACAAAGCTAATTTAAAAGATTAATATGGTTACGTAACCACCGGGGGAAGGAGAGGAAGTGGAAGTCAATCATCCGACAGTCTTTTTTTTTTTTTTTTTTTTTTTTTTGCCTTCTTCATGCCTCATTAGGACCAATGGAGAAGGCTTCCCGGGCTGTTAGCTGCACCTGCTGTAGCGTCACGGACAGCCGGCAATGCGGGGCAAGTTGTGTTGATGCACAGATAACACCATAGGGGCCCACACCCGCTACAATGCCGGCATCCCGTATCAGAGCCCGGGTCACGTCCTGGCTGCTCCACGGCCGAGCCAGCTCCCTGCTCATGTGCCTGGGAAAGCAGCAGAAGGTGGCCCAATGCCTGGGCCCCTGCACCCACGTGGGAGACCTGGATGGAGCCCCTGGCTCCTGGCTTCAGCCTGGCTCAGCCCCGGCTGGTGTAGCCATTTGGGGGAATGGCCCCAGAGAAGGAAGCTCTGTCTGGCTCTCCCACTCTCTGTGTGTCAGTCTCCATTTCAAATAAATCTTAAATGGCCACCCTTCCATTCGCTGGTTCACTCCCTGGGTGGCCACAACAGCCCGAGCCAGGAGCTTCTTCCAGGTCTCCTACGTGGGTGCAGGGGCCCAAGCACTTGGGCCATCTTCCACTGCTTTCCCAGGCCACAGCAGAGAACTGGATGGGAAGTGGAGCAGCCGGGACTTGAACCGGCGCCCACATGGAAGGCCGGCACTGCAGGCAGCAGCTTTACCTGATAAGTCACAGCGCAGGCTCCTCAGACTTCCCATCTTTTAACTTCCCTGTAAGGTTCGGGACTCCCCAGCCCAGAGCCCACGGAGGACAGCGGGGCCGGGGAGGAGGGACTCGTGCCGGAAGGTCCTGACCTCCTGGACTTCAGCGTGGACGAGGTGGCCGAACAGCTGACCCTTATAGATGTGGTGAGGACCCAGGCCCGGGCCGGGCAGTGGGGGAGGCTGGCGGTTCCGGGCGAGCGCAGACCCCGCCCCCTGCCCTGGTGCAGGACCTCTTCCAGCGCGTGCGGCCCTTCGAGTGCCTGGGCTCCGTGTGGTCGCAGCGGGACCGGCCGGGGGCGGCAGGCGTCGCCCCCACTGTGCGCGCCACCGTTGCGCAGTTCAACCTGGTGACCGGCTGCGTGTTGGGCTCGGTGCTCGGGGCGCCGGGCCTGGCTGCCCCGCAGAGGGCGCGGCGCCTCGAGAAGTGGATCCGCATCGCACAGGTGTGTGCGGGGGGCGGGGCCGCGGGAGCAGGTGCGGCCCAGAGTGGAGTGTGGGGGTGGCCGGGGCCGTGGGATGCTGGGCGGGTCTCGGGGTAAGAGCGTGAGTGTGGGGGTGATGGGGTAGGAAGAGGCTGGGTGGGATCCCCGCAGAGACTGGGTGGGGGCGGGGCAGGAGGAAGAGGAGGACACGTGTGCAGGGCAGTGGGTGGTGCGCAGGGGTCTGACCCTCGCCTCCGCCGGGCCCCGCAGCGCTGCCGGGAGCTGCGTGACTTCTCGGCGCTGCGGGCCATCCTGTCGGCGCTGCAGTCCAACCCCATCTACCGGCTCAAGCGCAGCTGGGGCGCGGTGAGCAGGTGAGGCCGGGCCGCGGGGGAGGTGGGGCGCGAGGGCGGGGCCTGGGGAGGGCGCACCTGACCCGCGGCCGCGCCCCCTCCTGTCGCCCCAGGGAGCCCTTGACCACGTTCCGGAAGCTCTCGCAGATCTTCTCGGACGAGAACAACCACATCAGCTGCAGGGAGATTCTCTCGCAGGTACGCGGGGCGCCGACCCCCGCGGCCGGCACAGCTGCACCTGCACCCTGTCTGTGGCCCTTTAATTTTTTCTACGAGAGACAGAGCAGAAGTTGCCATTCACTGGTTCACTCCCGAAATGCCTGCAAAAGCCAGGAGCTCCATCCGGGTCTCCCACGGGGCAGGCAGGGTCCCCAGCACTGGCCTGACTGCTGGAAGCCGGGGGGTGGGAGGGGTGGCCCTGAGACATGGCCCCTGAGGGGGGTCGGTGGCACTCCCAGGGTCTCTCTCTCCCACCTAGGAGGAGGCTGCGCAGGGGCCCCTGGAGGACCCGGACCCAGGCAGCCTGAGCTCGGTGAGCCATTGGGTTTGGGACCCCCAGAGAGGGGTGGGGGAGACGGTGGTGATGATGGCCCGGTGACTGGTGCCTGGTGGGTTGCAGAAGCCGCCCCCAGGCCCCGTCCCCTACCTTGGCACCTTCCTTACCGACCTGCTCATGCTGGACACGGCCCTGCCGGACACCGTGGAGGTCTGACCCCCGACCTCGACTCCTGACCCCTCCCCCCACTCCGCTTAACCCCCCTCGCGCACTGGGCCTCCTGACTGCCATCCCTGACCCTGACACCAGCCCTGTTACCAAAGTGGGGCTCCTCCCAACCCCACCCCTGACCTCGGCTGACCCCTGGCCCTGGAAACTCCAGTTCAGCCTTTGCCTCCAGGGGGATCTTATCAACTTTGAGAAGAGGAGAAAGGTGAGCAGGGTGGGTGCGGGTGAGGGGTCTGAGGGCTGGGGTGGTGTCTGAGGGCGGAGGCAGGGCTGGGGTGGGTGTCTGAGGGCGGAGGCAGGGCTGGGGTGGGTGTCTGAGGGCAGAGGCAGGGCGGGGGTGTCTGAGGGCTGGGGTGGGTGTCTGAGGGCGGAGGCAGGGCTGGGGTGGGTGTCTGAGGGTGGAGGCAGAGCTGGGGTAGGGTGTCTGAGGGTGGAGGCAGGGCTGGGGTGGGTGTCTGAGGGTGGAGGCAGGGCTGTGGTAGGGTATCTGAGAATGGAGGCAGGGCTGGGGTAGGTGTCTGAGGGCGGAGGCAGAGCTGGGGTAGGGTGTCTGAGGGTGGAGGCAGGGCTGGGGTGGGTGTCTGAGGGCAGAGGCAGGGCTGGGGTAGGGTGTCTGAGGGCGGAGGCAGGGCTGGGGTGGGTGTCTGAGGGCGGAGGCAGGGCTGGGGTAGGGTGTCTGAGGGCGGAGGCAGGGCTGGGATGGGTGTCTGAGGGCGGAGGCAGGGCTGGGGTAGGGTGTCTGAGGGCGGAGGCAGGGCTGGGGTAGGGTGTCTGAGGGCGGAGGCAGGGCTGGGGTGGGTGTCTGAGGGCGGAGGCAGGGCTGGGGTAGGGTGTCTGAGGGCGGAGGCAGGGCTGGGGTGGGTGTCTGAGGGCGGAGGCAGGGCTGGGGTAGGGTGTCTGAGGGTGGAGGCAGGGCTGAGGTGGGTGTCTGAGGGCGGAGGCAGGGCTGAGGTGGGTGTCTGAGGGTGGGGGCAGGGCTGGGGTGGGTGTCTGAGGGCGGAGGCAGAGCTGGGGTAGGGTGTCTGAGGGCAGAGGCAGGGCTGGGGTGGGGTGGGTGTCTGAGGGTGGAGGCAGGGCAGGCTCTGAGCCCCATCCCCACCCCAGGAGTGGGAGATCCTGGCTCGCATCCAGCAGCTACAGAGGCGCTGTCGGAGCCACAGCCTGAGCCCACGCCCGCCCGTCCTGGCCGCCCTGCGTGCGCAGCGCCAGCTCAGCGAGGAGCAGAGGTGACCCCCTGTGGCCTGCCCCTCTCCCCACCCTGGATCCCACCAGCCCCATGCAGCCCTCAGCTCCTCCCAAGACCCCCGCTGCAGCCCTGAACCCCTCCCCCCTCCAACCTGTGACCTTGCGAAGTCTCCGCTCTCTCACCTCCAAGCCCAAACTTGACCCCCGCTGACCCCAGCCGGCAGTCTGATTGCGACCTTGAACCTGCAGGGTAATTCAACCCCCAGTGCGTCCTCTCCCTCACCTGTGGTCCTGTCTGACCCACGACCCCGTTCCTGACCCCCAGTTCTGAATAACCGTGTCCAACTTAGACAAACATCGATTCGGCCGGACTCAACTCTACCAATTGTTTCATTGTTACAAATTTATTTTTAATTAAGAAAAAGGTTTATTTTGAAAGGCAGTGCCAGAGAGAGAGAGAGAGAGAGAGAGGTCTTCCATCCGATGGTTCACTCCCCAGATGGCCACAGCAGCTGGGGCTGGGCGGTGCTGAAGCCAGGAGCCAGGAGCTCCATCCGGGTCTCCCACGTGGGTGCAGGGGCCCAGGCACTGGACCCGTCCCCTTCAGCCTCCCAGAAGCATCAGCAGGGGGCTGGATGGGAAGTGGAGCAGCCAGGACTCGAACCAGCGCCCGTATGGGATTCCGGCGTGACAAGTGGCAGCCTAACCTGTTACAACACGGGCCCCTGATTCTGACTTTATCTCTTCCTCCCCCACTGCCCCTCTCCCCCGCCCCCACTGTCCATTCTCACACTGACCCCTCAGCTACCGGATCTCCCGCGTCATCGAGCCCCCGGCCGCCTCCTGCCCCAGCTCCCCGCGCGGCAGGCGCCGCATCAGCCTCACCAAGCGTCTCAGCGCGTGAGTCCCTGGGGGCGACAACGTGGGAGGGGGGAGCGGGCGCTGCTCCTGGGGCCCAGTCCGGCCTGGACCCCGGTCCCTGTCCCCGTCCTCAGGAAGCTGTCCCGAGAGAAAAGCTCATCGCCTGGTGGGAGTCCCGGGGACCCCTCCTCGCCCACTGCCAGGTGAGCGTCCCACAAGGCCAGGCGTAGCAGGGTGGGGGGTCCTGGCGTGCACCTGCCCCACTCAGGCTCCGCCCCCTCCCCCAGTCAGTCACCAGGGTCCCCGCCAGCAAGCCCTGGAGTCAAGGACCCTCCTCCTGGCAGCCCCCCAGCCTCGCCAGGGCCCCAGGGTCCCAACACCAAGGTACAGAGGCTTCGTGTGTGTGTGTGTGTGTGTGTGTGTGTTACCGTGTGGCACCCAGGGCTGGGCAGGGTGGGGCACACGGGATGGCAGGGCCAGGTGTGTGCGGGGGGTAGGTGTACCCAGGAGCTGTGAGCGTCTCCCTGGCCCCGTCTGAGCCATCGTCCCCCAAGCCGTCGCCTGCCCAGGTCTGGAGCGCCCCAGGGAGTGCTTGGCCCAGGAGGGGTGACCCGGGCTTGTCCCTGGGAATCAGCATTCTGAGAGGGGCGGGAACGCATGCCTGGAGTGATCCGGGCTTGCTCGCTCACGCGCTTCGGGGTGCGCTTGAGTGTGGCCTGGGGGTACAGGGGTCACTCTTGCTGCTGGGGACAGGAGGCCTACGTGGGATCCCACTGAGCTTGTGTGTACGCGGGCTGCGTGTGCCAGGCCCCGGTGCACAGGGCCACATTAGCATATAGCAAACCTACAGGATACACCGCTGGGAGCGGGGCCGGCTGGGCCCCCAGCCCTCAGCATCGCCCCTGCCCCCCACTGCCTGCAGCCGCCCTGGAGCCCCGACCCGCCAGGCCCCCGCCCTCTGACCTTGGCCTTGAACCCGGGGCAGCAGCCGGGCTCGGAATCCTGCGTCATCCGCGTCAGCATGGACAATGACCACGGGAACCTGTACCGGAGCATCTTGGTGAGGGGCGGGGCTGGCGGCCTGCGGGGCGCAGCTGGGGCCCCTTGGGGCTGGGGGCCTCTGGCCCACCCCCTGCCCGCTCCCTCTCTCCAGCTCACCAGCCAGGACAAAGCCCCCAGCGTGGTGCAGCGGGCCCTGCAGAAGCACAGCGCCCCCGAGGCCTGCACCGGTGACTACCAGCTCTTCCAAGTCCTCCCTGGGGACAAGGGTGAGTGGGGCCACTCACTCAGTTGGGGCCCAGGCCAGGGGCGTGCACGGGGAGGCTGTCCTGGCTCAGAGTGAGGGACGGGCACCCAAGGCTGGCTTTTTAATTAATTAACCTGAAAAGCAGAGTTAGGGAGAGAGAGAGAGAGAGAGAGGTCTTCCATCTGCTGGTTCACCCCCAAAAGGCCACAATGGCTGGAGCTGGGCCTGACAGAAGCCAGGAGCCAGGAGCCAGGAGCTCCATCCAGGTCTCCCATGTGGGTGCAGGGGCCCAAGTACTTAGCACGAAGCTGGAACAGAAGTAGAGCAGCCAGGACTCGAACCGGCGCTCATAATTCTGGGGCAGCGAGATCGTCCAAGGTCAAGTGGGAGAAGCTGATCTGAGCTGAAGTTAGTGGCACCTTAAGCTGGGTCAGCCCCGAGTGTCTGAACTTGGGATGGGAGAGGGACAAAGGGGTGGGGGGTGAGGTTGTGCGTGTTGAGGCGGGGGGAGGGTGAGCTGACTATGTTTGTGCAGACTGCAAGTGGGGAGCCGTCCAAGTTCAGCCCACCCGAGCTGGGCTAGCAGGTGCTGGGGTGGGCGGGGCCGGAAGCTGTTTGGGGGGTGTGGCCTGCGTTTGCCTAAACTTGGGATGCGAATGTCGGGCCTCCGTGGGGTGCAGGCAGGCGAACGGTGGGCGGTTGCCTGGGCTGGTGGTAGAGACAGGAGTGAGGTTGTCCGGGCTTCAGGTGGGCGCTGGCTGGGAGGACCCGAGCCTGGGCGGCTTCCAGGAGTGGGGGGTGGGGGTGGGGGGGTGGAAGGCTCTGGGGTTTCCGTGGGGGAGGGGCAGGAGGTTGTGCGGGCCTCTCACCTCGTCCCTGCCCTTCCCCCGCCCCCAGAGCTCCTGATTCCGGACAATGCCAATGTCTTCTACGCCATGAGTCCAGCCTCCCCCGGGGACTTCGTGCTGCGGCGGAGAGAGGCGGCCCGGCACGCACCGTCCCTCTCCCTAGCCTGAGCCGGCCCCGGCCTGGCGCTTGTCACCGTGGCGGGGGGGGGGGGGGGGGGGGCTTCTCCTGGAACCGCACTACCCACCCGCCCCTAGTAGAGGCCGGTGCCTGTGCCGTCGGTCTGCCAACACTGCCCCCTAGCGGCTGCAGCCCCTGAATCGCAGCTCTTAGCGCTGGGTCTTTATCCCCGGAGGCGTCAGTCAGCCCCCCAGGGTGGGTGCCGGGAGAGAGCGCACAGTCCCAGAAATAGGGAAGGGGGCGTGGCTTCAGAGGTCCCCTGTTGGGGACCCCGAGTGGACGAGAGCAGGCACCACAGCTACGGAGCAGGAGCCCGGGCTGCTCGCTTCGCACCTGTGCGCCCAAGTTCAAGTTCAACAAAAATGGGGGGGGGGCGATGGGAGCCCTCGGAAGATGATTGGCTGAGTCACGGCCGGATGCCAGAGAGGCCTGTCAGGATTTCCTCCTCCCGGTCTTTCTGGAGTGATAACTGAGCGTCTTTTTTGTTATGTGTATCAAAGTGCAAATAAATGGAATTCCACCCAAGGAGAGATGGGCGCCCACGAGTCCCTGGGGGATCTGAGGATGCCGGGAAGGGGTTCGGGTCTCTCGGGGTGGGGATAGGATGAAGGAACACGCCCGCCCGCTCTGTGCTGGCCATCCCCGAGGGCTTTTCTGTCTCCTTGGGTTCATCTGGGTTCTTTCTGTTCCAAGCGGTCAAGAGTCCGATTCAAACAGAGACATGTTTTTTTAAATAATGGGGGGGGGGGGGCCCCGCGGGTAATGAATCCATGGTTTGTGTCATGGAAAAGTCCAGCGGGGCTGGCTTCAGGCACTGTTGGATCCAGGAACTCGAATGATGTCATCAGCACCGTGGTGCTCTTGGCTCAGATTGGCTTGGCCAATGCACCTGTGCACGTCCCCCACCCCCCACCCCGTCCATTCCCGTGGCCTTTGGCAGTGGTAGGATTATCGATCCCCCCAAAGGAAAAGCCACATTTCTGAGACCCCCCTCCCCCGGGGCTTTAAGGCATGATCCTGTGACCGTGGGCAAGTTCTGGGCTTGCTGCTGGGTGCTGAATGAAGACGTGGTGGGTCACCTTGGTCGGGGGGGCTCACCCGAGTCTCCCGCGGGCGTGGCAGGAGCCCGAGCGCTTGGGCCATCCTCCACTGTCCTCCCAGGCCACAGCAGAGAGCTGGACTGGAAAAGAGGAGCAACCGGGACTAGAACCTGGTGCCCATACGGGATGCCGGCGCCACAGGCAGAGGATTAACCAAGTGAGCCATGGCGCCGGCCCCCCCCACCAGGACACTTTGATTAGGAATAGCTAGAGCGGTGAATCAGTGACAAAGCACCAGATACACGTCGGATCATCAAAAGGACAGTAGGTGCCCAAAGTAAAAAACAGGGGGGGAAAAAAGCCTATTTGTGGTGGCTTAAGGTGGGAAAGTTGCTGTTTTAGGTAGGGTGATCACGGAGGGCTGCATGGAGGAGGTGACACTTTCGCGGAGGCCTGAATAAAGTGAAGAGAAAGAGCGTGGCCACCATCTATGGCAGGAACCTTCTTCATAGAGGAAGTGGTGAAAAGCCGGGGTTATCCTCACCGGCAGTTTCTTCCCTCTGGTGGCAAAGATGCCTCCAACTACTCCATCCACCCACCCACTCGCCCAATAGGAAGCTGCAAACTTCAGCTAAAGTCCCAGGATGAAAGCTCATTGGATCCTTTCAAGCCACGTGTCCGCCTTGAACCAATCGCTATGGGCCCGGAACTGTCTGGGCTCTGATTGGTTAGTCTGCGACAGCGCTGAGCCATGGAGCACCTGTATCTTTCAGCGGGTGTGTACCTCCGTGCCCCAGCCATTATTTTAAAATCTGTGCCTTGTTTGTAAAATAAAACGTCATGAGTATAAAGAGGCAAGCCATACACACTCCTGGGGAGCTGGCGCTGTGGCTCAGCAGTTTAAGGAGCCACATTTGGGCGCCGGTTCGAGTCCCAGCTGCTCCACTTCCGATCCAGCTCCCTGCTATGGCCTGGGAAAGCAGTGGAGGATGGCCCAAGTCCCTGGGCCCCTGCACCCGCGTGGGAGACCCGGATGGAGCTCCTAGCTCCTGGCTTCGAACCAGCCCAGTTCCATCTGGTGTGGCCATTTGGGGAGTGAACCAGCAGGTGGAAGATCTCTCTCTCTCTCTCTAACTCTGCCTCTCAAATAAATACATCTTTTTTCTTTAAATGAAAGCTCGCACTCTAGACTATGTACAAATACAGGTGCATATTGTACGCCCTGTCCAGTAGCTGGGCCCAGCGCCAACTTAATGGCTGGTCATTATTACGATGTTTATTTATTATTTACTTATTTCCAGTCCGAGAAGCAATGCCGATGCAGGCGATAAACGCAGGAACTTGCCTTATCGGAATGTCTGCTCTGTGCCAGGCTGTAGATGTTACAGTTCAGATAAGAAAAGTCACCTGCCCAGAGTCACTTCGCGCCAAGTGCGCCTGCCGCGGGGACCCCGCGCCCTCCCGCCCGCCCGGCCCCTATCTCTGCCCCGGGCCGCGCGCCGGCCCCGCCCCCCGGGGGAGTTGCCGCCCGGGCGGAGGCCGGGAGCCAGGAAGGGCCTGGCCAGCTGTGTCCGGGGCGGACGCAGCTGCTGGCCCAGCTGGGGACCCTGCCGCGGGGCGAGCAGCCGCGGCGCCCCTTGGGGGCGGAGGCCGCGCCATGGAGCGCCTCTGGCCCCGAGTCGGCTCCCTCTGCCTCCTGCTCGCGGGGGCCGCTTGGGCGCCCCCTCTCAACCTCCACGACCCCAGATTTGAGAGTAAAGGTAAGGACGGGGCAGTGTGGGCTCCTCCTCCCACAGCCCCCCGCGCGCGCACACACACACTGGGTTCTGGAGGGGCCATGCTGGGGCCTGGGGGCCACGCTGGTGTCTCAAGTCCTAACCTGGATCCTGGTGCGGCCACGCTGGTGTCTCAAGTCCTAACCTGGATCCTGGTGCGGCCATGGCGGGGTCTCCGCACCCCCATTGGAGAGCGCACGGTGTTTCTGCTCCATTCTTTGCGCGGTCCCCGGGAGCCAGGGACCTGGTCCCTTCTAGGGTCATGGGGAGGGGTCTGCACCTGGACCACCCCAGACACTGAGTCCCTAGAGGGGGAGTGGCCGAGTGGAGGACTCTCCCCCACCCCCAGTGCGGAGCTTGGCCTGGGGGAAGTGCGGCCCCACGTCCCAGGGACCGGCGGCAGGTGGCCGGGAGCAGGGCGGGCGCCGCGGGCACGGTTGGCGCTATCGGGCGGCCGGCAGCCTGCGGGGGCCGATAGGGGACCTCGTGCTCCGCACACGCCCTGGAGCGCGCACGGCCGCGATGGGGCGGGGCTCGCAGGGGGAGGCCGGGGTGGCGATCGCGGTACCTGCTGGCCGCCGGGTGGGCTGGTGCGTGTTGGATGGAGGAGTGGGGTGGGGGGTGACAATAGGACTAGCAACCTGCGCTCGGGGCTTCAGGGGGCGCCCCCCGTGCCGACCCCAGTGGGAGCCCCGCTGCGGGAGAGGGCGGGGCCCGGCGTGTTTCTTATCGGCGCAGCACAGGCGGTGGGAGCCCGAGGAGGGGGCTGTGGCCCGAGGCCCCGGGCTCTGCCTCCCTGACTTCCCCCACCCCACGCACCGTCCCCCCGCAGCGGCCCTGCTCGCGGCCCGCGGGCCCGAAGACCTTCTGTGCTTCAGCGAGCGGCTGGAGGACTTGCTATGTTTCTGGGAGGAAGCCGCCGTCCCCGGGGTCGGTCCCAGAAACTACAGTTTCTCGTACCAGCTCGAGTGAGTCGGACGGGGCGGGATCCCCAGCTGGTGGACGGGGGCTCGCCGCGGTCACGGGTGGGAAGCCCGCAGGGCCAGGGCTGACCCGCCTCCTGGTGGCCGGGTTTGGAGACCGCCCCCCGCGGTAAACGACCCCAAAAGGGGGGTCGCCTCCGCATCAGGGCGGCAGGTGTCACCACGTCGGGGCTGCGGCGCCCCCCTGGTGGCCGTACCCCCAAGTTACCCCCTGCTCGTTTCCCTCCCGGGCGTCCCGGGCGCGCAGGGGTGAGCCGTGGAAGTCGTGTCACCTGCACCAGGTGCCCACGGCCCGCGGAGCGGTGCGCTTCTGGTGCTCGCTGCCCACGGCCGACACGTCCAGCTTCGTGCCCCTGGAGCTGCGCGTCACCGCGGTCCCCTCGGGCGCCCAGCGCTACAACCGCATCATCCACGTCAACGAAGTGGGTAAGCGCCCCCTCCCCGGAGGCGTGGGCGTGACAGGGGGTGTGGCCTCGGACTCTGCCCGCCCACCCAGTCACGCCCCCTGCCGCAGTGCTCCTGGACGCCCCCGAGGGGCTACTGGCGCGACAGGCCGACGAGGGCGGACACGTGGTCCTGCGCTGGCTCCCGCCCCCGGGGGCACCCATGACCACCCACATCCGCTACGAGGTGGACGTCTCCGCAGGCAGCGGTGCAGGAGCCGCGCAGAGGGTGAGCCTCGCCCCTACCGCCCACCGCAGCCCGTCGCCCTCAGATCCCGCCCCTGACGCTAGCAGCCGTGGGCGTGACTTGGCCCAGGCCCCGCCCCCTCCTCTTCCGTCCCTCGCCCAGATTGGCCCTGAGTCTTCTGGTGTCCCGCCCCTCCCTCATTGGTCTCGCCGGCCCTGGGCCCCGCCTTTCCTCTCCTTGATTGGCCTTGCCGCCCCTGGGCCCCGCCTTTCCTCTCCTTGATTGGCTCGGCTCCCCGGGGCCCGCCCCCACGGACCCCGTCCTCACCCGGGCCCGGGTGCTCCAAGGTGGAGATTCTCGAAGGCCGCACCGAGTGCGTGCTGAGCAACCTGCGGCGCGGGACGCGCTACTCCTTCGCCGTCCGCGCGCGCATGGCCGAGCCGAGCTTCGGGGGCTTCTGGAGCGCCTGGTCCGCGCCTGCGTCGCTGCTCACCGCTAGCGGTGAGGCCACCGGCGGGCTGCGGGCGGGACGGGGGAGCCGAGCCGCGGGGAGCGCCCGCCCTGACTTCCGCCCCGACCGCCAGACCTGGACCCTCTCATCCTGACGCTGTCCCTCATCCTCGTGCTCATCCTGCTGCTGCTGGCCGCGCTCGGCCTGCTGGCCCATCGCCGGTGAGCCTCCCCAGGTCGTTCCCTTCCGAGAGGCTGGGCTAGGCCGGGGGTGGGGAGCGAACCCGCGTCCGGGGTCACACCGTGCGGGGGGCCTGCCAGACCGGGCCCAGACGCTCAATAAACTCCTCTGCTCTTGGGGACACCCGCCTGGCTTTCCTCCTGCCTTCGACCCCGGGGTACGGGTGATTCCAGGCACGTTCACGGTCCCCAAGCCTTTGCCTGCTATAGCCGCTGAACCATCTCCTGGTTCGCTTTCATGGCTCTGTGCATTGCCCTGGTGCTGGGTGCCAGCTATGCACTAGGCGCTGGAGAGACAGAGGGATGATGAGGTGGGGATGAGATGGAGAGAGAGAGAGAGAGAGACAGACATTGACAGACATAGACATAGGGGAACAAGCGAGATGGAGATGGGAGAGAGGGAGGGGGAGGGGGATGGAGATGATATGGAGAGAGACAGAGACTTAGACATAGACATAGACTTAGACCCTTTTCTGCTTCAGCCAGGGTCTAAGCTGGACACACGCCTCTGCCTCCGTCGTCATGGGGGGGGGGGACCAGGAGTAGTTGTGACCGCGGAACCGGGCACTGCGGGGGCAGGGGTGAGCGTTCCGTGGCTCACGACCACGAAACCTCTTCCCGCAGGGCTCTGAAGCAGAAGATCTGGCCGGGCATCCCGAGCCCGGAGAGCGAGTTCGAGGGTCTCTTCACCACCCACAAGGGGAACTTCCAGGTAAGTGAGCCCACCTGTCCTTGTCAGGGCCTGGGGCTTTCCTGTCCCCGCAGCCAAAGCCCCGGCCTCTGAGCCCCCGGCCGCTGCCGCTTCTCCAGCTATGGCTACACCAGAATGAGGGCTGTCTATGGTGGAGCCCCTGCACCCCCTACCCGGAGGACCCACCCGCCCCCCTGGAAGTCCTGTCTGAGCGCTGCTGGGGACTGGCCCAGGCAGCGGAGCCCGAGGCCGCGGACGAGGGGCCCCTGCTGGAGCCGGGGAGCAGGAAGCACGCCCCTGACTCCTACCTGGTACTGGACAAGTGGCTGCTGCCCCGGAGCCCGCCCGGCGAGCGCCTGCCAGGGCCCGCAGGCGGTGCCGACACCGCGGCCGGGGACGAAGGCTCAGAGGCCTCCTCATGCTCGTCGGCCTTGGCCTTGAAGCCCAGGCCAGAGGGGGCTTCTGCCGCCAGCTTCGAGTACACCATCCTCGACCCCCGCTCCCAGGTCTTGTGCCCACGGCCGCTGCCCCCTGAGCTGCCCCCCACCCCGCCCCACCTGAAGTACCTGTACCTCGTGGTGTCCGACTCGGGCATCTCGGCTGACTATAGCTCAGGGGGCTCCCAGGGAGCCCCCGGGAGCTCCCCCGACGGCTCCTACTCCAACCCCTACGAGAACAGCCTCCGGGCAGCCCCCGAGCCGCCACCCCCCAGTTATGTTGCCTGCTCTTAGGGAGCCAACGTGCAGGTGGGGGGGGCGGGGTTGACGTGACCGCCTGTAGCCGCGCAGGCCCTGGAGGCCTCCGGCAGGGGTGGGGGCGCTGCCGATGTCGGCCGCCCAACCCACGGAGCTCAGGAAACTCACCCTTGTGGCATTACACACTATGTACTGTGCGACCTTTGTATATACGTAAACCAGATCCGTAAGCTTTGCTGTTATGAAATCAATAAACTTGTGCATGTTGAAAGCGTCATCGTCCTCCGGGGATGCCCGTGCAAGTCTCCCAGCTCAGCCTGAAACTCTGCCGTTGGAGCAGGTGCAGGGGCCGGCGTGGGGACCCAGCTCGGCTCCCAGCTCGCACACCTGGGGAGGCAGCCGTGATGGCCCCAGTGCCTGGGCCCCTGCACCCGTGGGGGAGACCCGGATGGAGCGCTGGGCTCCTGGCTGGGGCCCTGGCCCCGCCCTGGCTGTCCCAGTCATTTGGGGAGTGACCCGGCGGAGGGGCACTGACTTAAAAAGACAAATAGCGTAGGACCTCTCTGGTCTCCGGCTTCCGCTTCCCCTAGGGTCACCTTGGGGGCCTCACCTAGGTCCTCTCTATCCTCAGCCAACAAGTGAGACACAACAGGAGAGTCCAGGGACCATTTTAAGGATCTGGCCCGGAAACGGGCCGCTGTCCTGAAATTCTATTGGCCAGAAACAGTCATGTGACCCCAGCTAGGCCCAAGGGAGGCTGGGAAATGTAGTTCAGTTGTACAACCAGGGCGAGGGCTGCCGTTTTGTGAGCTTCTGGCTTGTTCTTCGCCACCAAGGATGGCTCACAGAGCCCTGTCCTGTATCGGGCCGTGCTGACACCAAGGGCCACCGGGTGACGCCCCGGGGGTGCGCGATGGCTCGGGAGAGGTAGGCGTCCGCACACTTTCCCTACAGCGCGACTTGTAGGTAGGGGCCCTCCCGACTCAGGCAGGCGAATGCTCCCAGAACCCGGGGACCCGCGCAGCCAGGAGGGAGCCGATGACGTCAAGCGGGCGGAGAAGGAAGGGGCAGAGGGCGATAGGTATCAGACGACTTTTGATAAGAAAGAAAACGAAATCACACGTTGGCGGCTGTCCTGTGTGCAGGATGCTGCTGCTGTCTAAACACGCGCTGGACGCTCTCACGTCCCCGACTCTGCACGCGTCCCCGAGCGGGGCCTTTTAGCCGTGGGAGACCCCGGCCCGGAGAGGCTGTGGCCGATCAAGGCTCGGGCCCGGCCTCCGGAGCCGGAAGCTTGGTCTGAGCCGCAGGCAGCGGCCGGGGCGACCGTCGGCTCTCCGTCGGCGCCGAAGCTCACCCGCCACTCCGTCCTGTGGCCCGGCGCGCCCGGCTCCAGGCAGGCCTGCAGGCAGCGCTCGCCCAGGCCCGGCGCGTCCGGCTGCAGCCAGCACTGGGCTGGGAAGTAGCGCTGCAGCACGGCCAGCCGCAGGGCCTCCCCGGGGTCCCCCTCGTCCTGGGTCTGCAGGGCCACCAGCAGCCCGCACGCCCGGCCGGGCCCCAGCCGGTGGCTGAAGTGGGCGGCCGTGTCCACGAGCAGGGCGGCCAGGTGGGCGGCCTCCTGGGCCCCCGGGTCTTCCCCCAGGTACTCCTCCAGGCCATCGAGCAGCAGGAGTGCGGGCGCCGGCCCCGGACCCTCGTGGGCGGAGCCGAGGAGCCAGAGGAGCTCCGGGGTTGAGGGTGGGTACTGGAAGCGAATTTTCTAGAAGATTGAAAGAGAGGGGCAGAGTGAGCGTGGGAAGCGGACGCCCGGGGCAGCTGCCAGTGATTAAACCCCGCCCCGGCCGCTCCTCCACGGTCAATCGCATTTTGCTTTTCATAAATGGGAGAAGGGGGTTCAGAAAGGTGACCTGGGAGATCCATGCCAGGCCGAGGGCACGCCAGGAGCCACAGGCAAGAAAAACCTGCGGGTAGGTTAGCAGCCGCAGGCAGCCCGGGCGAGAGGCGGCCAAAGCCTGTCCGGATCCAGGAGCTTCCTCCGGGTCTTCCACGCGGGCACAGGGGCCCAAGCACTTGGGCCATCTTCCACTGCTTCCGCAAGCCAGAGCAGAGAGCTGGATCGGAAGAGAAGCAGCCGGGACTCGAACCGGCGCTCATATGGGATGCAGGAGCTGCAGGCCAGGGTTTCAACCCGCTGCGCCACAGCGCCGGCCGCGTAAATAAATCAAAAAAAAAAAAAAATGTCTGGGGCAACCTCACACCGGCATCCTCAGTCAGTATCCCACCCTTGACCGGCTGCCCCCAAGGAAGCCAACACAGGTCCAGACCAAGCCCAAAGGCAGCCCCACCCCCTTACAAACCCTGACTCCGCCCCTTGGAGGCCGCCCCTGCTAACCCCGCCACGTCATTGGGTAATTTCTCCCTCAATCTTAAACTCCCGCCCCCGGAGCATTCCTGACTCCACCCCGTCAAGGTTGCTCCAGCCCGCCTTACCACGGTCCCCACCATTGGCCTACGTATCTGTCATTCAATCGTACCCCTCCTACGAGCGGCTGGAAGAGACTAGTCCCGCCCCATCGTTACCTGGAGACGCATGGGCTCGAGGGCGGCGCCAGTCCCGCGGGGCAGGCTTTGAAGCGGCCTCCGCGTCAGGAAGAAGACGGGGCCCCGGCCCTCTCCCGCCGCCTCTAGGGCCGCCGCGAAGAGCAACGTGGTTTTCCCAGATCCTGGGGCGCCGAGCAGCAACAAAGGCGGTCCGGCCTCGGCCGTGTCCTCTTCCGGCCCGGCCGCGCTACTTCGGCTGAGCACTCGCCTCAGCGCCTCCGCCATTCGCAGCGTCCCCTTATCCAATCGGTAGTGCGTTTACACGCTAGTCCCGCCCACGATGGCGCCTCATTGGTCCTGGTGGTCTTAGCTTTTCGATTGGTTCATGGAGCTGTCCTTCAAAGTTAGACCGCCCTTGCTAGCTCCCTTGGCCAATGGGCAAACAACCTAATCAGCGTGGAGTCCAGGTGTTTCGGACTGGTAAAATGGTTATCTGTCTGATTCACTTCCGTCTTCCCGGCGCCCAGAGGAGTCACAGCACATGGCAGGTTCTCAAAATATATATCAGTGAATGTAGGAAGGCAGGGTTGATGAGACATTTAGCTGAGTGGGTGTGGTCTCCCGCACCCCGACTTCCGCCCGGAGCTGCCACTCAGGCCGGCGTTGTCCTGGCAACCTGGTCTCCTGGCAACCGCGCCGCCGTTGCCTGGAGATGTGGGGGCAGGGCGGGGCTGTGAGTTCCTGGGCTCGCTCTCTCCCGCTCTGGGGCCAGAAAACAGCTTTCCAACATCCCCCCGCACACCCACTCACGCAGCTGGGCACACACCCACCCTCCGTGCACGCGTGCACACGCACGCGCACCTCGTGTTGTCTCTGCATGCATACCGCTTCCAGAACCCGCTTCACCCCCACGACCTGCTGTAATCAGGCACACACACACACACACACACACACACTCCGGAGCTCGCTGGTAGATCCATGCCATCGCCACTATCCACACGCGGGGCCAAACGCGCCTCCCCAGTGCCCCCAACACAACCTACACAGCACCCTGCACGTGCACAGCACCCGCTTCACAGCCCTGCTCGACTCCACCCACGAGAGCCTTGCTGAACCGGGCCCCGCCTCAGGCCCCGTGCACCTGCTGTTCCCCCGGCCTGGAGCAGCAGCCCCTGGATATGCCCCTGACTTGCTTTCGACTCCGTTTGGATCTGAGGTCAATCTCACGAGCACACAGCCCATCTTCCCCCCTCTTCTCAGAATTCGGTCTCCGTGTCACAGCAGAAGGGCGCTTACCGTGGAAGGGCTCCCAGCAGGAGTCAAGCTGCCTGCGCTGGGGCTGGATGGGGGGGGGGGGAAGCAGGTGACTCAGGTCCGTCTGTGCCTCGAGCTGAGTTATCAGCATCCGCAGTGACCGGCCCAGAGACCTTTTTGTGGCACAGTGGGCTAAGCCACCGCCTGTGACGCCAGCATCCCATAGGAACCCCGGTTCCAGGTCCAGCTGCTCCACTTCTGACCCAGCTCCTTGCTAATCTGCCTGAGGAAGCAGCGAGTGATGGCTCAGGTGCCTGGGTCCCTGCCACCCATGCAGGAGATCCAGGTGGAGCTCCAGGCTCCTGGCTTCAGCCTGGCCCAGCCTCAGTCATTGCAGCCACTGGGGAGTGAACCAGGGGATAGAAGATTCCCTCCCTGCCTTTCTCTCTGCCTTTCAAATAAATAAATATTTTTAAAAATTGTTTAAATTCGTTGAACATTTATTGGTGCTACAACATTTATTGAGCACCAAGTGTGTACGAGGTTCTGTGCTAGGCACTGGGGGTCGGGGAGTGAGCCAATGATAGAGAAAGCGTTTGTGTGGGGGAGCAGAAGGTTAGTGAGGGTGAGAGATAATGACCTCGGAGCACAATGAGTCTCATCAGTGTATGAGCAGATGGTAATACACGCAGAACTAGCTGCATGCGTGTGGAAGCAGAGTCAGAAGGGCAGGTTTGTTTTTGTCATTTTTAAAAAGATTTATTTATTTGAAAGTCAGAGTTGAGAGAGAGAGAGAGAGAAAGAGAGAGATCTACTGGTTCACTCCTCAAATGACTGCAACAGCTAGGGCTGAGCCATGCAGCAGCCAGGAGCCAGGAGCTCCATCCAGGCCTCCCACATGGGTGCAGGGGCCCAAATACTTGGGCCACCTTTTGCTGCTCTCCCAGGCACCTCAGCAGGGAGCTGCATTGGAAGTGGTGTAGCTGGGACTTGAACCAGTGCCCACATGGGATGCCAGCAGTGCAGATGGTGGCTTAACCCACTATGCCATGGCACTGGCCCCTGTTTTTGTAATTTTGAGTGATGTGTTCAGGGTAGGCATCACTGGGTAGACGACTTTTGAGAAAGGTCTTGAAGGTGAGGGAGTGCGTTATGTGCATGTGTGGGGCAAGAGCCACGCCCCATGGAATCACCTTCAAGTTCAAAGGTCATGAGGCATTGGGAGAAGGAGCTGTGTGAGGTGTGAGCAGAGGATGGTCGTGTTCTTAATTATGTTCTGAACTGGGGCCAGCGCCGCGGCTCACTAGGCTAATCCCCCGCCTGCGGCGCCGGCACCTCGGGTTCTAGTCCCGGTTGCTCCTCTTCCAGTCCAACTCTCTGTTGTGGCCCGGGGAAGGCAGTGGAGGATTGGGCCCTGCACCGCATGGGGAGACCAGGAGGAAGCACCCAGCTCTTGGCTTCAGGTCGGCGCAGCGCCAGCTGTGGTGGCCATTAGGGGAGTGAACCAACAGAAGGAAGACCTTTCTCTCTGTCTCTCTTTCACTGTCTATAACTACCTGTCAAATAAAAAAAATTATGTTCTAAACTGGAGCTCTGGCTGGGTTGAGTTCAGTTTGAGATGCTGTGAGAACCATGGAGACATATTGTGAGGGCTTTTTTAAAAAATCCTTTTTTAAAAAAAAATATTTATTTATTATTTGAAAGGCAGAGTTACAGATAAGCAGAGGCAGAGAGAGAGAGAGAGAGAGAGGTCTTCCATCCGCTGGTTCACTCCTCAAATCACCTCCATGGCTGAAGCTGGGCTGATCCGAAGCCAGGGACCAGGAGCTTCTTCCGGGTCTCCCACGTGGGTGCAGGGGCCCAAGGACTTGGGCCATCTTCCACTGCTTTCTCAGACCACAGCAGAGAGCTGGGTTGGAAGTGGAGCAGCCGGGACATATGGGATGCCGGCATTTCAGGCGATGGCTTTACCTGCTGTGCCACAACACCGACCCCTATTGCGAAGGCTTTTTTTGTTTTCATTAAAATTCATTTTTAATTATCTCACTCTCCAGTGCTGGTGTGGAGGCTCTTGGCAGCTGGGTCCCGAGCCTTGGACACCCACCCCCTCCACATAGGTCCACCATGTCCCTCTAATTACGAAAGAGTTTCCTCTGCCATTTTCCCCCTAAATCTTCCCTGAGACTACACTATCTCCACTTTTATTAAACTATCTTCTCCCGAACTAGGTCAGTAAGCTCCCTTTCTTATCCACCATCTTGGAACCGCCTCTGTCGCTAAGGCTTTTATATAAGCAAGTGCAGCCTAGTGTGTGTTCTCTTCCTGGGATGGAGATGGGGTGGATCCGAGGCCAGGGCTGTGGTCACCGCCCTCCGCAGTGGGACCAGGCCCTGTTTTACCCTGTGCAAGGCTGCACTCGGTTTCAGAACCACGGACAGCGCCAGCTGAAGTTGGGTTGGGGCGCTGTCCGCCGTGCTGACATTGGGCTTCTTCCTGGACCACGTGGCAGCAGCTGTGCGTGACCACAGGTGTCAGGTGTGTGAGCTCTGGACTCAGGGACCTGGGTGGGCCAGGCAGGGATCTGCCTGATCCTGTCCGTCCTCCGCCTTCCCTGTGTGTGTGTCCCACCACCAGCCCCAACGTCTCCCTATGAATCCTCTTCCTCTGTGCCCTGTCTGCTGACTGCTCCAGCGATCGGCCCTCCTCGCTGCTGCTCCCTGACCACAGCAGGTGCATTCTGATGTCCACACTTGCTGTCCCCCTTGCATGGAACACTCCAGACTTTGCCTGTTTCACTCCTGTGCTGTCGCATCAGGGAAACTCTCCTTAACCACTGTCTGCACGATGGAGACTCTGTCCCATCCTACAGTTATCACATCATCTTCATTAGCTTGTCTCTCTTCATGCCAATATCTAACATATCAGTCATCTCATTCCTTTATCTTAATCCTTGATCCTAGAGTTTAGAACTCAGAGTTTTTCAGACTTTGAGTGATAGTAGGGGCCGGCACTGTGGTATAGTAGGTAAAGATGCCGCCTGTAGTGCCAGCATCCCATATGAGCACTAGTTCAAGTCCTTGCTGCTCCACTTCCCATCCAGCTCTCTGCTATGGCCTGGGAAAAGCAGCAGAAGATGGACCAAGTGCTTGAGCCCCTGAACCCGCGTGGGAGACCCGGATGAGCTCCTGGCTCCTGGCTTCACTCTGGCCATTGTAGTCACCTGGAAAGTGGACCAGCAGATGGAAGATATCTCTCTCTATGTTTCTCTCCCTCTTTGTAACTATGACTTTCAAATAAATAAGTAAATTAATGTTTTAAATAAAACGCCCAACATCCAGGACTCCAGAACTGTGCTGGGCCTCCCACATGTGGGTGGCAGGGACCCACTTGCTGCCTCCCAGACTGCACGCGTGCAGGGAGCTAGCTCGGAAGTGCGGCCAGCACTGAACCCCCAGCACTCCCGTAGGGGATGCAGGTATCCCAGGAAGGTGTCTTCGCCACCGTTCCACACGTCCACCTGTTCTGTTCACTGCTACAGACCCTCTGCCTATCTAAACAGCATCTGTGCTACAGTCTCAGTGTTCATGTCCCCTCAGAACCCCTGTGTCGAGGGGCTGGTGTTATGGCACAGCAGGGAAAGTCGTAACCTGTGATGCCGGCATCCCAGGTAGGAGTGCTGGATGGAGTCCCGGCTGCTCCACTTCCGGTACAGCTCCCTGCTCATGTGCCTGGGCAAGCAGCAGCGGACGATGGCCCCAGTGTCTGAACCCCTGCCACCCATGTGAGAAATCCCGATGGACTTCCTGGCTCCTGGGTTTGGCCTGGACCAGCGCTGGCCATTGTGGCCATTTGGGGAATGAACCAGTAGATGCAAAATCTTTTTTTTTTGTCCCTCCTCTATTGTGTTGCCATTCAAATAAATACATTGTTTTTAAAAATTGTGTGTTGAAGCTGGCGCCGCGGCTCACTAGGCTAATCCTCCACCTTGCGGCGCCGGCACACCGGGTTCTAGTCCCGGTCGGGGCGCCGGATTCTGGCCCGGTTGCCCCTCTTCCAGGCCAGCTCTCTGCTGTGCCCAGGGAGTAGAGTGGAGGATGGCCCAGGTGCTTGGGCCCTGCACCCCATGGGAGACCAGGAAAAGCACCTGGCTCCTGGCTCCTGCCATTGGATCAGCGTGGTGCGCCGGCCGCAGCGCGCCGGCCGCGGCGGCCATTGGAGGGTGAACCAACGGCAAAGGAAGACCTTTCTCTCTGTCTCTCTCTCTCACTGTCCACTCTGCCTGTCCAAAAAAAAAAAAAAATTGTGTGTTGAATTCTTGACACCCCCGACCCCAAGGTGATGGTATGAGGAGGTGCGGTCTCTGGGAGGAGCCCCCTTGAATGCCATTCAGGTCTTTATCAAGAGACACCCCCCCCCATGAGGTTTGAGTGACACGAATGTCTCCAAGGAAGTGTGCCCTCTCCAGACACCAGACCTGCCAGGGCTTTGACCTTGGACCCCTCCAGAACCACGAGAAACGTGATCCCCACGTGGTCCCCAGTCCCTGTGTTTCTCTGGGGTGGGCTGAGTGGACCGAGACAGCCTGGCACACAGGAGCCGTCAGTAGTGTTTAATGAGTGACTGTGCGGAGAAGGGAAGCAGGCCTGGCTCTCCTAGTTCCTGGGCGACTCTGAGCCCCACATGGCCTGTCTGCAGCCCCGGGGAGCCACAGGGATCCCTGCCTCTCCTCCCTACCCCACCCCCGCCACCTTCCCTGTCTGAGCTCTGTTCTCGAGGGGTTGCGACTCCACACAGCCTCACATCGCTCACCCTGCACACAGGTGTTCGGCTCGGAGGTTCCCAGTGCTCATCAGCAGCCCCCCTTTTGCTCCCAGAACCCCCAGGGGCTCCTCACCCTAGGCTCCCCTCCCCTCTGTGTCTGGCTGCAGCCAGAACGAGACCACATAGGTATTGGTGGAGGGGGGGCTCGCTCTGTGTGTTGTGTGTGTGTGTGTGTGTACCTTGCCGCTTGTGGGGCTGCCGGAAATGCTGACGGCCCCACGGTCGCTCACTGCCTTTCCACGGTTGTCACCAGATACAGTGACAGTGCAGCCATGTCCAGCTCCTCAGCCATGGTTACTGGGAGCCATGGTTACACCCCACCACCCCAGGGAGAAAGGCAGGTGGCCAAACTTCTGTTACAAACAGGTCTTTATTAAAGATGGGGGAGGCAGGAAGGGGGGACAGTGTCTCCTCTGCCCACTGCCTTTGGCTGCCGGGGTGGGGAGCCACCGCCGCCCCCACCCCGGGGGCCCCCCAAGATGGCGCCTCTGCATGAGGCTGAGGCATGGGGGCCGGTGAGAACAGGGATGAGATCCAAGGGTTGGGGTAGAACTCCTTTCCCTCAGCCCTGGTAAATACTGTGAGGATTTAGGGTGACCTGGGAACAGGCAAGGGAGACGCAGCACCCTGAACCCCAAAAACTTCTGAACTGGGGCAAGCCCTGCTTGAGGAGGGAGTTAGGAGGGGGACTGACAGGTGGCACGAAGGGACGGGGCGGCCCCCTCCCCAAAGACCCTGCCCTGGGGGAACCTGCCCCCCACCCTCCAGCTAGACACCCTGATTCTGAGGGGAGAGGACCCCACGACAAAGGACGACCCCACCCCCTCCTCCTCCGCACATGCGCAGACACGGGCGGTCCCCCATTGCCTGGATCATACCCACCCGCTCTCCAGATCTGAATGCCCAAGGGCACCCGCCCGTTCAGACACCGAACGCCGGCGGGAGGGGTCTTAGGAAGTGAGCGGGAGGCTCCCATTGGCTGGAGTCAATTCCTTTGGGTGAGAAGTCTGAGAACGCGGGACTCTCATTGGCTGAGCTATAGCCAATGAGGTCCGACTTCAGCCCTTAAAAGGGCCACCCCAGGGCCGCGGGCGCACCTGGCAGGTCGGCCCGCCCCCGCCGGGAGGTCCCCTAGACGTTCTTCCCGCCGTCTAAGGGTGCGTGGGCCTGCCTGGATCGGGGGCGGGGGCTTCGGCACTCACACGGCACACGCACGCACGCTCACGCTCGCGTGGCGGGGGTGGGGGGGAGACAGGGAGTGGGCCTCACAGCAGGTGGTCACGGCTGGCAAACAGGTAAGGGCTGAAGTTATCTCGGTGGAAAGGGGAGGGGTAGAGTCCGCTCAGGGTGTACAGGTCCCGCAGCAGGGGCGTGGGCAGCAGCAGCTTCCGGCCGCGCCCCCCGCCCCCGCCTGGCCCCCCAGGCCCGGGGGAGGAAGGCGAGGGGCCCTGGCTGGGGGTTGGCGCGGGCAGGGGCAGGGGCAGCGGCAGGGGCGTCGGCTCGGACCGCAGTCGAGGGCGGGGCACACGGGGCGAGGAACACAGGGCCGGAGCCCTGGACGACACGCAGCTGGGGATCAGGTGGCCACGGCGGGCGCAGTTCTGCGGCTCTAGGGGGTCGGGGGTTGAAGATGGGGGGTTGGGAATTAGCGAGCTTGGGAGGGGCTCGCCCATCCGGGAAGTCCTCCCCTGCACCCCACGTGCTCCGCCCGCACTCACTGGATGGGGTGAGCCGTGCCGGTGTCGAGTGCGGCCTGGGGGCCTCGGGTTCCTGAGACAAGAAGGCAGACGGAAGGGGCTAGAGGATCCCAGGGTCCCGCAACCCCACGGGCGTGGGGGAGGGGGCTCATCAGGCGGAGACATCCCCCGTCCCCGTGGAAAAGACAGACATCCCAGGGTTACCAGTGGGCACAACTGGGGGACCCCCGCCTCACCTGGCCCTGGGATTTCTGCCTCCTGGGGCCCCCTCCACCCACCGCCCTCTCCAGCCCCCTTACCTGGGCTACACTTAACTTTTCGAGGGGGCTGTCCATGGTGGGGGCTTGGCTCAGGTCCTCCCAGGGCGACAGCCTTCGGCCGGAAGGGAGCCGGCTCCGGAAGTTGTACACGACACAGGTGACCTGCGACAGCGGGGGGGGGGGCCCGGGTTGAGGCTGGGGGTTCTGCATGGCAGGCCCAGGCTTTCAGAGACGGATCACGCGTTTACGGTGCTTCCCGAGAGCCGAGCCAGGTCCTATAACTGTGGCCCACCCCTGGGCCACGGCTGGGGTGACACGAGAAGGGCCAAGCTGTGCGACCCCAGGCTCCGGCCCAGCCTTATTCTAAAATTTTGCTATTGTGCACATGATGACGGCTTGCCATTCGCTTTCCTTTTTATTTATTTATTTATTTATTTATTTTATTTTATTTATTTATTTATTTTTTGACAGGCAGAGTGGACAGTGAGAGAGAGACAGAGAGAAAGGTCTTCCTTTGCCGTTGGTTCACCCTCCAATGGCCGCCGCGGCCGGAGCGCTGCGGCCGGCGCACCGCGCTGATCCGGCGGCAGGAGCCAGGAGCCAGGTGCTTTTCCTGGTCTCCCATGGGGTGCAGGGCCCAAGCACCTGGGCCATCCTCCACTGCACTCCCTGGCCACAGCAGAGAGCTGGCCTGGAAGAGGGGCAACCGGGACAGAATCTGGCGCCCCGACCGGGACTAGAACCCGGTGTGCCGGCGCCGCAAGGTGGAGGATTAGCCTAGTGAGCCGCGGCGCCGGCCACCATTCGCTTTCCTTTTAAAAATCGCTCCATTAAAACATGGTTTCTCTCGATTGCGTGGTGTCCGGGTACCCTCTTCCGTTCTGAGCCCAAAGCATCAGCCCTGACAACATCCCATTTCACAGGTGAGAATGCTGAGGCAGGACCAGGGTCACACAGCGTCCACACCCTGCCCCATGGTGAGGGGTCTCCCACGCTGGCATGGTAGGGGGAGGAGGGGACTCACCAGGAAGGTGGCGATGGCCGCCCCGGTCAGGAAGCCGGCCAGCACGTCGGACCAATGGTTGCGGTACTCGGCCACGCGGACCACGCCCACCAGGAAGGCGGGGCACAGCAGCGCCAGGCAGAGGGAGGGTTTAACCAGGCGGGAGCCCTTCACGCGGAACACTAGGGTCACGTACATCTATGAGAGCCAGGCCGGCCGGTCAGGACACAGGTGAGGCCGCCGAGGCCAGGGGGACACCGCGTTCCGGGCTGGGGACTGGGGGCTGGGGTGGGGGTGGGGGGTTCGTAGGGTTGTGGCATGGTATGGCGGAGAGAGGGGTCGGGGGTTCGGAAGGGCTAAGGGGGCGTGACCTTAGAGCTGCGCATAGGCCTGGGGCCTAGGTGTTCTGGGGCTGGGGTCACAGGTGGGGAAAGGTGCTGAGGGCGGGGCTCAACTCCATGGGACTCCAGGCACCAGGGTCCTGCTCCTAAAGGGTGGGGCCCTCCCTGGGGGGCGTGGTGTTACTGGGCCCAGGGGGCGTGGCTAGAACCCTACGGCTCAGTTGTGTGCACGGCAACATTCAGGCTAGGGGCGTGGCCAGGCTCAGGGGAGGAGTCAGAGCTCCAACGGGGTGGGGCCGCAGCATCTGGGCGTGGCCTCACACCAGGCCGGCGTCCGAGGGTCCCACGGAAGGACGGACAGTGGCGGTCTCCTGCCCGCACCCGCACTCCCGACCCCACAGCTCGGGGCTCACCGCCGTGTAGGTGACCGCGTAGGCACAGAGGGCCGCGTCCTTGCAGGGGAAGGCGCGGCGCGCAGCGGCCACGAGGCTGGGGCTGCCGGCGCAGGCGCCCTGGTCGGTGACGAAGCGGTCGGGCCCGGGTCTGTCCGGCGAGGGCGGCGGGCAGCCCAGGGCCGTGTAGTTGGGGCGGCAGACGGACAGGAAGTGCGGGGTGGGGTTGCCCGTCACCACCTGGCCCGCGTTGGCGAAGATGGTCGTGGTGAAGAGGCCAAAGGAATAGACACCTAGGGGGCGGGGGGGGGGGTCATCCTGAGAACTCCCCGTGGCTCCATCCGGCCGCTGATGTGGCCCCCATTACAGTTCGGCCAAGGTCCTCCTCCCCGGGGACCCTCCCCCACAGCACACCTGGCCTCCGTCCCCCGTTATAGCTGTCCTGGGACCTCTCAACCCCACTTCAACAGGTTTGGGCCCGTGCTGGGCACCCTTGGGCAGCGCCAGCGGCACTGCTGGACGCTTGGACCCCCTATGTCATTGAGTCCACCGCTGTTCTCTCGGGCCCACTTAGCCAGATCTGGGTCGCCAGCCCTCTGCTCCATGACCTTTGCCCCTACCCCGAGGCCACCAGTGGCAGATGGAGCTCCATTTAAAGCAACCCAGAGTCTCATCTCCCTGTCCCAGGTCCCATGGCCTGTCTCTGTGTCCCCTCCCCCCTTTCTACCCAAGACTCCCCTTGTCGCCTTTCCGGGGGCCCACCTGCACCATGTCCCTGGCCCACCCCCCCAGCAGCCCCTCTTTGCCCCCACTGTGGCAGCCCTAGGCCCCTCCCTCCCCTGTGTCTCACCCAGGAAGCGGACCAGCCTCCGCAGCGGGGGGCTGAAGCGGCAGCAGGCCCCAGACACGATGGTGCTCTCTCCAATGATGGGGCTGGCCGAGGGGGGCGCAGGGAAGAAGGCCCGGGCCAGCTCCCCCAGCAGGATCTGTGGACAACAGCACAGAGGGGTCTCCCTGGCTTTCAAGCCCAGCCCCCCCCCCCCCCCCCGCCTCCTGCAAGGTCCTCTCCACCGTCTCACCGTGAGCGTGGGCCCCGCGGTGACCAGGGCATAGATGAGGGCGGGAGGCGCTCGGCTGGCAGCCTCGGGCCCGGGGTAAGGCTTGGCATAGGTGCTGTCATAGCAGAAGAAGCCTTGGGTGTGCACGGGGAAGGTGTCGGTGAACTCCAGGCGGTAAGCCAGCAGGACCACGACCCCCAGCAGCACCGACTGCCATCGGCCATGGTGCGGAGAGAGGGAGAGAGGGAGAGAGAGGGGGTCAGGAGTGGAGGCTGCAGAAACAGAGATGGAGTGAGACAGAGAGACAGACTGGGAGACAGACAGAAACCAAGGCAACAGGGAGATGGGGGTGGGGAGAGAGAGACGCATCAGGGCTTGGGAGGAACAGAGAGACGGAGAGAGCAAGAGCGATTGGGGAGAAGGAGTAGGAATGGCACCAAAGCCCAGCTCAGACAGACAGACAGTGTGGGAGGAGGGACAGCCAACAGGGTAAGAATGAAGGCCGGCGCCGCGGCTCACTAGGCTAATCCTCCACCTGCAGCGCCGGCACACCGGGTTCTAGTCCCGGTCGGGGCGCCGGATTCTGGCCCGGTTGCCCCTCTTCCAGGCCAGCTCTCTGCTGTGGCCGGGGGAAGGCAGTGGAGGATGGCCCAAGTCCTTGGGCCCTGCACCCCATGGGAGACCAGGAGAAGCACCTGGCTCCTGCCATCGGATCAGCGCGGTGCGCTGGCCACGCCGGCCGTGGCGGCCATTGGAGGGTGAACCAACGGCAAAGGAAGACCTTTCTCTCTGTCTCTCTCTCTCTCACTGTCCACTCTGCCTGTCAAAAAATAAATAAATAAATTAAAAAAAAGAAAAAAGAATGAAGAGAGGCTAAGCTGGGGTTTTTCTTTTTTTCACTTTTTACTCTTTGATTTCTTTACTTAGTGGCCTATCAAGCCCTTGACTATAATGTTAATGAAAAATAGACTGTCTCAGAAACAAAAAAAGTTCATCGCTAGGAGTCTTTCTACGTTGAACTCATTTGCAAACTTCAGAAAACTGAGTGGCCACTGTGGGCGGCAGGGAATGAATATGTTTTACCTCCGTAGCAGCGCCAGGAGAGGGGGACCCCGGTTTTGTCCACTTATCGGATAGGAACTGATGCCCAGGAGGCTTCCTGAGGCGCCCGGCGCACAGCCGGGACACAGAGGGAATGAAACGCAGGGTCCCTGCTTCTGACCGCTTCTCTAGGGAGAGGGGCAGCGGCAGAGACCCCAGAGACAGGGACAGAGTGAGCAGGGAGAGGCGTGGCGGGCCTGGAGCCAGGGAGGTGGGAAACGGGGTGTGGGTGTGGGTGGGGGACCTGGCACAGCGGAGGGAGACAGGTCGCGGGCCGGCGGGTGCGCACGCTCCGGCGTGTCGGGAACGTGCCGGGAACGCGCCGGGGGCTCACCTCCACGAACACGAAGCAGGGGATGATGGAGAAGCTTCTCTTCAGGTGAGGTCTCCCTCCCGCCATGGTGAAGGCCCAGCCTGCGAAGGCGCGGGGTTCAGGTCCCGCAGATCCTGGGCCCCCATCCCTGAGACTTTGGGCCACGCCCCTGGGCCTGCAGGCGACGGTGGGGGGGGGGGGGAGCCCTGGCTCCGCCCCCAGAGCCTTCTAGCCACGCCTCTACACTCCAGGGCCCGCCCCGTTGGCCCCTGACCCTGCCCACTGGAGCCAGGAGCCTCCCCTGAGCGCGCAGCCTGGGGTCACCCCCCATAGACTGCTGCATACCTACTTCCTGCCGCTATGGGTCCCTGCCCCGCGTCTTTTGGGAGAAATCCTCCAGCATCAGGGGACCCCTCTCCCATTATAGGAGTCCTTACCAGTTTTTAGGGGAGCTCATCCTCTTTTCCCCAGGGCATCCCCGGCTTCATGGCCCCGGCTTCTTCTGGGCCTGGCCCCTAAGCACCTTTCGCCATGGCCTCCACAGCCCCCTCCCCCACTCTGTCCCCAAGGGCTGCCGTGTCTGGTGTGGCTGATAGCCAGGCCCACCCTCTGTCCCAGCTGCCGCTCCCTCCGCCCCCTCCTCCCAGCCGGTCTGCCTTCCGGCTCTCCCCTGCCTCCACCATGGGCACCGTGGCTGCTGGGAGCCCCTGGGGCCCACAGGGTCACACCCCTTCTCACCTGCGAAAGTTCCCTATGGCTTCCCATAGGCTGCCGCCGCGCCCACACAGTCACAGTAGCTCACGATGGCCAGCAGGGCAGGAATGGTCACCCCCATCGCGCAGATGTGGAAACTGACGCCCAGGGAGGCAAGGGGGGGCTCTCTGAGCCCACCGCCCCATCCAGGAAGCTGGCTCTGTTGTGTGACATATGGGGTGGCCACTGTCAGAAATTCCACCTGCCCCCCAACACACCACGGCGTGGGGTCCATCCAGCCCGCAAGGAAAATTCACAGAGCCCGCTGACTCCAAGGCTCCGTGGTGAACAAGCCAGGCCAGCTCATTCAGACAGGTGCCAACACCCACAGCGCACACACACACACACACACACACACGGCACAGTGTGCATCCGCCTGACGCCAGCACCCACACAGATCAAACAAGTCCCCCCCAAACACGAGGAACACACCCGGAGACACACTCCCCCCCACAAGCCCTTGCACACCCCAGGAGTCACCACCACACACAATGGAGTCACAGAGTCACACCCCCAAGTCCAAGGCAGCGGGTGACAGCCACACGCGTTAACAGTCTCTCATTCACATGGCGACCACAGCCACAGGGCACACAAGGGCCCACGCGTGTGCACACACACACACACACACACACACTGCGCGAGGCCACTCATCACAGCCACACAGGGCTGCACCAGGATGGACACACACACCAGCAGCCACACGGTGACCGCTCCACGCATACAGCCACACAGACACAGGCAGCAGGTGCATGGCCGCCACGCGGCGTCACAGGCACACACACACACACACACACCACTGATGCTCACAGCCACAGGCACACGAGACACAGCCACGACACCCCCAGCCTCACCATCACAGCCATCCAGGCACACGGACACAGTCACACAACAGCCGTCCTCGCCGCCGACCCGGCTCCACGCTCCCCTCCCCCAGCCCCGGGTCGCCGGCTGCCCTCCCCCTCCCCGCGCTGGACCCGGAGGGACCGGAGGCCCGGGCTGGATGGACAGACAGACGATCGAGGGTCTGAAGCCCATGGGGGGGGCGCCCCAAGCCCTTGCCCTCACCAGGTCGAGGCTGCCGTCGCCGCCCGGTCGCCCCCGCTCCGCCTCGGTGGCCCCGGCACAGCGGGCGGACAGACGGACCGCGGCCCCGGTGATGGAGACGCCGCTGGCCTGGGGGGGCCGGCGGCGCCGCGCAGACTCCGCGGAGGAGAGAGGGGCGGGGCCAATGGAGCTTATTTGCATGACGCCGCCGTGGGGCGGGGACTCGTGGCGTCTCATTAGCATGTGGGGGCGGGGCTTTGGTTGCTTAGGGGGCACCAAGCATGTTTGCAGAGATTCGGGAGGGAAAGGGGTGGAAGCGAAGAGGGAGGACCCTGGGGTGAGGAGGTGGGCCGCAGGAGGGGAGAGGGGGCACGGCTTCCGAGCTGGACCCTGGGCCGCGCCCTTCGCTCGCTGGGCCTTAGTGTCGGCGTTCGGGCAGTAGTGGCCAGGGCCCCCCATAAGAGGCAGGCTCCGGGGCCAGCGTGGAAGAGCCTGCCCCGCCGCCTGGATCTGGACACACGGCCCCTGACTTGGTCATCTGCCCCATGTCCCTTTGCAGGCCCAGGAGCAGCCCCGGCACTGAGGAGTAAACGGGGTGGGGGCGGGGCTCGGCACAGGGAGCAGCAGAAGTCCGGGGGTGGGGGAGGGTCTCGCTAGTTTTATTTTCTCTCTGCAGGGGTCTTCAGGGAGAGCAGTCCCGGCTGCTCAGGCTGCACAGAGAGAGAGGCGGGGTCAGAAGCTGGCCTGGTGCAGGAGCCCCTCACCCCCACCCCTACCCACCCTCCGCTGGTCGCTCGGGGGCAGGCTAGGAAGGGGAGCTGGGTGGGGCTTGGGGAGGACCAGCACCGGGTGGGAAGGACCGGCTCTTGTTGCAGGGTGGCTGATCAGAGTCCGAGTCAGAATCCCAGGACGGGAGCGGAGGGCTCAGGCAGCGGTGCCCTTTGTGGCCTGCTGGAGAGACCACAGGGTTTGCGCTGGTCCTGGCCCTGCCTGCTCAAGTCCTGACCCCGAAGTCGCTTGGTGTTATCAGAGATTCTTGATCACTCCCCCCACTGTCCCTTGGACGTGACCCGGAGTGACCACCCCCTGCCTGAGATACCAGAGACTCCTGAAACGATTCCCCCCTCCCTGAGCTGGAGTTGGGGAGTGACCTCCCCTGACTGTGGCCACACTCAGCCCCCTCACCCCGGAGGCTCGAGGCCCTGGGGCGGGCTCCTGTGGACATGGTGAGGCCGTCGATGGAATTCTGCAGCCCGTGGACGGCGGACCTGCGGGGAGAGGGGGAGATGGGGGCCCCAGGGTTCTGCCCCCTGGTTGGGGGGGCAGCAGTAGGGAGAGGCAGACGGATGAGGGTCAGGGGTCAGACTGGGGCAGGGGCTGCCGGGCATCACCATATGTCACTCAGTTCCTTTTGAAGGTCATCTTTCCAGCAGCCTCCGCCTCCCGGGGCCGCCGCCTCCATCTCCGGCCAGGCAGATGTCTCGTATGCATGCTGTTTCATCTTAGTCAGGACCTGGGGTGGGGGTGGGGGTGGGGGACAGTGCAGCACTACCCTCACAACGATGGTGACCGGGGAGCATTGCACAGCGCTTGTCCCAGGCAGAGCCCCAACGACGTGCCCGTTATACAGATAGAGAAACTGAGGCTAAGCCCAGCTAAGAGACGCAGAGCGGGTATAGGAAGCTAGGCTCCAGTCTGAGGGAGGAGGCTGGCAGAGCCCCACCCCCACGCAGGCTCACCTTGCGGCATTTCACCTGCGTCTTTTGCATCTTCTGGATATTCACCAGGTTCTCCGAGATCTCCTCTTCCTGCACCTCTGTGGGGGCAGGGCACTCAGCGGGGGCCAGGGGGTGGGGGGTGGAAGGAGCCCCTCCAGCCCCAGCCCCGCGCTGGCTCCCAGCACTCACGGAGCTTCTGGTAAATGAAGGTAACCTCCTCCCGAACCAGCTCCAGTTCCTCCCACAGGAACTTCTTGCTGAGGGGACAGGGCAGCCTAGAAGGACACTCCCTGCCCATGCCCCAGCCTCCCCCGGCCCTGGCTCGCTCTCCCGGGCCTCAGCTCTCCGACCGCCCATCCCCCCTGAAGCAAATGCCCACCGCCTCGTGCACCTGCTGCCCACTTCCCCTCCCGCAGCCCCCCTCCCCCTGCCCACGACTGTCCCCTCCTCCTAACCTCTACGCTGTCAGCCTCTCCCACCCCTCCACCTCCATCTCCCTCCCTTCTGGGTCCCAACAGCCCACACTCCAAGCTCCTGATCCCCCAGCCTCCTTCCCCATCCCCCCCGCCAGCTGCCTGTCTTCCCTGCCATCTGGTGGCCCCCAGGCAGCACCCCCTCCAGCCCCAGGCTCCCCCAGTCCTCCCAGCCCTTCCTGTGGTCCTCCAAGCCTTCCGCCCCCCACCCCCACCCCAGGACCCATTGGCCCAGGTCTTGGGCTCCCTTCCCTGGCCTTGCTTGCCTCCTTCAGCCTGGACGCTGCCCTCACCCACCTGTCCCGGATCTCCTGGGCCAGCAGCTGCAGGCAGCGGGTGGTCCGGGCCCTCTGCACCTCCTCACTGTCTCGCAGGGTCTTCTGCAGCCCCTGGAGACCTTGGGCCAGCGCCCCGTACAGCTCCTGGCGGCCCTGTTCCGTGCCCCACTTGTGTCCCTCCTTCTCTCCCTGGCGACAGCTGGGGCTCAGCATCTCTGCAGAGAGGTGAGACCGGGACTGAGCTTTGAACCCAACGTGCCCGACCTTGACCCAGAAGCCAACGGGACCGGTCCCCACCTTCAAGTTGCTGGATCTTGATTTGCTGTAGGCAGCTCTCCTTCTCCAGCATGGTCACCGAGTGGTTCAGGAACTCAAAGGCCTGGGGGCAAGGGGACCGGGCTTGAGCCGGCGGAGGGGGGGGGGGAGGAAGGGGAGCAGCAGGTGCTGGGGACTTGGTTCACCTTGGTCTGCGCCTGCAGCTGGCTCTTGAGGGACTCCAGTTCACAGCGCAGGAGCTTCTGGGCATCAGGAATCATCATGGTGGACTTAGCTGCGGGCAGAGGAGAGGATGAACTGGCCCTGGAAGGGGTAGGGGCTGGGCCATGCGCAGGGCAGAGGCCAACAGTGATTCAGAGTAGGGGTGGGTGTGTGTGTGGGGGGGGGATCGCTGAGCGTGCCATGGCTGGGCCAGAAGGTGGAGGCAGGTAAGGGACAGGTTTCCCCACACTGTCTCGTTGGGGAAAGAGGGTCCTCACCTTTGACTTTGGAAGGGCTGGTCTCCAAGGCTTTCTAAGGAAGGGGGACAAGAGGGAAGTGGAGATTTGTCCCTGGGCTCCCTCTCTGCTCACTCTGACCCAGTATGGGAGGTTGGACAAGAGTCAGGTCTGTTGAATTCTCAGTGTTGCAAACCCTGCGTGCGGGCAAAGCTGCCTCGAGGCACATTCAAGTACCACCGCCTGTTCTGACCTGCGCTTGTGTGGCTCACCCTCCCCCACACTGTGTGTTGCCTGTAACAACACGCGCCCGGGCAGCCCTGACTCCCACCCAGCGCCAGCCCTGTCTCTGACTTGGGCTCAGGTCATCATGGCCCTCCTCCTTCCTCGAGGGGCAGGTGCATCAGCACAGCCCCAGGTCCACAGACACACAAGCAAAGCAACACCCAGAGACAGTCGCAGACACGACCCCACTGAAGACGCAACGTGTGCATTGCTTCCACGCATTCCTTCACGCAGCCACCCATCCATGCTCCAAGGTGCCGGGCGCTCTCCTAGGTCCTGAAAACACTCAGCGGGAGGCTCCCGCTGGCCCCACAGCACAGCCCCTTCCCTGTGCCCCCGCAGCGGTGGATGGCTGTGGCTGCCTGGGTTTCCTGGGTGGAAGTGACCTTATGATGATGCCTTCTCAAAAGCTCCTGGTCATTATAGCGTTCTTTGTGCAGATCTTGGGAGGGGAAGGGCGGAGCCCCGTACGGCTGAGGCCCCGAGCCCCACAATAGTCTCCAGTCTTCTCCCCTCACTGTGTCTTCAGAAGCAGCAGTTGCCAATGTCTCCTGCTCTGGCGTCCTGGACCAGTGAGTGGTACAGTCCAAAGCCTTGTCCGAAGTAGAGCCTAGGGGTGACGGCGTCCTTGAGGGAAAGCCCAGGGCACGTGTTGCACCCCCAGCCCCTCCCAAACCACCCCGCCCCCAGCCCTAGGGCAGCCCCTCTACGAACCCCAGTACTTCTCACACTTCCCGTTAGCAGGCAAACACACGTTGGAGGGGGAAGGAGATGAGAAGCGACAGGACAAGGAGTAGTCAGGGTCCAGGGGTAGGCCGGCCAAAAGAGGGTCGCTGTGGGTGGGTGAGGGGGACAGGTGCAGCCTTGAGACCCGCCCCCAGGTTGCAGGCACCCCCCAAGTCCTCCCTGATGCCTCTCGGTTACAGTGAGAACCAAAAGTGAATCCAAAATGATGCAGGTGGATGGCTAAAGGCCAAGTCCAAGCGGAAGCCACAGGAGGTTAACAGGGCAGCTACAGAAGCATCCAAAGCCAAGCCTAGGCGCCTGGACCAGATGGGAACCACAGAGCGTGCGCGCGAGAGCCCGGGGAATCCGGTCAACAGATGTCAGCTGAGTGGCGGGCCCGGGGCAGGTGCTAGGTGAGGCTGGGAAGAGAGCTCTCAGGTGCAGGTCTCACGTCTCTGCCTCCTCCCTCTCCCACTACAGGGAGGCCTAGCACACAGAGAGAAACCCTGGGGCAGGTCTCCAGGTCTGCCTGGAAAAACTTCCAGCGGGAAAGCATCTTGCACTGGGTCACACTCAGTCAGTTTCCCAAAGCTTCTAGAACTTTCTCTGCTTGCCCTTTGCCTCCTGTCCTTCTCTGGGTCTTGTCTGCCTAGAAGATGCCAACACACCCTTCGAAATACTCAGGGGCCAGCGTTGTGGTGTAGTGGGTACTGGCATCCCATGTGGGCGCCTGTTCTTGGCCCGGCTGCTCCACTTCTGCTCCAGCTCCCTGCTAATGCGCCTGGGAAAGCAGCAGAGGATGGTCCAAGTGCTTGGGCCCATGCACCTGCGTGGGAGACCCGGATGGAGCTCCTGGCTCCTGGCTTCCAGGCCATCCGGGGAGTGAACCGGGGGATGGAAGATCTCTCACTGTCTTTCCATCTCTGTAACTCTGACTTTCAAATAAATAGTCTTTTAAAAAAGTTTTTTTGACAGGTAGAGTTAGACAGTGAGAGAGAGAGACAGAGAGAAAGGTCTTTCTTCCGTTGGTTCACCCCCGAATGGCCGCTATGGCCGGTGCTGCGCCGATCCGAAGCCAGGAGCGAGGTGCTTCCTCCTGGTCTCCCATGCGGGTGCAGGGCCCAAGCACCTGGACCATCCTCCACTGCCCTCCTGGTCCACAGCAGAGAGCTGGCCTGGAAGAGGAGCCCCGCCTCCCATGCCCCTCCCACCTCAATCATTTCCTGCTCGGTTCCTCCCGGGAGAATTCTTTGGCGAAAAGGGGGCGTGGCCAGCCGTCCGGGCCCCGCCCCCTGGGCCGAGAAGTCTGGGCCCGCCAGGCTCCCGACCCCCTTCCACCCCCACCTACCACATACCACCTGCTCATGCTCGCCCATCAGGGACCGCGAAGCCAGTGCCCGGCTGTGACGCTGAAATTTGATCCCGTGGGGCCACCATCGCTGGAAAACGCGCCGCGGCTGAGGGTGGAGTCACAGAGAGGGGTGTGGCCGGCCTTTTAACTCCGCCCCCGCCCAGGGCGCCGAAAGCTTCATTGGCGCCTTCCCGGTTCCGCAGCGCTCAGCCGCCGCAATGTAATTGGATAAAAGCCCCAAGCAGGGGGTGGGACTCCAGGCTGGTTTCTGCTAAGCGATTAGTCACTACCTCAGAGGGCGGGACAAGAGGCGGCAGAGCCACGGTTCGATTGGTTCAGGGCTTGGCCGAGAGGCGGGATGAGTTCTTGGTTGGGGCGGCGGAGCCCAAGAGGGGAGGTGGCCGAGAAGGTCCGGGGTCCACTTGGGTGCGCGGGACACAGGTACCGAGCTGGGCCCGTCTGGCCTCTGCGCTGTGCCTCGGCGCCTGGGGTCTCGGAGCTTTGGATTGACATCCGGGTTCCACCCGTGGGGTCAGCGACGCCGAGATGGGATTTGGGGTTCCCAGGGTTACATGGGGAGGGGTCTGCGGGGCTGCCGGCGAGGAGGGACCCTTCTGGGTGCTGCAATAAGAGAGGGGGCTTGGCTGGCGGAACTGGGTCCTAGGGTGACGCGGGGCCGTGGGCTTGAGCTACTCGGGCTGAAATTGGGGGCGGGGGTCTCAGAGGTGGCGGGGATGCTGGGGTCCGAGAGCCCGCGCTGTTGAAGGCCTGCATTTGAAGAATTGGGGGCTCGGGGGTTGTCACAGAACTGCTCTGGGTCCTCGCCAAGCTCCGTTCTTGCACTGCTCTCCCCTGGATCGCTGCTGGATTGGCCACGACCTTGGCCCGGTCTAAAGGCCACAGGGCAAAGGTCAAGCTCTGAGCCACCCCCACCCCCACCCGTGCTTCCTTCCCAGGCCCCCACGATGGAGGAATACGGGGACCCGGGAGGTCTGGTTAAGGTGGTCCACCTGCTGGTCCTGGCCGGTGCTTGGGGCATGCAAATGTGGGTGACCTTCGCCTCAGGTAGGGACCCTCGTCCTGGCCTGGAAGGGGCGGGGGGAGCCTGGCCTGGACGTGCCCTAAAAGCGGGTGTGTGTCCCCCTGTCCCAGGCTTCCTGCTTTTCCGGAGCCTTCCACGACACACCTTCGGCCAGGTGCAGAGCAGACTGTTCCCGTACTACTTCTGCACGTCCGTGGGCTGCGCCCTCATCAACCTCTGTCTCGTGGCTCCGCAGCGGGCCTGGGCTCAGCTCACATTCTGGGAGACCAGCAAGGTACGCGGGCTTGAGGGCCGCTGCCCCCTGGCCACCTGCCCCCCGATCTCAGTGAGCACCTGTTGGCGGGGTGGGGGTGGGGGTGGGGGGTCTGTTCTACCTGTGGAGTCAAAGCCGAGCCCTGGGTGCCTCTGAGCAGTGCACAGCCTGCCCAACCGTCCCCAGCGCCTCTACCACCACCACCACCAACCAGCAGCGTCTCTTCACCGGCGGCTTCTCCCTCTCCTCCCCCTGGCTGGGCCTGCAGCCAAGTAGCAGTGACTCAGCTGGGCTGGGGCCCTGACCCCGGCTCATTGTTTAAAACCAGCCCAACTGGGAGCTTACAGAACCCTACCTGCCTCCCCCCACAAGGCAAGAACCATCTCTGCTGTGCACTGCCGCCCCCATTATAATCCTCAGAGACAGGAGGGCATGATGGGTAACCAGGCTGTCTTATTCAACTCCCCGTGGACCCAGCGTCTCAGGCTGGGGGGCATCTAACTTGGGGACTTTTGCACCCAGAAGGGGAGGAGGGGGAGGCTACCCCTGACCCCGCCCCTATGTGGGCAGCGAGGATGCGGTGGGGGGCTCAGCTTGGCCTCCCAGGCTTAGCTCCTGTTCTCCTCCGGCCGCCGCCAGCTCTGCCTGCTGCTCCTAAGCCTCTCGCTGGCCGCCGGCAACGCCCTGTGGTTGGAGCCCCGCACCACGGCCGCCATGCGGGCCATGCAGGCCGTGGAGAGGGAGCACGGCCTCGGCGGGGAGGTGGCCGGCAGCCACCGGGGCCCCGACCCCTACCGCGCGCTGCGGGAGAAGGACCCCAAGTACAAGGCTCTCCGGCAGGACTTCTTCCGCTACCACGGCCTGTCTTCCCTGTGTAACCTGGGCTGTCTCCTTGGCAACGGGCTGTGCCTCGTGGGCCTCGCCCTGGGCCTCGGGAGCATCTAGCCTGCGCCCCACCTGTGAATAAAGGAGTTTTTGGAAATGACCGCTGCCTGCTGTTTCTGTCCCCTGCAGGCCGGGCAGGAGGGCAGGGGGGCCAAGGGCGGTGCTGCGGGCCTCAGTTTCCCCACTCATGTGGCGTGATGACTTGGAGTGACAGCTGTGGCAGCCCCTGAGCCCCCTCCTCTCATGCTGCCCATTTATGGAGCACCTGCTGTATGCCAGGCTTGGTGCTAACCATGGCACATGTATTATCGTTGCATGTTTAAAGATTTTATTTATTTATTTATTTTATTTTATTTTTTGACAGGCAGAGTGGACAGTGAGAGAGAGAGAGAGACAGAGAGAAAGGTCTTCCTTTGCCGTTGGTTCACCCTCCAATGGCCGCCCCGGCTGGCACGCTGTGGCCGGCACACTGCGCCAATCCGAAGCCAGGATCCAGGTGCTTCTCCTGGTCTCCCATGGGGTGCAGGGCCCAAGCACTTGGGCCATCCTCCACTGCACTCCCGGGCCACAGCAGAGAGCTGGCCTGGAAGAGGGGCAACCGGGACAGAATCCGGCACCCCAACCGGGACTAGAACCCGGTGTGCCGGCGCCGCAAGGCAGAGGATTAGCCTAGTGAGCCACGGTGCCAGCTAAGATTTTATTTATTTAAAGGAAGAATATATAGAGAGGTCTTCCAGCTGCTGGTTCACTCCCCAAATGGCCGGGGCTGGTCCAATCCAAAGCCAGGAACCAGGAGCTTCTGGGTCTCCCATGTAGTTCAGGGACCAAGGATTTGAGCCATCCATCATCTCCTGCCTTACCAGAGAGCGGGACCGGAAGTGGAGCAGCCAGGACTCGAACCAGCGTCCATATGGGATGCCGGCACTGCAGGTGGTGGCTTAAACCCTGCACCACAGCACCTGCTCCTGTGGCGTCTTAACTAATATGCCAAATGCCACGTCCACGCATTACATATTCCCCTCCTCACAGCCACAGTGAGAGTAGAGGCTGGCTGACGGGGCCCGGGAGACATTGGGCTGCTCGTTACTGGGGGTCTCCCAGCCCTTTCTAGCAAATGCACTTCATCCCCAGGCGGGCACTGGGCTGCGCTGGGGGGCAGGGGGCGCGTGCGGGATCAGAGAAGTGGAGCCCATATCACGTCCCCGGACCCCGTCCTGCTGGCTTGAAAAACAACCAGGACCCCACCGGGGCCTGGATACGGGTCTTTCTTTAGCAAAGTGCTGCACCTCCCATAGAGACAGCCACTGCAAAATTTTACAGAGCCTGGGGCCGGCGCTGTGGCGTAGCAGGTAAAGCTGCTATCCCATTTGTATGCCAGTTCGAGTCCTGGCTGCTCCACGATCCAGCTCCCTGCTGTGGCCTGGGAAAGCAGCAGAAGACGGCCCAAGTGCTTGGGCCCCTGCACCGGTGTGGGAGACCCGGAAGAAGCTCCTGGCTCCTGGCTTCTGCCTGGCTTAGCCCAGCCCTGGCTGTTGCGCCCATCTGGGGAGTAAACCAGAGGATGGAAGACCTCTCTCTCTCTCTCTCTCTCTCTCTCTCTCTCTTCTTTCTCTGTAATCTGACTTTCAAAGAAATAAATCTTTTTTTTAAAAAAAACTTTGCAAACTCCCAGTACCCTCACACAACCCTGCACCTGGTTTGGGCCCTTTGACGGATGCGAAACGTGGTGGGGCTGGGATTCGAAGCTGGGATCCAGAGTTTGCGCCGTTAACCGCTGGGCACAGAAGTCTGGGAAAATGGAATTAAAGGATAAAATTTGGTGCAAACCCCTTTTTATAATCCATGCTTAGGCCCCGCCCCGTCCCCCACTCGGCCCCGCCCCGTCTTCCCTGCGGAGCGGCCCCTCCTTTCCGAGCTGGGCGGAGCCCGTGCAGGATCCGGGTGGCTGCGGGCGGCGGTGGCGGCGGCGGCTGCGGCGGCTGCGGCGGCTGCGGAGCCGGGGTCTCGGCCGGGGCCAGGCTGCAGCGAGGTCGGCGTCGAAGTCCAGCGGGCAGCGGCCCCGACGCGAGGTGACCCCCTCGGAGGGCGTGCGCCTCGCCCCGCCCCTGCGCTTCCCGGCAGGTGCAGGGGACAGGGGGGCAGGGGGCGGGCCGGGGGCCTGGGGAACAAAGGCGGGGCTGCAGGGCCGCCTCTTCCTTCGCCCCCACCCAGCTGGGCTCAGCGGGCGAGCGCTCCTGGGGCGCGGGCGGACGGGGAGCCCAGCTGGGCACTTGCGAGGAGACCATATGGCGATGGGGGAAGCTGTGCACCGGCTGGGGTGCCCCAAATCCAGTGCCTGGGGACAGAGCTGAGCCCCCCGGACACCCTCACCTGGTGTCAGGCGTGAGGGAGGGGCGGCTGCTGCTGACAGGTGGACTGAAGCGGGGGTGTGGGGGCTTGGGGGCCCTGCCCCGCACGGCCTCCCGCCTCCAGCACCCCCCTCCTCGAACTCGTTCTCCCGGAACGCGGGGTGGGGCCGACTGGGTCCAAGTTTAAAATGAACAAAAGCCCCAAGGGCGGTTGAGAAATGGCTTTGCCAGGGCCTCCTGGCGTCCAGGCGGTCTGCAGTGTGCGGGGAGCCGCAGACACATCCCTGGGGCAGGAATGCGGGCTGAGGGTGCGTCCCGGAGCCAGACAGGGCACCGGGTGGGAGTGGGCGCGCGTCCCAGCAGCCCAGTCCCCGGGGGAGGTGGTCATGGTGCTTGTGTGTCAGGGGGGTGTGATGGCTGCTTCGTGGGGGGCTGGGCTGGCTTCCTTGGATTGAAGACTCTCACTCCTGCCTCCTTGGGCTGGGCTGGGCTGGGCTGAGTCAGCCTTGGCCGCATAGGCACAGGCCCAGCCTCTTTGGCAAATAAGAAACAGCAGGATCCACTTGGGGCTGGACCTGGGGGTTTCAACCTAGGCCGTATCCACAGAAACCCCCCCTTCACGCTGAAGGTGAGGGAGGGGGCTCATGGCTCGGCTTGGGTGGGGGCAGGGCAGGCGCCCCATCGGCGGACACCTGCCAAAGTCAATACCAAGGTCTTGATGGGGGGGGAGGCTCTAGACAGCTGGCAGTACCCCCCCCCACCTCACACCTGGGCCACGCCAGCTGCTCACAAGGGCGAAGTCCACACCTGCACCTCCTGCGGAGACAGCTGCTCTCCCAGGAGGCACCTGTGTGCCCACCCCTCCCTCTCCGCCCTGCCTTATTTGAAAAATATTGATTTATTGGGAAGGCAGAGTAACAGAGAGAGGGCAAGAGAGCGTCCATCTGTTGGTTCATTCCCCGAAGTGGCTGCAACAGCTGGGGCTGGGCCAGGTAGGAGCCAGGAGCTCCATCCGGGGCTCCCATGTGCATCCGCAGGGAGCTGGATTGGAAGTGGAGTGGCCAGGACTCCAACCAAGCCCTCCGATGTGGGAGGTGGGCATCCCAAGCAGTGGCTCAACCCGTGGCGCCACGAGACCCCCCACCCCCCACTCTGGCCTTGCATTTGAACTTTTCGCCAGGCGCACACTCGCCCCTAACAGCAAAGGACTTGCAGATGCAGAGAGCAACTGTATTTATTAGCCCTGTCTCCTCATCGCTATCAGCACGAATTAGCTCCCGTTGGAAGCTAATGGGACCTCCCCCAGGGTGGGCTTTTCCTGTCCCCCACACCTGTGTCTCTGCCAAGAGCAGGGCCTGGCACGGACAAGCCGCTCAAGGAGTGTTTGTTGAGTGAATCAAGAAACTCACTTTGGGCTCCCAGCCAAGCACCCTTGCAGGTAGCGACTCCGACCACACCTCCCGCCTCCCAGGGTCACCTGGTCTCCACGGGCTGGAGCCAGAACCTGAACCCGTTTCCCGGAGGGTACAGTAACTGGTGTTTGATTCCCCACTCAGGGCTGCGGTCTCTCTCTCCCTCTGGAGGCTTTCGGGGGGCCGCCGGGATGGCTTCTGCAGGAGACCCCCCCGCGGGCCCCCGGGACGCCGCAGACCAGAACTTCGACTACATGTTCAAGATTCTCATCATCGGCAACAGCAGCGTGGGCAAGACCTCCTTCCTGTTCCGCTACGCCGACGACTCCTTCACGCCCGCCTTCGTCAGCACCGTGGGCATCGACTTCAAGGTCAAGACCGTCTACCGCCACGACAAGAGGATCAAGCTGCAGATCTGGGTGAGGGTCCAGCCTCGGGGAGGGCTTCTGGGGGAGGGGCTGGGCATGAAGGGGAGTGGCATATTAGTTTTGAAACTTTTTTTCCTTCAATTTAACTATTTGAAAGGGAGGGAGGGAAGGAGGGGGGGGGAGAAGGGGGAGGGGGGAGGTTGTCCATTCGCTGGGTCACTCCCCAAATGCCCACAACAGCCAGGGCTGGGCCAGGCTGACGCCAGGAGCCTGGAGCTCCATCCGGGTCTTCCACGTGGGTGGCGGGGGCCCAAGCACGTGGGCCGCCACCTGCTGCCTCCCAGGGTGCGTCAGCATGTGCCAGGATTAGTTGCAGGGCTGGGACTTGAACCCAGACACTGTAACCTCAGCTATGGGTGTCGCAAGTGGCTCCCGCCTGCTGTGCCTGGGCCGGGGGTGGTTCTATTCCCTGATGTCTGCTCACGGCACGTTTGAGGACCTGGTGACCTGGGTGCCGTCATAGAATCAAGCCCAGGGACCCCCGCGGAGCCTGCCCCTCCCTGCCCCAGCCCAACACGGTGTCAGGAGGCCACCCTCCGGCCCAGGCGGCTGCTGTTTGTGGTCTTGAAGTTGGTTTTTGGAAATGAGTTTCGGGGTCTACGAGAGGCCCAAGACCCTCATACTGGAAGCCCCTCAAGATCAAGGACGAATGCATGCCTCCACTATCAGACAGGGGCTATGAATGCAGACCTGGTCTCCACCAACAGACTAGAGCCTGTACTGGCAACGCGGGCCTCCACCATCAGACTGGGGCTGTGAGTGTAGACCCGGGTCTCCACCATCAGACTAGGGCCTGTACTGGCAACTCCGTGTCTCCACCATCAGACTGGGGGTGTGAATGCAGTCCCGGGTCTCCACCATCGGGCTGGGGCTGTGAATGTAGACCCAGGCCTCCACCATTAGACTAGAGGCTGTTCAGGGAGCTCCATGTCTCCACCATCAGACTGGGGCTGTGAGTGTAGACCCGGGGGCCTCCACCATTAGACTAGAGGCTGCTCAGGAAACTCCATGTCTCCACCATCAGACTGGGGCTGTGAATGTAGACCCGGACCTCCACCATTAGACTAGAGGCTGTTCAGGGAACTCCATGTCTCCACCATCAGACTGGGGCTGTGAGTATAGACCTGGGCCTCCACCATTATACTAGAGGCTGTTCAGGGAACTCCATGTCTCCACCATCAGACTGGTGCTGTGAGTGTAGACCTCGGCCTCCACCATCAGACTAGAGACTGTGCAGGAAACTCTGTGTCTCCGCCATCAGACTGGGGCTGCGGGGCGGGGCCCTGGGCGGCCCCTGACGCCGCTGTCTCCCCAGGACACGGCCGGCCAGGAGCGGTACCGCACCATCACCACGGCCTACTACCGCGGGGCCATGGGCTTCCTGCTCGTGTATGACATCGCCAACCAGGAGTCCTTCAACGCCGTGCAGGACTGGTGAGTGCTTGCTGACCCCTGACCCCTGCCCTCTGCCCCGACGCCCTCCGTCTCACAGCCCGCACTCCGCAGGGCCACGCAGATCAAGACCTACTCCTGGGACAACGCCCAGGTCATCCTGGTGGGCAACAAGTGTGACCTGGAGGACGAGCGGGCCGTGCCTGCCGAGGACGGCCGGAGGCTGGCCGACGACCTGGGTGAGTGCGGGCCCCGGCCCTGCGCCTGCCTGCCCCCCGCGAGGCCCACGTCCAGCCACGGTGCAGGCCCCGGCCCTGTGCCTGCCTGCCCCCCGCAAGGCCCATGTCCAGCCACGGTGCCCAGCCGTCCCTGTCGGACTTCATAGAATTCACCCCCGGGAGCTCCCGGCTGCCCACACCCTGGAACCTGGTGGTTTTGCCTTGCGCTCCTCCGATGGGGTGGGGGTGGGGGGCTGGCCTGTGGCACCGCACGTTAAGCCCCAGCGGTGACGCCACCATCCCGTCTCAGAGCCCTGTCCAAGTCCCGGCTGCTCCTCTTCCGATCCAGCTCCCTGGGAGAGCAGCAGGCGATGGCCCTAGTGCCCGGGTCCCTGCACCTGCGCGGGAGACCCGGATGGAGCTCCTGGCTTCTGCCTGGCCCAGCCCTGGCCGTTGCTGCCATTTGGGGAGTGAACCAGCGGACAGAGACCTCTCTGCCTCTCTCTCTCCCTCTTCATCTGTCATGCTGCCTCTCAGATAAATAAATAAATCTTTAAAAAATAATTGGTGCAGGGGGTTAGGCAGTAGGCCCAGGAGTAAAAATGCCAGTTAAGATGCCGACATCCCCCGAGGGCCTGGGTTCGGTTCCCAGCTCCGGCTCCCGGCTCCCGCTCCCTGCTAATGCAGGCCCTGGGAGGCAGCAGTGACGGCTCCAGTTCCCGCACCCGCACAGGAGACCTGGGAGGAGCTCCCAGCCCCTGGGTTCAGCCCGGCCCAGCCTTGGCCATTGACGGATTTGGAACATGAGCCAGATCTCTCTCTAGCTGTCAAATACACTAATCTTTTGAAGATTTATTTTATTTACTGGAAATGCAAAATGACAGAGAGAGAGAGAGAGGGAGATCTTCCCATCTGCTGGTTCACTCCCCAGATGGCTGCAATGGGCCAGGCCCAAGCCGGGAGCCAGGAGCCCCATCCGGGTCTCCCACGTGGGTGCAGGAGCCCCAGCACTTGGGCCATCTTCCACTGCCTTCCCAGATGCATCAGCAGGGGGCTGGATCGGAAGTGGAGCAGCTGGGACTCGAACTGGCACTCTGACACGGGATGCTGGCCTCGCAAGTGGTGGCCCGGCCTGCTGTGCCGTAGCGCTGGCCCAGGGGATGGCGATGTTGTTACAACAGAGTGTGTGTGTGTGTATGATTGTGTATATATATGTCTGTGTGTCTGTGTGCATATGTGTGTATATATGTAGCTATGTGTGTGTCTCCGTGTGTCTCTTTGTGGGTATGGTGTCTGCATATATGTTTGCATGTATGTGTCTATGTATCTGTGTGCATATGTGTTTGTGCGTGTATGTGTTGCTGTGTGTGTGTGTGTATTATCTGTGTATGGCTCTGTGTGTACGTGTGTCTGTGTGCGTGTATATGTGTGTATGTGTCTCCTCTGGTCTCCCACTTCCTAAAACTTTTAAAGCATTTGTATTTACTTAAAAGGCAGAAAGACAAAGCAATAGAGATTTCCCAGTGCTGGGCCAGGCTGAAGCCAGGACCCAGGAGCTCCATCTGGGTCTCCCACGTGGGTGGCAGGGCCCCGGGGACTTGGGCCACCGCCTGCTGCCTCCCAGGGTGCGCCTCAGCGGGGGGCCGGAGCCCCAGTGTGGGGCTCCGGGGCTGCATATTAACTGCTGTGCCAAACGCCCGCCCTCGGCTCCACCCCAGAAGCCCAGAGAAGGGGCCAGCGTTGTGGCACAGCAGGCGAAGCCCCTGCCTGCCACGCCGGCGTCCCATCTGAGTGCCATTGCACAGACGAGCAAACCGAGGCTAAGACGCTCAACCCAGGTCCCACCGCGGTATGCAGGGTAGAAGCCAGCTTGGCACCACAGCCGAGGTCCCAGCTCAGGCCCTGGCCCCTTGGGGGGGGCAGGGGGGAGGGGGCAGGGTGTCTCAGCATGTGTTCTCCACACCCCCCCACCCGCACGTGTGCGTCCAGGTTTCGAGTTCTTTGAGGCCAGCGCGAAAGAAAACATCAACGTGAGACAGGTCTTCGAGCGCCTCGTGGACTCCATCTGCGAGAAGATGAATGAGTCCCTGGAACCCAGCTCCAGCCCCGGCAGCAACGGGAAGGGCCCCGCCCTGGGGGACGCCCCGCCCCCGCAGCCCAGCAGCTGTGGCTGCTAGAGGTGGTCCCAGCCGCCCCCCCCAGCCCAGCCCAGCCCAGCCCAGCCCAGAGACTGTGAGCAGGCGTGCACCACAGGGGCTGGATCCGAGCTCTGGGCTCCACGTTCCCTCCCGTCCCACGCCCCCAGCTCCTGCATGCCTGGCCCTCCCTGTGCTCCAGGACCACCAGACCCCCCAAGGGGGGGGCACTCCGCCCCGCCTTGCAGCCCCCCCCCGGGTGGGGGCAGGGGCTTGCTGCTTTCCCAGGCAGCCACCAGAGGGAGGGGGGCCTCCATGGTGACTTTGGCTGTGCCCTGGGCATGGACTGGCGCCACAGATGTGGCCTCGTGCTGGGTGGGTCGTCCGGGTTCATCCTGCAGGCGGCTCCGGTTTCTCAGGACCCCTCCCGCCAACCCTTGCACCTGCCCCGTGGATTTCAGACCCCAAGGGCTCCAAGACCGGAAGCAGGTGTCGGCCCAGGCAGCCCCCGCTTAAGGCTTTCTGAAATCAGTATTAGCCCAGCACGGCCCTTTACAAGGGGCCAGGGCGTCCTAGACCCCTGTCCCCGGCTTCAGGACCCCCACAAGTGCCTTCCACGCTTCGCCACGACTCGCCGGAACCTACCACTGTGCTCGCTGGTTCCCCCACGGCATCTCCAGCCTGGACCTGAATTCTAGAATAGTCTGGCTGCATCAGGCAGGATGGAGAATTCGCTGGCCCCTAGCATTCCCGCGCATGCGGTTTTCGGCCAGGAGTTGACCTCCGAGCCCAGAGGCTGGGCCCCTCCCTGTCCGGGCCTCACTGTGCGGTTTGAAGCAAGATCTTTCCAAACCTGACATCCTGCTAGGAAAGGGAGTTGAGCAAGTCTACACAGCACTTGCCTGGTGAATTTCTGATGTAAGGGCGGGGCTCCCCCAGTGGGAGTGCCCTTGGGGACCCCCGGGTGGGTTTCCCGAGCTGTGTCCTCGGCAGGATCCAGTCAGTGACTTTTTCTTTCTAAGCTAATGGAGGAGTTGGGGTTGGGCGAGAGGAGTGAGGAAGCAGGGTTTGCCAATTGCATGTTGTAGACATCCCGTGGGAGAGGCAGGACCTGCGCTGGTGGGGGATGGGCTGAGGGGCCTCTGCGGATTCCCCCAGCCTCTGCAGCTTGGCTTGCACCTGGGGGCCCTGGCTCAAGTTCAAATTTGTATCCAGGGAGCCCTGCTGAGCCCCTGCGGGGTTTGAACCTTCAAACATCAAAGTGAGACTGTCTCCTATCCCAATAAATTAGGTAACCCTGGTAACACGGGAGAGAGTGAACGCACAAAGCAAGGAGGGGCTCCGGGAAGTTGCCACGGGATCTGAATTTTTGTTGGTTGCTTCCACACAGGGAACGCAAGGCGGGCAGCTTGCTGGGAGCCCAGGGTCCAGCTGGCGGGTCTTTGCATGCAACCAGAGCAGCTTTGGCTGCACCTTGCACTCCTCCTGAGCTTTCTGGTTGGGCAGGATTTTTCAACAAAGTAGCCACAGAGAGGGAGGGGGAGAGAGCGCCTTGGGGGTTCTCTCCAGACTGGAAGTAATGTATGACAATGTATTTTGTTGTTGTTGTTTGTTTTCTTCTAAAATAAGACAAGGCTTTCATTTTATGATGGGGGGTGGGGTGGGGGACCACCATCCAGAGGGTCTCCGGGGATCCAAAACCAAAGTCCCGGCACCCATCACAGCCGGGGGAGGAGGTTGAGTTTGGAGAGAAAATTAAACCAAAGGCCGTGGGAAAAATCCCTCCCCAGCGCCCCCGGTGCGGAGGGGAGGGGCCACCACCTGCCAGTGCCTTCTTATCAGGAGCTGTTGGCAGCCCCTGTTCCTGGGCTGTGAGGTTTAGGGCTTTTTTTTTTTTTTTTTTTTTTTTTTTGCTTTCTTTTTGGCTTCTTTGGGAATTCGTGTCCTCGCTTTCCCACTCCACTTAAAACAACGAGTCAGCGAAGAAACTCGGTCTGCGTGTGTGTGTGTGGGGGGGGGGGGTCGGTTCTGCCTCTGGCTGCTGGTCCCCGCCCGCCCGGCGCAGAATTAAAGCTGCCTCCTCCAAACGCCTTGGTGGTTGATTTCCATTCGTGATGCGGGGCGGGGCTCCAGACAGGGCTGTTCAATCGGGCAGTGCAGTGTCCATCCCACTGAGTCTAGAAAGTTCTACAGCGAGATCAGTGTTTGCCCAGCAAACCCCGGTAAGAAGTCTGTGCGCGACGCTAGCGGAACACCCACTCGTAATGATGAAAAGGTTTCTTTTGGCTCCAGTTCTGGGAGTGGAAGGCCGAGGGGCTGCTCTGTGTGTGGTGATGGCCCGAGAGACGGAGCGTGGGTGCCACCGTCTCTCCTCTCTCTGGGTCTTACGTGTTTTTTTCCTCATTTGAGAGGTAGAGATTTTCTGTCTGCTGGTTCACTGCCCAAATGCCCACACCAGCCAGGGCTGGGCCAGGACGAAGGCAGGAGCCAGGGGCTCCATCCGGATCTCCCACGTGGCTGGCAGGGCCCCAAGCCCTTGAGCCATCACCTGCTGCTTTCCCAGGGTGTTCGTGGATCAGAGGCAGAGCAGCCAGGACGCTGACAGGGTGGGATGTGGGCACCCCCAGCAGCAGCTTAACCGGCCGCACTGCAACGCTGGCCCCTCTCCCAGCTATGCTGAGATACACAGTGAAGTGGGAACCAAGGCAAGGAGCCCTACGGTGCCGTGGACACCGGCAGCTCTTCCTCCTGCCCAGCTGCACGCCTGGGAAGGCAGGAGCTTGGGTCTTGTTCACCGCCACGCCCAGCTTTGTTTCTGACGGCTGTTTAATAAAAAAAAAATTTGGTCTCCACTGCTTCCTGGCAAGCAGGTCTGAAAACTCTTGCAATCGCTGGGGAGAGATAAAAGCGTCTTTTGTATGCTGATGAGGTGGCAGGGGGTGGGGACTTCATGCCAAAGAGACAGAAGCAGGATGAGAGGGGTGGAGTGGGGTGGGTGCTGGGCGCAGCGGGTCAGATGCCCCCATCCCACATCAGAGGGCTTGGGTTCGAGTCCTGGTTCTCCTCCTGACTCCAGCTCCCTGCTATTGTCACCCTGGGAGACACAGGTGATGGCTTCAGTACCTGGGCCCCTGCCGCCCACAGGGGAGACCCGGATGGAGCTCCTGGCTCCTGGCTCAGGCTGGCCCAGCCCTGGCTGTTGCAGCCATTTGGAAAGTGAATCAGCGGATAGATCTCTCTCTCTCTCTCTCTCTCTCTCTCTCTCTGTCTGCCTTTCAAATGAATATTTTAAAAATATTTTTCATCTTCTTAGAGATATCGGTCAGAACCTGCTAGACCACAGAGGCCTGACGGAACCCGTCAGGTCCCTGGGCCTGATCCCCAGCGCCTAATGAAACCGGGTGCACAGGGATCATCTACAAACTACTGGAATGTTTCTTGCTTGGGAAAGCCTCGCACCCGGGCGGTTCCCAACTGCTAAGACCATGGTGCACTGCGCGCGGTCAGCTTCACCGGGCGGCCTCTCTGCACACCCCCCACCCACCTTGTCGGGGTCCCTGCAGTGCTCTGCCCCTCCCCCAACAAGCCCCTTAAGAAGGGGCCCTGCCTGCTTCAGACCCCTGCCCTCTGTCCCAGCAGGCTCGACCCCACTCTCTTTACCCCCCCCCCCAGCCTGTTCCCCTGAAATAAAGCCTTCTCTAACTAGCTGCCTCCTCACCTCCTTCCAACCCTAAAATCCCAGAACTGAACATCTTCCATCCACTGGGTCACACTCCAAATGGCCACAGCAGCCAGGGCTGGGCCGGGCAGAAGCCAGGATGGAGGCCCAGGAGCTCCATCCGGGTCTCCCACAGGAGTGGCCCGGGTACCTGAGCCAGCACCGTTGCTGCCTCCCAGGGCGCGCATGCGCAGGGAGCTGGCATGGGGCAGAGCTGGGACTTGAACCCTGGCGCCCAGTGTGGGATGTGGGCATCCCCAGTGGCCTCTTGATCGCTGCCACAGACTCATCACCATGGTGACAGCCGGCTGTCGGGCCCTGTGTTGGGGGTCCTGAGACCACCAGGAGCCTGCTTTGCCTTCATCAGGCTGTTGTATCACTGACCAATCCAAGGAGAGCCATGGGCACTGTGGACCAATCACGGGCCTGCACACACAAGCTGAACACGCCCCTCCCAGCTGCGGCTTCAGTCTGTAGCATCCCTCACCCTGGCGCCCTCGGGAGCCAGGGATTAAGCAATGGTTGCCTGGACTCCCTGCTGTCTTGCTCGGTGAATGGACCCAGGTTTGTGGATTCTGTACACCACCAGCTCCGATGAAAGGGAAAGAGAGAGAGAGAGAGCTTCCATCCACTTGTTCCCTCCCCAAATGGCCGCAACAGCCAAGGCTGGGCCAGGCTGAAGCCAGGAGCCTGGAGCTCCTTCTGGGTCTCCCATGTGGGTACAAGGGCCCAAGGACTTGGGTCCATCTTCCACTGCTTTCCCAGGCCACAGCAGAGAGCTGGATCAGGAGCTGGAAGAGGAGCAGCCGGGACCAGAACCAGCATCCATATGGGATGCTGGCGGTTCAGGCTGGGGCATTAACCCGCTGCGCCACAGCACTGGCCCCAGAGAATTTTATTTATTTGAGAGGTAGAGCTACAGACAGGGAGAGAGAGACATACACACACACACAGAGAAGAGAGAGAGAGAGGTCTTCCATCCACTGGTTCACTCCCCAGTTGGCTCCAATGGCCAGAGCTGTGCTGATCCGAAGCCAGGAGCCAGGAGCTTCCTCCAGGTGTCCCACATAGGTGCAGGGCTCCAAGCACTTGGGCCATCTTCTACTGCTTTCCCAGGCCATAGCAGAGAGCTGGATTGGGAAAGGGGCAGCCAGGACTCGAACTGGTGCCCATAAGGGATGCTGGCACTGCAGGCGGCGGCTTAGCCTACTACGCCACAGCACCAGCCCCCAACAGAGCCCCCCCCCCTTTTTTTTTTTGACAGGCAGAGTGGACAGTGAGAGAGAGAGACAGAGAGAAAGGTCTTCCTTTTGCCGTTGGTTCACCCTCCAACGGCCGGCGCGGCCGGCGCGCTGTGGCCGGCGCACCGCGCTGATCCGATGGCAGGAGCCAGGAGCCAGGTGCTTTTCCTGGTCTCCCATGGGGTGCAGGGCCCAAGCACCTGGGCCATCCTCCACTGCACTCCCTGGCCACAGCAGAGGGCTGGCCTGGAAGAGGGGCAACTGGGACAGAATCCGGTGCCCCGACCGGGACTAGAACCCGGTGTGCCGGCGCAGAGCCCCTTTTAAGCAGCTTGTTGGGGGAGGGGCAGAGCACTGCAGGGACCCCGACAAGGTGGGTGGGGGGTGTGTCGAGAGGCCCCCTGGTGAAGCTGACCGTGCACAGTGCATGGTCTTAGCATTTGGGAACGTCCCGGGTGCGGGGCTTTCCTAAGCAAGGAACATTCCAGTAGCTTCGAGATGATCCATGTGTGCCTGGTTTCATTAGGCGCGGGGGATCAGGCCCAGGGACTTAACGGGTTCGGTCAGGCCTCATGGCCCAGCAGGCTCTCACACTTGGGAGCCCACATCCCATATGGGAGTGGACACTGGAGTGGACCCCGCTTCCTGCTCCTGCACCTGCCTACGACAGCAGGGGACGGGCTAGGCTGAAGCTGCGACAGCTGCATCCAGGTCTCTTCCCCCGGCCCCCCGGCCCCGTGGGGGGCAGGCACCCAAGAACTGGAGCCATCAGCGCTGCTGTCCCCCAGCGTGTGCGTTAGCAGGAAGCCAGGGACTTGGCCCATCCGCCACGGCTTTCCCAGGCGCATTGGCAGGGAGCTGGACCAGAAGTGGGGCAGCCCGGATTCAAACCGGCGCCTTTCTGGGGTGCTGGCACTGCAGACGGCCGCTCAACCTGCTCCGTCCGCCACAGCGCCGGCCCCCCAGCCCCAACCATTGCACCAAATGCCGCCCCTCTCTGCATGCATGGCCAGCCTCAGCCCTTCCATACGCCAGCGAGCAGCCTCCCCTCTGGCCATTCACAGCCAGCGTTAAAACTCAGGAGACGGAGTCTGGCGGGACAGGGGCTCCCGGCATTGTTTAATTATCGATCTCCCTTCCAGACGGAGTGAGTGCCACTGGGGAATAAAAGCGAAGCCACGCTCCCAGCAGGCGGGTGGGCCCCCGGGGCGCTGTCTTCTTCTTGCCGGGGCTCAGCCCAGCTTCACGAACAGCAGCAAGGTGGCCAGGATGCCTGGCAGCTGAAACGGGAGAAGGAGGAGACGCTGGACCAGCGTTGCAGAGCCCCGGACCGGGAAGAAACCAGAGATGCGGGCAGCGGGGCCATCTCCCAGCAGGGCGGAGCCGCTCTGCATCGCGCTGGGCCAGAGGACGCCCTCAGCCAGCATCCCATGCGGATGGAGGCCTCGTCCTGACATCCGTCAGATCCTGGCTCTCCCGCCAAGTCCTGAGGACTACATTTCCCACACACCCCTGCGCTTGGACTTCCTGTTAGATTTGACCAATAAGAAACCCCTACCTTCCGACTTCCTGTTAGGGCTGGCCAATAGGAAGCTCCTGCCCTCTGGATTGGACAATAAGAAGCCTTTACGGTTTGACTTCCTGTTAGGTTGAACCAATAGGAGGTCCTTACCGTCTGACTTCCTGTTAGGTTTGGCCAATAGGAGAGCGTGGGCCAGGTACTCCCTTCTCTCTCCGAGGTCCTCAGCGCTGTGTGACCACCGTTCGTCGGGCTTAGCTCTTGCCCGCATCCCCACTCCGTAGGTTTTTCAGAGAGCCCCTTTGTGCTCGTTTGCTCCCCTAAATGCTTGCGACAGCCAAAACCAGGAGCCGAGCGCTCCACCCCGGTCTCCCACGTGGGGGGCGGGGACCCAGCTCCCGAGCCTTACCTGTTTCCTCCCAGGTCCGCGTGAGCAGGAAGCTGGGCTCTCGCTCTGGAACCCAGCTGTGCCAGGATGGGATGGGGCATCCCCACCGGTGGGTTAACCGCTGGCCACATGCCCACCCCCACCCCCACGTTGGGTGAACTTTCTATAGGGTGTGAGGTAAGGGTCACGTGCCCACGGAGAGCCCGCGGCCCCAGCACCGTCCACCGACAAGTCTGCTCTCGCCTTGGCGTTGTCTGTGCGTCCTGATGTCTGATGTCTGATGTCTGAGTGAGCCAGTGAGCCAACCTTGGTCCTTTTTTTTTTTTTTTTTTTTTTTTTTTTTTTAAGATTTTGTTTGAAAGAGAGACAGAGAGAGAGAGAGGGCTTCCATCTGCTGGTTCCCTCCCCAAATGGCTGTATCGGCTGGGGCTGGGCCAGGCTGACTGCAGGAGCCAGGAGCTCCATCCGGGTCTCCCACGCAGGTGCAGGAGCCCCAGCACTTGGGCCATCTTCTGCTGCTTTCCCAGGCCACAGCAGAGAGCTGGATGGGAAGTGGAGCAGCCGGGACTCGAACCAGCGCCCGTATGGAAGCCGGGGCTGCAGCCGCAGCGTCACCTGCTGCACCACGACGCCCGGCATTTGCTGGTGGTTAAGCTGCCACTGGCGATGCCTACAGCCCTAATCAGAGGCTCTGGGTTCAAATCCTAGCTCCACTTCCAATGCCAGCTCCCTGCTCATGCACACCTTGCGTGCGAGGGACAGGCGCTGCCCTGAGTACTTGGGTTTCTGCCGCCCAGGTGGGAGACCTGGCTCTCGGCTTCAGCCTGGCCCAGCCAGGCCGTCCTATCACCGACCAGTCCAAGGAGAGACCTGCTTGTGAGCTGAGTGTGCACCCCAGGGCCTTTGCACGTGCTGTCTCCCCCTTGTCTTCCTCCCTCTACTCAAACGGCTTTCGCAAGGCGGCTGGTCATCTGCCACCTCCCCAGGCAGGCCCTCCTGGCTTCCTCCCCTTCCCCATCGTCACCCTGTTTCTACTTCACCCGAATGCCCCACTTGAATGTCGGCTCCGCCACGGCGGGGGCATTTGTCTTCTGTTCACTGTCGTGCCAAACAGTGCACGGTATACAATAGGTGCTTAACACAAGAGCCAGGTCTTACCTGTATCACGGCTGCCCCCAGCGAGCCCCCGCATAGCATGAAGCTCTGAGCCTTGGTGATTTTCAGGAGCTTGGAGAAACAGCCCTGCGGACACGAACAGTCGGTCAGGGGCTGGGGCTGCCTCCACCATGCAGGCCACTCGGATTTCTCTCAAAGAGAAGGGCCTGGGTCTCTTCCCACCGGTTCCTCTCCCAGCTCTATCCCAGCGTCCTCCCTGGCTTCCTTGCTGCCCCCACCCAGCGCACACCGCGTACCCCTCCCCCGCTCTGTGCTGCCAGCCTGTGTGATCTGGTGGGCTTCCCCGTGCCTCAGTATCCCCATTTACAAATGAGACCCACAGGCTCCGCCTCCCGGGGATTTTATGAGGATGAAAAGGATCCACATGGAGTACGTCGTCGTGGCCAGATCCATGGCTAGCGTCCGGCATCTTAGTTATCCCTGGGTGCTCTTTACATAGGAAAGCAGGGCCCGTGTGCATTTAGCACCTTCTCAGCCCTTTGTTTTCTCATTCCCTCTGCACTATTTTATCGATTAGGAGGCTGAAGCTCAGAGGAGTGGGAGACCAGCAGTGGGTGAGCGCCCTCCCTCTCTGGGTCGCTGGCAAGTCCGTCTTCTGGACACTTGGGCCACACGGTTCAATGGCCTTCCCCTCTACAGTGTTACATTGTTCGGCCAGTGCTGTGGCACAGGGGCTAAGCCACCACCTGCATCGCCGGCATCCCCTATGGGCGCCGGTTCGAGCCCTGGCTGCTCCACTTCCCATCCAGCTCCCTGCTGATGCGCCTGGGAAGGGAGTGGAGGCTGGCCCGAGTGCACGGGCCCCTGCACCCACGTGGGAGACCCGGATGGAGCCACCCTCGAGTTCACTCCCGGGCTGGGAAGCCAGGAGCCGCGCCGCGCAGCCGAGCCCCGAGTTACCCCCCGGTGGATGACAGCCGTGGACGTGTTGCGCCCGTCGCAGGCCGCGGTGCCCATGTTTTTACAGCAGTCCCTGGGGTAGCTGTGGCCGGTGGTCTTCGCAAAGTTAGAGCCCGAGAAATCCGTGTAGTTGTTCACCCCGCAACACTTGAGCTGCAGACACAGGAGACCCAGGGGCAGGCGCTTCAGATCCGCGGGCCAACAGTCCGGCGGGCAACACGGGGACCGCAGCATCCCGCGTCAGGGGGGCCTCGCCCAGCCCCGAGCGCATGCGCATGCGCACCCTGGGAGGGCAGAGACCTGGGCCCCCGCCGCACCACGGGAGAGACCCGGGTGGAGCTCCTGGCTCTGAACTTGAGCCAGACCCGGTTATTGTGGCTGTTGTGGGCATTTGGGGAGTGAACCAGCGGATGGAAGGCCTCCTTCCATTTCCAACTCCCTCTCTCTCTCTCTCTCTCTCTCTCCCCCCCTCCCTCCCCCTCCCCCTCCCCCTCTCCTTCCCCCTCCCCCTCCCCCTCTCCCTCTCTCTCTCATATGCCGCCTTTCAAGTAGGTAGAAATAAAGAAATAAATACTGGCCAATGTTTGCATACATGTATGGACCGCGTGATGTCCAAACCGGATAAGCGCTATCTTTCACGTGTGTTTGAAAGACAGAGAGAGAGAGAGACCAACCGATTCCACCCACTGGTTCATTGCACAAGTGCCTGCAACAGCCCGAGGCCGGACCAGGCCAAAGCCAGGGGCCCTGAACTCCCTCCAGCTGTCCCACGTGGGGGGCAGGGACCCCCGTACCCCGGCCATCACCGCTGCCAGCCAGGGAGCGAGCTACTGTGAAGCTGGGTTGGGAGCAGCGGAGCCAGGACTCGAACCTGGCGCCCAGGTGGGTGTGTCCCAAGCTGTGGCTCATCCCCCCTCCCACCCCGTGAGGTCCAGGGACCCAAGGCTTTCTTATGGCGATGGCACCAGCTAGAATGTTGCGACCCCCACCTTCTCCATGACCAGGTTCCACTGTGTAGAATAGTCGTCGGGTTCGTTGTACCCTCTGTAATTCTTCCTCAGGGTCACGAAGGTGTGTTCCAAGGTCACGTCCCGCACCTGCCAGGCGAGACCGGAAGTGGGGGAGTGGGGCCGGAAGGGACTCGCGTCCACGGAGGGTGGGGTCTCTTGGGGGCCGGAGGAGGGATGTGGGGGCTTCCCTTGTGGTTCCTGTATTTTTGCTACTCTCTGATTGAAGGAAGAGGACCTGCCCCCGGCTGCCTGGGGGCCCTGAGCGGGGAACAGCGGGAGGTCTGGGGCCAGGTGCATCTGGGCGTGTCCCATCCTAGATCTGCCTGAATCGGCTGCCTCCTGGAGCCGCCCACGGTGTGCTCCACCCACGATCTGGCTGGAACTCCGCGACAGAATTGAAAAATCTCATTTCCACCAGCTCAACCCCTCCCCCCGCTCTCTGCACATCAGAGGCAAAATGAATTTGCTGGATTCAATTAAGAGTTCAAATAAAAATGTCTCCCACGCCCAAAGAGGGGAGCCCGGCGCGTGGCTGGGACTTGACAACCCTGCGGGGAGGGGAGACGGGGAATGTCCCAGAATTTCCACCTTCTCCACGCCCGCCGACTCGGCCTGTGTCCCAGAGACAGGGTCTATGTGTGTCAGAGCGAGGCACAGGTCCCCGCCTTTCTCCTGGCTGTGCGTCAGCAGAGGAGCGGGCGTTCCTGGGGCCGTGGCCTGGCCTGGCCTCGGAGCCCCTGCGGCCCTGGGAGCAGCCCTCACCCAGTGGCCGATGGGAGTGGGGAAGATCAGTGCTCTGGGCAGACAGCCCCGGCTCAGCCCAGGGGCCCTCGCTGCCGCCTCCCGAGGGGTCGCCTCCTTTCTTTCCCTGCCCCCTCCAGAGGCCCCCGGCACCCTCTCCCCTGTTAACCGCGTGCCTTTGAATTCCTGTTTCAGGATCCAACACCAGGCCGGGACCGTTCCCCGTCAGGTGCACACACAGCCTTGGTCTTGTGCCCAAGCGCACTTGACTTTGTCAGGTGGATTTTTTTTTTAATCTTTTATTTAATGAATATAAATTTCCAAAGTACGACTCATGGGTTACAATGGCTTCCCCCCCCCATACCGTCCCTCCCACCCACAACCCTCCCCTTTCCCACTCCCTCTCCCCTTCCATTCACATCAAGATTCATTTTCGATTATCTTAATATACAGAAGATCAGCTTAGTATACCTTAAGTAAGTAGGTGGATTTATTTTTTAAGATTTTATTTATTTGAGAGGTAGAGCCATGGACAGAGAAAGGGAGAAAGAGAGAGAGAGAGAGAGAGAGAGAGGTTTTCCATCTGCCGGTTCACTCCCCAAGTGGCCGCAACAGCCCCAGGCTGGACCAGGCCAGAGCCTGGAGCTTCTTCCGGGTCTCCCACGCGGGTGCAGGGACCCAAGGACTTGGGCCATCCTCCACTGCTTTCCCAGGCCACAGCAGGGAGCGGGACCCTGGGGGCCCAAAAGACTGCAAGCAGGTCAGTGAACATGGATGACAATCCATCCAATGGCACCGGTTCGAGTCCCGGCTGCTCCACTTCCAATCCCGCTCTCTGCTATGGCCTGGGAAAGCAGCAGGTGATGGCCCAAGTGCTGGGGTCCCTGCACCCACGTGGGAGACCCGGATGGAGCTCCTGGCTCCTGGCCCAGCCCTGGCCATTTGGGGTGCAGTGAACAGGAAGACAGAATCTCTCTCTTTCTCTCTCTCTTTCTGTCTTACTTTCTCTGTAACCCTGCCTTTCACATAAATAAATAACCCCTTTTTTTTTTTTAAATCAAGATGGGCACCCTTTTGTGCCCCGCCCCACTTCCCGCACGGAACGAGGGAACGCACTGGGCAGGTTTTGGCGGCCGCGGGAGGGGAAGGCTGAGGCGTCCGGCTTTCTACGCCGTCTCTGGAGCGCGCCAGCTGTGCAGGGCCCTCGGGTTCCCTGCCCGCCTCCGGGTCTCCACTAGAGGGAGCCGAGGAGCTCGGGTCGCCTGTGGCGGGCCGCGGGGCGGGGCTCCTGCTGGTCCTGCGGGGGTTCTCTTGGGGAGGGGGCGGCGCCGTACTTACGATGGGGAGGAAGGCCAGAACCACCGTGGCGGCTGCGACTTCCACAATGATGATGATGACCGTGGACAGAAAGCACTGGAAGACACAGGGATGGGATGCCAGTGCCCCCGTGTCTTTTTTTGTTCTTTAAAATTTATTTTATTTAGTTGAAAGACAGTAAAAAAAAAAAAAAAAAGAAAAAAGAAAAAAAGAAAGAAAAAAAAGAAAAAAGAAAGAAAAAGAAAAAAACCTGCCCACCCAGATCCCCGTCTGTTCCCCCCACAGCCACCAGAGGGCGCATGTGAGTCCCGCGTCGCACACCCTCTGCCCCCTCTGCTTGGACCCCTGCACCGCCTGGCCCCCAGCCCCACCAGAGACTCCGTTTCTGTGTCGAGAAATGCTTAGGAAAGGAAACTGGAGGGGTGGACCCTCAGGGAGGAGGAGGAGGGCGGCGGCCACGGGCTTTGGACAACCAAGGCCGCCCATGTCCTTTAAAAAAAAAAGTGGTTTATTTGAAAGGCAGAGTGATACGGAGAGAGAGCTTCTATCCACTGGTTCACTAACTAGGAGCATACGGCCTGTGACCTTGGCAGGGGACAAGGTTGTCTGCAAGCTGAAGCCACTGCCTGCAAGGCCAGGGTCCCACGTGGGCAGGGGTTCGAGTCCCGGGTGCTCCTGGCTTCAGCCTGGCCCAGCCACGGCCATTGTGACCATTTGGAGAGTGAACCAGCGGATGCAAGGCCTCTCTGTGTGTCTCTCTGTCATGCTGCCTTCCAAATAATTTTTTTTTAAAGGAAAAGCCAGGCGCGGGCAGAGCAGCACGCCCAGGGGCTGGCGGCCGGGTCGGCGGCGTGGGGGGCCTGGCGCAGACCCCACTTACGAACAGGAGCGCGCCTCTGCTCTCCGTGGTGGCCCCGTACCAGCCGACCAGGCCCAGCGGGATGGCGACAGTGCCCAACACCAGGCACAGGCGGCCGACGTGCTGCAGGTACGCCGAGGACGCCCCGAGGACTGCGGTCAGTGTGGCCTCGCCGTGCGTGACGTCGACGCCCAGGCCAAGGAGAACGATGCCGGACACCTGCCAGGCAGAGAGGGGAGAGGGAGGAGGTGGGGTGCTGGGAGGTTGCCCCCAGAACCCGCCCGGGGCGTGCGGGGGAGGGCTAGGGAGAGTAAAACCCCACAACGCCTGAGTGAGAGAGAGAGAGAGAGAGAGAGAGGTCTTCCATCTGCCCCCAAATGGCCGCAATGGCTGGGGTTAAGCCAGGCCCAGGCCAGGAGCCAGGAGCTCCATCCGGGTCTCCCACGTGGGTGCAGGGGCCCAAGCGCTTGGAACCATCTTCCTCTGCTTTCCCAGGCCATAGCAGAGAGCGGGACCGGAAGTGGAGCAGCCGGGACTCGAACCAGCGCCCAAATGGGATACTGTTGTCACAGGCGGAGGCTTCACTGACATCCCTTACTGCAAAACCCAGTTTGAGTGCGGCTGCTCCACTTCCGATCCAGCTCTCTGCTGTGGCCTGGGAAAGCAGCAGAAGGTGGCCCAAGTCCTTGGGCCCCTGCACCTGCCTGGGAGACCCGGATGGAGCTCCTGGCCATTTGGGGAGTGAACCAGCGGGAGGACGCTCTCTCTGTGCGCCCCCCCCCCCACCGCCCTGCCTTCCAGGAGAGAATTCTGGCAGTGCCGGGGAGGAGTGAGCGCTGAGACGAGTGTGGGATGCCAGCAGGCGCGCGCTCCCCTGGCTCCTGCCGGGTGCCCAGCGCGGGGCCTGCACCTGCTCCCAGCATGCCCCGCGGCTGCGCTGCGCGCCCTGCCCTACATCCCTGCGGCTTCTCCGGGGACCACAGATCCCCGCGCCAATTTGGATCAGCTTATTTCTGTCTGTCGGGGGTGTGTGTGGGGGGGGGGCTGTGACACACTTACAACCATGAGGCCGTTGAGTACAGACAAGAGCTTCTTCAGGGAAGAATAAGGCGTGTGTATTTCAGCCATGGTGGTGCGCGCGCCCGCGGCTGTCAGGTCGGCATCTTCCTGCGCCGCTGGGCTTACGGTTCCCCCGGACGGCCCGGGCCCCACAGAGGGACACCCGAGTGGACTTCCCGTGTCCCCTCCCCCTTCTGTCCAGCTCCTGCGTGGCCTCCCCGGGCTGCCCAGGGGCCAGCTCGGGCCAGGTGCTGGGCTTTGTCACCTCACAATCAGGGCCTGGATCAAGGCACCAGGCCGGGAGACCGGTGCCCACTCCTCCTCCCCGCGACGTCCTAGCGTCTCAGGGCGCCCGGCTCCCGAATGAGATGAATTCCAAGTCGGCACGGCCGGTGGAAACCGCTCCAGCCGCGTGTTCCGCGGACCCAGGGCGCTGCCTTCCTTAGGTCGTTCTCGCCAGAGGGCTGGGTCTGGAAGCGGCTGGCTCTGCCCCTGGGTCACCCCGGGGACCCTTCCCCCGCCCCCGGCCCACCCTGCCCTCCCTGGGTCGCCCCGGACCCTCCCCCCATGCCCCCTGGCCCATCCTACCCCCTGGGTCTACCCCCCCCCGCCCCCTGGGCCGCCCCCGGGACCCTCCCTCCCACGCTCCCTGGCCCACCCTGCCCCCTGGGTCGCCCCGGAGACACCCCCCCCCCCGTCGCCTCGGGGACCCTCGCCCCACAGTGGCACCAGCGGGCCTGTGACCCTGATTTCTTTAAATGTTTATTTGATTTTTTTTAAAATCTGAAACGCAGAGAGACAAATAAAGAACTTCCACCGGCTGGTGCACGCCCGCAAATGCCCACAAGATCCAGGGCTGGGCCGGGCCAGAGGCCTGGGGGCCTGGAGCTGTCAGGGCGGCCTCCAGGGTGCTGGCTAGCGGGGAGCACCCGGGCCTTGAGCTGGAAGCCCGGGTAAGGGACGCTGGGGTCCTGGGAGGGCCGTGCGTCGGCTCGGGGGCTCGCTGGACCCTCATCTGCAGGGGGCTGGCCATGCCCAGGCCCTGGACGGCTGGAGAGCGCCAAAGGGCCGAAACTGCCCTCAATGGAGCAGGGCCGGCCGCGCCGCGCATGTGCAGTTAGAAGATGGAGGTGCAAAGGAGCATAGGAAAGGGCGAGGCGCAAAGGACGGCGGGAAACGTGCCCTCGAGAATGCCGGGAAACCCGGGTACCAAAGGAAGGTGGGAGGCGGAATCCAAGACGCAAAAATCTGGGGAAATCGGCGCAAAGGGGCAGGGATAAGTGACAGCGCGGAGGTTGGTGGGGAGATGAGGGGCAAATACAAAGGGGCAGGTGGGAAGCAGAGGGTGGAGTGGACAGGAAACAGTGAGAGAGCCGAATGGAGGTCAGCGCGCCCCGGCCCGGCCCCGCCCCCCCGCGGCCCGGCCCCGCCCCCGAGGCCCGGCCCCGCCCCGCAGCTCATAAAAGCCTTAGCCACGCCCCAGATCTCGTGCGCCCCCTGGTGCCAGCCATCGGAAGCACAAGCCTGCGTGCCACTTAGGCAGGTGCTGGCTGACTCCGGCTGTTTCCCATTAGACGCTTCGAAAGGTGCGGGGGTCCCCCCAGCGCCCCCGCTCCGCCCTCGCCACCCGCTCCCATCCTTCCTCACACACCCCCGCTGAATGATCGGGAAGAGAATGGGGTGTGTGTCCGGAGAATTGCCAGTGCCTGGCCCTGGGCAGAGGTCATGCAAACGGGGGGGGGGGGGGGAGGGCAGCGCTGCAGAGCCGAGGGCCGGGCCCTGAGACCCGGTCCGGCGGGTCCCGAACAGTGCGACAGGTGCTGATGGCTCCGCATGTGTGGCCACAGCCTTGCTGGATTTTATAAGATCTTTTTATTATTAATCTGAGACACAGAGGGACCCAGAACTCCCACCTGCTGGTTCGCTCCCCAGCTGTCTGCTGTGGCTAGGAGCCAGGGGCTGAGCCTGGGGCTCCTGGGGCGGGGGGAGGGGTTCAGCTCCTGGAGTTCTCTCTCTGCTGGCCCGAGGAGAGGAGAGCGAGGTGTCGACCCCGCCGATCGGCTTGTCCCATGTTGCAGACGCAGCCAGGATGGTGGCTGTGCACCGGCCGCTCGTGCACACGCGTGTCCAGCGTGTGCACGCACACGGAGCTCAAGAAACAAGGCGCTCTGAGGGCGGCGCGCAGCGTCCGGAGCTGGGCCGTCTGCCCGGAGGCGACAGGAAGCCTGCAGCCTGCCCCACCGGCCCGGACCCCCGGGGCCAGCGTCCTGCTTCCTTCCCCGGCTGCTGGGAGCCGCAGGACAAACAGCCCAGAGGCACCGCCCCCCAGGCCTGGTGCAGCCCGGGAAACTGAGGCCCTGAGTCGGTCTGCCAGTGGCCAAGCTGGCCCGGGACCCAGCTGGAACAGATCTCTGGGTGGGAGTCCTATGGTCCAGGCACGGCCTGATTTTTAAGAAAGTTTTATTGATTTTAACTTGAAAGGCAGAGTGACAGAGAGGTCCCAGTAGCCTGACAGGCCAGGCTGAAGCCAGGAAGTGGGCGCTGCGGCCAGGTCTCCCCTGGGGGTGGGCAGGGACCCCCAAGTCCTTGGGCCGTCGCTGCTGCCTCCCAGGGTGCGCACTAGCTGGGGGGCTGGCCTAGAGGCAGAGCCGGGACTCGAACCCAGGCCCTCGGACTTCGGATGCAGGTGTCCCAGGCGGGGCCTCAACTCCCTGCATGGTTTCAGGCTGACAGCTGCTCCTGTCAATCCGGTCCTGCTCCAGTGGGAAGATGACCTGGGACGATGGTGCCACCTCCCGGAGCTGGTCCCAGCCTGCGGGTCGAGTGGACGCCTCTGGCTGGTCACTCCCCAACCTGGCCTCCCCTGCACACCTCCCCCCACCCACACTCACTTCCTGGGCGGGGCTGGGTCCGCTGAGTCAGCTGTCCCTGCCATTCCCACGGCAGCCACCTGGGGGCAGTGGGCACCCGCGTCCAGCCTCCCTCTGCCAGATCCACTCTGCCTCACTCGTTCTCTAGTGAGCACCTGCTGTATACCTAGCCCCGTGTTGGGTGCTAGCGTAGGGAGGAAGACAGAGAAAACCCCCACCCGCATGGGGCTGACATTCGAGTCAAGATAGGGGGTGGGCGGCCCTGGAGACGGATGGCCCAGTGACCGGGTTTCTGTGTGGCGGGGGCTCTAGTTGGGGAACACACAGGCGGCGGCAGGAGGCAATAAGGGGTCAGATGAGGAGCGCGGGGAACGGTGTTGCCCCGGAGGGAACAGCACTGGGCAGCAGCGCAGGAAAAGGTAGGGGCCCCAAGCCCAGCCTTCCTCACTGGCCCCTCCCTGATCCCCGGGCTCCCGCCTCCTGTCCCCTAGCGAGTCCTCCGGCAGCAGCCGGCCGAGGCCAAAGTCCCCGCCAAGCCAGCCTTCTGTTTGAACAGCTGCCTCGGGTGCCGCCCGGCTGAGTCAGGCTGGGGAGCCCCAGCCCCGACTTTCAGGTCTGGTAGGCACCAGGGCAGGGCGGGCGTGGAGCTGCAGGCGGCCCAGCTTGAGCCCTGGCCCGGGGGATTTCCAGGCTGCACAGGGAGCCCCTCAGAGATGAGCCGCTCATGCCGTGAGTGACCACGGGACCCCTGGAGCCCAGGAGGAGGCTGAGACCGGTGCCCTGGGACTCACAGCCAGGCATGCATGGGGACAGTAATTCCCATCGTGAGAATGCCAGTACGGGGGGCACAGCAGGTTCAAGGGTCCTGGGGTGGCAGCCAAGGGCAAGAGGTGTGAGGTCAGAAGTCGGGGATGACAGCAGCAGGTGGCACAGGGCCCCGGGGGCCGTGGGGAGGACTTGGGCTTCCACCCGAGGCAGGAGGGAGCCACACGGGCTCTGCCCGGGGAAGGGAGGTCACCTGACTCGGTGTCACCATGCTCCCACAACCTGGGAGGCGCCCAGGAAGGGAATTCAGCAGGGTGAGCTCAGGTGGGGCATGGCAAAGCGGGATGAGTGGAGTCTCGCCTGGGTGCTCCCCAGAGCCCCGGAGGTAGAGGTGTGTGGGTGTGTGCCCGTGTCTGTGCTGGGAGCCGCCCCGCTGCGACCCCCCCTGCCCTGGTGCTGTCGTGGGTCTGCCCCGCCCCCCCCAGACCTCCCTCCTGGGCGCCCCCTCCGACTCCGCCCCTCTGGCCCTCCGATGTCCTCTGAGAGGGAGGGGCGAGGCCAGCACCGCATTTGGGGACCCGCGGAGCCCAGGCCCCAGGGATGCTCACAGCCTGACTGTCCCAAGGGGCAGGGAGGTGGGACAGGGATGGGGCAAGAGGTGAGCGCGCGACTTACCTGGGACACCCCACATCTGCCTTCCACAGGAGAGGGGCTCCGGGACCTGCGGCCTGAGGCCCTTTCCCCCGCAGGACCCTGCCTCCTCCCTGGCCAGGCCCTGGGCACCACGCTGGACACCTTAGCGTCCAGCGACTCCCCCGGAGGTTCCAGGACGCGGCGGGGAAAGTGGAACGGAAGATAGAGTTGGGGAGTGATGAACACGCCTCCTTTGGACGTCCCGGGCCTCGGTGCCTGGCCCGGGGACCCAGCTCGCTGGCCACGCCCATCCTGGGGGAGCAGCAGCCCCTGCCCCAGGCGCTGGGGTCCCGGCCACCCAGCTGGCTCCTGGCTCCCGGCTTCAGCCTGGCCCAACCCTGGCTGGGGAGTGAACCAGCGGATGGAAGATGTCTCTCGGAATTTTCAAAATAAAATATAAATTTTGAAAAATGGTCAAGATAAACTTCTTTGGGTGCAAAAATGTTTGGAAGTCCACGCAGTTTTTTTCATACGCATTTTCTGTGTGTGGACGGCGGCCAGAGCTCCCCCACCCCACCCTGGGGGAGCGGGGACCCCATTCTCGCGGAGTCCGCCTCTGCGCCCCAGCCCAGCCTCCTGCGCCGCCGGCCAGCGGGGACGTACGGGGCGGGGCCGACACCGGAAAGGCCAGGCCACGCCCCCAGCCTGCCGCCACGCCCAGGCCACGCCCCGTCCCGGCCACGCCCACGCCCAGCCCGGCCGGCGCGGCCCCCGGAGGCGGCGGCGGCGGCGCTCACCGAGGGCCGAGCGCGGCGGCGGCGGCGGGACCCGAGCACCATGGCGGCCGCCGAGCGCCGCGCCTTCGCGCACAAGATCAACAGGTAGCGGGGGCCCGGCCCCAGCCCACCCCCACGTGGCCAGGCCCCGCCCCTGATCCGCCGAGGATCCCCCCCCGCCACGCGCCGACCCCGACACCGTCCCACCTCCCTTCCGCCCGGGCCGGGGTCTCCCGTCCGGTTCCTCGCGGGACCCGGGCTGCGGACGGGAGGAGGCGGGGAGCGTGGCGGGGTCCCGGTCGGGGCTGGCGGCGGGGCCCGGAGCGTGATGGCGGCTGAGGTTCTGCCCGCGAGCGCTCTGGACCCATGGGGGCGTGGCCGGGGGTCTTCCTGGAGGAGGCGGCGGGCGGACTGGGGGTGCTGGGCGAACTCTGCGCCCCCTGTCCATCTCCTGGAACTTCGGCGTCCTCGCGCCCCGAGGGATCTGGGGTGGGGGGCTCCAGGGTTGGGGGTTTCGAGGCAGAAGGGCGCACCTGGCCGGCTCCAGAGCCCAGTGCCCAGCTGTCTGCGGGAGACAGGGGACAGCTGTGGGCGCCTTCCCCCGCCCCTCCACACCTCCTGCTCCAGTCTTCCTAGCACGGGCTGGACGTGCCGGCACCGACCGGGATTGAATGGATGGCGTGGGGGCTGGGGCCGGACCAGCTGGTGGGCAGCGGGGGGAGGGGCGGGCGCCGGGCGCAGGGGGAGCCATCGCCGCCGCCGCCGCCGGGGCCTCCAGGGGATGTCAGGCCGGCTGGGGCTGCAAAGCCTGGCCTCAGTTGGGCTCTGTGTGAGTAAGTGGGCTCCCAGGTCTGCGCAGGCGGCCCCTGGGCTGGGGGTCCGTGTTCACAGTCCCCGGGTGTCCCTGCTCCTGGTGGTGGCCGTGGCGCGGGGGGGGGCAGCACACAAGTGGGCTACAGCTTAGGGATGGGTGCAGTGGGGACCCCTCAGGGGAGTGGGATGGGGGGTTGGGTATGGGAGGTGGGTCATGTGGGCGAGCAGGTGCCGCTGGGCAGGAGTGGAGGGAGGGATCCAGGGGGCCCGGGCAGGAGGCAGAGCCGGGGAGGGGGCCGCACGGTGGGCCCAGTGGGCTGCGGGGAGCCGAGGACCGCTCTGAGCCCGGGAAGGACCGGCTGGGCAGTGTCGATGTTCCCCCGGGATTTGCCTCGGAATTGTCCGTGTGAGGCCTTGTGTCGCTGAGCCTGGGAACATTTTTGCTGTTGTCTTTAGGTCGTTTGAAAGAGTGAGAGAGAGAGAGAGGCAAAGAGAGAGAGAGAAGTCTTCCATCCGTTGGCTCACTCCCCAAATGCCCACAACGGCCCTGGCCGGGCCAGGCCGAAGCCAGGAGCCAGGAGCTCCATCCGGGTCTCCCACGTGGGTGGCAGGGGCCCAAGGACTTTAGACACATGCTGGTGGGAAGCTGGAGTGGAAGCAGAGCTGGGATTCGAACCCAGGCCCCCTGCTGGGGGACGCAGGTGTCTGACCTCACGGGTTGTGGTTGTTGTTGTTGTTGTTGTTTTTTTTTCCCAGTTCCTACATGCCTGGGGCCTGACTCAGGCTGAGATAAGGGGGAATTGTGGGTCTGGTCTTGGAGAACACACAAGACAGAGCCCACCCTAGAACAGAATGGGGCTGGCACCGCGGTACAGGGTTAAGCTGCCGTCTGCAATCCCCTCGGAGCAGCAGTTCGAGTCCCGGCTGCTCCACTTCTGGTCCAGCTCTCTGCTGTGGCCTGGGAAAGCAGTGGAAGATGGCCCTAGTCCTTGGGCCCCTGCACCCACGTGGGAGACCCAGATGGAGCTCCTGGCTTCAGCCTGGCCCAGCCCTGGCCATTGCAGCCATCTGGGAAGTGAACCAGTGGATGGAAGATTCTCTCTCTCTCTCTCTTTCAAAACACATAAATCTAAAAAACAAAAACAGCCTGGTTAGCCTTAGTACTGGGCAGTTCCCAGTTTCCTGATAAACACTTTTTTTTTTTTAAGATTTATTTTATTTATTTGAAAGAGTTATAGAGAGAGGGAGAGGGAGAGATAGAAAAAGACAGAGAGAGGTCTTCCATCTACTGGTTGCCTCCCTAAATGGCCGCAATGGCCAGAGCTGGGCCAGGCCGAAGCCAGGAGCCAGGAGCTCCATCCGGGTCTCCCACGCGGGTGCAGGGGCCCAGGCACCTGCTGCCTCCCAGGGTGCGCATGCGCAGGGAGCCGGCGTCCGAAGCAGAGCTGGGACTTGCGCTAAGGCATCAGCTCTGGTTTGCAAGCGCCGTGGGCGGGGCCTGACCGCTGTCCCAAACACCTGTGGTGCCGGCTCCGGCCATCGTGTACGCGCGCAGCCGTGGCCGTCGCGTGCCCGTGGCCAGCTGCAGCCGTCCTGCGTCGTGTGGGGAAGGCGGTCCGGGCCGCTGCCTGCTGTGAACGCTTGCCCTGCTGTGTGCGGGGTTCCCACGCCTGTGCGTCCTCACGCGTGCCTCGTTTCGCCCTGAGGCTGCCGCGCTCACGGGTGGGGGCCCCGGGGACGCTGCGGGCCGCGTGGGTCGGTCCTGGGTGTCCCCGCCTCGGAGTGGACTTGCTGGAGTGATCCGTCTCCAACCTTGCTTGCTAAACAGGGCTGGTGTGTCAGTAATTACAGCTGTGCTGACGTCACGGCACAGCGGATGCGACTTCTGGGTGTCCCGCGTCCTTGTGGTGCTGTGTTGCCTTTAAAAATGTCTGCCAGTGAGGGTTCGTGTGGTTTTTAGAGAGATTCTTTATTGGGGGAGGGGCTTACTGCCTTATGTAGGGGCGCACGGAGCCTCCTTCTCCTTCCCCGTGGAGATTAGACCTGGCCAGCCCAGGAATAGGACCACAGTCCGGTCTGAATTCCTGATGAGGCCGTCCCTGGGGGGCGTCCCATGGGGCTGTCCCCTTGTCCCCTTAGGAGAATTCAGAGCCACAGATCACCTCCTGGGAGAAGCCAGCAAGTGCAGCCCAATGTTTCACCCCCTCTGTTGTTTTTTTAAAGATTTATTTATTTATTCATTTGTTTACTTGGAACGCAGAGATATATATATAGAGAGAGAGGGAGCTTCCGTCCTCTGGTTCACTCCCCACATGGCCTGGGCCAGGAGCCAGGAGCCAGGAGCCAGGAGCCAGGAGCTCCATCCGGGTCTCCCACGTGGGTGGCGGGGGCCCGAGCACTGGGGCCCTCACAGCTGCCTCCCAGGCGCATCGGCAGGGAGCTGTAGTCAGAAGTGGAGCAGCCGGGACTCCGAGGTGGGGTGGGGGCGTCCCTGGTGGCAACTTAGCCCCACCCATAGGGGCACAGTCGAAGCCTGGACAAGCCATGGCCGCTCAGCCCTGCGCCACCAGTGCCCAGTACCAAGGCCGGGGCTTCTGGCCCTTCCAGGGGCCTCTCTCCAAGGCCAAGGGGAAACTGACTGTGCAGCCCCCTCCCCCACTGGGCCACAGCTTTGTGCCCTGCTCCCAGCATCTTCCAATCACCCAGCCCCTGTCTTCCAGGGGCCTTAAAGGAGGCTGGCCTGGCTTTGGGAATTTTTAAATATTGAGTTGTTTTCATCCACTTGAGAGAGAGAGAGAGAATCTACCATCCTCTGGTTCACTCCTCAGATGACCGCAATGGCTGGGGTCAGGCCAGGCTGAAGCCAGGAGCCTGGAGCTCCATCCAGGTCTCCCATGCGGAGGGGAGGGGTCCGAGCACTTGGGCTGCCACCTGCTGCCTCCCAGGTGCGTTAGCAGGGAGCTGGATTGGTAATGGAGGAGCCACAACTTGACCTGGACTCTCTGATATGGGATGCGGGGTCCCACGCGGCAGCTTAACCCATTGCACCACCTCACTGGCCCCAAAGCCCTAATTTTTTAGTACTCCTTTGCATTTCTTAGAAGTTCCTCTCGGGGCCAGCGCTGTGGTGTAGTGGGCTAAGCCTCCGCCTGCAGCACCAGCATCCCATATGGGTGCCAGTTCGAGTCCCGGCTGCTCCACTTCCGATCCAGCTCTCTGCCGTGGCCTGGGAAAGCAGTGGACGATGGCCCAAGTCCTTGGGCCCCTGCACCCGCGTGGGAGACCCCAAAGAATCTCCAGGCTCTTGGCTTTGGATCAACGCAGCTCCGGCCATTGCGGCCATCTGGGGAGTGAACCAGTGGATGGAAGACCTCTCCCTCTCTCTCCCTCTCTCTGTCCCTCCCTCTCTCTCTCTGTAACTCTGCCTCTCAAATAAATAAATAAATCTTAAAAAAAAAAAAAGACTTTTATTTGAAAGTCAGCGTGATAGCGGGGTGGAAGGAGAGAGATCTCCCATCAGCTGATTTACTCCCCCAATGACCACAGCAGCCAGGGCTGGGCCAGGCTGAAGCCAGAAGCCAGGAGCTCCATCCGGGTCTCCTGCGTGGGTGGCACCCAAGCCCTTGGGCCGCCCCCTGCTGCTTTCCCAGGTGGATCAGCGGGGAGCAGAGCAGCCAGGGCTGGAACTAGCCACTCTGATGTGGGATGCCGGGATGCAGGTGGCAGCCCGACCTGCTGCACCACGACGCCGACCCCCAACTCTCTGTTTTTACAAAGCCCAGAGAGGTTGCCCTGCGTGCACAAAGCCACACAGCATCCTCTAACTCACAGCAGATCTGGGCAAGCAGGAACCGGAGAGAGACTGGGGGGGGGGGGGTGAGTTCAGCAGAAAGAGCCAAGATGTGCAGGGCCCTCCCAGGGGACCACACAGCCCTGGCACCTCCCTCCACAGAGGGAGTCACGCAGTACCCCCCAGGGGACCGCCTGGTGCTCAGCTGAAGGAATTGAGGACTTGGGCCACCCCCAGCCCCCCCGGGTCCCCCCTCCCCTGCTCACTTTCACCCAGCCTGACTTTGAAGCCTGGCTTGGGTGCAGGTGGCCCTGGGCAGCCCACGGCCCTGAACTTGATTGCTGGGGTCTTTCCCAAGCTCCATGGGCCACACTGGCCTCCTGCACACAGCACTCTTGTCCTGGACTTGGTTGCTGAGTGCCGCCCCCTGTGCCCTGCCCCACCCTCCCTGCAAGGCCAGGGAGGTGCAGGTGCAGTGAGGCAGGGGATTGGGGTGGGGGTGGCATGGCTGGTTGTTTAGAGACCCCCAGGGTGGGCAGAGGGACTGCAGACCAGGGAGCGGAGGCCAGGGTCCACCAGGCCGGGCTCCCTTCCACCAGGGCTGGACTGTGCGTCTGGCCTGGCCAGCGGGAGGGGAAGAGAACTAGCCAGGACCACTCCCGTGGCGTGGGGGTGGGCGGAGGGGAGGGCCCCAGGGAGCTGGGGGCGGCAGCCCAAGGTCTGTGACTCCCGCAGCCTGGGGTCTCCTCCCTCGGCCCCAGCGCGCCCTCTGACCCCCTCCCTCCGGTCCCAGGACGGTGGCCGCCGAGGTGCGGAAGCAGGTGTCTCGGGAGCGCAGCGGCTCCCCCCACGCCAGCAGGCGCAGCAGCAGCTCCCTGGGGGTGAGTGTTGGGGTGCAGCCCCCCCCAGGCTGGCAGAGCTGGGGGCTGTGTCCCCTGTGTCCCGCCCTTAGGGGAAACAAGAGGGAAATGCAGCCATGGTGCCATCCCAATGGCCAGGCGTGGGGGGAGGGGCCGCCCTGGGCACAGCTGCAGGGCAGGGGGGTGGCCCTGTGGGTGGCTGGGCCGGGGAGACTCCAGTGTGGACCACCCAGCTGGGGCCGGGAGTGACTTCCTGCTGCTGTGGGCAGGGGGTGGGGGTGGCCTTGGTCCAGAGGCCTTGAGATTGTGCACAGACCATTCCTCCCAGGGCTGGCTTCCTGTCCACGCAGGCTCCAGGGCGTGAGTTCCTTCCTGGAGCCCCTGGAGGGAAGGGCAGGACGGGCCAAGCTGGGGGTAGGGAGGAGTGGAGAGTGCTCCCGGGCCCCTCCCCGCGGCTCCGGCGCCCTCCCAGCATGACCCCACTTGCCCCCTGCTCCCCCCAGCCCCCAGCCTCCCGGGCAGCAGTGTCACTGCCCCCCACCCCCGCTGTGCTCTGACCCAGGTCCCCTTGACGGAGGTCGTGGAACCCCTGGACTTTGAGGAGGTGCTACTGAGCCGGCCGCCGGACGCCGAGCCCGGGCCCCTCCGGGACCTGGTTGAATTTCCTGCTGATGACTTGGAGCTGCTGCTGCAGCCGCGGGAGTGCCGGACCACGGAGCCTGGCATTCCTGAGGACGGGTGTGTTCCTCACCCGGCCTGCCCGGCGCCCGCCCACGACCCGCCCCCAGCCACGCCCCTCTCTGCCCATGACCCAGCAACGCCCCTCTCCGCCCATGACCCGCCCCCGGCCACGCCCCTCTCTGCCCACGATCCGGCCACGCCCCTCTCCGCCCATGACCCGCCCCGGCCACGCCCCACTCCCCACCCATGACCCGGCCATGCCCCACTCCGCCCGTGACACGCCCTCGGCCATGCCCCACCCGCTACCCATGACCTGGCCACGCCCCACTCTCAGCCATGCCCCTCTCCGCCCATGACTTGGCAACGCCCCTCTCCGCCCATGACCCCCCAGGCCACGCCCCTCTCCACCCATGACCCTCCCCAGCCACGCCCCACTCTCCCCCATGACCCGCCCTCAGCCATGGGTAGTCCACCCGCTACCCATGACCTGGCCACGCCCCACTCTCAGCCACGCCCCTCTCTGGCCATGACCTGGCCACGTCCCACTCACCGCCCATGACCCGCCCTCAGCCACGCCCCCTTCGCCACGCCCCCACAGCGTCCAGGATCTAGCAACCTGGAGTTCCACTCTGGCTCTGCTGTGTGACCACAGGCCAGCCGGCCTCCCTCTCTGAGTGCACCCCCGACCTCCCGGGGCGCTCCCCCCAGACCCCGACTCCGCTGACCCTGGCCTTCTCCGGCTGCAGGAAACTGGACGGGCAGGTGCGGGCCGCGGTGGAGATGTACACGGAGGACTGGGTCATCGTGCACCGGAGGTGGGTGTGTCCCCGGGAGCAGGCAGCCCCCTGGCAGGTGCCCGCAGCCCTGCCACCCGCCCGCTGCACCCTCCCCTAGGTACCAGCACCTGAGCCCGGCCTACAGCCCCGTCACCGCGGAGTCACAGCGGGAACGGCAGAAGGGCCTCAGCCGCCAGGTCTTCGAGCAGGACGTCTGCGTGGACGAGCGGCCCGGCGCTGAGGACTCGGTGAGCGGACCCTGGCCGGGGCGCCCCGCGCAGGGAGTGTGTGTAGCCCCTGCTGTCATTCACCTGTGCCCCAAAGGATCTGTACCAGACCCGTGAGTTCAAGGGTAAGGGTGATAAGCATTAATTGAGTGCTTAGGGTATGCTAAGTGCCTCCTATTTGTCCCTTCTGTTCATCCTGTGAGCCAGGGCAACCGTTGTACCCATTGTGCAGAAAAAGCAACTGAGGTGTGACAGGGTTATGAGAGGGCCTTGAACCTGTGATTTCGCCAATCAAGGTTTTTTTATTTTTATTTTTTAAGATTTATTTGTTTGGGGGTCAGTGCTGTGGTGTACTGGGTAAAGCCATCGCCTGCAGTGCCAGCATCCCATACGGGCACGGGTTCTAGTCCCGGCTGCTCCACTTCCCATCCAGCTCTCTGCTGTGGCCTGGGAAAGCAGTGGAGGATGGCCCAAGTCCCTAGGCCCCTGTACCTGCGTGGGAGACCTGGAGGAAGCTCCTGGCTCCTGGCTTTGGATCGGCACAGCTCTGGCCATTGCAGCCATCCGGGAAGTGAACCAGCAGATGGAAGACCTCTCTCTCTCTCTGCCTCTCTTTTCTGTAACTCTGCCTTTCCAAATAAATAAATATAATTTTTAAAAAAAGGATTTGTTTGAAAGCCAGAGTGACAGCGATCTTCCATTTGCTGCTTCACCCCCCCCCCCAAATGCCCACGCAGCCAGGGCTGGGCTGGGCCGCCCAGGAGCCGGGGCTCAGTCTGGGTCCCCCAGGTCAGGGGCAGGGACCCACGTCCTGGAGCCAACCCATGCTGTGTCCCCCAGCAGAGCAGGAAGCAGGAACCAGACCAGAGCTGGGACTTGGACCCAGGCAGTCCGATATAGGGTGCAGGCGCCCCAGTGGGCACAATGCCAACCACCCCCCCCAAATGTTGCTATTCTCGTTAATTTTAGACGTAGAGGGGAAACTGAGACCCTCAATGTGGGGTCAGAAACCCGGGGTCACGGAGCTGAGCTGGGTCCTGGGTCACAGTGACAGCCCGCGTGGCAAGAACTCGTCCCTCCCCTAGCAACAGGGAGCAGAGTCCCAGGGAAGGATCTCATTGGCCCAGCCCAGGCCTGTTCTTTTGTCAAGCCAATCCCGGGGCTGGGGGCGTGTTCTTATTGTCCAGATGGGGATCATGTGGCCTGGGGGAGCGTCGCCTCTTCCGAGGATGGCGGAGAAGCGGAGGCTGCAGACAGGAGTTTCTGGAAGAAGGGCGGCCACCCCGTGCCCCCCGCTGGCTCTCAGCGCCCGCTGCCCCGCCCCCACAGGAGGAGGCCCGGCGCTCCGGCTCCCCGGAGGACACCCCGCGCAGCAGCTGCGCCTCGGGCATCTTCGACCTGAGGAACCTGGCGGCCGACGCCCTGCTGCCCGCGCTGCTGGAGCGGGCGGCGCCCGAGGACGTGGACCGGCACAACGAGGCCCTGCGGCGGCAGCACCGGGCCCCCGCGCTGCTCACCCTCTACCCGGCGCCCGACGAGGTGGGTGCCGCGCGGGCGGTTCCCGGGCTGTGCACCCCGCCCCTCCCGCCTGGTGACCTGGGCGCCACTGTGCACCCCGCCCCTCCCGCCTGGTGACCTGGGCGCCACTGTGCACCGCCCCTCCCGCCTGGTGACCTGGGCACCACTGTGCACCCCGCCCCTCCCGCCTGGTGACCTGGGCGCCACTGTGCACCGCCCCTCCCGCCTGGTGACCTGGGCGCCACTGTGCACCCCGCCCCTCCCACCTGGTGAGCTGGGCACCACTGTGCACCCCGCCCTTCCCACCTGGTGACCTGGGCCCCACTGTGCACCCGCCCCTCCCACCTGGTGAGCTGGGCGCCACTGTGCACCCCGCCCCTCCCGCCTGGTGACCTGGGCACCACTGTGCACCCGCCCCTCCCACCTGGTGAGCTGGGCACCACTGTGCACCCTCCCCCCACCTGGTGACCTGGGCGCCCGCTGTGCACCCCGCCCCTCCCACCTGGTGACCTGGGCCCCACTGTGCACCGCCCCTCCCGCCTGGTGACCTGGGCGCCACTGTGCACCCTGCCCCTCAACCTGGTGACCTGGGCGCCACTGTGCACCGCCCCTCCCACCTGGTGACCTGGGCGCCCACTGTGCACCGCCCCTCCCACCTGGTGACCTGGGAGCCCACTGTGCACCGCCCCTCCCACCTGGTGACCTGGGCGCCACTGATCAACTTAAATTGGGCACCGACTGTATCTCCCAACATCCCTCCGACCAACATGAGCTAGGCACCGACTGTGTACTCCAAAATTCCTCCTTCCATTATAAATCTGGTACCAACTATGACTGTGTACCCAGCATTCCTCCGACCACATAAATTGGGCACTGATTGTATACCCAACATTCCTCCAACCTACATTAATTGGGCACTGACTGTGTACCCCAGCTTTCCTCCAACCAACATGAATTGGGCACCGACTGTGTCTCCCTGTATATATTCAGCCAGTACTGGTTGTGTACCCTCTGGGCAGTCCCCCATTTAGTTGCCCGGTACTTGTGTGTGTTGAGCACCTACCATTTATGCCTATGTCGGTCCACCGATGTTTATTATTTGGCACCTTGTGTATACGCCTACACTTTTCTTTAGCCACTGAATAAGTGCTCGCTGTATACTCCTACTGGTATTCAACCAGTACTTGGATGGTGATGGGGCGCCTGCTGTATACAGGTGGCACATGGTGATTGGGAGGAGACCCCGTCCCAGACAGGGCAGTGGCACAGTCAGCGCCCAGCCACATGGCCCACGCACCCGGTCCTCGTGAACCGCTGGCTCGGTTCAGGCTAAGCCGGGTGGGCGCCGGTCGGCCGGACGAAGAGGAGGCGTCTGCAGGGCATGGGGGGGGGGTCAGCTGACACCTGTGCAAAGGCCCTGAGGCAGGGACCTGGAGCAGCCAGGTGGTTCCCGGCTCGCCAAGCCGGTCCTGGAGGATGCGTCCCGGCCCCTCCCCCCACAACCCCGGGTCTTTGCAGGACGAGGCCGTGGAGCGCTGCGGCCGCCCCGAGCCGCCCCGGGAACACTTTGGACAGAGGCTGCTGGTGAAGTGTCTGTCGCTCAAGTGAGTCTGCGGGCCCTCCCTCCCCGGGCCCCTCCCTTGGCCCCTCCCCTGGGCAGGCCCGCCCCCCGGGCCCCTCCCCTGGGCGGGGCGGGCTCACTGCTCCGGGCCACCCAGCTTCACCACCCCCTCCGGAAGCCCTGGATAGCCGGGGTCCCGTGCCGCTGGGGTCCGGGGCGCAGGCCGCGGGTGTTGGTGTCGCTGAGCGTGGCTCCTGCAGCCCAAGGCCCCGCCGGTCCCCCGGGGAGCAGCCAGAGGCGTGGGAACAGAGCTAAGCCGGATGTGGACTTGGACCCCAGCCCGGCCTGCCTGGCCCCTGCCCACCCGCGGCTCCTGCCGGCAGGGGGCCGGGAAAGGGAGGCTGGGGGACCCACGCTGGTGGCTCAGGCAGTCGCTCAACAAACACTCAGTGGAGCGCCACCTGGGACCTTGTAGGGACCACCCGGAGGGGGTGGGGGGCTCTGCGGGAGTTACTGTGGGGAGGGGGTGGAGCTGCCCGTGCCTCAGTTTCCCCATTTGCAGAATGGGAGCTGGGTTTGCTGCAAGCCCCTAAGCTGGGTGGTCCAATGGGAGACTGTGGGGTGTGGGTGTGGGGGGTGCATGGAGGGGGTGACAGGGAGGGCCCCCCTTTTCCCCGCAGGTTTGAGATTGAGATTGAGCCCATCTTCGGGATCCTGGCCCTGTACGATGTGCGGGAGAAGAAGAAGGTAGGCGTCCTCCTCTTCCCCCTGGGCGGGGCTGTGGGCTCCCTGGAGGCGGCGGCCCAGCTGCCTCCCGTGTCCCCAGATCTCGGAGAACTTCTACTTCGACCTGAACTCGGACTCCACGAAGGGGCTGCTGCGCGCCCACGGCACCCACCCCGCCATCTCCACCCTGGCCCGCTCCGCCATCTTCTCTGTGACCTACCCGTCGCCCGACATCTTCCTGGTCATCAAGGTGCCCGCAGGGACCGGGCACACGGGGCGGGCGGTAGGGGTGACCCCCACGGTGCCAGCACCTGCCTTCAGGGGATGAGACCGGGGAAGTGATCCGGGCTGTCGTGGGGGGGTGTGTGTGGGGGAGTTGATGAGGCTCCCGTCTGATGAGGAACCCTGGAGGGCTTCCAGGAAGAGGTGACAGCTGCACTGAGACCCATGGGGGCTGGGGGCTGGGGAGGGGGGAGGAAGGGGTGCGTGCAGGAGCCCCGGGGCTCCTGGGACGTGAGCAAGATGCGGTGGGAGATTCGAGGATGGACCAACCAAGGGCACCCACAGGAGGCCCTCAGGGGCAGCCCCGGGGGGGCTGCGGGAGTCGGGGGGTTGCGGGAGCCGCGCAGGCGCGGTGGAGCGAGCCTCACCGCGCCCCGCCTCCCGCAGCTGGAAAAGATCCTGCAGCAGGGGGACATCAGCGAGTGCTGCGAGCCCTACATGCTGATGAAGGAGGCCGACGCGGCCAAGGTGAGCCCCGCGGGGCGGGGGGCGGCAGCCGGGGCCGGACCCTGCCCCCCCCGGGCGTGGGGGGCGCCCAGCTGACTCCCGGGCGCCCCCTCTCAGAACAAGGAGAAGCTGGAGAAGCTGCGCCTGGCGGCCGAGCAGTTCTGCACGCGCCTGGGCCGCTACCGCATGCCCTTCGCCTGGACGGCCGTGCACTTGGCCAACATCGTCAACAGCGCGGGGCCGCCAGACCGCGACTCGGACAGCGAGGGCGGTGAGGGGGCGGGGCCGGGCCGAGGGGCGGGGCCGGGCCTAGGGGGCGGGGCGGGGCTGCCGGCCGGGCAGCGGCGCCCCCTGCCGGCCGGCCGCGGCACTGCGCCAAGACCCCGTGGCTCTCCGTCCACTGACCCCGTCCGCCCCACCCAGAGCGCCGACCCGCCTGGACGGACCGCCGCCGGCGGGGGCCCCAGGACCGCGCGAGCAGCGCGGACGACACCTGCAGCTTCTCTGGCTTCCGCCCGGCCACGCTGACCGTCACCAACTTTTTCAAGCAGGTGTGGTGCCCGGAGGCCAGGGATTGTGGGGGTGGGGTGGGGTGGGGGACAGTGGCCCCTGGAGATTTCTGCCCCCCACCCCCTGCAGCGCACCCTGGTCCTGGCTCACAGGTGGGGGGCCCATCCCGCCCACGCAGGAGGCCGAACGGCTGAGCGACGAGGATCTGTTCAAGTTCCTGGCGGACATGCGGCGCCCCTCGTCCCTGCTGCGGCGCCTGCGGCCGGTGACTGGTGCGGCTCCGGGGACCCCGCCACGGCCGTGATAGACAAGTGCCCGAGAAATAGGGGTGTGGGGGTGCCGGGCAGAGGCGGGGTGCCGCCGCCAGGGGGCGCCGTGGGCGGGCGAGAGGGCGCGACTGGTGGGCGCCGGGCAGGTGCACACGGGGCTCCTTGCTCCCCAGCTCAGCTCAAAATCGACATCTCCCCGGCTCCCGAGAACCCCCCCTTCTGCCTGTCCCCGGAGCTGCTGCACGTCAAGCCCTACCCGGACCCCAGGGGCCGGCCCACCAAGGAGATCCTGGAGTTCCCCGCCCGGGAGGTGTACGCGCCACACACCAGCTACAGGTGCACACACCCGGGGCGCGCTGCCCCTCTGCTTTATTGGGGGGGGGGGGTCCCCGCGTGCCGCGTCTCTGCTCCGCCCCCCGCCTCGCGCCCCGCGGGCCGCCGCCGCCTCCTGCTCGGCCTCCTCCGCCTCCTCTTCCTCCCGGGCGCCGGGCTGGCAGCCCCCCTGCGCACGGGCAGCTCCTCCCCGCGCAGGGCCTTGCGGGCCTGTGCCAGCGGCGCTCCTCGCTGCGTGGACCGGTCTCGCGGGATCCCCAGGCAGGCTCAGGCCGGGAGCGCCGCCATGTGCAGCCTGCGGAGGGGACAGGAGGGGCTCAGCCGCGGGCCCCAGGAGCTCCCGCCCGCCCCGCCCCTGCGCCCCGCCCGCACCCCTGCCCCCGCCGCGCACCTCTCCTGGATCTGCCGCAGCCAGCGCTCCTGTGCGGCCACCTGGCGCCGCTGCCGCTGCATGTGGCCGGCCAGGGCCCACACGATGTGGCTCTGCTTGTCAGCGTGGGCCTGCGTGGTCGGGGGCTTCGTCAGAGCTGCGGGCCTGCCCCCCCCCGCCCCGCCCCGCGCCCTGCACGCAGGTCCCCTGTGCCTGCTGGCCTCAGTTTGCCCAGCTGACAAATGGGCCAGAGAAGTGAGCGTGGAAGGAGCCCCCCCTTACCTTTAGGGTCTCAAACTCCTGGTGGGCGGAGCCCAGCCAGGCCCCCCGCAGCCGCCTCTCCAGGTGCCGGATGCTCTCTCGGAGCCTTTGCTGGGCCTGGGCCGCCTCCCCCAGCTCCTGGGCTGTGGCTTCTGCCTGCAGCTGTAGGGCGTCTTCCTCTGTCTGCTCAGGAGAGAGACAAGGCCGGTCCCTATGTGCTGGGCACAGGGGCATGGCTGGCCGTCCTAATCTGTTAACTCCCCCCGACCTGCCCCCCCATAAGCTCCTACACACCCCACAGTGCCCCAGCTGCAGTGCCCACCTGCATGTCCAGTAGGCTCGTGCGAAGCTCCCGGGCTGCGTCCCAGCCCTGGCTGACCTCCTGGCCCAGGAGCTCCAGTGTGTGGCCGTAGAGGCCCACGCTGCGGCCGGCCTCCTGCAGCCGCGCCTCTGTGGACTTGTACACGCCGTTGAGGGCCTGGCCCAGCTGCAGGGCCCCGTGGAAGAGGAGGGTCAGCTCCTCGTGCTGGGCGGGCTCTGGGCTGCCCGCGGGGCCCGTGGGAGCAGAGCCGGCCACCGAGGCCAGGGCCCAGAGCAGACACAGAGCGAGTGCGGGCATGGCTGGGGTCTGGGCGTGTTCCCCAGCGCCAGGGCCCGTCGCCTTTTATGTCCCTGCACCGCCCGCTAACCCCCGGTCAATCGTTAACTGGCCAGCCAGCCGCCCCGGGTTGCACAAGTCCTGGCGGTGGCACGATGCTTGCATCAGGCTGCTGTCCAGCTGGGCCGCGCGTGGATCACGCTGGCCACGGCTCCGGGCCCCCGAGGCTCCCCACGCTGACCCTGTGCCCCCACCCGTGGACAGCGGGACAGCGAGGGCCATGGTGAGCACCAATGGCTACCCCAGAGCCGGCCCAGCTGCCACCATGGCGTCCCCTCCTACCACCCATCTTGGCCTGCTTGGTAGCTGCTGGGTGGGGGAGGGGAGGGCCGAAGCCTTTCCCAGACCACACAGCCGACTGCCTGAGTGACTCACCCCGTGCCTCAGTTTCCCTGCCTGGAAGATGGGCGTGTGTGGGTAATGAGTTGCTCCATGCTGAGCGCTCCCACAGAGCCCAGCACAGGGCAGAAGTGGCCAGGGCGGCGAGGCCCCTGTGGTGCAGGCCCTGCGGGAGGCAGCCCCTACCCCACCCCCGCAGGGACCTCACCCCTGGGGGAAGGGCGGGTCAGCCTGGGGCCAGCTTCGGAGGTCTCTGCACATGGGTGCCCCTGACCCCGGCCGCGTCCCTGTCCCCCCCCCCCCCAGGAACCTCCTCTACGTGCACCCGCACAGCCTCAACTTCAGCAGCCGCCAGGGCTCCGTGCGCAACCTGGCCGTGCGCCTGCAGTACATGGCGGGCGAGGGCCCCAGCCAGGCCCTGCCGGTCAGTGTGGGGGAGGGGGCACCGGCTGCTCACGTCTCTGGGTCGCTGGCAGAGCTTGGGGCGCGATGGGGAGAGGGGTGGGCCTGGTGGGAAGGGGGCACCGGCCGCTCACGGCCCTGGGCAGTGCCTGGGTGGGGGAGGGGCAGGCCCGGGGCGGAGGCACCGGACACTCACTCCCCTGGGTCCCCGGGCCCGCAGGTCATCTTCGGGAAGTCCAGCTGCAGCGAGTTCACCCGGGAGGCCTACACCGCGGTGGTCTACCACAACAAGTGCGTGCCACGCCCAGGGGGCAGGGCAGGGGCGGGGCTGGCTCTGCCCACCCACCCCCTCACAGGGAAATGGAGGAATGAAGACTAGAATCCCTGCCCCGGGGCTCCCACGCCCCGTATCCGAGTCCTGGCTCCGCCCCTGATCCCAGCTCCCCGCTCATGCGCCCTGGGAGGCAGCAGCGATGCCACCCACGTGGGAGCCCCGGGTGGAGCTCCTGGCTCCTGGGGCCACGTGGGGAGTGAACCAGCAGATGGAAGACCTCTGTCTCTCTTCATCTGCTTTTCAAATTTTAAAAAAAAGTAAAAAAGTTTTTTTTCCCCCTTTGGAAATCCGTGACTACATGGAATCTTCATGGAAAAAATCTTCATGGAAAAAAATGCACAGGATGTGGACATGTTGCACGGACAGAAATGTGTGTGTGGACATGCGTGGTTTTCCCACATGTGTATACACGTGTGGTTTTCCCACGCATGTGCGCACGCTCGTGGGCAGCACTGGAGGGGCCCGAGCGGGCAGTGGGGACCGTGCGGGTGGAGGAACGCGGCCGGCAGAGGTCCCAGTTCCCCGCAGCCCCCCTTCCCTCCCAGGTCCCCCGAGTTCTACGAGGAGTTCAAGCTGCGGCTCCCGGCCTGCGTGACCGAGAACCACCACTTGCTGTTCACGTTCTACCACATCAGCTGCCAGCCCCGGCCCGGCACAGCGCTGGAGACGCCCGTGGGCTTCACCGTGAGCGGCCCTCTGGCTCCGCCCCTGCCCCGCCCAGCTCTGACACCCCGGCCCCGCCCAGCTCCGATGCCACGCCCCTCTCCCCTGCTGCAGCGCAGGGCCCTCTGCCTGCCCTCCAGCCTCGCCCTGCCCCGCTCAGCTCTGACGCCCCTGCCCCGCCCAGCTCTGACGCCACGCCCCGGCCCCACCCAGCTCCGATGCCACGCCCCGGCCCCACCCAGCTCTGACGCCCTGCCCCTCTCCCCTGCTGCAGCACAGGGCCCTCTGCCTGTCCTCCAGCCCCGCCCTGCCCCGCTCCCGCCCTGGCCCCGCCCAGCTCCGACGCCCCACCCCAGTTCCGCCCAGCCCCACCCCGGCCCCCGCCCAGCTCTGACGCCCCGCCCCTCTCCCCTGCAGTGGATCCCGCTGCTGCAGCATGGCCGCCTGCGCACGGGGCCCCTTTGCCTGCCCGTGGCCCTGGAGCAGCCCCCACCCAGCTACTCCATGCTGACACCTGACGTACGTGCCGGGGGCCCCGCGCAGGCCCTGCTGCCTCCTGTCCTTTGTCCTGGCTTGTGTCCCCCTGGCCCTCTGCCATGGCCTTCGTAATTCCTGTCCCCCCAGCTGCACCCCAGGGCCTGTGGCCGCCCCATCCCCACCCACTTCCCTGCCCACCTGATGTCCACCCTTGGAATGCAGGGGCCTGCAGCCCTCCCAAGCCCCACTTCTTAGTCCCCCGGGGGCCGGGCTGGGGGCAGGGTGCCTGGCTGCTCCCCCAGGTGTCGCAATGCCCCATGGTGGCCTGATCCTGGGGGAGGGGCTGCCAGGGCCCACCGGGCGACTCCCTCCCTCCCTCCCACAGGTGGCCCTGCCGGGCACCCGCTGGGTGGACGGTCACAAAGGCGTGTTCAGCGTGGAGCTCACGGCTGTGTCCTCCGTGCACCCCCAGGTACGGGGCGCAGCCGGGACCTGGGGGATGCTGCCCCCTCCTCTCCTGATCACCCCAGGATTGGGCAACCGGTGCTGCTGGCCAGGGAGGGCCGGCCTGCGGCCGTGGACGTGACTCGGGTCAGCCAGGCCGAGCGCGTAGGGAAGCTGCTGACTCAGGCAGGCAGGCAGGGTGGGCTGCGTGCCCGGGGGCCTCGCTCAGCACCCGTCTCCCTCGATCCAGGACCCCCACCTGGACAAGTTCTTCACCCTGGTGCACGTCCTGGAGGAGGGGTCCTTCCCGTTCAGGCTCAAGGACGTCGTGCTGAGCGAGGGCACCGTGGAGCAGGAGCTGCGGGCCAGCCTGGCCTCTCTGCGCCTCGCCAGCCCCGAGCCCCTGGTGGCCTTCTCCCACCACGTGCTGGACAAGCTGGTGCAGCTGGTCGTGCGGCCGCCCATCATCGGCGGCCAGATGGGTGAGCCGGTGCGGCCTCGGTTTCCGAAGCAGGCCCTGTGTGATCCCGCCACGGTCACCTGACCCCTTGGACAACACCCACTCTTCCTCCGGAAAGCAGGGGTGGGGGAGGTGAGCGCCCGCGGGCCCTGGAACTTGACCTCTGCTCTGCCCGGCAGTGAACTTGGGCCGTGGGGCCTTTGAAGCAATGGCCCATGTGGTGAGTCTTGTCCACCGGAGCCTGGAGTCTGCCCAGGATGCCCGGGGCCACTGCCCACTGTTGGCCGCCTATGTCCACTACGCCTTCCGCCTCCCCGGCACCGAGCCCGGCCTTCCGGGTGGTAAGTGCGGCTGGGAAATCCCAGGAGGCAGGAGAGACCCGGGCACAGAGGAGCAGAGGCCCTGGGACCCTTTGGGGCTCCTTGCAAGAGAGAGGCTCTTTCCCCCACTTCTGTTCCCTCCCCAGGGGTGTGAGCGCCATGCACTTGACTGGCAGGTGACTCAGCCAATCAGCACACATCTCTAGTAGCTGCCTGGTATTGAATCCGGGCTCCGCCCCTCACAAACTCTGTGACCCTGGGGCAAGTGGTCACACCTCCCTGAGCCAATAATGGGGATCATGGGCGTGCCCACTTCACGTGAGTGACAGTGCCCCATGCAGCAGCTGTTAGCTGACCCATTTTACAGGTGAGAGACGTAGAGGCTCAGAGAGGGAAGTGGACGTCAGCCAGGGCAGCCGAGCGGGAAGGGGCCCAGGGGCCGTCGGGGCGGTGGGCAGGGGGCTGACCCCGTCTCTTCCCTGCTCAGGGGCCCCGCCAGGCACGGTGCAGGCCGCCACCATGGCCCGGGGCTCCGGCCGCCCCCCCAGCCTCTACCTGGCCCGCTCCAAGAGTATTAGCAGCAGCAACCCTGACCTGGCCGTGGCCCCGGGCTCCGTGGACGACGAGGTCTCCCGCATCCTGGCCAGCAAGGTAGGCCGAGGGGGGCCTGGCGTCTGCAGCCTGAGTGGCCGCGGCTGCCGGGGGCAGGGGGAGGCGCTTCCTGTGGGTGGAGGATGAGGAACGAGGGGGACCCGGATGTGCACGGTGCACACACCCACACATATCAACACAGGGCACATGCACCTGCACCCTGTGCACATTGGAACACATGTATGTGGGTACAGACATGAACACGCGTGCATAGACCTGCACGTATGAACATGGGTACGCACACACACATACGCATGGTACATGGTATACTCCACGCACATGTGCGCGTGTACGCAGATCCCCAGGCACATCAGGCACGCGCATGCCCGCGGCCTGCGCGTGAGTGCCCGGAGGCACACGTCTCTGCGGCAGGCGGGCAGGCGGCGTCCGGGCTCCGCGTCTCACGTTGCTCCTCTGCCCCCCCCCGCCCGGGATGCTCCCTCGCATCCCGTGTCTCCAGGGCGTCGATCGCTCCCACTCCTGGGTGAATTCCGCTTACGCTCCGGGCGGCAGCAAGGCCGTGCTGCGGCGGGCGGCCCCTTACTGCGGGGCCGACCCCAGACAGGTGCCCTCCCCTCCCCTCCACCCCCGCACGTGTATGACTGCACCACCCCGGCATGAGCTGCTTCCCACCTCCCTGGCCATGGCCATCTAACCTAGGGGGGCTGCCTGCAGGAGGCGGCAGCCCCCACCTGCCTTTGTCTGGGGCTGTGCTGTCTGCCTTGCAGAAAGCACTGGGCCTCCTTAGCCAGCACAGCCTCGGACAGAGACAGAGTCACAAGGGCTGAATGCAAATAGCATGCAAATGTATGCAAATCCAGTCACTGATAACTTCACTGCTCCGCATGGCCTGCCCCCCTCCCTTTAATGCACCTGTGCTTGGGGGCTCTCTCTCGGGTCCCCTTGGCAGAGCTGACCTGGGCTCCCCAGAGCCTGCCCCTTTGGTGCCAGACAGACCGGGGTTCAAGGCTCACCCTGAGCCCTAAACCGTGCACCTACACTGTGGCTGAATCATCAGGTATAGTCAGGACTCTGAAAAAAGTGCTCAGCCCAGCCCCGCAGTCTGCAGCCCTCGCGGGCAGGGCCAGGGTTGGGGGTGGGGAAGAGCTTGGTCCAGTGGAGCCCCTGAGCCAACCCCTAGGTGGGCGTGGCTGAATGCCCCGCCCCCTAGGTGCGCGTGGCTGAGTGGCGAGATGGAGCCTGCCAGGGAAGGGAGAGTGGGTGTCCAAGGTAGAGGAAAAGACACGTGGACAGATGGGGAGCTCAGAAGAGGCGGCCCTGGGGTTCCCCACTCTGCACCCCATGGCAGGCCCAGGGGCTCCACGCAGCACGCACAGGGGGTTCCTCTGCACCGTCTGCTCCTGGGATCGCCGTGCCAGGAACCTGGAAATCTGAACTCACGCGTCCCGCCCACCCCTGAGCGCCAGCATTCTTAATGGGGCACCCCCTCCCCTGCCCCGGATACGCTCGGCTCCCAGAGGGGTCAGCCGGGCCTTGGAGAACCCGTAGGGAGGCGGCAGTCCAGGCAGGAGGTAGCCCCAATAATGGCCCTTGCCTGAGCTAGCCCGTGTGTAGTGCGCCGGCCTCACCCTCAGCGCCTTCACCCGAACCCACTCTTGGCGTCTGCACCGACCTCTGCAGTTCCACCTCCATTCACTGTTCACTCAGCCGCTCTGGCCACGCCCTCCTCCAGTGCCCCCTCCAGTGGGCTCTCTCAGCTGCCCCGTCAACTCACTGTGGCTTCCTCGTGGGTCTCCCCACCTCCACCTGCACCCACACCTTCATTCCCACAGATGGGTCTGCCCGAGCCACTGCCACGCCCCTCGGGGGTGGGGGGCTGCGGGACGCGGCCGCACAGACCACCTGTGCTCACTCGGGGATCGCCCCTGATGCCCACGTGGCCTGGGCGAACCCTCGCGCCTTTCTAAGGCCCTGGCCCCAAGCCCCACCAACACGGAACCTGAGGATACAGCTTCCCAGGCGAGCGTCACTCCCTGGGGCCGCATCTCGCCCCAGGCACCGTGCGCGGACGGATCTCTCGGATCTCTCTCTCTCTCCTGTCCCCCGCCACCCACGTGCGGAGGCGTCTGCTCCATCCACCCCCTCCTGTCTCTCCACGCTGACCCCACCCCGCCATTCCATTCTCTTCGCCCCATCCCACCGTAGGCCACCGATCGCAGCTCTAGCCGGGCCTCCTCTTACCTCGAGGGTGCCTCGTCGGCCCCGCCGGCCGTCCAGCCGAGACCCACTGCGCAGAAGGTAGTGGGAGGGGAGGGCGGGGGACCCCAGGTCTGCTGCGCCCCCGCCCGGAGCCCAGCAGGGTCTGCAGAGCCCAGCGAGTGGACACCCGGCCCTGGCCCTCTCCACCTGCTGCTCTAACCCCAGCCTTCCAGCTCTGTGCTTTCTGGGGCCTGCGAGGAGCGGGAGGGGGCAGCAGCCGCTCGTGGTGGCCATGGCCGTGACTGTGGCCGTGGTCCTGCCCGCAGCTGCTGCACGAGGAGCTGGCTCTGCAGTGGGTCGTGAGCGGCAGTGCGGTGCGCGAGGCCGTGCTACAGAACGCCTGGTTCTTCTTCAAGCTCATGGTGAGCGCGCCTCCCTCCCTGGGAGGGCCGGCGCCCCGCCCCCAGCCTGCACCGGAGACCCCGAGGAATGGCGCTCAGAGACCCCCACGTAGGGATGAGGGCCACACCCACACCCCTTAGGCTCCACCCATGGTCTTCAGGCCCTGCCCTCACACCCAGGCCCACCTCTCTTGCGGCCCAAATCCCGCCCTCTTCTGGCAGGCCTCTCAAGCCCCGCCCCACCCCCTCTGGCCCCGCCCCCAGGTGAAGAGCATGGCGCTGCACCTGCTTCTGGGCCAGCGGCTGGACACGCCGCGAAAGCTGCGCTTCCCAGGCCGCTTCCTGGACGACATCTCTGCCCTGGTGGGCTCTGTGGGCCTGGAGGTCATCACCCGTGCGCACAAGGTCAGGGACTCGCGGCCTGGATGGGGTGAGGGTGGGGGGCGTGGCCCAAGCGCGGTCCCAGAGCTGGCCAGGCGGGGGCGCCCGGCTGCCAGGGCGTGGTTTGCCTGACGGGTTATTCTTGTACCGCCTGTTTTGGGGGCGCCTAGTCCTGGGTGACACAGTAGCCCCGAGTTCTTGCCCTGCGGTAGGGGACTTGAGTTGATGGGGAATTGGGGGGTGGGGAAGCGGCCAGTGCAGAGGCGTTGAGGCTGGGTGTAAGAACAGTGAGGGGGCCGGCGCCGCGGCTCACTAGGCTAATCCTCCGCCTTGCGGCGCCGGCACACCAGGTTCTAGTCCCGGTTGCTGCCCCTCTTCCAGGCCAGCTCTCTGCTGTGGCCAGGGAGTGCAGTGGAGGATGGCCCAGGTGCTTGGGCCCTGCACTCCATGGGAGACCAGGAGAAGCACCTGGCTGCTGGCTTCAGATCAGCGCGGTGCGCCGGCCACATGGCGCCGGCCGCGGCGGCCATTAGAGGGTGAACCAACGGCAAAGGAAGACCTTTCTCTCTGTCTCTCTCTCTCACTGTCCACTCTGCCTGTCAAAACAAAACAAAACAGTGAAGGGGCAGGTGTTCCTGGGGTGCAGGGAATGGGGCGATGGGAAGACGTGAGAGCAGGCAAGTGATGAGACCGATCCCTTAGCACAGTGCCAGTATACAGTAGGAGCTTAATAAATGGATGTTGGTGTTCTGAGAGCCAGGCGATTGTCCAGGCCCTGAACCGCCAATTCCAGTGCCCCTGGGGGCTAGGCAGCCAACAAGATAATAGACATCATCTCAAGCACGTATTGAGCTCCAGCTGTATATCTCAGCCCTTTAGGTGGATCATATGAAACCCTCCCAGGAACCCGGGCAGATAGCACTATCGTTATGTCCATTTTGCTGCTGGGGAAACTGAGGCAGAAGACGGCTGGCACCGCACAGCTGAGCAGGGGCGGAAGCCAGTGGCTAGCAGGAGAGGGGGGCTTCTCCGAGGACACCCACGCTGTCCCCAGGGGCGGCCCTGGCTCGGTGTGCCTGCAGGACCGGCTCCGCTGCTGCCAGATTGTCTGATTGTTAACCGCTGGGCTCGCCCCGAAAGTTCCAGGCTCTGGGAGCGCCCTGCCGGCCCAGGCCAGCCCTTGCACAATCCCACGCGGCCTCCGGCTTGGTTGCAAAGGTGCTGGCCTTGTTTCCATGGGGCCTCCCCGAGGGCTGGCCCAGGCTGAGGGGCAAGCACCCATCGGGATGGCCCCAGCAGCCCCATTCATTCGCTTACATTTATTAAGCACCGACTGTATCAGGTTCGATGCATAAGACAGACCCAGTCCCCGTCCTCCATGGACCCAGAGTCCACTGCTTTTGTATTTTGTTTCTTTGGGTAGAGGGGAACCGACAGCTCCTCCTAAGACTAATTTCTGAGGTCCCAATGGTTGACAGGTGTTTGTGGGCGGGGCCTCCTGCCCCGTCTCACATCAGGTGGGTGTGCTACCCCAGGGCCTTTGCACAGACCTCTCCCCCTCCACAAGACGCCTTTCTGCCCTCATGCTTTGGGCCTCTCTTGCCACGTGACCCCGTTCGATTGGTTTCAAAGCACATGGAGTGTTCTGGAATTCTGCTGTCCATCCGTCTCCCCGGAGGAGACCATGAGGGGGGACCCCTGGCAGGCCCTGCGCCCCTCTCATCACAGGGCGTGGCTCCGGGCAGGCGCTCATTGAATGCCCGTTGCGTGACCACAGAGATGGATTTGCTTGAACAGGACCACAGGACATTTTAACTCGACCGAGATGGCCGGAGGGAGGAGAAAGGCCCAGGGTCCCCAGAGCCCAGGCCGTCCAGAGAGCCCCAGGGCTCGGGGCAGCGGCTGGCGCCTCCGGGCTGGCCCTGAGAGCCCGGCGGGCGGAGTGGGTGTGGCCTGACCGGCCCTGTGTCCCGTGTCCCCAGGACGCGGAGCTGGCCGAGCGCCTCAACGCCAGCCTGGCCTTCTTCCTCAGCGACCTGCTGTCCCTGGCGGACCGCGGCTTCGTCTTCAGCCTGGTCCGAGCCCACTACAAGCAGGTAAAGGCGTGGTGGGCGTGGCGAAGAGCTGGGAGCTGGGCCAATGGTGCCTGTGGTGGTGGGTGTGGCAGATGGCGTGGGCGTGGCGAAGAGCTGGGAGCTGGGCCAATGGTGCCTGTGGTGGTGGGTGTGGCAGATGGTGTGGGCGTGGCAAAGAGCTGGGAGCTGGGCGGATGGTGCCTGCGGTGGTGGGCGGGGCAGCGGCAGGAGCGCCTCTGAGAGTTCCCGTCCCACAGGTGGCGACTCGGCTGCAGTCGGCCGCCAACCCCACGGCACTGCTGACCCTGCGCATGGACTTCACCCGCATCCTGTGCAGCCACGAGCACTACGTGACCCTCAACCTCCCCTGCTGCCCCCTGTCGCCCCCGGCCTCGCCCTCGCCCTCCGTGTCCTCCACCACCTCCCAGGTGGGCTGGCCTCACTGCTGCCCTTCCTCCTTGACCTTGGACCTCTCACCTCCAGTCTTCTGTGGCTCGCTCACCTCTTCTCCCTTTCGCTGTGAGTCGCTATCCCCCCGGACTGACTCCTTACCTTTGACCTTTGATCTCCGACCCTTCACCCTGACCCACCTTTCTCCGCAGTTTTCCAGAAGGGTCCGCTTCCGGCTTCTGACTCCTAAAATTCACTCCACAGCCGTTGCCCTCGGCTGTGCACTTTTGACCCCACGCTCTCTCACCCCTCCCCTTTGACCCCCACACCCCGATGAGTTAACCCCGATCTCTCCTCTCTGGCTCTGGACACTGTTGCCTCCTGGATGGGTTCTGTGGTGACCTCTGACCTCTGACCCTGGACCTCGGGCACCCTGCCAGTGCTGACTCCTCCCCCCCACCCCATACAGAGCTCCACCTTCTCCAGCCAGGCCCCGGACCCCAAGCTGGCCAGCATGTTCGAGCTGAGCGGGCCATTCCGGCAGCAGCACTTCCTGGCTGGGCTGCTGCTGACAGAGTTGGCGCTGGCCCTTGACCCTGAGGCCGAGGGGTGAGCCCGGGCCCCGCCTGGACCCCGTGGTGGGTGGGGGTGTCCAGCAGCCCCCCCCATGCTGAGCACCACACTGCTCCCCAGGGCATCTGTACTGCATAAGAAAGCCATCAGCGCTGTGCACAGCCTGCTGTGTAGCCACGACACCGACCCCCGCTACACGGATGCCACCGTGAAGGCCCGCGTGGCCGAGCTGTACCTGCCGCTGCTGTCGCTGGCCCGGGACACACTGCCGCGGCTGCACGACTTTGCTGGTCAGTGGATCGGGGCCGGGCTGGGGCGAGACAATTTCCGAGTGGAAATCCACCCCATGAGACACGGGCTGGGCCAGCCAGGAGGGCAGGGCTGGGGCAGGAGCCTGGGTGGTCAGAGCAGGGCAGGTGCAGGTTCTGCCATGGCGCCTTGTTCAGCTCTCGGGTTTGTCACCTGCCAGGTGGGGACAGCAGCAGCCCCAGCTGCTCCACAGAGAATCCCCGCCTCCCAGAAAGACAGGAAGTGAGGATGACGGGGTGGGGGCTGTGCGGGGCCCCGTGGGACAGCGGCTGGGAGCAGGGACCTGGGGCTTGCGGGCTGCTCCTCTCGGCCATTTCTGGAAGTTCTCAGCCGCGCTCTGCTGACCCCGCCCCCTTGTTCTCTGCCTCTCTCCTGGGACTGCACTTGCACGTGTGTTAGACCCTCCGGTCGCTCTGTTCCGAGGCTCGCGCTCCCCGCCGTGGGGGCTCAGGTGGGAGGGGTTTGTGTGCACCAAGCGTCTCTCCTGCCAATGTCAGCCATCGCACATTTCTGTTATCAAACGTTCAGATTTTTTTTTTTTTTCGTGTAGATTCTGATTTCCTGTTGAGAATCTCCATCTTTGGGGCCATTTTTACACTTTCCCTCCAACTTCTAAACTCAGCATTTGTCTGTCTGTCTGCTTCTGTGGTCTGCTGTGTTCTTGCACCGGCCACGCCTTCCTGCCTCAGCCCAAGTGCGCCCTGTGGTTTCATTGTACTGTGTTGTGGACATGGTGCCCAGGGGTGACGCAAAGCAGTGTCTCCCCGCCGAGGCGCCTCCCTCCGCTCCCGCAGGCAGACAGGGTAGGGGGGCTTTGAGGAGCTTTGTATTTGCTCACAGCTGCTCCAAGACGGGGTGGGGGATCCTTTTCTTAAGGCCATAGTCTTGGGAAGCAAGACTGCTCAGGTTAAGATCCGAGCTCCAGCATTGTCCTGCTGTGTGACCCTGGGCAAGTGCCTTAACCTTTCTATGCCTCCGCTTCATCGTCCATACAAGGACCATAAAAGTGCTTCCCTCGTAGGTAGGGCTGCTTTGAAAACCAAGAGCTAATGACTTTAGCTGGCGTAGATATGACGGCTAACTGGCGCTGTAATCATAGCAGCGGTATATTAGCGTTTGCCATCATGCCTGTCCTGGTCACCTTCATCACCATTGTCGCCGTCGTCTGTACTCTGTGGGCCAAGCTGTGTGCTAGGAGTTCAGTCTGTAGCCATGGCCAGAACCGAAAAGGCCCAAGCCACTGTGGGCCTTGCCTGGCGTCCCAGCTCGGGTCACGGGTTCCGGGGATGGACTGCAAGGGACCCTGGCTTGGCATCATGAGACGGGATGGCCCCGAGCCGAGCCTCACCCCTCTGTCCACGGTGTGTCGCCCGCAGAGGGCCCGGGCCAGCGCTCCAGACTGGCCTCCTTGCTCGACTCTGACACGGACGGTGAAGGGGACTTCGGAGGCAGCATCAACCCCTCGGTGGCCATGGCCATCGCCGGCGGCCCGCTGGCCCCCAGCTCCCGGCCCAGCATCTCCCAGGGGCCGCCCACGGTGAGTGCGAGGCTGGTCCCTCCGGGAGGGGGGGGCAAGAGAAGTGATCTCATGCTAGCATGGCGTGGACAAAATGAGACCAGGGGGACGCTGGTGGACACATCCATGTCCCACATGAGGGCCTGGCTTGGTGTCCCGCCCCCAGCTTCCTCCAGGGGTAGGCTGTGGGAGGTAGCAGGTGCATGGGCCACCCAGAGGGAGTTCCAGGCGCCTGGCTCTGGCCTGGCCGTAGCAGCCGCCTGGGGAATGAACCCGCGGATGGAATCCCTCCCCCTCTCTCAGGCGCCTCGCTCCGGCTGCCCGCTCTCGGCGGAATCGAGCCGCACCCTGCTGGCCTGCGTGCTGTGGGTGCTGAAGAACGCAGAGCCCGCCCTCCTGCAGCGCTGGGCTGCCGACCTGGCCCTCCCGCAGCTCGGGCGCCTCCTGGACCTGCTGTACCTCTGCCTGGCCGCCTTCGAGTACAAGGTCGGCGGGGCTGGGCGGGGCCCCGTGGAGCAGGAGGCAGACAGGGTTCCCGGGGTGCTGGGTGTGTCGAGGGCATGGGCTGCCCTGGGGCTGGGGGCCATGTCGCTAGCAGCCCTCTTGTGAGAACTAACCAAGATTCCATGAGCATGCCCTTAATCCCTTCTGAGGCCACACCCCCTAAGATCTAAGGCACCCACCTGGCCCGCCTCTTAAAGGCCCCACACCCTCCCAACAGTGCCACACTGGGCATCAAGGCTCCTAGGCTCCCACAAACCCTTAGGGGAAGACCCATATCCACACCCTACAAAAGGAAGGGATTGAAGTGTGTCTTGGAGCATAGGCGCCCGGGGTGGGGAAGGTCTGGGAGCAGAGGAGCCGGCTAGCCCAGGTCCCACCAGAACGGTTGTGGCACAGAGGGTGAAGCCGACGCCTGCCTGCTGGCATCCTGTATCAGCACCGGCTGGAGTCACGGCTGCTCCACTTCCCATGCAGCTCTCTGCTGTGGCCTGGGAAGGCAGCAGGTGATGGCCCACGTGCTTGGGCCCCTGCACCTGCACAGGAGACCCGGATGGAGCTCCTGGCTCCTGGCTTCAGCTTGGCCCAGTCCTGGGCATTGCAGCCATTGGGGGGAGTGAACCAGCAGATGGAAGCTCGCTCTCTCGCTCTCCCTCTCTCTCCCTATCTCTCTGCCATTCAAATAAATAACTAAACATTTGTAAGAAAAATAAAACAACCAGCAGAGCCCGCCCACCCTGACCCCGCCCCCGTGCTCCGCCCCACCCAGGGGAAGAAGGTCTTTGAAAGGATCAGCAGCCTCACGTTCAAGAAGTCGCTGGACATGAAGGCACGGCTGGAGGAGGCCATCCTGGGGACCATCGGTGCCCGGCAGGAGATGGTGCGGCGCAGCCGCGGTGAGGGCGCCGGGACCCTGTGCCACCGCCCGCCCCGTGGGGAGGGGACTCGCCTCCCCCCCCACAGCAGCCTGCGCCCCACCCCCACCCCCGGGGGAACTTCCTGCCCGTCCATTTCTCCCGCACTCACGCCTGTGCGTTTGTTCTGCGCCTCCATGTGTGTGCGCGCCCCGCAGAGAGGAGCCCGTTTGGGAACCAGGAGAATGTCCGCTGGCGCAAGAGCGTCACGCACTGGCGACAGCCCCCGGACCGCGTGGACAAGTGAGCGCCCAGGGTCCGGAGCCAGCGGCTGGGTTCGGGCCAGTTTCCATTGAGGAAGGAGTGGCCCGCGACCCTGCCCTCCCCCCTCCCGCCCCGCCCCAGCGGCTCCCCAAGACCACGCCTCCCCCCTGCAGGACCAAGGATGAAATGGAACACGAGGCCTTAGTCGATGGGAACCTGGCAACCGAGGCCAGCCTGGTGGTGCTGGACACGCTGGAGATCATCGTGCAGGTGCGGCTTGGTCCAGCAGCTGCCCCGCCCTCCGCTCTGACCGCGCACACGCCCCCGTCTCTGACCCGGGATTTCTGACCCCCCTCCCCCCACAAAGACAGTGATACTGTCGGAAGCCCGGGAGAGCGTGCTGGGCGCTGTGCTGAAAGTGGTCCTGTACAGCCTGGGCAGCGCCCAGAGCGCCGTCTTCCTTCAGCACGGCCTGGCCACCCAGCGGGCCCTGGTGTCCAAGGTGAGCCCGCCCCCCAGCAGACCCCTGAGCGGTTCCAGGGCTGGGAACGGGGAGTCAGAGTGGCCAAGGCACTGGCCTGGGTTGCACAGCACAGACGCAACCCCAGCTGTGACTCCAAAGCCACAGAGGGCAGATGCCAGGGGCCGCGACCCCATCCCGAGGGCGGGGAGGGGCTGAGCCGCCTGTGCCTGGGTCCCGCGGGCAGTTCCCAGAGCTGCTGTTCGAGGAGGACACGGAGCTGTGTGCCGACCTCTGCCTGCGGCTCCTGCGGCACTGCGGCAGCCGCATCAGCACCATCCGCGTGCACGCCAGCGCCTCGCTCTACCTGCTCATGCGCCAGAACTTCGAGATCGGCAACGTGAGTGGGGGCTGGGGGCGGGGCGGGGCGGGGCCGGAGGGGCGGGGCAAGTGCTGGGGTGGGGCCGGCAGGGGTGGGGCAAATGCTAGGGGCGAGGCAGGTGCTGGGGAAGGGGCGGGGCAAATGCTGGGGGCGGGGCCGTCCCCAGCACTGGAGCGGGAGGAGGGGGTCAGGACAGAGCGGATGCCGCGGGTGAGTGGCACAGTGGGTGAGATGCCACTTGGGACACGGCATGCCGTATCAGAGGCCCTGGGTTCGAGTCCCAGCTCCCTGACGAGGTGCACCCTGGGGGGCGGCAGGTGCTGGCCCAAATGCCTGGGCCCCTGCCACCCACGTAGGAGACCTGGATGGAGCTCCTGGCTCCCGGCTTCAGCCTGGCCTGGCCCTGATTGTTACAGGCATTTGGGGAGTGAGCCAGTGATGGAAGATCTCTCTCTGCCTTTCAGAGAGAGAGAGAAAGAGAGAGAGAAGGGGCAGGGGGGAGGGGAGGAAGAATGACAGGCCCTGAGGCGAGCTGTTAGTGGGTGGGGCAAGGAGCCAGCAGCCCGAGCCAACCCCACCGCGGGCATCTGGCGCCCGTGGCCACTTCCTGCCTCTGTGCCCGCAGAACTTTGCCCGCGTCAAGATGCAGGTGACCATGTCGCTGTCGTCCCTGGTGGGGACGACCCAGAACTTCAGCGAGGAGCACCTGCGACGCTCGCTCAAGACCATCCTCACCTACGCCGAGGAGGACGCGGGCCTGCGGGACAGCACCTTTGCCGAGCAGGTGACCCCGCGGGGCCGCCCCGGGCTGGGCTCCTCCCCTTCCTGACCCCTGACCCCTGACCCCGCGCCCCTGTGGGCTGCAGGTCCAGGACCTGATGTTCAACCTGCACATGATCCTGACGGACACGGTAAAGATGAAGGAGCACCAGGAGGACCCCGAGATGCTCATGGACCTCATGTACAGGTGGGGGGCGCCAGCCACGCCCACTCACCGGCAGGGGCGGGCAGGGGCCGGGAGGGGAGCAGGTGAGCAACAGGTGAGGGGCCAGGGAGGGGTGGGGAGGTGCAGGGATGACAGATCGGGAAGAGGGGTGGTGCGTGGGTGATGAGAGCAGATGGAGGAGGTGGGGTGGATGGAGAGACAGGTGGAGGAGGTGCGGACAGGGTTGCACTTGGCCAAGGGAGGTGGCCAGTGACCAGAGGAAGCGGACGGGAGTGCTGAGAGGCTGGTCGGGTCACGGACGGCCAGGGGAGGGGCTGAAGGGGTGGACAGGTTCAGGCAGGTGGGCGGAGGGGCAGGCAGCGGGCGGGACAGGACACAGGCTGGGGGAGGGAGGGTGAGCCGTGGGTCACACGGAGGCGGGCAGGGGCACCGGCTGAGTCCCCCCACCTCCCCGGGCACCAGGATCGCCCGGGGCTACCAGGGCTCCCCGGACCTGCGGCTGACCTGGCTGCAGAACATGGCGGGCAAGCACGCGGAGCTGGGCAACCACGCGGAGGCGGCGCAGTGCATGGTGCACGCGGCCGCGCTGGTGGCCGAGTACCTGGCCCTGCTGGAGGACAGCCGCCACCTGCCCGTGGGCTGCGTGTCCTTCCAGGTGAGTGGGGGCCACGCTGGGCGGGGGCGGGGCCTGCGATGCAGGGTTGGGGCCTGAACGAGGGGCGGGACCTGTGCTAGCAGGATTCCGGAGGGGGCGGTTCTGGGGGGCGGGAAAAAAAAAAAAAAAGCCTGTGCCAGCGGGGGGCGTTCTGTGCCAGGTGAGGCAGGGTCTGGGCCAGGCAGGGGCGGGGCCAGCGCCAGGGGGCAGGGCCTGTGCTAGCGGGAGGGGGGTCCGGGGGGGCGGTTCTGCGGGGGCGGGGCCTGGGCCAGGCAAAGGCTGGGCCTGCGCTAGCGGGGGCAGGGTCCAGAGGGGGCGGTTCTGCGGGGGGACAGGGCCTGCACTAGCGGGGGGGGGGGGGGGTGGCGGGGGGGGCGGTCTGAACCAAGTGGGGCGGGACCTTGGGCAGGGGCGGGTCCAGGCCTGACGCTGGCCTCCCACCCCCCAGAACATCTCGTCCAACGTGCTGGAGGAGTCGGCCATCTCCGACGACATCCTGTCGCCCGACGAGGAGGGCTTCTGCACCGGGAAGCACTTCACGGAGCTGGGGCTCGTGGCGCTGCTGGAGCAGGCGGCCGCCCACTTCACCACGGTGAGGCCGCTGCGGGGGCGGGCGCCGCTGCCAGGACCCTGTCCCAGCCTGGGGATCGGGAAGAAACGGAGTTGGGACCCTCAGAAACCGCCACCCGGGCCGGCTCTGTGGTGCAGCGGGTTAGAGGCAGAGAGAGACAGAGACGGGGGGGGGGGGGGGGGTTGTCTTCCATCCGCTGGTTCACTCCCGAGATGGCCACAATGCCCAGTGCTGGGTCAGGCTGAAGCCAGGAGCTCCATCAGGGTCTCCCACGCAGGTGGTGCAGGGGCCCAAGAACTTGGACCATTTCCCACTGCTTTCTCAGGCCATAGCAGAGAGCTGGATGGGAAGTGGAGCAGCCGGGACTTGAACCGGTGCCCTTATGGGATGCCAGCATCACAGGCAGTAGCTTTATCCACTGTGCCATGATGCAAGTCCCTCCATGAACTTTGAAAAAGAAAAAATTGTTCTCAATTCATTTGAGAGGCAGAGAGAGAGAGAGAGAGAGAGAGAGAGACAGAGAAAGAGAGCGCTCTTACTGGCTGGTTGACCGACTCCTTAATGCCTACCGTGAGTGGGGCGGGGCGGGGCGGGGCCGGAGCTGAACCCAGGCTCCCTGGGTGGCCGGGGGCCAGTCCCTTGGGCCAGCACCACTGCCTCCCAGGGCGCAGGGCAGCAGGAAGCTGACGTCAGGTATCCCGCGTGGGGTGCTCTTGACCGCTAAGCTAAACACCTGCCACCTGCCCCATCCAGAAACTTTTGTAGACCCTTCGTAAACTTACACTTAGGATTTTAAATTGTTTTATTATAGAAAATTTCAGACAAGCATAAAATGAGGTTTTTTGGTTTGTTTTGATTTTTTTTAGATTTATTTATGCATTTGAAAGGCAGACACACACACACACACACACACACACACACACAGAAATCTTCTGTTCATTGGTTCAGTCCCCAAATACCTGCAACAGCCAGGCCGGGCCAGACAGAAGCCAGGAGCCAGGTGCTCCATCCTGGTCTCCCCCGTGGGTGGCAGGGGCCCAGGCACTCGGGCCAGCACCCACTGTCTTTCAGAAGAGGTGCCAGCGGCCGGTGCTGGGGCGTGGCTGGTTAAGCCGTGCCTGCAATGCCAGCATCTGTTATGTGCGCCAGTTCCAGTCCCGGCTGCTCCACTTCTGATCCAGCTCCCTGCTAATGCAGCGGGAGACGGCCACCCACGTGGGAGACCCAGATGAAGCTCCTGGTTTCGGCCTGGCCCAGCCCTAGCCATTGTGGCCATCTGGGGAGTGAACCAGTGGTTGGAAGACCTCTCTCTCTCCCTGTCTCCCTCTCTCTGTAACTTTTTTAAAAAAGATTTATTGATCTGAAAAGCAGAATTACACAGAGAATGAGACAGTGAGAAAGAGAGAGAGAGAGAGAGGGGTCTTCCATCTGCTGGTTCACTCCCCACTTGGCTACAATGGCAGGAGCTGCACCAATCTGAAGCCAGGAGCTCCATCCGGGTCTGCCACGCAGGTGCAGGGGCCCAAGGACTGGGGCCATCTTCTACTGCTTTCCCAGGCCACAGCAGAGAGCTGGATGGGAAGTGGAGCAGTCGGAACTTGAACCCGAGCCCAGGCAGAGGCTTAACCTTTTTATGCCACAGCCACGGCCCGGCCCTTTATTTCTTAGGTTCTAAAGGGTGCTCGCCAACCTGCTTGCAGGGCTGAAGGCAATTGATTGCTCTGCATTTGACGTGGAGGCCTGGGACCTTGTTCCCAGGGAGTCTGCAGCCCGCGTGTGGCCGACTGCATCTCCATGGTGTCGCCTCGCCTGTCTCTCGGTTCTTGGCATTTTCAGAAGCCGGTACTGAGCCGTGCGTGGGAGGTCGGGGTCCAACTTGGCTTCCCCTGGCAAAATTCCTCCTTGGCGGGTGGTGCTGGCCCCTGTACTGATGTCGTTCCAACTGCTGTTCCCTGGTTGGGGTCTCAGAGACAGGCCTCAGGGGTCGGAGCCGGGGGGACAGAGCCCCTCGGAGAGACGGTGGACATCACAGTGCACCTGCCACGTGCCCAGCTGATGCCGGAGCTGCTGGGGGCGAGGGGCGCACACACGCGGCCACGGCCACACAGCAGGAGGGGCTTGGGGGGGGCCCTAGCCCTGGTTCCCCTCTGGGAAAGGGAGGGGGAATGAGAACCAGGGGCCGCCGGTTTGTCACAAGTGGTGGAGGGGGCGGGTGTTTGAAGTCACAGGGGAGACACCACTTGGGACGCCCCCAGCAGTGCCTGTGTTGGAGTTCTAGTTCCAACTTCCTGCTGACGCACACCTGGGAGGCAGTGGCCATGGCGCAAGGGCCCCCGCCACCCACCTGGGAAACCTGGACGGAGCTCCTGGCTCCTGGCTTCCGCCCAGCCCAGCCCTGCCTGTTACAGCCCTCTGGGGAATGAACCAAATGGGAGATTGCTTTCCGTCTCTCTCTGCCTCTTAACCAAATACATTTGTAAAAAGTGGTAGAGACCAAAGAGTGATTCATGGGGGCCCAGCACAAAGGCTGGGGCTCCATCTGGGTTGGGGGTGGTCCCGGTGGGCCTCCTGGAGGAGGTGATAAAGAGTGGGGCGGAGCATGGGTTGGGGGAATCCTGACTGTAGCCTGACCCCCAGGGCGGGCTGTACGAGGCGGTGAACGAGGTCTACAAGAACCTCATCCCCATCCTGGAAGCCCACCGGGACTACAAGAAGCTGGCGGCTGTGCACGGCAAGCTGCAGGAGGCCTTCACCAAGATCATGCACCAGGTGGGCGCGCGGCACCCCCCCAGACCCCGCCCTTGGCCTTGACCTCTTTGCCCACAGGTTCCGCTGACCTTGACCTTCCTCTTCCCTGCAGAGCTCCGGCTGGGAGGTGAGCAGGGGGGGCCTTTGTGGGTCCCCCCCCCCCCGCCGCCGCCTCTGGGACCCCCATGATGTCCAGCCAGCCATGGCATAAGGCCGCCAGGGGGCGCCAGAGGCACATGGCAGCGCGCCGGAGGGGCTGCGGCTGTTGGGGGGGGTGATGACGCACTCCCCGCCCATTTGCCCCCTCTCCTGCCCCAGATCCGCGGGGCAGCCTGTGAGTCACCCGGCTGGGAGCCTTCCAGGGCCGGCTCGGTCACTGCTGGGGACAGGAGGGGAGGGGGCTCTCCCTCCGCGGTCAGGATCAGCCCTTGGCTCTCAGCCGCCCCTGCGCCTGCCCCCTTCCCTAGCCCCTGGCTCTCCCCGCCCCGCCACCCCGTCTCTGCCCCTCGTCCTGGGTGAACACCCCCCCATCCCGCCTCTTCCCTACTTGGGTCTATTTTTAGGCATCTCCTAGTTTGGGGCGAATTTTCTGGCCAAAGATGGCAGAAGCCCAGCGCCCCAGCGGGCGGGCTGGGTGGGGGCCCAGTGCGGCAGCAGGGCCTCTGCTCCCCCCATCCCTGGGCTCCCTGCCCAGGAACGATTCGCCTGGGGGGGGGGTTGTTCTGACCTCTGACCTCACCATGATTCTCTCTGTCCACCCCCTACCTCGGGCCCCCACCGATTGATTCTGCCCTGCGGTACTCGGATCTGCCTCGTGAGTACACACGGAACCACCCTGCTTCCTCTCCGGGCAGGGGTGCCCCCGCCCCGGCCCTGGTGCCCCTCTCCCCCAGGGCGGCCTCCCAGGCTAACCACAGCCCCCCCCCCACACACCCCGCCAGGCCCCCAGCGCGTCTTCGGCACCTACTTCCGAGTGGGTTTCTACGGCGCCCACTTCGGCGACCTGGACGAGCAGGAGTTCGTATACAAAGAGCCGTCGATCACGAAGCTGGCGGAGATCTCTCACCGGCTGGAGGCAGGGCGGCGGGCAGGCGGCGGGGCGGGGGGGCGGAGGGTGCGGGGGTGCCCCGCGGCGCTGACTCAGGGCCCCGCGCCCCCACAGGAATTCTACACCGAGCGCTTTGGGGAGGACGTGGTGGAGATCATCAAAGACTCCAACCCCGTGGACAAATCCAAGCTGGACCCACACAAGGTGGGTCTCGCCGCCCACCCGCGCCCGCCCGCCTCCCAGGGGCCCTCTGCGGGGAGCCTCACACCCGCCCCGCCCCCCGCACCCCAGGCCTACATCCAGATCACCTACGTGGAGCCTCACTTCGACACCTATGAGCTCAAGGACCGCGTGACCTACTTCGACCGCAACTACGGGCTGCGCACCTTCCTGTTCTGCACGCCATTCACGCCCGACGGGCGCGCGCACGGCGAGCTGCCCGTGCAGTACAAGCGCAAGACGTTGCTTAGCACGGACCACGCCTTCCCCTACATCAAGACGCGCATCCGCGTGTGCCACCGCGAGGAGGTGCGGGCCAGCCCCGGGAGGGCCCCTGCCCTCCAGCCTGCTCCACTTCCCATCCCGCTCCCTGCTGATGCGCCTGGGAAAGCAGTGGAGGGTGGCCCAGGCGCTTGGGCCCTGCCACCCTTGTGGGAGACCCGGATGGAGCTCCTGGCTCCTGGGTTCCACCTGGCTCAGCCCAGATGCTGCAGCCATTAGGGGAGGGAACCTGCAGATGGAAGATTCTCTCTCTCTCTCTATGGCGCGCTACCTTTCAAATAATGGCTTTTGGAAGGCCTGGAGTCCCCAGACATGGAGCCCCAGGGTCAAGGGCACCAGAGGCAGCAGCCCCGCAGCTAGGCCCCAAGCAGAGGGGGCGCCCCTCACCCCCCCGCCCCCAGCAGACAGGCTGCTGAGCCTCAAGCCACGCCTTCTGCAAAGCCCACCCCAGTAGGGTGCACAGCTCTCCCCCCACCCCCAGCCAGTGCACAGCTCTCCCCCCACCCCCAGCCAGTGCACAGCTCTCTCCTCCACCCCCCCAGCCAGTGCACAGCTCTCCCCCACCCCCAGCCAGTGCACAGCTCCCACCCCCACCCCCAGCCAGTGCACAGCTCTCTCCCCCACCCCCACCCCCAGCCAGTGCACAGCTCTCCCCCACCCCCAGCCAGTGCACAGCTCTCTCCCCCACCCCCACCCCCAGCCAGTGCACAGCTCTCCCCCACCCCCAGCCAGTGCACAGCTCTCCCCCCACCCCCACCCCCAGCCAGTGCACAGCTCTCCCCCACCCCCACCCCCAGCCAGTGCACAGCTCTCCCCCCACCCCCACCCCCAGCCAGTGCACAGCTCTCCCCCCACCCCACCCCAGACAGTGCTGACGCCCGTGGAGGTGGCCATTGAGGACATGCAGAAGAAGACGCGAGAGCTGGCCTTTGCCACCGAGCAGGACCCGCCCGACGCCAAGATGCTGCAGATGGTGCTGCAGGGCTCCGTGGGGCCCACGGTGAACCAGGCACGGCGGGGGGCGGGGCAGGGCCGGGGAGGGGGCGGGGCCGGGGGGGCGCCCTCACAGCCCCTCCCGCTCCCCCACAGGGCCCCCTGGAGGTGGCGCAGGTGTTTCTGGCCAACATCCCCGAAGACCCCAAGCTCTTCCGCCATCACAACAAACTGCGGCTCTGCTTCAAGGACTTCTGCAAGAAGTAGGCGCCCATGCGCCCACGTGCCCACGCGCGGGGCGGCCCTGGGGCCCCTCACCCGCCGGCGGCGCGCCTGTGGCGTCTCCCCGCGTGCCTGGCCCCTTCCTGGGCCTGCTGCCGCCTCCCCCCTACCCCCAGGGCCCCCCGGCTCCGGCTCTGACCCCCGCCCCGCCCTGCCGTCCGGCCCCAGGTGCGAGGACGCCTTGCGGAAGAACAAGGCTCTGATCGGGCCCGACCAGAAGGAATACCACCGGGAACTGGAGCGCCACTACGGCCGGCTATGCGAGGCCCTGCAGCCGCTGCTCAGCCAGCGCCCGCCCCAGCTGCTGGCCCCGGCCCCGGCCGGCCTCAGGTGCCCCACGGGGCCCCTGCACCCTGGAGAGGGGAGGGCGGACGCCACCAGTGCACAAGGGGCCTCGCCCGGGGGGGGGGGGGGACACACACAGGGCAGGCTCCCCCGGGCGGCCACGTCCGGGGCAGGCATCTGTGCGTGCCTCGGTCCCTACATCTCTAAGATGGGCGTGTTGGAACCTCCTGTGGTTGCGCCCAGGGCTGCGTGGGGCTGGGTGGGACCGGAGAGACCCAGGAGCCAGCCGGGGAGCGATGCTGAGCCTGCCCCGCTCTCCCCCCAGGAACTCCCTGAACAGAGCAAGCTTCCGGAAGGCGGAGCTGTGAACTCCAGCCCAAGGACCCAGCTGACCGCGTCCTGCTGGGGGGTCTTCCCCACGCTGCCCACGGGCCGCGGCTCGGGCCCTCTGTCTTCCCACCTGTGCGCACTGAAACTCCCTCTCTTTTAATTTAAAATGGTTTTTATACGCATGTGTGGTGTCGTGTGGTGCGGTCGCTGGGGGCTGGGACAGGTCGCGGGGCTCCCGTCCAAGAAGGTAGCACGATTGTTCCCATTTCCCAGACAAGAAAACTGAGGCACGGTGGACTCTGGGACTGGACCAACCAGCGTCCCGGCCCAGAGCGGCCGCCTGGACGGCCTCGCGCCCCCCTCCCCGCCCCCGGGCGGTCACGCCACCGCGCACCAGGCCTGCGCCAGGCCGCTTCCAGCCGGGGCCGCGGCGGGGGGAGGGGTGGCCTCCAGCCGCGCCCGCCCAGCGCTGGGCCCTGGACGGCGCCGGCCCCGCCCCCGCCGCGGCCCAGCTGCAGTGCGCGGGGGGAGGCCAGAGGTGCGGGGAGGGGGATTCCGCCCTGGCGACGTCCGGCGGGGAAAAGGGGGTCCGGGCAGGACACCCCGACGCCCTGGCGCGCGCACGCACCTGCCGTCCAGGTGAGCTCGCGTCCTCCGGCGCCGCAATCCCCGCCCCCACCGCGGGCGGAGGGGGGAGCGCGGGCGGCGGGAGGGGCGTGGCCAGTGGGTGGGGCGTGGCCAGCCGGGGCGGGGCGGGGCTGGCCGCCGAGGGCCGGCGGTCGGGCGGCGGCGCGCGGAGGACGCACGGGCGGCGGGACGCGGGGACGGCGGCGGCCGGAGGGCGCCCGGCGGGTAGGACCCGGGGCTGGGGCGCGGTTCGAGTCAGGTTCGGGGTGCCATCGTGGCGCCCCACCAATCCCCCTCCTACCTGCTTTCCACCCCGGGCCGGGACCTCGCTGACGTCCGCGAGCCGCTGCCCCAACTCCGCCGACTGCGTCCGAACTGTGCGGACTTGGAGCGCCCCCTCCCCACCCCTGACCCGTCCCGCCTCGCTCCTCGCCCATCCCCCCGGCCCCCAGCGCCGCTGCCCCGCCGCCCCGCTCTCCCTGGCCTCCTCGCCCCTGCCCGGGGCCCCCTCGCCCTCCCGCGCGGCCCGGCCGCGGCCAGGCCCCGGGAGGCGGGAAGGCGGCAGGGCGTCCGGCCGGGCTGAAGCTGGGCCTCGGCCTGCGGGCTGGGCCGGCGTGGGGAGCCGCAGCTGTTTGCCATTAGCCCGGGACCCCGCAGGCCCCGCCCCCTCCCCGCACGGGGCGGGGCTCTCCTCGCTCCCGACTTTCGGGCGGGCAGAGGGACTGGGAAGACCCCAGAGCTGTACAGGTCGACGAGTTGGGGGCGACTTTGGGGGGCCCCCTTCCCTGGCCCCAGGGGTCCGACAGCAAGACAGGGGTCACAGACACCCACGATCCCTCCCCCCCGCCATGTCTCCTTTCTCCTTCCCGCAACCCGGAGCCATCAGTCGGCGAGCAGGGCCGTAGGATGGCTGGGGACCCTCAGTGGCTGCATCTGCAAAATGGGTATGGGGTGTCCAGTTTAGAGATGGTGGCTTCCTGGGCATGGAGGGATCTGCCAGTCCTAGGTTCAAGTCCAGGCCCTGCCAAGCCACCCCCCCCCCCCACCGGTGACTTTTTAGAAATCATCGCTGCACCCGTCTGTGAAACTGGGGTGGAAACTGCCCAACCCGGCCTCTCCAGACAAGAGCTGCAGTGTCACTACAGTTATTAAAGTGACCGCGTGCCCCACTCCACCCCCCACCCCCTTAGGTCCCCAGCAAGTATTTTGGTCAACTTCCTGTCCTGCAGGGGTGAACCTCCAGGCAAATGGAAGAACCAAATTTCCTGCTGTCGGTGACCCTGTGTTCCAGGTGTTGAGAGAGAGAGAGCAGCGGGGATAGAGACGCGGAGAGAGGGAGAGAGAGACGCAGAGAGAGACAGGCGTGGAGAGACGGAGACGCAGAGAGAGACAGAGGCGTGGAGAGACGGAGACGCAGAGAGAGACAGAGGCGTGGAGAGACGGAGACGCAGAGAGACTAAGGAAGCCGAGAAGCAAGACAGGACGTGAGACCAGACCAAGGACAAGTTCAGCCGCCCCAGCCCCGCCTTCATGCCCAGCAGGTGCCCCGCCTGGCCCATCCTCCCAGGTAGCGCTGGCCCGCGGAGCCCTCGGAGGTGGTGGGGTGGCGGCTGAAGTCCCAGAGGACCGGGCGGGCAGGGCGAGGCGGGGTGTGGGCGCGGGAGAGCCTGGCCAGCCTCCAGGGCTGCAGGGGCTTGGTGAGAGGGCGCGATTGTCCCTTCTGCTGCCCCTCGGCTACCCGCATGATTTCCCTGGCCTCCGCCCCGGCCCTCCATCCCGGCTGCGCCCCGAGCCCGGACGCGTCCTGGGGGGGACAGGAAGTTCTGTGTAGCCCAGCAGTGAAACTGTTTATTTTTAGAGAAAATTGTTTCCATAAAGGGGCAAGGCTTCCCTCCTGGTCGCCTCCCCTCCCCAACTTTCTCTCCTGCTCCCCCAGGCCTGGCCTCCCCAGGGCTCCGTGCTTTGAGGTCACTTAGGGGGGCCCCCTGCCCCATGCTCCGTGTCTCTTTGTCCCCCTGCTTCTGTTTGCTCTGGGTCTTGAACAAAGATCGCACCCCTCTCTTCACCCCTACCCCCCTCCTGCCCTCTGGCTCGGCTCCTGCTTTTCCCTGTGGCCACCTCCCGGCCTGGGCTCAGGGGAGGGGGTACAGGAAGGGCGTGGCCTGTCGGGCTTGGGCCTTCCCCAGCCCGGGGGGCCGAGTGGAGGCAGGGCTGTGTGGAACAGCTGGAGCCTGTCCAGAGGCTGGACAGACATGCATGTGAGATGGCGAAGTGCAAGTTCTTTGTTCCCAGCCCCTGCGCAGCCAGGCAGGGGGTGTGTGCGCGCCTGAGAGAGGGTCCGGGACCTGGGTGGGGGCTGGACAGCCGCAGGCTCCTCCTGACTCGGGACTCCAGTGCACGCACCTCCCCCTCCCCCCACCGCCAGGAACGCCTCGGCCGGTGCTGCAGGCAGTCTGACTCGTGGTCGCGCTCCTGACAGCTGAGACACCTGCAGACGAGAGGATGGCCCAGGTCCTGCACGCGCCAGCCCCCTTCCCAGGTCAGGGGTCCCCGGGAGGGGTGGCCACGGCCCCGGGAGAGGCTGGGGGAGGAAGGGGGTGGTCGGGGCTGGGGGGGCAGAGAGGGCTCCGTCCTGGGGCAGTTCTGAGACTCCAAAGGGAGGCCCAAGCTGCTGGTTGGGGACCGGAGACTGGAGCCAGAGCCGAACGCATCTGCTGCCGCACTCAGAGCCCCGGCCTTTCTCCCCCACCCCCCAGGGACCCCCGGCCCGGCCTCCCCGCCCGCCTTCCCCCCCAAGGAGCCTGACCCTCCATACTCGGTGGAGACGCCCTACGGCTACCGGCTGGACCTGGACTTCCTGAAGTACGTTGATGACATCGAGAAAGGCCACACGCTGCGGCGCGTGGCCGTGCAGCGCCGCCCGCGCCTGGGCTCCCTGCCCCGCGGGCCCGGCTCGTGGTGGACGTCCACCGAGTCACTGTGCTCCAACGCCAGCGGCGACAGCCGCCACTCGGCCTACTCCTACTGCGGCCGCGGCTTCTACCCGCAGTACGGCGCCCTGGAGGCCCGCGCCGGCTTCAACCCGCGCGTGGAGCGCACGCTGCTGGACGCCCGGCGGCGGCTGGAGGACCAGGCGGCCACGCCCACCGGCCTGGGCTCCCTGACCCCCAGCGCCGCGGGCTCCACCAGCTCCCTGGTGGGCGTGGGACTGCTGCCCCCGACGCCGCGGAGCTCGGGCCTGTCCACGCCGGTGGCGCCCAGCGCCGGGCACCTGGCGCACGTGCGCGAGCAGATGGCAGGGGCGCTGCGCAAGCTGCGGCAGCTGGAGGAGCAGGTGAAGTTGATCCCGGTGCTGCAGGTGAAGCTGTCGGTGCTGCAGGAGGAGAAGCGGCAGCTCACGGTGCAACTCAAAAGCCAGAAGTTCCTGGGCCACCCCGCGGGGGCCCGGGCCCGCGGGGAGCTCTGCCTCGACCTCCCGGACGCCCCCGACGACCCGGCGGCGCTGGAGACCCGGAGCGTGGGCACCTGGGTCCGGGAGCGGGACCTGGGCGTGCCCGACGGGGAGGCGGCGCTGGCGGCCAAGGTCGCCGTGCTGGAAACCCAGCTGAAGAAGGCGCTCCAGGAGCTGCAGGCGGCCCAGGCTCGGCAGGTGGAGGCCCAGCCCCAGCCCCAGGCCTGGCCGCCGCCCGACAGCCCGGTCCGCGTGGACACCGTGCGGGTGGTGGAGGGGCCGCGAGAGGTGGAGGTGGCGGCCAGCACAGCCGCGGGCGCCCCCGCCCAGCGGGCCCAGAGTCTGGAGCCCTACGGGGCCGGGCTGCGGGCGCTGGCCGCGGCCGAGGGCCCCGCCGTGTTCCACAGCCACGAGGTGGTGGAGGCCATGTGCCCGGCGCCCACCACCTCCACCGGCAACGTCCACGCCGTGAAAAAGATCAGCATCACGGAGCGGAGCTCCAACAGGGCCACAGGTAGGCCTGCGACCCCGGGCCCCGGAGGATGCTGGGGTTGGGCACGGGAGACCCTGCTGTCCCCCCTCCCCCCCACCTGGCTCTGTCTCAGCGCCTCTGTGTGTCCTACAAAACGGGGAGAATTTTGTCCCTAGTCTCTCAGGCTGTACGGCCCAGAGAAGTGGGGTGTTTGCGGTAGCCCAAGGTGTTTGCAGGGGCTCCCCCAAGTCTGCTGGGCATAAATCTCTGACTGTCTGTTGAGCAAGTGGCAGGAATCGGTCTCATCCGGTGTGAGCTGTGGGAGGGAAATCGGGTGTTTAGTTAACTTAAGACAGCTTCAGGCATAGCTGGATCCAGGTGTGCGGCTGCCATTGGGAATCTCTGGCTGGCTGTCCCAGATGCCCCAGGCATCTGTCCGTCTCACTCGGTGGGGAAGGGAGCCCTTTGGGGCAAAGAACGCCTTGAAAAGTCCAAGGCTTGGCATTGGCTGGCTCCTGTGTGGTAGAGGAGCCCCACCCAAGCCATGTGGCTGGGGGGGGGGGCGGGCGGGGGTAGCCCCCTGCGGAAGTGCTGAGCCTGCAGCCAGGAAGGGGGTGCTGGCTGTGCATGCCGTCAGCTGTGCCACTGCCGCCCCAGGCCCTCAGGGACGCCGCCCGCATGAATCACGCGCAGGGCGACAGCTGCTCCTCCCCGAGCCCCTGCCGGGGAGCCCCCCTTGTGCTGTGTGGCGCTGCCCCCTCTCTGGGCCTCCGCGTTGCGACCTCCTGCCCATCTGCAGCCCGTGTGCACTGACGCATACAGAAAGTGCTCAAGCATTGCTTGTGGCCGTTCCCGTTGGTTGTCTCCACCGGGGGAGCCCAGCTCGGAGCGAGGAGTGACTTGTCCTGAGTCCCTCCGGCCCGGGAGCAAACACAGGTCACCTTGGGCTGGGCCTGGGGCAGGGCTCCGAGTCGGAACCGGGGTGGCATCCCAGCCTCCCACGGCCGAGGCCAGCACCCCCCCCCCCAGCTGTTCCCTCGCCACCCGGTGTTGTTCCTGGCCGGCTCTGGCCACCAGCCCCGTGCTGCGGGTCCGTCCCAGACGCCCGGCTCTGTGGCTTTGGCCCCCAGCCAGACGCCCCGCCCAGCCTGGCCCGGCCCAGCCTGGCCTTGGAATCTCTGAGGTTGCATCCATTCCAGACGTGCCTCCCAGGGCAGCCGCGAAGCCTCCTGGCCCACGGGACATACAGTCATGGCCATGGCCTCTCCCTCTGTGAGCTCTGCCAGCCCCTGGAAGTCCTCCCTCGTGTCTCACTGCAGCCCCTCTTGCTGTAGCCCCTGCCTTGCCTGGACAGAACCAGAGTGCGCTCCTCTGTTCTTCGTGGTGCCGTCTCACTTAGCAGGCATTTCCCAAGGCGCCTGCTGTGCGCTGGATGGTTCTAGACCATGGAGGACACAGCAGGGAGCCAGACAGACACAGGAGGTCGCCATGAGGCGGCCACAGGACGGTGCGTGGCGGTGTTCAGTGTGGCACCCAGCACACGGGAGGCGTCGTCTGTCTCCCAGGGGCTGCCTGGGACCAAGATTGGGAAGGGAAGGAGGAGGAGAAACAGCCCAGGGACAGAGAGTTGCTGGGCTTAGCAGCGGGCTGAGGCCCTGGGGTGAGGGAGGGCTCGTGGCTGCTCTGTCATGTGGTCACGTGACGAGGTCTCGTGTGCTGTGCCCAGGGGCAGCGCACTGATAAGGAGCTGTGACCTTGATGACGCTGACCAGCAGTGTTCTCATGGGGCAGTCAGCTTGGTGACTAAACCAAGGAGGGCTCCCTGGAGGAGAAAGATGCAGCCATGCGAGGGCAAGGCGGGGGGGGGGGGTTGAGCCCCACCTCTTGGCCATTTTTTTTTTTTTGACAGGCAGAATGGACAGTGAGAGAGACAGACAGAGAGAGAAAGGTCTTCCTTTTGCCGTTGGTTCACCCTCCAATGGCCGCCGCGGCCGGCGCGCTGCGGCCGGTGCACCGGCCATTTGTTTTTAAAGATTTGTTTTATTTGAAAGGCAGAGTTACAGAGAGGCAGAGAGAGAGGTCTTCCGTCCACTGGTTCACTCCCCAATTGGCCACAATGGCCGGAGCTGCACTGATCCGAAGCCAGGAGCTCCATCTGGGTCTCCCTCGTGGGTGCAAGGGCCCAAGGACTTGGGCCATCTTCCACTGCCTTCACAGGCCACAGCAGGGAGCTGGATCGGAAGTGGAGCAGCCAGGACCCCAACCGGAGCCTATGCCACAGCAGCAGCCCCCTTTTTTTTTGTTTGTTTTAAGCAGAACAGGAATTCACTCACTGCCGAGCGGTCGGGAGACGGCGTCCCCAGTCTAGGAAGGGGGGACAGGGGCCTGGAGACCCCAGCATGTCCCCCCTCCTCCGCCACAGCGGGCAGTGGGGCTCAGCCCAGGACACGCCCCCCGAGGGGTCTCTCCCCACTCTGAAACTCCCTCTGCTCTGGTTCCAGACACAGTCACACAAAAACAATTCCCAGAAGGTTTGGAAAGTACAGAAACATCTAGAACACAATCAACCACCACCCCACCCCAACCCTCAGCCTCCCGGGTGTGGCTGCTCCTGAATTTTTGGATTTTTTTTTTGCATGGGGCGGGAGTGGGGGAGGGAACAAAGGGGCCGGCGGAGAGCTGGCCTGGAACCCACACCCAGGTTCTCACGCACGCTGGGCGCGTGTGTTTGGATGATCCGGGAGCCTCGTTTTGCCGTCCGGCGGCTCAGAGACACTGCTGCGGTCACTTGATGGGGGCGCTGTCCTTTGGGACCGCGGTGCAGCCGCTGCGTGGGACGCCTGCGTCCCAGTCCCGGCTCCCTGCTCATGCGCACCCTGGGAGGGGCAGGTGCTTGGGTCCCTGCCGCCCGCGTGGGAGACCTGGACGGGATTCCCAGAACTGGGCTGTGGTGGACATTGGAGGCGTCAGCCGGCAGATGGGAGCCGTCTCTGTCTCTTCCCAGCTCTCAAATAAATAAATTGAAAGAGCCACTCGCCCGCCCCCCGCTCTGTGCTCTGTGCCTTCCCGCCCCCGCCCGCCCCTCGTACCGTTGTCTCTGGCATCCACCTTCCAGCAGCTTCTCTGCTGTTTGGGTGTCCTTGAGAACCACTCTGTGTGCTTGTTGAATTTCCTTAAATGGTGCTGGGCTCTGGAAACCCAGGATTCTCCCTCTGCTTCCTGGTTTCTCCTCTCCGCCCGCTGTTTCTGAACTTGCCACGCTGCTGTCCGCGATCAGACCGCGTTCACCGCTGCTCCTGTGTTTGGTCCCTCGACTTTGATTTATTTGCAAGGCAACGTGACAGAGAGAGAGAGAGAGGTTTTCCATCTGCTGGTTCCTCCCCAAATGGCCACAATGGCCAGGGCTGGGCCAGGCAGCAGCCAGGAGCCAGGAGCTCCATCCAGGTCTCCCACATGGGTGCAGGGGCCCAAGCGCTTGGGCCATCTTCTACTGCTTTCCCAGGCCATAGCAGAGAGCTGGATGGAAAGTGGAGCAGCCGGGACTCGAACCGGTGCCCATGTGGGGTACAGGCGCCGCAGGCCAGGGCTTTAACCCGCTGCACCACAGCGCTGGCCCCCGGGTCCTGACACCCCCCTGTCCATACACTTTTAGCACGAGTCCTCTCTTGTCACCTGTCCATAGCCTCAGCACATTTTTCCGATGTCCCTGGCGTGTTCCAGAACGGTGAGTGGTGACCAGACTCCGCCTCGCAGGCCAAACGCAGCCTGCCAAAAACAGGCCGGGCGCTTTTAAGCAGTTGAACACTTTGAAAAGTATCCATAGGACATGCGTGAAGCTGTGTGGTGTTGAAGGGCGCTGTGACACAGCTGGGCTGTTCTCCCACAGCGCGCCTGGGCCACCTGCGTGTGGCCACCACACTTGAGCAGCTGGGACGGAGCCCTCAGGACCCTGCCCCCCCGCCCCCCCCCCCCCAGTGTGGACCACCTGAGCCTTTTCTGAAAGCTTGATGAGTCTTGGCCTAGAAGATAAGAGACAAAGAGAGATCTCCCACCTGTTGATTCACTCCCAGCAGCTGGGGCTGGACCAGACCAGAGCCAGGAGCTCCATCCGGGTCTCCCGTGTGGGTGCAGGGGCCCAAGCACTTGCTCCATCTTCCACTGCTTTCCCAGGCCACAGCAGAGATCGGAAGTGGAGCAGCCAGGACTCGAACCGGCACCCATAGGGGGTGCTGGCACTGCAGGCAGCGGCTTTACCAGCTACTCCACAGCCCTGGCCCTTGAGACTTTGTTACTTTCCAGTACAACATAGTACAATATCTATTTACATAGTATCTGTGTGTAAGGTGCACAATGTAACGGTTTAAAGCTTCCAGAGGGGGCTGGGGTTGGGTATCAGATCACCGGTTCCAGCCCTGGCTGCTGCAATTCTCATCCAGCTCCCTGGGAAGCAGCAGGCAACGCATGGCCCAAGGGCTTGGGTCCCTGCCACCCATGTGGGAGCCCCGGATGGAGCTCCCTAGACGTATTCGCAGGGTGAACCAATGGAGGGGAGCTTGCTGGCTGGCTGGCTGGCTGGCTACCTCTCAGACAGAAGCATTAGGGACTGTGTGTTGGTCATGTGCACCTGCTGCTCCATTACCCAGAAGGCACTGGAGTGGCCGCGGATCCTGCCGTGTGCCTCGCTGTCTTCTCACGGCTTTGGGGTGTCCCCAGTGTTGTCACCCTTCTTCCCCGGCTCTGTTTCTCTTCCGTGGCACCCCCTGAGCTGGCTGCATGTTTTGGTGCCTCCCCTGTAGCTTTCGGTACCAGAGCACCTGGTTCCCCGGGATGAGGGGGAAGCATCGCACGTGTCGCCTGTGGGGTTGTTGTGTGCTGTGGTCTGCTGGCATCTCTGTGCTCAACCTCGACCCGCTCAGGCTGTGAGCAGCTCCCTGGGTTTTGGAAAGCAGCTTTGGCTTTGCTTCTGGGGGAGGGGTGACTGGCACCCCGATGCTGTGCTGGTTTTATTTGGTTTCCCCCTACTATTTAAAAAGTTGTGGTTAAAAAAAAAAAAAATTGTGGGCCGGCGCCACGGCTCACTAGGCCAATCCTCTGCCTTGCGGCACCGGCACACCAGGTTCTAGTCCTGGTCGGGGCGCCAGATTCTGTCCCAGTTGCCCCTCTTCCAGGCCAGCTCTCTGCTGTGGCCCGGGAGTGCAGTGGAGGATGGCCCAAGTGCTTGGGTCCTGGACCCCATGGGAGACCAGGAGAAGCACCTGGCTCCTGCCTTCGGATCAGCACAGCGCCGGCCATAGTGGCCATTTGGGGGGGTGAACCAACGGAAGGAAGACCTTTCTCTCTGTCTCTCACTATCTAACTCTGCCTGTCAAAAAATTGTGATAAAATACACATAGCATGAAATCCACCATCTTAATCACGCAGAAGTGCGTGTGAAGAACACAGAACTTTCTCCTCTTCCCACACTGCACCTCTGTCCCCATGAGACCCTCCCTCTCCAGCCCCCGTGCCCCCCAATTCTACTTCCTATCTCAAGCGATCTGATAACTCTAGGAGCATCAGATAAGTGGAATCGTACATTCTGAAACTTTAATTTATTTATTTTCCTTTTTTTTTTTTTTTTTTTTTTTTTGAAAGGCTGGGGGTGGGAGATTCAGGCAAACAGAGAAAGGGCTCTCCTGTCTGCTTGTTTGTTCTCAGAATACGAGAGCCAGGGCTGGGCCAGGCTGCAGCCAGGAGCCAGGAGCCCCATCTGGGTCTCCCCTGTGGGCGGCAGGGGCCACGCACTTGGCCCGTCACCTGTTGCCTCCACGGTGCACAAGCAGGGAGCTGGATTGGAGGCGTGGAGGAGCCGGGACCGTGACCCAGGCACTCCGACGTGGGCTGTGTGTGTCGTGTGCGTCCCGGGCGTCGGCTGGCTCACTGCCCCACGCGCCTGCCCCTGGTGCGTTTGTCTGTTTGTGTCCACCTCGGTTCCTTGCCCTCCTTCCTGGCTCCCTCCAGGGTTTAGACAGGAGCCTGAGTGCTGGAGCAGACACAGATTATGGAGGCCCCGTCTGCCTCCCGACACTGCCCACGGCCCTGAAGTGGGTGTGTTGGTGCTATGTGAACTGATTGCTGAGGTTTAAAAAAAAAAAAAAAAAAATTGGGGCCGGCGCTGTGGCACAGCAGGTTGACGCCCTGGCCTGAAGCATCAGCATCCCATATGGGCACCAGTTCGAGACCCGGCTGCTCCACTTCCATCCAGCTCCAGAACTGGAGCCAGGAGCCAGGAGCTCCATCCGGGTCTCCCACATGGGCCACCACCTGCTACCTCCCAGGTGCGAAGCAGAGAGCTGGGTCGGAGGCAGAGCGGGGACTCGCGTCAGATGCTTCGATACAGGCTGTGGGCGTCCCCCACGGCCACTTAACCGCTGCACCACACACGCTGTTATTTTTGGCTGTTGTGAGCCATGGTGGACGCCCCACTTCCGGTCCCCACAGGTCTGCCCCAGGCCCCTGCAGAGTCATCTTCATCACCCCCGGCGTCCACAGCGGCCTCCCTGGCACAGCCTGAGAAGGATGCAAGCCATGTTCCCTCCCACGATGCCGCCAACAGGGAGCCCACCAGGCATGCGGCCACTCGGTCAGAGGAAGCCGGGGCTGAGGGTAAGTGGTGGTGGCGGCCACCGGGAGGGCCAGGGTGAGTGAGGTCTGACTGGCGGGACCCTCACTCTCACCCCTGCCCCCTAGGCGGGCCCCAGGCAGGCGTGCGTTCCATCATGAAACGGAAGGAGGAGCCCACTGACCCGGCTGCCCACCGCAGGAGCCTCCAGTTTGTGGGCGTCAACGGCGGGTGAGAGCCCTCTCCCCCAGTGCGGAGCCTGTCCCGTGCTCGGCCTAAGCCCCTCGCTTCGGCCTGTTGGTGTACGCAGACTGCAGTGGAGAGACGGGGAAACTGAGGCACGGGCTGAGTGAGCCGTGGGTCTGCCCCGGGCATCCTCTCTCACCTGACGGAGCTCCCCGGGCCAGTGGGGCAAGGCTGGAGCAGCTGTAGGGGACACACAGGCCCCAGGGGAGTCCCAGGAGGAGGGGCCGGAGGAGGAGGGGCCGCCAGGTGAAGAATGGAGAGGGCTCACCTGGCAGGGGGCCAGCGGGGTGCAGCCCCGCACGGCGGGAGGTGCAGGGAGCCGAGGTCGGGGTGGGGCCTTGAATGGCGAGCCCAGAAACTGTGCAGAGGCTGCGAGGAGCCCCAGGGGGCCCTGTGGAGTTGGGGTCTGATCTGTCCCCGCTGCCCCCGGCCCCCACAGGAGGTGCCCCTCCCCCGTCCTGATCACAGTCACAGCTAGTGCTTATTGAGCGCCTGCTGTATGCCTGGAGCTCTGGTGAGGTCAGAGCTGCCCTCGTGCCCTTGCCGTTAGTGGGAGAGCTAAGGCCCAGGCAGGACAAGGGGCCGCACCCCAGCTCCTCCCCTGCCACGCCCCTTCCCTCCCTGCATCCTGAGCCCCGCCCCCGCCACGCCCCTGCTCCCTTCCCAGGTATGAGTCGTCTTCCGAGGACTCCAGCACCGCAGAGAACTTCTCCGACAACGAGAGCACAGAGAACGAGACCCCGGGGCCGGAGGAGACGGTTCCCAGCGTGGCTGAAACCCCCCAGCTCCGGCCCACGGGGGCAGCGGGCGCCAAGGGCAGCCGACAGGACTGCCAGCTGTCCCGGGAGTCTCAGCACGTGCCCACGGCTGAGGGGGCCTCGGGACCCGGTGCGGAGGAGGAGATCCGGTCAGTTTCGGGGGTGGGAGGGATTCAGACAGGGCTGGGGTGGGTGCCCTCCGTCTCTGGCCCTACCTCCCATCAGTCATGCACACTGTAGTCTGAATTAGCAAACAAGTGCAGCTGAAGGCTGGAGTTTGTGTGTGTGTGTGTGTGTGTGTGTGTGTGTGTGTGTGTGTGTTTTAAGATTTATTTATTTGAGAGGTAGAGTGACAGAGAGAGAGAGGGGGAGAGAGAGAGAGAGGTGTCTTCCATCCGCTGGTTCACTCCCCAAATGGCCACAATGGCTGGAGCTGTGTCGATCTGAAACCAGGAGCCTGGAACCCCACCCGAGTCTCCCACGTGGGTGGCAGGGGCCCGAGGCCTTCGTCATCACTGCACACTCGCAGGGAGCTGGCACTGGATTCGAAACCCGGCCCTCTGATACAGGACATGGGGCTTTCTCTTGGGGCGGTTCTGGAAGCGTGGGCCTGGGGACCTGGGCCCAATGGGATTCTTCAGGTGCCCCCCACCCCTACCCAGAGGCTGCGGCTGAGTGTGAGGCCCTGGCTGGGGGTGTGCCTGAGGTCACGCCCCACCCCGTGCCCTTGCAGGATGGAGCTCAGCCCCGACCTCATCTCTGCCTGCTTGGCTCTGGAGAAGTATCTGGACAACCCCAGCGCCCTCACCGAGCGGGAGCTGGTACGGGGGTGGGGGCGCGCCTAGGGAGGGGGCGGGGCTTACGGCTGGGCCTTGGAGTGGGGGCTAGGGAGGCAGGGAGGGCTCCAGGACGGGCCGTGGGCTCCTGCCAGCCCCACAGGCTCCGAGCAAGGCCATCTAGCTCTCCCCGGGTTTGCGTCCAGGACGGCCGAGCTGTCTCTCCCCAGAGCCGGCCGGGGCACGCAGGGTCTTGCTGGCAGGGGCCCGCCCACACTTCCTTGTGGGGCATCTGCACGTCCTCACGCCCCCGCCCCGCCCCCCGCGTGCAGAAGGTGGCCTACACCACGGTGCTGCAGGAGTGGCTGCGCCTGGCGTGCCGCAGCGACGCCCACCCCGAGCTGGTGCGGCGCCACCTGGTCACCTTCCGGGCCATGTCGGCGCGCCTGCTGGACTACGTGGTCAACATCGCCGACAGCAACGGCAACACGGCGCTGCACTACTCCGTGTCCCACGCCAACTTCCCCGTGGTGCGACAGCTGCTGGACAGCGGTGAGCGCCCCGCCTGAGGGGGAGGCCCCCCCTCCCAGCCTGATGGCGAGGCCCCGCCCTCCCAGCCTGATGGCGAGGCCCCGCCCTCCCAGCCTGATGGGGGAGACCCGCCCTCCCAGCCTGAGAGAGAGGCCCCGCCCTCCCAGTCTGAGGGGGAGGCCCCGCCCTCCCAGCCTGATGGGGGAGACCCCGCCCTCCCAGCCTGATGGAGGAGGCCTTATCCTCCTGTCTCATGGAGAAAGACCCCTGCCTTCCCAGCCTGATGGAGGAGGCCTTGCCTTCCCATTCTGATAAGGGAGAGCCTACCATCCAGTCTGATGGAGGAGACCTCACCCTCCCAGTCTGAGGGCAGAGACCCCTCCCAGCGCAATAGGGGAAAGCCCACCTTCCCAATCTGATGGGGGAGACGTGCCCGTCTGCGAGGTGCGTGGCTCATTTATGGAAGAGACCAAGCTCCTGTTCTCAGCCCTTAATGTGGATTTCAGTCTGATGGAGGAGGCACAGTGTCTGCTCTGAGGAGCCCTCCTGTGACGGGGTGACCCGGTGGAGGTGGAGGCTGGGGGCAGATGCGCTCCTAATCTGAGACCCGGGAGGAATGAGGCCCTGCCCAGACTGATGGAAGAGGCGTCACCCCTGACACTTGTGGGGGTGGAGTAAGAGGAGGTTTCTAGTCTGAGGGCAGAGGCACAGCCCCGTCTGAGGGCTTCCACGCTTTACCCCCCGCCCCTCCCCTACACTCAGGCGTGTGCCAGGTGGACAAGCAGAACCGGGCCGGCTACAGCCCCATCATGCTCACCGCCCTGGCCACCCTCAGGAGCCAGGATGACATAGAGACCGCCCTTCAGCTCTTCCGGCTCGGAGACGTGAACGCCAGAGCCAGCCAGGTACGGGGGCGGGCAGGGGGCTGCTCCTTCAGACCCTGGGGTCCTGGGGGTGCCAGGAGTCAGCACCCTGCAGGTCTGGGGAGGGGGGGGGTGTCAGTTCCTCAAGGTCAAGTTCAGGGAGGCAGGCTGTGACTTCCAGAGCACTGCTTTGTTTGTTTGTTTGTTTTGCATTTGTTTGAGAGCAAGAGAAACAGGCAAAGAGTAGCCACTCTCTGTTTCACTGTCCAAATGGCTACAACAGTCAGGACTGGGCCAGGCCAAAGCCAGGAGCGTGGGACTGCATCCGGGTCTCCCCTGTGGGTGGTGGGGGGCTGCCTGAGCCCTCCCTGCTGCCTCCCAGGTGCGCATGCGCAGGGAGCTGGGATTGAGAGCAGAGCCAGGACCTGAACCCAGGCACTTTATGTGGGATGTAGGCGTCCTGAGCAGTTTTTTTTTTTTTTTTTTTTTTTTGACAGGCAGAGTGGACAGTGAGAGAGAGAGAGAGAGAAAGGTCTTCCTTTTTGCCGTTGGTTCACCCTCCAATGGCCGCCACAGCTGGCGCGCTGCATCTGGCGTACCGCACTGATCCGATGGCAGGAGCCAGGTACTTATCCTGGTCTCCCAGGCGGGTGCAGGGCCCAAGTACTTGGGCCATCCTCCACTGCACTCCCTGGCCACAGCAGAGAGCTGGCCTGGAAGAGGGGCAACCGGGACAGAATCCGGCGCCCCAACCGGGACTAGAACCCGGTGTGCCGGCGCCGCAAGGCGGAGGATTAGCCTAGTGAGCCGCGGCGCCGGCCCTGAGCAGTCTTTTAAAAAAAAAAATTTTTTTTTTTTTTATTTATTTGAAAGGCAGAGTGATAGAGGTCTTCCATCATCTAGTTCACTCCCCAAATGACCTCAATGGCTGGGGCTGGGCCAGGCTGAAGCCAGGAGCCAGGAGCTTCTTCCAGGTCTCCCACGCAGGTACAGGGGCCCAAGCACTTGGGCCATCTTCTGCTGCTGTCCCAGGCCACAGCAGGGAGCTGGATGGGAAGTGGAGCAGCCGGGACTCAGCGGGCACCCATATGGGATGGCCGGCACCGCAGGTTGCGGCTTAACCCACTGTGCCACAGTGCTGGCCCCCTGAGCAGCATCTTAACCGCTACACCCAACACTCTTCTTGGCACAGGACCTTCTCCTGGAAACTGGGTGTAGAGGGCATGGGGGGACCCCACTCTCTAGCTGAGCCTGTCATGTGTGCTGCGGGATTCTCCCAGAGTGCTGGTGCCTGGGGGCCTGGGCGCCACCCTCAGGACCCAGCCCCGAGCCCCGAGAGGTTCCAGCAGCGCCAGGGCTGGGGTTGGGGGCTGCAGCTTAAGCAGCGCTGTGGCGTGGCCCAGTCCCTGGTTTAAGATGCCCCTTCGTGTGGCCCTGGGAGTCTGGGACAGGGACAGGTGTCTGGGCAAGTGTGGGCAGCCAGGGTCGACGGGACAGCAAGGAGCGGATGGATTGACAGTGGCCAAAATGCAGTGAGGGAGTTTTACTTATTAGGGGAGAGAGAGAGAGAGAGAGGGAGGGAGGGAGGGAGGGAGGGAGGGAGGGAGGGAGATATCTCCCATCCACTGGTTCACTCCCCAAATGCCCACAACAGCCGGGGCTGGGCCAGACCCAAGCCAGGAGCTCCATCGGGGTGTCCCACACGAGGTGGCAGGGACCCAAGCCGTCATCTGCTGCCTTCCCAGGGTGCTCATTAGCAGGAGCTGGGTCAGAGGCAGAGCTGGGACTCACCCAGTGACTCCAGTGTGGGGTGTGCGTGTCCCAAGTGGCATTTAAACGGCTGCACAACATGTCCGCCCCGAGTGGTCACTCACGCTTGCACCTGCGTACTAGAACCTGCAAAGCTCAATGTGGGAGGAGAGTTGGCAGGTGCAAAGGGCCTGTGGTGGTGTCTGATTTTTTTTTTTTTTGAGCCAGCGAGAGGGGGCTGCTCACCGCGCATGGACGCCATGGAAGGTTCTGGAGTGGGGCCCGCGTGGGCTCTAACCCTGTCCCTTGCCCTCCCCAGGCCGGGCAGACGGCCCTGATGCTGGCGGTCAGCCACGGGCGCGTGGACGTGGTCCGAGCCCTGCTGGCCTGCGAGGCGGATGTCAACGTCCAGGACGACGACGGCTCCACGGCCCTCATGTGCGCCTGCGAGCACGGCCACAAGGACCTCGCGGCGCTGCTGCTGGCCGTGCCCAGCTGCGACATCTCGCTGGCCGACCGCGTGAGTGCCGGCGCGGCGCGGCGCGGGGCGGGCGGGCGGGCGGGCGGCCACCCGGCGGGAGCCGGCGTCACAGCCGTGGCCGTCTTGCAGGACGGGAGCACGGCTCTCATGGTGGCCCTGGACGCGGGGCAGAGCGAGATCGCGTCCATGCTGTACTCGCGGATGAACATCAAGTGCTCGGTGAGTGTCGGGAAGGGGCGGGACTTGGGCGGGACTGGGGATGGGCGGGGCTTGGGCAGGACCGGGGGTGGGGACTGGGGATGGGGCGGGGCTTGGGCAGGGCCATGGGTGGGGACTGGGATGGGGCGGGGCTTGGGCAGGGCCAGGGGATGGGGGACTGGGATGGGGCGGGGCTTGGGCAGGACCGGGAGTGGGGACTGGGGATGGGGCGGGGCTTGGGCAGGACCGGGAGTGGGGACTGGGGATGGGGCGGGGCTTGGGCAGGGCCATGGGTGGGGACTGGGGATGGGGCGGGGCTTGGGCACGGCCGGGGCGGGGACTGGGGATGGGGCGGGGCTTGGTAGGGCCGGGGGCGGGGCTTGGGGATGGGCGGGGCTGAGGGCGGGGGCCGGACTAGGGGCAGGACCAGGCCAGGGGCTGAGGCAGCCTGAGGGTGGGGCGTGGCCGAGGGCTGGGGTGGGACAAGGGCAAGGCCAGGGCTGGCTTGAGGCAGCACCAAGCCTCCTGGCGCCCCCATGAAGTGAGCGAGGCGGTGAGGGCCTGGATCTTTCCAAATGCTTGCGGTCAGTCACCCGTCACAATACCTTCGATCCTTGACTCACAAAGGAGTGACGTCCCGATAAGCCCACGGTCAGTGGAAAATACCCTAAGTTAAAAATGCACTGGATCCTCTTGGTCGGCTACACGTCACAGCCCAGCAGCACCGCCCACGGTAGAGTGGGGGTCTCGTTGCCACGGCGCTGGCCGAGCCCCCCTCCCCCACGCCGTGGCTGGAGAGGGTCGTGAGCACACCCCAAGCTTAGAAAAAAACCCAGATCTGAGCTACACACACTGCTGAGTGCGGGCGCCCTCGTAGGGGCGTAAAGCAGGTGCTGAGGTGCTGAGCGGTGGAGGAGGTGCGGGTTGAGGAAGCCAGGGGGCCGTCCCACGGCCATGACGCAGCAGGGGCAGCTCCGGCAAAGGCCCTGGGCAAGCGCGTGCTTGGTGCATTGGAGGCGCAGGCAGGGGACCGGCGGGCAGGGCTGGGGCCAGGCCCAGCAGAGCCTGCCGGCATGCGTGGTGAAAGACCCTGAGACGTCTCCCAACAGGGTCCCTCCTGGTCATTCTCTTTCTTGGCCACAGAAATCTGGGTGTTGTTAAAAAAAAATAATAATTACCCTTGGCAGCAGACGCACAGTCAGAGACAAATCAGTGCTTGTTGGAGAAGAGGACCCTCCAGTTTGATGGAGGAGACAGGGCCACAGCACCCAGGATGCAAGTCCGGTGGAGGAGGCCGTCCCTGCCAGTCTGATGGCGCCTCCCAGGCATGATTTCTTGAGCCCTCTGCCTTCTGCGGTGGTGTAGCTGACTACATAAAAGCATGATTTTTTTTTTTAAGATCTATTTATTTGGAAGTCAGAGTTAGAGAGAGCCAGAGACCTCCCATCTGCTGGTTCACTCCCTACATGGTCGCAACAGCCAGGGCTGGGCCAGGCTAGAGCCAGGAGCTTCCTCCAGGTCTCCCATGCGGGTGCAGGGGCCCAAGCACTTGGGCCATCCTCCACTGATTTTCTAGGCCATAGCAGGGAGCTGGATCGGAAGTGGAGCAGGCTGGACTCGAACCGGCGCCCACACGGCATGCCGGCATTGCAGGCAGAAGCTTAGCCCCCTAGGCCAGCAGGCCAGCCCTGATCGCCTTTCTCAGGCAGGGAAGCTGAGGCTGAGAGAGGCTACCTCCCTGGCCCAGGTCTCAGAGCCGACAGGGAGGGGCAGCTGGGGCGGGCAGTGCCCCTTGTCCGGCCTCCCCTGAGTTACCTCTGGGGCCCAGCCTGAGGATGGCTTGGTGGGGGTCACCCCAGCACCTCCCCCTCCCCCACCCTGTTCTGAGGTCCCATTGGTCACCCGCCCTGCTATCCGCCAGCTCTCCACTTCCATTCCCCTCCCACCCCTCCTCCTCCAGACAGCGTCCTCCTGCTCACTCGCCATTCCCCAGGGCCAGCCAGGCAGGTGGACACCCCGCAGGGACTCGCGAGGGGAGACCTGAGCAAGAGGCCTCCACTTCTCATTTCAGTTCGCCCCGATGTCGGATGACGAGAGCCCCGTGTCGTCCTCCGCGGAAGAGTAGCCAGAAGGGGGCCGCTACCTGCGCTGGGGGGCCAGGGTAGGGCCGCCGGGAGCCCGCCTGGGCCTTGTCCCCTCCCTGGCCACCCCCTACGCCCAAGGCTCAAAGGCAGAGGCCTCCGACAGTGGCAGGACTCCGGCTCCCGGCGGGTTTCCCAAGGCACCGCCAAGGCTGTGGGTTTTGTGAAGATCCTGCAATCCACTGGCAGTTATGGGCGGAGGAGGGAGAGAGCGGGGGACATTGTGTCTTTTTGAGTCACTGCTGGGGGCTAAGTCGCCATCTGCCCTCACCCCCGTCCACCCCCCAGCTGATTGGTGAATGATCCTGTTGGGTGCACTCCCCCCACCCCACCCCACCCCAGGGTGCCTCACCCTTGTCCCCCCACCCCCCATCGCCGTTCAAGTTCAAGGGCTGCCCGGACACCCCCACCCACCCCCACCCCCCAGCCTCCCTGGCCTGGTGCTAACCGGGTCAGGATGGGGATGCTACCCGGAAAAATGCATTCCGTCCTCGCCGGGAGGCCCTGGCCGCTGTCGCCTCCCCTCAAAAATCCATCCGCCAGCCCCGGCGACACATGAAAAGGATCCTGTGGTCCAAGCGGCCGCCGTGTCCCGGGGCGCAGCGCTGGGGGAACGCGGCCGTGGCCCACCTCCTCCTCCCTGCTGCTCCAGCTCTGCCCCTCTCAAAGGAAAGAAAACAGGGCATGTGTGTGTTGGCAGAGGAGAGGGCAAGCTCCACCGGCTCCATGTGTGCGCGATTAAAACTTGGCTGCACCCCCGCGGACTCCCGGGGAAACTAAAAGGGACAGGCCTCTGCCCAGAAAGCAAACAAGGGCAGCTGGGGTTTTTTTGTTTTGTTTTGTTTCTTTTTCAACAACCTCGAGACTTTGCGGAGCTGGCTGGAACCGAGCCCGCGGGAGGCCCTAGAAGTTTCCATGAGCGCCAGCGCCGCCCGCCCGCCCGCGGAACCACAGCGTCCGTCTCTCTCACGGCTTCCTGGCTTTGCCGTGTGCCTTGTGCTAGGGGAGTGAGCTCCCTGCCAGATACAGATGTCCTTCAGAAAGGTCATGGAAAGTGGAATTCGAAGATGGGTTTATTTTGGTGCCAAAAAAAGAGTTGGAAGCCCCCCCCCGTACCTCTGAGGGAGCCGGCATGCGTTCCTGGCAAGTGCATCTTAGCAAAACAAGGAGTAGCCTCCAGCTCGCCCAGATAAACCCATCTCTCCATTCCATTGTCACACACGCTTTTTTGAGAGCCCCTCCTATGCCACCCACCGCCTTTTCTCGTCCTCTTCTCAGCTCAACCCACAGGGCCTTGAAGCCCAACCTCAGTGGGACCCAGGAGGCCCCTGGAGCTCGCGGGCAGAGCCGAATGCCAGCCTCCCCCTCTGGAGAGCAGGGGTCTGGTTGGCTTCGGTGCTCATGAAAGAGATGGCCCGCAGAGGAAGGGACTTGGGTAGGAGCGCGAGACAACCAGGCCAGGCAGACGGTGCATGGATGGATGGGTGGGTGGATGGGTGGGTGCCTGGATGAGTGATGGATGGATGGGTGAGCAGGTGGATGGGCGGACGGCTTGAGTAGGAGCATATGTGTGCAAATTGGAGAGAGAAGAAAACCCAGGCTGGCTGAAGACAGCCACTGGCCTGTGTGTGACGGGAAGCGGCGCAGGAGCTGGGTTCCTGGATCCAGCAGGTGCATTTCTTTAAGCTCCCAGAAGCGCATCTCTGGCCCGGGAGTGCCTGGCCCCTCCGAGACGTCCCTGTGTGGCCCTGCCCTTCTCCCTGCGTCCGCCTCGGGCTGCAGGAGGCCTGCCCTCGCGCCTGTTCTCACGTGTACTCACGAGCTTTAATCTCACCTTCTGATCACGGTACGCCCTTAAAGACAGTATTACACGCAATGAAGTATTCCTCTTTTGTAATCATTTTTTTTAGAAGGTAAATGGAATTTAATAATAAAGCTGATGATGCTTCTATACCTTTGTCTCTCATTGTTCTCGCTCTCTGTTTTACTAAAATTTATTTATTTAGGGGCTGGCTCTGTGGCACAATGGGTTAACGCCCTGGCCTGCAGAGCCAGCATCCCATATAGGTGCTGGTTTGAGATCCTGCTGCTCCACTTCCCATCCAGCTCTCTGCTGTGGCCTGGGAAGTCAGTGGAGGATGGCCCAGGTCCTTGGGCCCCTGCACCTGCGTGGGAGACCCGGAAGGAACTCCTGGCTTCGGATCGGCACAGCTCTGGCTGTTGTAGCCATTTGGGGAGTGAACCAAAAAGATGGAAGACTTCTCTCTCTTTGTCTCTCCCTCACTGTCTGTAACTCTACCTCTCAAATAAATAAATTAAAAAAAAGAAAAGATTTATTTATTTGAGAGGCAGAGAGGTCTCCCATCCTCTGATTCACTCTCCAAGTGGCCTCAAAGGCTTGAGCTGACCCAAAGCCAGGTGCTTCCTCTGGGTCTCCCATCTCCCACGTAAGTGCAAGGTGCTATAGTCCTATTCAGTATCAATGCCACAGTTGGCAGTTTGGAGTGTCTCCTGTCATGTTTGTTTCTAACACGGTTGGCATTAATTTCTTTTCATTTTCTTATTTTTTTAAATCATGCAAAATGCACACAGATTTTAAGGTTATTTATTTGAGAAATAGAGACAGAGGTTGAGAGAGAACTCCCCTCTGTGCTAGTCTACACAAATGTCCATGACGATGGACTGGACCCACATCAGTGCTGAAGTCGAGAGCCAGGAGCTCCATCTGGGTCTCCCACGTGGGTGGCAGGAACCCAAGGACCTGGGCCGTCACCCACCGCTTTCCCAGGCACATCACTGGGGAGCTGGGTCAGATGCGGAGCAGCCAGGACTGGAGCCGGTGCTCTGACCTGGGGATGCTGACCTTGCACGTGGCGGGCATTTAACTAGCGTCTTCTAGGCCACATGCATGCCCCTAATTTTTATTATTATTATTATTATTATTATTATTATTATTATTGGCAGGCAGAGTGGACAGTGAGAGAGAGAGAGAGACAGAGAGAAAGGTCTTCCTTTGCCCTTGGTTCACCCTCCAATGGCCGCCGCGGCCGGCGCACCGCGCTGATCTGATGGCAGGAGCCAGGTGCTTCTCCTGGTCTCCCATGGGGTGCAGGGCCCAAGCACTTGGGTCATCCTCCACTGCACTCCTGGCCACAGCAGAGAGCTGGCCTGGAAGAGGGGCAACCGGGACAGAATCTGGTGCCCCGACCGGGACTAGAACCCGGTGTGCCGGCGCTGCAAGGCGGAGGATTAGCCTAGTGAGCCGCAGTGCCGGCCCTAATTTTTTTTTTTTTAAGATTTATTGTTATTTATTTGACAAGCTGAGTTGGAAAGAGAGACAGAGAGGGTGCTTCCATTCACTGGTTCACTTTTCTCATAGTCACAAAAGCCGGAGCCAAAACCAGGAGCCAGGAGCTTCAGCCAGATCTCCCATGTGCGGCCTGCCCCTAATTTCGAGTTTTTACACACATGTGTTTTGTGCACAAATGTGTACGGCTCCATGCATTTTGCAATGGGAAGGATCGCCCCAGTCATGCAGCTCCAGGCAGGAAGTGTGTGTGGTGTGGGGGGTTCCGGGCACCCCAAGGCCCCTCCGCCTCCATCCCTGGCCTCCTGGCGGGCTGCTCAGCTCGGAGACAACGCATAGTTTTCCGAGGTTTCTGGAAGTCCCAGGGATGTTACGCGTAGCAGCGCATTTCGGAGCGGAAGGCCGATCGCTCTGGTCTGTTTCCCAGAGGCCTGTCTGAGCCAAGAAGGCGCCTGTAGGAAATCAGAAAAATCGTTTCCCACAAAGCAACTGCCGGGGCAATTTGTCAGCTTCCCCGTCTTGTCCAGCTCACGCTCAAAACCTCACCCCAGCTCCACCACCCGGCCTCCAGCTTTTTTTTTTTTTTTAAAGTGTATTTTTATTTCGGGTAAAATAAACACAAAGCTGACTATCTCGGGCATTTGTAGGTCTCCAGTTCAGTGGCATTTTAAGTATATTTGCACTGTTGTGCAATCGTCACCACCATCTACCTCCAAAATGTTTCTGATCTTGCAAAACCGAAACTCTGGCCTCATTCACCTCTGGCCATCATTCTGCTTGCTTGCTTTTTAAAGACTTTATTTATGTATTTGAAAGAGCGAGAGAGAAAATAGATGTCTTCCAGACAATGGCTCACCCCCAAATGGCCGCAACAGTTGAAGCCAGGAGCCGGGAGCTTCTCCCAGGTCTCCCATATGGTTACAGGGGCCCAAGCACTTGGGCCATCTTCTGCTGCTTTCCCAGGAGCATTAGCAGAGAGCTGGATCGGAAGTGGAGCAGCCGGGACTCGAACTGGCGCCCATATGGGATGCTGGCATTGCAGACAGAGGCTTTACCCCCTGCGCCACGGTGCTGGCATCCCATACTGCAGTGCCAAGTTTGTCCTGGCTACTCCACTTCTGATCTGGCTTCCTGCTGGTGTGCATGGAAGGCAGCAGGTGCTTGGGTCCCTGGCATCCACGTGGGAGACCCAGATGGAGTTCTGGGCTCCTGGCATGTGTGTGTATGTGTGTGTATGCGTGTGTGAGTCTCATTCTCTCTGTGTTAATGTGTTGGCTTCTGTCACTGAGCATTGTGTCCCCAAGGTTCCTCCACGCCGTAGCAGGTGTCAAAATCTCCCTCCTTCTGTATGCACTGTCAGGATCCGCCACATCTCTACCCGTTCATGGGCTCGGAAACTCTTGGTTGCTTGCACATTTTGGCTGCTGTGAGGAAAGCTGTGATGAACATATGTGCATGCAAATTTCTGTCCCAGTTCCTGCTCTCAATTCTTTGGGTGTATACCTAGAAGTGGAATCGCTGATAGGGTAATTCTATTTTTAATGTGTGGTGGAAGTGGCCAGACTCTGGCCCCGCAGCTGCACATGTGGGTTACAATGTGTCGGCTCCTCATCAGCACTTATTACTTTGTTGCTTTCTGGGGCTGGAGAGAGCCCACTTGGCAGGGCTGGGAGACGCCTCTGGCTTGGAGTTTGGGTGGCCTGTTTTGGACACGAGCATTTTTTATCTCTCAGGCTCTGGTTGCACAATATGCAGGGCCCTCTGGGACACCCGGCCCCTGCAGATAAGAGAGGGCTATCTTTAGCTTCTGGGGCTAAGAGAGGTTAAAATCCTTCCAACCTGTCAAGGTCACAGGTAAACCTTCAGAGCCCCCCCTCCCATCCCGCATGCCATTGAATTCAAGGTCTTTTCTTTATCACACTCTGCCCCGTTATGTAACTCACCCCCCTTTAGGTCCAGAGAAGCTAAATTCAATGCCAGACATCACACAGCTGATTCCAGAAGCCAAATGGTGAGCGAGCAACCTCAACGTTGCAAACTCAGCACTAAGTAGCTGGTTCTGTGCCCGGATACCAATATTTCTGCAGGAAACAGTGAAGGTGCTGTCGCTTCCACGAGTGCCGTGAGCTCCTCGGAACCCTGCTCTCCTAGGCTGGGCAGATTCCCCCCTCCTAAATTTACATTAATTCATTCATTCATTCATTAATTCTAAAGGCAGAGAAGCAGAAGCGAGTTCTTCCAGGCACTGGTTCTCTCCCCACTAATGCCCACAACAAGCAGGGCTGCACTGGGGTCAAGCCAGGAGCTGGAGCTTCATCCAGGTCTCCCACTTGGGTGCAGGGGCCCAAGCGCTCCAGGCACCACGGCTGCCTCCCGGGGTCTGCAGCAGCAGGGAGCTGGATCGGATGTGGCGCTGGAACATGAACCCAGCACGGGATGTGGGATGCGGGTGCCCCCTAATGACCAAACCCAACACCTGCACCAGGGGCATCCTTAACCTCAACATTTAAGGGTGGCCTGTGGGGATTTTGGATCTCCCAAGAGGTGCGTGTTATTAAAAAAAAGTGTGGATGTTATGTGCATTTTTTAAAAAAAGATTTATTTATTTATTTGAAATACACAGAGAGAGAAATCTTCCAGATCTTCCATCTGGTGGTTCACTCCCTAAACGGCTTCGACAGCCAGGGATGGGTCTCAGCCTGGCTGAAGCCTGAAGCTGGGAACTCCGTCTGGGTCTCCCATGCAGGTGCAAGGGGCCCTAGGACTTGAGCCATCTTCCGCTGCTTTCCCAGGCTGTAGCAGAGAGCTGGATCTGAAGTGGAGCAGCCGGGACTCGAACCTGTATGGGAGCTGGCACTGCAGGTGGCAGCTTTACCCACTACGCCACAGCGCCGGCCCCTACATAGAGTGTTTTGATGAGCTGAGCATAGGAGGTGCGTTTTAGGCTGAAAAGGGCTGAGGTGGGAGGAGTTTAGCCTAGCCATTAAGACATCCATGTCTCATACTGGAAGACATCGGTTTAAGTCCAGGAGGCTCCGGCTCCTGTCTCCAGCTCTCTGCTAATGGGCACCCTGGGAGGTAGCAGGTGATGGCTCAAGTCCTTGGGCCCTGCCACCCACGTAGGAGACCCGGATGGAGCTCCCGGCTCCTGGCTTCAGCCTGGCCCTGTCTATTGTAGGACACTGAGTTGTCAGCGGATGGAATGTTCCCTCAAAAAGGTTTTTTTTTTTTTTTTTGTCAAGATTTATTTATTTTGAAAGTCAGAGTTACAGTGAGAGAGGGCAAGATGGAGAGAGATCTTCCAGCCGCTAGTTCACTCCCCAGATGGCCACAATGGCCAGAGCTTCTCCTGGGTCTCCCACATGGGTGGCAGGGGCCCAGAGACCCGGGTCATCTTCCGGTGCCTTTCCCAGGCCGTCAGCAGGGAGCTGGATCGGAGAGCAGCTGGGACACGAACCAGCTCCCATACGAGACGCCAGCTCAAATAAATGTTTAAAAGTGTGTTCCAGTCGGGGACTTGGCCTTGGAAGTCAGTTTCCTCGCTGCCTCATTCTAGTCGCTGCACGGATTCCTGCTTGGATTCCAGTCTCTCCACAACTGGGCCACACCCAAAACAACACAGGGTTCAGCACTTGCCGGAACACAGCTTTCTGCATTTCTGGATTTTTTTTTTTTTTTCTATTCTATTTTGCAGACAATGCAGGGCACGATCCACTGGGGGGCGCCAGTCTGAGCCTCCTTTGAAAGCAAGCAACCAGCCCAGCATAACACAGCTAATGCATTGCAAAGCTGGGATTTGAACCCCAAACATCTGGCTGCAGACTCCCTACAGGATCTATTTGCTAGTTTTGTTTTGTGTATCCCACGCACACAGAACGTTATCTGCGTGAGCCGCTAGCCCCCCGCTTCGCCCTTAGAACCGCGTCCTGCGGGCAGCAGCAACCCGAATATAAGGACAGCTTGGCCTTATAAGACGCGTCGGCCACGCCTCCCCGAGCCGTCCCCACTCTGCGCTGATTGGCCATCGGTCATGACTGACGGAAGAACCAGCGCGGGTGCGCCAGGCCCCGCCCAGGTTGTCTCCCGCCTTCCGCCGCCCCTCCCTGCGTCTGTTTGGCCATTGCTGCGGAGTGACGGAGATTCAAACCAATGGGAACTGGAGGCTCGGGGTCATGGGGCGGGCCCCGCGGGCAGTCAAATTTGCGCGCGCGGGTCTCGTCATGGCGGCCTTCCGCGACATCGAGGAGGTGAGCCAGGGGCTGCTGAGCCTGCTGGGCGCCAACCGTGCCGAGTCTCAGCACCGGCGGCTGCTGGGGCGTCACGAACAGCTGGTGGAGCGGCTGCTGGAGGCGCAGGACAGCGGCGAGCAGCGGCTCCGAGGTGAGGCCCCGCGGCGGGGCGGGGCGGCCGGGTTGGCCTCGGGGGCCCCCCACTCCCGCCCCGGGCCTCAGTTTCCCCACCCGTGGAATGGGCTCCCGGGGCCGGGCCTGAGCGCCGGGTGTGGCCCCGTCCGAGCGGCCCGCGGGGCGGGGGCGGGGGCGGGGCCGCTCCGGGGCGCGCACCTGCCGGCTGGGGGCCGGGGGCGGCTCTTGGGCGCTTCCTGCCTCGGGTTCCTCGGCTGCCGGGTGCAGCGGGGGGGCAGGACCGACAGATCGGAGCGTGCGAGGGGCGTGGCGGGGTGGGCGAGAGCTTCAGGTGCCCCATGGTTCCGTTGCGCTGGCTCCCGGGTCGAGGTGGCTTGGAGGGGAGGGAGAAACGCCAGGGACGTTTTGGGAAGCTTGTGGGAAAACGGAATTTAAAAATGAGCTTATTTTGTCCTAAAAAAAATGTTGAAATTCATGCAAATAAGAGGTCTTTTAAAAGCGCATGAAAACCGCATATTATAAAAAAAATGCACGGGTTTTATTGAATATTTCTGTGCACCCAAATAAATTTACCTTATAATTTTATTCGCCGCAAACTCTTAAAAAATGTATAATATTTGTTATTTTTTTGAAATGCGGAGTGACGGGGAGCTGGTTCACCCCCCAGTTGCCGCCATGGCTGGGGCTGGCCTGAAGCCAGGAGCCAGGAGCTCCATCCGGGTCTCCCACGCGGGTGCAGGGGCCCAAGCACTTGGGCCATCTTCCACTGCTTTCCCAGGCCACAGCAGAGAGCTGGATGGGAAGTGGAGCAGCCGGGTCTCGAACCGGCGCCCGTATGGGGTGCCAGCTTCAGAGATGGTGGCTGACCCTATTATGCCCCCTCACCTCCCACACACAGGGACCTGCCACCCACTTCACCCCCTGGATGCCCAGGGCGACCCAGGAGTTCCGCCCAGGCCCCGGACTGCGAGGGTAGCAGGGACCCAGTCGAGTGGGCCTTGTTTGCCCCCTCATCCCCTGGGGGGGGCAGCGGAACCCAGGGGTCTGCAGCTGCGGGCCACACCCTCTGGGGCAGGGCCAGATGGGGTGCCCCCGCCCCTCCCCGAGCCAGGCAGACTGAGCGAACCCAGCAGGGGTGGTGTGGCAGGGGGCCCAGGCTGGTTGGAGGGAGCCCGCCCCCCCGCCCCGCACGCGCACCGCAGGCATCCGAGCTGTGCTGAGGGTGTGGTGGGGTGAGTCCCACTGAGCCCCTGCGGTGCGACAACGTCGAGGCCCCGCCCATTAGCCCCTCCCCTCCCCCCTGCCCTGGGACACTGCCTTCTGTTTGGGGGCTACTCCATGGGGGCCTCCCGTCGCGGGAGGCAGGCAGCCTGCGCGCGTGCGTGCATGGCTGGGTCCGAGCCCTCCCCGGCACCGCCTCTGCTGTGCGTAGTGACCGCGGGGGACGTGGGGTGCAGGCTCCTTCCTCTGGGTGGGCCCACGAGGGGATCACGGAGGGATCAGGGTTCCACGCGGCCGCCGTGGGCTCTGCTATTTTAGAGGCAAAATCACACACACACACACACACACACACACACACACACACAGGTCTTCCATCCGCTGGTTCACTCCCCAAATGGCCGCAGTGGTCAGAACTGAGCCCAGCCCAAGCCAGGAGCTTCATCCGGGTCTCCCAGGCAGGTGCAGGGGCCCCAGCACTTGGGCCTTCCTCCACTGCCTTCCCAGGGCATCAGCAGGGGGCTGGATCGGAAGCGGAGTAGCCACAGGCGGCAGAGGCAGAGGTGGGGAGGTGGAGTGAACCTGGGGACCGGGTGTGAAGGGAGCGTGAGGTCGCAGGTTTGGGGAGGGGAGGGCACGGGGCGGGGCGGGGTCAAACCAGGGCCCTGCATGTCCAGCCCCGGGCTGTGATCTGATGAGCTAAAGCGGGGAGTGGCAGAGATCTTCCGTCCGCCGGTTCACTCCCACACTGCCTGCGTGGCCGGGCCCCGTCCAGGTCTGCTGTGGGCAGCGGCAGGTGCAGGTCTGCAGGATGCTGGGTTCGAAGCTGCGCGCTCCCACGCCCCAGGGGTGACCCTACGCCCCGAGCCTTAGAGCCCCGTGCGCCGACGGGGAGCCGGTGGCGTCCCGAACGCTGTTGGGGTGAGGGTCCGTGTGCCGGTTCAGGGTTCGCCCCTTGGCAGGCTGGGGGCCGGACGGACCTTGGGCAGCCCGCTTCTCCCCGCCCGTCCCGCAGAGATCCTGGCCGCCGAGGAGGAGGTGGCGCGGAGCCTGCTGGACGCCAAGGAGCGGGCGCACCGCGGCGGCGCCGAGCTGCAGCAGCTGGACGCCGAGCTGCAGCGGGCGGCGGCCGAGGACGCGGGGCTGCAGGCTGGCCTGCTATATCCTTCCTGGGCGGGGCGGGGCGGGGCGGGACTGCAGGCGGGCCTGCTATATCCTTCCTGCGCGTGGGGCGGGGCGGGGCGGGGCTGGGCGGGGCTGCAGGCGGGCCTGCTATATCCTTCTGCACGGGGCGGGGCGGGGCGGGGCCGCAGGCTGGCCTGCTATAGCCTTCTGCGCGGGGCGGGGCGGGGCGGGGCCGCAGGCTGGCCTGCTATAGCCTTCCTGCGCGTGGGGCGGGGCGGGGCGGGGCGGGGCTGCAGGCTGGCCTGCTATATCCTTCTGCACGGGGCGGGGCGGGGCCGCAGGCTGGCCTGCTATAGCCTTCTGCGCGGGGCGGGGCGGGGCGGGGCCGCAGGCTGGCCTGCTATAGCCTTCTGCGCGGGGCGGGGCGGGGCGGGGCCGCAGGTGGGCCTGCTATAGCCTTCATGCGCGGGGTGGGGCGGGGCGCGTGGCCTCCTCCAGGGTCCTTAACTCCCGCACCCAGCTCAGCCGGGAGCTGCAGGAGCTCAAGGAGACGGAGGCAGAGCTGGAGAGACAGGAGAGGGAGGTGGACGAGGACGTGACGGTCACCATCCCCGCCGCCGTGTAGGTCGTGAGCGCTTGTGTGCCGCGTGTGCGCAGCCCCGATCCAGCGCCCGCCTGACTCTGACCCTGACCCCAACACTGACCCTGACTCCAACCCTGACCCCGACCCTGACCCCGACCCTGACTCCGACCCGACGGGACCCTGACCCCGACCCCGACCCGACCCCGACCTGCTCCCTCTCCCGTCCCCCCCCCCAGGTACGTGGCGCAGCTCTACCGCCGCAGCAGTAAGATCGAGTGGGACTATGAGTGCGAGCCGGGGGCCATCAAAGGCAGTATCCTCCATCAGGAATGGGATCAGCTGGTGCCCTGGGGGTGGCAGGGATGGTCTGGAGCCCGGGCCCTGCCCCCACGCCCGAGGCCGGGAGGAGCTCCTGGCTCCTGGCTTCTGCCCAGCCCAGCCCAGGCTGTGCGGCCCCTGGGGAGTGAGGCAGCGGCCCGATCTCCCTCTCCTCCCTCCCTCCTCCTCCCCATCCCCCTTCCCCTCTCCCCTCTCTCTGTCACTCATCTGAGCATCTCCATGGAGCAGTTGGAAGCGGGGGATGCCCCCACATTTGCACAGTGGCTACTGGTGGTGTCCCACGGGTGGGAGCCGCTCGGGTGTCCATGGCCTGCGGACGCGGTTGCCTGCGCACTGAGGCGCACGAGCGGGCCTTGGGGACCAGCGTGGGGCGAAAGCAGCCGGGGCCGGCGCTGCAGCTCACTAGGCTAATCCTCCGCCTTGCGGCACCGGCACACCAGGTTCTAGTCCCGGTCGGGGCGCCGGATTCTGTCCCGGTTGCCCCTCTTCCAGGCCAGCTCTCTGCTGTGGCCAGGGAGTGCAGTGGAGGATGGCCCAGGTGCTTGGGCCCTGCACCCCATGGGAGACCAGGAAAAGCACCTGGCTCCTGCCATCAGATCAGCGCGGTGCGGCGGCCGCAGCGTGCTGGCCGCGGAGGCCATTGGAGGGTGAACCAACGGCAAAGGAAGACCTTTCTCTCTGTCTCTCTCTCTCTCTCAATGTCCACTCTGCCTGTCAAAAAAAGAAAAAAGAAAGAAAGAAAGCAGCCGGGCGCTGGAGCCCCTGGGGCGGGAAGTAGAGTGGGCGAGCCAGGGCTGGGGGCGGGCCACGCAGGGGACCCGGGGGCGGGGCCAGGCAGGGGGCCTTTCCTTGGGGTCGGAAGCTGAGAAAGTTCTGGAAGTGGCTGGTGATGAGCTCGGGACCGAGCCCAGGAGCCAGGAAGGTGGTGACGGCGCGCCCATCCGCGGCCGCTCACTGCAGACGCCTGTCAGTCAGAGCCGTGTGGGGGCGGGGCCAGGCGGCTGGGGCCAGGAGCTGAGACCGAGGGTGAGGCCAGGGACCCGGAGGGCGGGGCCAGACTGGAGGACCTGGGGGTGGGGCCAGGCAGGGGGACTCGGGGGCGTGGCCAGGCGTCTGGGACGGGGGGGGGGGGGGGTGGGGTGGGGCCAGGCGGCTGGGACCAGGGGCGTGGCCAGGGACCTGGGGGCGGGGCCGGGCAGCGTCCCTGCTGGCTGGGGTTTTCCTTGCCTCCGGCCTCAGTCCACCACGGCCCCAGCGTGGCGCAGCCCATCCACCTGGACAGCACTCAGCTCTCCAAGAAGTTCATCAGCGACTACCTCTGGAGCCTGGTGGATACCTCGTGGTAGCCGGTGGCAGGGCCCACAGACCCGAGCCTCACGGCTGTGTCCTGCCCTCACTGCCCCGGCCAGGGGACCCGCGAGCCGGCGGGGCCGCACTCTGTGGAGTTCCCAGCTCAGTGCTGGGTGCAAGGCCCCCCACCCCTCCCCACCCCAGCCACACACAGGTCCCAGCTGGCCGGACAGGGCAGGTGTCCCGGCGGCCAGGAGTGACCGGGTGCCTGGGCTTCCGGGGTGAGGCCTTGATCCTTGGAGGCTGCGGGCGCGCTGATTATGGGATGTGGGTGCCGAGGCCGCCGGAAAAGACAGGACGGCGCTGAGAGGCTGGGCCCGGGCGTCCAGGGCCCTCGTTACAAGGACGAAGGACCAGAGGCCGGCCGGGGCCCCTGCCCTTGTCACTCCGGCTCTGAGTGTGCGGCTTGTGTGGGAGCCCCAAAGGGACCTCCTGGGTGTCCCCCGACACTGTCTAGGCTCATAAAATACAAGTGCATGTGACTTCTAGAAGGCTCCTTGAAATGCAAGGTTTTCTGTCCCTTCCCAGTCTTTCCTGGATTTGGGCTGTGATGATTGGAGCCTTGGCAGCTGCTCTGTCCCACGGAGGAGGATCGCGGTCCTTTGGGAAAGGAACTGGTGGTGGCGGCGCTGGGTTATCAAGTGTGGGGAACCGGAGCTGCCTGAGTGTCGTCCTGTGTCAGCCTGTGTCGTCCCGTGTCAGCCTGTGTCTCTGTGTCTCCCTGTGTCGTCCTGTGTTGCCTGGTGTCGTCCCGTGTCTCCCTGTGTCGCCATGTGTCTCCCCGTGTCTTCCCGTATCTCCCGTGTCTCCCTGTGTTGTCCTGTGTCTCCGTCTCCCCGTGTCTCGCCGTGTCTCCCTGTGTTGCCCTGTGTCTCCCCGTGTCTCCCTGTGTCTCCCCGTGTCTCCCTGTGTTGCCTGGTGTAGTCCTGTGTCGCCCTGTGTCTCCCCGTGTCGCCCTGTGTCTCCCCGTGTCGTCCTGTGTCTCCCCGTATCTCCCTGTGTTGTCCTGTGTCTCCCTGTGTCTCCCCGTGTCAGCCTGTGTCGTCCTGTGTCTCCCCGTGTCTCCCTGTGTCTCACCGTGTCTCCCTGTGTCTCACCGTGTCTCCCTGTGTTGCCCCGTGTCTCCCTGTGTCAGCCTGTGTCGTCCTGTGTCTCCCTGTGTCTCACCGTGTCTCCCCGTGTCTCCCCGTGTCTCCCTGTGTCTCCCCGTGTCTCCCCGTGTCTCCCTGTGTTGTCCTGTGTCAGTCGTTGATATGTGGGGCTTTCTGGTGCCCTGAGCCAAGCCCTCACTGACTCAGTACACGCCGCAGGTGCAGGCCAGCCATTGATCCCCCACCTCTGGGCTTGGGGCGGGGGAGGGGAGACTGGCCGCCCACCCACTGCGGGCCCAGTGACGCTCCCTGGGGACCTGTCCCACACACGCCCCTGCCCCCAGCTCAGTCCCCAGTTGCTGGGCCTCGGCTTCACCCTGGTCCACCAGAGCTGTGGGGGGGCGGAGCCACGGTCCGAGGGTGCCGCCTCCCTCCTCTCAGGGCCCAGAGGTCACGCTCAAGGTCAGGCAGGGCTCATCTGGAGTGGGCGCAGCTCGGTCTCTGCTCTCCCTGGTGGTGCTGGTGTGGGCCCGTGCCTGGCCCGTGTACAGGGTGGGAGGGATCAGGAAGGAGGGACCCAGGCCCGGCTGAGGGTCCTGGGGCAGTAGAGAGGGGTCCCCACCCCAGACCTGCAGCCCACAGGGAGCCTCTGTGGGCACGGGGGCTGGAGGAGGCACCGCCGGCGGTGCCCTGCAGCCCTGCTCAGCTCCCCTCCCCCACTGTCTGGACCTCAGTTTCCCCAAAGAGAAGGCCCCGCCCCCACCCGGGCACCCTGAGTGGCCAGGGGCGCGCTGAGGTAGAAGACTCCAGGGACACCACGCACCCTCCCCCCCCCCGCCCATTCTGCCGTCGGGCAAACTGGCTCCCAGCCCCCGGGATCTGTGCCAGCAGACACCCCCTGGCCTGGGGGAGGGGCGGGGCAGGGGTCGCGCACCCCCTGCCTCACCCTGGTCCCAGCTCCCAGCAGTGCGGGGGAGGGGGGCCTGGATGTTCTGGGCCCCTGGCGCCCGCCCGGCCCCGCCCCAGCCCCTGCCGGCGGCACCGCGGGTGGGGGCTGAGCCTGCGGACTGAGGACCTCTGTCCCTGCCTTTTGAATGCATTTTTCAGCAAATTTAAAAACAGCCCAGGACTGGCCCTGCTGCGGCCTCGGCTAAGCCTGGCCAGGGCCAGGGCGAGGCGGGGCCTTGATGGGGCAGCTGCTCGTCCCCCCCCCCCAGCTGGGGCCGAGGTGTGGCCAGGCTGTCCCCGGCGGGGGGCTCCTCAGGGACCTGGGGGTGGAGGCACCTGTGCGAGGCTGGGTTTGAACCTGGGGCTGTCAGGTCATGGCCAATCCCTGCGGGGAAACTGAGGCACAGAGGGTCAGCATGCAGCTGGCCAGGGGGCCCCCGGGGACAGCAGGTGTGCGCCCACACACCTGGCCCGGGGTCTGGGTCACACGGAGCCACAGTCCACGCCGGGACCATCCCAAGAGTGACCCCGGCACGGGGGCCTGAGAAGAGAGCTGGACCCTGCCCGTGCCGAGGCCCCGGTCTAGGGGCGCCGCAGGGTCTTCCGCATCCACCCCAGGCACAGGGCCCTCACAGAGGCTGCCCCTCCCCCAGGGCAGGGAGCGGACAGACGGGGGAGACACAAGGGCGCACACAGGCTCGCCTGCCTGCCCCATGGGCGAGGTGACCCGGGACTCACGCCCGCCACCCTCCACCCCTTCATCATCGTGGAAAATCACTGCCCGCTGGGGGCGGGGCTGCTGACCCCTGGCGTTGGGGGTGCCCTGGCCAGCTGCAGGGCGCGGCGGCCGCCCCTCCCCTCCCCTCCCGGCCCCCGCCCCCTTCCCCCAGGCTCAGCCCCGCAGGCTCCAGGCTGACTCACCGCAGACAGCTGAGGTTTGGTGGGGGCAGCAGGGGACACCCGCGGGGCCTCCTCCCTCCCCGACGCCCAGCCTCGCCCTTGCCGTCCGTGAAACGGGCGCGCTCACCGCCCTCCAGCAGGGGACCGTCCAGGGGCCGGCACTGCCCCCTCCCCACCACGCAGGGGCTCCCGGACCTTGCGCCTCCCTCGCCCAGCCCAGCCCAGCCCAGCCCGCCTGGGGCCGCCTCCCGTATCATAGCCCGGGCCGTGCAGACCCGGTTCATCCTGTTTGCCACACGGTTGAACATCCATTTATTCAATCGAGCGATCATCGACTGCCCGCGCGCAGGCCCCGGGCCGCCCCCCACGTGGGCCGCGGCACTGGCCGCTCCCGGAGGCCTCCTGGATCCTTCCCAAAACCAGAGGCGGACGGAAGGGAGGAGGCGCCCCCCTGTGGACGCAGGGAGAACTGCGCCGCCCGTGCGCTCAGGCTCGGCGGGCAGGGACGGGCTGGGGTCCAGGGTCAGCCTGCAGAGCAGCCGCAGGCCGGGATCTGTGTTCCAGGCGCCCGTGCGGACTGTGGGTTCAGAAAGAGGGGCTCCTGGTGGGAGATGGGGTCATGGACAGCAGCCCCCAGAGTCGGCCGTCTCCCTCCGGGACAGGGCCCGCAGGCTCCCCACCGTCGGATAGGGGGCTTGGGGTCTCGCCCCTCTTGCTGGCTTCCCGACCGCCTCAGTGGCGCCCGCTGTGGCTTTCAGAAGTCGTTACACTCAGATGCGGCCCAGGACCCCTGCACCGCTCCGTCGTCCCGCTGAGACACCCATTCCCACTCCCATCTGCTCGCTCACTCCCCAAATGCCAGCAACAGCTGGGGCCGGGCCGGGCCGGACCGGACGGGAGCCAGGCGCTCCATCCGGGCCGCCCGCGTGGGCGGCAGGGGCCTGGCACTTGCAGCATCGGCTGCCTCCCGGGGTGGGCACGCGCAGGGAGGGGGTTCAGGACCCGGATTCTGGCTGGGCCCCTTAACCGGCGTCTTCACCACTCACAGCGCAGGGGTCCCGTAGCAGGTGTCAGAACCCCTTCCTCTAAGGGGAGAGGGCACATCCACCCGCCCGCCACCTGCTGTGGGTCACACGGCTGAGGACCTGGGCGTCCAGGTGCCTACTGGAGTGGGAGTGTGGGAGACCCGGCACCTGTCCGTCTGTCCGTCCAGGGGGAGGTGTGCCCCCGCCCCCACGCCCCTGTCCTCACTGGCCTCCTGGGGCTCCCACGCCACTGAGTGGGACGTGGGAGCGCTGTGGCATAGCAGGTAGCCCACCCCATAGGGGCGCGGGTTCAAGTCCCAGCTGCTCACTTCCGATCCAGCTCTCTGCTGTGGCCTGGGAAAGCAGGAGGAGATGGCCCAAGTGCTTGGGCCCCTGCACCTGCGTGGGAGACCCGGATGGAGCCCCTGGCTCCTGGCCCAGCCCTGGTCTCCCCCTCTCTGACTCTGATTTTCAAATAAATAAAAAAATAAATCTTTTTTTTTAAAAAGAATGTATAATTTGAAAATAAGAAAAAAAAAGAGAGACAGACAGACCTTGGTTCACTCCCCAAACTCCCACAATAGGGCTGGGCCAGGTTCCAGCCAGGAGCAGGGCGTGGAACTTCATCCGGGTCTCCCACGCACTGGGCCGTCCACGGCTCTCCCAGGCGCACTAGCAGGGAGCTGGACCGGAAGCAGAGCCGGGACTCCAGGCTCTCTGAAGGACGCCGGGGTTGGAGGCAGCAGCCTGGCCCGCTGTCCACCCGTGGGCAGCCAGGGGACCTGCATTCCTGGTGGACCGTCTGGCCATGTCGGATGGATGAGCAGAGCAGGGGACGGGCAAAGCCCAAGTCACAGACCCAAGCAAGAAGCCCCTGGCCAGGGCTGTGGGCCCCGCAGCCCGCCTGGTCCCGGCCAGGGCCCTCTCCCTGGGCCTGGGGCGGGGGGCGGTCTGTGTAGCCTCAGCTGACCCAGCCGGTGAGCAAGCAGCCGCTTCAGCCACATAACTCGTTAAAGAAGTTTAATCAACCACAGGGACCCCTTCAGGCTATAAAAACTCTCTATACAGTGGTTCAAAGGCGGCACGGAGCCCTCCCCCACCCCCCCACGGGCGGCCCCGCGCCGCTGCACACAGCAGCCAGCGTTAGCAAAAATAAATAATTTCTATACATGTGCTCAGCGTCTCCAGAAACGCACAAAGTGCAAATGTCGTCACAGACTCGCGCGGCTTGCGAGGTGCAAAGCTAAAACGCCATGCACGCCCGGGCCGCGCTCCGCCCAGCCCCCGCCCCACGCTGCCGGGGACCAGGGACCTGGCGTGGGCGGGCGCAGGCACTTCTCGGACAGTTAAGGGCAACCGGCGAGGTAAACACGGAGCTCCTGAGATGAGCGCGGGCGCAGTGCAGGGAGGCCCGGGCCCCCCTCTGTCCAGAGAGCAGCCGGCCCCATCCCGGGCGAATAAATATATAAAACACGGCCCGGGCAGGCGGCGGCGGCGGCGGCTCAGGCCCGCGGGTGGCGGCGAGATCCAGGCGGCGGCTCAGGCCACGTCGTCCTCCAGGCTGACCATCTGTCTCTGTGGGCAGGGGCAGCCACCGGGACAGGGCATCAGCTGGGCGGTGGGGCCCTGAGTGCCCGGCCCCGCGCTCCCCGAGGGGTAGGTGTAGACACCTGCGTTCCCCAGGGGCAGGTGTAGACGCCCCCCCCCACGCATGCTCCCCCAGGGGTAGGTGTAGACGCCGGGCACCTCCCCTGCACCCCCAGCCCCACATGCTCCCCCAGGGCTGGTGTTGCCGCCCCGTGTGTTCCCCGAGGGGCAGGGGCAGGTGTAGACGCCCCCCACCACGAGCGGGCTCCCCCAGGGCTGGTGTAGCCGCCCTGTGCGCTCACCAAGGGGCAGGTGTAGCCGCTCCCGGAGGAGTAGGTATAGACACCAGTGCTCCCCAGGGCTGGTGTAGCTGCCCGCGCTCACCGAGGGGCAGGTGTAGACGCCCCCCCCACGCGCGCTCCCCCAGGGGCAGGTGTAGACGCTCCCCCAGGGCTGGTGCAGCCGGCCGTGCTCCCCCAGGGCTGGTGTAGCCGCCCCGCGCATTCACCGAGAGGTAGGTGTAACCGCTCCCAGAGGGGTAGGTATAGACACCAGTGCTCCCCAGGGGCAGGTGTAGCCGCCCCCCCCACGCGCGCTCCCCCGGGGCAGGTGTAGCAGCCCCCCCACGCGCGCTCCCCCGGGGCTGGTGTAGCCGCCCGCGCTCACCGAGGGGTAGGTGTAGCCGTCCTGGCTCCTGCAGATGTGCACCTCGTCCTCCGTGGTCTTCTGGTAGACCGGGTTGTCGAAGTTGATGCTGTGGACGCTGCGGAGCCGCCAGTTCTTCCACAGGACCAGGGCGCCGAGGCAGAGCAGGCCCAGCAGCGCTGCGGGACGGCGGGAGGGAGGGGCGGTCAGGCGGGGTGAGAGAGGGGAAGGGCAAGCAGGCGGGGCCCTGGGGGGGGCGGGGCGGGGCAGGCAGGAGGGGCCCACGGGGGCGGGGGGAGGGGCGGTCCGGCGGGGCCCCCACAGGGAACCGGGCAACCGGGGCACGGGGGCGGCGATGCCACGCCGGCACTCACCGATGGGCAGGACGACGGACAGGGCCCCCACGCTCCTGGGCGTCCCCTCGCTGCCTCGGCCGTCGGCGTTGTGCAGGGCTGCGGGGGGGACAGGCGCTGGGATCTCAGGCAGGGCGGAGCTCGGGGCCCCGGGCTGTGGGAGGGGCCTGGCCCTTGGTGCCCGCAGAACCTCCCAGGAGACCAGAACGGGGCTCAGGGTCCCAGGCGCGGCACCCACACAACCCCCGTGGACTTGGCGTCTGACCAGAGTCCTTCGTTTATTTGAAAGACCGATGACGACAGCTCTTCCACCCACGGGCTCACCCCCAAATGTCCACCACAGCCGGGCTGAGCCCGCCGGGAGCCAGGAGCCCCATCCGGGTCCCCCACGCAGGTGCAGGGGCCGAGCACTTGGGCCATCCTCCTCTGCCCTCCCAGGCCACAGCAGGGAGCAGGGCTGGACGCTCCCGTGGGATGCTGGCGGGGTGGTGGCGGCCCATCCTGTCCATGGCACAGTGCATCACTGTCCCAGGAGACCTCGGAAAGCCCGTGGGAACTGGGATTGAAAGTTTGGAAGACTTCAAAGACAAAACCAAAACCCTTGGGCCAGCGCTGTGGCACAGGGGGTAAAGCTGCCACCTGTGGTACCAGCATCCCATATGGGCGCCGGTTCAAGTCCCGGCTGCTCCACTTCCGGTCCAGCTCTCTGCTGGGGCCCCTGCACCCATGTGGGAGACCCAGATGGAGCTCCTGGCTCCTGGCTTGGCCTGCCCAGCCCTAACTGCTGCTGGCAGTGGGTGGAAGACCTTTCTCTCTGTCTCTCCCTCTCCCTCTCTACCTCTCCAATAAATAAAAATCTTTAATAAAAAAAAAGTTGAGGGCAGCAGTGGGTCCTGGAAGGGTTTTCCCTGCCTGAGGCCCCGTCAGCTCCAAGAAGCCGGGGACCCAGGACGGGGTTGTCCGGGGCGTGGCTTTTCCAGAAGTTTCCGGGTCATCTTTTTTAAGGGTAAACAAAGGCTTCAGCTACCCTGTGGGGGACAGTAAGAGGTCCCGTGCTGCCTGTGCGGGGCGCGCCCTCTAGTGGACAAGTGGACGAAGCACAGGTGGATTCCCCACAAGCCAGACTGGGCGACCTCGGCCACAGTGCCACACAGGTGGCCGCTGGAGCCCCTAGCCCCTGGCACCCACCATGGTGGTCAGAGCTGACCTGCAAGGGAGCCCAGGCTGCACCCCGAAGGGGCCCTGCAGGGGAGCGGCCCAGGCCGTACCTTGCTGGGACGTGGTCGCCGTCTCCAAGGTGCTGAGCGTGGGCTCGGTCAGGGGCTCCTGTGTGGTACCGGCAGGGCTGCCCGTGAGCTGCGGCCGAGCGGCCGTCGACGCCCTCTGGGTGCTCAGGATCACATCGGCCTCTGAAAGGGACAGGAGGACACTTCCCCAGTGCTGCAGGCCCCAGGCCGGCGCCAGGAGGTCACGCGACAGACGCTGCGAAGGGGACACCTGCTAGTGCCTGCCCCGCGCGGCCGGCGCTGGGGGCGGGGAGGGCTGAGCTGGGGAGAACTCCCAGCATCCAACACCTCCAGCCCCGTCGCTGTCTGACCTTTGCAGCTGCCCTGAACTGCGGTACGGGGGGCCGGGGAGGAAGCAGCCAGGTCCAAGTCCCCGGCCAGGCACTCAGGAGTGCGCGTGGTGGCGCAGCGGGGGAAGCCGCTGCCTGGGCTGCCCGCACCCTGGCTGCTCTGCTTCCGATCCCGCTCCCTGCTGTGGCCAAGTCCCTGGGCCCCTGCCCCCGCGTGGGAGACCCGGATGGAGCTCCTGGCTCCTGGCTTTGGATCGGCCCAGCTCTGGCCGTTGCGGCCACGTGGGGGGTGAACCAGCGGATGGGGGACCTCTCTCCCTGCCTCCGCCTCTCTCGTCCCTAAATCTTAGTTACAGGCATTCCTGGTAACAGCCTCATGCTCCCGCTACACACACAGGCTAAGCGGGGCCCAGCGGTGCGGACCGAGCGAGGCCCGGGCCCTGACCTGTGCGGCAGCTTCGCATGTCCGCGGCCAGCAGCGTGCCGTCGGGGCAGGCGCAGGTGAACTTGGGCGAGTGGCTGTTGATCTGTGGGGCCGGCAGGCACAGGTACTGGCAGCCTCCGTTGGGGAGGGCCGTCTTCTCACACCAGTTCACCCCTGCGGAGGAAGAGCACATTCTAGAACATTCCAGGGCACCGGCAAGGGGGGGCGGGGGGGTGGTACGGCCGACCCGTCCTCACCTCTGGGCTGCGTGAGGTTGTGGAACAGGACTATGTCCTCCGGGGACAGCAGGTTCTCGGCCACCAGGTGGACGTCGGAGCCGGTGAGGCGGTTGGCACTGAAGATGGCTTCGTTGATGACGTCTGTCCAGAACACTTTGTCCTACACGGGCGCGAGGGGAGTGCAGTCCCGTGAGATGTGGCCCCAGGACACAGCTGCCACCTCCGGACGTCCACACTGGCTGCCCGCCTGGGCTCCGGCTCAAGCCCTGCCCGGCCCCCTGCTGACGCGCCTGGGACAGCAGTGGACGGTGGCCCGAGTGCGTGGCCCCCGCAGCCCCTGGGGGAGACCCGGATGGAGCTCCTGGCTCCTGGCTCTGGCCGGGCCCTGGCACTTGGCAGGACTGAACCAGTAGGAGAACCTCTCTCTGACGCTCTTACCCCCAGGGCGCGTCAGCAGGACAGGATGGGAGGCAGAGCGGCCGGGGCTGGAAGCGGGCACCCCGATGGGGGACGCCTGCCCCGGGACCCACCCAGCGGGTCGCTGTGCACCGTCTCTCTGGAAGCTGCGTGCGCCCAGCAGCGCCCCCTGGTGGTTCTGCCTGGGGCTGACAACCCCGCACCGGACTCACCTCAAAGATGGCCAGAGAGAAGGGGTGCGCCAGCCGCTGCTCGTCCTCCAGCACCGTCTTCCGGTTGCCCCCGTTGACGTCGATGCTGGAGATGGAGTGCAGCTTGGAGTCCACCCAGTAGAGGCGGCCGCTGGAAAGATCTAGAACACACAGGCGCACACGCAGTCACCCAGGGCTGCCAGAGGCCAGAGGCGCGAGCGAGCCAAGCCTCCTGCGAGAGAAGAGGGACCGGCAGAGAAGTTGCCAGAAAAGCTCCGCCCACCCTGCCTAGAGGAGCCGCAGGGGCGGGGCCCGGAGCTGCCCGGCCTCTGCCTGCTCCCGCACACGCACCCAGGGTGATGCCATTGGGCCACTGGATGTCCTCGGTCACCAGGGAGTAGACGTCCACGCCGTTCAGGCCCCCTTTCTCGATCTTGGCGGGGACGCCCCAGTCGGTCCAGTACATGAAGCTGGGGGGCAGAAGAGGCGGTGCCCGTGAGGCCTGCGCTCTGCCCCGGCCGCAGCGCGAACCCCGGCACGCCCCGGCGCCGCCTACCCGTGCGCGGGGTCCACCACGATGGCCCTGGGCTTGGAGCCTTCCTGCCGGAACAGTGTCTTCCTCCTGAACCCCCTGGTGTCGGCCACGGACACGGTGCCCAGCACGGAGTCTGTCCAGTAGATGTGGCCGTGGATCCAGTCCACAGCCAGCCCATCGGGGGCCTGCAGGTCGCTGCTGATGACAGTGTCGTAGGCGGGGAAGCCGTGCGCCCCGTCGATCTGTGCGCTGGGGAAGCAGGCACGGGGCTCAGGCCCAGGCCCCGGGGCGTCGTCCCCCCCCCCCGGGGTGGCCAGGAGGCGGCGGGGCGGGGCGTCACCTGTAGATCTTGCGCTGGGACAGGTCCGACCAGTAGATGCGGTTGCTGGCCACCTCCGCGTCCAGGGCCACCACGTTCTTGAGGTTGGCGATGAGGCTTGTGTACTCGCTACGGTCCAGGGTCATCTTGCGCACCTCGTGCCGGTTGGTGAAGAAGAGGTAGGCGATGGAGTCTGGGGGAGGGCGCGCAGAGGGTCAGGGAGGGCCCCGGCGGCCAGGCGCGCCCGAACCCCGGGGCACACGCCCCGCCGCATCAGCCTGGGCTGCACGCCGAGCCCCAGAGCCAGGGGCTCACTCGCTGGCCCGCAGGCACTGAGCCGACCTGGCCAGCCCGCGGCTTGCTTATGGCCCTGGCCCACAGGTTCTCCCAGCCCCGGCCTCCCCGCAGACCCCAGGGCTCACCCACGGCCACCCCGGCCTGCCCGAGCCCCGCGCTCACCCATGGCCCGAGCCCCGCGCTCACCCACGGCCTTGCAGGCCTGGCTGTGGGGGTCCAGCTGGAAGCCGGCCCGGCACTCGCACTTGTAGCTGCCCGCCAGGTTCACACACAGCTGGCTGCAGATGTCGGGGTCCTCACACTCATTGATATCTGTGTGCGCAGACAGAGGAAGAGGCTGGGGGAGGGGGGCTTCTGGGGCGGGGAGCTGGCAGGGACCCAGCCCAAACAGCCAAGGGCATCTGGCAACAGTGACCCTGGCTGTGCCCTTCCCCGCCCCTTGCAGCCACCGGGGCCGGTGCTCCGTGTGCCCCCCCCAACGCAAACAGCCGGGCAAGCTGGAGACTGGAAGTCACCTTCGCAGCGTCGCTGGTCCACCAGCCGGTAGCCTTTGGGACAATGACACTCGTGGCCGATTCTGAGGTCGAAGCAGGTGTGGGAGCAGCCTCCATTGCCCCGCATGCACTCGTTGGTCGCTGCACCGGGTGGGGGGGACACATAGCGGTCACTCCCTCCTGCCCCTCTGTGGTGCGGCGCGGTGGGCGGAGCCACTGCGTGGGACACCCACACCCCCCAGCACAGCGGCGGTTCCAGGCCCGCGGCTCTGCTACCGGTCCCAGGAGGCTGCACCCCCGTGCTCTGGCTTTGCGTGGGGTGGGAGTGGGGGGCTGGTGTCTCCGTCACGCCCCAGGCCCCGCCCGTGCTCTAGGGCTCACCACACTCTTTGATGGGCTCGTCCGACCAATCCTGGCAGTCCCTGGCGGAGTTGCACACTTTGTCCAGGGAGATGCACTCTCCGCTGTTGCACTTGAACTTGTCGGGCCCCTCGCACAGTGTCACTGCGGGAGACAGCGGGCAGGAGGGTGAGTGCTCCATTCACGCCAGGACGTACACCGGCACGTTCGCTGATAAAACACAGTAATTAAGGAACCCACACCCATCACCCGGAGCGGGGCCAGCCAATCGCGGCCCGCTGCTGGTGGGTTTCAATAAAGTTTTATTGGCACATGGCTGTGCCTCGCTGTCAACTCTGCCTTCCAAATAAATAATTTCTTTTTTTTTTTTAAACAAAAACTTTCCTACCCTCCGCCCCTACGCCACAGCGGGGGGCTGTTTCCGAAGCCCAGCCGGGTTTGCACCTGCAGCCCTGGTGGGGCCCGGGGTGCACTCACCGTTGACGCAGCCCACCTCGTCGCTCATGTCCCCGCAGTCCTGCTTCTGGTCACACTGCCGGCTGCCATGGATGCACGTCCCGTCCGAGCACTGGAACTCGTCCGGGCGGCACGTGGCCGCGGCTGGAGGCGACAAAGGGGTGGGTTAGCTCAGCTGGAGAGAGAGCGCCACAGCCCACCCCTGATCCTGGGGTCCGCTACCCACGGGCAGGGGCCCGCGACAGCTAGTGCAGGGCCGGGCCGGGCACCTACACCCGGGATCCAGGGTGGTCCCAAAGCCCGTAGCACCAGCCAGGTCCAAGGCCGTCTTCCAGGCCAGCCCGTCACCACCCAGTCCCACGCTGCCACGCGTTAAAAGTCAGAAAATTGTAAAACTGTCGCCCAGTAGCGCTGGTGAGGCTTCAAGCACCGAATGGCCACATGGGCCAGCGCCGGTGGACGGCACAGCCTGGGGACAGTCCCGCCACGGCAGGCCCTACTGGGTGGCGCTGGACTTGAACTTGAGCAGCCGGGCCCGGCGGCCAGGGTGGGGGTCGGGGGCCGGAGAGCGCCAGGACGGCCTGTGGGGGGCGGCCCGCTTCCTGGGAGCCCCCTTACCGCAGTCGCGCTCGTCCGAGCCGTCCCGGCAGTCGGCGTCGCCGTCGCAGCGCCAGCTCGCGTGCACGCACTCGCCGCTGCCACAGTGGAACTCGTGGCGGGAGCAGGGCCCGCGGCCGGGCTGCGGGCTGGGGCGGGCGCCGCAGCGCGCCGGCCACTCGTCGGAGCCATCGTCGCAGTCCGGCTCGCCGTCGCAGGCCCACAGCGCGGGGACGCAGGAGGAGCTGTTGCACCGGAAGTGGGCGGGGCCGCAGGTGGACGGCGCGCACGAGGCCTCGTCCGAGCCGTCGGGGCAGTCCGGCTCCCCGTCGCAGGCGAACAGCCGGGAGATGCACGCGCCCTCGGTGCAGCGGAACTCGTCCTGGGAGCACGTCTTGGGCGCTGTGGGGGCGGGCGAGGGGTCAGCGCGGGGCGGGCCGGGGTCACGGCCCCCCCCGGCCCCCCACGCGGGCGGCCCCGGGCGCTCACCACAGCCCAGCTCGTCGGAGCCGTCCTCGCAGTCCTGCTGGCCGTCGCATTTCCAGTGCCCGGGGATGCAGCGGTTCAGGCGGCCGCCGCAGCTAAAGTCGTCGGACTTGCAGGTGAGAGACACTGCGGGGGGGGGGGGTGCACAGGGCGCGGCTCAGCCCCCCAGGCAAGGGGGGGACCCCAGAACCTCCCAGGAGGAGGGGCCCAGTCCCGCCAGGGGCCCAGTGGGTCCGACGCCCGCATCCCGCAGCAGAGAGCCCGGGTTCGAGCCCCGGCTGCTCCACTTCTGGTCCCGCTCCCTGCTGTGGCCTGGGAGAGCGGCGGAGGACCAGTCCCTGCGCCCACGCGTGGGAGGACTCACTGCAGGTCTGCTCCCACTCGTCCGAGCCGTCCTGACACTCGGAGCTGCCGTCACACACCCACTTGTAGGAGATACACTTCCCGTTCCGGCATTGGAACTCATTCCGGCCACACTTGTCCCCTGCTGCGGGAGAGACGATGGGGAGGGAGGGGTTCAGCACCACGCATGTGCCCTGGGCACACAGGGGCCGGCGCCGCCCCCAGAGGGGCGCCGGTTCGAGTCCTGGCTGCTCCACTTCCCACCCAGTTCCCTGCTGTGGCCTGGGAAAGCAGTGGACGACGGCCCCAGTGCCTGGGCCCCTGCACCTGCGCGGGAGACCCGGATGGAGCTCCTGGCTTTTTCCCAGCCCAGCCCTGGCCGTTGTGGGCATTTGGGGAGGACCCTCGCCACTCTGCCTGTCGGATACATAAGTCTTGGAATGCTTATTCCTTTGGGACAGAGGAAGACACACCACCCCCCAACGCCCAATCTGCTGGTTCTCACGCCCCCCTAACAACCCGGGCTGGGCCAAGGCTAACGCCAGGGCTCAATCCAGGCCTCCCACGTGGGGGGCAGGGACCCCGACACCCCCGCGCCGACTTCCTGTCTCCCGCGGCTGCAGGTGCGGCCCTTAGAGGCTAAGAGGTTGTTAAGACGGCTGGGCGCGGGCCCTGGGAATGGTCAGAACCCGCGCCACACAGCGGGGCCGCCCGCCCGAGGCCTGCAGCCCGCCACGGCCCTGGCTCCGCGCGTCGGCACACGGCCGGGTCCGAGTTCAGCCCTCGGCACTGTGAGTTCAGTAAGCTTTGGGGGTCCCCACCGAACACCTCAGAGCCCGCGGCAGAGGGGAGGCGCATGCGCACACCCAACATCGGGGTCTGGCTGGGGGAGCCGGCGCCGGCCGGTGTGTCCCCGTGGTGTCGGCTCTGGGTGGGTGGGTGGGGGTCCCGGAGGGGTGGTCTTTGAGAGGGAACGCGGGGCCGGAGGGTTTCTGCGGTTCGCTTCTGGGTGTCGGAGTTTGAGAACCCAGCCTCTACCTTCGGCTCTCACGCCGCGGCTTGGGGCGCAGTCCCCGGATGATGGATGACGTCAGGGATGATGGATGACGTCAGGGAGAGGCCCAGGGTGCTCCGGGCCTGTCCCCGAGCCCTGGCCTTGGCCTTGAACCTGCGCTGAGCGCGCAGGGATCCTGTCTGAGAAGCACCCCTGCCTAGATCAGCCCCTACGTTAGACTTGATTAGCCGCCTCTGGTTTACTTCCTTAACTGTCGCCACCTGCAGCTGTCCCGCATGGCGCCTGATGGCCATTTGACGGATTTGCGCGTGCGTGGGCCAGGGAGCCCTGGGGGTGGCGTTTCTGGGAGAGGGGGCCGCTCCCGGGCCCATCTGTCCGCCGATGGTTCGTTCTCCTGGCACCTGGCCGGAGGCTCGGCCCAGGTGTGGTCGGCGGGTGACATGGCCAGCCCCGGGATTCCGCCACTAACCGGAGCACTTGGCAGGTGGCTAAATCCACGGGCGCCTCGGTTTGTAAAATGGAGAGCGGTTTGTAAAATGGAGAGCGTGGCGAACGTGGAAAGGAAATGGAGCCCCGCCCACGACCTAGGTCTCACAGCCAGACAGGTGGGCGCTGGCCACGCCCGGGACGCCCGGGTCCGAGCCTGGCTAACTTCCGGCCAGTGCAGACCCTGGGAGGCCCGAGTGCCTGGGCCCCTGCCGCCCCTGTGGGAGCGGGGGGGCTGTTGGAAGCATTTGGGGGAGTGAACCAGCAATGGCAAAGCTCTCGCCGGCTGATGCTCGGAGTAAATCTGCCTTAATTAAGCAAGAACACAGGACGGAAGAGAAGCGGGTTTCGAAGTGGCCTGCGGTCAGCCGCAGGGGCGGATGTGCTCCCCAGCTCCCACCTGGGGGCCCCGCCCCGCCCCCTCGGGGTGACTCACAGCTGCCCAGACCAGAGGAGGAAGCGGCTGGGGTTCCCGGGCTCCCCCCAGTAAACAGGGAAGTTCAAGCAAGGGGACATGGGCAGTAAATCCTGGGGTGTCCCCAGCCTTGGGGGGCCATGCACCCGCAGCTGACCCCACGGAGAAGCACACGTGTTACTGCCAAGAGGGGGTGAGAGAGCGAGAGCAAGAGTGAGAGAGAGAAAGGTCATTCTCTGGTTCACTCCCCAAGGTGCCCGCAACAGCCAGGGCTGGGCCAGACCAAAGCCAGGAGCCCGGAGCTCCATCCGGGTCTCCCCCGTGGGTGGCGGGGGCCCAGGCACCCGGATGTGAGAGGTGGGTGTCCCCGGGCAGTGTCCTAACGCCTGCGCCTGGGGAGAATTCTCAAGCATTGCCTTGGCAGTGATGGGGGGGGGGGGCAGCCGCTCAGCTTGCGAACGGTGAGACACAGGGGTGGGGTGGGAGTGGGGGACGCCCCCTGCTGCTGTGGGCTGCCCGCCTGTGGCTAGCCTTGATGTCCCGGGCGGCGTCCCACTGCGCTGTCGCGGCCTTTGAGGGCCGGCAGGTGCTGTCAATATTTCTGGGAGCAGGTGTTTCGCTTGGGCCCCTGCCACCCACGGGGAGACCCGGATGGAGGTTCCTTGGTTCGACCTGGCCCAGCTGGGGCAGGGGTGGGCATTTGGGGAGTGAACAGATAGTGGAAGATCTCTCTCCCTCTCCCCCTCCCCTTTGCAAGTTATTACAGTAAATAAACTCAAGAAAACTTGCGTAAGCACTGTGCCTCCTCCCTTTAAGAAAACAAAACCAACAAAATGAAAAAAAAAAAATGACCTCGGGGAAGCTGCGCCCTTGGGTCCCTGCGGCCATGCGTGAGTGCCCCCAACAAGGTCATCGAAACACAAGCGGAAGCCTCGCTTCTGCTTCCCCCCACCACACGCAAATGAGGTGGTGAGCGCTGTCCAAGTTCTCTCTCCCAGGCTGCCCAGGGGAAGCGAACCATTTCCTGGAATGTGGACCCCTCCTCGCTACAGAAAGGGGGATGGGGGTGGGGGTGGCCCCCTCTCCCTGGCCCCCTCGGGTCCCCTGCTCTTGGGGGCAGGGGATGGCCACCATCTTGAGCTCATTGGATGATGGGAGGGTCCCAGAGGAAGGAAGCTGAGCCCCCCCCCCCCCACAGGATGGGCTCAAGTCCTCATCCCCCAAAGGAAGAAGTGGAGCAGGCAGTGGAAGACAAGTGACTGCGGGGTCCCTGCAGCCATCTGACGGACCCCAGTGCGGTCCCCAGTGGCTCCAAGCCCGGCGTCCGAGCTGGCCTCTAAGTAGCGAAAGGGACCATTGCGCCTCTGTCTGTCCACCAAGGGCTGGCCGCTCATGGAAGTCCGCAAAAACAAGCAGCAACCGAGGCGCGTCCCTAACACCAGCGATCGCCAGGGAGCGGCCCAAGCCGGGCCGAGCCTCTGAAGGGCAAGGCCACCGCGGGGAGCTGGGCCCGGTCCCCGCCTCGCCACGGCAGACCAAGGACGCGCGGGGCTGTTCCCGAGGCAACCGTGCAGCCTCCCAGGGCCGGGGCGACCTTGGCTTGGGGCGCGGCCGCGTGCTCGCGGGGCCGTTCGCCCACGCTTGCGAAAGCGGCCCTGGGAGCCCAGGCCCCGGCGCCTCCTTTGTGACAGGAGCCCTGGCCGGACAAGAGGCCGCCCCGGATTAGGCGCGGCCCGGCTTCCCGCACGCCCCGCCTCCCTCGCGCCTCTGCTTTCGTATTGGTCGAGGGGAGTGGCTCGAGGCTCGCCTGTTCGGACGGAGGCCAATGGGATCCTGGGGGCGGGGCCGAGGGGCGGGGCGGGAGGCAGTGGCCTTGGGCATGGTTGCACGCGAGGGGCGCCCAGCCCCTGGGAGGTGTCGGTGTCCCCCGAGCGCACAAAGCCGCAGTGGCGCACAAAGCCGCAGTGGCCACGGTGGTAGCCCCTGCTTTTGGGGGGGAGGCCCCAGAGAAAGCCCGCGGGGACCTCCAAGCTGTGCATCGGGCCCTCGAGTCGCTTTTACTCCCATGATGACTGATGGTGGGGTTGGGGGGGAGTGGAGGTCCCCGCATCCCGCCCCAAGGGAGACCTGGAAGCCCGCACCCCGCGGGGTCCGGGAGGGCGAGCTGTCCCTGTTTGCTGTCAAGTCCGCAGACTCCGCCAAACCCTCGCACCCTTGGCCGCGCGCTCTGCAGCCCGTGGGGAAGGGCCTCCGGCCACCTTCCCCCGAGTGGTCCCCACCCACCCACAGAGAACTCAGCCCTCATCCCTCGCTGTCCGCGCCCCCATGAGTGACCAGGGCGGCTCCGGTGGGCCGGCAGAGCCCGGAGCAAGCCTTACCTGCAGCCCCGGCAGCGGCGGCCAGGAGCAGGCCGAGGACCCAGCGCGCCGTCCTCATCGTGGGAACCGCCTCCGTCAGTGCCGCTCCGGGACCCGCAGCCTAGCCGTAGCGTGCGTGCGTGCGGGCGGTCGGGCTTCGAGGAGTGCACGCGGGGCCGGAGGCATTGCCAGCCTTTCTAGGCGAGCCGGCTAGGGGCGGGGCTCGCGGTGGGGTGATGTTCAAAAACCTTCACCTCACTGCCCGGGGAGGAGCTTGGCAGTTTAACCCCTGCCGGCCCGGGGTCCAGCCCTGGAATTTGGATCCATTCCCAGCCCCAGTGAAACTCGCCCGGAATCCCACCCCCCCCAATGGACAGCTTTCCCCTAAGGGACTCCTGTCTATTTGACTTCCTAAGGTCTGTGTGTAGTTATTTTCCCCCTGCAGGCTTACTTGGATACAGTTTTTAAATCATTCTAAACCACCTTCAAAACAGTGGCGGGAGAGAGAATTGTGCACAGCCCCCACCCCGCCCCCCGATTATTTTGTTTTGTGCGACTCCAAGCAAAAACATTTCCAAAATCGATTCAGCCACTCCCCGAAGTCCGGCCAGACTGACCCCGCGAGGTCGGGAGCCGACAGAGGCTTGGCCAAGCCAAGTCAAAACAAAACAGGACTCCAGCAGGCGGCCAGGTGGTCGGGAGTCCCGGAGCCCATCCCCAGCCCGGAGTGGCTTTAGGGGGCCCACGGGGTGGCCAGGGGCCCCCCGTGTCAAAAAGACACGAGTGAGAAAGGCGCCTGCACCCCGGGAGGGGTCTGGCTGTCTCAGGGCAGGGGGGGGGGTCCCCAGGAGTGGACTGAAGCCCCCTGGGAGTTTGCAAACCCCCAGGGGCGGGGCGGGGGAGGAGTCCCCTGGGACCCTGGGAAGGGGGCGGCTCCTGACCTGCAGGAGGCTAATTGTCCATGAGGGGGCTACCAGGACCACCCAGGATGGGGAAGGTTCCCCAGCCTTGTCACTCAGGTGAGCTCCCGCCAGCTCCAGGGCCAGGGCCCACCGAGGCGATAGCAAGCGCCCGGCAAGGTTTGGTGTTCTTGTTCCTTTTAAAGATTGATTTAAGAGGTAGAGGGGAGAGACACAGTGCTCTGGTTCACTCCCCAGATGGACGCAATGGCCGGGGTGGGACCAGGTCGAAGCCAGGAGCCTGGAGCTCCATCCGGGTCTCCCGGGTGGGTGGCGGGGGCCCAGGCACTTGGGCGGTCACTGCCGCCTCCCAGCCGCATCAGCAGGGGGCTGGAGCAGGACAGCTGGGACTGCAACAGTCCAGGGCACCAGCAGCAGGCTGGAACTGGAGCCAGAGCCGGGACTCGAACCCAGGCCCTCTGGGAGGGGATACGGGTGTCGCAAGCCGCACCAGAGGCGCCGTGCCAGGTGTGCGCCCTCCACTGCTCGCCTCCCCCGCCCACCTGGCAACAGGGAGGGACCTGGCCTAGACTGTCCCCAGAGCTGGAGGCAGGGCAGGCGGCGACAAGGCCACAGTCAAAGCGGCTCTTGTCCCTACACCTGGGCAGGCGTGGCCACCAGGAGGGCAAGTCGCCAACTTCCTGGACCTGGGTGTGGGGGGGGGGGGAGAGAAGGAGAGAGAGAGATCGGTCTCTTGGTCTCCCATCTGCTGGTTCACTCCCCACCTGGCCTCAACAGCCGGAGCTGGGCCAAGCCAAAACCAGGAGCCAGGAGCTCCATCCGGGTCTCCCACACAGGTGCAGGGACTCAAGCACGTGGGCCATCCTCCACTGCTTTCCCAGGCCACAGCAGGGAGCTGGATGGGAAGTGGAGCAGCCGAACTGGTGTCCGTGGGATGCCGGCTTCACCTGCCACAGCGCCGGCCCCGCCTCCACCTCTGATCCAGCTCCCAGCTAAGGCCAGGGAAGCAGCAGAGGACAGTCTCCCCGCCCCCCACGCGGGAGCCCCCCAAGGAGCTCCCGGCTCCTGGCTTCCGCCCGGCCCAGCCCTGGCCATTGTGGCCATCTGGGGAGAGAACCAACAGCGGATGGATTTTTCTGAATGTCTCCCTCTTCCCTCAGGAACTCTGCCTTTCAAAGAAATGTCTTTAAAGAGTGTTTATTTTCCTTTGGTGCCACATGTTGAAACCCGTGCATAGGTTTTTTTTTTTTTTTTTTAAACATTTATTTATTTATTTGAAAGAGTTACAGAGAGAGAGTTCCCATCCCCGTGGCATGCCCTTTGTCCTGGCCCGGGGGCGGTTCTGAGGATTCGCTGTCACCACTCCCAGCCGCGCAGTCCTGGGGGGCTCCCTGGAAGCGTCCTGAACACCTCATCCGGCTTCGCCGGGGGCTTCCCTCCCGCCTGACCATCACAGCTTTTTTTCCCTCCTTTTTCTTTTTTAACTTTTTAATTTATTTATTTCAAAGAGTTACACAGAGAGAGGGGAGGCAGAGAGAAAGCGTTAGAGAATTAGAGAAAGAGAGGTCTTCCATCCGCTGGTTCAGTCCCCAGATGGCCTCAACGGCCGGAGCTGCGCCGATCCGAAGCCAGGAGCCAGGAGCTTCTTCTGGGTCTCTCACACTGGTGCAGGGCCCCAAGCACGTGGGCCATCCTCCACTGCTTTCCCAGGCCACAGCAGAGAGCTGGATGGGAAGTGGAGCAGGCGGGACTGCGCCCGCGTGGAATGCTGGCGCTGCAGGCGGCGGCCCTCTGAGGTCTTTATTTGAATAATGCACCTGGTGGGCGCCTCCCCCCCCCTCCTCCTCGCCTGCAGCTGCCTCCCTGCCTCACCAGACACGCTCACCTCAGAACCGGTCTGGCCCCCAGGAGCTTGGCTTTGGACAGAGGCCAGCGCGGCAGCTGGGGCCCGGCCTTTGGCCCTGGCGTCAGCGGCGGCGGGCAGGGAGATGCAGGGCTGCCAGGCCCTCCACGGGAGGGCGGGTGAGGACACGCTCTGAGCAAGGGCGGCCAGCGGCCGGGTGCGGGCAGCCCTCCTGGCTTGGATCTCCTGCACCGGCTGCGGTACAGCCTGCGAGGGGTTCATTAAGCGAAAGAGAAATGGGGCGGGGAGCGGGGGGACAGGCGTTAAGACGCCCAAGTCCAACATCAGAGAGCCCAAGTTTGCCGCCCGGCGCTGGCTCCTGACCCCAGCCTCTGGCCAACGCAGGCTCTGGGAGGCAGTGGGCCAAGGCCTTGGGTCCCTGTTACCCATGCGGAGACCCGGATGGAGCTCCCGGCTCCTGGCTTCAGCCCCGGCCACCCCCTGGCCACCGTGGGTACTGCAGGAAGCAGGGGTGGGCGTTCTCTCTCTACCTCACCAGTCAATGAATACATTTGTTAGAAAAAGTTCCTGGAAAGATGGAATGATTTTTTAAAGATCAGAGTTAGAGAGATTTTTTAAAGTCAGAGTTAGAGAGAGAGAGAGAGGTCGGTCTTCCATCCGCTGGTTCACTCCCCAAATGGCCGCAATGGCTGGAGCTGCACTGATCTGAAGCCAGGAGCCAGGAGCTCCATCCGGGTCTCCCATGCAGGTGCAGGGGCCCAAGGACTTGTGCCATCTTCTACTGCTTTCCCAGGCTACAGCCGAGAGCTGGATGGGAAGTGGAGCAGCCGGGACTCAAACCGGCGTCCCTGTAGGATGTCGGCCCTGCAGGCAGTGGCTTTACCTGCTTCACCACAGTGCCGGCCCCCTTCCTTTTATTTTTTTTAATATATGTAATTGTACATATGATAATATTTGACAAAGTAAAAATTAATGAAGGGGCTGATGCCATGGCATAGTGGGTAAAACCACCACCTTCAATGTTGCCATCCCATATGCGGAAATAATAAATTTAAAGAAAAAAACTTTGGGGAAATAAAAATTAGATGGGATCATAAAAAGACAAAGACTGGGGCCAGCGCCGTGGCTCACTTGGCTAATCCTCTGCCTGCGGCGCCAGCATCCCATAAGGGCACCAGTTCTAGTTCTGGCTGCTCCTTTTCCAGTCCAGCTCCCTGCTGGTGGCCCGGGAGGGCAGTGGAGGATGGCCCAGGTGCTTGGGCCCTGCACCCGCGTGGGGGACCCGGATGGAGCTCCTGGCTTCAACTTGGTTTAGCCCTGGGCAGGGAACCAGCAGATGGAAGACACCCCCACCCCCCGTAATGCTTTCAATAAATGAATGGATCTTTAAAGAGACAGCGGGCTGGGTCATGGCACTGACTGCTGAACTCTCGGGGCCGCGTATTTGGCTACGACGAGAAAGCGAGAAGGGAGGGCGTGGAAAAGTCGAGCCTGGGAGCCCCTCCCAGTCACCTGGTCGGCCTCGGCTCCTGCCGCTTGCCTGCGTCAGCAGTGACGAGGGCGCGAGCCCCAGGACCTCGGGGTCAGTGCCAAGGGCATCAGGGCCTTCCTCTCGCTGTCCAGCCGACCTCCCCTGGCTGCCAGGAACCCACAGGAATCCAAGGAGAAAGGCCCGTCAGAGGCCCCTGTGGGCGCCAGCCCTCTGCCGCTGCCCCCACACACAGCCCTGGCCTTGGCCTTGGTCTTGGCGGGGCTGTCCCGGCCACCTGCATGCATGCACTGGAGGTTTTCATCTTCTTGATTTAAAATCAAGATTAATGTTTATTTATTTGAAAGGCAGAGTTAGAGAGAGAGAGAGAGAGAGAGGTCTTGTGTCTGCTGGTTCACTCCCCAAGTGGCCACAGCAGCCAGGGCTGGGCCAGACCAAAGTCAGGAGCCAAGAGCTTCTTCCGGGTGTCGCCCATGAGTGGCAGGGGCCGGAGCAGTTGGGCCGTCTTCTGCTGCTTTCCCAGGCGCATCAGCAGGGAGCTGGATCGGAAGCGGAGCCGCCGAGGTCGGTAGGGGGCACCAGTGCCGCAGGAGGCAGCTTCACCCACTGTGTCCCTGCCCTTTGAAACATTTACGCATTTGAAAGACAGAGAGGGATCTCCCATCCGCGGGTGGGTCCACTCCCCAGATGCCCACAACAGCTGGAGCAGGGCCAGGCAGGGTGAAGCCAGGAGCCTGGCGCCCGGCCCGGGTCTCCCCGAAGGCGGTGGCAGGGGCCCGGGCGTGGCCTTCCCAGGGTGCGCGGGAGCAGAGCTGGGACTGGCCCGGTCTGCAGCAGCAGGGCTCCCGACTGGCTTCCCCGCCAGGCCCCGGGGGTCCGGGCCCTGGGGCGCAGGCGCACACCTGACTCCAGGCGCGCTGTCTGAGGAGTGGCCGCCAGGTCATGTGAGAATTCTCTGCTTCGTGTTTTTGAAGACCTGCACTATCTCCTGTTCTTGTTCTTTTTTTTCTTTTTTTTTTTTTAAATTACTTTATTTGAAAGCGTTAGAGAGGTAGAGAGACAGAGAGGTCTTCCATCTGCTGGTTCACTCCCCAAATGACCGCAATGGCTGGAGCTGGGCAGACCCGAAGCCAGGAGCCAGGAGCTCCATCCGGGTCTCCCACGCGGGTGCAGGGGCCCTGGGACTTGGGCTGTCCTCCACTGCTTTCCCAGGCCACAGCAGGGAGCTGGACTGGAGTGGAGCCCCCGGGGCTGGAAGCCTCACAGGTGTGTTGGCTGCGCCCCGGCAGGCCCTGGTCTTGTTTGTGGAATCCTGGGCTTCGTGGCCTTCTTTCCTGGAGCTGGCCCTCGGCCTGTGGTCTAGACGTCAAGGCAGCTGTGTCCCACGCCCGGCTCCCTGCCTACGCGCACCTGGGAGGCAGCAGGTGGTGGCTGGGTCGCTGGGCCCCTGGCACCCACCTGGGGGACCCAGCTGGAGCTCCCGGCTCGCTGCGCAGCCCTGGCCCTGGTGGCCCCTGGGGGATGGGCCATGGGTGGGAACACTGGCTCTCAAATAAATCTAGAATGTTCCCGGGCGCCCTGCTCACTTCTCAGCAATGAATCCTCGCAGGAGCCGTGCCGTGGGCCCCTGCGCTGGCTGAGGGCCCCACTCCAGGCGTGGCAAGGCGGCCTGCGTTTCTGGGGCCCCTGGGAGGCCAGGCGCTGCGTCCCAGCACCCAGGTCCTCTTCCTGTCACCTGCAGGCTGGGCCTCCCACTCCTGGGACCCCTCCTAGCCCCCAACCCGGGACTGGGACCAGGCCTCCCACCCTCTCTCCCTTCTGGCCAATCGCAAGGGGCTGGCCACATGACCCAGGACTGGCCCATTAGACTGGGCCACACCCAGTCTTTGTGATTGGTTCAGGGGTGGGCATGTGACTCAAGCCAGCCAATGAAATTGCGCGCTCTGCGGTTCGGGTAATGTAGTCCCAGGATGGAGAAGTCGTCCAGGGGGCTGTGAGCGGGTGCGTGGGAGCCCCCTGTGACCGCGCAGCACGCGGGTACAGCCCTGGGGGGCAGGGCCCGGGTCTCCTCCGCCTTGGCTTCCCCAGGGCTCAGTGACCCGCAGGTGAACGAGTGAATGAGTGAATGAATGAATGGCTTATGCAGCCCTTCCTTGAGTGAACCAAATAAACCTGAAAGTCGATAAAAATGCCAAAGCTGGGGCGGCAGGGGAGGCTCCGAGGCGCCGCCTCCCTGGGCGGCCGCCGCCTGGGCCACCGGCATCAGCATCGCGGAGCAGCAACCACTCCCGATGCAGCTCCCTGCTGTGGCCTGGGAGGGCAGTGGAGGATGCCCAAGTCCTTGGGCCCTGCACCCATGTGGGAGACCCGGATGGAGCTCCTGATTGGCGCAGCTCCGGCTGTTGCGGCCAATTGGGGCGTGAACCAGCGGATGGAAGTCTCTATGTCACTCTTTCAAATAAATAATCTTGAAAATTTTTTGACAGACAGAGCCAGCTCTCCCAGCTGCTGGTCACTCCCCAAATGGCTGGAGCAGCCTGGGCTGGACCTGGCACAGCCGGGAGCCGGGAGCTCCACCCAGGCCTCCTCTGTGTGACAGGAGCCCTAGCAGTCCTCCGCTGTCTCCAGACCACAGCAGGGAGCTGGGTTGGAAGTGGAGCAGCCAGGACTCGAACCAGCGACCCTATGGAATGCCGGTATGCAGGCGCAGGCCCCAGCAAACCTTTTGAGGGAGACCCGCGGTTGCCTCCAGGCTCAGCTTGTGGGGGCGGGGGCAGGGTGGAGCACGTGCCGTGGCCGGGCTTGTGGCTCCTTGAGCCGCAGTTTCCTGTGGGGTGTGGGAAGGCTGAGGTCCCTGCCCCGCCCTCCCACCGTGGGTGTCACGTGAGTGACGGGCCGAGCGGAGCTGCAGTGCCCAGGCGTGTGCGGGGCGGGGCTGGAGGCCGGGAGAGCCTGGGGGGGCCGGGGGTGACCGGTGACTTGTGCTGTGGGCCAGGGCCAGCTGTGGGGAGGACCCAGGGGTGCTCATCCTGTCGCTCTCGTGAGCTGGGCGGTGCCTTTCAGTGTGAATTCTCTGGACACTATCGGGGACATCAGAAGCCAGAAGCCAGCTCTTGCGGGGACAGGCACGGGTGCGGAGCGGGGAAGCGGCCCCTGGCCCCTCCCTGCCTGCTGGACCCTCTGCTGCAGTCGGGTGTGGTGTGCCTGGAGCACACGCTGCCGGAGCTCTCTCTAAACATCTGCCACGGGACGAGCTACAGAGCAGCTTCTGGACTCCCGTGCGCGCCGAAGCCCCCTTCTCGCTGGCTGGGTCAGGGCGGCCAGGGCTTCTGCCCACCTCGTGTTCTGAGGGGCTTCTCCCCTACTTGGGTCTTGGCTCTCGTGGTTTCCACAGCCAGAACACCGCGGGAGGGGCTTGGCTGGGTGCTCCTGGCGTGGGGTGGGTGTGGTGGGTGCCTGAGGCCCTCCCCGCTGTCCCCCCCCCGCACCCGGCACCCCTTCACTGGGGGCTCCGGGCCCTCCCCGCTGTCCCCCCCCCGCACCCGGCACCCCTGCACTGCGGGCTCCGTCTGCGGGCTCCGTCTGGGGGCTCTGGGCCCTCAGAAACGGCTGTGATCTTGGGGGGCTGCCCCCCAAGATGGCGGCCTCGAGTGAAGCTGTGGGCCAGCGCCACTGTCGCCTCTCCGCACTGTGTTCCTGGCGCGCCCAGCCCCGCCCAAACTCAGCGCCTTGACTTGGGGAGAAGGTTCTAGAAGACCACGTGGGCTGAGCGATGCAGGACCCGGTTCCAGTCTAAGCCGCCCTGCTGAGGCCCCACTGCCCCCACACTCGGCTCGGCTCCGTCTCTGGGCCCCCTTGTGACGCCTGTGAGACGGGAATGAGCCCCCCGCCCAGGCCCCAGGCCCGAGGGCTGGGCATCGGCAGCAGGGCAGCGAGCCAGGGGAAGTGGGACCCGGCCGCCCAGCCGGCCCGGCGCCGGAGCAAAGGCCGGGAGAGCAGCCGGCATCCACCCGAGAGCCCAGCTGCTGCTCCGGGCCCTGGGGTTAAGGTCAGTGCCCGAAGCCCGATCTCTGCCCCTGCCCGCGTGTCCCCGCGTCCCCGTGGACGCCCGTCGGACCGGGCATCCGCCTTAGCGGTCACGTGGGAAGAAAGGTGACGCTGCCCTCAGGCCACCCAGCCTCCAAGGGGCAGGGCAAGGCTGAGGCCCCGACAGCCAATGGGGCAGGGAGGCCTGCGCCACGCCCGTCCCCACAGTGGCGTGTGGCCAGTGGGTGAGGTGAGGCTAGGCTGGGCTGGGCCCTCCTCCCGCCTTGTCTCCTTGCCAACAGCTGGGAAGTGCACTGGACACAAGGGGCCACGGCAGCCATGTTGGCCCATGAGGCACAGGGGGATGGAGGTGTGGTGTGTGGTGCTGCTAGCCGAACCGGCGGCACCGGCTCCAGGCCTGAGAGGGGACAGAGCTGGCCCAGCGCCGGCATGGGCGCTGTACACGCCCGGAACCACGGGGCTGCCAGTCCCCGCTACGGCAGGGCAAACACGTCCTGAATGAAGGCCCGGCTCTGTGCACGGAGACCAGGGCCCGGCGCCGGGCGTGGGGCAGCCAGGGAGTCCCAGGCAGGGGCGGGCCCCCGAGGCCGGCGGGCGGACAGAGGCGGCGGCTGTGGTTGGTTTAATTTATTACCGTCTGACATCCAGTGACACCGACATGGCCCCCGGGCGGGCGAGAGTGACCTGTCCGTGAGTACAGTGCGAGGCGCGGGGCGGGCATGCATCCACGCCTGCGCAGGCGCCCCGCGGCGGCTCCGCGTGCACACGTCTACCAGGGCGGGGTCTACGTCTGCTGCTACCCGACTGCTAAGGGCTACTCCGGCTCGCTCGGCCGGCCTGGAATGTGGGCTCAGTCCTCCTCGCTGCCACTTCCCGAGCGGTCCTGCGGGAGAGCGCGGGGGAGGAGTCATGTGGGCCGGGTCCCCGCTGTCCCCCACCCCGGACCCGGCACCCCTGCACTGCGGGCTCCGTCTGGGGGCTCTGGGCCCTCCATGTAGTACCCTCCACACCCCTGCACTGGGGCTCTGGGCCCTCCTGTGGTGCCCCCACCCCTGCACTGGGGGCTCCGGGCCCTCCCTGTAGTACCCTCCACACCCCTGCACTGGGGCTCTGGGCCCTCCTGTGGTGTCCCCACCCCTGCACTGGGGGCTCCGTCTGGGGGCTCTGGGCCCTCCCTGTAGTACCCTCCACACCCCTGCACTGGGGCTCTGGGCCCTCCTGTGGTGTCCCCACCCCTGCACTGGGGGCTCCGTCTGGGGGCTCCTGGGGGAAGCGGTGCGGACCCCGCCCCCGGCCTGGCAGCGCTCCCCGAGCAGCCGCAAACCCCCGCCCCCAGGCAGCTGCCCCGCACCCCCAGGGCCCAGAGGGCGCCCCGGCGGAGGGCAGGTGGCCCCACTCACCTCCTCCTGCTCCTCCTCACTGTCGTCGTCGCTGACGACCGGCTTGGCCCGGGACCCGCGGCTGGGGCGCCGACGCCCCCCCTTCAGCCGGTCCTGCGCCTTCTCCTTGCGGCCGAGCTTGATCTTCACCTTGACCGAGCGGGCTGCGGGCGGCCGGAAACGGCGCTGAGCGTGGGCCCCCGCCCGCCCCACCCCGCCCGCGAGGCTGCGCGCAGGCCCCTCGACTCCCCGGGGACTCACACTCGGACTCGGAGCCTTCCTCCTCGCCCTCCTCCTCCTCCTCGCTCTCCTCGCCCTCACTGTCGTCTTCCTTCTCAATTTTCTGCCGCACGCTCGTGAAGACGGACTGCAGGACGATGGAGTCCTCGTAGATCTGGGGGCGGAGGGGGCGTCAGGGGGCGGGGCTTCCTGTGCAGCCCCCCCCCCCCCCCGCCCGGGGAGCAGGGCGGCCGCCTCACCAGGGAGCCCTCGAGGTTGAAGGTCTGCGCGTTCTGGCAGAGCAACAGCACGTCCTTCTCCAGGTCGCCCAGGCTGCGGTACTTGTGGCTGCGGATGCGCTCCTGCGGGAGGGGCGGGGCCGGGCGGCTCAGCAAGGCCCCGCCCCACCTGGTCCATGACCCCGCCCAGCCCCGCCCCCGCCGCCTGCGTTACCTTTATCTTCTTGAAGTCCACGGGCTTGCGGATGAGCTCATAGTACTCCGGCAGCTCCTTCCGGGAGGGCAGCTGGATGAAGACCTCGCTGAGCTGCCGTCCACTGCTACTGCAAGGCAAGGACACGGCCGTCACTCCCGGGCCCCGCCGGCCCAGGGGTCCAGTAGACCCGGCTTCCTTCTGGGAGCTTCCCGGGAGGGAACCGCGCAGGGCTCCCCGCACGGCTGAGGCCGGGGGCCGGCGGCACCGGGAGCCCGTGACCCCGCTTCAGGAACCAGGCGCCGGCTGCGGCCGCCCTCGCTGGGAGGCCGCCCTCGCCGGGAGGCCGCCCTCGCCGGGGCCCCGGGGGCCCCGGTTCCCTCTGCCGTCTCAAGGGACAGGCGCTCCCACTCCTCACGGCTCCACACGCCCTGGCTGTGGCTCCCCCGGTCGGGCCCCGGAGACGGCGGCTGCACACACCAGCCAGGCCGTGTCACCTGCACCTGCTTCCCTGTCTCTTCTAGAAGGTTCCAGAGGACAGACCCGCTGCAGGCCTGCGTGCCCCCGTTCTCACAGCCATCCTGGAGAACGCTGCGAGGACACAAGGGCGTCAGCCTGGCCCCGGGGCGCCGACATCGCGTCAGGAAGCAGCGATGCACCTGCCGGCCGTCTTGGCAGGACCCCAGGTGTTTCTGTAATTCCTGGAGACCTTGACCAAAGTCCTCCATGGGAGGGATCCTTGGCCTCCGCCACAGCGCCAGCGTCCTGCTGGGCCAGGTGCAACGTCGCTCCCCTGTGCACGTGGGACCGCGCCAGCCCACCAGGCCTCTCCAGCTATGGCTTTGGTCCCTGTGGGGGCCACCAGGCACAGGCAGGAGCAGACATGGGCTGTGGGGGACTCGACGCTCCTCTACCTGGGGACACCCCACCCGCAGCGCCGGGAGCCCATCGCGTGCTGCCCAAGCACGGACCCGTAGTCGTGCCCTGGTGCCACAGCTCCGTCCCACATGCCCTCACGGCTGTGTAGCCTGTCTTGTGCCTCCACTTCAGGCCGCCTCGGTGAACAGAGGCGCCCGCTGTGCTCTCAACGGCGTCCCGAGAAGCCCAGAGCAGGCCTGGCTCCAGACCCACGGCAGGAGCCCTCCCCCGGCGGCTGGCACACGCGTGTGTGGGTGTGCGGTAGAGAACACGCTGACTCTCACAGGAAGTGAATGGAAACTTCCCCAGGAACCTCGATGCCACCGCCAGCAGCCGTCACCGGCGCCCTGCAGCCTCCACACGCCTGGGACACACTACTGCAGCCGCCCCAGCCTAACACGCCCGCCTCACACCACGGCCCAAGACACAGTTCCCTGTCGCTGGTTCATCCCCAAGTGCCACAGCGGCTGGGGCCGAAGCCAGGAACTCAAAATGGAGTTCCTCTTTGAGTGCTGGGGACCCAACAACCAAGAGCCATCCCACAGCCTCCCAGGGTGCACACGGTCAGGAAGCTGGAGTCTGAGCGGGGAGGGGAACCCCGGCTCACCACCGTGGGGGGGCCTCACCTCCAGGCCCCGTGTCCGCCCCCACAGGGCTCACTGTGGGGTTTCATGAAGGCAAACCAGGAAGTGAGCGTGACGCTGTCACCAAAGGTTTAGGAAACCCGGTGCTGGCGCCGGCCTCCCCTCCCCACTGCTGTGGGACGTGGGATTTTTTTTTTTTTTTTTTTTTTTGACAGGCAGAGTGGACAGTGAGAGAGAGAGAGAGAGAGAGAGAGAAAGGTCTTCCTTTTGCCGTTGGTTCACCCTCCACTGGCTGCCGCGGCCGGCACGCTGCGGCCAGTGCACCGCGCTGATCCGAACAGGAGCCAGGTACTTCTCCTGGTCTCCCATGGGGTGCAGGGCCCAAGCACCTGGGCCATCCTCCACTGTACTCCCTGGCCACAGCAGAGAGCTGGCCTGGAAGAAAAGCAACCGGGACAGAATCCGGCGCCCCGACCGGGACTAGAACCCGGTGTGCCGGCGCTGCAAGGCGGAGGATTAGCCTAGTGAGCCGCAGCGCCGGCCGGGACGTGGGATTCTGAGCACAGGTCATGGCCGGGGTGTGGCAGTGGGGACAATGCCTGTCCACGATGGAGACCTGAGTATGTGACAAGGCCACGGCCGGTCTTCAGGGCCAGGGAGGGCCCAGACTTCAGGTGGCACGGCCGGGGCGGGGGCCCAGCAGCCTGCAGACTGCTTCCTGGGGGGAATGGGTCAGGCCGGGCCCTGCTGTCACCACCACAGCTCTCCCCTCCCCCCTCTCTGGCGAGGTGCGTCTACTCCATGTGGGCCCACCGAGGATCTGTGCCGTGTTGGAGCACAGGGTGGACAAGCTTCCCCGCAGCGGTGTGGCCATGTCCCCGGGGCGGTAACTGTACGCGGATCCTCCCCGGCTCTCCTGAGTCTTGCGGTGTGACTCCTGCTACCGCCTGACGCCGTCTGCCACCGCCAGGGACGTTTCTTTGCCGTCCCCTTGGCAGACAAATGCGTGGCCTCACCAGGGCGCTGGCCTCCCCCGGGGCCTGGAGGCAGAGTGCAAGGCGGGCAGTGAAGGCCACGCCCACGCTGTGCGGGGCCCACAGATGAGGGGCGCTGCGGCCAGGGACGGACGGAGTCCGTGTCACAGGGAGCGCAGCATCGGCCAGCCAGCCGCAGGGGGGCTCGGGCCCTCAGCCGCTGGACCAGGGCGGGCCCTTCCTGCTGCAGGCACAGCTCATGGCTGGGGCTCCAGGGGAGGTCCCGGGCCGGCTTCCAGGGCCTCCCGCCTGCCCCCTTCCCCGGGACCCGTCCCCTGGAGAGCGCTGCTGCTCACGTCTCAGCGGGGAGGCTGTGACGCCCCGCAAACACGCCTCTCCCCACGCAGGCTGCAGCCTGGGGCAGAGGCCCGCAGGCCCAGCTAACCCCGCTGGTTCTGAGGGGCAGCTCTGTCCCCTGGCTGCCAGCAGCCTGTTCCACACCCGGGCCCGGGCTGGGCCCGAGCACAGGGGCAGAGCGTCCCCGGGGCAGTCCCCCTGGCCGACGTCCACCCTGTCCCCCTGTCCCCTGTCCCTTCCGGCGGTCACGCTGCTCTTGCACCCTCCGGGACACACCGGGGACATGGTCCAGGACACGCAGGTGCTGCCTTGGCTTCTCGCGGCCCAGGGACCAAGAGGCCACCTGGCAGCACAGACAGCCCTGGCCCAGAGCCCGAGCTGACCTCTGACCTCTGGGAAAGGAGCCCCTCCTCCCAGCTCAACGCCCGGACGCCAAGCCCCCCCCCCCCCCCCGGCTGGCAGAACACTGAGCCAGCGCTGCCCGCGGTTCCGACGGCGGAGGAACCAGGCGCTGTCGCCATGACCTGGGTCACTCGGCCGTGACACTGGGGTGACTGGGGCAAGGTTGGGGGGGTCGTGGGGACAGGCTCCAGCACGGCCTCGTTTCCCTTCAGTCTCCAGTCAGCCGAGCTCCCAGGGCCCTCGCAGCCCTGCAGGAATGATCGGGTCCCCGCCGCAGCTTCCCGGCGTCACGGCGCACACACACACGGCAACAGTCGGACCTGCCCACCACTCTCCAGGCCAGGCCACATCCCACACTGGAGCGCCCGCCTGGGTCCGATTTCTGACTCCAGCCTCCACACTCTCCAGGCCAGGCCACATCCCACACTGGAGCCCCCGCCTGGGTCAGATTTCTGACTCCAGCCTCCACACTCTCCAGGCCAGGCCACATCCCACACTGGAGCGCCCGCCTGGGTCCAATTTCTGACTCCAGCCTCCACACTCTCCAGGCCAGGCCACATCCCACACTGGAGCGCCCGCCTGGGTCCGATTTCTGACTCCTGCTCCTGCTCGCGCGCCCTGGGAGGCAGCAGTGACGGCTCGGGTGCTGGGTCCCTGCCACCCACGGGGGAGACCCGGATGGAGCTCTGGGCTCCTGGCTTCGGCTGTTGCGGGTATCTGGAGGGCTGCCTGCCGCACTCGTGTGCAGCGTGCCTGGCGCGCCTGGTCTCGGCTCCCACGGCACAGGTGGGTCTGACTCTGAGGGTGCTTCTGCAGCCAGTCTCAGGATGATGGAGACAAGGGACAGATGGCGTGGCTCCCCCCGAGAATCCTGAGGGCCGCATGCAGTACTCCCAGGTGTCCCTGGTCAGGAAGCGCAGCGTGGCGTCACGCAGGCGCGCCTCAGGTCAGCACGCGGTGCCCTCGCTGGAGGGAACTGGAGCACACAGGAGGTGGGTGCGTGCCGGCAGCCGCCGCCTTTCGGATGTAAGGTCCGTCAGCTGTAGGAGTCCACTTCCACGGGGCTGAACGGCACAGAGAGGCCACCATGGACAGACGCTTCGGGTCATTACGGCCGGAGCCGCCGTGGAGGTGCTGGTGCGGGTCTTGTGCAGGGTGGGCGTGTTACACACTCGCTGGGGTGGACGAGAGGCCTCCAGAGATGTTCAAAGGAGGGGCCAGCAACGTGGCCTAGCGGGGTAATGGGCGCCGGCCGGAGTCCCGGCGGCTCCACTGCCAATCCGGCTCAGACCCGGATGGAGTTCTGGGCTCCTGGCTGTTGTGGCTGTCTGGGGAGGGGACCAGGGGAAGGAAGATCTGTCTCCCCACCTCTGACTCTCTCATCAAAAAGCACGAGAAGTTTATTCTGGCGCAAACACACGCTGACAGCGCTGCAGTTTTTGATAACACACGTTTTCCATGACGCTTTGGAAGATCTTCTGTAAGCTCGGATTTCACAACTTTTGCACCAAATAATCTTCTGATTTCGCTTTCTGCGAGCCCTTGTCTGTCTGGTCTTGGGGCACCGAGGAGCCGCTAGGAGGCCGGGCACCCCAACAAGCAGGTGGGGCCGCCTGCCCCCTGTCCCTGCAGCGCCTGCGCTGGCTTCAGCGGGCACTTCCTGGCGCTCCTCCCACACGGACTGGCCCTGCCTGGGCTGTGGCAGGAGCCGCCCACGAACAGGGCCCTGGTCTCTGGTGGACACACGTGACTACGTTGCCTCACCCACCCTTCACGAGTGGTCAGTGGCTTCCCTGTCCAGTTGAGGAGACTGCTGCTGCCAAGGCTGGGGGGGCTCGCGCCCACGCCCCTGCAGAAGCCGAGGCCGGGGAGGCTCGCGCCCACGCCCACGCCCCTGCACTCTGGCCGTCCATGTTTGCCAGCGGCGACTCCTGAGCTCCCGCACGCAGAGCTCACAGCCACACAGGCTCCCTGAAGGCCACCCTCACCCCTCCTCACCACAGTCATTTTTAAAATGTACTTATTTGAAAGGCAGGGAGAGAGAGAACTCTCCATTCTCTGGTTCACTCTCCAGATGCCCGCAACGGCAGGGCTGAGCCAGGCTGAGGCCAGGCCTCCATCCAGGTCTCCCGCAGGGTGCGGGCTATCTGCTGCCTCCCGGAGTGCGCATGCGCAGGGTGCAGGGCGGGCCCTCTGACCGTGCCGCGGCCCCCAGCGGGCACAGGCACCCCTCTCCTCAGCCGGTTAAGCCTGGGAGGGGGCTGTTTCCACTGCACACGCCCTGCACGTTTCAATCCTGCACTTATCTCCCAGCACAGGCACTGTCGCAACAGCCAGTGAGGCTGGGCGGAGGACGCCTGGGCGGTCAGGGCCGGGCCTCGCACGACCTGCCCGAGCACGGGCACACGAGGTGCACACTGGGCCGTGGCCACTGCACCCCAGCTCGTATCTGACCCTGTGGCTTAACGAGGCCCACAGCTGGGGAGCGGGGCCGCATTTCCCCCAGCGAACCTGACCCAGGCCCGCCAGGAGGGCCGGGAAGCCACCCGCCCTGCGCCGGCACAGGCCCTCCCCGGCGGGGTCCCCCTCGGCTTACCTGTCCTTGTACTTGATCACGGCGTCCACGATCTTCTTCATCTTCTTGGTGAGGTTGGGCGGGTTGGGGGACAGCTTCTCGGCCGGCGGCCGCCCGCGCTTCTTCTGCTTCTTGCTCTCGTCGTCCTTGTCGCGGCTGCGGGTGCTGGTGGTCGGCGTGGAGGAGCCGGCGTCGCCGTCCCGCTTGCGCTTGCGCGACGACTTCTTCTGCCGGACCTCCTCTTCGATCTCCTCCAGCGTGCCCTCCTCGATGGCCTTCAGGGTCAATAGTGGTAGAATAGGACAGCCAGCACCCGGGTCGACCAGCGGAGGCCGCCGCGCACAGCCGGGGGCCCGGCTGCCCCGGGAGGCTGGCTCGGGGCGCAGCGGCCAGCGCCCCGCGCGTGCCTGTCCTTCAGAGACGAGGGCGAAGCCTCCCTAACAAGACACGCAGGCCTGGCACCGGGCCACCCAGAGGTGACACCGAGGACGCTGCTGTTTTAGGTGGTCCCCACACATTGCAGAAAAGTCTGATAAATTACAAAATTCTGCCAATTTTTTAATGGCTTTAAAAAAAAAAAAAGATTTACTTATTTACTTGAAAGAGTTACAGAGAGGCAGAGAGAGAGAGGGAGGTCTCTCATTCACCGGTCCACTCCCCAGATGGCCACAATGACAGGACCTACGCCGATCCGAAGCCAGGAGCCAGGAGCAGCCTCCTCCAGGTCTCCCACGTGGGTGCAGGGGCCCAAGGACCCGAGCCATCTTCTGCTCTCGCAGGCCATAGCAGAGAGCTGGATCGGAAGTGGAGCAGCGAGGACTTGAACCAGCGCCCACATGGGATGCCGGCACTCAGTGGTAGCTTTTACCTGCTACACCACAGCGTCAGCGCCCTCCCCACCCCCGCCGCCAATTTTACATAAGAGGGCTTGGGACTGGCACTTCGGCATAGCAGGTACAGCCGACGCCTGCAGTGCTGGCATCACAAATGGGCGCCGGTTCGAGTCCCGGCTGCTGTAATTCCGGTCCAGTGCTCTGCTATGGCCTGGGAAAGCAGTAGAGGATGGCCCAAGGACTGCACCCGTGGGGGAAGAAGCTCCTGGCTTCAGATCGGCACAGCTCTGACTGTTGTGGCCGACAGGAGTGACCCAGCGGATGGAAGACATCTTTCTCTCTGCCTCTCCTTCCTTCCCTGCAACTCTGACTTTCAAAGAAAGACAAATTAAAAAAAAAAAAAAAAAAAAAAGGCCGGTGGCACGGCTCACTTGGCTAAATCCTCTACCTTGCGGCGCCAGCACACCGGGTTCTAGTCCCGGTCGGGGTGCCAGATTCTGTCCCTGTTGCCCCTCTTCCAGGCCAGCTCTCTGCTGTGGCCCGGGAGTGCAGTGGAGGATGGCCCAAGTGCTTGGGTCCTGCACCCCATGGGAGACCAGGAGAGGCACCTGGCTCCTGGCTTCGGATCGGCGCAGCGGTGTCAGCTGTAGTGGCCATTTTGGGGGTGAACCAACGGAAGGAAGACCTTTCTCTCTGTCTCTCTCTCACTGTCTAACCCTGCCTGTCAAAAAAAAAAAGGGGGTGGGGGGGCTTGGGGCTGGCGCTGTGGTACAGCAGGTTAACACCCTGGGCTGAAGCGCCAGAATCCCATATGGGCACTGGTTCGAGACCCAGCTGCTCCACTTCCCATCCAGCTCTCTGCTGTGGCCTGGGAAAGCAGTGAAAGATGGCCCAAGTCCTTGGGCCCCTGCACCCAGTGGGAGACTGGAAGAAGCTTCTGGCTCCAGATCGGCGCAGCTCCGGCTGCTGCGGCCAATTGGGGAGTGAACCGGTGGATGGAAGACCTCTCTCTCTCTCTGCCTCTCCTCTCTCTTTCAAGTTAAAAAATCTTAAAAAAAGGGCTTGAGAAAGTTCATGGAAAACCCATGTTCTCACTTCACGTGTCTGTGAGCTTACGCAGCACCCGCGGGGCTCAGGGAATCGGGTGCACTGGGTGCCGTGCATGCCTGCCAGCCAGGCCCCGTCAGGCACACGCACGGGCGTCACTCTTCTCCCTGTCGGGGGCTGGGCGGGGGCAGTGTCCCTTGCTCGGACATCTCCGGCCATGCTCTGCCCTGGGCACTGAGGGGCAGACAGGAACAGGGACAGCACGCATCCCTGCCGGGGAACAGGAACCTGCCTGTCTCACCCCTAAACCAAAAGGAAGCCAAACCAGCTCAGGTTGAGGGAATCTGCAGTCAGAAGAGGGAGGGGCCTGGATCCCAGGAACTGCCTGGTCTTTCTCATGTGAAAGGCCCACAGAGTGAGGCAGAGACAGAGAGGTCTTCCAAACACTGGTTCACTCACCAGACAGCCAAGACGGCCAGAGCTGAGCCGCTCGGCAGCCAGGAGCTTCCTCCAGGGCTCCCACGCAAGTGCAGGGCCCAAGCACTGAGGCCATCGTCTGCTGCTCTCCCAGGGGCACGAGCAGGGAGCTGGGTCGGAAGTGGAGCCGCCAGGACTCGAACTGGCGCCCGCATGGGATGCCGGCACTGCAGGCCGGAGCTTTAACCCACAGCACCAGCCCCTGGCTGGCCATTCGAGGGACAGCCCTGGTCAGGACAGTGACGCACGCAACAGGCCTTGCCACGGAGGCCAGGGCAGCAAACAGAGCCCGAGGGGCCCTCCCCCCCAGAAGGGAGTCTCTCGTCAGACATGACAGCCACGGCCGTGGTGGCCAGTGTCGGGCCAGCCCGGAGGGTTAGCGGGGCTCTGAGGACAGGGCAGGAAATGCGTCCTGTCAGGGATGGGGCTGAGCTTAGCCGAGAGCTGACGGGACGGCAGGGAGGACGCACGGCGGGCAAGAGGGAGGAGGGGACTTTCCCCTCCAGCAGCCTCGATGTGGCTTCTCTGGAAGCCGTCACACAGGGCTGGAGATGGGCGCCCAGCAAGTGTCCTCGTGAGAGACACAGGGAGGTGGGGCTGTGGGTGCCGGCGAGGTTCCAGGGACGTGCTCACAACCAACGGCTCCTGCAGCCAAAGATGTGGCTGTGGCTGTGCAGTGGCCATACCACCCAGGCCCTGCGGAGACCGCGCGCCGAGACTGCCGGCCATCTGTACACAGCTGGAGTGCTGCGGCGGCTCACGATGGCAGCCTAGACACAGCACACGGCAGTCCAGCGGGGCCCGCAGCAGCTCAGAGGCTTCTGGTGCACCTGACACCAGCGCGGCTGCCAGGCGGCGGCCCAAAGGGGGCACAGCCTGAGAGACAGCTGGGTATTTTTATTACGTGTAAAAGTGAGTGCTCAGTGCTCAACAAACGGTGCGGGGCCACTGGGCGCTCCCACAGAGTGGGGTCAGAACCCCCATATACAATACTTAACTCAAAGTGGTTTCCAGGGGCCTGCTCGGTGGCACAGTGGGCTAAGCTGTCACCTGCAGTGCCGGCATCCCATACAAGTGCTGGTTTGAGTCCCGGCTGCTACACTCCCATCCAGCTCCCTGCCAATGTGCCCGGGCAGCAGCAGAAGATGCCCAAGTGCTTGGGACGCTGCAACCCCGTGGGAGACCTGGATGGAGCTCCTGGCTCAGCCCTGGCCGTTGCAGCTGTTTGGGGAACGAATCAGCGGAGAGAAGATCTCTGTCTCTCTGCCAATAACTCTCATCTCCTACCTCCCTTTCAAATAAATAAGCCTTACTAAGCAGAATAAAACAAACACAGGGCTCCCAGACCTAAATGCAGTGCCCAAAGTATAAACCTCTTAGAGGAAAACCGAGGGTCGCGCTCCCGTGTGACACTGGGTTTGGCAAAGGTTCCTCACGTGACACCAAGGCACACGCAGAGAAGCAAACAGATCGCCTGCACGAGGGCCCGCCATGCTCCAGGGGACACCGTCCAAGGGAGAGGGGCCGGCGCACTGGTGCAGCAGGTACAGGTGCTGCCTCTGATGCCGGCATCCCATGTGGGCGCTGGTTCGAGTCTCTGCTGCTCCACCCCCCATCCAGCTCCCTGCTATGGCCTGGGAAAAGCAGCGGAAAATGGCCCAAGTGCTTGGGTCCCCGCGCCCAAGTGGGAGACCCAGATGAAGCTCCTGGCTTTGGCCTGGCCCAGCTCCAGCCGTTGTAGCCACCTGGGGGGTGAACCAGCAGATGGAAGATCTGGCTGCCTCTCACTCTCTAACTCTGCCTTTCAAGTAAATAAAAGAACCCTTAAATAAACTTTTTTTTTTTTTTTTTAGACATGCAGAGTGGACAGTGAGAGAGAGAGACAGAGAGAAAGGTCTTCCTTTGCCGTTGGTTCACCCTCCAATGGCCGCCACAGCCGGCGCACCGCACTGATCCGATGGCAGGAGCCAGGTGCTTCTCCTGGTCTCCCATGGGGTGCAGGGCCCAAGCACTTGGGCCATCCTCCACTGCACTCCCGGGCCACAGCAGAGAGCTGGCCTGGAAGAGGGGCAACCGGGACAAATCCGGAGCCCTGACCGGGACTAGAACCCAGTGTGCCGGCACCGCAAGGCGGAGGATTAGCCCAGTGAGCCGCGGCGCCGGCCCCTAAATAAACTATGTTAGCTGAGTGTTCTGGGGCAGCAGTGATGGCCCATGTGCTCGAGCCCCTGCTCCCCACACGGGAGACGCAGACACAGTCCTGGCTGCTGTGCCCACCTGGGGAGTGAACCAGTAGATGGAGCATCTCCCTCTCTCGGTCATTTTGCCTTTCAAATCAATCAATCAATCTTAGAAAAAGCAAGACACCATTGCACACCCCAAGGGCGGCTGGAGTCCAAAGGTGAGACCGCGAGTCGGGAGGATGTATGGAAAGGAGACCTTCGTGACCACTGGTGGGAACGAGACGTGGTGCAGCCACTCCCGAAAAGATTAGACACAAGATGACCCTTTGTTCTAGCAAGTTCCCGCGTAGGTATGCACCCAAGAGACGGCAGAACACAGCAGGCGTCCTCAGAAAGTCCATGCACAATGTACATTTAGGAAGATGTGCAGGAGTGAAGCCACCGCCTCCGCCGCGGGCCTCCCACACGAGCGCCACGCCAGTCCGCGCATCCCGGCTGCTCCACTTCCGATCCAGCCTGGGCCCCGCCACCCAAGGGCAGACCCAGATGAACCTCCTGGCTCCTGGCTGGAGGCCGTCGAGGAGTGAAACAGCACATAGACTTCTCCCTCTAACTGCCTTTCAAATACACAAATATATCTTTAAAAAAGTAAAAATTGAAAAAAGATGTGCAGAGCTCAACGTATTTTTGCACCAAAATAAACCTGAATTTTAATTTCATCTTGGATGAACTTTCTGAAGCCCTTCACGCCCACACGACAGCTGGATACAGCGTGCCCGCTCGCCCTGGACAGGTGCCAACGCCACGCTGCCAGGCGACTGCTCTGCCTCCCCGCGTCCACACAGGCAAGCCACAGAGACAGAGGGCGAGTGCCTCCCGGGCCAGGATGACGCACACACCAGGGCGGGGCTCCTTTCTGACCCAACATCGGCCTGCGGAGGCCGTGTGGGCTCCAAGTGCCTGAGTGTGACACCTGCCTGGACGCCTGATTCCAGGTCCCTGCGTGGGCAGCCTCTGGGCACAGCGGTGGCGCTCAAGCCCTCGGGTCCCTGAACCCACACGGAGGACCTGGCTGGAGTGCAGCCTCCCAGCGTCGGCCTGAGCCCTTGCTTTGCCGTTGTGGGTGTCAGACAATGAACCACAGGCTGCAGCTGGCTCTTCTCCCCCCCCTTTTTTTGACAGGCAGAGTTAGACAGTGAGAGAGAGACAGAGAGAAAGGTCTTCCTTCCGTTGGTTCACCCCCAAATGGCTGCTACAGCCAGTGCTGCACAGATCCGAAGCCAGGAGCCAGGTGCTTCCTCCTGGTCTCCCATGGGGTGCAGGGCCCAAGCACTTGGGCCATCCTCCACTGCACTCCCTGGCCACAGCAGAGAGCTGGCCTGGAAGAGGGGCAACCGGGACAGAATCCAGGACTAGAACCCGGTGTGCTGGCGCCGCAGGCGGAGGATTAGCCTAGTGAGCCGCGGCGCCAGCTAATAAATACATCTTTTTAAAAAATTATTTTAAAGAAGGCTGTTTTCAGCAAAGCTGTCTACATTGGTAGACAGAATCCGGCGCCCCGACTGGGACTAGAACCCGGGGTGCCGGCGCCTCAGGTGGAAGATTAGCCCAGTGAGCCGCGGCACCGGCCTCTGCCTTTTTTTTTAAGGTTGAATTTGTGAGCCAATAGGACCTGTGACTTCTGGTTGTTTTTTTTTTTTTTTTTTTTTTTAAAGATCTATCTATTTATGGGCCGGCGCTGTTGGGCAGCGGGTTAAAGCCCTGGCTCGCAGTGCCAGCATCCCATATGGGCGTCGGTTCTAGTCCTGGCTGCTCCACTTCTGATCCAGCTCCCTGCTATGGCCTGGGAAAGCAGTGGAAGATGGCCCAAGTCCTTGGGCCCCTGCACCCGTGTGGGAGACCTGGAAGAAGCTCCTGGCTCCTGGCTCCTGGCTTCAGATCAGCTGAGCTCTGGCTGTTGCAGCTATCTGGGAGTGAACCAGTGGATGGAAGACCACCCCCCCTTCTGTAACTCTTTCAAATAAATAAAATAAATCTTTTTTTTTTTTTTTTTTTAAGATTTATCTATTTATTTGAAAGGCAGAGTTAAAGAGAGGCAGAGGTAGAGAGAGGGAGAGTGTCTGTCTGTCATCTGCTGGCTCTAATGACTGGAGCTGTGCCGATCCGAAGCCAGGAGCCAGGAGCTTCTTCCAGGTCTCCCACACGGGTTCAGGGGCCCAAGCACTTGGGCCATCTTCCACTGCTTTCCCAGGCCACAGCAGAGAGCTGGATCGTTAGTGGAGCAGCCGGGACTGGAACTGGCCCCATATGGGATGGCGGCGCTGCCCCTTTCTCTGCCTCTCAGTGGAAGCTCCAGGCACTGGCGTTGTGGCGCAGAGCGTTAAGCTGCTGCCTGCAAGGCCAGCATCCCCTGTGGATGCCACTTCCCATGCAGCTCCCTGCTGATGTGCCTGGGAAGGCAGCGGACAGCAGCGGATGACGGTTCAAGTACTCAAGCCCCTGCCACACACGTAGGAGAAGAACATGGAGTTCCCAGCCCCGGCCATCGTGGCATTTGGGGAGTGAACACCAGCAGATGGAAAATCCGTTTCTAATTCTGCCTTTCAAATGAATAAATGAATCTTAATATAAAACTGACTGTGGTGCACAATTCTAAGCATACTAAAACCACTGAACTGTATACCTTAAACAGGAATTGCACGAAATGTAAGTCATACCCAACAAAACGGAGCACAAGACATCAGCGCATAGTCAGACAGCAAGTGGGAGAGGCACCCAGAGCCTCGAAACAGGGGGCTGTACACCCGAGAGCTGACGCCCTGTTGTCCTACAGCCCGGGACTGGTGAACACCGGAGAGCTGACGCCCTGCTGTGCTACAGGCCTGGGGCTGGGCTGACCCGAGAGCTGACGGCCCTGCTGTCCTACAGGCCTGGGACTGGTGAACACCGGAGAGCTGACACCCTGCTGTGCTACAGGCCTGGGGCTGGCCTCACTGGAGAGCTGACACCCTGCTGTCCTACAGGCCCGGGGCTGGGCTGACCCAAGAGCTGACGGCTCTGCTGTCCTACAGGCCTGGGCCTAGGCTCGTGCCCTTGTCTCAAAGGCTCCCTTCTTGGCCCTGGAGCATTCTGGGGGGCAGGGGAGAGGAGACGCTAGATGTGCACCCACGTCTCACTTGCGGCCCTGGCGCACAGCACGGCGGGCGAGCTCTGGTTGGGAGCCCCGAGCAGGGCTGTGTGGCTCCTTTTTATAGCCTTTCCGGCAGTGCTGTTCAGGGCCAGACAACGACTGCCAGGCAGGACTCTGCGGACAGCCCCCAAGGCGGGGAGGGGGCTGAGTGGTCGCTCAGTGCTGCTGCCTGGAAGGCCGAGTCAGGAGGGCCCACAGGCGCTGCCCACTGCCCAGCCACCTGCAGCTGCTGGGCCCAAGCTCGCAGGGCCGCTGGCTCGGGCCTGCAGGAGCCTACACCCTTCTTCAGCTCCCCGGCCAGGGAGGAGTCCCACTCGCAGAGTGGACTGCCCATATGGGGCTACAGGCCCCCTGCCGAGTTAGCACCCTCCTCCCCCGACCCTGAGGGCCCCGGATGCTGTGCCGCTTGTCATCACCTCTTGTGGACTGACAGGTGCCTGGCCAGCCCCTAGCTGAGGTGGGTAGTACACTCCTGAGCCCGGGAACAGGTGGACCCTGGCGCTGACTGCACCACACGTCCCCATAGCAGGGGTCTTCCCACATCAGCAGGGAGGTGGAGGACCCGAGCATCCCTGGCCCACACCAGAGGCCTCAAAGGCCATCACGCAGCACGGCCAAGATCGGCGGAAGGAACCTCTCAGGTCTGGGGCTGAGGCACGCACCTGGGCAGCCGGGCCCAGCTCTGTGCAGCCCGGCCGAGCGGCGCGGGCTGCAGCCCTCTCCAGCATGTACCTTGAGCCACTGCTTCTCGGTGAGAGAGTCGCTGTAGTCCACCTCCTTGCGGTGGCGGGAGCCGCGGCCGAACATCTTCTCCTCCTCCTCCTCGCAGGTCAGCCGCTCCACCTCGGCGTCGTCCTTGATGATCCAGGACGGCAGCTCGTCCTCCTCCATGAGCCGCGGCTTCCGCTTGGGGTTGCGGGCTTCCTCCCGCCTGCGGTCCAGGTCCATGCGCTGCAGAGCCGGGCGGCGGGGCAGACAGGGTGGCGTCAGCACGGGAGCCCTGGCCACATTCCAGGGTGCGCTCACTGGGCAGTGGGGGGCACTGGAGGCTCACGGGGGCCACTTCCCTGCCCTCAAGGCCACGGCTGCCATGGGCTAAGTTAAGCAGCAGCTCAGGTCTGGTGGTGGCTGGCCCGGCCTGATGGCTCTGACAGACCCTGGCTTGGGGCTCTGCCTTGGGCACAAAGACGCTGGAGAAGGTGGGAAGGCCGCAGGGGCGGGGCAGGACGGGTTGGGGACGGCACAAGCCGCGGGGGCCGAGAGGCCTGCTCCAGCTGCGAGCCGTCGCCAGGGCCGGGGTGGTTCTGAGCCCAGGTCCTGCAGCCCTGGACCGCGGGCGGTGCTAACCTAGAGCAGAGGCCCTGGGTGCTGCCAGCGGGTGGGCTCTGGGGGATGGGCACTTGGTGGAGCCAAGGGGCTCCATGAACACAGGAGAGCATGTGCCTCCCTGTCCCTGTGGCCTACGAGTCCAGGCACCAACGCGTGGGCCACCCCGCCAGAGGCCCCGTCACTAGGCCTGCAGGCTGCGCCTGTCACCAGCCCCGCGGGGCACTCACCATGAACAGGTCGAACTCCTCCTCGTGCCGGGCGATCATCTGGTTGACTGTCTCGTCGTCGGGCACCTCGTCTTCTTCCTACAAGACGGCAAACCTTTAGTCTGGGTGTGGAGGGGCCGGGCTGGGCGGCATCCGTGGGCGACGAGCTGGAGGTCCTAGAGTGGCTGCGGTGGATGGGGACCCACGCGGCAGCGAGAGGCACACACGCACACGCACACGCACGCTCCGTGGGGTCAGGGCCCTTGCTGGCCTCTCCGCCGGCGAGCCGAGGATTGAATGGGCGTGGAGACTGAACTACCCCTCTCACCTTTAGAGGTGGCTCCTCCAAGTCGGGGTTGACGCCCGCTGGCGGAGGGGCAGTGTGGGCGAAGCTGGCACTGCCGCTGCCCGTGCTGCAGTGTCTGCTCTGTGGATAAATAGAGGACTTCAGTCTCCAGGGCTGCCAGTCCGGCGTCTGTCACCAGCAGTTCAGAAAAAAAAACCACTTCAAAGAAAAAGCAAGTACTCATCCTCTTTCCGTTCAGCCCACACTCCCTTTACTCCAAAGGGATGCAAAAAAATAAAAAAATAAAAAAATAAAAAAAAAATAAAAAATGCAAAAAAGGTGGAAAAACGAAACTGCGAGCCGCTCACGCGTCCACACTCACGCGGGGAGGGGGGCGTGGGGCTCACCTCGTCCTGCTCCTCGTGCTCCAGGATGGCCTGCAGGAAGGCGCGGCGCTCGTGGCTCGAGGACTTCTGGTCAAACATGCCGGCCTGGATCACCTTCTGGTCCACGTTGAGCTTGTACTTGGCCGCGGCCAGGATCTTCTCCTCCACGCTGTTCACCGTGCAGAGGCGCAGCACGCGCACCTCGTTCTGCTGCCCGATGCGGTGCGCCCGGTCCTGCGCTTGCAGGTCCTGCGGGAGCGGGCGCCCATCAGTCGGATGCACAGCGGGGCCTTCGCGTTCCGGGGGCTGCCCCCGCCTGGCCCAAGCCCCACCCCTGAGCAGCGGCTGCGTGAGCTGGGGGCTCACAATGGAAGGCAGCCTGCCCGCCGTCCTGGGGGGCGAGAGGCCCGAGTTCTTCCACAACTGTCACGTTCACCCTTCCCGGCTGGTGCCATTCCAGGGGACACACCGAGTTGTGTCCTCAGGCACACAAGTCCTCAGCGTGGCCACGCACCAGGACAGGGCAGTGCCACACAGCACCCTAGTGGGGCCTGGCTTGGTGTGGGCCCTGCCGCCTCCTTACTGTGCAAGCCGGCTCCGAGCCCAGGCTTTCTTTTTTTGGACAGGCAGAGTTATAGACAGTGAGAGAGAGACAGAGAAAGGTCTTCCTTCTGCTGGTTCACCCCCTAAATGGCCACCATGGCCAGCGCTGCACCAAGCCGGGAGCCAGGTGCTTCTCCTGGTCTCCCATGCGGGTGCAGGGTCCAAGCACTTGGGCCATTCTCCACTGCACACAGCAGTGGCCACAGCAGAGAGCTGGACTGGAAGAGGGGGACTGGGACTAGAACCAGAGCCCATTTGGGATGCTGGCGCCACAGGTGGAGGATTAACCAGGTGAGCCGTGGCGCCAGCCCCGCCCAAGCTTTCTGAGACTCAGAACACAGTGCAGATGGAGGCCCCTCAGGCAGACACTGTGCCGGTGACCCGAGTGAAGGGGTTTCTGCCCAGCACAGTGGTTGGTGGGCCAGCCCCCGTGGAGGGGCAGCCGTGACGGAGACACGTCCATCACTATCTGAAGTTCAGTGAGCAGGCTCTCTCACAGTCCCGCCTCTGGGCCAGGCTATGGACCGGGGCAGCAGCTGGTGGGGACGGCCATGACCCTGGCCTGCGGGGGCCTCTGTGCCCGACAGTGGTGGCAGGCTCCACAGGGTCCACGCCTGCGGCAGGGAGGCACAGCCCAGTCCCCTGCTCGCAGGCATCCATCTGACCATGAGGCCGGGGCTGCCAGGCGACGGGTGGGAAGTGCACACTCTCGCCTGTCAGTGGGCGTGGCACAAACAACCAGGATGTGTAGACGATGCCGCAGGCACAGCAACGCCCTCCCTGGGCCTGGGCACTGAGTGCGCTGGGCTCCAGCGAGGGAGCCAGGCCTGGTGGTCACGCCGAGAAAGAGAACCAGAGCCAGGCAATTGGCGTGAGCGGAGCCGGCACTGACCAGCTGGGGACAGCCATCAACGGGCGTGAGCGGAGCCGGCACTGACCGGCTGGGGACAGCCATCAATGGGCGTGAGCGGAGCCGGCACTGACCGGCTGGGGACAGCCAGGCAATGGGCGTGAGGGGAGCCGGCACTGACCGGCTGGGAGAGCCCTGTGTGCTCCATCAGGGGCTGCCAGGGGCCAGGACGCGAGGCGCCGGGGTGGCGGGCGGCACCTCTGCGCGTGCAGTCAGGCACGGGCAGAGGCTCAGAGAGTGCAGGACGGCTGAGCAAGGCCAGCAGTGCCCTTCCCCTCGCGCTCCCATGTTGAGTAAAACGTGTTACAGTGGAATCCGGGGCAAGACGGCCCCTCCTTATAAACAGGCGGTGCTGGCTCTGCGGACCCAAGGCCAGGGACATGGTGAAGGAGACGAGCAGGCGGGGAGCACAGCTCGCGGGTGCACTCTCAGAGCGAGCCCACTTCTGTCTCAGTGACGCAGCCCCAGACATTTTTAGGATTACAAGGGCACACACCACTTGCCTCTTCGAGGCAAAAGGGGGCTCTAGAGGATAGCGGCCGCCTTCAGGAAGTGTGCGGCGGCTCTCACAGAGGACACCCTGGGCGCCAGGGCAGCCCACAGGTGGCGACGTGGACGTGGACGCTGTTCCCTGCCCCCGGCCCCGCGCCCGCACCTGGTGGGGGTTCCAGTCGCTGTCGAAGATGATCACAGTGTCCGCCGACTGCAGGTTGAGCCCCAGGCCCCCGGCGCGGGTGCTGAGCAGGAAGATGAAGTACTCGGAGCCGGGCTCATTGAAGGTCTTCAGCAGCATGCCCCGGTCCTCCGCCTTGGTGGTTCCTGCCGGCACAGGACCACAGCTCAGCAGGCAGGAGAGACACACAGCCCCGGCTACACCCGCTCTGTGTGGGCCACCAGCGAGTGCCCACCTCCTTCCCCCAGGGCAGGAGAGACACACAGCCCTGGCGACGCCCTCTCCGTGTGGCCACCAGCGGGTGCCCACCTCCTTACCCCAGGGCAGGGAGAGACACACAGCCCCGGCTATGCCCTTTCTGTGGGCCACCAGTGGGTGCCCCCCTCCTTCCCCCAGGGCAGGAGAGACACACAGCCCCGGCTACGCCCTCTCTGTGTGGGCCACCAGCAGGTGCCCACCTCCTTCCCCCAGGGCAGGAGAGACACACAGCCCCGGCTACGCCCTGTGGGCCACCAGTGGGTGCCCACCTCCTTCCCCCAGGGCAGGAGAGAGACACAGCCCCGGCTACGCCCTCTCTGTGGGCCACCAGTGGGTGCCCACCTCCTTCCCCCAGGGCAGGAGAGACACACAGCCCCAGCTACGCCCTCTCCATGTGGCCACCAGCGGGTGCCCACCTCCTTCCCCCAGGCCCTGGCTGACACCATGTAACACAGAGAACTAAAGGAAGGGCTGCAGCACAGGCCACGGCCGCCATCGGCCTGATACCTCCTGTGGCACCAGCTTAGGTGCCAACACCACTGTCCCCCAAGACACAGGAGGGCCCCTGGGGCGGGCAGACAGTGACAGAGGACTGCACTGCAGGCCAGGGGCTGGCAGATTCCACCACATCACGGAGAGAAGCCTTTTGAGCAGGACTGGGGAGCCATTTCAGTGCGAGGGCCATTTGCACACACATCACTCGCGGGCCACACAAAATGAGCAGCTGGAAAGTCAGCCTGCGTGAATGTGCTGAATTTCAAGTCCTGCCTGCGGTGGCCCTGGCAGGGCCAGACCGAACGATCTCACAGGCCGCAGAGCCAGGATCCCAGGAGCCTTACAGGGGACTCTCGTCCCAGGGCGAGGAGGGCAGCGCAGGCAGAGGAGCCAGTGAGGGCCCCTACGGGAGGGGCTGCAATGCTGAGAGGAAGAGCAATGCCATCCTGGCCTGCAGGCCCACCCCTCCCCAGCCCCTCCCACTCGCCCCACAATCACCGAGCTCCCCCCACCTCCCTGGCTCTTTGAACAGACCTTCAGTGCCTGTGGCCACGACCCCCAGGCACTCCAGGTGCAGGCTGAGCCCTCAGCCTCCCGGAGCGCGCGGGGAGAACACTGGGCCAGGAGGGGTGCCTTGGCTGAGGGGGTGTGGTTTCAGCTTAAGGAGCAGGAGCCCCAGGAGGACAGACACGTGCTCTGTGCAGGTGGCCCTGCAGCGAGTCCCAGGAAGGGCTGAGAGCTGGGCGCACACACGGGGCACACTCTTGGTGGGCGCCTGCGGAGGTGGGCGGCCTGGCCAGCCCAGCCCATGAAATAACGCCACTGCCCACACAAGACACAGCACAGCGAGCAGAGGGAGCCGGGAGGTCTGGGCTTCCTCGGCCTTGCTGGTCCCCGCAGGTCCCAAGCTCCGTCTCTGGGTCACCTCACTTAACCCCTCTGGCTGACACAGGGTGGGGAATGCACTCCATAGCCTTCCTGACCGGCGTGGTGCTGACCACATGGCCCAGGTGCCCACTGGGCCCCTCACCAGGCCTCCTACCCAAAGTCCCGTGTGCTCAGGCCATAGGGCCAGAAACACGCACTGATTTGTCCTGTGAAGGGACACGGCACATGGGGCTAGGCGACAGCAAGTGCAGGGCTGACTCCAGCTCCCGGGCTGGCCTGAGGCAGGGCCACGGCCCCCCCGGCTGCTGTAAAGACCACAGAGGTGGGCACACGGCTCAGAGCCCCAGACCACAGCAGGAAAGAGGGCAGGGCGGCCTCTGCTGCGCTCCCTGAGCAGGTGCGGGGGGCTGGGAAGGCAGCTGCAGGGTCAGGCCACGATGGAGGATTGTGGGCGCCTGCTGCAGGTCGAGCTGCACTTGGGACACCTGCCTCGCACACCACAGTGCCAGAGTTCAAGTCCCAGCTCGGCTCCTGGGCCGCTTCCCACTAACACACAACGGGGGAGAGCTGGACTCAGTTCCCAGCTTTGGCCTGGCCCAGACTCAGCTGTGATGGGCATCTGGAGAGCGAACCAGCGATGACAGCTCCTAGGCTGTGTCTGCCTCTCAAATAAAAAAGGGCGTGTGTGTGTGTGTGTGGGAAGCCCCTCCCACGTGACCTGCACCCCTGGGCACAGCTGTGCCGGAGCAAGTGCACCCCACCCCGGGGTCTCCGTCCTGAGTGTACCCATGCATCTGGGCCCATGGCGCCTGGCCTGCAGGCCTGCCTGCCGCTGCGCTCGGCCCCGCCCAGCCCCGGGCCGCACCGTCGAGCCTGAGGTACTTGAAGCCGCGGTAGGCGAAGTAGTCCTCCATGATGGTCATGAGGGACGTCATCTGGCAGAAGAGCAGCACCTTATGGCTGGTGGCGCGCAGCTTCGGGAGGATCCTGTCCAGCAGCTCGAACTTCCCCGAGGCGCGGTACAGGTCCAGCCTGGCACGCGGGGAAGACACGGTGAGCGACCGACGGCCCCAGCGCCCAGCAGCCTGTCTGCCCAAAGGGCACAGGGCAGCTTCCTCGGCCCAAGTAAACAAGGTCAGGCCACCAGGGGCCGAGGGCACACCGCCAGGGCGACCACACACGTGGCACCCGCCCTGACACCTCTAGGGACACCAGGGGAAGCAAGGCGGGACAGCAGCTGTCTACACCCCGGGAAGGCGGGCCCAGTCTGCCTTGTCCTCGGAGCAGCCCAGGCGCGAAGGTGCACACCTGGTGCGTGCCACAACTTGCCAGCCTGGGGGCCCGGGGCCCCCGGCCCCTCTCAGTCACTGCGGCCCAGCAGCCCTGGCTCACAGATCCGGAAGCTGAGGCGGGCAGAGGGGCCAGGACCGAGTGGGAAGTGGGGTCTTGTGATGCCCTGTGGTGCGGGGAACACATCCAGGGACAGCCCTGCCCCGTGTGAGGTGACGATGGCTTTAGGTAGGACGTTTCGAGGGGCAGGTATCTGGAGCCACACCCACATGGGAGTGCCTGAGTCCAAGCCCAGGCCCTACTCCCGATCCCAGCTCCCCACGCACCCCACCCTGGGAGGCAGCAGCGATGGCTCAAGAGGCCGGGTCCCTGCCGCCCACAAAGACCAGGATGGAGTTTCCGGTCTTTACCTGGCCAAGCCCCAGGTGTTGTGCGTGCTTGGAAAATAAACCAACAGATGGGAAATCTGGCTCTCTGGCTTTAAAAATAAATTTAAATAAAATGGCCGGCGCCGCAGCTCACTAGGCTAATCCTCCGCCTAGCGGCGCCGGCACACCAGGTTCTAGTCCCGGTCGGGGCGCCGGATTCTGTCCCGGTTGCCCCTCTTCCAGGCCAGCTCTCTGCTGTGGCCAGGGAGTGCAGTGGAGGATGGCCCAAGTGCTTGGGCCCTGCACCCCATGGGAGACCAGGAAAAGCACCTGGCTCCTGCCATAGGATCAGCGCGGTGCGCCGCCCGCAACGCGCTGGCCGCGGCGGCCATTGGAGGGTGAACCAACGGCAAAGGAAGACCTTTCTCTCTGTCTCTCTCACTGTCCACTCTGCCTGTCCAAAAAAAAAAAAAAAAAATTTAAATAAAATGTTTTGAGGCCAGTGTTGTGGCACAGAGGGTTAAGCCACCACCTGCCAGGCTGGCATCCCTGTTGGGGACTGGTCCAGCTCCCTGCTGTGGCCTGGGAAAGCAGGGAAGGTGGCTCAAGCGCCCGGGCCCCTGCCCCCGCGTGGGAGACCTGGGTGGAGCTCCTGGCTCCTGGCTTCAGCCTGGCTCTGCCCTGTCCTTTGTGGATATTTGAGGAGGAAACCAGTGGGTGGAAGACATTTCTCTCTCTGTTTAACTCTGCCATTCAAAGAAACACATCTTTTTTTTTTGGGGGGGGGGGGGGACAGAGTTAGATGGAGAGAGAGAGAGAGAGAGAGAGAGAAAGAAAGGTCTTCCTTCCATTGGTTCACCCCCCAAATGGCCGCTACGGCTGGCACACACTGCGCTGATCCGAAGCCAGGAACCAGGTGCTTCCTCCTGGTCTCCCATGGGGTGCAGGGTCCAAGCACTTGGGCCATCCTCCACTGCACTCCCACAGTGGGCCACAGCAGAGAGCTGGCCTGGAAGAGGAGCAACCGGGACAGAATCCAGGACTAGAACCCGGGGTGCCGGCGCCGCAGGCGGAGGATTAGCCTAGTGAGCCGTGGCGCCAGCCAATAAATACATCTTTTAAAAAATTATCTTAAAGAAGGCTGTTTTCAGCAAAGCTGTCTACATTGGTGAACTTGCAGAGACACGAGCCACATCCCATCCCCAGGGCTGACAGAAGGCTGGGCCGCACACCACCCAAGACGCTGAGAAAAACCCTGCCATGGGTGAATGGGTGCCTGTGCCAGCGCCAGCACCCAGGCTCAGAGCAGTGGAGAGGGCTGCCCAGGGTCACGGGGCTGGGAGGGGCAGAGCGGTGGAGCTGGCTGCCCAGGGTCACAGGGCTGGGAGGGGCGGAGCAGTGGAGCTGGCTGCCCAGGGTCACGGGGCTGGGAGGGGCAGAGGCAGGGACCCGCCTCCGGGGGCAGGCAGAGGGTCTCATTCCCTTCCATGGGTTCTTTAACTGAAGTCAGGCACAGGCAACAGCCGTGGAGCCACAGCAGCTGGAGGGAAGCCCCACCCCGGGGACACCTGCCCACGCCGCCCAGCGGGGGACGCCTCTCACCCTTGGACGATGCCGCCGGTAAACCCCAAGTGCTCAGAAAAGGATTCCTGCAACACGAGGAGAGACGGTCAGTGCCGGCAGGGCCCAGCCCTGGAGCCAGAACCCAGTGCCCTCACCCGCCCTCTCGGCTCCGCCGCGTGGCGCCGATGCCACGCACAGCCGCTCCGGCCCTCAACACCCTTCCTCACGCCCCTCCATGAAGGAGAGGAAGTCACACGCTCACCCTCGGCACCCAGGGGAGCACACGGGACAGGGCGCGCCCACAACCTCCACAGTGGGCAAAACAGAACCCCAGGGCGGGCAGCGGGGGTCTGGAACACCCCCAGGCGTGGCCGTGAAAGCGAGGCGTGTGCCTGCTTTTCAGAGACCAAGTCACTCTCAGGTTGTGCCGCCCACTCCTCACTACAGAGGGAGGCTGCTCTGAGCGCCCCACACGGCAAAGCCAGACCGCCAGGGCCAGGCCGGGGGCTCAGCTTCCACTGTGCACTTCCCCGCGCTCGTGGTGCCAGGCCGCTTGCCGGGCTCGCCCACGGGGCCGCTTGCCGGGCTCACCCACGGGGTCGCCCACGGGGCCGCCCACGGGGCTGCTTGCAGGGCTCGCCCACGGGGTCGCCCACGGGGCCGCTTGCCGGGCTCACCCACGGGGCCGCTTGCTGGGCTCGCCCACGGGGCCGCTTGCCGGGCTCGCCCACGGGGTCGCCCACGGGGCCGCTTGCCGGGCTCGCCCACGGGGTCGCCCACGGGGCCGCACGGGAAGCGCTCACCTCGATGTGCTGGAACATGTACGGGTGGTTGCAGATCTTCCTCAGCTGCATGATGGTGTTCATCAGGGTCTTGGTGCCGCCTTTGCCCTGGGGGCAGAGCACAGGGTCGCAAGTGGGGTCCTGCCCCGGGCAGACGAGGGTGGAGGTAGCACGGCCAGGGCAGGTGCAGGGCGGGAGAAGGGCCGTGGGGAAGCTCCCGGGGAGGGGCGGCTGTGGCATAGCCGTCAGAGCCAGGAAGGTCTGGGGAGCACACAGAGCCCCAGGGCCCCTGCAGGGTGGTGGGGGCTGGGGTGCCCGGGGACAGCAGTGCGACTGGAGAGGCACTGAGGTGGGTCACACACTCTGTGACGCCGGCTCTCCCCAGTCCCTGGTGGACTGCAGCCAGGTGAGCCGGATGCCCGAGAGGACGGCGGTGGGGGGACCCTGGGCAGCCCAGGACACTGGGTCACCTGCGGCTGCTGTGGCCCGGATAAGGGCCTGCGTGAAACCTCTGTGGGAGGGGGTGCTGAGGCAGGGCCGAGGCTGTGGCTCTGGGCACAGAACGGAGGGGACAGTGCAACCCCTGGGAGGGTAATTTCGGTCTGGATGAGGGCAACTGAGACGAGCAGAGCCTGAAACCCCAAAAGCAGGCCCAGAAGACAGCCCACCTAGGCCACGCCCCCTGCAGCCTACCGTCATTAGCGAGGGTGGGGCGGGGCTGTGAATGTTGGGGCAGCTCTTCCCTAGCTGGGAAGGTGGGCTCTCTAGCACATTCCAGCCCTGCTGGGTTGCAACAGGGCCCCACACCACTGACTGAAGAGCCCCTGAGACGGGCATTGCGCTGCTGTAACCATGGCTACCCGCGTGCCCTGGGGCCCAGGGCCAGGCTGCACCCACCCCTGAGGGCACCGGGAGGGGAGGGCGGCCTGGGGCCCACCTTCTTGTCCTTCTCGGAGCCGTCGGTCAGCAGCACGCCCTTGGCCTGCATGTGGCGGTAGAGGACCCGCTGCAGGGCAGACATGTCGCACTTGATGACGTACTCCACCTGCAGGGAAAGGTGCTGCTCAGGGGGGCGCCTGCAGTCCGGGCCCAGCCCCCCAGGGGACGGGCTCAGGTTGGCGCACACGGGGCTGGTGGCAAGGAGGGAACCACCAGGGACAAGGGGAGACTTGGGCCCCGGGAGAGGCTCAGAGGCAGAGATACATGGGGACGCTGGGCCAGAAAGCACGGGGCCCCCTTCCAGGGAAACAACGGGCAAGGATGACCACAGGCTGACTGTGCTAGGGGCCTGCGAGCCACCGGCCGCCGAGGGGACCAGGACGCCAGAATCTAACCCCAAGGCCACCGCAGCCACGGCCTCTGGCCCTGCTTCCAAGTGAGGCTGAGGGCCACTCCACACACACCTGCCTGGGGCCTCACAGGCCCAGCGGGGGTACCCCGCCCCCAGCTGGAGCCACCTGGCCAGGACCTGGCCGCGGGGAGCTCGGCTCCAGTCCTTACCTTCTCGGGCAGCTGGGCCTCCACCTCCTTCTTGAGCCGCCGCAGCAGGAAGGGCCGCAGCACCTTGTGCAGGCGGCGGATGATGAGGATGGTCTCCTCCTCGTTCAGGTCCACCTGGAGCCCCGAGACACAGAACCCAACGTCACCGCCACGGCGGGGAGACGGGCCCCAGCAGGGAGCAGCGACAGGGCGGCGGGGACCTGGTGCCCTCACGGCCCTAACCTCTCAGGGGCTTGCCAGGGCCTTGCTCCGGGAAACAGCAAGCACCTGAAGGGCCTGGTGTCCTCCGAGGAATTCCACGGACACGGAATGTAAGGGCGCGGCGCGCCTGCAGCACATGTCCCGGCTGAAGCCGCCGGCACGGCAGGGCCCCGAGCGCAAGCGGCTGCACTGTCTGCGGAGGCCCCCCACCTGCAGCACCAGGCCTGGCCGCCACTGAGTACAGGAAACCCTGCCGCGTGGCTCAGGGACTACTTTCTGAAGTTACATTTCGGGCCGGTGCCGGGGTGTAGCGCCACCTGTTGTGCCAGCCACCCGGCTGCTCCACTTCCGATCCAGCTCTCTGCCGTGGCCTAGGAAAGCAGCAGAAGGTGGCCCAAGTGCTTGGGCCCCTGCACCCGCATGGGAGACCCGGATGGAGCTCCTGGCGGCCATTTGGGGAGTGGGCCAGGGAATGGAAGATCATGGTCTCTCTGAAACTCTGCCTTTCAAATCAATCAATCAATCTTATGGCCACAACAGCTAAGGCTGGGTTAGGCTGACACCAGGAACTCCATCCGGGTCTCATAAGTGAGCCACCCCTGCTGCCTCCCAGGCCCATTAGCAGGGAGTGGGGTCAGAAGCAGAGCACCTGGCACTCTGCTATGGGTGCTGGTGTCGGGGAAAAGAAGCCAAAGCAGGCCCGGCCTGCCCCTTCGGCCCATGGCTCTGGAGACTGGGACCCTGGGGTAGGGAACCAAGGGCTCCTGACTGCCCTACCCCCGAGGGAGGGGCTCTGCCGCGGGTGCCGGGAGTGTGGCACCCGTGTCCTCAAGGTTTCCCTGTGCCGCGTCCATCTGGGGAGTGCTCACAGGGGGACAAAGCCCCCTCCGCAGCTCCGCCCACACCTGCACGGCAGCCCACGGCCTGACGGCACAAGGGGCTGCGGACACGGCGCTGGGTGGCTCGGGGAGGGTCATCAACAAGGAGACCCGGCCCAACAGCTGCTCCGACAGGACCCCCACGGCCACCTGGGCACTCTACGACAGACGCCGATCCTGAGGCTCCTTAGCTGAGACCCGGGGTGGGCCCACGGCACGCCGGAGCCTCCCCTGCCCGCACGGCACCCGCGGGGCCGCAGCCCGCCCGCCCACCTTCTCGCCCGTCATGGCGAAGGGCGCGTTGAACCACTGCTCGAAGGTGCTGCAGCTCTTGAAGATGGTGGGCAGCAGGAAGTTGAGCAGCGCCCAGAGCTCGGGCAGCTTGTTCTGCAGCGGCGTGCCCGTGAGCAGCAGCCGCCGCGGCGCCACGTAGTGCGTGTTCAGCACCTGCGTCAGCTTGCAGTGGTGGTTCTTCATGCGGTGGCCTTCGTCCACGATCATGTACTTCCAGCGGATCTGCGGGCCCAAGAGCAGCGGTCAGAGAGGGGCAGGCGCAGGGCCAGCATCGGCCAGGACAGCCCTGGGGACAAGGGCTCGTCGGGGAGAGCGCAGGCGCCTCGTCACCCTGCCCCGGCCGCCCCGGCCTGTACACAGCACACGGATGGCAGACAGGCCGGGGACGCGCCCCAGCGCACAGAGCGAGATGGAGAAGCACTCCAGTTTCCCAAAACACCAAGTGTGCTGGCACACAGCAGCAGCGGGGGCAGCGACGGGGCAACTGCTGAGCAGTGAGCGGCCGCACGTCTGAAGCCGGTGGACACGCTCCCGGGCAGGTTTCAGGGTGAACTCTGGGGGGTGGGGCTGCCCGCGAGAGCCTGCTGGGGGGCACTTAGCAGACACCCAGGGTGCCAGTCCACAGGGGAGCCTCGGTCTAAGTCTCCACATGACCGGCACAGGGACACCATGAAGCCTAATGGGGAAGCCAACAGCAGGCTCCAGGCACAGCAGGAGCAATGTGCCCATGAGCCGCAGCCGCCGCGGGCCACGCAGTGCGTGCTGAGCCCCTGCGTCAGCAGGCGGGCGCAGCAGCCGCCTCTCATGGGGCGGGGTGGGTGTCTGTGTTCACCGGAGCCACAAGACAACCTGGGGTTCTGGGAGTCTCGCTGTGGGGTTTGGGTCAGGCACGGCTTTGCACCAAATCAACATCAGGCTGGGGCAGAGCCCGCGCCCTGGCCACCCAGCTCCCTGGACCAGTTTCGTCCTCTGTCAGCTCTAAGACGCCCAGGCAGCCCCTGACGTCATCGCCGCTGCGTGCTGAGGGGCAGTGACGCACGCAGACCTCCCCAACACAAAGGCACTGGCCGTGCCCTCAACCTCTACACAAACAGGAAGGGAGGTGTTCTTTGGTTGTTAATTTGAGAGGCACAGAGAGAGAAACAGAGACTTTCCTTCCACTGGTTCACTCCCCAGATGCCTGCAACGGTGGGGGCTGTGCCAAGACACAGCCAGGATCCAGAAACTCAACCCAGGTCTCCCACGCGGCTGCAGGGACCCTGCTACTCGGGCCTCCCTGGCTGCCACCCACAGTGCCCATTAGCATGAAGCTGGTTCTCTTTGACCACCAGGCCAAACACTTGCTCCTGGAAAAGCAGCGTTGTGCAGGCACAGGGCCGTGAGATTTCTCTCTGCCAGCAGACACTGGAGAACGCTCCCTCCAGCGGCTCAGGGCCCCAGCCCTCAGCCGACCCCTGACGCCGAATGCCACCCTCTGCTCTGAGGCAGGGGAGGTACAGGCCTCGGGGAGGGAAGGCCGAGGCCACCAGGAATGAGGGAGCCGAGGCTGGCTCTGGCCCGGCACCCTGGGACGTCGCAGGCAGGCACGGTGGTGGCAGGGCTATGTGGCCAGAAGCCCCAATAAGGGAGACGGCAGAAACATCCGGCCTCTCCCACCGCTGGTGCCGGGACAACCGGGCATCCACACGCAGCAGAACAAACCCGACCGCCTCCCTACAGACAAGCATCGACTCGAAGTGCATCAGAGACTCCGACCTGAGACCCGAGACTCCCGAAGTCCTAGAAGCAAGCAGGGGAAAGCCTCAGGACCCGGGTCTGGCAAAGATTGCCCTGGAAACGGCCCCAGAAGCACAGGCGACAAAAGCTGAGGTTGACAAGTGGATCTCGTCCAGCTAGAAACAGCGGGGAGTGCACGGACGGCCGACACTCCGGGAGACGACACGCGAGAGCCGTTCTCCTCCCAGAAGGGCTCAGCTCCGGGACACGTGAGGAGCTCACACCGCAAATACAAAACACACACGGCGCGGAGGGGTAAGCGGCGGCCCGCAGCACTGGCATCCCATGTAGGTGACAGTTCAAGTCCCAGCTGCTCTACCTCTGATCCAGCTCCCTCTCGATGCGCCTGGGGAAGCAGAAGACGGCCCCAGTCCCTGGGCCCCTGCACCCACGTGGGAGACCCAGAAGGAGCTGCTGGTGTCAGCCTGGCACAGCCCTGGCCACTGCGGCTACTTGCAGAGTGACCCAGCAGATCTCTCTCTCTAAGTCTGCCTTTCAAATACATAAATCTTTAAAAAGACAATGCTCGCCACCACTCAACGGGAAAGCGCACGCCCCGAGACGGGTGGAGAAGGGCGGCAGGGCAGCGCGGAGGCTCCAGACAGTCAGAACAAGAGCGTGATGGCCCCAGCACGGCCGCGCTGGGCGACAGAGCAAAGGCCCCGGAGCCCGCGTTCACCACACAGACGGCCGCTCTCACGGCAGCCAGGCAGAACCGCTCGAGGCGTCCGTCACCAGCAGAGAACGCGGTACACCATCAGCACATACAGGGCATTCAGCCACGGGAGAGGGCATCCCGCCACCAGGCACAGCAAGACAGCAGCACACGGGCTCAGGTGTGTGCGGCAGCTGGAGCCGACCTCCAAGAACAGAGCACCATGGGGCGACAAGTGCCCGGAGAGGGTGCGGGCGGAGGGACAGAGCGCAGGGGCTCACGGGTGCTGGGATGCATGTGACCTCAGGACAACTGGGCGTCCTGCACCACAGCACGGTGCCGCGAAGGCAGGGCAGCCAGCGCCACGTTCCCGACACAGGAGCGCTCCATGTCTGGGTGATGGATTTGCCAGTGACCCTGACCTGACCATGAGACGTGGATGAGGGACCTTCAGAAACTTTCTGGGAAAAAAATGAATTAAAAGATTTCAATTTTAGAGCAAAAATAATTTTCTGAAGCCCAGACATGGATTTTTCACAGTATTTCTATGGGTTTTTTTCAAGATTTATTTGAAAGGCAGAGTTATGGGGGCAGGGGGAAGACAGATCTTCCACCTGCTGGTTTATTCTCCAAATGGCTGCAAAGACCAGGGCAGGGCCCGGTCAGAGCCAGGAGCCTCGCACTCCACTTGGCCACGCGAGTGGCAGGGCCCCACGCCCTTGGGTCACCTTCCGTCGCCCTCCCAGGGGTGAGCAGGGAGCTGGATGAGGAGCAGGGAAGCTTAGTCCACCGTGGCACGAGGCGCGCGTTCCTGAAGTCTGGGAAGACTGCTTGCATGTGTGGGTTTCACGTTATTTTTGCACCAGAATAGACTTATCTTTAATTCTACTTTTGATGAATTATCTAAAGAAATATGTTTACTTCAGAGGCACAGAGACAGAGACCTCCTGTCTACTGATGCAATCACCATGTGCCACCGGCAGCTCCAGCCAGGTCCCCCACGTGGGGGGCAGGGAGCCCAGCACCTGAGCCGCGCAGGGAGCTGGGCCTGGAACCCAGGTGCAGCGTCACGAACCCGTGTGCTGTCCACACCCATGTGCGCTGTCCACACCCGCGTGCGCTGTCCACACCCGCGTGCGCTGTCCACACCCGCGTGCACTGTCCACACCCGCGTGCACTGTCCACACCCGCGTGCGCTGCACCGCCCCCCGCGGGCCCTGTCCACACCCGCGTGCGCTGTCCACATCCACGTGCGCTGTCCACACCCGCGGGCACTGTCCACACCCGCGTGCGCTGTCCACACCCACGTGTGCTGTCCACACCCATGTGCGCTGTCCACACCCGTGTGCGCTGTCCACACCCGCGTGCACTGTCCACACCCGCGTGCGCTGTCCACACCCGCGTGCGCTGTCCACACCCGCGTGCGCTGTCCACACCCACAGCACCCGTGTGCGCTGTCCACACCCGCGTGCGCTGTCCACACCCGCGTGCGCTGCACCGCCCCCCGCGGGCCCTGTCCACACCCGCGTGCGCTGTCCACACCCGCGTGCGCTGTCCACACCCGCGTGCGCTGCACCGCCCCCCGCAGGCCCCGGGCTACCTTGGCGAGGATGTGCTTGTCCTTGATGATGTACTCATACGTCGTCAGCAGGACATTGAACTTGCCGCTTCGGAGCTGGGGGACGAAAGCTCGCCTCGCCGCCGGAGAGCCCTGCCGGGAACGGGACACACATGCCTCAGCCTGGGCCCCCGGGCGGCCAGGGGACAAAGGAGGGGCACACGGGGCTCATCGCCCCAGAGGTGACGGGACCGGGGCTGGGCAGGGCTGCATGGCCCGTCCTGAACCAGGATATCCACAGCACCAACTGCAGGGAGGAGGAAGGGCAGGGCCTGCAGCAGGGCCACCGCTGGCCACAGGCCTGGGGCGATCAGCTGCCCTGTTTCTCTATCTCAAAGCCCCAGACGGAGGCTGGGACCAACCCTCGATGCCCCACCAGGATCACTCTGGCCTCCTCCCCAATCCCCAGCAAACGTGACTGTGCCCTCTCCAGGCTCACGGGGCCCAAGGCAACACCTGCAGCCAGAGCCAGGGCACCCCACACCCACCCGGCGCTCCCCGCTCTCTGGGGCCCTCCTGCCTGACCCCAGAGGGGTGTGAGGAGCCTGCATGGGCCCCTGGCACGCTCAGGACCACCTCACACAGGAACAGGTCTGTAGCCAAGCCCAGGGTGGGACAGCGGACCCCCCCCCCACCGCGGGCCACAGCTGAGTGCGTGTTCAGCGTCTGGCGCCTCCTGCTAGTCCCCAAACCCGCCCAGCTGCGACCTACCTTGTAGGACACCTTCACCACGGAGGGAGCCCACTTGTCAAATTCGTACGCCCAGTTTGACAGAGTCCTGAGGGGACAGGAAAGGGACAGTCAGGTTCCAGTCTGCGCCTGGACAGCTCGCTGCTCAGAGCCGGGCTGTCAGGGGAGTGAGGTCGCATGGCCGCGGCCCCTAGACCTGGTGGGAAACAGGGCATGCCCGAATGCAGCTGCAAGAGGGAAGGGGGTGGGCGACTGAGGGAGGGGTGATTCGGTGCCAAGGGCACAAGGGGGCAGGTCCTGGGAGGAGGGCCCGGTGGCTGCAGGTCTAAGAGCCCGAGAGGCAGTGTCCACTCTTGGTTCTCCCAGCTCCTCGGAGTGTGATGCTGAGGCCCCCTTCAACTCAGCCAACCAGGTAAGCACAGTTCAGCGAACGAGACAGACGCTCCGATCGCTGGGGGCATCGCTGGGGAAGGCTCTTGAGGGCAGACTTGGCTGCCTTACATTACTGCTGCCCTTGAGAACCTGGATGAAATGACTGAGACGCTGCAGCCATCCTGCTACCACGAGGCAGGGAGGCTGTGGGCGGGTCATCTGCTAAGAAAGCAGAAAGCAGCCCAGGTCCCTGCTAGGCTGACCCAGCTGAGCTCTGCGCTGCCCCTCAAGGTCAGCGAGACGTGCCTGGGGCAGCGGCTGAGGCCCAGCTTCCACGAAGGAGCTGCTGGGGGATGGCCAGGACGCCGAGAGGCGCTGAGGAGTCCTGAGCTGCGGGGAGGACGCGGCGGGCGGGCTCGGGCACAGCAGTTGGGGTGCCACCGGGGACGCCGCACCACACCAGAGTGCCTGGCTGCGCTTCTCAGCTCGCAGCCACTGGGCACCCTGAGTGGCAGCAGGTGCCGGCCGTGTGGTGCCACCCACGCGGGAGCTTGGGTGTGGCCCAGCCCTGGCTGTTGTGGGCACCAGGAGAGTGAACCAGTGGGCGGACCATGTCTGCCTCTTTGTCTTTAAAATACTTTAATATACGGAGCCAGGACAAGCAGCTCAAAGTAGAAAGCATCAAGCCCCAGAGGGTAGGCCTGGACCGTGGGATGGCTGAACGCTGAAACCTTCCCCCGGGCACGGGGAGCCATGGCGCCCAGAGACAACACTGGACAAAGTGGGCGCCGCCTGCAGGGAGGCGGGGCGCGGGCTGCGGGCTGACCCGCGCACACACACCCTCACTTGGGGGGACAACCTGAGCCGAACACTGCACTCTAGCAAAGTCTGAAACAACCACCCACACACACTGGGGAAGGCCCTGCGCTGCGGGTGCCGAGAGGGAGCCCAGGCGCACGCTCACACAGCCCAGTCGTGACACACGCATGGCCTGCAAGAAATGACGTCCCTGCCGTCACGGGCGCCTGGGCTGAGGAGCCCCTGTCTACAATGCTTGGGACTCAGGGTCCCGGAGATGGGGCCATGGAGCACCTGCACACAGGCGACTTGCTGCGCTGGGGGCAGGACCCAGGGCTGCACGTGAACTTCATCGAGGACTTGTAGGCACCCCGCAGGGCAGCCGGGAGGCAGCTGTGTGCGGGATTCCGCACATCTGCTTGGACTTCCACCTGCGACCCCTCCAGGACAGGTGTGGAGTTTCCCACCGTGGCATCAGGTCGGTGCTCAGCAAGTTTGGAATCGTGTAGCATTTCAGGTTTTCGAATTAAGATCGTGAACCCTCTAAACGGCTCCCTCTCTAGTACGGGGTGCTGGGGCTCCCCGGACAAGCGGCTGATTCCAGGGCAGAGGCAGGACACAGCGGACAAAGCCGGAGCAGGCGTGCCCAGAACCCCCGGACTCTGAGGGCCCATGGAAGGCCCGGGGGGCGCAGCTCCGGCAGCTGTGGGGCTTGGAGCTGGCAGGACTGGGCAGCCAAACACACTGGTGCCCCCTGCGGGTGGAGCAGGGGCCTACGGCAGAAAGGCAGCTTCTGGGACAGGGGGGACCCTTCGGGGAGAACTGGAGACGAGCAGAGCCCTGCACCCGCTCTGGGCGCAGGGACTTCTAACTCCTGGCATAGGGGCGGCTTTGGCACGCAGGGTAAGACGCTGCCTGCGATGCCTGCCTCTCACGTTGAAGAGACGGGGTTCCAGTCTTGACCACTACCACGCATGACATGAGTGAGTTCCACGTTCCAGGCACTTGGAGACTGAACCAGGGCATGGAACACACCTCTGTGTCTTTCAAAGTACATGTGCTAATGAATTAAAAGGGGCAGGGGCAGCACTGTGGCGTAGCAGGTTGAGCTGCTGCCCGCGACACCGGCATCCCACATGGGCATCACTGCTGCATTTCTGATCCAGCTCCTCGCTAATGACCTGGGACAGCAATGGAAGATGGCCCAAGTGCTTCAGCCCCCACATCCGCATGGGCGACCCAGTGAAGCTCCTGGCTTCTGGCTTTGGCCTGCAGTGACTCAATGGACAGCAGATTTCCCTCTCTGGGGGGCAGCACTGTGCCACAGTGAGTAGAGCCACTGCCTGTGGTGCTGGCATTCCATACTGGCGCTGGTTTGAGTCCTGTATCTGACCCCTGCTGATGCACCTGGGAAAGCAGCAGAAGATGGCCTGAGTGCTTGGGCCCCTGCACCCCCGTGGGAGACCCAAAAGCTTCTGGCTCCCGGCTTCAATTGGCCCAGCTCTGGCTCTTGCAGCAACCTGGGGAGTGAACCAGTGGATGGAAGACCTCTCTCTCTGTATCTCCCTCTCTCTAACTCCACCTTTCAAATGAAAAATAAATCCTCAAAAATAAACAAAAAAACCTCAGTCACTATATCTTTCAAATAAATATATAAATCTTCCAGCGGGCGGGGGCGGGGGTGGCTTTGTGGCAGAGATTAAGCCTCCGCCCGCAGCTCAGCATCATTCGTGGGTGCTGCTTTGAATCCTGGCTCCTCCACTTCCAATCCAAATCCTGCTACTGTGCTTGGGGAAGCACAAGATGACCCAAGAGCCTGGGCCCCTGTCACCCATGTGGGAGACCTGGATGAAGCTCCTGGCTCCTGGCTACCGCAGCCACGTGCGGAGTGAACCAGGGGTGGACACCCGCTCTCTCCCTCCCTCCCTTTCTGTAACTCTGGCTTTCTGACAGATGTCTTTAAATAAAACATTAAATGAAACTGCAAGGCAAGGCGACGACAGGCGAGATGGGGGAGGGATCCACTGAAGGACCCCCAGGCCCAGGGTGCGACAGCTGGGGCAGCAAAGCGACGCTCCCGTCTGCGTGCGTGCCCACGCTGACATAAATAACCCAACAGACAAGCAAACAAGGCGGGTGGGGACAGCCCTCCCCAGCAGTGGAGTCCCAGGTAAGACGTGAGGACCACAGCCCAGGCAGGCGTGCACTTGGCTCCTCCCACGGAGCACACAATCCAGGCAAAACTAGGCTGAGAGACGCTGGAGTGACGGGAGAGCGGGGAAGGGGGAGGAGGAAGAGGAGACGGGGACTCCCCTGGTGACACGGGCCCCACAGCACACCAGCTACCTGCAGAGGGAGGTCCCTCAGGTGTGGCAGGGCGGGCCAGCACGCACCAGGCGGCTGCGAGCAGAGCTCCCCGCCCTGCTGAGCGCCCCCACCCCACCTCTCCCGCCTCCTGCTGCATGGCACCAAGGAGGGGAAGCTCCCGGGCAGCATACACAGTCCCAGACACGGACCGTCTGCAGATGCCCAGAGGAGCCTGCCAGACACGGCGGCCTGGGGCACTGTCAGGCCTGGCTGCCCAGGCAGTGCAGGAAATAGCCACTTGCGGGAAAATGGACAAGATCTGTAAAAGGTCGGCCAGCACTGCAGCTCACTGGGCTAATCCTCTGCCTGCGGCACCAGCACCCCAGGTTCTAGTCCTGGTCGGGGCGCCGGATTCTGTCCCAGTTGTTCCTCTTCCAGGCCAGCTCTCTGCTGTGGCCAGGGAAGGCAGTGGAGGATGGCCCAAGTGCTTGGGCCCTGCACCCGCTTGGGAGACCAGGAGGAAGCACCTGGCTCCTGGCTTTGGATTGGCGCAGCACCAGCTGTAGCGGCCATTTGGGGAGTGAACCAACGGAAGGAAGACCTTTCTCTCTGTCTCTCTCATTGTCTAACTCTGCCTGTCCAAAAAAAAAAAATTGTAAAAGGTCTCTGGCTTGTTAATGGTGTTAAATCACTTCTTGGTTTCTGTAACGCCATGGGTGATATAAGACAGGGGTAGCTGGGGGCTAGCGCAGTGGCAGAGTGGGCTAAGCTTCTGCCTGCGGCGCCAGTTTGAGTCCTGGATGCTCCTCTTCCAATCCAGCCCCCCGCTGATGGCCTGGAAAAGCAGCGGAAAATGGCCCAAGCGCTTGGGCTCCCGCACCCGTGTGGGAGACCTGCAAGAAGCTGTTGGCTTTACATTGGCCCAGCTCTGGCTACTGAGGCCATCTGGGGAGTGAACCAGTGGATAGAAGACCTCTCAGTCTCTCCCTCTCCCTGTAACTCTGCCTCTCCACTAAGTTAAAAATCTTAAAAAAAAAAAAAAAAAAAAAAAAAAAAAAAGACAGGGGAGTTGGAAGAGGGTACACGCAGCCCTCCAACACCTGGAGCATTTTTTGTCTAGAACCACCCAGAAACACAATAAGTAAATGGGAGCTGGCGCTGGCACAGCCGAGTCGCCTGGCCTGGCAGATGGTCAGCAGCCATCTACCCAGGAGCGTCAGCGGCGGCACCAGGGCCACCAGGGCCCGCAGGGCAGCCTCTACACGCGGAGCAGACTTGACACTCTGGAGGCCCGGGGGACGGAAGCGGCTGGGGCAGGCGGGGTGGGAAGGGAGCAGCAGCCGCGAGGGTCTGGTGAGAGGTGGCGAGGCTACAGGGGGCGCTGTGGCTCTCACGCTTGGACTCCAGGCAGCCTGTCCGCCTTCCCCTCCCCCTCCCACCATCAGGAAAGAAGGGGCCTGGGAGAAAGCGGCTTCTCCATGGCAAATTCAGCCGAGTTCAGGCCCGGCCACAGGATAGGCAGACGCCAGGGCTGCAGGCTCACGGGCTCCTGGCTGAGGTCTGACGGGGGCTGGGGACCGTGCTCCAGTGCTCCTCACAGGCCTGGCCAATGGGAGCCAACGCCAGGCCAGTCGTGAGTCTTGTGACATCGACATTCGGACTGAGCCAGGGCCACGTGAGCTGGACCACGGGCTTCTGGGAAAGCCTGTGGCAGGGAAATGTCTTTATGTCAGATGCTAAGCTAGGCCAGGAGAGCCAGGAGGCAGTGAGGATGCCTCCTCGGGACACTGAGGTTGTCACACCGCCATGCCTGGTGGACGGGCTGTGTGCCAAGCTGAGCCATGGCTGGCAAAACGCCAGGGCACTGGCAAGGTCCCATGCAGGAGGGCCTGGTACGAGCACCTGCCCAGGCAGCCGCAAACGCCTCCCCGTTCTTCCAGAGGGAGGCACTTGTCTCCGGCCAAGCCCACGGGCACAACTCCTCGGCTGTGGAGCTGAAGAGGCTGCCAAGGACACACCGCAAAGAGCTGCCCGGGGGAACGACGGACAAGCGCCCCGCCAGAGGCTGGAATGGGCTGAAGGTCCCCAGCAACCAGGAAGTGACCACTGAAACAAGGCCGGCAGGTCAGGCACTTGGCCGAGCGGTTCAGACGCCGTGTCCTGTGTCAGAGCGCTGGGCTGGGACTGGGTTCCAAGCCCAGCTGCTGACTCCACCCGCTCGCCGATGCTGCCCTGGGAGGTAACAGCAATGGCCCAACTGGTTTGGCTCCTGCCACCCACACAGGGGACCTGGATTGAGTCCCCAGCTCCAGGCTTTGGTCTGGCCTAGCTGTTGAGGGCATTTCTGGATTGAACCAGTGGACGGGAGATCAATCTCTGTCCATCTCTCTGCTTTTCAAAAAGCAAGGGGAGGGGGCGCCTGAGCTGTGGCGCGGCAGGTGAAGCTGCCTCCTTGTGATGTCCAGGTCCACCGGAACGCCACGCTCCCACTGCAGCTACGCCACTTCTGCCCCGGCTGCTTGCGACACGCCTGGGACGCCAGGGGAAGACGGCCAAGTACTTGGTCCTTGCCACCCACATGGGAGACCCAGAGGGAGCTCCTGGCTCTGGTCTGGCCCAGCCTTGGCTGTTGTAGGTATCTGGGAGTGAACCAGTGGATGTGGGAGATCTCTCTCTCTCTCTCTCTCTCTCTCTCTCTGTCAAGCAAATAGATGGATAAAAGATTTTGTCGGGGCCCGCGCTGTGGCGTATTAGGTTGATCCTCCCCCTGCCATACCAGCATCCCATATGGGTGCTGGTTTGAGTCCCAGCTGCTCTTCTTCCGATCCAGCTCTCTGGTGTGGACAGGAAAGCAGTGGAGGATGGCCCAAGGGCTTGACCCTACACCCATGTGGGAGACCTGGAAGAAGCTCCTGGCTCCTGGCTCCAGATCAGGCCAGCTCCAGCCCAGCTCCTGCCGTTGTGGCCATTTAGGGGAGTGAACCAGTATATGGAACACCCCATTCTCTCTCTGTGACTCTGCCCGCAAATAAATAATCTTTCAAAAAAAAGGTTTTGCCTTTCCCTCTCTGTCACTCTTTCAAATAAGCGCTGGCTGAGACGCGGCGTGTGAGGGTGAGGGTGAGAGTGAGGGCAAGGGTGAGGGTGAGGAGGGGCCTGCGCTGGGTGGTGAGGGTGAGAGTGAGGGTGAGGGCGAGGGCGAGGGTGAGGAGGGGCCTGCGCTGGCTGGTGAGGGTGAGAGTGAGGGTGAGGGCGAGGGCGAGGGCGAGGGCGAGGGTGAGGGTGAGGGTGAGGGTGAGGGCGAGGGCCAGGGCCAGGGCGAGGGTGAGGAGGGGCCTGCGCTGGCTGGTGAGGGTGAGGGTGAGGGCGAGGGCGAGGGTGAGGGTGAGGGCGAGGGCGAGGGCGAGGGCGAGGGCGAGGGCGAGGGCGAGGGTGAGGGTGAGGGTGAGGGCGAGGGCCAGGGCGAGGGCCAGGGCGAGGGTGAGGAGGGGCCTGCGCTGGCTGGCGAGGGTGAGGGCGAGGGCGAGGGCGAGGGCGAGGGTGAGGGTGAGGGCGAGGGCGAGGGCGAGGGCGAGGGTGAGGGTGAGGAGGGGCCTGCGCTGGCTGGTGAGGGTGAGAGTGAGGGTGAGGGCGAGGGTGAGGAGGGGCCTGCACTGGCTGGTGAGGGTGAGGGTGAGGGTGAGGGTGAGGAGGGGCCTGTGCTGGCTGGTGAGGGTGAGGGTGAGGGCGAGGGTGAGGGCGAGGGCGAGGGTGAGGAGGGGCCTGCGCTGGCTGGTGAGGGTGAGAGTGAGGGTGAGGGCGAGGGCGAGGGCGAGGGTGAGGGTGAGGGTGAGGGTGAGGGCGAGGGCGAGGGCCAGGGCGAGGGTGAGGAGGGGCCTGCGCTGGCTGGTGAGGGTGAGAGTGAGGGTGAGGGCGAGGGCGAGGGTGAGGGTGAGGGCGAGGGCGAGGGTGAGGGTGAGAGTGAGGGTGAGGGCGAGGGCGAGGGCGAGGGCGAGGAGGGGCCTGCGCTGGCTGGTGAGGGTGAGGGTGAGGGTGAGGGTGAGGAGGGGCCTGCGCTGGCTGGTGAGGGTAAGGGTGAGGGTGAGGGTGAGGGTGAGGGTGAGGAGGGGCCTGCGCTGGCTGGTGAGGGTGAGAGTGAGGGTGAGGGCGAGGGCGAGGGCGAGGGCGAGGGCGAGGGCGAGGGCGAGGGCGAGGCGAGGGCGAGGGCGAGGAGGGGCCTGCGCTGGCTGGTGAGGGTGAGGGTGAGGGTGAGGGTGAGGAGGGGCCTGCGCTGGCTGGTGAGGGTGAGGGTGAGGGTGAGAGTGAGGGTGAGGGCGAGGGCGAGGGCGAGGGCGAGGGCGAGGAGGGGCCTGTGCTGGCTGGTGAGGGTGAGGGTGAGGGTGAGAGTGAGGGTGAGGGTGAGGGCGAGGGCGAGGGTGAGGGTGAGGAGGGGCCTGCGCTGTCTGGTGAGGGTGAGGGTGAGGGTGAGGGTGAGGGTGAGAGTGAGGGTGAGGGTGAGGGCGAGGGCGAGGGCGAGGGTGAGGGTGAGGAGGGGCCTGCGCTGGCTGGTGAGGGTGAGGGTGAGGGTGAGAGTGAGGGTGAGGGTGAGGGTGAGGGCGAGGGCGAGGGTGAGGGTGAGGAGGGGCCTGTGCTGGCTGGTGAGGGTGAGGGCGAGGGCGAGGGCGAGGGCGAGGGCGAGGGCGAGGGCGAGGCCGAGGCCGAGGCCGAGGGCGAGGGCGAGGGCGAGGGCGAGGGCGAGGAGGGGCCTGCGCTGGCTGGTGAGGGTGAGGGTGAGGGTGAGGGTGAGGGTGAGGGCGAGGGCGAGGGCGAGGGTGAGGAGGGGCCTGCGCTGGCTGGTGAGGGTGAGGGCAAGGGTGAGGGCGAGGGCGAGGGTGAGGGCGAGGGCGAGGGCGAGGAGGGGCCTGCGCTGGCTGGTAAGGGTGAGAGTGAGAGTGAGGGTGAGGGCGAGGGCGAGGGCGAGGCGAGGGCGAGGAGGGGCCTGTGCTGGCTGGCGCCGCGCGGGGGCACTCACGAGAGAGGCACGATGATGAGGAAGGGCCCGTTGATGCGCTTGTGCTCCATGAGGTACGTGATGAGCGCGATGGTCTGGATGGTCTTGCCCAGCCCCATCTCGTCGGCCAGGATGCCGTTCAGGTTGTTGTTGTACAGCGACACCAGCCACTCCAGGCCCTTGATCTGCAACGACAGCGGCAGCTGGGGCACGGGGCCGCCTGTCCCTGCGTTCCCTCTCGGTGACCCCTCTCCGCCGAGGCCGGCCACAAGCACACCTGCAGATACCTGCCTGCCAGGAAGCGCCGGGGTTGCCGGAGCGGCCAGGAGCCACTGCATGGCGGCCCAGACAGCTCGTCAGGACTGCCCGGGGCCTGCAAGGCTGGGAGCCCCTGGACAAGCAGCCGGAGCAGGAGGCCGGGTGTGCTACCACCGTGTCCTGCCGGATGGCGGACGCAGGTGGGCCCAGTCTAACCGTATGGCTGAGCTGGCCCCTGCCACGTCCCCCTGCTCACTGCATTAGCCTCTGGAGGTGAAGCAAAGCTGGGGACGAGGCTCACGGCCGAACGGAAAACCGGGTGTGTTGCTCAGCTGGGGTTCCTCTTCCAGACCCGGGGATGAGGTGGGGGTGCAGGCCACGGAGAACGGCAGCAGTGGCTCTGCCCCCGAACGTGCCAGACCAGGCCTGCAGGTGTCAGAGCCGTCGCCTTCCCGCCCTCACAGGAGTCCCGCAGGGAGAGGCTGCAGACCAGGGCTGCCAGGTCCCCCCCCCACACCCAGCCCAGACGCGGGCTCCGGCCAGTGCCGTGCGGGACTCACAGGCAGGGCGCACACACTGCCCTGCCTGGCCCGTGTCGAGTCCCCGGCAGACGCCGAGTCACGGGCGCGTCCTTCCCCCCAGCACTCAACCTCAGGGATCCCAAATCTGCTGGCCAGGGAAACTGAGGCTCCAGGAGAGGAGCAAGCCGGCGCCCGCGGAGGCCGAGTCTCACCTGGTACTGCTTGAGGACGCCGTTGACCATGAGCGCCGACTGCTTGTCCACCCTCTCTGTGACAGCGTGGGCCACAGCATAGTAGGACTGCAGGCCGCGGGCGAGGGCCTGGGACACGCCGTACTCGTCGTCGACGTCCTGCTTGGCGTTCCTGGGAGCGAGACGGAAGCACCACATAAGGACAACGCTCCCCACTGCCACAAGGCACCCTGGCACAAGCCCTGTGGCCTTTTGGGTCCTAGTGACCTGGGCCTGTGCTGTAGACATGCGCAGGTGCAGCTGGGCGGTCTGTGGCCAGGCCCGGCAGTCAGTGCCAACCTGCGAGGCCTGACAACGGGGTCCTGGGGCTGTGGGTCCCCAGCCCAGCTGGAAGGACGGAGGCTGTCCCCTGTCAGGCTCAGACATGTGGCTGCCCAGCAGAGGCCCATCCCGAGGGACACTCACCCTCCCCACTCACAGTTCAGACGGACAGCAAACAGTTCACGCATAACCAGAATTATTTACAGTCCGACACTTTGGGGGCCTAACTGAATTCTTTAAGAAGTGACTCTGTGGGGCCGGCACTATGGTGCGGCGAGTAAAAGCCGCCATCTGCAGCGCCAGCACCCCATGTGGGCGCCGGTTCCAGTCCTAGCTACTTCACTTCCAATCCAGCTCAAGCACTGGAAGAGGGCCCAAGTCCTTGGCCCCCTGCCCCCGTGTGGGAGACCAGGAAGAGGCTCCTGGCTCCTGGCTGCGGACTGACGCAGCTCCTGCCACTGAGGCCAGCTGAGGAGTGAACCAGCAGATGGAGACCTCTCTCTGCCTCTCCTTCTCTCTCTGCATAACTCTTTCAAATAAATAAATCCTAAATAAATAAAAGTACGGGTAGAGTGGCCCTGGTCTGAAGTGCTTCACAGGCTGAGCATTCCGACACTGAAGACGCGCAGCGCTCTGACGCCCAGAGGGTTCCGAGCTCCCGGCATCGTGGACACTGCACTCTCAGATTAGGGACAGCTCGGCTGCGTCTCCTTCTGTTCGAGCGCTGCCTTTACGTCCGCCGTACTGGTGTCCTCCATCTTCTACACTCTCTAGTGGCCTCTGTTAACGCCACCCCAAGCAGAGGAAGGGAGCGTGGGCGCCGTGACGGCGCTTCCCACAGCAAACACGAGGGCGGCCTGCCACGGCCGCCCCGGCGCTCTGAGTGTGAAAGCAAACACACAGGTCTGCTTGGTAACGCAGCCGGAGCTCGGGAGAGGACCCCGGCACTGGACAGTCTCGCCGGGAGGCACAGGGTTCCGAGCTGTCCGTCCACGTGTGCCTCTTAAGCAGGCGTGGAACAAGGTGAATGAAAGCATCCCCCACGTTAAATCCCTAAAAAGGAAAGGCTCCGGGTATGGGTGGCCCCACGGCGGCCGCGGCAGCAGAGGGGAGTGGGTCGGGAGCCTTACTCGATGATGTGCCGGGCGTCCACCTCAGAGACGTCATCGCTGTCTGGGTCCGGAATCTTCTTCTTCTCCTCCACGGGCAGGGTGGGAGGCTGAGCCGGCTGCGGCTGCTCCTCCTCCTCCTCCTGCGAGAAACAAGGCCACGTGACCCCGGGTCCCCAGAGGTGGGCCCAGGGCGCCCCCGGTGAGACACTGCAGAGGGCGCTGCTGTCCCGAGACAAGGCCACGTGACCTCGGGTCCCCAGAGGTGGGCCCAGGGCGCCCCCGGTGAGACGCTGCTGTCCCGAGAGACAAGGCCACGTGACCTCGGGTCCCCAGAGGTGGGCCCAGGGTGCCCCCGTGAGCCGCTGCAGAGGGCGCTACTGTTGCGCAGACCCCCTTCCTGTCGGAATGTGTCAGCCTCTCCTGCATCCTTCTTTAACGGCTCCGTCTATGACGTTCAGTTTTCCCAGCACAAGCTCTGTGCACTTTTCTTAGGGTGTCCTGGGGGGAGGGTCCAGCACTGTGGCACAGCAGGTTAAGCATCTGCCTGCAGCACCAACATCCCGTATGGCTGCTGGTTCAAGTCCCAGCTGTTCTGATGCAGCTGATGGCCTGGGAAAGCACAAGATGGCCCAAGTACGTGGGCCCCTGCACTCACATGCGAGACCCAGAAGAAGCTTCTGGCTCCTGGCTTCAGCCTGGCCCAGTCCTGGCTGTTGCGGCCATTCGGGGAATGAACCAGTGGACAGAAGAGGTTTTTGTCTGTCTCTCCCTCTCCAACACCGCCTTTTAAATAAATAAAATAAACCTATTAATTTGATCCAGTTCTCTGCTATGGCCTAGGAAAGCAGAGGAAGATGGTCCAAGTGCTTGGGCCCCTATATCCACGTGCGAGACCTGGAAGAAGCTCCTGGTGTCGGATCGGCCCAGTGCCAGCTGTTGTGGCCATTTGGGGAGTGAACCAGCGGAGGGAAGGCCTCTCTGTCTCTCCTCTGTCTGTAACTATGCCTCTCAAGTAATAATTTTTTTTTCAAAAATGGGTATCTTGGGGGTACTCTGTGCTCTCTCATAGCTATCTGAAGTCGAGTCCCTGCCTGTCTGAGCCCGTTAGGTAATGGACTTACAGAATCCGTGCCTGACTACTGATGCCGTGGCACCATTTTTCACTTCATTCACTTGGATATTTAACACTTTGCAGCCAACTGTCAAAATTTACTACTCACAATTTAACATCCAGCTTCACGGACATGGCCCAACATGTGAAATGTACGTAACAGTGGAGACAACAGGACTTGTAAGTTACATACGAGCACTGTCACTCATCAGAAGACTTCCGAACTGACCGAGCACATGACACTAGCACTTCCCATGACAGGGTGATAAATTATACGTGAACGTGGGACGGCGCTGTGCAGCAGGTCAAGCCGCTGGCTACAACAGCACGCCATATGCGTTAAAGTCCCGGCTGCTCCACGTCCAACCCAGCTCCCTGCTATGGCCTGGGAAAGCAGCAGCAGATGGGCCACGTGCTTGGGCCCCTGCACCCCCACAGCAGACCCCCACGCCCAGCCCAGGATGCTACAGCCATTTAGGGGAAGAACCAGCAGACCCCCACGCCCAGCCCAGGATGCTACAGCCATTTAGGGGAAGAACCAGCAGACGGGAGATTTTTCCTCTCTCTCCCTCCTTCCTAACTCAGCCTTTCAAATAAATAAGTCTTTAAAAAATAGAATGAAATACGTATGAACACATTTCTCAATACCAAACCATTTTTGAATTCCTGTATAAAGCAGACAACAGCACACGGAATTATTTTTCTTGCTGATAAAGGAACTGCCACAAAGCCTAAAAGAAAATCTCTAATCAGTTAAGTAATTCCAATCAAATTCCAATGAGATTTCTCCTGAATCACCAACTGATTTTCTAGATCACCCGGAATAAACAAAAGATAATGATAACATTTCAGGCAGAAAAAAAGAAGTTACTAATACAAACTTCCAACTAAGAATAACACTATCTGCAATTGAAATAGGGGAGGCACTGTGAGGTCAGAGGTCAGCAAATGCTCTCCTCCCAAAGCGACATGGGGGTGGGGTGTCAGGCACAACGGTTAGGTGGCGACTCGGGACCTCTGCGTTCCCTATCAGAGCGCCTGGTTCAAGTCCCGGCCCCCCTTTTTTATTTATGTAAGGTAAACAAACGTCACGTATCTCATATATATAGATTCAGGAGCACAATGGCCCTCATGCCTACCCCCCAACCCCGCCGTCTCCTTCCTATTTAATCTTTATAATGACACACTCTCGGTTTATTTTATGATCGCAAACCTAACCCCTCACTAAGTAAAGAATGCCACAACTGGCAAGAAGAAAAATCTGCTGTTCCTCCACAGTACGGGCACGGGCTGTAAACAATAACCGAATCTCAGAACGTTAATTCTGCCCACATACACTGCATTTGCTGTACTGTTAGTTACCACAAATCAGGGAGAACACATGATAGCTGTCTTTGGTTATATTCTAACCTGAGCATTGTCCACACTCCAGAATGTTCCAGCAGGAGCCATGACCTTCTCTTCTGCAATTAACCAGTGACAGTCCCCACAACTTCAGAAGCAAAAATGTCCCTTTGTGCATAGATCTTTGTTTCTTTCCGTGTAAGAGTTGGCAGGGCTTGAAGGAACAGAAGGTTGCTGGATCCTCGAATCAATGACACTCCTTGATGGTCACTCACTCTCTACCTTGCCTGTGTCGGGCAAAGAGCTGCAGCCAGAGATGCAGCAATGAGCCACACAGTCGCTGTCTTCACAGGACTTTGCAGCAGATGCCGTAAAGCCCAGGTAAACGATTTCTGCCCGTGGAGTAGGGACTGAGCAACACGGAAGGAAAACGCTCAGTACACAATACTTGGAGCAAAGGCAACCTTCAGGTAACAGCTGTGACAACAACTACCATTACGATCTGTAGGATCAAGAACTTACTGATCTCCTACTTCCCAGCCCTGGCTGCTTCCATCAGCAGCTCCACACTTCCAGGGGAGTTTAAGTCTCAAATCCTGGCTCCACCTGGACCAGCGGGCCCATTTTAAGCAAGTAAGTGTATTTCACTCACTTGTGACATACGCTGAGGAGTTTCCATCTCATGTGATTTTGTGAAGATTAAATATGAAAACTACAAGGCCGGCGCCGCGGCTCACTAGGCTAATCCTCCGCCTAGCGGCGCCGGCACACCGGGTTCTAGTCCCGGTCGGGGCGCCGGATTCTGTCCCGGTTGCCGCTCTTCCAGGCCAGCCCTCTGCTGTGGCCAGGGAGTGCAGTGGAGGATGGCCCAAGTGCTTGGGCCCTGCACCCGCTTGGGAGACCAGGAAAAGCACCTGGCTCCTGGCTCCTGCCATCGGATCAGCGCGGTGCGCCGGCCGCAGCGCGCCGGCCGCGGCGGCCATTGGAGGGTGAACCAACGGCAAAGGAAGACCTTTCTCTCTGTCTCTCTCTCTCACTGTCCACTCTGCCTGTCAAAAAAAAAAAAAAAAAAAAAAGAAAACTACAATCAGCAGCACAGTGGTATCTACTAGTGCCTCGTAAGTATTAGTCACAAATCGGTGACTCTCAATTCTCATTGCCCAGGAGCCTGGGACTTGGTGGGGGGCACTGTTATAAAGCTCCATCAAACAGATGCACGACTTTGCCTGTTCTTCAGAAATGTGAGCTGCCCAGCTCTTCTGATCCAGGTTCCTGCTCACGCGCACCCTGGAAGGCAGCAAGTGACAGCTCAAATCCCCGCACCCTGCCACCAACAGGGAGACCTGGATGGAACTCCTGGCTTCTGGCTTCAGCCTGGCCTAATGTTGGCTGTTGTGGGCATTTAGGGAGTGAACCAACAGCTGGAAGATCTTTCAAATAACGGAAATAGTATCTTTGTAACAAAGCTGTCGCCCCTCAGAGTGCCTGGGTTCAATTCCCAGCTCTGCCCCTGACTCCAGCTCCCTGCTAATGCACACACAGGGAGGCAGCCGTGATGGCCCAGCACTTAGGCCCTGCCACTCACGTGGGAGATCCAGATGCAGCTCCCAGCTCCTGCCTCTGGCCTTGGCCCACAGGGCCCAGTGGGAGAGAGCTGCCTCTTTCTGTAAAAAAAAATTCTCTAAAAGTGACCTTAAGGCCAGCGCCACAACTCACTAGGCTAATCCTCCGCCTGCAGCGCCGGCACACCGGGTTCTAGTCCCGGTCGGGGCGCCGGATTCTGTCCCGGTTGCCCCTCTTCCAGGCCAGCTCTCTGCTGTGGCCCGGAAGAGCAGTGGAGGATGGCCCAAGTGCTTGGGCCCTGCACCCGCTTGGGAGACCAGGATAAGTACCTGGCTCCTGGCTTTAGATCGGCGCTGCGCCGGCTGTAGTGGCCATTTGGGGAGTGAACCAACAGAAGGAAGACCTTTCTCTCTATCACTGTCTAACTCTGCCTGTCAAAAATAAATAAATAAATAAATAAATGTGACCTTAAAACTGGTCAAGAGCCAGCATTGTGGCTTAGCGGGTAAAGCCACTGCTTACAATGCTGGCATCCCAGATGGGGCCTGGCAGGAGTCCTGGCTGCTTCACTTCCGATCCAGCTCTCTGCTGTGGCCTGGGGAAGCAGTGGAAGATGGCCCAAGTCCTTGGGCCCCTGCACCCACATGGGAGACATGGAGGAAGCTCCTGGCTCCTGGTTTCTGATTAGTGTAGCTCCAGCTGTTGTGGCCAGCTGGGGAGTGAACCAGGGGATAGAAGACCTCTGCCTCTCTATAACACTCCCTTTCAAATAAATAAATCTAAAAGAAGAACTGGTCCAAATTGGCAAACATGACCAGCTCAGAGCCCTGGGAGTCAACCGAAGGCGGCTACGGCGGGAGAAGCGTCAAATCCCGACGCCGGTCCAAGTGTAAATGAGACGAGGAGGAGGAGTCTGGGGCGTCTTTGCTGGGGCCCCCTCGGCTGCGGCTGCGGCTGCGGCTGCAGGGCAGGCCTTGCTGGAGGGCAGGGCGGGAAGCCAGGGCTCAGCTGTCTGACAGCACTGTAGGTGAGGCCCTCGGCACATGGTGCCTGCACACACTCAGCAGACGAGGCCCAGCACAAAGTGCTTACCGGGCAGATGTGAAAGTGGCACAGCGCGGAGTGGGAGCCCTGTGCGTGCCGGCCCGTCTGCGGGACAGGGAGGACTGACAGGCTCAGAGCCTTGGGCACAGCCTCAGCCCCATCACCAGGTGAACACCGAACTATGAAGAAACGCAGCCTGCTCCCAGAGAGACGAGATTTAAAAAAATTAACAGAGAACACAAAACAGCAACAACATTTGAGCTGTTGTTGAGACACAGAGGTGGCACACACTGAGGGAAACAGGTTTCCCAGCACCGACCCAGGAGTCCCTAACCAGACAAATACGCATCCCGTCCCTCCCCGCCCCGCCAGACTTCGGCCCCAGCATGGACGTCAGGTTCCAGAGAGGCTAGAACAGGTTTCAGCACGACATGGAAAGACCAGTCCAAAAACCAACCAACCAACCAACCCACCAATCCACCGGGCAGTGAGGGCCAGCACTATGACGGAGCAAGTTAAAGCCCCAGCCTGCCCCACCGGCATCCCATATGGGTATCGTTCAAGTCCCGGCTGCTCCACTTCCGACCCAGCTCCATGGTAGTGTGCCTGGGAGGGCAGTGGAGGATGGCCCAAGTCCTTGGGCTCCTGCACCCACGTAGGAGGCCTGGGGAAAGCTCCTGGCTCCTGGCACAGGATCGGCTCAGCTCCGGTCACTGCAGCCATCTGGGGAGTGAACCAACAGATGGAAGACCTCTCTGTCTCTGTCTACCTCTCTCTGTAGTTCTGTCTGTAGTTTCTGTCTTGACAAACTCATGAACAGAACCTGCCCCTGGCCCAGACGCCGGCGCTGGCACACAGAGCTCACACGTGTGTTCAAGGTGACCGTAAGTGCATTTGAAGCACTGAAGTCAGGCGTGAGGTAACAATCCAGAATCCCAAGAGAAGGCAGAAAATTGAAACTTGCCAAATCGGGGGGAAACACAGCCAAGGGAGAATAAATCCAGGGTGGGTGTTTGGCAAAGCAGCTAGACACCACTTGGGCTACCATGCCCCACGCTGGACGCCTGGTTCACGTCCTCACTCCGCTCCGACTCTGGCTTCCTGACAAACACATGAGAGACCAGAACTGAGGTCCTGGCTCCTGGCTGGCCCAGGCAGGGTGCTGGGAAAACCTGAGGGGTGAAGTGACGAGTGCGAGCTCTCTATCTCTCTGTGTCTGATTTTCAAACAAATAATACAAAGTATCTTCTCAAACCACAAGATAATTAAATTAGAAAGCAACAGCGAAACAAAAACCTGGGAAACATGTAAATATTTAAAATCGAGCAACACACTTCTAAATAACTCGCTGAGTCAAAAAATCAACCACAGGGGGCCAGCACTGTGGCACGGCAGGTTAAGCCGCTGCCAGCTAAGTCAGCAACCAAGCATCCCACAGAAGTACCGTTCACAGTACTAGATACTCCACTTCTTTTCTCTCTCTCTCTTCTTTTTTTTTTTTAAAGATTTTATTTATTTATTTGAAAGAGTTACAGAAAGATGTGTGTGTACGGGGGAGAAGTGTCTTCCATCTGCTGGTTCACTCCTCAAATGGCTGCAACAGCTAGAGCTTGGCTGGTCTGAAGCCAGGAGCCAGGAGCCTCTTCTGGGTCTCCCACGTGGGTGCAGGGGCCCAAGGACTTGGCCATCTTTCACTGCTTTCCCAGGCCACAGCAGAGAACTGGATCAGAAGTGGAGCAACCAGGACTCAAACTGGCGCCCATATGGGATGCTGGCGCTGCAGGCGGCGGCTTTACCCGCTAGGCCACAGGGCAGTCCCCTGCTCCATTTCTGAGCCACCTCCTCCCTAACGTGCCTGGGAAGGCAGCAGAAGATGGCCAAGCGCTTGGGGCACTGTCACCCACGTGGGAGACCTGGAAGGAGTCCAGGCTCCGAGATGCTGCAGTCATTTGGGAAGTGGACCAGCAGCTGGAAGATGTCTAACTCTACCTTTCAGATAAATAAATACATCTTTAAAGATAAAACGAAAATAAACCCAAGTGGAATTGGAAAATGTTTTGGGGGATGGCAATGTTACACAGCCGGTTAAGCCACTGCTGGCAACATCAGTCCATTAGAGAGCTGGTTCAAGTCCAGCAGCTCTGCTTCTAATCCAGCTCCCTGCAAATGTGCCAGGGAGGGCAGCAGGTGATGGTCCAAGAACCTGGGTCTCTGCCACCCATGTGGGAGACCCGGATGGTGTCCCTGGCTACTGGCTTAGGCCTGGTCCAGTCCTGGCTGTTGCAAGCATCTGGGGAGTAACCCAGTAGATGGAAGATCTCTGCCTCGTCCTACGTGGATCTGCCTTGCAAATACATAAATAAATCTTCCAAAAAAGGTTTAGGATCCCTTCATGAGCAAAAATTCTCAACCAACTAGAAGCAGATAACAATTTAACCTGATAAAGAGCAGCTATGAAAAAACCACCCATGACGTCAACGGAGACAGACTGGCCACCGCCCCTCAGACGGCAAACAAGGACACCGGCTCTCAGCGCCTTCGCTCAGCATCACCCAGCCAGAGCGACAGGGCTGACAGTAAACACACGGAGACGGGAAGATCAGCATCACCAGCCAGAGCGACAGGACTGACAGTAAACACACGGAGACGGGAAGATCAGCATCACCAGCCAGAGCGACAGGGCTGACAGTAAACACACGGAGACGGGAAGAAGGCAAACTCCTTACTCACACAAGGCAGGATTCTGAACGCAAAAATATTAAAGAATCCACAGAAAACCCTATCAGGGTTTATAGCTGGATCCCAGGATACAAGACAAAATATAAAACTCAGTTTCCTTACCAAGTAACAGCAAGAGACAACCCAGAAATGAAAGTAAGAGAAACAATTACATTCACACAGTGTGAGGAAGAGTAAACTACGGGCTGGCGTGGCACACTGGCCGAGCCTCTGTTACGAGCTGCCGGCACCGTACGAGTGCCAGTCAGCTCCAGCTGTTCCACTTGCAGTCCTGCCTGGGAGGCAGCAGAAGATGGTCCAGGTGCTTGGGCCCCTGCCACCCATGTGGAGACTCAGATGCAGCTTCAGGCTCCTGGCTTTGGACTGGCACAGCCCTGACTCTTGTGGGCATTTGGGGAGTGAACTATCTGATGTAAGATCTCTCTTTCTCGCTCCCAACTGTTAGTCTGTCTTTCAAATAAATAAAAAATAAATCTTCAAAGGGGCGGGGGCAGCACCAAGGTTCCGCTGCTGCCTGGGACAGTAGCATGCCATGTGGGCGCCAGCGCACGACCCACTGCTGCACTTCTCATCCAGTCCCCTGCTAACAAGCCTGGTAAAGCAGCCAGGGTGGCCTGAGTGTTTGGGCCCCTGCTACCCACGTGGGAGACACAGGTGAAGCTCTGTCACTCTGCCTTTCAAATAAACAAATGAACCTCTACAAATGAAAAAGACACGTGTGAAAAGCAGCAACAATGCTGGAGAGACAACACTCTCTGATTTCGAGACTTACTATGAAGCTGCAGGAATCAAGACAGTAAGGGGGGGGCGGGGACTAGTGATGTGGCGGGTTAAGTTGCTGCCTACAATGGTGGCAGCCCACGTGGGCGCCAGGTTATGACCCGGCTAGTCCACTTCTGATCCAGCTCCCTGCTAATGGGCCTTGGAAAGCAGCTGAAGATGCCAGTGAGAGACCTGGATGGAGTTTCTTGTTTCTGGCTTCGCTTGGTCCACCCCAGCCATTGAGACATCTGGAGGAGCAAACCAAAAGATGGACGATCTCTTTACCTCTGTCTGCCTCTCAAACAAGTAAAACAAAATCCTAAAAAAAGTTCAGATGAGTCTGGGAGTGGCCCAAAGACAAATCTAGACATCAGTGGAACAGAACTGAGAAATCAGAGATAAAATCTGACATTTGTAGCCAAGGGACTTTCAGCAAAAGTGTCCACACTAGTCCACGGGAAGAAAACAGCCATTTTATTAAATATGCTGAGTAAACTGATAACCATACCCGAAATATACACTTACAGACCTTTACCTCAGACCATACACAGAGATGGACCCAGAGATGGCCCTGAGTCTAGGAGCTTACTCTGTCAAGGAAAACTCCTGAACCAAAACACTGCAGAACACCTTTTGAGACTCTGGGTTAGGCAAACAATTCTTGAGATAAAACACCAAAGGCACAGGCATAAAAGAAAACAACAACAAGTTAGACTTCATGAAACTTAAACTGTAGCATTTCAAAATATAGTATTAAGAAAACAAAACCGTGGGGCCCGGGGTCCAGCACAGTGGCGTTGTCAGTAAAGCTACCACCTGCGATGCCAGGATCCCATATGGGTGCCAGTTCAAGACCCAGCTGCTCCTCTTCTGATCCAGCTCTCTGCCATGGCCTGGGAAAGCAGTGGAAGATGGCCCAAGTCCTTGGGCCCCTGGACCCGCATGGGAGACATGGAGAAGGCTCACGGCTTTGGATCAGCCCAGTTCCAGCCATTGCAGCTATTTGAGGAATGACCAGTGTATGGAAGATCTCTCTCTCTCTCTGTGTCTCTGCCTCTCTGTAACACGGCCTTCTAAATACATGAATCTTTTAAAAAAAAAAAAAAAAAAATTTGCAGGGGTCACCGCTGTGGCGTAGCGGGTAAAGATGCCGCCTGCAGTGCTGGCATCCAATATGGGAACCGGTTCAAGTCCCAGCTGCTACGTTTCTGATCCAGCTCTCTGCTGTGGCCTGGGAAAGCAGTGGAAGACGGCCCAAGTTCTTGGGTCCCTGTACCTGTGTGGGAGACCTGGAAGAAGCTCCTGGCTCCTGGCTTCAGATCGGCCCAGCTCCAGCCATTGCAGTCATTTGCAGAGTGAACCAGTGGATGAAGACTGACCTCCCTCCCTCCCTCCCTCTCTCTCTGCCTCTCTGTAACTCTCCATTTCAAATAATAAATAAATAAATCTTTATGTGTATCTTTGTCTCTACCTTCCAAAATAAAGTTTTTAAAAAAGACAAGTATCTAAACCATAGAGAACTCCTACAATGCAGTAAGAAATAACCCAATTAACATGGGCAAAACACTTGAACAATTTTAATCAAAGATCTAGGAATAGGGCCTATGTGTGTATGGAAAGATGATCATGGGGCCAGCACTGTAGCACAGGTTAACCCTCCGCCTGCTTGCTGGCATCCCATATGGGGGCCGGCTCCAGTCCCGGCTGCTCCACTTCCGATCCAGCTCTCTGCTATGGCCCGGGAAAGCAGTGGAGGATGGCCCAAGTCTTTGGGCCCCTGCACCCGCGTGGGAGACCAGGAGGAAGCACCTGGCTTTAGATCAGCTCTGCTCCAGCCGTTGCAGCCATTTTGCGACTGAACCAGCAGATGGAAGACCTTACTCTCTGCCTCTCCCTCGCACTGACTATAACTCTACCTCTCAAAGAAATAATAAATAAAATATTAAAAAAAAAAAAAAAGGCCAGCGCCGCGGCTCAATAGGCTAATCCTCCGCCTGCGGCGTCAGCACCCCGGGTTCTAGTCCCGGTTGCGGTGCTGGATTCTGTCCCGGTTGCCCCTCTTCCAGTCCAGCTCTCTGCTGTGGCCCGGGAAGGCAGTGGAGAATGGCCCAAGTGCTTGGGTCCTGCACCCACATGGGAGACCAGGAGAGGCACCTGGCTCATGGCTTTGGATCAGCACAACACCGGCCACAGCTGCCATAGGGGGGTGAACCAATGGCAAAAGGAAGACCTTTCTCTCTGTCTCTCTCACTGTCCACTCTGCCTGTCAAAAAAAAAAAAAAAAAAAAAAAAAAGAGAGATGGCCAGCACCTCCAATTACAGGAAAATGCAAATGGAGGCCACAGTGAGAGGGAGGCCACCCCACTAAAGGAGTGATGACGGGCTGGGGAGCACGGAAAAACTGGAGCCCGGGAAACAGTACAGCCCCCCGGAAAACAGCTGGGCGGTTTCGTAGAAAGACAAACGTACGACCCAGCCACTGCACTCCAGGCATCCCCCCGAGACAAATGAACACCTAAGTCCACACCTAGACACGCCTGCCAATGCTCACAGAAGCAGGACTCGCGACAGCACGAGACGGGGACACAAACGCATGAGCATCCGTCACCTGGAAGGGATCAAGAAAGCGGCTGCTCCCCAGCAGAGGGACAAATTCCTGACACGCAGCAACAGGGGTGACCTCAGACACAGGAGAAACACCAGACGTCTGATGTGACTCCACCTGTAGCAAACCCCACAACGTGGGGAAAGCTGTCGCCTGCAGTGCCCACATCCCATACGGGCGCCGGTTCGAGTCCCAGCTGCTCAACTTCCGATCTCTGCTGTGGCCAGGGAGCGCAGTGGATGATGGCGCAAGTGCTTGGGCCTCTGAACCCGCATGGGAGACCCGGAAGAAGCTCCTGGCTCCTGTCATCGGATCGGCTCAGCTCTGGCCACTGCAGCCATCTAGAGAGTGAACCAGTGGACAGAAGGCCTCTCTCTGCCTCTTCCTCTCTGTAACTCTGTTTTTCAAATAAGGAAACGAATCTTCTAAAGAAGCCCACAAACAGAAGCCCTACATAGACTAGTCACCAGCTATCAGGACAGCACACTCCCAGTAGTGTATTTCACAGCGTGCAAGTCAGGCTTCAATAAAGCTAGTGAAAACACATCACAACAGGGCAGGCGTTCGGCCTCGCGATCCCTGCGCCCTCTACTAGAATAAGACTCAAGTCCTGCCTCCACTCCTGTCTCCAGCTCCTGCTCATGCGGACCCTGGGAGGCAGCAGGTGACAGCTCAAGTCCTGGGCCCTGCCACCCATGTCGGAGACACAGACTGAGTTTCTGGCTCCCAGCATCAGCGTGGACCAGCCCAACCTTGACCACTGTGGCCATCTGTGGAGGGAACCAGTAGAATGGAGCTTTCTCTGACTCTCTAATACCAAAAAAAAAAAAAAAAAAAAAAAAAAGTGTTAGTGGTCTACAAATAAGTAGCAACTGAACAGTGGCCCTCAGTCAACTGCACTGGATGTGAAAATTGGACGCTGGAGCCAGCGCCGTGGCTCACTTGGTTAATCCTCCACCTGTGGCACCGGCATCCCATATGAGCACCAGGTTCCAGTCCTGGCTGCTCCTCTTCCAGTCCAGCTCTCTGCTATGGCCTGAGAGGGCAGTGGAGGATGGCCCAAGTGCTTGGGCCCCGCACCTGCATGGGAGACCAGGAAGAAGCTCCTGGCTTTGGATCGGCGCAGCGCCGGCCATGGCAGCCATTTGGGGGGTGAACCAACGGAAGGAAGACTTCTCTCTCTCTCTCTGTCTATAACTCTACTTGTCAAATAAAATTAAAAAACAAAAAACAAAACAAAACAAAAAAAACCAAACAAACAAACAAAAAAACTGGATGCTTTGATCAGTGTTATGGCCCAGTGGGTTAAACCCCGACCTGGGATGCCAGCACCCCATACCGGTGTGTCAGTTCGAGTCCTGGCTGCCGTTTCAGATTCCCACTCCCTGCTGTTGTGCCCGGGAAAGCAGCGGGAAGATGGTCCAACTACTTGGGCCCTGCCAGCCAGAAGAGAGACCTGGATGGAGTTCTAGGTTCCTGGCTTCAGCCTGGCCCAGCCCTGGCTGTTGTGGCCATTTGGGGAGTGGACCAGCAGATGGAAGATCTTTGTCTCCTCCTGTCTGTCAATCTGCATTTCAAATAGCATTTTAAAATGAAAGTAAATAAATGGAGTGTAGTTTCTTTTTTTTTTTTTTTTTTTTGACAGGCAGAGTGGACAGTGAGAGAGACAGAGAGAGAAAGGTCTTCCTTTTGCCGTTGGTTCACCCTCCAATGGCCGCCGCTGCAGCCGGCGCACCGCGCTGATCCGATGGCAGGAGCCAGGATCCAGGTGCTTCTCCTGGTCTCCCATGGGGTGCAGGGCCCAAGCACCTGGGCCATCCTCCACTGCACTCCCTGGCCATAGCAGAGAGCTGGCCTGGAAGAGGGGCAACCGGGACAGAATCCGGCGCCCCGACCGGGACTAGAACCCGGTGTGCCGGCGCCGCAAGGTGGAGGATTAGCCTATTGAGCCACGGCGCCGGCCATGGAGTGTAGTTTCTTAAGCAGCACACTAGCGAGTGCTATAGGAATTGGGGTGTCCCATCTGCCCCCATCAGAATCTCAGCACGGAGTACACGGATACGCCTGTACACTGCAGACGGCCAGAGAGGAAAACGCTGAAACCGCAGGAGCCCAGGGGACCCCCAAGGAAACCAAGACAGCTCCACGGCACAGCACGCTGCCATCAGACAGGCTCTCGCAGCTGACCAGAGGCATCAAGGCACTGACACTGGCGGGGAGCCCAGCCCTGAAATGTGGCTGACGGCCCAGGATGGCCCAGGATGCACACGTCCCGTCTCACTTCACTTGTGACAGACAGTCACACGCGAGAGGTGGCGTCTGGGACGGTCCCGCCCCCAGCCCCAGCCCCCAGCAGAGGGGTGAGAGCGACACAGTGACGGACACACACGGGGAGGGACCCTTACCTCCTCCTCCTCCTCCTCTGAGCTTTCCTCACTGTCAGACCTCGGAGCGACTTCGTACCTGGGGAAACATTCGCGATTTAGCAGAGAGCTCCTGGCGCCGGCCGGACGCCTCCCCCCAGCAATCAGCCTGACGTCCGAACGGCGGGGAAACCACAGCGGGGCACCCCGCACCCGACAACGCAGCAGACGCTCACCCTGGGTTCATCTCGAGCCAGGCTTCCAGCTGCCCGGCCTTGGGGGCGTCGGTGCCCGTGAGGATCTTCCCGCTCTCCACGTGGATCACCTTGACCGGGAGGTCGCTCATCTGGCTGGTCTCGTCCAGAGGCTGGAAAACAGTTACTCCAGTGAGGTGCCGTGCTGTCCTGTGGCCCCCACACCTCGGGCCCCCAGGAGACAGTCAGCAACGGGCAGGACACGTGGCTGGCGATGCCGAGTGCGGTGGAGCGCGGTCAGCCCGGGCCCTCCCTCCCCCCGCAAACCCAGCACTGCATCGGCAGCATCAGTCGCCTAGGGAGGCCATGTGCAGATGCCAGGCCCGATCCAGAAAAGGCTGCAGCACCCACAGTTGTGGGACCCATGCTCGCCGACACCGGCGGACTCTGGGTGTCAACAATTTGGTAAAACCACACGCCCACTTATCCGAGCCACAGACGCTGCTCTGGCCTGACAGGAGCAGTTTAACTTCCAAACAGGTGACACGCAGAGCATGAAGTGCGCCCCCCGCCCCCGCCCCCGAGCCGGAAGGCTGCTCTCTCCACAGGCGTGCCCGGGCACTCTCCCTGATCAACCACGCTAAGCGGCGAGGACTAAAGGCACCTGCGCTGCCTCCCTCGTTCCTGCACACGCGACCCACAGTTCACTCTGCCCCCAGCATTCCTCCTGGTGCCGTGCTTGGGGGCTTCACTGAGGGTCCTCATTCTCCCATAAGCAGCTCACAGAGACATCGCACACAAAACATGGTCTGCTGGGTGACCAGTACCGAATTCCTCGTAAGACCAACTGAGGACAGGCGTCTCCCTCTCATTTCCGGGACTGGGGAGGGCTTTTGACACAGTGGTTCTGACACAACAACGTGGGGCACAGGCAGTCCACAATGCAGAGCCTGAGGCCGAGTCCAGCTCTGCTTCAGTCCCACTTCCTGCTCACACACACCCTGGGAGGCAGCAGGCCATGGCTCAAGTGCGTGGTGCCTGCCACCCGCCAGGGGGATCCATTTTGGGTTCCCTATTATGGCTTCATTTGGCCTGGCCAGCGCCTGCTACTGCAAGCATCTGAGGCGCGAACCAGCAGATGGGAGCTGTCTCCATCTCTACCTTCCAGATATACAAAAACAAACACAGGGCGGCGCTGTGGCGTAGCAGGTAGAGCCGCCGCCTGCAGTGCCCACATCCCATATGGGTGTTGGTTCGAGACCCAGCTGCTCCACTTCCCATCCAGCTCTCTGCTGTGGCCTGGGAGAGCAATGGAAGATGGCCCAGGTCCTTGGGCCCCTGCACACTCGTGGGAGGACCTGGGGAGGCTCTTGGCTCCTGGCTTTGGATCTGTGCAGCTCCAGCCGTTGTGGCCAGTTGGGGCGTGAACCAGCGGATGGAAGACCTCTCTCTCTCTGCCTCTCCTTCTCTCTCTGTGTAGCTCTAACTTTCAAGTGAATGAATAAATCTTTGAAAAAAAAAAAAAATAAAAACACTAAGAAAATAAAATTTACTGGCGAAGACTTCTGGTTTAAGCCTTGGTGTCTGTGTGCTCCCCGTCAGCAGGGCTGGGAGCCGCGAGGTCGCCTCCACGCAGCCGACAGCTCACTGCAGTGCTGCCCACCTGCGGGCTGCTGCCGTCCCTGGCCCATCCATGGGCCCCTCAGCTTCCTCAGTCAGGGGCTTCCAGCAGCCCAGGATTCTGGGAACGGCTACAGAGTGAGGTTCAGGCATTGCCGATTCCAGAAAGCGCCCAAGGAGATTCGAAAGTAGAGCCAAGCCCAAGACAGCAGCAGGCGAGCGACGCGGCCGGCGCACACAGCTGCACCACCTCCTCCAGAGCCCTGAACGACGCTCCGGGAGTGGCCGGCCCCAGCTCTCCCAAGTGGCTTTGGAGTAGTTCCATGCCAGCCACAACCTTCCGCAAGGATTCAACGGAACATTTCCAATAAAATTTCTTGTCACGGGCCAGCATTGCGGCAAAGCAAGTAAAGCCACGTGCCAACATCCCACACGGGTGCCGGTTTGAGCCCCGGCTGCTCCTCTTCCGATCCATTGGTGCTAAGGCGCCTGGGAAGACAGCGGAGGATGGCCGAAGTGCTTGGGCCCCTGCATCCACGTGGAAGACCAAGAAGACTCTGGCTCCTGGCTTCGACCTGGTTGGTCCAGTCCTGGTTGTTGCGGCCATATGGGGAGCGAGCCAGCAGATGGAAGACCTCTGTCTCTCCCTCTCTCTTACTCTACCTTTCAGGTACATGAAACAAATGTTTTTAAAAAATTACTTGACGCAGACGGAACGAGGATGGCCACAGCAGGGCCATGCAGTCGGTTTAATGTTGGGCAGCACAGCGGCTCCACCATGGGTGACAACTCCCTGCACCCTTCACCGCACACGGCTGGGGTACAGTGCCCAGCATTCCCCCGACAGAGACGCCCCACGCCTGGGGTGATGGAAACGCACGTTCCCTGATCGGATCACCACGCCCGCACACGTGCACCTGAGCGCCACTGGCCCTCATAGAGGGGCACTCGCAAGGTTCCCTGATGGGGCCAGCGCTGTGCTGCAGCAGCTAAAGCCGCCGCCTGTGTGCAGTGGTTCGTGAGCCGGCTGCTCCACTTCCAGCTCAGCTCCCTGCTCATGTACCCAGGGAAGCAGCGGAGAATGACAAAAGTCCTTGGGCCCCTGCAACCATGTGGGAGACCCGGATGGAGCTCCTGGCTGCAGCCTGGCCCAGCCCTGGCTGTTGTGGCCATTTGGGGAGTGACCCAGCGGCTAGAAGACACCTCTCTGTCTCTCCCTCTCTCCTTCCCTCCCTCTCACTCTGCTTCTGCCTCTCCTTCTCTGTAAGTTCTTTCAAATCTTTTTTTAAAAAATTCTAGTATCCACATATAACAAGGATCTTTAAAGAGTTCACAAAAACTGCGCATTATGAAGAAACTATGCATGGAATTCGCGATTCTTCATGCCACAAAAAACTTACCTTCTCTGCATTTTCCCACGTGATTTCTGGAGCCCCCTCAGGTGTAAAATCGCTACATCAATGAAAAGGCTGCTGCAGATACAGATGTGTCCGGGTTACCTGGCCCAGCCATTCCCCCTGGGACTCTGGCCCCCCGGGAACCTGTGCATCTGCTACGGACCGAATTCTGCATCCCCAAATCTATACACTGAGGCCCTGACCTCCAACATGACGCCCCTCGGAGGGGCCCGACCACTAACAGGTTAGAGGCCCTGACCTCCAACGCGACGCCCTTAAGAGGGGCCCGACCACTAACAGGTTAGAGGCCCTGACCTCCAACGCGACGCCCCTCGGAGGGGCCCGGCCACTAACAGGTTAGAGGCCCTGACCTCCAACACGACGCCCCTCAGAGGGGCCCGACCACTAACAGGTTAGAGGCCCTGACCTCCAACACGAAGCCCCTCGCCCCTCGGAGGGGCCCGGCCAGTAACAGGTTAGAGGCCCTGACCTCCAACACGACGCCCCCCGGAGGGGCCCGGCCAGTAACAGGTTAGAGGCCCTGACCTCCAACACGAAGCCCCCCGGAGGGGCCCGGCCACTAACAGGTTAGAGGCCCTGACCTCCAACACGACGCCCCTCGGAGGGGTCAGAGGAGGGCCTGAGGGTGGGCTCCTCGTGATGACAACAGTGCTCCAGTGTGGAGGACGCCCCTGTTGCCAGGAACTGACCCTGCTGCCAGCTCCCTTGGGCCCCCGGACCCCAGGCCCCAGCAGGGCAGAAGGGAAGTCTGGGACACCCTGGGACACGGCAGCAGCAGAACGTGAGGTCCTCGGATGCTTCCCACAGCAGGTGCGCCAGCGGAGGACACCAGCTCCACGGCCACGGACGGAATGGCGCGCTCACTCCACGCCTGTCAGCATGCCACGGGAAGAGAGGACGCCCGGCCTGGCGGGGGAAGCACCCGGTGGGGGCCTCACTGGGTCAGGTGGGCCCGGACGGCTCCAGCAAACCAGGAGGTGAAGCCCAGCCAGGGACCTGTGCAGGCCACGAGGGAGCCGGTTTCATGGCTGGCGACGAAGCCTTCCTTCAGGATTATCACATTCAATACGCTAGCGGCAGCCACCCTACGGCAGCGATGTTACAAAACAGAGGGCACGGGGCAGGCGCAGGGGTGCAGTGGGCTAAAGCCGCCTGCAGCGCCAAGCATCCCACAGGGGCGCCGGTTCGAATCCCAGCTGCTCTTTTTCCAATCCAGCTCCTTGCTAATGGCCTAGGAAAGCAGCTGAAGATGGCCCAAGTACTTGGGAGATCTGGATGAAGCTCCTGGCTTCAGATCGGCCCAACTCCAGCTGTTGTGGCCATTTGGGGATTGAGCCAGCAGATAGATGGAAGACTTTCTCTCTGCCTCTGTAACTCTACAACTCAAATAAATAATCTTACAAAAAAAAAAAAAAAAAAAAAAAAGCAGGCCAAGGAGCTCAGGGGGACAGACCCTGCTGCCACCTCGCCTGGCCAGCACACGCGCGGGAGACACCTCCTCCTTCCACATCTCACACCTTCCCTCCCACAGGGGCGGGCAGGAACGATGGGGAAGACAGGCCGGCAGCACAGAGCCCCTCTCGGGTGGCCCACACTGCACAGTTCTGAGTTTTGGAACCAGGCTTGTGTCTCAATCTAAATCCGTGATGAGTGAATACATAAAACCCATCGGCATGGGGGTGGGGGTGGGGGGCCCGGGCTGCACCGAGCGGAGCACGGAGGCAGGTAGGAAGGGAGACCCCTTCCGGAGCCTCCTGAGCTCAGAACCAGGAGCACCCAGCCTCGGCGGGAGGAGCTATCAACCAACAGTGGCTGAGCTGTGCGGCCCCAAAGGCACTTCCTGTGTCCAGGACTAAGCGCACAAGCAAACCAATCCTGGACCCCGGCTGATGGTGCAGGCTCCTGATGTGAGAGACATGCAGAGGGAGACGAGAAATGACCCTGAGGAGACGGACTCTACTGTGAGAGCCGTGCGACCTCCAGATCTCTAACGCGGCCGCCACCACGCTGCCGGGTTCTACGTTCACAGACAAGCAACCGTACATCAGTCGATCTGAGAAACAGCCGCGTCCGCCCGCACACGCACGACCTGCATTCTGGCCAGCGGTCCCTCGACTGTGCAGCACGGCCAGTATTCCACGTAGCATTCACGCATTAGGCGTCATGAGCGACAGCTACGCAGACGGCCCCACATACTGGAGGATGTAGGTGGGTTCTCTGTGAATACCGCACAGGGTACCTGGGTGAGGGTGGGGCCGGCGCGGGCACAGGTCCTGGGGGACAGCGGCACACGTCACTGGCAACGCGGGCGCAAGGTGCCATAACCTACTTCCTAGACCCACTGGCTTGGAGCGCCTGGAAGCAGCGATGTCCCCCAGCCGTGGTCACACCCAGCCACATCTTGGTTTCTAAATGTTCTTCTCCAATAAAAGAAACCAGGACTCCCCGAGGCAATGGCGGCCCAGGGCTTGGGCAAGGAAAGCAGTGAGGAGCTGGAGAGGGAGGCAGTGCTCAAGGGCGGCCGAGGAGCTGGCACCCCCACCCTGGGAAGGGGCCAGAGGAGAAGTAGCATTCAATGCAAAAAGGAAGGGAGAGAGAGGGAAAGGGAGAGAGAGGGAGGGAGGGAATAGGGCTGACCTCACGGCAGCACAGCAGGTAAAGCCACCGCCGGGGAAGCTGGCACCCTGAGTGGGCACCGGCTCAAGTCCTGGCTGCTCCACTTCCGATCCAGCTCTCTGCTGAGGCATTTAGGAAAGCAGTGAAAGACGCCCCAAGTGCTTGGGGCCCTGCACCCACAGCGGGGACCCAGATGGAGCTCCAGGCTCCTGGCTTTGGCCTGGCCCAGCCCCAGCTGTTGCTGTCATCTGGGGAGTGAACCAGCAGATGGAAGATACCTCTCTCCCTCCTTCTCTGTAACTCTTTCAAAATAAATAAATCCTAAAATAAATAAATAAAATAAAGGAAGCAAGAACCCATTAGCTGGGTGTGCGCTCGGCCCAGCAGTTGAGGTGGAAGTGCAGATGCCGCACACCACGCTGGCCTGAGTGCGAGTTCCAGCTCCAGCTCCCGACTCCCAGCTTGGCGCTAACGTCGGTCTTGGGAGACAGACTGATGGCTCGCGGCTGGGCTCCTACCACCCACGCGGGAGACCTGCACTGAGTTCCAGGGTCCTGGCTTTGGCCACTCCCCTGCCCTCAGCCATCACAGGCACTGGGGGAGTGAATCGACGGACGGGAGTCCTCTGTGCCTCTGCTTCTCACAGAAATACACTCAGAGGGGCCAGCACGTGGCACAGTATCCCATACAAACTCCAGTTCGAGTCCCAGCTGCTCCACTTCCAGTCCACCTCCCTGCTAATGCGCCTGGAGAGCAGAAGACGGCCCCAGTTCCTGGGCCCCGCACCCACGAGGGAGACCAGGAAGGAGATCCTGGCTCCTGGCTCTTTGGTCTGGCCCAGCCCTGGCTGTTGTGACCATTTTGGGGAGTGAACCAATGGGTGGAAGACTTCTCTCTCTCTGCATCTGTCTCTCTAACTGCCTTTCAAATAAATAAATACATCTTGAAAAAAAAAAAAAAAAGGATTAGCAGCCTATGACCCCCGACCAATCGGGGAGAAGAGACAGCAAGAGGGAAGTGCAGAAGGCTGACGGGAGTGAGGGCCACCACTGCGCTCAGGACGGAGGCTGAGTGGGCAGGCGCATGAGGAGCCACCACGCGCGGGCCTCCAGCCCGGCCTGCAGGGCTCCTGACCACTGCAACAGGAAACGCCTTCGGCAGGCACTGAGGGCCAAGGACGCCATCAGCAGTGACCTCACGACCTGCATCATGCACCCCCCACGTGAAGGACACGGGGTCACTCTGAGGTCTCCTGCCCAAAAACGTGTGCACGAGGGAACGGTCAGACGCCTGCACATCCAAACGCCAAGGTCAACACGGACAAGAAAAAGCGAGGGGCCACTGGACCCACGCGGCCTGAGGGCCCCAGCAGCTGCAAGCCGGCTCTCTGCTGCAGTGGGGGAGTTGGGGGACACCTGGCAAAGCCTCAGCATGAGGTCTGCGCGTCACGGAACTGCATGGGCTCCACTCTGGGACACGGGTGCAGGTGACCGTGGGAACCTGGGCAAGGCCACACAGCAAGCCTCCAGGCTGCTCCCGACCTCCCGCCCAGGCCTGCGACCAAGCGCCGGCACCGCGAGGCAGCATGCGCACAGCAGCAGGTCTGCAGGGTGGCACAGACCTGATCGAGCAGCCGGGGGCCCACGGGACACCCCTCCTCACCTCGCCATCCGGACCAATGGCCGCCGTCTGCCCCTCTGCGTTCTCTGCCTTCTGCAAGTAGAAGCAGACAGTCAGGCCCTGTCCTGGCCTGCAGCGGGGGGCACCGCCCGCCCGGGTCCTGGCGTACCTTCTTCTTCTTCTTCTTCTTCTTCTCTTTGGCCACCTGGGCGGCCTTGTGCTGGCGCACCAGCTCTGTGAGGTTGGCCACGTACTCGTCCGTCTGCTGCAGGAGGTAGGCCAGGCGCTTGTCCTTTTTCTGGTCGATGAGCTTGCGGTACCCCTCCTCGTCCTCGGCCTGCGAGAGCGAGGCGGTGAGCAGTGGGCACGCGGCCCCCCCACCCCGGCAGGCACACCCAGAGCCAGAGCCCCTCCCGGGCTGTCCCGAGCCAGGGCTGGGCCGGGTGCACCGCTAGACTCGCCTCACGATCACCTCAATGCCAGCACCTGAGGGCCCTGCAAGGAGCCACCGCAAAGGCCCCAAGTCCCGCCTTCTCCGTCCATGAGACACACCCCCAAATCCAGCCCTTCCTCCAGCTGGTCCACACGACAGCACTGCCACACCTCGGCAGGGGCGCCCTCGGGCCCAGAGCCCTCCTGGCAGGCCGTGGGGATCCACCTGCCCCACACGAGGTGCTCGGACCTCCCATCTCGGGGGCCTGGGACCCGAGGCACTTGCTGGACGCCACATGCAGCATGCTGCCACCCTCCTGTCCCCAGACCGTGCACCCTGGGTCACGCCTGCCCTGCAGGCCTCTGGTGGTGAGGCCTCCTGTCCACCCCACGCCCTTGCCTGAGTCCTGCCCTTCCCTGCACTCATCTTCACATAAAACCCCCTCCTGTGTTTCACCCGGGCTATCTGAAGCCCAGGAGGGCAGGGGCCGAGTTCCGTCTCCTGCAGCGCCCTCTTCCCCCACGGCCCAACAGACTACTGGGGGGTCTCCACTGCTCCCCCTGTGCCCCCTGACCCAATGTGCAGGGCAGCCGACGGGCCTGGGTCCCGTGGCCCCTTCGTGGTCAGGTCTGAGGCAGGGGTCTCTGCCCCCAACCCACGCCTGTTTTCCCCTTTGCCCACCTCTCACCCAGCCCCTACTGGACCGGGCGCGAGCCAGCTGAGCGGGCCGGGCTGGGGCCGGGACGCACCATGAGCCTGCGCATGCGCTCCTTCTCGATCCGCTCGTTCTCCTTCTTCTGCTCCCGCTCCGTGTTGGCGTGGTACGTGGCCACCGCCTTGGTGAGCTTCTGGATCTTGCCCGTGACGGATCTGTGGTACTCCTTGAAGTCCTTGGCGTGCTGCAGGATGCTGTTGAGGTACTCCTGTGGGTGACGCCAAGGGGGCGCTGACCGCTCGGGGGACGCCACTGGCAAGGGCGCTCCCCCGAGGAGGACCACGCGCTCATCGAGACGTAAGCGCAGCGAGACTGTGCCGCTGCCTGCTAGGAGGCCCGGCCCCGTGTCCTGACAAAACCCAGTGCATATTGTAAGAATATGTCCAAGATCAGTCCAGAAAACCTGGAGGGCCAAGAACGCCTGTTCTAGCGGGATTTTTTTTTTTAAATTCTGAGAGCTGTAAAATATGCTATGTGTGCCCAAACAGGGGAACGGGGGACAGGCTGAGATGGAATACAAGGTTGACATCTGCCGTGTTTCAGCAGTACCTAAACACACACCAACGTGCGGTAATTTTTACCAACACAAAGCTAACTCGGCAGACAGGGGCGACCGTCACAGCCGAGACGAGGCCGCGCGCGGCGCGGGGGCGCCGGCCGGGACGCACCTGGTGCTTCTGGCGCCGCTTGCGCTCCTGCTCGATCTTCTGCTGCTTCTCCAGCTTCTCGGTGATGCGCGCCTCGCGCAGGGACTGGCGCTTGCTGCGCTTGTAGGCCTTGGCGTTCAGCGCCGTCTCCAGCGCTGTGTCCCTCCGCATGCACACCACCACCTCCTGGCGCAGCTTCGGGAGGAACAGGAGACGCTGGCACCGTGCACGCCACACCACGCCACGCCACGCCACGCCGGTGCTGCCGCCTCCGAGACCAACAGCCCCACCCCGCCGGCTCACTCCCAGAACGACGGCACCTGAGACCGGACTGTGAGTCCGTCACTGATGCCCCTCGGGGCCCGCATCAGCAGGACGTGGGAGAAGGAACCCCAGCACCCGACGTGGGAGGTGCTGGGCTCAACGCCCATTCCGGGTCATCTCTAAAAAGATGCTCAGGCACCGATCTGTATGCAGAGAGCGGATGGCAGGAGCCACCGGCAGGCGGCACGGAGCAATGACCATCTGGAGCCCAGCAGAGGGCCCTGGCGTGCCTCAAGCCTGCAGTGGGCCTCCCACAACACACAGAGGTCCTTACGGACCCCCAGAAGACAGCACCCCTTGGAGAGGGGCCGCTCGAGTCTCATCCCCCACCGGGCAACCGTGCCAGAGGGAAGCCCCCGCTTAGGGAAAGCCTCAAGGGCAACCCCTCCCACCACCCACTGGGCCGCAGGGCAGGCACAGGGGACCAACAGCGCCCTTGCGTGAGTGTGAGTGTGCGCACACGTGCGAATGGCCAGGGAGCAGCGCCCCAGCGCCCAGGGAGCAGCGCCCCAGCGCCCAGGGAGCAGCGGCCCAGCACTCAGGGAGCAGCCCCCAGCACTCAGGGAGCAGCCCCAGCACTCAGGGAGCAGCCCCAGCCCCCAGGGAGCAGCCCCAGCCCCCAGGGAGCAGCCCCCAGCCCCCAGGGAGCAGCCCCGGCCCCCAGGGAGCAGCCCCGGCCCCCAGGGAGCAGCACCCAGCACTCAGGGAGCAGCACCCCAGCACTCAGGGAGCAGCCCCAGCACTCAGGGAGCAGCACCCAGCACTCAGGGAGCAGCCCCCAGCCCCCAGGGAGCAGCACCCAGCACCCAGGGAGCAGCACCCAGCACTCAGGGAGCAGCACCCCAGCCCTCAGGGAGCAGCCCCAGCCCCCAGGGAGCAGCCCCAGCACTCAGGGAGCAGCCCCAGCGCTCAGGGAGCAGCACCCCAGCGCCCAGGGAGCAGCCCCAGCCCCCAGGGAGCAGCCCCAGCCCCCAGGGAGCAGCCCCAGCACTCAGGGAGCAGCCCCCCAGCACTCAGGGAGCAGCCCCGGCCCCCAGGGAGCAGCCCCAGCACTCAGGGAGCAGCCCCAGCGCTCAGGGAGCAGCACCCCAGCCCTCAGGGAGCAGCCCCCAGCCCCCAGGGAGCAGCCCCAGCCCCCAGGGAGCAGCCCCAGCGCTCAGGGAGCAGCCCCAGCCCCCAGGGAGCAGCCCCAGCCCCCAGGGAGCAGCCCCAGCGCTCAGGGAGCAGCACCCCAGCCCTCAGGGAGCAGCCCCCAGCCCCCAGGGAGCAGCCCCAGCCCCCAGGGAGCAGCCCCAGTGCTCAGGGAGCAGCCCCAGCCCCCAGGGAGCAGCCCCAGCCCCCAGGGAGCAGCACCCCAGCCCTCAGGGAGCAGCCCCAGCCCCCAGGGAGCAGCCCCAGCCCCCAGGGAGCAGCCCCAGTGCTCAGGGAGCAGCCCCAGCCCCCAGGGAGCAGCCCCCAGCACTCAGGGAGCAGCCCCAGCACTCAGGGAGCAGCCCCAGCCCCCAGGGAGCAGCCCCAGCACTCAGGGAGCAGCCCCAGCCCCCAGGGAGCAGCCCCAGCACTCAGCCCACCTGTCTCTGGAAGTTCAGCAGCCTGAGGGCCTTGAGCTCAATGGTCGCTTTGGTTCGCAGATCCCCGGCCAAGGACCCGGGGAGGTTTTCAAGTTCCTGGATTCGGTGTGCGATGCGAGCCTGCAGCCTGGGGCGGGGAGAGGCAGTGAGAAGGCGGCCCCTCTGCAGGGCCCTGCCTAGGAAGCCCTGGGCAGCCTCCCAAGGACGCATCCTAGGCCGCAGCCCTGAGCCCTGGAGTCTCAGCAGTGGGAGCCAACCTCCGGTCAGGAGGCCCGAGGCCCCGCCCCCGCAGGCCGGGAGGAGTGGCCGTGGGCCTCAGGGGCCCCATCTGTTCACCCCAGGCCCTGGGTGCCACCGTCCCGGGCTCACTGGAGGTCAACAGGGGGGTCCTCTTCCTCTGTCTCACCCTTGACTGAGCACCTACTGTGCACCAGCTACTGTTTCAGATGCGAAGCCTCATAGGACACTGGGCCCTAGAGGGGGCTGAAAATCCAAGCAGCCACCAAGCTGCAGGGCTGTGGGGAGAGGTCTCCAGGAGGTGAGCTCAGGTGTGGCCCAAGTGGCCACAAGGAGGGCCAGGGCTGCACTGGGCCAGGACCCTGGGGCAGGAAGGAGTCTGACAAGTTAATCAAATGCAAAGAGCAAGAGCGGGCTGGGCGAGGTCAGTGTTGGGCGAGGGCTAAAGAGAAAAAGCATTCCCAGAGCAGACAGGGCAGTCAGGCCTGTGGCTGCTGGCAGGGCTGCAGGGGCAGGTGGGGCGGTGGGGAGGTGGGCAGGTGAGCAGTGCTCCAGGGGCTGCCAGGTCTGGTGGGGGCAGGTGCAGGGGACAGGTCAGGCCCCGAAGGCGCGGGCAGACTCAACAAGCAGGGCTGGAGGTAAACAGTGAAGGAGGCCCAGGCCTACCCTGGGGAGCTCATGCTTCTACACCAGGGAGGAAGTGCACCATAAACACCCGGAACGAGACGGGGAGGTGGGGGACCCTCGGGGAGGGATCCAGGCCCCCGCGGTGCAGAGTGGGTATTTCCGACCTGCGTGTGCCAGTGCCGAGGGGGCTTGCTGTGGAAAGTTGAGAGGGGCCAGCGCACAGCTTGCCAGGCTACTGCTCGGAGGGCAGGTAACAGCACGGCTCCGCCCCTCCTACAGCAGGGCCCCCAGCACTCCAGGACTATCGGGGACTGACACTGACACGCATGTGCATGACACGCGACCTACGCAAGTGCCTATCATGACACTGACCTAACAGGAAGAGGAAGCCACCCTGTCCAGTCGGCCAGGGGCCCGGCCCCACAGATGGCGGCAGAGCCCGAGCCGGAACACTGCACATCCAGGACAAAGGACGGAGAGGGAGCGAGGCCGCAGGCCGGGGACGGTGGGCACAGCCCCCGCTGCACAGCCCGCACCTGCCCGCGGCAGACACAGCACACCCGGGGGACGCGGCGCCATGCCCATGGCCTTCAGCCGCACCTCACCTGTACTCCCGCTCCTGCAGGATCTCCACGGGGTCCAGGCCCCTGGGCTTCTGGATGGGGGTGATGCGGCTCTGCTTCTGGTGCAGCGGCACCATGGGGGCCGGCTGCGCCGGCTGCCCCGGCGACTGCGTCTGGGGCGGCATCACGGGCGAGGCGGCGGGCGGGACGGCGGGGGGCGCGGGTGAGGGGCGGCCCGTGGGCTGCGGGGGGATCAGCTTCTGAGGGGTGCTTGTGGGGGCAGCAGCATTCGCCATGGGTCCTGGGGAAGGCAGGTGTGGGCTCAGCGTCCGGTGCGGGGGAAACGCCAAGTCCACAGGGCACCGCACCGCCCGGGGGACAGAGACTCCTGCCTGTGCGCACACACGGGATGTCAGCTCCAGAGACACAGCAGCCCAGCTCTGACTGAGACAGCAGCCGGAGCAGCCCGGGCACGGCCGCCCCGTGCAGTGCGGGCAGGGGGCTGTGCTGCCCGTCCCTGTGGTCGCCTCGCCCTGGCCTCCTCTGCTTTCAGCTTCATGACAGGAGTGGGTGCGTGGGAAGAGGCTGTCCTAAGGGCTGTGGCACTACCCACAGCTCCCCAGATGCCCTGGGAGCAGGCCCCCCGCAGACCCACGCTGAGGCCCCGCACCCCAGTCCCAGGTGAGCCCCAGGTGAGCTCCAGCCGCGCGGCAGGCTCTCCATGCCCATTGATGAGCCTCAGGCTCCGAGACGGCAGGGACAAGTCCACACAGCCCCACCCCCAGTCTCAACCCTGAAATACGGCCCAGGTGCACCACACGGGGCTGGAGGGGGTAATCAGCAGAGGCCACAGTCACCCTGTCTGCCTCCCACAGGCAGGGCTTCGGGGGGGGGGGCTCCCCCACCGCGCACTCACTCTGCTCTTCTTACTGGTTTAAGACCCCAGGATATTCTGGAATCGTGGAGTGGACCCAAACCGCAGCCTCCGGGACTGACCAGGGACGGGTGAGCCAGAGGAGAGCAGAGGGCACGGGTCCCATTTGGGTTGACTATCCTGGGCCCTCCCCCCTCACCAGGCTCATGACAGGGAGGCAGAGCACAGACAGGGCACAGAGAGAGAGAAGCAGACTCACCTTCAGGCCAGGGCTTGGGGGGCCCTCCGGGGGGCTGCCCTGGCATCCCAGGAGGCACGCCTGAGGGGCCTGGGGGGGGCATGTTGGGCCCTCCCATACCTAACACAGAAAGAAACAAGCAAGAGTTAGACTACACCCACGGATGGCGCCCAGGGCCACCTCCCCACCCCCGAGCCTGGAGGGCAGGCCTTCTTTACCGTGGGGCCTGCTGTAATTTGGAGGTGCTGGTCCCGGGCCGGGGCCGGGGCCGGGGCCAGGGCCGGGCCCGGGGCCTGTGGCGGACACAGAGGGTGGAGGTAGTGTCGGCATCTGCTGCTGCATCCCGGGCATCGGCCGCTTCCCCTGCACAGCCATCTGCAGGTGGTCGGGGAGCGGCTGCCCCCTGGCCAGCATCTTGTAGGCCATGATCTGGGCCCGCAGTTGGTGCAGCTGGTTCTGGTTGAACGGAGTTGGGCCCCGGTTCTGCTGCCCCAAAGCCTGGGGGTCAGCACCATCCAGCGGGGCTCCTCCTGGTCCAGAGGACAGCTGGGGGCCTGAGGACGGGCCACTGGCTGGAACCGGGCTGGAGGCGTGCTCGGAGCCACCCAGAGGTGAGGGATAACCTGTGGGGAAAGGCCAGACCACGGTCACCTGGCGGCCCGCGTGCACAGTTGCATGGCTCGTACCCGGAGAAGGAAGTGGACCCAGGACCTCCTTCTCGTGAGACACGCAAGAGGCAGCCAGGGAGCACACGACCCCGTCACGGCCTCAGCCGGGCAGCCTGCAGGGCCGGCGTGGCTGGCTCAGGTTTCCATGGGCGTGAGGACAGTGCTGGGCCCGCAGCCGGGTGGGGCGCAGGTCTTCAGGTGGGCCAGACGCACAACCCTCACCTCGCCACGGTGGGCTCGGCACCCCTCACCTCTGCGGCCCACCTGCCCCATCGCTTCTCAGAGGGTCGGGAGCCTGCCTCTCCCCCCAGCCCCACCCTGCGGGTCGGCCCCCCAGAGCCCGTCCTCCTAGGGCTGCTCCAGGGTAGGAGGGCCAAGGTGAGCTGCAGGAGGGATCCTTGGAGGGACCCCTCTGGCCTTTCCCGAGTCCAGTGAGAAGCACCCCGATGAGGAAAACCAACTTGGGGCTCCAACCCAAGGCACGAAAGACGCCCAGAGGTACCTTGGGAGTGCTGGTCCATGGGGCTGGGCGGGGGCCCCATCCCTGCGTGGCCGCCCGACCGCATCCCCATTCCTTTCATCTGGTTGTAGCGCGGGTCGTCCGACATGCCCTTCTCGTGCATGGACTCCATCGGCTGTGAGAGGTGGCAACGAGACAGGATCAGCACGGAGGACAGGAAGAGGTGGCAAAGCTCCGCCCAGGCTAGTTCAACATCACCCAAACGCCCACCCACCGCCGGCAGTCAGCGTGAGCAGCGGCGTCACTCCAGGCTCATCTGAAACCTATTTAAGCATCGAGGCAGATGGGCAGAATGGACGCCAGTGGTGAGGCGGCCCCCTGGGAGACAGGCCTGAAGCATCCGGGCCAGGGAGACGAGTCGGCAGACGGGCAGAATGGCACGGACCACGGACACACGGTCAGTGGCAACAGGCCCTGGCCAGGGGGCAGCATCAGCCAGCAGAGCGGGCTCCCCACTCAACGTCCCGAGGAGGCTGCTCGCGCCTGGGGACCCAGGCCCTCCCACCCAGGACGACGACACTGCACTGGGGATCCTGACCTCCGTGGGACAGGGACGCACGCGCTGCCTCCAGTGCACAGTGGCAAGTACTGCCCCAGGGGAAGCCCTGGCCACAGGGACTGTGATGGAGACCCTTCTGCAGCTCCTGCTAGGCCCAGTTAATACAAGTGCCAGCAAGCGATCAAAGTCAAACCAGCTCAGTGTGTGCCCAGGACATGGGGGCAGGGAGGAGGCCGGGGGTGGGGGGCAGCTTCACGCAGGGCACGAGGTGGATCTGACCACGAGGCAAGGGCCTGCTCTGCCCATTCCCCAGAAGCCACAAGTACTGCCGGCCGGCTTTCCATCCAACAGGCTGGCACCCTGCACAGGAGGGGAGCGTTCTCGGGGGTGGGTGCTGGGCACACGGCAGGCTCTGACAGGCTCCGGCTGAAGGGGCATGGAGTGAGTGCGTGCCTGTCTGTCCCCCCCAGCAGGGAGAAGCAAGATGGGCAGAGGGAAGGTGGGGTCTGTGCTGGAGGAGGCGTGGCCTGCAAATCGGGAAGCAGCAGGTGCAGGCTGTCACCAGCAGCGTCCAGGAGTGAGGGCGCTGCTCGGGTACTGCGCCACAGTGGACCTGGGTCCGGGGACGGGGAGGGCAGGAAGGGGAACCCCTAGATGTTTGGAGCTCCGTGAGCAACACACACCTGGGCACAGGGAGACGGGGAGGGAGGGAGGGAGGGAGGGAGGGAGGGAGGGAGGGAGGGAGGGGCTCACTGAGACCCTGCTTGCTCACTGTGAACTGGGCAGGGAGGAGCTGGCAGGGTGTCTCTGGTCATCCAGGGGCCCCACTGGGAAGAGGATCTTTCACCTCACTGGCCACAGCACCCACTCCTGCAGTCTCGGGCAAGGTCAGGGGGTGGCGCTGGGTGTATAAAGGCGCCCGCGCCCCTGCTGCAGGAGCTGGCCTGACGCCCTCAGCCTTCTTTCAGGGAGCTGGACATTTTCCCCATTCATGAAGGAAACCTCAGAGTGGTGTACCCCAGCGTCCCACACAGCACGAGGGGTACGGGTGGGTGAGGCTGGGTGCAGAGACGGCCTGCCGCCCCAGGGGTCCCTACCTTGTGCATCTGATGCATGTTGTCCTGAGGGTACCCTCCAGGCCCCTGGGTCCCGATGGGGTGTCCAGCCGAAGGCGGCCCTGGGCTGGGCCCCATCATGCTGTGTGCGGAGCCTGGCGAGGGCCCTGGGCTAGGGCCCAGCATGGCTCCAGGCGAGGGCCCTGGGCCTGGGGAAGGGCCTGGCCTCGGAGTCCCACCCAGGGGTGGGTCTGGAGTGGACATCTTCCCGGAAGCTGCAGACGGCGACCTCCTGCTGGAAAGAAGCACCCGTGAGGCCTGGGGTGTGGGGGTGGCAGGGGCAGGCCACACCGGGGCCATGAGAATCCCAAGCACATCCCTCCCGAGACTCGCCACAGAGCAAGCGCCGTGGGGGCCAGGAGACGGAATTAAAGCTCCGGTTCCCTTTGCTGCGCTGGACTGAGCACCTGTGAGCTCTTCTTCACAACTCCGTTGTCGGGAACTTTCTGAAGACCCCTCACACGCACGGCCGTCATCTTTGCATGAAAATACAAGTGTGTTTGCACCCTGCATCTTCCACAAACATCGTGAAGGACCTGCACACCTCTCGGCACACAAATCAGCGGGACGCAGACAAGGCTCGGGCCCGCCCACTGCTCTGGCCCTGTCTGCCCCTGCGGCCCAGGGAGCGTCCGGGAGGGCAGCGGGCTCAGCTGCCCTGCCCACCACCCCAGGACTCCCCAGCTCCCCTATTTAACAGAGAGGAGAGCAAGACCCGGGCTCAAGCAGGCCTGACTGCGACCTCGCAATCCCAGCGAGCACGCTCCTGGCACGTGACGGTGGCTTCCACTGAGGGCAGAGGCCAAGCCCCTCGCAAAACAAACACAGGCCTGAAGCCTGAAAGCCAGCCCGCTGACAGGAACACACCACACACAGCGGCACCACGCAGTCGCCCACACTGCAAGAGGGATGTTCACACGCTGCTGACAACCGAAACCCAGCAGCGCTGGCGGAACACGCCAGCTCCAGCATTCACAGACATCCCCCGGGGCGAGGGGTCGCTGCTCGGGCAGCTCAGTCTGCCGCAGCTGCATGGCTGTGGCCCCGAATCCCTACTGGGACGCCGTCAGGAAGTGGGGCCTTGGGGAGGGCTCCGGCAGAGCTCAGGGACAAGGCCCGACCACGCAGACAGCGGCCCTGGAGAGGCAGCCCTGCCCCCGCGCGGAGCGCGCACTCGCCAGGCCTTGTCCCTGCGCTGCGCGGCCTCCAGAAGCGAGACGCGGGTTTCTGTGGTTTACACACCTCCGGGTCCAGGTACATCGTGAACAGCGGCCCTGGTGGACCAACGCGCAGCCTTGCACACACCTCTGGTTAGCTACCTCCCTCCTGCGGGGGGTGGGGGCACCCACTCCCATCGTGGGTGTCTGGGAACACAAAGAACAGAAACTCCAACCTACCAGGGCCCACTCTCGACAGAGTGCAAGATCTTGCTGCGCCTGCAGGGGGCAGCAAGAAGCCACCAAGGTCCCCTCGAGGAGCAGGGCCAGGACTCCACACCCTGGCTACACAGCATCCAGGTGGGCCTCCCAGGTGTCGCCACCAGGACCCATCTCCCTTTTAGGCTGTTCCACCACACTCACTGGGATTTCTCGGTCTGTCCTGGGCAAAGCTGCCCTCAGCTGATCTTCCCTTTGACCATTTTACTGTCTAACAGTCTTCAGAGCGCAAATTCCAACCTTGTCTGGAGGCATCCTGAGCTTTTAACAGCCCATCTCTATAACCAGGCGTGTCACAAACCTGGGTCTGGTTTCTGTTGCCCCCCTCCCCGTTTTTGTTTTACTTTGAAACACACACACACACACACACACCGGGAGAGATCTCCATCTGCTGGTTCACTCCCCAGACGCCTGCAACAGCTAAGGCTGGGCCAGTTTGAAACCAAGAGCCAGGAGCTCCATCTGGGTTTCCACGTGGGTAAGGGCACCTTCCCTTGGGCCAGCACCTGCTGCTTTCCCAGGGGCACTAGCCGGGACCTGCGGCAGTGCTCACATGGGATGGCAGCGTCACAGGACACTGGCCCCGGATGCAGGCTCGCCTCTGGGCCCTCCGTCCCCCAAGTCCCTCAGGTGGGAAAGGGACAACAGTCCTGCCAATGCTTCCCCAACCCTGCACCACGCGGCTGCTTTCTCACTGGAAGGTCTTTATCCTAATTCAGGAAAACCGAAGCCAACGGCCAGGACCATCAGGCCCTCCGGAGAAAACGTTTCTTCTAACGGTGCACGTGCCACGGGCAGGCACTGGAAGTGACCCCCAGGCTAAAGCTCTTCCAAAGGCAGCCTGCGCGTCGCGTCCCAACTTCTCCATCGTGTCGTGTGATGCCGTCGCAGCCCTAGCTTCAGCGCCACGCACAGGTGCACTGAGGACTGCCTCAGTACGGCGAAGCCCGCACAGGTTTAACGACAGGCGTGTGACACGACATCTGTCTCTGCAGTGCCACCGTCAGCACTCGCCTTCCTGGTCCGGAAGGCAGACGCCTCGTGAGACCGAGCGTCCCGAGCAGCACAACCGGCAGGGCTCGGCCGACCTGAGCGAGTGCTGGCACACGCAGCGTGGCAGTGGGGGCGGGGCCCCTCCTTGTACTGTCTTACCTTGCTGCCTGTTTGCACACACGAGGCGCCCTGCTCACAGGTGTGCAGCTGCAGGGATCGTGGGTGGATGAGGCCGGCCAACCCAGCCTCGGGGGAGGGGCTCTTTGGCAGCCACCGTGAGGAGTCCCGCCAGTCACCGGCTCCAGACAGGAAGCGAGGCAGGTGGCATCGGTGCACCTGTCGCCCTGCTGCTGGGCACGGGCTTTGCGAGCTGTCCACTCCCATCTTCACGACGCTGGCTGGCAGCGCGAGCAGAGCTGCTTCGGCCCGGGCGGCGGGCACGGCACTCCCTCCTGGGCGCCCGGGCAGCTCCCTCCTCTGCACTCTCTGTGCAGTCTGTTCATGAAGATTTCCAACGTGCGTGATGCTCGAGCAACCAGGTTGCTCCTGATGGTTAACGTCTTGGGGGTTGGGGTCCTATCCAGAACAACAGGTGGCTACCCCGAGATCAGGAGGACACAGGAGGGAAGGGGACACCCAGGGGCATGTGACAGAACTGCAGAGCTGGGGCCAGCCCTGTGGCGCAGCGGGTTGACGCCCTGGCCTGCAGCACCAGCATCCCAAATGGGCGCCGGTTCCGGTCCCGGCTGCTCCTCTTCCTATCCACCTCTCTGCTCGGCCTGGAAAAGCAGCAGAAGGTGGCCCAAGTCCTTGGGTCCCTGCGCTGCGTGGGAGACCCAGAGGAAGCTCCTGGCTTTGGATCAAGGCAGCTCTGGCCACTGCAGCCAACTGGGGAGTGACCCATCGGATGGAAGACCTCTCTCTCTCTCTCTGCCTCTCCTCTCTGTGTAACTCTGAGTTTCAAATAAATAAATAAATAAATAAATCTTAAAAAAAAAAAAAAAAAACTGCATATCTGTCCAAGTCCCAAAGAAATCACAGAGAAAGCAGACCTAGCTGAGGGGGCAGCGGGGCCTTGGGCCACTTGGTGGTGACAACCGAATTTGTTCACAAGCCCTCACTGCCACGCTCGTGCCAGGACCCTCAAGGGTTCCTGAGGCCCAGAGGCCACACTGGGGGTCAGCGGGAGGCCATGGAGCTGTCCAGGTGACAGACGCTGGGATTGGGCTGCTCTGCCACGACACTGTGTCCTAGGCCCTCAGCCAGCTCCTCCTGGCCAGCAGACCCTTCCTGAGGGGCTGGGTTGGGCCCCGTGCTGCTGAGAGCTGCAAAGCTACAAGCTACAGCTTCAGTGTGGCCCCAGGTTCACCTGCTGTGGCCCAGGAGGGGCCTGCGCCATGCGGGCTGGACGACATCATGCTTCTAAAGGCCCAGGCGTGCTTTACAGGAGCGAGGCCGCCCCGTGGGCCGAATCCTCTACACACACTTCTGCTTCCTCCGGGAGACCACACACCGTGACAGCCCTCGCCAGACCTGCTGCATTCCCCACCTCTAGTCCTGAGCCTCGTGAACTTCAGTCTGTGTGTTGCTACAGTGGCTCTGCAGGAGCTGCGGGGAGGTGGGGTCGGAGGGCCGGGAACACCCCTGCTCCTTCAGATTGAAGAACTCATGTCCTCAGCGAATGCCTGGATCGACAAGGTCCTCCCTAAGGCCGCTGCACGCGCTCCTGCCGCGAGTCCCCGTGTGACTGTCACTGGGAAGGGAACTGGGCTCGGCACCTAGGTGGACCGCACACCTGGGCGACCCACCCAGCGGGGGCAGAACGACCGCACCTGTGCACCTGTGTCTGGGAACCCATCCCGATACGCGTGGCCCGGGTACATCTGGGGCAGAGCCCCGGGCTTCGGGCAGGCAGCCAGGAGTGCGATCGGGCGTCAGAGCACTGGGGCAGGGATCCAGAAGGTGAACGCTAACGCATTCGGTCAAACGGTCAGGAGGCCGTGAGACCAAAAGAGGGTCCCAGGGAGCCAGCGCCGGAGGACCTAGAAGCTAACGGCCCCATCGTGCCACCTTGTCTGAGAAACACCTCCATTTCCTGGCACTCAGAACACAACCACAAACCGGGGTGCTGCCGCCTTGACACCATTAAAAAAGCACAGTGGGGGCCGGTGCTGCGGCACAGCAGGTTACGCTGCCATCTGCGATGCCAGCATCCCATGTGGGCGCCACTTCGCATCCTGGCTGCTCCACTTCCAATCCCACTCCCTGCTAACGCGCCTGGGAAAGCAGTGGAAGATGGACCAAGTGCCCCTGCACCTGCATGGGAGACCTGGCTCCTGAATTCAGTCTGGCCCAGCCCAGGCCAGAGGCCATTTAGAGAATGAACCAGCAGGCAGAAGATCTCTCCCCCTCTCTAACTCTTTCAAACAAATAAATAAATCTTTAAACAAAGGCCCCCATTCCGTATCAGACACCCAGATTGGAGTCAACTCCAGCTACCCGCTAGGCACACCATGGGGGCAGCAGTGACGGCACATGGAGGTGGGAGAACCAGACATCGTGGACATCTGGGGAGTGAACGAGCAGATGGGAGATCTCAATAAGCACACATTTTCCTCCTTCCTTTTTGTTTTTGTTAAAGCATGAGCCAGCCCTTGTGCACAGATGTGTGGAGGAGGAACCAGAAGGAACCCAGGTGGTGTAGTATACAGGGTCACGGCGCGCACACCCACACACGCACACACACCAGCCCCAGTCCAAGGAAACACACACTGAGGGCCACAAGCAGTGGTCAGTGGCTCGCAGAAGGCCGGGGAGGGGGGTCTTAACCTTTTCACATCACCCAAGTCTGCAGTTTCTGCTTCTGCTGTTCATGTTTCAGAACAAACATTAAACACATCTTTACACAGAATTTTAAAAAAATATTTAAGAAAGGCCGGCGCCGCGGCTCACTAGGCTAATCCTCTGCCTGTGGCGCCGGCACCCCTGGTTCTAGTCCCAGTTGGGGCACCGGTTCTGTCCCGGTTTCCCCTCTTCCAGTCCAGCTCTCTGCTGTGGCCCGGGAAGGCAGTAGAGGATGGCCCAAGTGCTTGGGCCCCTGCACCCACGTGGGAGACCTGGAGGAAGCTCCTGGCTCCTGGCTTGGGATCAACGCAGCTCAGGCCGTTGCTGTCATTTCGGGGAATAAACCAGCGGATGGAAGACCTCTGTCTTTCAAATAAATAAAATAATTCTTAAAAAAAAAAAAAAAAAAAAGGGAGTCATGCTAGTCACTGAGGAGGAAGGCGGGCGGGCTGCTGTCAGGCCCATGCAGCCAGAGAGCCAGCGCTGGACTTAAGTTTGGCCCGAGGGTATCTGTTTTAGAGAAATTTGTTCACATACACGCTTCATCAGCAGGTCCGAGGGCACTTTCAAATTCATGGGAAATAGAATGAAAACATAAGCTTGAGGCAGGCGCTTGGCGCACTGGCTGACACACTACTTGGGATGCCTGTAGCCCACGTAGGAGAGCACGGATTGAACACCAGCTCGGCTTCTGATCCAGCTCCCTGCTAATGCACGCCCTGGGAAGACAGCAGGTAACAGCTCAAGTCCTAGGGTCCCTGCCACCCACAGGAGAAACCAGACTGCGCCAGCTCCTGGCTCCTGGCTTTGGCCTGGCCCAACACTGGCTAAGCAGGCATTTGGAGAATGAAACAGCAGATTGAAGATCTTTGTTTCTCCAGAAAAGGAAAACAGAGAAAAGTAATTTAGGTGCCAAACAAACAAACAAACAAAAACTGAAGCCCCCTACATAGTTCTCTAAGTTCTTGAAGACCCTGTCTGGATAATCATGGGCTCCAAAATCTGCTGCACCAAAATAAACTAATTTTTTAATTCCACTCTCCATGAACTTTCAAGTTTTTAAATTTAATTACTTCTTTATTTAAGAAGCAGGGAGGGGTGTGGCCCACAGGTAAGACTGCCACCTGCAGTGCTGGCATCCCATATGGGCGCCAGCTCGAGTCCCGGCTGCTCCACTCTAATCCAGCTCTCTGCTATGGCCTGGAAAAGCAGCAGAGGATGGCCCAAGTCCTTGGGCCCCTGCACCCGCGTGGGAGACCCAGAAGAAGCTCCTGGCTCCTGGCTTTGGATCAGCACAGCTCTGGTCATTGAGGTCATTTGGGGAGTGAACCAGCACAATGGAAGACCTCTCTCTCCCTCTCTCTCTCCAACTCTTTCAAATAAATAAAATAATTCTTGGGGAAAAAAAAAAAAACCTGCCCTACATTTAGCTGAGAATACATGTCAGAAACCAAAAGATCATGTCACACTGACAAGCTACAGTGGCTTCTCAGTTCCACCTGTAAGGCAGTACCGAAGTGTCACCAAGCCGTACTTTTGCCACTGGCAATAATATATTTTATTCACTGGATTCTCTCCCCTTTTTCATTCACTTAAAAGCCACTTAAGAACACCTGTCCATTTACGTGTACCCAAGACAGCCAGGACCCTGTCTGCCAGTGGGAGTCCCCTGCGCCAGATCCTATTTATATACAAGACGTAAGTTTTCTAATCTCCTAACCACCTCCCAGCAATGAAACGTGACTCAGAGGCAGGTGTTGTGGTGCCACAGGTTAAACCGCCCCTGCGGTGTCCACAGTGCACTGCTACTGGCCACTCCACCTCCTGACCCAGCACCCTGGGAGGCAGCATGTGAAGGCCAAGTACTTGAGCACCTGCTACCCAGGAGGGAGATGTGCGTGGAGCTGCCCAGCCTGGGCTGCAGTGGGCATGTGTGGGGGAGTGAACCAGCGGTGACAAGTTCTCTTCCCCACACACCCCCCCCACCTCCCCCCACCCTGCTTTTCAAATCAATGTGTCTTTGTACAAAGACACACTGTTACAGGGTGGGAGTGCTGAAGAGAGGTGAGGCAGCAACCCCACAGCTAAGGGCTGCAGATGGGAGGCTGCCGGCGCTCTTTCAACCCCAGGGGCCTGGGAAATCCTCAGTAGCAGCCAGGGTCTGCACAGAGACCTAGTGAAGCGACACCGCCGGCAGGCAGATGGCCAGCACGGGCAGAGGCACGCTCCACAGCACAGCCAGCAGTGGGCCAGGGCACGCAGGCGTGAAGACACCCCGCACACCAACTCCCGCACCGCACCGTTCCCCTCCCATCCTCTCACAACACAAGACACTCCTGTGACCGGATCCGTGCGGTTTCCACACCAAACACTTCTCGACTTTCCCAGCACCAGCCGGGTATCCCACAGTTCAATTCCGACTCTGTCTGCCTGGAGCGAGCATCAGATCCCACAAGCTCACGGCTCAGCCCACCGGCCTGCGCTCTCTTCAGATGCCAGCCACATCCCAAACAGCTACAAACCAGGGTCCCCAGCAAGCTCTCCGCAGGTGCAATTCACTGGCTGCAGCATTCCCAGAACTGAGGCAGGCACCTTACTGACCCTACTGGCTCCATGTAAACGCTACAACTCAGGAACGAGCAGACGGAGACAGACACAGGCAGGGGCAGGGCACTGGGGTGGGCACCCCCCATGCCTTCCAACCACTGGGTCTTCCTGGTGCCCAGCCCCATTCTAGATTATCTAGAGGCCCCACCCCAAGCCTCTTCAGTAGCAGAAACTCAAGCATGATCAAAAATGGGCTCGTGAGGGGGTGGCACAATAGACTAAGCCTCCACCAGCAGCACAACCATCCCACATGTGGGCACTGGTTCGAGACCCGGCTGCTCCACTTCCCATCCAGCTCTCTGTTGTGGCTTGGGAAAGCAGTGGAGGATGGCCCAAGTCCTTGGGGCCATGCACCCGCGTGGGAGACCCGGAAGAAGCTCCTGGGGCCATTTGGGGGGTGAACCAGCAGAGGGAAGACTGCTCTTATCTTTCCCTCTGTAATTCTGCCTCTCACATAAATAAAAAAAAAAAAAAGAAGAAGAAGTGACAATGAGTAACAGGCCGCTCCTCTTGCTCCGAAAGCAGTGAACTGCACAAAGGTCAAATGCATTGCATATTGGGGGGGGGGGGGGGTCGTGTCGTGGCAGCAGAGGGGAGGTGGGGCCCGAGGGCCACAGTGTGGGGCAAGCACTCTGCTCTCCTAGTTGTACAGGACTTCCCTGGACGCTCTGATGGGATGGACAAGGGGAAGAGAGAGAGAGGAGATAAGGATGAAGGCGGTGACCAGCAGGGCCTCAAAAACATACCAGGAGCCCCTCCCTCCAGGCCACGCCACCTGGGGCTGAAGCCCCTGGGTTCTCCCATCGCCACAGGTGAGGCAGCAACTGTCACACAGCCACCTGCTTCCTGGCGCAGCCAGGCATGACCCCACTGGCAAAAGGAGAACTTCAAACAGCCCAAAGAGCCATTTTAAAATCCACTTAAAAAAATTAAAACGGGGCCCTGTAAAATTAAAATTAAAAAGTGGAAGAAAAACAGAAACAGAGACCAACACTTGCTGGTTGAAGTGAAGGCGGTGTGCGCTGAGCCGCAGTCCTCCACTTCTCACCTGCTGCCCTCTGTCTGGCAGAGCATCGACCCCTCCCTATTGACCAGGATTCACGTTATCTCAAAAACTAGAGAGAGAAAGAGGGGACGAGGGAGGAGAGTGGGAGAGGACCACAGTCCATTTATTCTTAGGTTTGCATCCATCAACTACGCTGATTCCGCTGTCTATTAATATCACATTAACATGAAAAAAACAAAGTATCAGACGGTTTAAAAAAAAAAAAAAGCAGGCCCTGGGGCCAGTGACCCGGCACAGTGGGTCAGGCGGGTCAGGCTGCGCGCTACACTGGCGCCCACGCGGGAGTGCAGGCTCCAGTCCCGACCACACCACTCCCCATCCAGCTTCCTGAGAATGCATCTGGGCAGGAGGAGACGGTCCGAGCACTTGGGTCCCTGGCACTGATGTGGGAAACCCAGATGGGGCTCCTGGCTCCTGGCTCTGGCCTGGTCCAGCCCTGGCTGCTGCAGCCACCTGGGGAGTGAGCCACTGAACGGAAGACAGTATCCAACTACCCATGATCTTGCTCTTGCCTCCTCCCTCCCCGTCACGCTGCCCTTCAAATACGTAAACAGACCTGAAACCAAACAGAGTCATCCTCCTGGGCACACACAGAACGCAGATGGCGCCTGAGGACCTCCTGCAGGAGGGGACCACCCAGGTCCCCAAGGGAAGCCCTGGAAACTCGCGCAGGGCTCAAAGGGCGAGGAGAGGACAGGGCTGGTTCCCGGCCCTGCCAACGTTTATGGCTTTTCAAAGGAAGCCCTTGGCCGGCGCCGCAGCTCACTAGGCTAACCCTCTGCCTTGCGGCGCCGGCACCCAGTGTTCTAGTCCCGGTTGGGGCGCGGGATTCTGTCCCGGTTGCCCCTCTTCCAGGCCAGCTCTCTGCTGTGGCCCAGGAGGGCAGTGGAGGATGGCCCAAGTGCTTGAGCCCTGCACCCGCATGGGAGACCAGGAGGAAGCACCTGGCTCCTGGCTTCAGATCGGCATAGCGCCGGCCGTGGCAGCCATCTGGGGGGTGAACCAACGGAAGGAAGACCTTTCTCTCTGTCTTTCTCTCTAACTGTGCCTGTAAAAAACAAAACAAAACAAAACAAAGGAAGCCCTGGCCTTATGGAACTGGAGGGAAATCAAGGCACCCCCCCCAACGCCCTGTGAAACTCAATCTCCCAAGGGACCCAGCTCCGCCTGGGGCTTCCCGCAGGCTCTCTGAGGAAACACCACCATCAGCCCCAGTCAGGACAGCTTCCACCAAGAAACCCCCAGGGCCCGCTGCGCCCGGAGCTCTCCCCGGTCCCCGGACGCACAGCCCAGTTCACCAGACACAGCCCCATGCTGCCTCCCCACAACAGGCCGGCCGTCGGTATTTCCCTTGTATAGGCAGGCACATCCCTGTAATTCTAATGTGAACTCTGTCTTCAGGGTTCCAATAATACCCGCTTGACAAAACACAGGAACTGAGCACGCGGCACTTTGTCAAGAGCCACAGCCAAGGCTGGCGTTGTGGTACGGTGCGGCCAAGTCCCCACCTGCGACACCGGCATCCCATACGAGTGCCGCTTCGACTCCTGGCGGCTCCACTTCTAATCCAGCTCTGGCAAAGCGGATGGTCCAACTGCCTGGGCCCTACCACCCACCTGGAGAGATGCGGATGCAGCTCCCGGCTCCTGGCTTTCTCTGCCTCTCAAAGGAATAAATAAATCTTTTCTTTAAAGGTTTATTTATTTTATTTGAAAGGCAGAGTTACAGAGCAAGAGGGAGAGACAGAGAGAGAGAGATCTTCCATCTGCTGGTTCTCAGGTGGCTGCAGGGGCCCAAGGACTTGGGCCATCTTCCACTGCTTTCCCAGGCCACAGCAGAGAGCCAGATCGGGAGAGGAGCAGCCAGAAATGGACTGGCGCCCATAGGGGATGCTAGCACTGCAACCTGCTATGCCACGGCACCAGTCCCAATAAATAAATATTTTTAACAAATAATAAGGTTGGGCCAGCACTGTGGCGCAGCGGGTTGACTCCCTGGCCTGAAGGGCCGGCATCCCATATGGGTGCTGGTTCTAGTCCCGGCTGCTCCTCTTCCAATCCAGCTCTCTGCTATGGCCGGGGAGAGCAGAAAAAGATGGCCCAAGTCCTTGGGTCCCTGCACCCACGTGGGAGACCCGGAGGAAGCTCCTGGCTCCAGATCAGAGCAGCTCCAGCCATTGTGGCCAATTGGGGAGTGAACCATCGGATGGAAGACCTCTCTCTCTGCCTCTCCTCTGTGTGCAATTCTGACTTTCAAATAAATAATTAAATCTTAAACATTTTCAGAAAAAAAAAAAATAAGGTGAAAGATGGCCCTAGTGCTTGGGCCTCTGCACTCAGGTGGGAGACCTGGAAGAAGCTCCTGGCTCCTGGCTTTGGTTGGACCCAGCTCTGGCTGACACTGCCACTAGGGGAGTGAACCAGCAGATCAAAGACCTCTCTCTCTCTCTCTCTCTCTGTCTCTCCCTTCTCTGTAACTCTTTCAAATAAATAAATCTTTAAAATAATAACAACAACTGCCGGCATTATGGCACAGCAGGTAAAGCCACACCTGCAATGCCAGCATCTCATATGGACACGAGTGCGTGTCCTGGCTGTTCTGTCTCCCATCTGACTCCCTGCTAATGGCCTGAGAACAGCAGCAGATGATCCAGGTGCTTGGGCCGCTGCCACCCACATGGGAGGCCCGGACGAAGCTCCTGGCTTCAGCCTGGCCCGGCACTGTCAGTTGCAGTCATCTGGGGAGTAAACCAGCAGATGGAAGACCTCTATCTCTACCTCTCTCACTCTTTCAAAATAAGTAAGTAAATCTTTAATAAATAAAAATAAAAAGCCACGGCCACTGTGGGTAGTCTTAACCCTAACCCAACACTCTGCTTTCCAAGGCCATGTCAAAATTACAAACATTTTTAAAAGTATGACATTCCTATATACTACGCACTTTACTTTTTTTCTTATTTTCTTTTTAAGATTTATTTACTTATTTGAGAAGCACAGTTAGAGAGAAGAGTCAGAAAGAAAGGTCTTCCATCTGCTGGTTCACTCCCCAGATGGCCTAACAGCCAGAGCTGGGCCGATCCGAAGCCAGGAGTGAGGAGCTTCCCCAGTCTCCCACGCAGGTGCAGGAGCCCAAGGACTGGGCCTTCCTCCACTGTCTTCCCAGGCCACAGCAGAGAGCTGGATCAGAAGACGAGCAGCCAGGACACAAACTAGCACCTATATGGGATTCTGGCGCCATAAGCAGAGGATTGGCCTACTACACCACAGCACTGGCTCTCAAATCCGGCGCTGTGGCACAGCAGGTAAACCTGCCACCTGTGGTGCTGGCATCCCACACGGGCGCTGGTTCGAGTCCCGGATGCTCCACTTCCAATCCAGCTCTCTGCTATGGCCTGGGAAAGCAGTGGGTTGCAAAGTGCTTGGGCCCCTGCACCTGTGTGGGAGACCAGGAAGAAGCACCTGGCTCCTGGCTTCAGACTGGCCCAGCTCCAGCCTTTACAGCTATTTGGGGAGCGAATCAGTGGATGGAAGACTTTCCTCTTTCTCTCTGCCTCTCTTTAACTCTTTCAAGTAAATAAATAAATCTTAAAAAATAAAAGGAGTTGATCTCTTTGTTCTCACTCTGAAAATACATGGGGGGGGGGGGCCGGCACTGTGCCGTAGCAAGTAAAGCTGCCGCCTGGAGCGCCGGCATCCCACATGGGCATCGATTTCAGTCCGGCTGCTCCACTTCCGATCCAGCTCTCTGCTGTGGCCTGGGGAAGCAGCAGAAAATGGCCCAAGTCCTTGGGCCCTGCACCCACGTGGGAGACCTGGAAGAAGCTCCTGGCTTCAGATTGGCCCAGCTCTGGCCAGTGCAGCTATCTGGGGGAGTGAACCAACAGATGGGAGACCTCTCCCTCCCTCTATCAAATACATAAATAAATCTTTTTTTTAAAGATTTATTTATGTATTTGAAAGTCAGAGTTACACAGAAAGAGGAGAGGCAGAGAGAGAGAGAGAGAGGTCTTCCATCCTCTGGTTCACTCCCCAATTGGCTGCAACAACCGGAGCTGCGCCGATCCGTAGCCAGGAGCCAGGAGCTCCATCCGGGTCTCCCATGTGGGTGCAGGGCCCAAGCACTTGGGCCATCCTCCACCTTTTTCCCAGGCCACAGCAGAGAGCTGGATGGGAAGTGGAGCAGCCAGGACTAGAACTGGCGCCCTTATGGGATGCCGGCACTGCAGGCCAGGGCGTCAACCCGCTGCACCACAGCACCGGCCCCAATAAACCTTTAAAAAAAAAGAAAAAGAAAAAGCCACCACCTGCACCGCCAGCATCCACAAGGGCGCTGGTTCGTGTCCCAGTCCCTGCTAACACCTGGGGAAGAGCAGAAGCTGGCCCACGTGCTTGGGCCCCTGCATTCACGCGAGAACCAACCTCAGGTTTTTGGAATACAGGAGGACTCTACATCCTGCCTTTAGGCTTGGAGAGAGTTAATTTGCAGAGAGATAAGGGAAACAACAGTAACTCTGGCAACAGGAGCACTGGAGCCAGGCAGGTGCTCCCACTCGCGGCCCACCCCAGGTGCACCTGTCTCACAGCCCAGGGCGCCGGGTGCTTTGCTGGAAGGCGAGCCCGGACTCCACATAGCGGGGGGGTGAGTCCGCAGGGTGAGGCCAGGACTTGCACCCCCTACTTCACGGGGGCACCGCTGAGGCTGGGGAACAATGCCTGCAAGGTCAAGCACCCCCAGCAGCAGCACTTCCGGCTGGCAGCCAGGCACTCCACACAGGCGTTCCCTCCTCGGTCCTCCCGGTCCTACTGTGCGCCAGGCGCAGGCAGCGGCACAGCAGCTGACACGGCTCCCCCGCCGCCCCCACGCCGGTGATGCTGGGGCTGACAACCGCGCACGGAAGGCCCGAGGTCCCGCGCAGGTGTGGCGAGGACCCATCCCGGGTGGTCAGACAAGAGTGGAAGCCTCGTCCTCCCCGAGGGCGCGCTCCCTCGGCTCCCCGGCACGGTGAGCACTCCACAGGACAGGGGGTCGCCTGCTCCGCACCCACCCCCAGGAGGGGACAACAAGGCTTCGCCCTCGCCAGGAGCCCCTTCCCCCGCGCCCTCTGCGACCTGGGCGCCTGACCACAAAGGAGGAAACTGAGGGGTCCAGAGAAATCTAGCGCCTGCCTAAGGTCACACAGCTGAGTCACCCAGGGCACCAGGAATCGAACCCCAAGAGCCCAGGCTGTAAGGACCGACGGAAAACTTGTATCAGATTCCTGGCGGCGGCTCCTGGCTACTCTCCCCCAAGGAGTCCCGCCAACGCGAGGCAGTGCCCCCGACACCGGCGTGGGACACTCGTCTGAAAAGCCGCACGTCCCACCGGGATAAACCAGCCACCCGGCGGGGCCGCGAAGGATGGAAAGAAAAAAATAATAATAAAACCACAATGCTCTCAACAGCGAGCGGTTCGCTCCACCCCCCGCCCCGGCCGCCGACCCCCCACTCATGTTGGGAGCAAACATTTCGAAGCCACGACCTGCAATGGATTGGGGGGGGGGGGGGCTGGTTTCCCTTCATGAAAAAAAAAAAACCGGGAATAACACATTAAAAAAAAAATACGATGTTAAGGCCGCTGACCCAAGTCGGGGGGAGGGGGGCGGTTAGGGTCGCGATCGGGCGACGCGGCGGGCACGTCTGCGGCTCCGGCGCCGAGCCCCCCAGGCAAAGGCAGCCTCGCCAGACGAGCGAGCTCCGCGCCGGAGAGAAAAGCCCCGACGACGCCGGGCCATTGTTGCAGCCGCCGCCGCGACCCCGGCGCGCCCGGGAGCTTTGTCCGGCGACCCCGGCGAGCGCGCGCGCACAGGGGCGCGCGGCCTCCACGCGGCGCGGCGCGGCCCGGCCCGGCGCCCACAGCCCGCAGGGCCGCGGAGACGCTGCGGGGGCCTCGCCCGCGCGCGCGGCGGCCGGCCGGGCTTCTTGACCCTTGGGCGCCGCCGTACCCCGGCCCCACTCCCCGCGCCGCCGGCCCCCTCCCCCCTCGGCGCCCCGGCTCCATTCAAACCGTACGCCGCGCCCCGAGCCGCGCCGCCCCCGCCGCCGGCCCCGCGTTCCTTACCGGGAGCCGCCGGCGCCGCCCCCACCCCTCCGCGCGGGGCCGGGGGCACAGGAGCCGTCTCGCTTCTCCTCACGAAACAAAGAAGCCGCCGCCGAACGAGGGGAAGCCTCGCGCGCGCGCCCGCCCGCCCCCCCACACGCCGCCCGCGCCCCCGCTGCGCGCGCACTGGCCGCCTCCCCTCCCCCCTCGGCACGGCGGCTCCAGCTTCCGCCGCCCCGGCCGGCCTCGTGCGCGCGCCCGCCCGCCCTTCCGCTCCCCCCCGCGCGCGTGCGCGCCCAGCCCTGGGCCGGGAGAGGTGGGCGGAACCCGGAGGGAGCACGCGCGCCCGACGCGCCGCGCGACTCCCAGCGAGGCGGCTCTGCGCCTGCGCGCGGGCGCCTGTTCTCGGCTCGCCGCGCGCCTGTCGCCGCCGAGCATGCGCGGAGCGGGAGCCACTGCGGCGGCGGCGGCGATGGATTGGGGGATGGGGCCCGGGGCTGGCCGTGGGGGCTACGGGGAAGGAACGAACGGCTCGGAGACCCTGAGGCTCGGATGGACGCTGGCGGGCCGTGGGTGAGGGCGGGAGGCTGGCAGGCCGCGTCGGGACTCCTCTGCGAAGTCCCAGGAACGAACTTAGCAAGTGTGCCCCGGTCCGGGCGACGCCGTGGGAGCTTGCTGCGGGAGCGCTGGGCGTCCGGCCCTGCTCTGTGCTCCCCGGCGGCCGGGCCGGGCCGCCCCCTCCCTCGGGCCCGCTCGGTCTGGTTTTTCAGGTCCCGGCTGACTCAGCGCCCGCCTCCCCCCCCCCTCGGCCCCGCCCCACATCGCCCGCACCTCCGATGAGAGGTGCAAGATGCTGCTCCTCCAGGCTGTGCTCCCGCACACGACGTCGGAGGCAGCTTATATGTCAATTAACTCCGCAGATAAGGCGCCCCCGCCTGCAGGCCGAGGTGCGCGGCGGGGACGGAACCTCCCTGGCCCTCCCAGGGCCAGGACGCAACCCAGGCGCTCCCACGAGCTCTGTGGGTCTCCCGGGCCCCGTCTCACCAGCTCTGCCAAAAGCCTACCTGCACGCTAGCATTTAAACCAAACTGCCCCAGCAGGTGGAACACCTCTCCCCGTCTCCCCGTCTCTGCGACTTCCCAGTGAACCAAATAAGTGAAGGAGAGGCGAGCGCACAGCGGGCTGTTTGGGGTTGAGTGTGCGGCCGCCAGGCTCGGTCCGCGCACAGCCGGGGTCTCGTGCCGAAACCTTTGGTGTGTGGGTGGTGCCAGCAACTTCACCGGACACCTCTCCACCTCGCGGTCAGGGTCTGTGGGATGTGACAGCCCGGCCCCCACCGTGCAGGCAGCGCACAGGAGGGAGGCAGAGCTGGCCGCCGGCGGCACCGGGGTTTCTGCAGTGCCAGAGCTGGACCGAGACGTCCTCATCCCCTGTGGGGGCCCTGGCTTCGAGTTCCGGTTCCTTCCTTTTTTTTTTTTTTTTTTTAATTATTCATTTGTAAGGTAGGGTGACAGAGGGAGACATACTCCATCCACTGATTCCCTGCCCAAATGCCTCCAGGAGCCAGGCTCTCTACCTGGGTGTCCCACGTGGGTGCAGGGGCCCAGGCACGTGGGCCACCCTGCACTGCCTTGGCTGGATGGGAAGTGGAGCAGCCGGGACTCAGCACAAAGTCCCACGGGCGATGTAGGCGTTGTGAGCCCAGCCACTGCTGCACCCCAACCCGGACCCCGGCTTCTGCCCAGCCTAGCCCAGCTCTTGAACAGCAGGCATGTGGGGAGGGAACCAGTGCAGAGAAGGACTCTCTCTCTCTCCCTCTCTCCACTCCAAATAAAGAGTGCCATAGCAGGCTAGGCTGCCGCCTGCAGCACCACCATCCCGTATGAGTACTGTCTGAGTCCTAGCTGCTCTGTGGCCAACCCCATTCCCTGCTAGTGTATCTGAGAAAGCAGCAGAAGGGCGCCCGAACCCCACCCCCACGTGCACAACCTGGGTGGTGCACCTGGCTCCTGGCTTCAGCCTGGCCCAGCCACTTGGGGAGTGGACCAGTAAGATGGAAAATCTCTTTCTCTCTCCACCTCTCCCTCTCTGTAACTGCCTTTCAAATTTTAAAAATGAATAAATAAAAAAAAACCTGACGGAGCCGGCACTGGTATAGCTGGTATAGCTCTCTGCTGTGGCCGGGAGTGCAGTGGAGGATGGCCCAAGTGCTTGGGCCCTGCACCCCATGGGAGACCAGGAGGAGCACCTGGCTCCTGCCTGCGGGAGGGCGCTGCACGGGGAGAGCGCGGGAATGTCTGAGTGGACTCTCATCCTCCTGTTCCACGCAACAGACTGAGCACAAGGGAATGACCTGCTGACACCGCAGCCTGGATGAATGGATCCCTGGGAAACCAGCCCCAGAGGGGTTAAGAAAAAAAGTCACAGAAAGGTTACACAGTATCTGAGGGCACTTCTGTAACATTTTTGAAGTGCAACATTTAGAGAGATGAGGGCTTGCAGACAGGCAGAGGGTGAGCCATGAGGGGGCAGCAGAGGGATCGCCTGGGGTTTGTGGCTTTGTTCTTTTCCAAGGATTGACTGAGTGTTGATTGATTGATTGGACAGGCAGAGTGACAGAGCGAACGCTAGCTCAGCGCACAAATGCTTGCGACAGCAGGGGCTGAGCCAAGCTAGAACCAGGGGCCTGGAGCTCCATCGGGGTCTCCCACGTGGGTGGCAGGGGCCCAAGCACGTGGGCCGTCACTGCCGCCTCCCAGGATTTCGCTGGCAGGAAGCTGGATCAGAAGCAGATCCCAGGCCTGCCCATAAGGAAGCGGAGCTTCCAGAGGAGAGCGGTGCCCGAATGCCCACCCCGACTGGCATCTGACTGATGACAGAGATGCAGGCCTACACAGGGGATACATTTGTCAGACCTTAATACGCACACCTGGTACCAGCAATGTGGCGTCGCAGCTGAAGTCACCACCCGCAAGGCCAGCATCCTGTCTGGGTGCCGGTTTGTGTTCCAGCTGCTCCACTTCCAATCCAGCTCCCTGCTGTGGCCTGGGGAAAGCCGCAAAGATGGCCCAAGTGTTTGGCCCCTGCCACCCATGTGGGAGACCCAGAGGAAGCTCCTGGCTGCTGGCTTCGGCTTGGCCGTTGTGACCATCTGAAAAGTGAACCAGCAGATAGAAGATCTCGGTCTTCCCGTTTCTAACTCTGACTTTCAAATGAATAAACCTTTACAATTAAAAAAAAAAAAGTCTACACATAGAATCATGAGTACAAGTAAAACTAAGAATATCTCAGTGAGATCAGTGGACTGTGTGGATGTCAGTACCCTGGGTACCTTTTTTAAAAAAATTGCAGACAGAGGGGTAGGGGGTGGAGAGAGAGGTCCTCCACCCACTGGTTCACTCCCCAGGTGGCCACAACAGCCAGGGCTGGGTCAGCCAAAGCCAGGAGCCAGGAGCTCCCGCATAGGTGGCAGAGGCCTAAACACTTAGCCATCTTGCACTGCTTTCCCAGGTGCATTAGCAGGGAGGCAGATTGGAACCAGAGTGGCCGTTCTCATATGACGACCACATGGGTGCCAGCGAGGCAGACAGCAGCTTGATGACGCCAACCCCGCTCCCCCGGTACATAGTCTATCACTGTTTTGGAGACGGTCACCACTGGGGACTCAGGCAGGTCTCTGCGCCCGCGTGCATGGCAGGGTTACTCGCGGTAGACAGCAAACCTAGTGTCCCCCCGCTGGCTGTGTGAACAAGAGGTGGTGCCTCCACGCGACAGAATGCTCTCCAGCCTCCAACGGGAGGTGCTCGGGGTGCACAGGGAGGCACCGCGGGCTCACCTGCCACATCCTGCAGCGGAGCGCCGGGTGTTGCCAGAGCACCGGCCTAAGTCCTGGCTAAGAGGTTTTCAACCCAGCTTCCAATCAAGGTGCTCTCACAGGCAGCAGAGGAGGGCCCAAGAGCTCGGGCCTGGACTGGCGCTGTGGCAAAGCGGGTTACAGCCCCAGTCTGCAGCGCCGGCATCCCATGTGGGCACCAGTTCAAGTCCTGGCTGCTCTGCTTCCGATCCAGCTCTCTGCTGTGGTCTGGGAAAGCAGTAGAAGATGGCCCAAGTCCTTGGGCCCCTGCACCCATGTGGGAGACCCAGAGGAATCTCCTGGCTTCGGATCAGCCCAGCTCTGGCCCATTGCAGCCACTGAGGAAGTCAACTAGTAGATGGAAGACCTCTCTCTCTGCCTCTGCCTTTCTGTAACTCTGCCTTTCAAATAAATAATAAATACATCTTAGAAATAAAAAAAAAATAAAAGAGAGCTTGGGCCTCTGCTACCTACGTGAGACCCACATGGAGTCCTGGGCACTTGGATTCAGCCTGGCCCATATCTGACTGTTGCAGGCATCTGGGGAGTGAAGCCGTTGATGGAGGATCTCTATCTCCCCCTCCTGTGCCTCCTTCCCTCTCTCCCTTCCTCTCTCAAGTCAACGAAAAAGTAAATTAAAAAAAAAAAAAAAAGAAGAAGAAAACTGTGACACACTTTACAACAAGGACCCAGAAGACATTATGCTGAATGAAATAAGCCAGTCACGGGGCCAGCGCTGTGGCTCACGTGGTTAACCCTACACCTGCGGTGCCCACATCCCATATGGGCGCCAGCAGTGGAGGATGGCCCAGGTCCTTGGGTCCAGCACCCGCATGGGAGACCAGGAGGAAGCGCCTGGCTCCTGGTTTCAGATCAGCGTAGCTCCAGCCATAGCGGCCATTTGTGGAGTGAACCAGCAGAAGGAAGACCTTTGTCTCTCTCTCTGTGTCAAATAAATAAAAAAGAAAAGAAAAGAAATAAGCCAGTCACAAGATGGCAAATCATCATGACTCCACTGACGGAGGGACCCGGAATCCGTAAATTAATAGAGACGAAGCAGGACAGCGCAGGGCTGGCTTTGCAGCACAGCAGGTGAAGCTGCCGCTTGGGACACCCGCATCCCACACTGCAGCGCTGGTTCAAGTCCTCCCACGTCCCATCCGATCCAGCTGGGGGAGCAGCAGCAGAGGGCCCTGCCCCCCACCTGGGAGACGCAGAGGAAGCTCCTGGCTCCCGGCTCCAGCCTGGCCCAGCCTTAGCTGTCCTGGGGAGTTTGGGGAGTGAACCAGTAGATGGCAGCTCTCCCTGTCTCTCAAACAATAAACAAAGACAAAGAACAACACTCAAGTATACAATGTATTCTTTAAAAAAAAAAAAAAAATTTATTTATTTAAAGAGTTACACAGAGAGAGGAGAGGCAGAGAGACAGAGAGGTCTTCCATCCACTGGCTCACCCCCCAGTTGGCCACAACAGCCAAAGCTGCGCTAATCCGAAGCCAGGAGTTTGCCTTCCGGGTCTCCCACACAGGTGCAGGGCCCCAAGCACTTGGGTCATCTTCTCCTGCTTTCCCAGGCCATAGCAGAGAGCTGGATCGGAAGTGGAGCAGCCGGGTCTTGAACCAGCGCCCACATGGGATGCCAGCACTTCAGGCCAGGGCGTTAACCCGCTGTGCCAAGCGCCGGCCCCTGCAATGTATTCTTATGTAGTCATCAAGATGCCGATAGGTCTTTCCGGCTGTCTGCTCCTGTCTAGCTGAGATTTCGCATCTTTTGGGCCACATCTCCCGTGACCCCGTGTCCCTGGTGACCACACCGCAGCGTCTGCATCTGCGTACGAGCAGGAGCCTGTGCACTTCCCGAAGGACAGGATCTCCCGCGCCCTCCCTGCGGTGTCGTGCACCGCGTCCATTGGCTCGTGGGTGGACACCTGGCCTGTCTCCGTGGGGAGGGCACGGCCGTGAGCGAGGACTGCAGGTGTCTCAGCACACTGACTTCATTTCCCTCACTTCCCACCAGAAATGACGCTGCTGGCCACAGAACCAACTTATTCTAAGTACCTGTAGACACGTGTGTGTGTGTGCACATAAGTGTGTGTGAATATCGCATATATGAGTGTATACACATTACATGAGTGCATGTATTACACGAGTGCATATACATCACACACATGAATATGTATGAGTCGTATACATCACATATGTGCATGCATTACATGAGTTTGCGCATGCATTACATACATGTGTGTATACACATGTAGCATATGCATTACAATTATGTGTATACATTATATATATGAATGTGTGTACACATTATATGTGTATTGCATATATGTGCATGTATACAAGTGTGTATAGACATTACAAATATCACTGTATTACATATATAAGTGTATACATTATATGTATTAGTGTATTATATATTAGTGCATTACAGAGTGTGTATATTACATACATGAGTGTGTATGTATGCACTGCATGTGTATAACTATGTGTGTAAATATTACATATATGCGAGCATATGCATTACATATATGTGTGCACATTACATATGTTGTGTATTGCATCTGAGTGTATTACATGGGTATGTATATATTACATATATGTATGAGTGTATGTATGCATTACATGTGTATACACTACATATGTGTAAATATTGCTATGTGTGTGCATTACATATGTGTGCACATTACATGTATTTGTGTGCTGCATCTGAGTGTGTTACATGAGAATGTATATATTACATATACATGTGAGTGTATGTATGCATTACATGAGCGTGTATAATTACATATTTACGACTTAATGTATTACATCTGTGAGTGTGCATATATACATTACATATATGTCAGTATGTGTGTGCTACATATATATGACGACGTAAAGTCATGGGAGGACAGTCCCAGAAAGAGACGCCACATGTTTTCCCTGACCCGGGGTAACTAACAGAGCACCTAAAACACAACGTATTGGCGTGAGGTGGACATCCGGAGATTCGATGAGGGGTCGCAGCCCTGGTCTCTTCTGTTGAGGAACAGTGGATTATTTTCTTCACGCTATCTGTTGAACTTTTTCCTTAGTGTAGGGGTAACCTTACCAACATCAAGTAAACTGCAAATAGCCCTTTGTGAAAATCGAGAGTGGCAATGTGAGAGCAAGGCGGGTGGGCGGGGTGAGGCTGCGGTGGGAAGCGTCACTGTCCCTAATCTGTATGTATGAAACTTGTACAAGTTAAATACAATTTAAAAACTAACAAGTCGGGGCGGGAGGTCGGCACGGCGGTGAAGCCACCGCTCGGGAAGCCCCGTCCCGGGTCGGAGCCTCTGGTTTGAGTCCCGGCTCCGCCCGACCCCAGCTCCCTGCGCATGCGCTCACGTCCTGGAGTGAAGTCCCGCCCTGTCAGGGCCGCTGTGGGTACTGGGGCGTGAACTAGCAGACAGGAGACCTCTGTCTGTCTGCCTTTTCTTTTTTATTATTTATTTATTTGAAGTTACAGAGAGGGAGAGGGGGAGAGAGGGAGGTTCCCATCCGCTGGTTCACTCCCCAGATGGCTGCCATGGCCGGCCGGAGCAGAGATCCGAAGCCAGGAGTCAGGAGCCTCTTCCAGGTCTCCCAGGCAGGTGCAGGGGTCTGCTGCCTTTTATTTTTTAAAAAATTATTTTTTAAAGATTTGTTTACATGAACAGCTGAATCAGAGAGAGAGAGATCTTCCACTCACTGTTTCACTCCTCCAACGGCCATGATGGCCAGAGGCAGGAGCTCTGTGCATGCTTCCACGCAGGTGCAGGGACCCAAGCACGTGGGCCGTCGGCGGCTGCTTTCCCAGGGGGGACTGGCAGAGCCAGAGGCAGAGCAGGGGGTCCTCCAACTGGCGCTCCTGCAGCCCACGCTGGAGCCGCAGGTGGCAGCTTAGCCTGCTGCACCACAACACTGGCCCCCTCTCTGTCTATTAAACAAGTGAAATAAAATATTTTAAAGCACAGAATGCCATAAAAAACACACACATACACACACACACACACAGGGACAAAGTCCCAGTGTAAAACGGCGCAGCACCTGCACAGAACCTACGCGTGTCCTCCGGGACACTTTCGGCCGTGTCTCGGGTGACTCACCTGGGACGGCGTCAGCTCTTAACAGATGTCTCTGACAGGCGTGGGGAGAGGCGTGCACATGGCCAGCACGGGGAGGCGCTGTCTTGGGGCACTTTCCACCTGGACGTGCAAGAACCTGCAGGTGTGCAGCCAGCAGACGGCGGCGCCAGGAATCAGGAGCCGTTTCTCCAGCCCGGAGCTCGGCTGCACCAGGGACTGAGGGGCAGGGAAGACCGGCCCAGAGCCTGACGTGCACCTGTCACTTTGGGACGCAACAGTGAAACTTCCTTCAGAAATGACTGTGCAGGGTGTAGGGGGTGGGTGTTAGGCACAGGGGCGACACCCCCTTCCTGCGTCTGCGAGCCTGGATTCCAGCCCCCTTCTCCACTCCTGGCCCCAGCTCTCCGATAACGTGCACCTAGGGAAAGCAGCAGCAGATGGCTCAGGACCTCGGGCCGCTGCCACCATGTGAGAGATCCATGAAGCTCCCGGCTCCTGGCTCAGGCCTGGCCCAACTCCGGCTGCTGTGGGCATTTGGGGAGTGAACCAGCGGACAGAAGACCTCTCTCTCTCTCTCTGCCTTTCAAATAGGAAGAACAAATGACCCCGTACCTGCCTGTGACACAGGCTACGAGTGCCCGGTGGGTACAGACGCCTGGCTCTGGGGAGACCTCCCTGTTCGCACAGTGATCATGCCAGCGAGACCTGAAGGAGGAACCGGTGCTAACGGAGAGGAAGGGGCTCGGCGGGGCCCGGGGGGAGAGTGCCACACGCCCAGCACAAACAGCCAAGCAGTGGCTGTGAAAACGAAGATGCGCTGCTTGCAAGACACCGTGACCCTCAGGGGCGTCCCATGGGCCGGCTGCCATCCCCACACAGCCCCTGTGCCACTTGGGTTCAAGGCTGAGCACAGGTGTGTGGCTCACCACGTGGCCGTGGGGGCGGGCCGGCTGCCACCCCCAGACAGCCCCAGTGCCACTCGGGTTCAAGAATGAGCACGGGTGTGTAGCACACCACGTGGCTGTGGGGGCGGGCCGGCTGCCACCCCCAGACAGCCCCTGTGCCACTCGGGTTCAAGGCTGACCACGGGTGTGTGGCACACCACGTGGCCGTGGGGGCGGGCCGGCTGCTCTCTGCATTCCCTGTTTGGATGGAAGGCATTAGCTTCAGTGACTGCAGACGGCCAAGAACTTGAGCCACCAGCGTCATCGCCTGAGGTTAACAGGTGGCCGGCTGGCTGTTGTACACTTTTGTGGGTTTTTCTTTTAAGATTTATTTATTTATTTATTTGAAAGGCAGAGTTACACAGAGGGGGTGGGGAGAGATCTTCCATCCACTGGTCACTCTCCAAATGGCCTTTATAAAGGCCAGGGCTAGGCCAGGCCAAAGCCAGGAGCCAGGAGCTTCTTCTGGGTCTCCCGCGTGGGTCGCAGGGGCCCAACCACTTGGGCCATCTTCCACTGCTTTTTCCAGGCCATTAGCAGGGAATTGGATCAGGAATGGAGCAGCCAGGGCTCCAACCAGCGCCCATATGGCATGCCAGTGTTGCAGATGGTGGCTTTATATGCTGTGCCACAATACTGGTTCCTACTGTGTAATTTTGGATATTTCTATGTATTTTTTTAAAGATTTACTTATTTACTTGAAAGTCAGAGTTACACAGAAAGAGGAGAGGCAGAGAGAGAGGTTCCCCCATCCATTGGTTCACTCCCCAGATGGCCGCAACAGCCAGAGCTGTGCCAATCCGAAGCCAGGAGCCAGGAGCTTCTTCCGGGTCTCCCACACGGGCACAGGGGCCCAAGGACTTGGGCCATCCTCTACTGCTTTCCTAGGCCATAGCAGAGAACTGGATCGGAAGTGGAGCAGCAGGGACTGGAACCAGTGCCCACATGGGATGCCAGCAGTGCAGGCGGCAGCTTTACCACTATGCCACAGCACCGGCCCCTCTGTGTATTTTTTAAACATATCTGCTTTTCTCTTTTTTAATTAAAAAATAATTATTAAAAATATATTGGGGCCGGCGCCGCGGCTCACTAGGCTAATCCTCCACCTAGCAGCTCCGGCACACCGGGTTCTAGTCCCGGTCGGGGCGCCGGATTCTGTCCCGGTTGCCCCTCTTCCAGGCCAGCTCTCTGCTGTGGCCAGGGAGTGCAGTGGAGGATGGCCCAGGTGCTTGGGCCCTGCACCCCATGGGAGACCAGGAAAAAGCACCTGGCTCCTGGCTCCTGGCTCCTGCCATCGGATCAGCGTGGTGCGCCGGCCGCAGCGCGCCGGCCGCGGCGGCCATTGGAGGGTGAACCAACGGCAAAGGAAGACCTTTCTCTCTGTCTCTCTCTCTCACTGTCCACTCTGCCTGTCAAAAAAAAAAAAAAAATATTGGATGGGGCTGGTGCTGGGCGTAGCAGGTGGAGCCGCTGCCTGCAGTGCCGCCATCCCGTACGGGTGCTGGTTTGAGTCCTGGCTGCTCCACTTCCCGTCCAGCTCCCCAGATGCCTGCAATGCCTAGGGCTGAGCCCAGAATCAGGAGCTCCATCCGGGCCTCCCACGTGGGCCACCCCCTGCTGCCTCCCAGGGTGGGCACGAGCAGGAAGGGGGCCCGGACAGGAACCCAGGCTCTGACACGGGGTGCAGGTGACCCAAGCCGTGTCTTAATCACTGTGCCAACACTACTGCTCCCCTCTTCTAATGTCGTCACCCGTGGGTCCCACCCTCAGGAGTTCATCTGATCAGAATCCCCTCCCAGGGCCGGCACTGTGGCGTAGCAGGGCTAAGCCTCCGCCTGTGGCACCGGCATCCCATATGGGACACAGGTTCAAGTCCCAGCTGCTTCACTTCCTACCCAGTTCCCTGCTCATGGGCTGGGATAGCAGTGGAAGATGGCTCAAGTCTTTGGGCCCCTGCACCCATGTGGGAGACCCCGATGGAGCGCCTGGCTGCTGGCTTCAGATCAGTGCAGCTCCAGCCCTCGTGGCCATCTGGTGAGTGAACCAGCAGATGGAAGACCTCTGTCTGTCTCTCCCTCTCCCTGTCTGTAACTCCGCCTCTCAAGTAAGTAAATAAATTCTGTGTGTGTGTGTGTGTGTGTGTGTGTGTGAGGTTTCTGATACTGAAATCTGGGGGACACAGACCACACCGTCCACGCTGGTTGGGGAAATGCAAGCTGAAACCACACTGAGCCCACTTCATACGTGTTAGCATGGCCCGTCCTACAGCTAAAGCAGGAAGCACCCAGGGCGGGTGAGGGTGTGCAGGCCGCGGCACACCGGAGCCGGGGGTACACTGGGGGCAGCCACGGTGGGAAACACAGGCAGACACGAGTGACCAGGTGCCAAGGGTGCACACACCCCAGCCTTCCCGTGCAGAGTGCTGGGGTCGGGAATATTCTCACTCGCTCGCAGCGTGGGCTGCCGGGGCACGTCCCGCGTCGGCTCGGGTCCAGACGATGACTCGCCCCAGCCTTCACCTGCCGGCAGCCCTAAGATCGCTACACTTCCAACAATTTCATCCCCCGGGTGTGTCTTTAAAGACGTGGTAAAGTACACGTAGCATGAAATCCGTCACCCTAAGTGCTGCTAAGTGCGAGTCGGAGGCATCTAGTGCACTCGTGTTGTTGTGCCACCTCCGCCATCCACCTGTGGAACTTTCGGCCTGGCCGGCGCCGTGGCACAGTGGGTGAGAGCCCTGGCCTGCAGCACCGCATCCCATTTCGACACCGGTGCAAGTCCCCGCTGCTGCACTTGCAATCCAGCTCCCTGCCTGTGTGCCTGGGAAGGCGATGGAGGGTGGCCCGAATGCTTGGGCCCCTGCAGCCGCGTGGGGGACCTGGAGGAAGCTCCCGGCTCCTGGCTTCGGATCGGTTCACCCCGGTAGCTGTGACCATTTGGTGAGTCACCCAGCAGACGGAATTGTAAATCTGTTTTTCAAATAAAAAATAACTTCCTTCCCTTCCCAAACTCAAACTGTCCCCATGAAGCCCTGGCTCCCTCTCCCCTCCCAGGCCCTGGCACACCCCCCCCCCACCATGCCCCGATCGACTTCCTGTGTATGAACGTGACGACTGCACGTCCTACCAGTAGAACCCTGCAGGACGTGTCTTTTTCTGAGAATAATGGCCTTAGTGGTCATCGTGCTGCAGCAAGTCCGAAAAGTCCCCTCCCTTCTGTGTGCTCTGTAAGATTTATATTTCTTTAAAAGGCAAAGTAACAGAGCGTGGGGGCAAGATGGGGAGTCAGACAAAGAGGTCTACCTCTACCATCCGCTGGCTTACTCCCCGAATGTCCACAACTGTCAGGGCTGGGTCAGGCTGAGGCCAGGAGCCTGGAGCTTCTTCCAGGTCTCCCACATGGGCGGCAGGAGCCCAGGCACTTGGGCCATCTTCTACTGCCTTCCCCGGTGCACCAGCAGGGAGCTGGATCAGAAGTGGAGCAGAAGGGACTGGAACGAGTGGTCTAACGTTGGGATGTCGGTATTGCAGGTGGAGGGCTTAACCTGCTGTGCCACAATCCCAGGCCCGAAAACAGGCATTTGCCATAAACCCCTGACAGTCCTTTGCATTTCAAAGCCTGCTCCAGGTATCCACCCGCTGCTTCCCTCCGTGAGGCTGCAGATCCCAAAGCCGGCCGGGAAGGGACAGAGCTGCTGCCCGGAGCTGCGCCCCCGTGCTCACGGGGCAGTCTCTGCAGGGGAGGGGGAGACGAGGAGGAAGAGGAGGACGGGGCTGGCCCAGGGTGAAGGCTGAGCACGGCCACACTGAGCAGCGCTCGGCTGCGAGCAAGATCCAAGCAGCAGCTCTGACCCCCAGGAGCGCCAGCACCAACAGCCCTCGGGAGCCGGGCTCTCACACAGAACCGACAGGATCAACTTCAATATTGCTCACCCGGGCTGGCGCCGCGGCACAGCAGGTGAACCTCCGTCTGCGGTGCCGGCATCCCATATGGGCACCAGCTGCTCCACTTCCAGTCCAGCTCTCTGCTGTGGCCCGGGAAAGCAGTGGAAGATGGCCCAAGTCCTTGGGCCCCTGTACCCGCGTGGGAGACCCGGATGGAGCTCCTGGCTGCGGATCAGCCCAGCTCCAGCTGTTGCGGCCATCTGGGGAGTGAGCCAGTGGAGGGAAGACCTCTCTGTGTTTCTTCCTCTGTCTGTAATTCTGCCTCTCAAATAAATAAATCATTGTAAAAAAAATGTTGTCCATATAACGACTTGCTGCAAAGTACTGAAGCCACCTGCAGAACTAGTGGGCGCCCGGCACCCACGGCGGCCCCACGGCAGCACCCACAGTGGACCCTCGGCAGACCCACGGCTGTGGGGCGGCCTCTGCCGTGCACAGGGGTATGGTCCCCGAGCCGCCCTTGGTGCCGAGGTGTGACAGCTGGCATGGTTGTGCTGTGCTGTGCTACAAGGACTGGCACTTACTGACGTCGCCAAGGGGAGAGGCCCACGGTGCAAAGTCCTTGGTTCCGGGCAGGGCGGCGACATAAGACCCAATCGCGCGGCTGCTGGGTCTCCAGTCTCCAAAGCCGTGAGGCGTTAGACCTTGCTTCTTCATTACTGTTCGGCTCGGTGTCTTCTTTCCTTTCCTCTTTCACCTTTCATTATTCTCACCTGACAGAGGAAGAAACCTTCCATCTGCCGGTCCACTCCCCGGTGCTCTCAAAGGCTGGAGCTGCGCCAGGATGAAGCCAGGAGACCAGAACGCCATCAGGGTCTCCCCCGTGGGTGGCAGGGGCCCAAGCCCTTGGATCATCTTCTGCTTGTCTCCCAGGCGCATGAGCAGGGAGCAGGATGGGAAGTGGAACAGCCAGGGCTCAAACTGGCACTCTGAGCCGCTGCACCATGACACCGGCCCCAGGCATTGCTTCCAAGCCACAGGAAGTGGACGGATGGACAGACGAAGCGAGCCTCCTTCCTGCTGGGCCCCCACGTCCTCATCAACCAAGCTCTCACCTGGGGGAAGGGGCCCCCGGCGTTGCCCTCCTCATAAACCACGTCTTAGGACGTGCTGGCCCCGCCACCAGGCGGGCTCAGCTCTGCAGCTGGGCAGACCAGCTGGGCCTTCGAGTTACCTTTGGGGACAAGAGAGCAACACACTTTTCTGGACAAAACTGCATAAATCTTGAAGAAAACTGTCAACTGCAAGAAAACATCTGGTCGTGAAACTCTTTTTTTTACTCCGAATGAAGCAGAGTCAGCCGAACGTTTCCCACAAACGCCTTCGAGATCGGCCCTGGCTCAGGTGCGCACGGACCGGATGACAGCAGGTGGAGAAATGGCTGCGGCCTAGGGGAGAGCGGCGGTGCTCTGCTGCCCCCTGGTGTTCACTGCACGCCCCGCCTCACCCAGCTGCGCCACCTGCTGAACCTGGCCAAGGGGCCTGGGGCGTAATCCTGAGGTCATTCAGCCAGGTGGACGGATAACAAGCTGCGACATCCAAACCACGGGACATATTCCAGGACAGAGAGAAATGAGCCATCGGGGACGGGCGTTGTGGCGCAGCAGGCTAAGGCGCAGGTTGGCACACCAGCACCTCACACTGGACACAGGCTCAAGTCCTGGCTGTCCAAGGCGTGGCCCACGCACATCCTGGGAAGCGGCAGCAATGGCTCAAGCGCGTGGACCCCTGCCACTCACATGGGCAACGGGCATCCCAGCGGCGGCCTGGCCCGGCCCAGCTCTTGCGGGCACCTGAGGAGTGAAGCAGCAGATCAGACCCCTCTCTCTCTCTCTCTCTCTGTGTGTGTGTGTGTGTCCCTGCTTTTCAAATAAATAAATAAAAACTTGTTAAAAATTTAAAATGCCATTGGCCATGTTAATTGGGCCCCAGCGGGAAATAATAAAGTTGGACTCATTCCTCACATGATGTATCAGGGTAACCAAAAAGAACAAAGATTTAAATAAAAGAAACCACAGGTACACAAACGCACAACAGGCAAATCGACACCATCAGGGAGATGCAAATCAAGAACCGAGGCCTGGGCCCAGCACTGCGGCCCAGCAGTAACCTGTGGCACCAGCATCCCGAATGGGGACCACTTCCAGTCCCCCCGCCAATGCACCTGGGAAAGCAGGAGATGGCCCGAGTGCTTGGGCCCCCACACCCGTGTGGGAGAGCCGGATGGAGTTCCTGTGCCTGGCTTAGATCAGCCCAGCTCCAGCTGCTGCGGCCCTCTGGGGAGTGAGCCAGCAGATGGAAGAGCGAGCCATCTCCCTCTCTCTCTCTGCCTTTCAGGCAGAGCGGACTCTGGGACTTTTCCTGGGCCACTGGGCCCAGAGGCGGCCTCCCCACGGGCATCAGTCACGATGCCATGAGTCATAATTCACAGCAGCTCTCCTGGTCTGCCGTGGGGTTGGAGAGGGGCGCAGCAGGGCGCTCCCTGGGAACACACGGCGGCCACCTCTCCGGGAGCAGCGAGTGCAGGACTCTCGCGGAGCCCTGGCTCTGGGGAGCTCCTGAGAGCCCCGTCTCACTGCCTCTCCCTCTGCTGTGTGACGGGTGGCACCGCGGGTTGAGCCACTGCTTTCGACACCGACATGCCTTCCGAGCAGCGGTTCAAGTCCAGCTCTCTGCTAATGCACCTGGGAAGGCCGTGGCTGATGGCCCAAGTCCTTGGGCTCCGTCACCCACACGGGAGACCTGGGCAGAGTCCCGGACTCCTGGCTTCAGGCTGGATCAGTCTGGCCATTGCTGTGACTGGGGAATGAACCAGAAGACCTCTGTCTCTCCCTATCATTCTGCCTTGTGAATAACTCAACTGAGGGAGAAAGGGAAGACGAGGAGGAGGAGGTAGAGGAAGGAGGAAGAAGCTGCCGAATCAGGTGCGGCCAAAGGGTGATCACCGCGGGTGTGCTCAACTGCTGGATGAGCGTACTGTGTGCGTTTCAAAGCTTTCAGAAGACAAAAAGCTTTACAATGTGGTTGGATGCCCTCGGATCTTTAAGTCCTGTCAGTCCTGCCTCCCCTCCCTCCCTCCCGTGAGGGCGGCTGTCCCTAGCAGCTCTGCCTCCCCTCTCCGCCCCCCCGCCCCCCCCCCGCCATGAACAAGGCTGTCCCTAGCAGCTCTGCCTCCCCCCCTCCCGTGCCCCCGCACGAGCACAGCTGTGCCCTGCAGATACCCAGCCCCACACGTGCTCCAGCTTCTCCTCTACGACAGCACAGCGCCGGGGCCAGCGTCGTGGCCACTGCCTGTGACATCGACATCCCACATGGGAGTGCCAGTTTGAGTCCGGGCTGCTCCACGCTAACACACCTGCTAATGCACCTGGAAAAAGTAGCAGGGGATGGCCCAAGTGCTTGGGGTTCTGCCACCTGTGTGGGAGACCTGGATGGAGCCTGGCCCAGCTCCGGCCACGGCAGCCATCTGGGGAGTGGACCACCACATCAAAGATGTCGATTTCTCTCTCGCTCACTCTCCCTCCCTCTCACTCTGTAACTGTTTTTCAAGTAAAAATAAATCTTAACAAAAGCATAGTGTTTGCATACAATATACATATATCCTTGTGTTGAGAGAGAGGGAGGGGGAGGGAGAGAGAAAGAGAGAGGTCTTTCATTCGCTGGTTCACTCCCCAGATGGCCACAACAGTCGGAGCCGGGCTGATCAGAAGCCAGGAGCGTCTTCCGGGTCTCCCACATGAGTGCAGGGGCCCAAGCACTTGGGCCATTTTCTGTTTTCCCAGGCCACGAGCAGAGAGCTGGGTCAGAAGAGGGGCAGCCGGGACTAGAACTGGTGCCTATGTGGGATGCCGGCACCACAGGTGGAGGCTTAGCGCACTATGCCACAGCGCCAGCCCCCGATTTCTCTAGATGACTTCTAACACCTAACACAATGTCTGTGCTATACAAACAGCTACCACACGCACAGAACAGGGGCCACTGTATTATCCTAGTATTTCTCACCCATGGTTAACTGGCTCTAAGGATGTAGACCCTGTGGGTACGGAGGGCTGGCCGTGCCTGCCACGTGACCTAGCCAGGAAGCGTGCGACTGGCTGAGTTACAAGTCTAGGGCGTCTGGTGCAGCAGTTAAGACACCACGTGGGACACCACATGGAGTTCACGGTCTCAGCCTGGCCACACTCCAGCTCTCGCACGCATTTGGATAGCGAACCAGGGGATGAAGGTCTTTGTCTCTGGCTGCCTTTAAAATAGAATTTTTTGACGTATCTGCTCATTACTACCGTATCTGAATGGCGGACTGACAGGGGACACAGGAAGGGAGATGACACACCCCCATCACTGCTTCACCCCCCAAATGACTGCAGTGGTCAGGGGAGCCAGGCCGAAGCCAGGAGATGTAACGTCCACTCGGGCTCCTACGGGGGTGGCAGGGCCACAAGCACTTGGGGCGTCACCTGCTGCCTCCCGGAATGTGTCAGCAGGAGCTGATGGGGCTGATCAGATGCAGACAAGGAGCGCTCTCAGCGGTGACATGGGCGTCCCGAGAGGCGGCTCAGGCTGCAGACAGAAGCCTGAGTGAGCTCTGGGAGGGCACACCCAGGCAGCTGCCCGCGGACGGCCTCGCTGTGCACAGGCAGAGGGCCGGGGGAGGCCGGGAGGACCCCAGGAACAGGGAGGCTGCCTCTGCACAACCCTGAGCAGCACCCCTTAGGCTGTGCCCGCTCCCCTCACTCGCCTCATCCCAGCCCTGCGTCTGCTGTCTCAGGGTCTAACACAGCTCTCAGAAAAGGAGGAAACCATCGGGCGCCCAGGGCCAACCAGGGAGCAGACCCTCGCAGGACTAGGGGCATGAGAAGGGGCACTGGCGGTCCCAACGGAGCCACGCCCAGCCCCCTCCAGTAAGGAAGCCAAGGCGCAGGCTCCAGGGACGGATGTGGCCTTGCCCTGGACACATGGCAACTGCCCCAGGTTCACCAGGCCAACGCAACCTGGGGCTGGCCACCGCCAGTGCAGCGAGGAGCCAATCTCTGGCGCCCTCTGCTGGCGTTTTTTTTTTAGTCATAACCGTGAGAACAGGTTAGAGACCACCTTGGAAAAGTGGATTAAAGCAGATCAAGAAAAATTGCTATTACAGGCAGGCGGCCCTGGCCCTGAGAGATAAGCCCGTGCAGGCTCTACCGCCTGCTGTTACCAAGCCGGCCCCACCGCACAGGGAGGGCACAGCATGGAAATCACCCAGCCTCTCCCCACAGTCGCACCAGGCTGGGAACGCCTGCCGCGTGCCAGGGGCTGCAGTGTGGCTTTCCTGGTGTTTTAAACGTGTGTATAACTGAAAAAAATCTTCATCTACTAGAAAAACAGAACGAGCCAGACAGACAGATCTTCCATCTACTGGTTCACTCCCTAAACGTGTCAGGGCTGGGCCAGGCTGAAGCCAGGAGCCAGGAACTCCATCCGGTCTCCCACGTGCGTGGCAGGTGCCCAAGCACAGGCACTTGTGGCATCATCTACTGGCTTCAGGCTGCACTGGCAGGGAGCTGGGTTGGATGTGGAGGTTCTCGGCCTTGAACTGCCGCTGCACTCTGGGCTGTGGGTGTCTCATGCAGTAGCCCAGTCCCTGGCTTACTTCTTAGGTTGCTTGCACTAGTGAACTGTGTGAAAGTGCCTGCGGGGTGTGGATCCACGTGGACCCCACACGGCTGATCCGGTTTCCTGCTCTCCCCTCCCCTCACTGGAGGATTTTAGAGCAGACACCGGGCGTAGGGTTTCAGGCACTGCTGTACCTGAGACACGCATCCCACAGATGGACGCCGTTGTCAGACCCAGCCACAGCGTGGTGCGCCCCTAGCGGCACTGCGCCGTGGTTCCTCTGGGCAGGGGCGTGCGTTGGCCTGTGCGTCGGGTCACTCTGTAAGTAGTCCTCATGGCAGCCTGGTCCTGCGGATCCTCTCGGGGCTCGTGGTCAGCACCATTTTTCTTTAAGATTCTGATGTGAGTTAGGGATTTTCCACCTGCAGGTTCATTCCCAAACGGCTGGGGCTGCGCCAGGAGCTTCATCTGGGTCTCGACAAGGGTGCAGGGGGCAAAGACTTGGGCCAGCCTCCGCTGCTTTTCCAGGTGCACTGGGAGGGAGCTGGATTGAAGTGGAGCAGCCGGGACACAAACCAGCACCCGTACGGAATGCTGGCCTCCCACGGTGCAGCACAAAACTGGCCCCAGCCAATCTTCTCTCCTAACAAAGGTGCGGTTTAACTATTTTTAAACTTTCCTGCATGGCCCACGGGGGGCAGGGGCCTCAGCTGTGGCCTTCCCAGCTGCACGCTGGCAGGAAGCGGGAGTCAGAAGCCGATCCAGGACCCTTACAGGCCCCGCGACACGGAATGTGTGTCTTGACCCATGTGCCACACGGCAGCCCCGGGAGGCAGGATGTCGGTGGTCGCTGACAAGTGACCACGTAGGATTAAATTCTGAATTCTCATTTGTGTTGTTTTGAAGGTTTATTTATTTCAAAAGGGAGAAGAGACAGAGAAAGAGGTCTTCCATCCACTGCTTCACTCCCCAGATGGCCACAAAAGCCAGGGCTGGGTCACATGGGTGGCAGGGAGCTGGACGGGAAGTGGAGCAGCCGGGACTTGACCCGGCGCCACGTGGGATGCTGGTGTCAGGTGGGGGCTCCACCCTCCGCGCCACAGCACTGGCAACGCGTCCTTCCAGTCCTCACACTGACTTCTGCACCCCAGATTCACTCGGAGCCCAGACAGCAGTAGTGAGTGATCTGGGCAAGAGGTAGGGTCAGAGACGACCACAGCGAGCACCCGACACCACGCTCCGGGCTGTGCAGCGCGGACGAGCCGCGGCGCTGGGCCTGGGAGGCGCAGACCTGAGCCCGGCTCGGCCTGAGGTGGAGCCGCCCACTGCGCAGGCGCTCCGCGCCCAGAACTCAGGCCAGAGGCCACCGCGTGCGCTCTGCACAGAACCACGCTGAGCCAGGCCGCTTCTCCTCCGGGTTTTATTGACCATCACGGCTCCATCGCTCTCCGCGATCCAGCTCTAAGCGCGGTTCCCGTACCCCTCGCGGTCCGGGTCCCGCGCCCTCGCCCACTCCCTTCCATAGAAGTCTTTCTGCGTTGCTGGTTCCCCACAAACCCGGAACCTGCGACTCCCTCGGGTTCCCACACAAAGAGCTTCTTCCTCCACGTCCTCGCCGGCCCCGCCCACACGGCCGGTCACAGCCGGCTGGCGCGGGATGCGGAGACATTCACAGAGAGGAGACAGACCCCTCCCACCCGCAGCTCACTCCCCAGACACCCGCAACAGCAGGAGCTCCATCTGGGCCTCGCACACGGGCGGCCGGGGGCCAGGTCCTGGGGCCCCCACCTGCCGGCCCTGCAGAGCGCGGTGCGCGGGGGGCAGAGCGGCGCCCGCCCCAGTGCGTCCGTTCCTGCGCACGGCTCCCCGTCGGGTCCTGGGGCGCCCACGCGCGCGGCCGATGGGGGGGGGTCGCCCGGGTCAAGAACGCACAGGACGCCTCCACAGTACTTTTCCAGCTTCTATTGCAAAGTAAACACAAGACACAAGCGGGGACGTCCGTCATGCAAACAGGAGGCCAGGTCCACGCACGGGACGAGTCCGACGTCTTCGGCTCGGGGGTCGCGCTCCCGGGCACGGCGCCGCGGGGCTTCACCGCGCGGCCTCCGCCTCGCTCGCGGCGAGCCGGTCTCTCCTCGCCCGCTGCAGCACCTGCTCCTCCCACAGCGCCTGGTCCACCTGCTCCGCGGTCAGCACCACGGGCAGGTACTTCTCGTCGAACAGCCGCTCGTTGGCCTCGGAGCGCAGCTGCTGCGGCCCGACCACGCGCAGGTGCGCGGGCAGGTGCGCGAACTCCTCGTCGTTGACGTCGCAGTCGCGCATCCGAGCGCCCAGCACCCACCAGCGGCCCACGAAACCCACGTCCAGGACCCGGCCCGGGAAGTCGGCCCAGCGGGGCTGCAGGTAGCGGCAGCGAGCCTGGTAGAGGCTGGCCTGGGGGTCGCAGGGCGCCTCGTACACCAGCGAGCAGAGCCCCAGGTTCACGTGGCGCAGGCGCCCGCGGCCCCGAAGCCACAGCAGCCGCTGCACGAAGCCCTCGGCAGGCCGGCTGCGCGTGGCCGGCGCCAGCAGCAGCAGAGTCCCCGACGCGTCGAGCAGCGCCTCCTCGAATGCCGCCTCGCTGGGCGCCAGCGAGCAGCAAGCCGCCGCGCCGCCCAGCAGCGCCGCCCACGCCGCCGCTCGCCCCGGCCGCGCCCGCGCCGCCGCCGCCGCGTCCCGGCAGGCTTCGGCGTAGTCCCTGAGCAGCGCGCGGGCCCAGGCGCCTGGGAGGAAACACGCGCCATCAGAACCGTCCGGGTACGCTGCGGACACCCCCACCGCCGCCTTCCGCCCCTACTTACCCAGCCGCGCCCACACGCCGGGCTTGGCAGCCGCCGCGTCTCCCGCTTCTCGGCGTCCTCGGGCCCAAAACCTCTTCAGAGCGGTCGCCGCCATCCTCTTCCGGTCTGAGGTCCGTTCTCCGGAAGGAAACACCCGGCATCCGAAATAAAAGCTCCGGGCAGTGCCTTCTGCGCACGCGCCCACGCTACCGGACGTGGCTTCCCGCCGGAAGAGTATAGAGAACAGACCGGCGCCGGATGTTGCTGTCCGGAGCGACCCGGCTCGCTTCGAGGGTGGGCGGGCCGCGCAGGCGCACTTAGTCGCAGCCACGCCGGCCGAGGCAGCAGCAGGTGGGCAGGGCGGGGTCCACCTGTAGGGGCCAGGACGGCGAGTGTCAGCGCCCGTGGGTGCCGTTAGCCACTACGCAGTGCTTGGAGCCGGGGCACAGGCCCCGGGAAGGGAGCTCCGTCCTCAGAGCGGGATGCAGTGAGGACGCCCGGCGACCATGGCAGCGGCCGACGAGCTGGCCTTCCACGGTGAGTGCGGCCCGCGCGTGCCCGGCGCCCCCACTGCGGCCCCTGGCCGGGCAGCTTCCGGCTCAGAGTTAACCAGAATCCCAGACGGTGGTAAACCCTGACCCCGGATCTGAAACCCGACCCCCGCGTGAGACCCACCTCCATCCACCTCCACTCGTGCCCCGGGCCCGTGACGTCCCAGGACCCATCCCAGGACGAACCCTACATTGCAGCCCCGGGTTCGCCTAAGGGGACAGCTCTCTTCCCCGTGCCCCCAGACTGGCTCGGGGAAGACCACCGAGGTGGCCGCGCGGTACACCTGCGTCCCATGCGCCCTCCCCAGAGTTCGAGGAAGCCACCAATCTCCTGGCCGAGACCCCCGATGCCGCCACCACGAGCAAGAGTGACCAAGTGACCCCCCAGGGGCACGTGGCAGTGGCCATGGGCTCGAGCGGCAGCTACGGCGCCGAGGAAGAGGAGGAGGCGGAGGAGGAGGGCGGCGACAAGGCAGCGGTGAGTGGCCCAAGCGTGGCCCAAGCGCTCGTGTCCCCCAGGCTGTCGGGCAGGGACTGACGGTGTCGGGTGCAGCTCCTGCAGGAGAAGCCTCAGCCCGGATTCTGGACCTTCGGCTACTACCAGAGCTTCTTCGACGTGGACACTTGGCAGGTGAGGCTGGGGCTTGTCGCGCGCGGGGCTCAGTCCCGAGCTCTCAGGGCAAGGCCTCGGGCCGGGGAAGGGGGTGCCGGGGCAGCAAGGAGGAGGGGAGGAGTGGGCCAGCCAGGAGGTGATGAGAAACCAAGGCTGCAGAGCTGGGACCTGTTCAGGACGGCAGAGCTGGACAGAGGCGCAAAGGCCTGGGGCGGGGCTCCGGGAGGGAGCGCATCCGGAAGGGCCCAGGGCCTGGGGTGGGGACGCACCTGCTGCGCACGGTGGCGCTGCCCTGGGCAGGTGACAGGACCAGCGCTGAGCCGAGAAAGGGTCTGCAGATAAGCCCGGCCGGAAACCCAGGGGGAGAGCTGAGCTCTGCCAGGCGGGGTGGGGCAGGAGGCTGGCAGCACCTCGCGTCCTGACACGGGACTTGCCCCCAGGTCCTAGACCGCATCAAGGGCTCCCTGCTGCCGCGGCCCGGCCACAACTTCGTCCGGCACCGGCTGCGAAACCGGCCGGATCTCTACGGTGAGTTCGGTGGGTTGTGCGTCCAGCCCGTGTGGGCGGGGCAGGGCCATCCCTCGGAGCTTCCCTTCAGGACGGCAGAGCTGGACAGAGGGGTCACCCACCCGCGGACGCCCCCCACAGGCCCCTTCTGGATCTGCGCCACCCTGGCCTTCGTCCTTGCTGTCACTGGCAACCTGACCCTGGTGCTGGCCCAGCGGAGGGACCCCTCCATCCACTACAGCCCCCAGTTCCACAAAGGTGAGCAGGCTGGCAGGCCCAGCACCCGCAGGGCTGGGGTGCCGTGGGGCGCCGGGCGCGTGACCGCCTCCTCCTCCCCTCCCCCACAGTGACCGTGGCAGGCATCACCATCTACTGCTACGCGTGGCTCGTGCCGCTGGCGCTGTGGGGCTTCCTGCGGTGGCGCAAGGCCGTCCGGGAGCGCGTGGGGCCATACACCTTCCTGGAGACTGTGTGTGTCTACGGCTACTCCCTCTTCGTCTTCATCCCCACGGTGGTGAGAGTGGCCCCCAGAGGGGGTGCCGGGGGGTCTGCGGGGACTGCCTGGCACGGCCGCCGGCTGCCATCTTGTCCCCAGGTCCTGTGGCTCATCCCCGTGCCTTGGCTGCAGTGGATGCTGGGGGCGCTGGCCCTGGCGCTGTCGGCCGCCGGGCTGGTGTTCACCCTCTGGCCCGTGGTCCGGGAGGACAGCAGGCTGGCGGCCGCGGCGCTGCTGTCCACGGTGGTGCTGTTGCACACCCTGCTGGCCATGGGCTGTAAGGTACAGTGGGGCTGACCCGGGCGGGGCCGCGGGGCTGGGAGCCGGCCCGCCAGCCGCGGGGCTAACCCCGGGGGTCTCGGGTCAGCTGTACTTCTTCCAGCCGCTGCCCCCACAGCACGTGGCCGTGCCTCCCCATGCCACAGCTCTGGGCGTGAACACGCTGCTGCCGGCCACACCAGCCCAGGCCACGGCAACCTCTTAGGACCCCCGAGCCCGCAGGTGAGGAGCTGCTCCCGGCCAAGGCGGTGGGGGCCGGCCCCTGCCCCAGGCGAGACGCACAGGGGCTTCCCGGGGCTTCTCTTTCAGGCCGCACCAGGGGCCCCCAGATAGCGACCCAGGCCTCGCGGGACGCCTTGAGGGCCCTCCGCCACGTCCAGACTTTTCTTACAAAGCAAACACTTTTATTTTCTATGCAAAGGTGATTCAGAGAATTTATATAAAGGCGGTAGGGAGGGACAGCCGAGCAGGGAGCTTCCAGCGCAGGGCCAGGGGGGGCCTCGCCCCCGCCCCCGCCGGCCCCGCCCTCCCCCTCCCTGCCTCCCGAGGCCTCGGGCCTGGCTGTGCTCGGGGCCTCGACACGGGGACAAGTACAAGAAAACTGCCTGTGCTGACATCCATGTCCTGCTTGGTTTATTTTTTTCTTTCTTTTCTGTGTCTGGAGGGAGAGGTCCCTTCCCAGGCTGGGAGGGGCCGAAATGCCATCATGGTATAGGGACTGGAACGGCAACACAGGCCTAGGGTTAGCTAGAGGAAGAGGACGGGACGCCCCCCCCAGCCCCGGGGCGCAGCGCCAGGTGTCCGTGCCTGTCCCGGGGCGCTGGGACCTACCCTCCAGGCCACCGGTCTAGCACGGGGCGCGGGGCGGGGCGGGATGGGAGCAGCAGGAGGCGGGGGCTGCGGACGGAGCCTCCAGGCAGCCAGGGTGGGTTGTACATTCAAGTGTGAGGTGAACCCTTGGGTGAGGAGGGGGTCCCAGGGCCTGGCCCCACCCGGCCCTGAGGACCCTGCAGGGCCGCCCCCCCGCCCCGGCACCCCCCCCCCGCGCCCCGCCACTGAGCCTCTGAGTCCGAGGGGGGGACGGGGGCTGCTGGCTGGGCCCGGCCGGCCGGGTTTCTCAGAGGATCTGTGGATTGACACTGGTTCTTTTCGTAAAAAAATAAAATTAAAAAAAGCAGCATGTCACGCCCGTGGTGACCAAGGCCTGGGAGCTGAAGGGGGCCCCGCCCAGCCGGGCCGGGCGGCAGCTGCGCCCGCCTCCCACCCCGACCGGGCGCAGCTGTGGGCCCCGCGGGCCGCGACAGATGTCAAGGCCAGGTCGGGGGGCTGGGAGAGGGGGACGAAGGCGCCCCTGACGGGATGGCAGCGGCGCGCGCTCGTGGGCAGGGGGGCGGCGGCAACACGGTGTAAAAAAGTGTCCAAGTTCCCATAGCAAAGAGGGCTGTGACGGGGTGTTCGGGCTGCTCCAGCAGGGGCGTCATTTGGTTTCCTGGTGCTGTCGCGGGCGGCCGCGGCGCCTAGCTCCCGTAGTGCATGGTGTTGGTCGGGAGAGACAGGGGCGAGGCCATGGAGATGGCAGGGCCGCCCATGGTGAACTGGCTGTTGACCGCATAGTGGGCGCTCGAGCCGCCGCCGCCGCCCTGGGCGCCCGAGGAGCCTGTGGGGCAGGGCGTGGGCACTGAGGGGCCGCCGTGGCCCCCCGGCCCGCCCGCCGGCCCCCCCAAGCCGAGAGAGAGAGCGCGTGCAGGCGGGCGGCGCACTGGCAGGCCGGCGCGGCCCCCCGCCCGCAGGCCCCGCGCCCGGCCCCCGCGTTACCTTGCACAATGCCTGTGCTCATTATGGAGCCCATCCGCGAGTGGGTGTGATTGACAATCCCCGTGTTGGCTGCGCAGCGAGGGAGGAAGGAAGGGAGGGAGACGGCGTCACCGCCCCCCGCCGGCCCGGCCCGCGGCGACAGAGCGAGGCGGAGAGAGAGCCCCCGGCCCGGCCCCGGCCCCCACTCACCTAGAGGAATCAGGTTGTTGTGGCCCACGCTGGAGCCGCCGGCGATAACACTGCTCAGGTCGTAGGCGGTCGGCATCCCTGCGCCCGGGGAGGGGGGGACGTGTCACCAGGGGCCGCCCGCTCCCCACTCCCCGCCCCGCCGCCCGCGGGGCCGGCCCGGCCACTCACCCGCCACGGCCATCCCGCTGCTGAGGTTGTAGGTGCTGCCCGTGTTCCACATGTTCTCGGAGGGCGACGTGTAGTGGGAGCCGGGCGGGGGCGAGGGCGTCGTGCCCGTGTATCTGCGGCAGAGGCGGGGCCGTGGGCGGGGCCCGGGCGGGCCACGCCCCCGCCCCACCCACCTCTAGGCAGCCCAGGGCCCCGCCTACCTGAAGAAAGGGTTTTTCAGGTCCAGGAGGTTACTGGACTTGGAGCCCGTCTGGTCCACCTGGGCCACAATACTGATGTCGTAGCTCTGTCTGCAGGGGCGGGCAGGGCAGGGCGGTCGGGAGCCTGCTGGGCCCAGGGGCCCGACCCCCGGCCCCGGGCGGCCACTCCCACCTCTTGTTGGCGATCAGCAGACAGGTCCCGGAGAGCGTGTCCCCCGCCTTGGCGAACAGCGGCGACTGGAACAGGCACCGGACCTGGTACCAGTGCGTCAGCGGCTCTGTCGGGGCCGTGGACAGCCACACGGTCATTCTGCAAGGAGGGACAGGCGTCAAGCTGCCGCCGGGACCTGGAGCTGGAGCCAGGCGCACGCAGGGCACGGCACGGCCGGGGCGCCGGCCCCCAGCACCCGTGTGCCAGGGCCCGGGAGGCCGGCCGGCAGACGGCGTCTGCTCGCAACAGGCTCTCACCGGCCCAAGTGCAGTGCCTGGGCTCAGGGTGCCAGGCCGTGGCGCGGCAGTGGGGTCAGGGTGCAGGGCCACGGGGCGGCGCTGGGGTCAGGGGGCGGGGCCCTGGGGCGGTGCTGGGGTCAGGGTGCTGGGATCGGTGCGGAACCTTGGGGCAGCACTGGGGTCAGGGGGCGGGGCTGTGGAGCGGCGCTGGGGTCAGGGTGCCGTGCCCGGGGACGGTGCTGGGGTCAGGGGGCGGCACCATGGGGCAGCACTGAGGTCAGGGTGCAGGGCTGTGGAGCGGCGCTGCGGTGAGGGTGCGGGCCCCGGGCGGGCGGCGCTGGAGTCGGGGGCAGGGCCGTGAGCAGCAGGGCCGCCCTGTGCACTCACATTGAGCCGATGAAAGCGACGTCAAACCAGAAGGCCAGCCCGTGGACCAGCCCCGAGTGCAGCATGTGGAACTTGAATGGGATCTCTATCCTGCAAGGGAAAGGCAGTGGCTGCTGTCTGGGGAGGCCGGGGCACGGCCCCCCGCCCCCTCCCCCCGCCTCCCTGTCCCCCTGCCCCCCTGTCCCCCGGCCCCCCCCCGCCCCCTGCCCCCCCGCCCCCTGCCCCGGGCCAGCAGGAGGCGCCCGAGACCTCGGCGCGAGCCCAGGTGCGAAGCGGGGGTGGGTGCAGGCGCTGGTACCTGTGCAAATCTCCCTCTTTGGCTTCTAAGAAATTCACGGTGTACTTGACAGACTTGGCCATCAGGATGCGGATGTCAAACGTGTCCTGGGAGAGACCACACAGGCGAGCTGGCTGGGGGCGGGGCCGGCCGGGGAGGAGAGCAGCCTGGCTGTCCCAGCCTGGCCGTGGCCTCCAGGCCCACCTGCCTGCTCAGTACACTGAGGGGCGGACGCAGCAGCTCGGCGCCGCTGTTCAGGGCCTGGAGCTGCCAGGTTCCGCCAGCCGTGGAGGGTCACGTCACCTCCACGTGAGTGTGCACACGCACAAACTCACGTGTGATGGGGTCAAGGTTGGCAGAGGGCCCCGCACAGGGGCACTGGCATCCCATATGGGCACCAGTTCAAGTCCCAGTTGCTCCTCTTCTGATCCAGCTCCCTGCTAATGTGCCTGGGAAAGCAGTGGAGGACGGCCCAAGTGTTTAAGTCCCTGCACCTGCGTGGGAGACCGGGGAAGAAGCTCCTGGCTTTGGATTGGCTCAGCTCTGGCTATTGCGGCCTTCTGGGGAGTGAACCAGTGGATGGAAGATCTTTCTCTTTGTCTCTCCCTCTGTCTGTAACTCTCTCAAATAAATAAATAAAATCTTAAAAAAAAAAAAAAAAAAGGTTGGTGGAAAGATGGAACTCAACAATGTTTCTTTTGGTACAGATAGATGGCGCAGGGAGTGAGCCCGCAGATGGAGGGTCTCTCCTGCCTTTCCCTCTCTCTAACTCTGCCTTTCAAATGAATAGAAAATAAATAAATAAAGATAAGCTGGGGCAGACAGTTGGCAGAGCAGTCCACACGGAGGGCCTGGGCTCTGCCCCAGTTCTGCACTCAGCTTCCTGCTCCACCGTGGGAGGCAGCAGTGGCGGCTCCAGTGCTTGCCCCCCCCCCACCCCCGACACGGGAGACCTGCACTGAGTTCCTGGCTCCTGGCGGCAGCCTGGCTGCTGTGGGCATTTGGGAAGTGACCCGGTAGTCGGAAGATCCGTTTCTGTCTCTCAACCTTTCAAATACATGAAGTTCCCGAAAGTGAATTTGGGTGCGCGTGGAGGAACTCGGGCATCCACGCGCAGGAGGCGTTCGGTCCTGGATTCCACCGCAGAGCACCCAGGTACCCAGCTCCAGCCTCCCGGGAGGCCGCGGTGAGGGTTCAAGTGGTTGGGTCCCTGCCACCCACGCGGCAGACCTGCCTCCCAGCTGCCGTCCCAGCCCAGCTGTGCCCTCTGCAGGCACTTTTGGGTTAGGCCACCGCCTGTGACGCCGCCACCCCATGTGGGGCCAGTTCCTTTGCCCGCTACTCCACTTCCGATCCAGCTCCCCGCTGATGGCCTGGGAAAAGCAGTAGAGGATGGCCTGGTGCTGGGTCACGGCCACCCACGCGGGAGACCTGGAAGCAGCTCTGGCTACATCCTGGCTGTTGCAGCCATCTGGGAAGTGAACCAGAAGACGGAAGCTCTCTGTCTCTCCCCCCCTTTCTACAACTCCACCTTTCAAATACATAAATAAATCCTTAAAAAAAAAAAAAAGGCAGACGTGTGGGCAGGCGCTGTGGCACAGTAAGTTAAGCCGAACTGGGATGCGTGTGTCCCGCTACCAGAGTGCCTGGGGTTGAGTCCCAGTTCTGCTTTTTTTTTTTTTTTTTTTTTTTTTTTTTTTTTTTTTAATTAGGCAGAGTTAGACAGTGAGAGAGAGACAGAAAGGTCTTCCTCCCATTGGTTCACCCCCAAAATGGCCACAACGGCCGGCACGCTGCGCTGATCCAAAGCCAGGAGCCAGGTGCTTCCTCCTGGTCTCCCATGCAGGTACAGGGCCCAAGCACTTGGGCCATCCTCCACTGCACTCCCGGGCCACAGCAGAGAGCTGTACTGCAAGAGGAGCAACTGGGACTCGAACCCGGCGCCCATATGGGATGCCAGCACCACAGGCGGAGGATTAACCACATGAGACATGGTGCCAGCCCCCAGTTCTGCTTCCGATCCAGCTTCCTGGAGATTCGGGACCCACACGGAAACCTGGATGGAGTCCCTGGCTCTGGGCTTTTCAGCTTGGCTCAGCCTTTGGTATTGAAGGAATCTGGGGAAGTGCACCAGCAGATGGAAGATGGATAGAGAGATTGATCTCTTCTCTCCCTCTGCCTTTCCAAAAAGTTAATAAATTTTTAAAAAGAATCATCATTTAAAAGGTAGAGTGACAGAGAGGCAGAGAGAGAAAGAGGAGCTTCTTTTGGATTTCCCGTGCGATGCAGGAGCCCAAGCACTTGGGCCATCCTCCACTGCACTCCGGGGCCACAGCAGAGAGCTGGCCTGGAAGAGGGGCAACCGGGACAGAATCCGGTGCCCCAACCGGGACTAGAACCCGGTGTGCCGGCGCCGCAGGCGGAGGATTAGCCCAGTGAGCCGCGGCGCCGGCCCCTCCCTCAACTTCTTTACAACAGAATAACAGGATAAATAGAAATGCTGTAAGATGACAAGTTTGTGTCCAATCAGACCTGGAGTTACATTAAATGCAGGTGATCTAAATATTGTAATAGACACGAGTTAAGAAAAAACAAACCCTAATTTACATGCGGCACAGAGCAAACAAGCCTTTTGAAGACAAAAACAGGTTGAAAGTGGAAGGATGGATAGAGATCTGTTAACCAAAGCCACAGAGCTGAACTGCTTTCAGGAAAAAAAAAATAAGACCTCGGGGCGGGCGCCGCGGCTCACTAGGCTAATCCTCCGCCTGCGGCGCTGGCACCCCGGGTTCTAGTCCCGGTCGTGGCGCCGCATTCTGTCCCTGTTGCCCCTCTTCCAGGCTGGCTCTCTTCTGTGGCCTGGGAGTGCAGTGGAGGATGGCCCGAGTGCTTGGGCCCTGCACCCGCATGGGACACTGGGAGGAAGCTCCTGGCTTCGGATCGGTGCAGTGCTGTGGTGGCCATTAGGGGAGTGAACCAATGGAAGGAAGACCTTTCTCTCTGTCTCTCTCTAACTCTGCCTGGCAAAAAAAAAAAAAAGACCTTGGGCCGGTGCTGTGGCATAGCGGGTAAAGCCACCCCCTGTAGTGCCCGCATCCCATATGGGCGCTGGTTCAAGTCCAGGCTGCTCCACTTCTGATTCAGCTCTCTGCTGTGGCCTGGGAAAGCAGTAGAAGATGGCCCCAGTCCTTGGCCCCTGCACCTGTGTGGGAGACCCAGATGGAGCTCCTGGCTTCAGTTCAGCACAGCTCTGGCCATTACAGCCAACTGGGGAGTAAACCAGCAGATCGAAGACACCTCTCTCTCTCTCTGCCTCTCCTTCTCTCTGTGTGTAACTCTGACTTTCAAATAAATAAATAAATCTTAAAAAAAAAAAAAGAAAAGAAAAAATAAGACCTCAAGGTGAGAAGTACTATTAGAGATACCTCACATTGTCGAAGGGAATCCAACAGGAAGCTTTAAAACCCTACGCCTGTATGCACCTAATAACACAGTGTCAAAATCAATAAAGCAAAAACTGTCATGTAATGAGACAGAAAAACAAGCCAGTAATTAATAACCTAGGGAAGGCAGAGGGGAGAATATGACCACCGTGATGAACAGAGACGTGTGACACTCATGTGACACTGCCCGTGGCAGGAGATGAGACACCTGCTTTGCAGTGCCACAGACCATGACCCAGGCAGACGACCAGCTGGACTCGGGGAATTCCCGGCAAACTCCACGGGACTGCCATCCTGCACGTCTCCCTGCCTGCCGAGGGACTCAGGCAGAACAGGATTCTGGCTATGGGTACAATGTCACATCCTGAGGCCTGCACAGCCGGCCGCAAGTCAGGTCAAGCTGCTGCCTGCATCGCCAGCATCCCATGTGGCGCCGGTTTTGAGCCCCGGCTGCTCCACTTGCAACCCAGCTACTGCTAGTGCTCCTGGGAATGCAGCAGAAGGTGGCCCAAGGGCTTCGGCCTCTGCACCCTCATGGGAGACCTGGATGGAGCTCCAGGCTCCAGGCTTCACCTGGCCCAGCCACAACTGTTGTGGCCACACGGGGAGTGAACCAGCAGATGGAAGAAATATGTATATCAGAGAGAGAGAGGGAGGGAGGGAGAGAGGGAAGGAGGGAGAGAGAATCCTAATATACACACATCGGTGGGAAACCTCTATAATGCTTTTAGGCAGGGGAACAGTGTCTGGATCGGGGTGGGGAGGCCTTCCCCTTTCACGCTCATCTGAGTTTTGAGCCTCGGGTCTGTATATTAATTTAAATATCCTGGGGACCGGCACTGTGGCATGGCAGGTAAAGCCACTACCCGCGGACAGCCAGCATCCCATATGGATGCCGGTTCGAGTCCCGGCTGCTCCACTTCCCATCCAGCTCCCTGCTAATGCACCCAGGAAAGCAGAGGAGGATGGACCCAGTGCTTGGGCCCCTGCACCCTCGTGGGAGACCCGGATGGAGCTCCTGGCTCCTGGCTTCAGCCTGGCCCTGCCCTGGCTGCTGTGGCCATCTGGGGAGTGCCTTGGGAGTGACCCAGTGGAGGAAGCCCCTGCCGTCCCCGCCAGAGGATAGGGCGCGCTACTCACCACCACGGGCTGCCGGAAGTACTCGTCCACCGCGGCGCCTCGGAGGGCCGACAGGTCCACTCCATGGAAGGATGGCTGGTACCTGCGAAGGCCCCCAGGCCGCAAGGTCACCCGCAGCAGGGAGGGGGCGGGCAGGGCGGCCCGGCCCCGCCCCCGCGCCCCCCTCCCGCGCCCTCACCAGAAGTTGGCCTTGGTGAACTGTTCCATGTAGAGCTGCTCATCCGTGAAGGGCGCCAGGTGGACGTCGCCGATGGTGGGGAACATGTTGCCTGCAGCGGGGCGGGGGGGGGGGGGGGGTGGGGGGCCGTCAGCACGGCCAAGGGGCCTGCCTGGCCGCTCAGTCACCTCTCTGCGCCCACCCGTGGCACCTGCGGCACCATGTGAGGTCGGGGCAGGGGGCTGTCCCATGTCCCGGGACTAGGGCTGGGGGCAGCCCCACAGGGGAGCACGCGGCTCCGGACAGGGCGAGCCCCGGGCTCCGCCGGTGCTGTCGGGGCTTCTGCTGAGAACACGGGCCGTGAGGTGTCAAGCCGTAGCCCCCCACCCCGCTCTGGAAGCAGGAGCGGGCCCCTCCCCCACCAGAGGCGCGCGGGCCAGCAGCGGCAAGAGCTGCGGTTCCAGAGGCACTGGCTGCTCGCGGGGAGCACCTGGCCTCCAGATGTGGGCCTCCCCCGCCCGTCCCTGCGCAGGAAGGAGGCCCAGGCGCCCGTGGTGGGGGGCAGGGGGCTCTCCCTTAGCTGCACACAGCAGGGCTGCACTGGACCGGAAATGCCTGGCCCGGGGCTCCCAGGCCACATGCAGGGCTTCCTGCCCTGCGGTAGGGGGCGCTGTGGGGGACCCCGTGGAAGAGCTGAGCTGGGCCGGACTCCCAGCCGACCTCAGTCCCACAAGGAGGGCAGCCCTAGCACCCATGCCGAGTGCAGCAGAGCCGGCTGGGACTCGGGACACAGCCGCCACCATGTTAGTCCCACCGGGTGGGTGCTGCCGGCACAGCCCGGCGTAGCTGCCAGTCCCCGACACCGGGGACTCCTGGGGCCACACAGACTGTGGTGACAGCTGCCCACCTACCCGGAGGCACAAAGACCCGGGCCAGGGGCGCAGACAGGAGGCGACACACGGGCTCGCGGGCAGCGGCCCCCTGCGGCGCACGCCGGCACGCCGGCCCACCCCCCGGGCCCAGGGCCCTGTCCCAGCCCGCGGCACAGGCCCGCGGTGCTCCCGGTGCGCAGGGCGCTCACCGCCCGGCCGCAGGTACTTCTTGGCGTGCAGGTAGCTCTCCAGCATGCGCTCGTTGAAGAGCATGTAGCCCATGGGCTCGGACACGATGATGTCCACCTGCTCGGGGAGTGAGACCTCCTCCACCTTGCCGGGGATGACCACGATGCGGTCGGTCAGGTTGTTGCTCTTCACCAACACCTGCGGGCGGGGCGGGCGGACACGGAGCTCAGGGCGCCCCTCTTCACCATGCTCCCCCCTCGCCCCCGTCCACCCAGCCAGGACCAGCGGGCACCGACCTCAGCGTGCTGGGCCATGGTGCTGGCCTCCACCGCATAGATCTTCCTGGCTCCCGCTTGGGCGGCAAAGAACGACAGGATCCCGGAGCCACAGCCGACGTCCAGTACAATCTGAGGGAGGAGGCCGGGCGGGCGTCAGACCTGAGCGTGGGAGCGCACCTGCCCCTGCTCGGAGGCGGGGGCTGGGCACGGGCGGCCCTGGGAGCTACACCCCAGCTGCCCCCGGCCCGTGCTGGACGCCTGCCTTTCACCCCACTCTGGGTCTAGGCGACGAGCGACCCTCTGGGGAGAAAGGGCCCGGGGGAGGGGCGAAAGGTGGGACACAGGGAGGCACCTCCAGGCTGTGTGCTGACCACGCCCTGAGAGGCGGGGCAGCTGGGACAGGTGAGGCTCCCAAGCTCTGTGGGGCACCTCCCAGGGCTGCCCGTGACCTTGACACTCTACATGCTGGATCTGTGCGATTGCTTCTGTCTGAGTAGAACGAGGACATTTCTGGGGGTGCCTGTGGGGGCTTCCATAGGCAGCTCTGGGCACGGCAGCTGGCAGCACCCAGAGCACCCAATGCAGGGAGCTGCTGGGGGGCGTCCTCGGGTGCCCCCAGAGCCCTGCACACACCGGGAAAGGGGTGTGTCTCCCGGAGAGCTGGGAGGGCCCCCGGCCCTGCTGCAGCGAGGCTGGGAGCGGCAGCCAGGAGGCAGTGCGGTGGCCCAGCCCGGCTCACAGCGGCTGCCCCAGGACCCCAGGCCCAAGCAACGCCAGGGGGCAGGCGCCAAGCGCAGACAAGGCACATCCACTTAGATGCACGAGCGGAGCCCCCACGTGAGCTTCCATCTGATGCAAGAGGGGAACCAGGGGTGGGCATTTAGCCTTGCAAAGGAAAACATCCAGGGGCCTGGGTTCAAGTCCCGGCTCCAGCTCCTGACCCCAGCTTCCCGATAAGGCGCGCCCTGGGAGGCAGTAGTGATGGCTCAAGGACTCAGGCCCCTGCCCCCCACCCGGGAGACTCTGTTCCCAGCCCTGGCTTCAGCACCCCGGCCAGTGCAGGCATCCAAGGAGTAAGCCAGTGGACGCAAACCGAGAGGGGACAGGTTAGGAGTCCGATGCCGGGAATGGGCGCGAAGGGAGCGCGTTCCCACGTGTAAATGTGCGTGCTCCGTGCTGCTCCTTTAATCACCTGGTATTTGGTGCTATTACAGAGCCTTTCAAAGGAGCTGGGAAACTGACCAGAATTACGGTACACGCAGCCTCTGTCCCCAGGGTCCCGCATCCACGGACTCGATCCAGCACGGATCAAAAATAAGAGGGGAAAAAAATCAATTGCAGGCTAAGTGGCTGCTCTCGACTCCAGCATCCCATCAGTGTGCTGGTTAGAGGTCCGGCTGCTCCGGTTCCGATCCAGCTCCCTGCTAAATGCCTCGAAAGGCCGCAGGAGATGGCCCCAGAGCCACACAAGAACACCAGGCGGAGCTCCCGGCTCCTGGCTTCGGCCTGGTTCAGCCCTGGCCGTGGCAGCCATCTGGGGAGTGAACCAGCGGATGGAAGCTCGCTCTCGCGCGCTCTCTGTCACTCTGCCTTTCAAAGAAATGAACAAATCTTTTAAAAACTGCGGGTGTACTGCACATGTCGGGAGTTCTTTTCTTTTTTCTCTTTTTTTAAGATTTATTTATTTTTACTTGAAAGTCATAGTTACACAGAGAGAGGAGGGGCAGAGAGAGAGAGAGAGAGGTCTTCCACCCGCTGGTTCACTCCCCAGATGCCCACAAAGGCTGGAGCTGCACTGATCCGGAGCCAGGAGCCAGGAGCTTCTTCCAGGTCTCCCACATGGGTGCAGGGGCCCAAGGCCTTGGGCCATCTTCCACTGCCTTCCCAGGCCACAGCAGAGAGCTGGATGGGAAGTGGAGCAGCTGAGTTTCAAACCAGCGCCCGTATGGGATGCCAGTACCGCAGGCAGCTGCTTTACCTGCTATGCCACAGCACCGGCCCCAGGAGTTCTTTTCTTGTCATTATTCCCGGGCCCAGCAATCCAGTGTGGCAACCACGGACCCAGCACTAACATCGGCTTAGATGCTGCACGCCACGCAGGGACGACTGGCAGTGTATGGCAGGGGCTGGCGCCGTGGTGCTCTGGGTTCAGCCCCTATCAGCAAGGCCAGCTTCCCATGCGTCTCCGCTGCTCTGCTTCTGAGACAGCTCACCGCGGGTGCACACGGGACAGCAGCCAAAGCCCCAGGCTCCTGGATGCAGCCTGGCCCAGCCCTGGCCACTGGGGCCACGTGGGAAGGAACCAGGCCATGGAAGATCTCCATCTCTCCCTCATCCTACCCGCCTCTCTCTCACCCTCCCTCCCTCTCTGCGACTCTGCCTTTCAAATATAAATAAATAAATTTTTAAAGTATATGGGAGACGGGGCCGGCGCTGTGGCGTAATGGGTAAAGCTGCCACCTTCAGTGCCAGCATCCCATATGGGAGCCCGTTTGAGTCCCGGCTGCTCCAGTTCCGATCCAGCTCTCTGCTGTGGCCTGGGAAAGCAGTAGATGGCCCAGGTGCTTGGGCCCCTGCACCCACGTGGGAGACCAGGAGGAAGCTCCTGGCTCCTGGCTTCGGATCGGCGCAGCTCCAGCCATTGAAGCCAATAGGGGAGTGAACCAGCGGATGGAAGACCTCTCTCTCTCTCTCTCTCCCTCTTTCTCTATGTAACTCTGACTTTCAAGTAAATAAATGAATCTTAAAAAAAAAATAAAGTATGTGGGAGAGAATGTACACAGGTTTCAAACAAATACTATTTCACCTTAACTTTTACTTATTTTATTTAAAAGGCAAGGACCAGAGATGTCCCCACACACTGCTGCACTCCCAAATGCCCACAACGGCTGGGACTGGGCCAGGACAAGGCCAGGAGCCAAGATCTCCACCCAGGTCTCCCAGGGGGGTGGCAGAGACCCAAGCACCTGGGCCCTCCCTGCTGTCTCCCAGGGTGCACGTGGGCAGGGTCTGGACTAGAAGCAGCAGTGACAAAAGAACGCAGGCCCCACGCGGCATCTCTCTGCGTCAAAGCGTGCACACCCCACTTCACTTTATGTAAGACACGCAACGAGGAAGTCCCTGGCTCCGGCTCTGCCCTGGTCCTTGCCCTGGGGGAGTGACCCAGTAAGTGGGAGATGGCTCTCGGTCACTCTGTCTTTCAAAGAAGTAAAAATGGACAAAACGTCATGTTGCGCACTTTAAAAACGCGGCCCCTTGAAATAGTTCGTGGGAAAGGGGAGGCGAAGCTCAGCTTATTTGGGTGCACAATGTTCTGAAACTCACGCATAGTTTGTTTCTAACAGGTGTCTGCCGGGGAGTGGAAGAGGAGGACCCCTCGGTCACGGTCACATAGGAGCCGACCGATGTCCCGAGGCACCGCCGGGAGAGAGCCTGGTGTTCTGGCACCCGGCTCACAGGCTCAGGGCCTAAATCCCAAAGCCCCTGCCGATGGCCACGTGCGGAAGTGACATCTGGCGGCTCGTGTCACCCGTGGAGCACACGGGGTGCAGCTGATACCCCTCAGACCACAGAAAGCTCGGGGACACGGAAATCACAGGAACACGAGGCGTGGGAGTCAGAATTTTTTTTTTGCACCAAATAAACTTGCTTTGTTAAAGATCTGATTATTTATTTGAAAGACAGAGTTGCAGAGAGAGACAGACAGATAGACAGACAAACAGAAAGAGAGGGGGCCGGCACTGTGGCATAGTGGGTAAAGCCGCTGCCTGTGGTGCTGGCATCCCATGGGGGAACCAGTTCGATTCCCGGCTGCTCCACTTCCCATCCAGCTCTCTGCTATGGAATGGGAAAGCAGTGGAAGATGGCCCAAGTCCTTGGGCTCCTGCTCGCTCTCTCTCTCTCTTTTTAATATTTATTTACTTATTTGAAAAAAAAAAAAAAACAGTTACAGAGAGAGAGAGAATCTTTCATCCCCTGGTTTACTCTCCAAATGGCTACCGAAAACCAGGAGCCGGGACCTCTATCAGGTCTTCCAGGCAGGTGCAGGGGCCCAAGCACCTGGACCATCTTTGCTGCTTTCCCAGGCCACAGCAGAGAGCTGGATCGGAAGCGGAGCAGCCGGGACTCAAACCGGCGCCAGTATGGGACGTCAGTGTCAAAAGCAGACTAACTCACTGCACAATGCTGGCCCCTGAACTTTTCTTTTAATTCCTTTACTCCACTAACATTAGGGAGCACCCGTTTATGTTCAGTCCTCTGCTTTTGCGATCCCCCCATACTTTAAGATAGAAATCAATGAGCAGGCACTGGTGTTTGGTGCAGCGGTTAAGAAGGGACTTGGGGGCCGGCGCTGTGGTGTAGCGGGTAAAGCCACTGCCTGCAGCGCCGGCATCCCATACAGGCGCACGTTCGAGTCCCAGCTTCTCCACTTCCCATCCAGCTCTCTGCTGTGGCCTGGGAAAGCAGTAGAAGATGGCCCAAGTCCTTGGGCCCCTGCACCTGTGTGGGAGACCCAGAAGGAGCTCCCGGCTTCAGATCGGTGCAGCTCTGGCCGTTGCAGCCAATTGGGGAGTGAACCAGTAGATGGAAGACCTCTCTCCTTTTCTTGTATACTCTTTCAAATAAATAAATAAATCTTAAAAAAAGGGAGGGGGTGGGGACTTGGGACAACTGCAGCCTGTACTGGAGTGCCTGGGGCCATGTCAGCTCTGCTTCCGATTCCAGCTCCCTGCCAACGCGCACCCACGTACTTGGGTCCCTGCCACCCACCTGGGAGACAGGGAAGAGTTCCGGGGTCCTGGCCTCGACTTGGCCCAGCCCTGACTCACTGCGGGCATCTGGGGGGTGGACCAGCATGTAGGACACCTCTGTCTTGGCCTCTCCGTCCCTACCCCCCACCCCCGCGCAGTGCCGGGCCCAGCTTGCCTTATCCTTGAAGTCGGCATGGTTCTGCAGGATGGCGCGCTGGTAGGTGCCCGTCCGCACGTAGTCCTGCATCATGTTCTGCTGCTGGGACAGGTAGCCGTAAAACTGGAACAGAGACGCGCCATGGCACAGGGCTCGCGCCGGCCCTGCCACCTCCCCTCGGAGGCCACGCCCCCGCCCCGAGCCGGCTCGAACCTGCTGGCTCCCTGCAGACAGGGAGCAGGATGGCCCCAGCTGGGTGCCGTGTGGACCCGGCAGCACCCCAGCCCCGCCCCCAGAGGAGAACTCGGGGTGTGCCCCAGGCGGGGCTCTGGCATGGGGGGCCACCTGCCCCACGCAGGGGCCCCAAGAGAAGAGCAGGAGCGGATGGAAGAGCGCCCCGGAGCTGAGGACGGCGTCTGTCTGCAAGACGCCGGGCAGTCGGGAGGCAGCGTGGCGCCGGAGCAGGGCCACAGGCTTTGGCCGCAGGCAGACCTGGCTTCCCAGCTTGGCTCTGTGGCACAATAGATGGGTGACTTGGAGCAAGTCACTTAACCTCTCTGAGCCTCAGCTTTCTCATCTGAAAAACGGGACAATGACAGCACTTACCTCCTAGACTTGTTGGGAGGCCCCAAGCGCTTCTGGGCACAGAAGGCGCTCAGACGGGTGCCAGGCGCGCAGCAAAGGCTCGGCACCTCGCCACTGCTCTACCATGACCAAAAACGCCCGGGCGCCTGCGCGGCACCTGCACTCAGATCCTCCCAGCAACTCCCTGGGGCCGGCACCCGCGGCTCCACTGCACAGATGAGGAAAACTGAGGCCCACCAGGCGGAGGAGGACACTTGCCCACGGCCACGAGCCAGCAGGGGCAGAGCCAGGATGGGAACCCAGGTGGGCCTGCCCTGTGCGGCACAGCCTCCCGGGCGAGCGGCGGCCCCGGGCCACAGGGCGGGCACCCACCCACCTGGAAATACTGAACGGCCGAGGACTCCTCCGTCCGCTCGCTGAACACAGACCGCTCCAGGGTGTGGCCCCGGCAGGTCTTCAGGATGTTGTAGAAGGAGCAGAAATCTGCAAGGGGGAGGGGCGGGGGTCACGGCGGGCCGCGCGCTTTGCACCAGCGTGACTGGAGATCGCTTTCACCCCAATCCGTATTCAGGTTTCAAATACAGGAAGGGTAGCCGTGCTGGGGTGACCCACATGCTGGGTGGGGACAGGTGTCCAGGGGCGCACCCAGGGGCACCACTGAGCCCGGGCTCAGACCCGTGGCACCCAGCGCCGTCCACCGAGCAGCTCTGTGCGTGGCAGGGGACACGAGAGCAGCCCTCAATGTCCAGCGCCAGGGGAGCAGGGAATCCCGGTGGACACAGAGGGGCACAGAGCCGGGGTCACATTGGGCTGGCGCTGTGGGGCGGCGGGTTGAGCTCCCTGTGGACGCGTCTAGCTGGGAGCCCCTCCTCTGCTCCCAGTCCCTGCTGGTGCAGCCCCGGCAGGGTGATGGCTCAGGTTCTTAGGTCCCTGCCACCCGCCCGGGGGACTCAGAGGGAGATGGGGGGGGCGGGGCCACCTACCGCTGGGAGTGGCGAACTGGATGAGGACACTGTTGCAGCCCAGGGTGATGATGAAAGACTGCTTGCCCACGCGGCTGCACTCCGTGTCCCGCGACACCGAGCACTTGAACACACACACGTCTTCATCTGTGGGAACAGGCTGCGTGAGCGGGGCCCCCCCGTCGGCCGCCCCACACCCCCCACCGCACTCCCCCTGCCCGTGTCCCTCCACATCCCGCTCAGCACACCCGAGTCTCCCTGGGCACCAGCACAAGCCGGAGGCAGGTCACGGAGCAGGCTTGGAGACACAGCGAGCCTCATCTCAACCCGGACGGTGGTGGGCGCTCCTCCAGGGCGGCCGACAGAGGCCACCCGGCCCACAGGCTAGGGACAGGCTGGGGACAGGCTGGGGAGACGAGTGGGGGCTGCGAGGGCTGGAGTCTCAGCCGCTTCAGTGATTTCAACGTGACCATGACACTGGGGTCTTTAGACCAATGCCCCCATCCTTAGAACACGCATGTGGGGGTGGTGTTGTAACATAGCAGGTAAAGCCACTGCCACCTATGCCCATAGGGCGTAGGTTTGAGTCCTGGCTGCTCCACTTCTGATCCAACTCCCTGCTAAAGCGCCTGGGAAAGCAGCAGAAACTGGCCCGAGTGCTTGGGCCCCTGCACCCACATGGGAGACCCAGAAGAAGCTCCTGGCTCCTGGCTTCAGAACAGCCCAGCTCCAGCCATTAGAGCCATCTGAGGAGTGAACCAGCAGATGAAAGATCTCCCTCCCTCCCTCCCTCCCTCCCTCTCTCTCATCATGCCTTTCAAATAAATAAATCGCTTAAAAAATAAAATAAAAATAAATTTAACAAAAAAAAAAGATGTTATGGGCAAAACCTGGTCCTACTCCAAATTTATGTTAAAAAAAAAAAAAAAAAGACACTGGTGGAGATGGTGAAAGTGACTTCCAGCAGCTGGCTCTAGAAACCGCAGCCCTGCCGGAGGCCAGCGCCTACAGAGCAGCAGTAACACTGTTTCCATGCTTCCAGCTGCCAGCACAGCCCAGGAGGGCCCAGCCGCCACCTGCCACAGCAGAATCCCCTAGGAGAGTGCGATTCCAGCCCCCCCGCTGCTCTGCCTCCCAGCCAGCTCCCTGCCAACGCCGCCGCCGCCGCCAACGCCGGAGCAAACAGCAGCAATGGACCGAGTACTTGGGCCCCTGACACACACCTGGGGACCCCCAGGGAGCGCCTGGCTTCAGCCCAGCCCTGCCCTGCTGCTGTGGGCATTTGGGCGATGAACCAGTAGATGGAAGAACGCGCTCTCTCTCTCTTTCTTCTTTTCAAATAAATTTGGTTTTTAAAATTTTTATTTATTTATTTATTTGAGAGGTAGAGTTACAGGCAGACACACGAAGAGACAGAAAGGTCTTCCATCCTCTGGTTCACTCCCCAGACGGCCACAATGGCCAGAGCTGGGCCAGAGCCAGGAGCCAGGAGCTCCATCCGGGTCTCCCACGTGGGTGCAGGGCCCTAAGCACTTGGGTCATCCTCTGCTGCTTTCCCAGGTTCATTAGCAGCGAGCTGGACTGCAAGAGGAGCAGCCGGGACACAAACTGGTATCCATATGGGGTGCTGGTAAGGTGGCAGTTTAGCCCACCACACCACAGCACCAGCCAATCAATTACACCTTCAAAAAAACAAAAACAAAAAACAGCAAGGCTGGAGGATTCATATTTCCCAATTTCAACATGAGCTATGCTGGTACAGTGGCCAGTGCATTAATAGTAAACCAAAACCCAAAGCGACTGATGGCCCAAACCGAACAGCTAAAACGTGAATGTTCTTAGGAGAAGAGCATGCAGGGTAAATGGGGGACCTGGGATTTTATAGTGGATCCCCAGACACAACGCCTAGGCACGCATCATGAAGGAAAAAGTCACAAACTGGACTTCATCAGATTTCAAACCTTTTGTGCCTCAAGAAGAAAAGACAGGACGAGGTGTGGCCCGGTGGCTGCCGGCTCCCTACTACTTTAATGCCCCGGGAGGCAGCAGGTGGGGGCCCCAGGGCTTGGGGATGGACCGGGATGGAGTTCCGGGCTGCGGGCCTCAGCCGGGCCCAGCCCCAGTTGTTAGCCCAAGGGGCATGAACCTGCAGGTAGAAGCTGAGTCTGTCTGTCTGTCTGTCTGTCCCTCCCTCACACGGTCACGCTGCCTTTTAAATAAATAAATAAGTAAAGCTAAAAAAGGAGCAAGGGGAGGAGGCACGCCCATCTCTGCCTGGGTGAAGGCAGGGTGGGGGCCCACGCGCCTATCCCCAGGGAGGTGCCGGTGCCCGCGGGGAGAGGGAGCCCCCCCCCACGCTGCCGTCACTGACAGGCGGCCAGGGCGTTCAAGTCCACGTCCACGAAACACTCAGAACTGGGAAACGCAGAGATGCACGGACACGGGCAGCAGCCGCTGAGCAGGCCCGGGGTGGCGGAAATGGTTAGCCAGGGGACCCAGAGGCCGGGTCCCCCCCCACGCTGGGAACGCCCGCCATGCTGCACAACAGTATCAGGTTACGTGAATAAAAATGTTGCCAATATCAGATTGAACCAATGGGGGGCACGGGTATTCCCCGGCCACAGGCCAGGAGCGAGGGCTGGGGGGTGGGGGTGGCCATGGCCCAGCCAAGGGGACCGGGGCCAGGTGCTCCCAGATCCAGCTACAAGCAGCTCAGGAAAGAGACTCGGAGCCTGGCCCGGGCACCCCCCCGGGGGGGGGCACAGAGACTCGGAGCCTGGCCCGGGCACCCCCCCGGGGGGGGGGGCACAGAGACTCGGAGCCTGGCCCGGGCACCCCCCCGGGGGGGCACAGAGACTCGGAGCCTGGCCCGGGCACCCCCCCGGGGGGGGCACAGAGACTCGGAGCCTGGCCCGGGCACCCCCCGGGGGGGGCACAGAGACTCGGAGCCTGGCCCGGGCACCCCCCCGGGGTGGGGGAGCACATTGCCCGGGCTGAGCTGCCCGCCGTGCCCGGGCAATGGCACGGGGACCAGGACGCCGGCGCCGGGCAGGCGACCGCGGCACCTGTGGCCGAGTGACCCCTGGCAGTGTCCGGCAGCCGGGGCCGGGGGCGAGCTGACCTGCAGGGCCAGCACTCCCCCACCATCCCAGCCAGACCCCCAGCCCGCCCTGGCGTCTCCGGGGACACCTGGGAAAGATCTGCCACGTCAAACACCCAGCGGGCTGGACCATCCTCCTTCTCACTTGCAAGATGCTTGGCCTGGCCCCTGAGGCCCTCCAGCCCGCGCCCCTGCCCCAGTCACACACATGAGCCCCCTGCCCCACCCCCACAGGCCACTCACCTATGTGACCCAATGCGTAAGTGCACACCTGGGGACCAGTCCCCGGCCTGGGGTCACCTGCGGCCACCCAGCCTCGTGGCTCCAGACTGAGGGTGGGGGGTACAGGTGCCAGGGGAGGGTGTCTCCTCCCTCCAGGAGGGGTGGTCACCCATCCCCTCCCCCCGACAGACCCTGTGCTGTGTATCTGTAAACCTCAGGTCGACCCCAAGCTGGCATCCGCCCTAGTGTCGAGCTCTGGAGGTGGCAGGAGAAAGCCCCACCCCACCCCGTGCAGGTCCCCAGAGCACAGTGACATGGGCAGTGACTCTGGGAAAACGCCCGGAGTGGGGGGACAGAAGAGGGGGAGCAGCTGAAGAGGGGGCTCCCTGGCCAGCAAGCTGTGCTGGGTTCTCGCTGACCCAGGGCGGCTGAGCCGACACAGGCCCCACCAGAGTACGCACACCACGGCCGTCCAGGCCCGCTCTCTTGCCTGCCCACTGCACCCCATCCTGCTGGAGCCTGGGCTTGGCTCAGGGACCCAAAGGCAGGGGCCAGCTCCACGGGGCAGAGCCCGACCCCCTTCACGTCACTCCTGGGACCGTCTGCACCCCTGGGCTCGCTCAGAGAGGTCAAGAAGTCTCTTGCTCGAGGTCACACAGCGAGAGCAACAGCACTGCTGGGCTCCAGGGTCCCTGCTCCTAACCAGCGCGCGCCCCAGGGCGGGGCCCGGCCGACTTTCTCGGCCACCCTTAAGGCTACAATGGCTCCATACTGCCTTGAAGCAGCGAGCTGGCGAGGACGTGTGCCAATAAAACTTTATTGACACATCCCTGCAAGGCCAGGCGTCCAGGTGTACAGGTGCAGAGGTGGGCACTGGCCACTTCCCACTCTGCTGGCCGCCGGGCAGGTGCTGGGGGCACCTGTGGCTCAAGGTCACAAAGCAAGCAAGGGTGCTGCTCGCCCTGTCCCTGCCACCCCACACACCACGCCCTGGGGCCTGGGAGGCTTATCCCAGGGGGCTCTGAGCTCCCAGGGGCTGTGCCTCAGCCCGTTAGCAGCCCAGCCTGTTATCTCGCGGGGCCCAGCTGCTGTGGTCTCACCTGCTCTGCCTGCCACGTCCCCAGAGCTCCCACACCGGCTGGCCCGGGCCGCTCCCTCAGCCCCAGACCAAGGGCCGCCGGCCTCCCTGCTCCCTCTCCTGACTCCGAACCACCGCCTCCGGGAGGTTCCCCAGCATTTGCTGGGCAAGTCCCGACGGCATGGAGGCTGCCGGCACGGCCCCGGCAGGTGCGAGCGCTCACAGGGACAGAGGCAGGCAGGGTGCAGGGTCCAGGAGCGTCGGAGGCCTCATGGATCCAGGGGACACACAGCAAGGCTCCCCAGTACTGCTGCTCCCCCACTCCCCACCGCAGGCTTCCAGAAAACATAGAAGCAGGATCCTTGGCCCCTCAGGCTAGACAGACCCGGAGTCACACCCCCTCCATCCCTGGGCCAAGAACAAGGAGCGGGGAGGGGCCGACCACAAAAGACCCCATCCCATGCCCTGGCCTCTGCAGTGGACAAAGCAATGATGCACGCAGGCGGAGAGGATAAATTTGATTAGGTTCCTGAGCTGGAGACCACACCCTCCGCCACGCCCCCTGTGAGCTCATGCCCCTACCTGACCACACCTGCACGCCCACCCGCCCATCAGGCTCTGGGACCACTCGACCACTCGTAATAGGCAAATCCCACCAACCTCTGCCTTAGTCTGCTCACCAGCTGGTGACTGGGACACACCCGAGGGGTGGGATGACAGAGCCCAGCCCCTGGAGCCCGGCCCCATACCTGCCTGCACTCCTCTAGGGCCCGGCTGCAAGGTGGGCGAGAGGAGGAGCCCCCTGCTGCGAGGTGGCGGGAGGCTTGGCAAGGGTGGCAGCCGGGAATCCTGGCGCGGCCTGGCCCCGCGCCCCGCAGTAACCCAAGCTGGTGCCTGCTGGGCGCAGCTGCTGTCACACTCTGCCCAGCCTGGGCTGTCTGAGGCCCCAGAGGTCACCCTGGGCTCCAGGCGACCCCGCCCCCAGGCCGCAGGGTGACACCAGCGCTGGGCGACCCTTCAGAGGCCCCGAGCCTCCAGCCCTACTGCCAGCGTCGGCGCAGACTCCCTCAGAATGAACACAGAGGCTGGCGCTGTGGCGTAGCAGGGAAAGCCACCGCCTGCAGTGCCAGCATCCCATAGGGACACTGGTTCAAGTCCCGGCTGCTCCGCTTCCGATCCAGCTCTCTGCTGTGCCTTGGGAGGGTGGTAGAGGATGGCCCAAGTCCTTGGGTCCCTGCACCCACGTGGGAGACCCGGAAGAAGCTCCTGGCTCCCGGCTTCAGACTGGCCCAGCTATGGCGTGGAGGTTATTTGGGGAGTGAACCAGCAGATGGAAGACCTCTCTCTCTGCCTCTGCCTCTCTGTAGCACTGCCTTTCAAATAAATAAATAAATCTTTAAAACAAATTTTGAATGCAAAGTGGCGAAAACCTAAACTCAGTGGAATGAGCGTGGGAATGAATGAATGAATGAATGAGGCAATGGCAGCCAAGGCTGAGCGGACCCGGCACCAGGAACAGGACTGGGAAGAGGCGCACAGGGGAGGGGGCGGGGCGTGCACAAGGAAAGAACTCAGGGCCGCCTCGGGGAGGGGAGCGCCCTCCACCCTCCGGCCCATTGTTTAACTGTGCATAGCTTCGAGCTGGAGATGCCCTTGTGCCTGGAAGAGCCCAGGTCACAGGCTGGGGGGGGGGGGACTCTGCAGGTCCCACCCTCCAGAGCACTGGGGATTTCCACCCAAGGCCCTCCCAGGCCCTCCAGGGAGTATACGGGCCTGACTCGACCCCCACCCTGGGACCGGGCAGGATGGGGGAAGGTAGCAGGGACTGCCCTGGGCCCCTGCTGGGCCGGAGCTGGAGGAGGGAGCCCAGCCCTGCACACACACACACACACACACACACACACACACCCGCCTGGGTGGGCGTGCCTGGGAAGGGGCAGCTGGCGGGCGGGGCAGGGCCAGGCTGCCTCTGGCCCCCAAGGCACCCGGGCCTGCACCCTGGCAGCCGTCACCCACAAAAACCCTGCTCTCCCTGCCAGGTACCAGTCATCACCGGAACCCTGGCCCGGGGTCCCAGGAAGAGGAGCGGGGAGTCCAGGAGAGAATGCTGGACCCGAGGCCACAGCTGGCTCAGTCCAGGCAGGGCGAGTTCCCGGTGACAGGCAGGGGTCAGCGCTGTCGGAAAGCCGCACAGCTTACGGGCCAGGTGTTCCGGCCCCTTTTTCTTAAAGTGGACAACAGGACAAGGAGCCACCAGGGCCCCGGGTCGGCAATTCACCAGCAAGTCGAAAGGCCGGAGCCTGCGAGCGACTGGGGGCAGGGCGTTGACGTGAACCTAGGGAAGGGGAAAGGCTAAGGAGTGGCTACCCAGGGATGAGGAGGGCCTGGGGGCCCTGGCCCCTCTGGGGCAGCCGCCTCTCTCCCGCGCCCACCCCCACAGACAGGCCCGCCTGCTCCACCTAGACTCCCAAGGGCGCCACCCGGCCAAGGGGGCACCCAGCGCGGGGGTGGGGGCTGGGCTCAGGGATCCGCGGCACCTGGGCAGGAGCCCTACTGCAGGGGTGTAGAATGGCGACCCCCAGACCAGGAGGAGGAGACAAAGAAAGGAAAGCGGGAGGGAGTGCGTCCATGCAAATGTCCCCATCCATGCTAATTAGGGCTTTGTGAGCCACAAAGGGGACAGCAGATGTGCGGGGGCCGGCCCTGGGGAGCTCAGAGCTTAGTGGAGGATCCTGAGAAGGGGTCGCCCCCTCGCTCCACACTCGCCGCCGGCGGCCGGGCCTCGGCAGCTCTGATTATGGGGCAGCAAGGCCGTGGGGGCCATGCTTGGGGCCTGGAGCTCCCCACTCCACTTGTGGGACGGCTGGTGGGTCACCGAGGGTCTGGCTGCTGGTGTCCCGCAGCGGGGGCTGAGGCAGGGAGCCGCCACCTGGGGGCTGAGGCCCAGGCCCGTCTGGCAGAAGAGGTTTTGCCCATCAGCTGGGACAAACAGGATGTCCCAGGGCCGCAGGAACGGCGTCCACGGGGCCCCAAAGGCCCCGTCGCGGCTGAGAAAACAGGATGTTTGAGTTAGCAGGGCAGCCTGGCCTCCAGATGCAGCTCATGCGAGGGGGGCGCGCGGCAGAGCCCAGGGAGCCCCTGGCAGCTCTGGGTGGGGGTGGGGGAGGAACCAGCCTCCCGGATACCTGGAGGCATGTGGGCTCCCGCGGGCCTCTGCCCCCATCAGCAGCTCCATTTCCTGGACAGACGTGATGGCCGGGACAGTGTGATCGTACAGCGCCTGGGACAGGGAGGGACATGGACAAGGCCCGCTTGGTGTGCGTGGGGCCATGAGAGGCACCGATTGGGAGGGGCGGGCAGCGGGCAGTAAGGGCCAGGTGCCCCACATCCCCAAACCAGCTCACCCGCAGGGCCACGCACAGACACGGGGAGGCTCCGCCTGCAGCCCCTCCAGCACTAGGAAGCCAGGCAACTTCTCCAGGATGGCCCAGCCCACTCTGATCATTTACTCGCGTGACAAGCGCCTGGGTCAGCCCTGGTCTTTCCCGGCCACGGCTGCGCGGTCCAGAGCCATCTCACTCCGACAAGTGTACGGCAGCCAGCGGAACATAGCTGGCAAGGGGCCTGCCAACCGCCTTAAAGACAGACAGCCCTGCCGGCATCCCGCCAAGGCCCCGGGGAAGGGATCACTCTAAAGGCACAGACAGAATGATGAAATAAAATAGGGGGTGGGGGCCGAGACAGAGCCCCCCAGACCAGACTGGATCTGTTTCCAACCCCACCCCCCAGAAAAAGCCAGAAACTATGGAGAGGGAGGAACAGGGCCCACCCTTGCTTTGGGTGACCAGAGCTGTCAAAGGCTGCCCATGGGTGGGCGGAGCCACGGCCTCTCCCTGACCCAAGCCACACCCCCAACAACGGGGAGCCCCTTCTCTCAGCTCCCCAAGACCCGCGAGGTTCCAGTCTGAGTCTTGCACGGGCTCGTGCCGAGGGTCCCAGGATGGTCCAGGCCCAGGCATCCGCCGGCACCTGCACTGACGGGGAAGCTGCGACTGGGCAGCTGGAGCCCAGCCCTCACCCCAGGGGGCTCCCCTCCCAGAGGGGTCTTCCCTGTGCTTGTGAGCCCTGCATGGTGAGGGGGGAGTCAGGACGCAGGCCAAGCAGAGCCCACCCTCTCCCTCCCTCCCAGCTGCTAAGAGCAGCTTTAACACCCCCTCCTGAACGGGGGGGGGGGGGCGCCCTGGCCAGCCTCCCGCACCAGCACCCACAGGCCTTGCAGCCCAGACCCCTGTGGGACCATGAGTTCTGGGCCCCCAGGCCCACAAACATAGAACTGGGTTTACCGTGGGCATTACCCGTCCCTGGCTCCTAACACAAGAGGGGCCCATGGCACGTGCTCAGTGGATTTCGGCTGCTCCTGTGACCACGGCCAGCCCCTGCACCCAGCCCTCCGGGGGCTTCCCCCCTGCTCCCGCCCCAGGCCCAACCTCTCCCACCCACCACCCCTCAGCCTGCGGCTGCCAGGCACAAACACTTCACTCCTGGCCAGTGCCACCTGACAGAAACCCGCCGGCCCTGGGGGTGCCCGCCTTGGGAGTGCCACTGTCGCCCCGCCCCGCAGCGAGGGAGGGGAAGGGACAGCCCGAGGCCCCTTGCAGGTCACTACCCGGTGACTCTTCTACCAACAGTCAAACTGTGATTGACCTCAGAATCCCAGCTCTGAGCAAGCCCGCACCCTCCTGGCCTGACACACAGGTGTCTCCCCAGGAAGGCGCTCACTCCTGCCCGGCTGCACCCTGCTCACACAGGGCCCACTAAGCTGGGCCGTCAGGATCACCCGTGGCACTCGGGCGAAGCGGAAGGAGGCTCGGTGCTCTCCCAAACGGCTGCCCTGGGCTGAGGCCTGCCAGGGCCTGGACTGAGCTGTCTGAGGGAGGGGCTGGGGGCCAAAGACGGAGAGGATGAGGCCAAGACGGGTTCCCACCGGTGCAAAGCTGGGTTCAACGAACTTCTCAACTTGGGGTTGGTACTTGGCACAGCAGGTTGAAGCCGCAGACTGCGAGCCCGGATCCTGCATGGTTTTTGGACTCCCTGCTAAGGCACCCAGGAGAGCAGTGGGGGAGGGCCTGAGCCCTTGGGCCCCTGCACCCACATGGGAGACCCAGATCCTGGCTCCTGGCTTCAGCCTGGCCCAGTCCTGGCCGATGTGGACATTTGTGAACCAGTAGATAGAAGATCTGCCTCTCCTCTCTCTGTAACTCTTTCTAATAAATAAATCTTTTCTTTTTAAATGTAACCTCAGAAATAGAAATTTTTAACAAATCTAAGGGGTTGGCACTGTGGCACAGTTGGCTAAAGCCCCAGCCTGCAGCACCAGCATCCCATATGGGCACCGGTTCGAGCCCCGGCTGCTCCACTTCTGATCCAGCTCTCTGCTGTGGCCTGGGAAAGCAGTGGAGGATGGCCCAAGTCCCTGGGCCCCTACGCCCACATGGGAGACCCGGAAGAAGCTCCTGGCTTCGGATCGGCACAGCTCCAGCCGTTGCTCCAGCTGTTGCAGTCAATTAGGGAGTGAACCAGCGAATGGAAGACCTCTCTCTCTCTGCCTCTCCTCTCTCTGTAACTTTTTCAAATAAATTAAAAAAAAACTTCAAAAATAGAAAATATAAAAATATTGGAGTGCGACCTGCATTGTGACACAGCAGGTGAAGCCTCTACCTGCGATGCCAGCAGGTTCAAGTCCCGTCTCTGAGACAGAGAAAAGTAAAGAAAAGAAAAAGAAAGATAGCGGAGGCTGCAGTTGCCCCAGGCATCCACAGGGCACTCCCAGACACCAAGACAAGAAAAGTGCGCTCAGGACAGACGCCCCTTCCCCGAGGTGGACACGGAGGCCGGCTGCACTCCACTGCGGGTCACTGACCACCCTGAGCAGGGCTCTGGTCCCCGCCGGCCTGGGGGGACACCTCGGCTCCGCCCCATCACGCGCCTTGGTCTGGAAGCTCCCTCGGGCTTCTGGTCTCTCTGCCTGGCTTTTGCTGCGGGAGCCACCTCTCCACAGGAGCGAGAGGCAGGCGCTGCGGCCGTGGGATTCAGACCGACCCTGCCTGCCCCTGGCTCTGCCATGCCTCAGAGGGGACTTCTGCCCCACGGGGGTGGCCGTGCCCACCCCAGGGCCTCTCTAGAACCCAGACCCAAGTGCGAGCCACTGCGGCCAAGGTGACTCCCGGGATTCCCCCCCCACACACACACACACAGCTGGAGTCGCGAGGGTAGCACCAGTCGACAGCCATGGTCCCCGTGCCTGGCCTGTGCTCTTTGTACCCTTTCTCCTTTATCTCTTCTATCTTACAATCTGGAGAGTGGGATGCAATGGTTGGATCCCAGCAACCACACTGAACCATGAAGACAAGATCGCGGCGTGGGAATGCGGCAGGGAGCCTGGAACAAGGACTCCACAGACGCCACGGCAGCCCCGGGGACCGGCACCTGCCAACCTCCACACTCCCACATGAGGACACAAAAAGTCAAAGCCCATCTTGTTTCAGCCAGGGCTACTTCGCCTCTCTGCTAGGCAAAGATAAAACAGATCCTGCTACCGTTCCTTCACTGAACCACTAAAACGCCCATCAGGTGGGCACCCGGCAGCCAGCCCTGCCACGTGACGGCCACGTCCCGTGGGCTGGTCAAGCCCTTTCACCTCTGTGGTCACAGGTGTGCTGTAGGGACCGGCGGGAACACACGGCGGCCCCCACTGCCCCCCAGCAGGCGTGATCCAGCCTGAGCCAGAGACAGGGGCAGAGACGGGGCTTCCGGTTCCTCTCCAGGTGGCCGGGGTCAGGCTTCCCACCTTCCTCCTCCTCCTGTCTCAATGCTCCCAGCATCCTCTGGCGAGAGCCAGCAGGCACAGCACTCACCGCCCAGCGACGGAGATCAGTCCCGAGCTGTGTGCGGGGTGGGGGGGGGTCTCGACCTCGTGGGAGCACCACGCGCAAACCCACACAAGCCAAGATGGCGCAGCTCAAACTTCCGCCGGCTCCTCCACGGCGCTGCACTTGGCACCAGGAGTCTCGGTGCATTTTTCCCCCCTGAGCAACCCTCCAAAAGGATCAGAGTCTCTCAGCCCCCACTGCTTAAATGCAGCCCACCACCCCAGCCGGCCCCACACCCAGCGCTGGAGTCGGCCAGCGCCAGTATACAGCAGGCGCTCAATAAATGACAGCTACCGCCGAGACACTGACACCCTCTCCAGACGGGGACAACACAGTCCCTGGCGAGGACTGGCGTGTGCTGAGCAACACAGCCCCCCGGGACTGCGCCGTCGCCAGCCTGGGCCACCCCGTGTTGGCCACAGCCCCCGGAAGCTGTCTCCGGTCCAGGAGCGGGCGGCCGGTGTCCAAGCACGGCAGCCATGCCAAAGCTTCCTTACAGCTCGGGAGCTTCCTTAGAGCCCTGCCCACTCTCCCAGACCAAGGCCAGGGTGGCCCCACAGGCAGGGAGGGGGTGGGGGTGACCTGCAGGGCAAGGGTGCAGACACAGGGCCTCCTGCCGCCGTCACCCTGCCCTCCTAAGTAAGGCAATGGGGCCCAGGGTTTCCACGCCCATCAACAGGGGTGCAGGGCAAGGGGTCGCCCCCAGGACAGCCGGCGCTTCCCTGTGCCGTGCCAATGATGTCGCCGGAAGAATACGCAGTTTCCCGAATGTGAGCTTCATACCAGATGCCCTGCCCCCCCGCCCCCGCATACTGTTCCCAGGGTCCCAAGTGGCACTGATCCACTGTCGGGGGTAGCGACTGGGCAGGGAATGGGCTCAGGGAGGTGGGACAGCTGAGCTGGACCCCAAGTGCAGGGCCCTCAGCCTGCACCCCAGGAAGCTCCTGGCCCACTGGCCCCGCGGGAGGCACCAGGTGCCCGCATCCCATATGGACGCCGGGTCGAGTCCCGGCTGCTCCACTTCCGATCCAGCTCTCTGCTGTGGCCTGGGAAAGCAGTGGAGGATGGCCCAAGTCCTTGGGTCCCTGCACCCACATGGGAGACCAGGAAGAAGCTGCTGGCTCCTGGTTTTGGATCGGCACAGCTCTGGCCATTGCAGCCATTTGGGAAGTGAACCAGTGGATGGAAGACCTCTCTTTTCTCTCTCTCTGCCTCTGTAGCAATGCCTTTCAAATAAATAAATAATCTTTAAAAAACTCATAAGGGTCTGGACGCACGGGAGGCAGCACCCTCCTCGGGCGGGCAGGGGTGTGCCAGGACTCTGGCCGTCTTCTTACTTGGCCACAGTGTTCCGTGGAAGGAGCCAGGGAGGGCAGGGAGAGGGAGCTGAAGCCAGGGGAGGGAGTTCACAGCGGGCGCACACCTAGAGCTCCCAGCAGGAGCCGGGGCAGCGGCTTAGCGGGCAAAGCTGCCCAGGGACACCGGCATCCCGGCTGAGCGCTGGTTCGAGTCCCAGCTGCTCCACTTCCAATCCAGTTCCCCGCTAAGGCACCTGGGCGAGCAGCGGATAACAGCCCCAGTGCTAGGGCCCCTGCTGCCCTGGTGGGAGACCTGGTCAGCTCCTAGCTCTGCCCTGGCCCAATCTAGGCTATGGTGGCTACTGGGGAACAAACCAGGGGCTGGACGCTCTCTGTCTCTCCCTCTCCCTCTGCAACTCTGCCTTTCAAATAAATATTTAAAACAAAACAGCACCCAGTGGGGCCTGGTCACCCCCAAGCATGACAGGCAGTTCCACCTTGGCCCGCCCAGCTGCCACGCCCCCACTAGGCGGACCATTCCGGACCTCTGTGGGGGGACTGTGAGATGGTGCCCCCCACTCGGCAGACCAGACCTGCTCAGACTGGGGTGTAGGCAGCCCCAGGCCTCACACTCACCGTCACACCTCAGGGCGAGTCCGTCTCTCCCCAGGCTCCAGCCTGGCTCCAGCCCTAGGGAGCAGGTGCAACCCCCCCAGGTGCTCACTCTGGGCCACAGTACCCTGACCGCAGCCTGGTCTAATGACCGAGAGGAAGCGAGGCACAAAGTCCCACAGAGAGCAACATGGCGAGGCACAAGACGGCCCACGCAGCGCGGCCCGGAGAGGCCCAACCCCTGGAGCCGGGACCGGCACCTCCTGTGGAAACGGGGTCACCCCGAGCTTCAGGGTGGATTCTAAAGCCAGCTGAGAGCCTCGGAGAGCCTCCTGCAACAGGGGACAGGGGTGGGGACCCTCTGGGCCACCCCCCCGCCCCGGGCTATTCAAGGTGAAACCCCTGGCTCCAGCCCTGCAAGGCAGCCTCCCAACAACCAACATAGCCTAACAGATAACTTTGTGTAGCCGGTGATGTGCCTGGCCCACCAATGACGTCATAAATATCCAGCCGGCCCTTGGCAGAGAAAAGGTTCCTCTCCAGGGCTCTCAGGATACGGGGTGGGGCCGGCGCTGTGGTGTGGCTGATAAAGCCGCAGCCCGCAGTGCCAGCATCGCTTATGGGCACCTGTTGAGTCCCGGCTGCTCCACTACTGACCCAGCTCCCTGCTGTGGCCTGGGAAAGCAGTGGAGGATGGCCCAGGTGCTTGGGCCCCTGCACCCACGTGGGAGACCCGGATGGAGCACCTGGCTCCTGGCTTCGGATCAGCTCAGCTCCGGCCGTTGTGGCCATCTGGAGAGTGAACCAGCGGATGGAAAACTGGAAGACATCTCTCTCTCTCTCTCTCTGTAACTCTGCTTCTCAAATCAATCAATCTTAATAGAAAAAAGCTACAATGTTGCAAGTTCAGGGTAGATGTCGGAGGGCAGGGGGTGAAGCCAGCACTTAGGGTGCAGTGTGCCACAATGAAGCGCTGGTTCAAGTCCTGGCTACTCTGCTTGCCACCCAGCCTCCAGCTAGAGCACGTGGGAGGCCGCAGACGATGGTCCAAGTGCTGGGGCCCTGCACCATGTGGAAGGCCGGGATGCAGTTCCTGGCTCCTGGCTTTGGCCGGACCTGGATGCTGTGGGCATTTGGGGAATGAACCAACACTCCCCTGCCCCTTCTCTCTGCCTTTCAAACAAAAAAACATTAAAAAAGACAAAAAGGGAGGAGAGCTGGCATGGTGTCATACCGCTATGCCAGGATCCCCGTGTGGGCGCCAGTTCGGGTCCTGGCTGCTCTACTTCGGATCCAGCTCCCTGCTGTGGCCTGGGAGGGCAGTGGAAGGCGACCCGAGGGCTTGGGCCCTGCACCCACGTGGGAAGAAGCTCCTGGCTTCAGCGTGGCCCAGCCCTGGCTGTTGCGACCCTGTGGGGAGTGCACAGTGGATGGAAGACCTCTTTCTCTCCCTCTCCCTTTCTGTGGGCTCTGCCTTTTAAATACATAAACAAATAAACCCATTAGGTTCCTAGGAATCTCTCCCCAGGCAGGCAAGGGGAAACGACTACACCTGGCCAGGGGCAGCTCCGGAATCCAAGCTCACACCGGCGGGGAGAAGTGTCTGGGATCGCCCAGCAGTTCCAAGGTTATCAACACAACAAAAAGACGAAAGTGGGTGGGCGCCCTCCGCCTCCACACAGCTCAGTCTGTTTTACAAAGAAAACCCAATCTCCCAGAACTCCTTGGAGAGGGAGCCCAGAGACCCTCCCTCCAAGAAGGGTGCAGGGACTCCCTGCCAGATGCAAGGACTTGTGGGCAACCTGGGCCCCCCCCCCCCGACGCCTGGGCCACCTCGTCGCCCGGGCCCAGCACCACCCCAGAGGGGCACCCCTCTTGGGCCACAGACCCCGCGCCTTTCTTTTTCTTTTTTTTTTTTTTTTTTCAAAGTCAAGATGCAGGCAGAGCCCTGGGAGAATGCCCCGCACGCCTCCTTCCCCGACACCCCGGGTCCCAAAGTGGCAAAAAAAAAAAAAAAAAAATCACAAGAGACCGAAGGCTGGAGAGGCCTCCACCCCCTCCCAGGAACCCACAAGAGAGACAAAGGCCGGTGCAACAGAATAGCAAGAAAACGTGACCAAGGAAGAAACAGTAGCGAGAGAAAGCCCAAGCGTGAATTACAAAGCCCGAGCCGGGGAGGGGAGCGGCGGCCCGGACGCGGACACGTGCGGCTCCCCTCTCCACCCCCACCCCCCCACGGCCGGAGATGTCAATTCCGAAAGCAGCTTCCGAAAAAATACATAAATAAAAAATAAACCGAACCGGCGGCGGGGAGCGGCGTGGCCCGGGGCCGGAGGCCGAGCCCCCCGCCACGCTCGCGGGGGGCCCCCGAAGTTTCCCGCCCAGGGAGACGGGGGGTCCCCCCACGGCCCAGCCCTCCACGGGGTGGGGTGGGGGGCCACACACCAGGCCCACCCCGCAGGCTGGGAGCCCCTGTGCAAGTGTCCACGGCAGCACGAGGGTCCCCGGAGACCGCACAGGCCGCCCACGCCCCCGCGGCCCCCCAATTCCACCTTCCCGGCCCGGTCCCCCACTTCCTGCCCACCCAGCGGCCCCCAAATCTCAGGCCCCGCACTCGGGGGCTAACCCCCGGCCCCTGACACCGGCGGGCCCGGCTGCATCCTGGGGCCACCCCCGGCCCCCCGGAACCCCGGCTCCAGGGCCCCCCGGCCCCCCGGCCGGCCTCGTGCGCGCGGCCCCCGCCTCGCCCGGCACTCACGGCTGTAGAGGGCGATGCCCGCCGCGTCCGGGCCGGCGCGCACCTCGAGGCGCAGCGCCTGCTGCTCCGCGTGCCGCTGGATCTCGCCGTTCGCGTCGCCGATGGTGAGCAGGCGGGCGCCGGGGAACACGGACACGGCCGCGCAGGGCCCCGCGCCGCCCGGGCCCGCCGCCCCCGCGCCGCTCGCGCCCGGCCCCGCCGCCGCCGCCGCCGCTGCCATCTTAGATCCCGCTCCAGGCCCCGCCGCCGCCGCCGCCGCGCCCGGGCCCAGGCCGCCGCCGCCGCCGCCGCCGCCGCCGCCGCCGCCGCCGCCGCCGCCGCGCAGGCCGAGGCCGAGGCCGAGCCGGGCAGCGCCGCCTGCCGGCCACGCGCCGCCTCACTACCGCCGCCGCCGCCGCGGCACGGCCCCGTGGCGGAGCGCCCTCTGCCGGCGGCCGCGGGCAGCCCCGCTACAGCGCCGCGGGGCGGGGCCGGCTCCGCCCAGCGCGAACGGTCTCCGCTTTGTGAGGTGGCTCCGCGGCCCAGGGGAGGCGGGGACGCGAGCGTGCGTCCGGGGGGCGGGGCCCCGGCCCCACGCGGAAACGCCCCCTAGGCTGCCTGGGCCCCGCCCCCGGCCCGGCGACGCGAGCGCGGGGACGGGCGCGCTTTGGAAGGCGGGGCTACGGCGGGGGCGGGAGCGTGCGTCAGGGGGCGGTGCCCGGCCCGCGCGGACACGCCCTACCTCGCTTTGTGAGGCCGTTCCCCCTGCCTGGGACAGCAGGGGCACGCCCCCGAGGCCCGTCCCCGCCCCCTGGCCCCACCCGGTATTGTGACGTGACAGGAGGGGCGTGGCCTTGTGGGCCCCGCCCCTACACCTGCCCTGCTCCTCCGCGGCGAGTGGGGCTTTCTAAGAGCGGCTCCGCGGGAGGACGGGTGAGAGGCGTGGCCAGGCCTAGGGACACGCACCTGCCCTTGGGTGGAAAGGCGGTTTGAGGTGCGCCAGGCACCTGCCCGTCTCCTGAACCCCGTACATCAACGGCTTTTTAATTGTTTTAAAAATTTATTTACTTGAGAGGCAGAGTTGCAGGGAGAGAGCGGGTGAGACAGAGAGAGAGGTCTTCTGTCCGCTGGTTCACTCTCCAAATGGCCACAACGGCCGGAGCCAGGGTCTCCCACGTGGGTGCAGGGGCTCAAGGACCGGGGGCCATCTCCCACTGCTTTCCCAGGCCACAGCAGAGAGCTGGATCCGAAGTAGAGCAGCCAGGACTCGAACCGGCACCTCTGTGGGATGCCGGCACCGCAGGTGGACGCTTTACCCACTATGCCACAGCACCTGCCTTGGCTTTTAAACTTTTAAAAGATGTATTGATTGATTTGAAAGAGTTACAGAGAGAGGGAGAGAGAGCGAGAGAGGTCTTCCATGTGCTGGGTCACTCCCCAGGAGGCTACAACAGTCTGGGCTCAGGCTGAAGCCAGGAGCCAGGGGCTTCAACTGGGCCTCCCGCGGGGGTGGGCAGGGGCCGGTGCACCGGGGCCATCTTCTGCCGTGTCTTCCGGGCCATTCGCAGGGAGCTGGATCGGAAGTGGAGCAGCCGGGGCCGGAACCAGTGCCCATGTGAGCTTTACCTGCTGTGCCACAGCCGGGGCCGTCAGCTGCCCTGGCCCCTCTGCCTCCCCCCAGTGGAGGCTGCAGAGTGAGCCCAGCATCTCCCCCCTCCTCTATTCGCGGGTCTCCTCCATTTTGGGGGCTCCTGGTCCCTTCTTTCCTTTCCGGCACCCCCTTATTCTCCTCGGGGTCCCTCTGTCCCCCCGGTCCCTGTCATCCCATCTCCTACGCCCCCCTATGCAAGGACCTCAGATCTGACTTTGAGGTGTGCACCTCCCTGCCCGCCGCGGAGGGGTTCTGGCGTCCCCGCCCCAGCCCCAGAGGCCCCAACACCTGTTCCAATGAATAACCTGGGCCGCCAAAGACGCACACCTGTGACGCCTGTTCGGACACCCAGCAGCCAAGCCTCAGGCGCGGAGAGGGGGCGGGTGGCGGGAGGGGAGCTGGAGTGTGCGCAGTGCAGAGGTGATCCCCCCTCCAGGCTGCGGGGGTGCAAGAAGCCATCCTGACAGCGCCCCCTGGCGGGGACGAGAATCCCACAGGCGCCGCCCCCCCCCCCCCCCCTGGAAGAGTCCCAAGGCCAAGGTTCGCCTTCAAGACTTCCAGTTCTGGTCGGTTCCCTGAGAAAGCAGGCGCCGGGGCCGCCGCAGCCTCACTGGCCTGCCCGGAAGGTGCTGAAGTCGGGGGTCGGGGGCTCGGGCGAGGACGACGTGGAGGTGGGCCTCTTCCGGGGCCCTGAGTTGTCGGGGCTGGCGTCCAGGGCCCCCACGTCTTCCTCGGAGGTCATTTTCTTTGTCCGTAAAAGACAAGAGAGACAGAGAGGGGGAGACACGGGGTCATTCGGGGTTTGGGGAGCTGGGGACCCCCAGGGTCTGTGCCTCAGGCCTCAGCCCCCATCCTCCTGCCTCCCTCTCTGCCCGGGTCCAGCTCCCAGCTCCGTCACTGCCTGGCACTGAGACCCCAGCTGCATGACTTCGCCTCTTGCTGCCTCAGTTTGTCCTCTGTGAAATGGGGAGAATGCCAGGCCCCCCTCGGAGCCAGGGCTGCAGAGGGGGCGAAAGACAGCTGGTGACTGTGCTGGAAGACTACCCCTCCCGCTCCTTGGCAAGTCACCCCCCTCCTCCACCTGGGGGGCTCCTGGCCCGCCTGCGAGTCCAGGGGGGAACTCGGCAGAGCCCCAGGCAAGCAGTGAGAGCAGGCTGGGCCCCCCCACACACACACACACAGCCACCCCACTAAGGCCCTTGCCTCTGGGTTGTGTGTGTGGAAAGAAATGGCTTAGTGGTTAACCCACTGGGGACACCCACGTCCCATATCACAGAGCCTGGGCTCAAATCCCAACCCCACTCCCGACTCCAGCTCCCTGCTCCTGCACACACACACATCCTGAGAGGCAGCAGGGGTGGCCCAAGGACTTGGGTCCCTGCTGCCCATGTGGGAGGCCTGGATTAAAATTCTGGCTTGCAGGCATAGGGGAGTGAACCAGCAGATGGAAGACAGCCTCTCTCTCTCTCTCTCTCTCTCTCTCTCTCTCTCTCTCTCTCTCTCTCTCAAAAGAAAACAGCCAAACCCAGGTCCCAGGGAGCTGTGAATTTAAGATCAAGGTCATGGTGAAAGCCGGAGCCCTTGTCGGCTGCTTGCTTATCTCAGCCAACAGCACAGCTTCAGAAAGAAACTGGAATCGAAAGCAGGAACTCAGGCAAGCTGTTTGCGGGTCCCGAGTTTGTGGCGCCCAGGGCGGGGTCGACAAATGAAGCATGCCCATTTCCCGGACGGTGATGCGCCCTTAGAGGGGAAGGAAACTCTAGCACCTGCTAGCAGGCAGACGGGCCGCGCGGGGGAAATAAACCGGTCACAAAAGGGCGCATTGTGCGGAACGCTGTGTACAGAAAATATCCAGGACTGTGGACCCAGAGAGACAGAACACAGCATGGCAGGTGCCAGGGCCTGGGCAGAAGCTGGTGGCCTTGATTTGATTGATTTGAAAGGGACAGTGAGAGTGAGAGTGAGAGAGAGAGAGAGAGAGAGATCGATCTTCCATCTGCTGGTTCACTTCCCAAAAGCTTGCAACAGCCAGGACTGGACCAGGCCATAGCCAGGAGCCAGGAGCTTCTTCCGGGTCGCCCACGTGGGTGCAGGGGCCCAAGGACTTGGGCCATCTTCCACTGCCTTCCCAGTCCACAGCAGAGAGCTACATCGGAGGTGGAGAAGCCGGGACTCGAACCCATGCTCTGACAATAGGATGCCGACACTCTGTGCCAGTGTGGCGGCTTAACCTGCAGAGCCACAACACAGGAGCCGACATTTTAATTACACCAAAATAAATATAGACTTGAATTCCACTTTATGTGATCTTTGTGAAGTTGCCTCACGTGACTGTGACTTGAGGATTTATTTGTGGCACAGTGGGTCAGGCCGCCGTTTGCGATGCCGGCATCCCATATCAGAGACGGGTTCAGGTTCCTACTGCCCTGCATCCGATCCAGCTCCCTGCCGTGGCCCGAGTGCTTGGGCCCCTGCCAACTACCTGGGAAACTGGATGGAGTTCTTGGCTCCTGGCTTCGGCCTGGCCCAGCCCCAGCCTTTGTAGCCATCTGGGGAGTGAACCAGCGGATGGAAGACCTCTCTCACTCCCTCTACCATCCCACTTTTCAAATAAGTAAAACAAATGCTTTTTAAAAAACAATTTTTTTTTTGACAGGCAGAGTGGATAGTGAGAGAGACAGAGAGAAAGGTCTTCCTTTTGCCGTTGGTTCACCCTCCAATGGCCGCTGCAGCCGGCACACCACACTGATCCGATGGCAGGAGCCAGGTGCTTCTCCTGGTCTCCCACGGGGTGCAGGGCCCAAGCACCTGGGCCATCCTCCACTGCACTCCCAGGCCACAGCAGAGAGCTGGCCTGGAAGAGGGGCAACCGGGACAGAATCCGGCGCCCCAACCGGGACTAGAACCCGGTGTGCCGGCGCCGCAAGGCGGAGGATTAGCCTACTGAGCGCGGCGCCGGCCTGAAAAAATATTTTAAAAAGATTATTTATTTATTTGAAAGGCAGAGTTACAGAGAGAGAAGTCTTCCATCCATTGATTCACTCCCCAAATGGCTGCTATGGCTGGGGCTGTGCCAAACCAAAGCCAGGAGCCAGGAGCTCCATCCGGGTCTCCCAAGTGGGTGTAGGGACCAAGGACTTGGGCCATCTTCCACTGCTTTCCCAGGCTACAGCAGAGAGCTGGATGGGAAGTGGAGCAGCCGGGACTCGAACCGGCGTCCACGTGGATGCCGGCACTGCCGGTGGTGGCTTTACCTGTTGTGCTATGGCACCGGCCCCAACATAAACATTTCTGAATGTAAAATATTTTTTTGTAAAACTCACCAGGACTGAAATACTGGGAAATGTTATTTTTTCTCCCTGCTTTTTTTTTTTTTGGTCTAGTTTTCTGTTGTTTCTTTTAAAATGCTTTACAAACAACAGCCTGCCTGCCAAGTGTTTGGGTTTTTTTGCTTGTTTGCTTGGAGGGATTTATTTGAAAGTCAGAGTTACAAACAGAGAAGTGGAGACAGAGAGAGAGGTCTTCCACCTGCTGGTTCATTCCTCAGATGGCTGCAATGGCCAGGGCTGGGCCAGGCCAAAGCCAGGAGCTTCCTCCAGGTCTCCCACGTGGGTGCAGGGGCCCAAGCACTTGGGCCATCTTCCGCTGCCTTCCCAGGCCATTAGCAGTGAGCTGGACTGGAAGTAGAGTGGCCGGGACACAAACTGGGGTCCACATGGGACGTCCACGCTGCAGGCGGAATCCTTCCCCGCTGGGCTACTGCACCGGTCCCCGCCACGTTCTTCTCCCTGGCTGAGTAGGCTGGAGCCGAGCCCCTCCCTCCCCGGCCATGTATCCTGGGAGGCCTGATTTACCTCCACAAATGCCTCTCGCCCCACGGGGTAAGCCACCGCCTGCAACCCCAGCACCAATGCAAGTCCCGGCTGCTCCCCTTCCGATCCAGCTCCCTGCTAGAGCGCCTGGGAAAGCAGCGGAGGGTGGCCCAAGCGCTCGGGTCCCTGCAGCCACGTGGGAGACGCGGACAGCGGCAGGCTGGCCCAGCACCACTCACTGCGGCCACTGGGGGGAGCTAGAGAACCAGCAGTATGGAAAATCTGTCTCTCCTTTTTCTAACTCTGCCTTTCAAATAAGTAACTAATAATAATAATAATAATAATAATAATAATGAGGCCGGCACCGCGGCTCACTAGGCTAATCCTCCGCCTAGCGGCGCCGGCACCCCGGGTTCTAGTCCCGGTCGGGGCGCCGGATTCTGTCCCGGTTGCCCCTCTTCCAGGCCAGCCCTCTGCTGTGGCCAGGGAGTGCAGTGGAGGATGGCCCAGGTGCTTGGGCCCTGCACCCCATGGGAGACCAGGAGGAGTACCTGGCTCCTGCCATCGGATCAGCGCGGTGCGCCGGCCATAGCACACTGGCCGCGGCGGCCATTGGAGGGTGAACCAACGGCAAAAGGAAGACCTTTCTCTCTGTCTCTCTCTCTCACTGTCCACTCTGCCTGTCAAAATAATAATAATAATAATAATAATAATAATAATAATAATGGCCTCTCTTCCCAACTCCAGGCTCATGAAGGGCCCAGTGTTTGTGTTCTTGTCCCTCCCAGCCTGCCCCTGGCCCAGGTCTCCTGTTCGCAGCACCTGGGTCCACCCTGACCTGAACCTGTTCACTTCTCCCCGCCGCTGCTGCCAAAGCACCCAGGGGCCTAGCCAAGCCCCGACGCCTCCATGCTGGTCCCCAGGCAACCGATGCTGCCCCACGCCGTGCTACCCACAGCGGCCACCAGATGGCGCCTGTGACCACCTGATCCTGGCCGGTCCCTTCCCTGTGTCATTTGGGGAGCGAACCTCTCTCTTCCATTCTCTGTCACTCTGCCTTTCAAATAAATAAATCTTAAAAACTTAATACACAAGCACCCAGGTCACCTCGAGGTCAGTGGTTCAAGGAGGGCCACAGACCCGGGTGGAAGTCCCAGCCCCGGGGCGGAACCGTGCCCTGGAAATCGGGCAGGACATCTTTGAGACATCCAGGGACATTTGAGCTGAAGTCCCTGAAATGACCCCAGCGCGCTCTCTTCCTTCCTCCACGAGGGGCTGAGCGGGCGTCACGCGGCCAGAGACTCCGCGAGCCACCCCAAAGAGACCACTGCCTGGCCCAGCAGTCCCCATCGCCCCACGCAGGGGTGGCCCCCAACCGCGTCCCAGGGCAGCACTGCCTGCGGCGCCAGCCGCCCCCTGCCCCGGGCACCTGGAGGCCGGCCTTGCTGCCTTCGTCCGTCTTTCACACCAACTCTGAGCTCCCGAACAAAGCCCTGCTCAGGGCCGGCCGCTGGGAGGCGGCAGGTGCACCCAGGCGCACCCGGCCCACGGGGGCCTCTGCCTCCCCAGCTCCCTGAACTTAGGACCCTCCCAAGAGCAGGCCCCACTCACCGTGGAGATGGCGAACAGGGAGTTATCAAAGGCCATGTCTGAAACAGAGAGGGAGCGACGGGGTTGGAGATCCCTTTTTCTGTGTCGGTTTTTAACATTTAGTTATTTGATCAGAGACAGAGAGATGGGTCATCTGCTGGTTCACTCCCCAAGTGGCCACAATGGCCGGAGCTGCGCCGATCCGAAGCCAGGAGCCAGGAGCTCCATCCGGGTCTCCCACGTGGGTACAGGGGCCCAAGGACTTGGGCCATCTTCCACTGCTTTCCCAGGTGCATCAGCAGAGAGCTGGATCAGAAGTGGAGCAGCCGGGACTCGAACCAGCGCCCGCTGGTGGCATTGCACGTGGTGGTTTAACAGGTTGAGCCACGACGCTAACGGGCTCCAGTTCCGATCCAGCTCTCTGCTGTGGCCTGGGAAAGCAGTGGAAGATGGCCCAAGTGCTTGGGCCCCTGCAGCCACATAAGAGATCTGGAAGAAGCTCCTGGCTCCTGGCTTCGGATCAGCTCCGCTCTGGCTGCTGCGGCCATCTGGGGAGCGAACCAGCGGATGGAAAACCTCCCCTCCCTCCGCCTCGCAACTGCCTTTCAAATAAATAAAATAAATCTTTAAAAAGGCAACGCAAGCTGACGGTGAACGGACTTTCTGTGCGGAGGAGCGGCGCGCCCCCTAGCGGACGCCTGCAGAACCACACTGTCTGGAAGGCAGGCGGAGCTCGGGTCAGCGCCAGGCCCCGCAGGTGCTGCCCGTGAGGGGCGGACCGCTCGGCAGTGGGAGCACCCGGGGGTTCTCAAGCGGGCTTCTTCAGAGGGCGAGAACGACACGTGCTCGGGGCCCGTCAGCAACAAGAGGGTGGGGGCCCTGTCTGGGGAGTTTAGGAGGGCTTCCTGGAGGAGGTGAGCTTTAGGCTGAGGGAGGCAGTAGAAGGGTCTAGGCAGTGGGGCTTTGGTAAGGGGGAGTGGATCCTGAGGGGACGAGGCAGCCACAGATGAGGCTCTGGTGGGGTCGGGGTCGGGGTCGGGGTCGGGGTCGGGGAGGAGGCACAGACCTGACGTGCTGAAGTTGATCTGGGCCCAGCAGGACTCTCGCTCTCTGAAAAGACATTCCGGAAAAAGCAGCAGCATGTCAGGTGCCCCCCGAGAGGGGAGCTCGCTCTAGGCAGCCCCCGAACCAGGCCCTTCTCCCGGACCCACTCACACACGCCCCCCACACACACACACAACGCCCTGACACGCTGTGCGTCAGCCCTTGGCCCATACTAAGTGAGAGCTGTAAGTTCCCTCCCCATGCCCCAAATCCGGGTGAAGCTGGCCCCTGGTTCCCCGTGGGTCTCCTTTCTCAGGGGGGAGAAATGGAGGCTGGGGCAGCCGGGACACCCTGGAGCCCAGGAGCTGGGGGCTGCGTCCTGCAGGGGGCAGGCCGGGCGCTAAGTAGGTCCCCTGGGATCCACAGAAACACTGTGCTGATGTAGCGCGGCCGTGCCCGGGAGGAGGCTGGCCGGCTGTGCGGCCGAGCCTCCGTCTCCCGCTCCGTGAAATGGGTCTGTTCACAGAGCGCCCAGCTCCACGGCTGCTCTGAGCAGAAGGTGACCTCCGGCTTCAAGGGGATCCCAGCTCAGCAGGTGCCAGACAGGGCCACCGGTTCCACGCCCACACCGCCTCCAGAGGGTCTCCAGGGAGGGGCTCACCTTTTTTTTTGCAAGTTTTTCACCTTGACTGGAACAGAAAACCAACAAGCGTCTGTGAGATGCTGGCGTGGACTGCAAACCCCAAAGCCACCCCACCACGGCCACTCTAACACGGGGTGGGGGCTTCAAAGACGGCGCTGGGGTGCAGTGGCTTCCAAGACCCCACCCCAAGTCCCCCCTGCTGCTCGGCTTCCCGTCCCGCCCCCTGCCTGCGCGGCTGGGAAAGGAGGGGACGGGCCTGGGCCCCCGCTCAGCCGCTCTGCCTGTCGCCTGTGCCCTTTGCGACGGGCGACGCCATCACCTGTGGGGAGCAATTCGGACTATACTGTTACTGGAATTAAGACTTATTCTATGCATCTGCTCTCCCATAATATGGCGCTGGGAGAGGAGTAAACAGCTTCTACCCAGCTGCCTCTCACCAACTTGACAAGCTGCAGGAGCTGCTCCTGATTGGAGGAGAGCGGCGTGCTCGGCGTGTGGGCAGCCGAGTTGGGATTGGCAGAGGAGGACTATAAAGGAGGAGAGAGACGGCATGCACCAGGAACATCTAAGGGGAACACCTGTGCAGCCCCCGAGAAGAGCCGGCCGGCGGTGTGCCGCTCCCCTGCGGAAGTGGGGAGTGTGGCCAGGGGGAACTGCCCTTCCACGGAGGTGGAAGGGATAGTAGCCAACCCGGGAAGAACCAGCAGCAAACCCGGGGAGGGCCGAGCAGACGAAAGAACAGCGCAGGGTCCTGTGTCGTTCCTCCACGAAGAGGGGGAGCGACAATCACCCGTGGATGTTGCCATCTCGTCCGTCTCCCATGGACACCAGGGACCGCCTATCAGCTCCTCCCACATCGTCCTAATTCGGGGCGGGGGCAGGGGGTCTCAGCTTCGGAGCGAGCCGGGTCGGCCCTGGGCTTCCCCCACGCCGGCTCTCACCTTTCCTCACCACCAGGGTGAGCACCACCAGGCCCGCCAGGAGCAGCAGGACGCCGGCCAGGCTCAGGGACAGCGCCAGGATCCAGGGTGGGCACTAGAGGGGGGAGGGGGAAGGAGGCGGCGGGCAGCGAGGGGCCAGGACCACCCGCAGCCCACCGGTTCCCCCCCCAGGGGGGGCCCCCAGCCGCGTGGGGTCTTAGCAGAACGCACAGCTGGCCCATTAGCATAGCCCCTCCCTCCGCTCATTGTGATTGGCTCGGGGATGGGCGTGTGGCCTGAGCTGAGCCAATGAAAGTGACTTCTGGGACTTTGGGCAGACACCGGGGCTCGGTTTTACCACCGCGGGAGAGAAAGGCCGGCCGAAAACCAGGCACTGGGAGGTGGCAAACATTGCCCGACCTCTCTCTCTCTCTTTCCCCTTTTCTTTTTTTTTTTTTTTTTTTGACAGGCAGAGTGGACAGTGAGAGAGAGAGACAGAGAGAAAGGTCTTCCTTTTGCCGTTGGTTCACCCTCCAATGGCCGCCGCGGCCGGCGCGCTGCGGCCGGCGCACCGCGCTGATCCGATGGCAGGAGCCAGGAGCCAGGTGCTTTTCCTGGTCTCCCATGGGGTGCAGGGCCCAAGCACCTGGGCCATCCTCCACTGCACTCCCTGGCCACAGCAGAGAGCTGGACTGGAAGAGGGGCAACCGGGACAGAATCCGGCGCCCCGACCGGGACTAGAACCCGGTGTGCCGGCGCCGCTAGGCGGAGGATTAGCCTAGTGAGCCGCGGCGCCGGCCTACCCCTTTTCGATTTTTATTTGAAAGGGAGAGAGAGAGAGAGAGAGAGGGAGAGAGGGAGAGAGGGAGAGAGAGAGAGAGAGAGAGAGAGAGAGAGAGAGAGAGAGAGGGAGAGAGGGAGAGAGGGAGAGAGGGGAGAGAGGGAGAGAGGGAGGAGAGGGGAGAGAGGGAGAGAGGGAGAGAGGGAGAGAGGGAGAGAGGGAGAGAGGGGAGAGAGGGAGAGAGGGAGAGAGGGAGAGAGGGAGAGAGAGGAGAGAGGGAGAGAGGAGAGAGGGAGAGAGGGAGAGAGGGAGAGAGGAGAGAGGAGAGAGGGAGAGAGGGAGAGAGGGAGAGAGGAGAGAGAGAATTGATTTCCCTTTGCGGGCTCATTCCCCCAGGGCATACAGGTACTTGGGGCTGAAGCCGGAGTCTGGAACTCAACCCAGGATCCCACATGGAGAGGCAGGGACCAAGGGGCGTGACCATCCCCTCCTGCCTCAACGGGACGCCCCTCAGCAGGCAGCCGAAGCCAGAAACCGAGCAGAGGCGTCCTGACCCCCGGAAACGAGGGCAACTGGCGAGGCGGCTTTAACCGCTGTGCCGGACACGCCCCCGGGAGTCTGAGATCTTTGCAAGCCTGGGTCCCCGCCCACACCTGAAGTTGTGCTGTGAAGCGACTTCGGGTTCAGCGAGCCAACAGATCCCCCTTTTGTGGCTGAAGGCAGTGGGAGCCAGGCTTTCTGTTCCTGGCCGTCAGCCTGGGGGATTGGACCCGCCGCGGCGGCTGCAGAGAGGGAGGTGTCCTGGCCCCCAGAGGTGGCCAGGAGGGCGGAGGACAAGGTGCAGCTTGCGTGTGCCACAGGGACAGGCCTTGTCCATTCAGTCCGGGGGGGGAGGGGCGCCCTCACCTCCCTGCTCCCAGACCACAAGGCCAAGGTGAGACAAGGCAGCCCTTTGACAGTCTGGGAGCAGGGAGGACACAGAGGCCCCTCTGTCACCACGGCCACCGCGGGGCTCCTCCCTCCCGCCCTCCCTCCCAGGCTGGAACCCACAGCCAGGCAACCGGCCCTCCCGCGGGCCCCCCTGACTCAGAGGCGAACCCGAGCCCCCACTGCCACCCACAGGGCCCCGAACGCTCCTCTTCCTCAGGCCCCTGCCCTCGTCTGCCCCCAGTTTCCTCCCGTGGTCACTACCGTGCTGGCCTCCCGTGTGCTCCTCCAAGGCAGCGAGCAGGCTCCAGCCTCAGGGCCTTTGCACAGCCTGTCTACGCTTCCTACAATACCCCTGCCCCCGGTTCTCGGGGACAACTCCTGCGGGTCAGCCAGCTTTTGTTCAAACGCCTCCTGTCCAGAGAAGCCTCCCCTGTTCGCTCTACTTTCTGCTTAAAACGATGCTCTCGGGGCAGGTGCACTGGTTAGGACACAGCTATAATGCCGGCAACCCATATGGGCGCCGGTTCGAGTCCCGGCTGCTCCACTTCCGATCCAGCCTCCCTGCTGTGGCCTGGGAGAGCAGTGGAGGATGGCCCAGGTCCTTGGGCCCCTGCACCTGTGTGGGAGACCCGGATGCAGCTCCTGGCAGGGACAGGGTTGCATTCATTCACCGTTGCATTCATTCATCCGCCCCACCTGGGAAGGAGATGTGCACCGGCTCGCTGAGGTCCGAGAGCTGGGGCTGGCTGTGCTCGCCCAGCACGCCGTACTGGCAGTGGAAGGTGCCGCCGCCGCCCGCCCTGCCGCCGCCGCTCAAGTTAAAGGTGACGCTAAGCTGCTCCGCCGGGGCCTGCAGGAGCTGCACCACCTGGCCCCCTCGGTACAGCGTGAAATTCGCCCCGGGGAAGCCGCCAGGGGCCACGCACGAGATGTGGATGGGGTCCTCCTGGCTGCTCGGGTGTGGGGGCACCAGCAAGATGGACGGGGCCGGGATCGCCACGGAGCCTGCGGGGCAGAGGGGGAGGCCGTGCTGGCTGTGCGACCGCATGCAGGCAGAGCACCCTCTCTGGGCTGTTTTTTTTTTTTTCTTTTTCTGTGCATCAGGAGGCTGGAGACCCCTACCCGCACACCAGGAGGAAGGCGGGGGGATGGGACCCTGGCTCCAGTCCTTTTGTAGTAAAAGCTATGGTTACTCTGTTGCAACACAGAGTTGCCTTGGAGTGACCCTGGGGGGCTTCCTGGAGGAGGTGCTGCTATGCTCCAGTGTTGCAATTTGATCCCCATGGTGAGGTATTCAGGGGGTGGAAGTGGGTGGAGCTTTGGGATGGGGGTTAGATTAGGTCATCAGGGTGGGTCTCCCTCCCCCCACCCACACCAAGATGGAATGCTGGTGTTTCTACATGGAGGGAGAGACCGGGACACGTGTTCGTGTGTGATGCTAGGCCACCCTCAGATGGAGCCCCTTGGACCTCGAACCCGAACCCATGAGGGAAAACAAATGGCTACAATCCCCCAGCTTCAGGCACTTCGTGATGGCAACAAAAACACCGACTGCAGGCGCCTGGCATTGGGTGTGAGAAGCCACAGGGAACAGCATGGGTGGAGGCTGGGAAGGGAAGGGGCGTGGGGGGCGTCCCAGGAGGGCGACTGGGAGGGAGGAGGGGGAGGAGGGGGCAAGGGGGTCCTCTGGACTTCTCCAGGGTGCAGGGCGGAAAACAGGCTGTGGGGTAGGGCTTCCTGGAGGCGGAGGGCTCTCCTGGCTGCCAGCATCAGGCAGGGGTGGGGAGAGGGGATGCACCCACCCGTCTCCCCCTCTACTGAATCCCCCCCACACACCCAGGCTGGGTCCCAGGGCACAGGCATGGCTTCCCCTAATGACTGCCATCTCTCTAAGCCCTGACTTGGGGTGACAGGAGCTGATGGGGCAAAGCCCCCCTGCCCTGGGGTGGGGGGTGGGGGTCGCCGGAGGAGGCAGCTCCCACACAGTGGCTTCTGCCCCAGAGGAGCCCGAGGGGCAGGGGCGCAGGGCAGGGCAGGGCAGGGCAGGGCACTCACCGGTGGCTGCGAGAAGCAGGGTGATCCAAGGCATCGCTCCCGCTGCCTGCGGCCGGCCGGGGACTGTGGCGGAGGCCGGAGGGGCCCAGGGCTCCCCGCCAGCTCCTCCTGTGGGGCCGGAACAGGGAAAGGAGAAGCTGCCTCAGGGTTCCCTCACTCGCAGGAAGTTGCACACACACACACACGCACACGCACACGCACGGGCCCAGGCAGGGCCAGGGGCGCTGCCCTCTGCTCTCGCTCCCCCCTCCCGCCACTGCACGCCGCCCCATGCCCCCTCCCTGCACCAGTCTCGGTGTTGATTTTTCCCTCTCTCCCACTAGGAACGGACCAGGGCTTTGAGTGCAACGACCCTGGGCTGTTTGGGAGACTCCCGCCCCGCGTAGGGCCACAGCCCAGGCAGCTGGTGTGGGAGGGAAACAGAAGTGAGATGCAGAGTAGCGGGGCTTGGCCTTTGTGACCTCGGGCAGAGCTGGACTTGTCTGAGGCCTCGGTTTGCTGCCCTGCAGAATGGGCTGAGCGCCGAGGGAGGAAGCGGCCTGGGCCCAGTCCCGGCTGCTCCACTTCTGATCCAGCTTCCTGGGAAGGTGGTGGAGGGTGGGCCAAGTGTGTGCTTATTTGAAAGCCAGAGAGAGAGACAGAGAGACAGAGAGACAGAGAGCAAGTGAGCGAGAGGGCTTCCATCTGCTGGTTCACTCCCCAGAGGGCTGAAACAGCCGGGGCTGGGCTATACCCAAGCCAGGAGCCTGGAATTGCAATCCGGGGCTCCCACATGCATGCGGGGACCCAAGTACTGGGGCCGTCACCCACTGCCTTCCTAGGCGCACGGGCAGGACACTGCACAGAAGTGGAGCAGCCAGCACCCACGTGGGAGACTAGGAAGAGGCTCCTGGCTCCTGGCTCCGGATTGGCCCAGCTCCAGCCTTTGTGGCCATTTGGGGAGTGAACCAGCGGATGGAAGACCTCTCTCTCTCTCTCTCTCTCTCTCTCTCTCTCTCTCTCTAACTACTCTGCCTTTCAAATATATAAGTGAATCTTAAAAAACAAACAAAGAGTCCGGCGCCGCGGCTCACTAGGCTAATCCTCTGCCTGCAGTGCCGGCACCCCGGGTTCTAGTCCCGGTTGCTCCTCTCCCAGACCAGCTCTCTGCTGTGGCCCGGGAGTGCAGTGGAGGATGGCCCAAGTGCTTGGGCCCTGCACCCCAAGGGAGACCAGGAGAAGCACCTGGCTCCTGGCTTCACAGTGGCCATTGGAGGGTGAACCAATGGCAAAAAGGAAGACCTTTCTCTCTGTCTCTCTCATTGTCTACTCTGCCTGTCAAAAAGAACACACACACACACACACAAAAAAAAAGGAAAAAAAAAAAAAAGAAAAAACCACAGGGGGTGGGGGGAGCAGCCTGGACTTGAACGGGCACTCAGAAGGGATGCTGGTGTCACAGGGAGCGGCTTAGCCTGCTGCACCACAACACTGGCCCCACATCATTTTTTTTTTTTTTAATTTTACAGGTAGAGCACAGCAGAGAGCTGGACTGGAAGAGGAGCAACCGGGACTAGAACCCGGTGTCCATATGGGATGCCGGCGCCGCAGGCGTAGGATTAACCAAGTGAGCCACGGCGCCGGCCCCCAGCGCCCACATCATTGTTTTTAAGCATTTTTTTTGCTTTACTCTCTTTTTTTTAGGGGGACGGGGGGTGTACTGGTCCAGGCTGAAGCCAGGAGCCTGGAGCTCCATCTGGGTCTCCCACGTGGATGCAGGGGCCCAAGGACTTGGGCCATCTTCCACTGCTTTCCCAGGCCACAGCAGAGAGCTGGATCGGAAGAGGAGCAGCAGGGACTTGAGCCGGCGCCCATTTGGGATGGGCTTTCTCCGCTCCGCCACAGCGCTGGCCCCTAGAGATACTGTCTTGAGGCAGGTGTTTGGCCACTCAGACACTGATGTAATAACCGCCTTCCGCTCTTGAGCCCTGCCCGAGCTGCTACCGACACCGACACCGACACCGGGAGGCAGCGGTGCTGGTTCAGGGATTGGGTTACAGCCACCGCCCGGGCAAACCGGGATGATGTTCCTGGCTTGTCTTTGGACCCAGCCTGGGCCATCGTGGGCATCTGGGGAGTGAGACAGTCATGGGAGATCTCTCTCTGTCTCCCAGAGAATTTCCTCTGTGAATCTCCATCCAGAGATGATCTGGGAGCCTGCTACTTAATTTCTATATATTTGGGGGCCGGCACTGTGGCACAGTGGGTTAACGCCCTGGCCTGAAGCGCAGGCATCCCATATGGGCACCGGTTCAAGACCTGGCTGCTCCACTTCCAATCCAGCTCTCTGCTATGGCCTGGGAAAGCAGTAAAAGATGGCCCAAGTCCTTGGGCCCCTGCACCCACGTGGGAGACCCGGAAGAAGCTCCTGGCTCCTGGCTTCGGATCGGCACAGCTCCAGCCATTGTGGACATCTGGGGAGTGAACCATCGGATGGAAGACCTCTCTCTCTCTGTGTAACTCTGACTTTCAAATAAATAAATAAATCTTTAAAAAAATTTCTATATATTTGGGCTTTCGATAGCTTGATGATTATTAAAAATAAAGACTTCACTTATTTTTATTTATTTGAAAAGATGAACATGGGGCCGGCACTCTGGCTCAGCAGGTAAAGCCGCCAGGTGCAGCACCAGTTCCAGTCCCGGCTGCTCCACATCCAACCCAGCTCCCAGCTAATGCGCCTGGGAAAGCAGTGGGAGATGGCCTAGGTCCTTGGGAGAGTTCGATCTTCCATCCACTGGTTCACTCCCCAAAGGGCCACCATAGCCTGAACCAGCAGTCAGGAGCTCCATCCGGGTCTCCCACGTGGGTGCAAGGGCCCCAGGACTCAGGCCACCTCCCACTGCTTTCCCAGGCCATAGCAGAGAGCTGGACTGGAAGTGGAGCATCCAGGACTCGAACTGGTGCTCTGACATGGAGCAGGCATTGCAGATGGCGGCTTAGCCCTCTGCGCCACAACGCCCGCCCCCAGCAACACCTGTGCCTGAATTCTTCACCAGCACAGCCAAGGGGGCAGGACAGCCCCGCGTCAAAGCGTGTGTCAGGGCTAACACGTCCGTCTGGCGCTACAGAAGCTGGACTTGGTGCTGGCCTTTGTCTCGCTCACGAGACATCTGTCGAAACCATGAAGGCAAAGGAAGGGGCCATAGGCACCTTGGGCAGGAGATTGCGATGAGAAAAACAGACACCAAGACCCGGGGCAGCAAAGGTGGGGTGCAAGCTGCTCTGGGTAAAAAGCGACCCTGAAAGCACCCGTATTGGGGTGCAGGAGGGGGCACAGCTGCTCACCCACCTCCCACTTGGGAGCGGCAGTTCCAGTCCCGGCTGCTCCACTTCCCACCCAGCTCCCTGCTCATGTACACGCTGGGAGGCAGCAGTGAGGGCCCAAGTCCCTGGACCCTAACGCCCATGTGGGAGGCCCAGATGGAGCTCCTGGCTCCTGGCTTCAGCCTGGCCCTGTTGTGAGTATTTGGGGAGTGAACTGGATAGACGAGCTCTCTTTTTCTTTCTGCCTTTCAAATAAATAAATAAGTCTTTTTAAAAACACACACAAACATGCTGAGGAATTCGGAGAGCAGGACGCAGGCACAGAACAGACCCAAGAAGACCCTAAGTTGTGACCTCTCCCAGCGCAGCAGGAAGCGAGAGCTAAGGCAGAGCTGCACAGCCTGGGCGAGGCTGGATACGTCCTCTTCATCTTTCTCTTCTCTTTTTTCCCCCCTTCTGCCAAACAAAGAATTCAAGCATTGCAACAACAAAAAGACCAAAAAAAAAAAAAAAACAGCAAGCAAATGAGAAGACACTGGGGGAGAGAGAGCTGTTCCTAGAGTTATATCCACGAGCTGCTTGAATCTGTTGTCCCTGTATCAGCATCGTTGCACAAGGACCTTCCTGTTCACACCCACTGGGAGGACTTAGAGTAAAAGCAAAACAGAAAAGGACAAAGGCTGTGAGGATGGGAGGAGGCAGAGACCACACACGTGGGTGACCACAGCCACAGGGAAAGGCCATGGTAGTTCCTCTGAGAGTTACACAGCGAATGGCCACGTGATGTGGCAACTCCACTGCAGGCCCACGCCCTGAACCAGCCACAGGCAGAGCCGCAGCGGAGGGAGGGCGACTGGGCTCTGCTCCTGGCTCTGGCTCCCTGCTGATGCGCACCCTGGGAGGCGGCAGTGAGGGCCTGGGACCCTGCCACCCGCCTGGGGGACCTGGATGGACTCCTGGCTCCTGGCTTTGGCCTGACCCAGCATGGACCACTGAGAGCATCTCTCTCTCTCTCTCTGTCTCTCTCTCCATTTTTAAAAGATTTATTTGAAAGAATTACAGATGAGAGGCAGAGGGAGAGAGGGAATGGGAGAGGGGGAGAGGGAGAGGGAAGGGGAAGGGGGAGAGGGGGAGGAAGAGGAGGGAGGGAGGAGGGGGGGAGGAAGAGGGGGAGGGAGGGGAGAGGGGGAGGGGGAGAGGGGGGAGGAAGAGAGGGAGAAGGGGGAGGGAGGGGGATGGGGGAGATTGTCCATCTGTTCAATCCCCAAATGGCTACAACGGCCAGGGCTGGTCTCCCACGAGGGGGCAGGGGCCATCTTCTGCTGCCTTCCCACGCCGCGGCAGAGCTGGGTCAGAGGTGGAGCAGCCAGGACTCCATCTTGCACCCATAAGGGATGCCGGCACCACAGGTGGCGGCTTTACCTGCTACGCCACAACATTTGTCCCAAGATCTCTCTCACTACCTTTCAAATAAATAAATGAAAAAAAAATTAAAGGAAGCAGATACTGACACAGACACACAGAGACACACATGTTCATTGTGGCATTAGAATCAGCAGGAGGTGCAAACAACCCAACTGTCCATCGGGTGATGCACAAACACGCTGTAGCACACAGATCCAAGGGAATAGTACGCAGCCAGGAAAAGGAGTTACAGTGACCAGTTACACAGGGATGAAACACGGAAGCCAGACACCGCACCACTCTACTGATACAGGGTCCGGAGAGAGGGAACGCAGGGCACTGCTGGTTCCCAGAGCCTGGGGCGGCTGAGGGGGGCCTGGGGAGGAGGAGGGCCTGCTGGGTGAGTGAGCTCGCCACTGAGATGTCTGCTTTAGAACGGCTAGTCTCTTTTTTAATTTTGGGGCTGGTGCCACAGCTTAGCAGGTAAACCTCTGCCTGAAGCGCTAGCATCCCAAGTGGGCGCTGGTTCGAGTCCCAGCTGCTCCACTGCTAATGCCCCTGGGAAAGCACTGGGAGACGGCCGAGTGCTCGGGCCCCTGCACCCACGTGGGAGACCCCGATGGAGCTCCTGGCTCCTGATTGGCTCAGCTCTGACCGCCATTTGGGGAGTGAACCAGCGGATGGAAAACTTCTGTGTCTCTCCGTGTCTCTGTAACTCTCCCTCCCAAATAAATAAATCTTTAAAAAAATGTCTCCGCCCTGCATCAGAGCAGCTGGGTTTGAGCCCCCGCTCCGGCCAGTGCAGACGCTGGGGTGCAGCTCAGGTAAGGGGTCCCTGGGGCCTGCGGCTGTGCCTGCAGTGCCTGCAGCCCGCCAGAGGGCGGGGACCACCAGGGCGGCTCCGGCTAAGGCCTGGGAAGGCAGCAGAGGGCGCCAGCACTGGGCTGGGCCTCCCACCGGAGCCTGCGAGGAGTCCCTGAGTCCCTGAGCCCGACCCAGCTCTGCGGTGCGGACCTGTAGGGAGTGAGGAGCACACAGGCCTCTCTGCCTGGATCTGCCTTCCTAAGGGATACATGGAAAACACACAGACACACACACACACACACACACAGAGACACAGACGCACACAGACACGGAGACACAGACACACACAGACATACACACACAGACACGGAGACACACACACAGAGACACAGACGCACACAGACACGGAGACACAGACACACACAGACATACACACACAGACACGGAGACACACACACAGACACACACGCACACAGACATGGAGACACAGACACACACACAGATGCACACCGACACAGAGACACAGACACACACAGAAACACACACGCACACACACACAGATGCAGACATACACACACAGACACACACAGACAGAGACGCACACACAGCAGCTGGGCCCTGCACCCACGTGGAGACCTGGATGGAAACTCCCCACTTCTGACCCAGCCCTGGCCGTGGTGGGCGTTTGAAGAACAAACCAGCAAACTGAAGCCCTCCCCCTCCCCTCCCCCTCCCTCCCTCTCCCCTTCCCCCCCACCCCCTCCCTCTGTCGCTCTCCGCCCTCCCACCCCCTCCCTTCCTCTCCTCCCTCCCTCCCTCCCTCTCCCTTTCAAATAAGGCTGTTTATTTTTTTTTTAACGAAACACTATCACCTCCCCAGTGTTAATGGAGAAGGTAAGCTTGTGAGTCCTGAGTTTCATGGCATTTAATGCCCTCTAGGGAGCCGCCGCCTGCGGTGCCGGCATCTCATGTGGACGCCGCCGGTTCGAGTCCCGGCTGCTCCACTTCCGGTCCAGCTCTCTGCTGTGGCCCGGGAGTGCAGTGGAGGATGCCCAGGTCCTGGGGCCCCGCACCCGCGTGGGAGACCCGGATGGGTCTTTAAACCCGTTAAAAGGGGAGTGGGGCATCACCCCCCCCTGCTCCTCGGCCCTGTGCCCTGTGACGCCCGCAGCCCCAGCCCCAGCCCCCTGCCCGGGTGGCCCCCGGCCCCGCCCCGGGGAGTGACCAGTGGACAGAGCGCTGTCGCTCAGGTCACCCAGGAGAGGTCCCCGGGCCACTCAGGGAGGTGGCCCTCGGGCCGGCCAGGGCAGGTGGACGCGTGACTGACAGGCGATTCTTCCCGCGGGGTCCGCGCCCAGCGCAGAGCTCCCCCCGCAGCCCCAGGCCCCCCCCCCCATTTCGCAGATGGGGAAACTGAGGCTCGACGGACCCGGGCAGGGGGCGGGCTGGACCTGGCTTTGCACCTCAACTTCTCGCCTGACTACAGCACTCGAGACCCAGGAGATGGAGCTGCGGCCCCGGTCCTCCAGGTCCCGACCCCCGTGTGGGCCTTGCTTCGCCCCGCTCCCACGGCTGCCTGACGGCGTGGCTGTGCCATCGGCTCCAACCACATCCGGGGCTACCGAGAAACGGGCCAGCTCCCAGGGCCCCAAGGGAGTGAAATTTGGCCTTCGAGGGCGGGACCCCAAAAACTCGAGGGAAACCGGAAGCTTCTTAGACCAAAGGGTTTCCATCGCGCCGCAGCTGAACCATTTTAAATTCCCGCCCTAAGGGTCGCACGCAGGGCCACGCCCAGACGCTATTTTGGGTTCGCTCCCGCCGGAGAAGATGGCGCCAGGGTCTTGGCGCGCGGTGTCCTCTGGGAAAGACACGGGAGGGGGGCCGTAAAAGGACCCGGCCGCCTCCACTTTAGTTGTCTTAACTTTTGCCTGAGAAAGATTCTCTCTCAGGCCTTCGCCCCACTGCCCCCGAGAGGAACCCTAGAACCGGAGGTCTTTCAGAAAATGGCCGGCGGACGGCTTGCGTTTCCCGGTCCATCAGGCATTCACTCGGGCAGCTCGTCCCCCCCCGGGGATCCTTCCCTCCTGGCTGCCAATGAGCTCCGCCGACTTAGCAAAGGGGGCAGGGCTAGTCCTTAAAGGAGCCGCGACCCATTAGCAGACCAGAGGGTGACCCGAATGATGGCGGCCGGCGCGGTCCTAGCCTTAGCCCTGTGGCTACTACTGCCGCCAGTGGGAGTGGGAGGGGCGGGACCCCCACCGATCCAGGACGGCGAGTTCACGTTCCTACTGCCCGCGGGGAGGAAGCAGTGCTTCTATCAGTCGGCACCGGCCAATGCAAGCCTCGAGACCGAGTACCAGGTAAGAGGGGTCCCCAGCCCTGGGATAGCGGGGCCAGGGACTGGGGGCGTGGCCAAGAGGACTGCAAGGGGTGCATTCCAGGGGAAAGGGGGAGGAGCCTGCGCGTGGGCGTGGGGGCGGGGAGCTGGAGAGGCCCGCCCCGGGGGCGTGGCTACGGCGAGACAGACAGCCGGAGGGGCGGGGTTGGCGCGCAGCCGCGAGGCTGCGATTTCCCGAGTGGGCGTGTCCGGGGTGGGCGGTGCTGCAGAAAGGGGCTTGGCCTCTCGTAAATCAATCAACCGCGTGGGGGCGTGGCCAGAGGAGAGACTCCGCAGCCTGCAGCCGTCCTGTCCCTCGGAGTGGAGGGAAGGTGGGGGCCGCGGACAGCGGGGCCGCTGTGGACGGGGTCGCGGGTGGTGCGCGCGGGTCCGAGCGCGCTGGTCTCGCTCGCTGTTCCTGCGGCAGGCGCCCTTGGCCCGGCGCGGCCCCTCCATTGGCTCTTACCTGCCCCCCGCAGGTGATCGGCGGTGCTGGGCTGGACGTGGATTTCACGCTGGAGAGCCCTCAGGGCGTGCTGTTGGTCAGCGAGGCCCGCAAGGCCGACGGCGTGCACACGTGAGTGCGGTCCTGCCACCTGCGCTGGCTTCGGTTACAGCCCCGCCCCTCCCCCGGCGGCCTCGGGTTACCGGCCGGCCACGAAGGGTCGTGTCTGTGTGCCCAGGGTGGAGCCCACGGAGGCGGGCGACTACCGGCTGTGCTTCGACAACTCGTTCAGCACCATCTCCGAGAAACTCGTGTTCTTCGAGCTGCTCTTCGACAGCTGGCAGGATGACGAGGAGGCCGAGGGCTGGGCCGAGGCCGTGGAGCCGGAGGAGATGCTGGACGTGAAGATGGAGGACATCAAGGTGCGTCCAGGCCGGGGGCGGGGGGCAGCGGTGCACCGGCCGCCCCTGCTCATAACGCGGGCAGGAGCAGCTTGGGCAAAATAACAGTCCCTGTGCAGGGCTGCTTTTTTAAAATATTTTATTTATTTGAAAGGCAGAGTTACAGAGAGGCAGAGGCAGAGAGAGAGAGGTCCCTCCCCAAATGGCTGCAACAGCTGGGGCTGGGCCAGGTGGAAGCCAGGAGCTTCCTCCCGGTCTCCCCCGTGGGTGCAGGGGCCCAAGGCCTTGGGGCCATCTTCCGCTGCTTTCCCAGGCACCTTAGCAGGGAGCTGGATCGGAAGTGGAGCAGCCGGGACTCGAACCAGCGCCCGTACCGGGTACGGGATGCCTGCACAACGCGGGTTCCCCCCATGTAGGTTTTAACGGCTTAGGTAACACGTATCAAAAATAGCTCATACATTTGCATAACTGCGCCATGGTCCTGTGCCCCCTTGTCCATCACAGCCGGAAACACTGGCACCTCTGGCTTAGGTAACCCACCCAGAGCCACACGGCTACCACCGGGCAGAGACGGTAACTGCAGCCACCCAGCCTGGCTTTGTCGTCACGAGGCTAACGTCCGGTTACTTAGGCATTCGATTTCCACAGCCACTGTGAGGTGTACAGAGGAGGAAGGTGCCGCAGGTCCAGAGAGGTTGTTCCCTGGCGCATGGACGCACAGCCTGCGGCAGGGTCCGTGCTTAGCCGGCCGTCCCGGCCTGCCCCAGGCCATTGGGCTGTGCCTCGCCCCCCAGGCCCGTGGCCTGACCCCGCGCCCTCCGTGCCTCGCAGGAGTCCATGGAGACCATGCGGACGCGGCTGGAGCGCAGTATCCAAATGCTGACCCTGCTGCGGGCCTTCGAGGCGCGCGACCGCAACCTGCAGGAGGACAACCTGGGGCGCGTCAACTTCTGGTCGGCGGTCAGCGTGGCCGTGCTGCTGCTGGTGGCCGCGCTGCAGGTCTGCACGCTCAAGCGCTTCTTCCAGGACAAGCGCCCCGTGCCCACGTAGCCCTGAGCCGGGAACGGGCTTGTGTGCATGCGCCGCGGGGGTCCCTCCCCCCCAACCACAGTCGGGGCCTGGGGCTGGCCTGGCAGGACGGACCGCGGCTGGCTTGCCGGCCTGGGCCCCCCGGAAAGGGCCGCTGCTCCTGGACCGTGCGTTCTGGCCTTGGCCTCATTCGTGGTGGCGCTGGGACCGTGGCGGCCGCCCTCGGATCTCTGGCCCCTCGCTGTCCGCTGTGCCTTAGTCCACGTCTTCCAGCCCGCATCGGCGCTGCCCAGGAAGCCGGCCTGCCCTCACCCCCTTTGCCGGCTGGGGTGGGGACCCCGCGCCCGCCTTTCTCCCCGAGGCTGGGGAGGACTGGAAGGAGACACGCCCGCAGAGTCGCTGTCAGAGGGTCACTTTATTCCACAGGAAGGGGGTGGGCGGAGCCAGCGCACTGGGCCTTGCACGCCCACCCCACTGCCCTCGTCCTGCGGGGGCCCCAGTCGGGGCTGAGGGGCAGCTCGGCCGGAGCCCACACAGGAGCCTCCCGCGCGCGCGGGCCCGGGCAGCAGAGTCAATAAATTATGGTCAGAAAACGCCAGAGCCTGGTGACGGGCTCGGCGACACGGGCCGGGACAGGCCTGCCCCTGGGAGGCAGCCGGGCTCCCACGACGCTCAGAAGAAAGGGCGGGCGGGAGCCGATGGAGGTGGTCGCCTGGGCACAAGAAAAAACCAGAGAGCAGAGTTGAACGGCGCTGGCCACCTGGCTGCGGCGCGTGCCCGCGCTCTGGCCCCACCCCTTGATGGGGGGCCGGGTGGCCCTCCTGGAAGGAGCCACCCTGCCCAGAGCAGAGCGCCCAGCGAGTGAGAGGCGGGCGTCCCCGCAGCCGGAGCGCACACACGAGGCCCACACAGCCGCCAGAATGTTCTTCCCTTTATTAAGTTTATTCATAGGTACAGACTGCAGGCACTTTCAGTGGCCACCCCAGGCCGGCGGGGCTGACCCCCCACAGCCTCCCTGACCCCCAGGGTCCCGAGCCTCAGGCACCCTGGGGACCCGGGGGGAGCAGGGGGCCGGTGCGCGCTGAGGTTCCGGCCCGGCAAAGGCACCGCTGGCGGCCGAGGCGGGGCAGGCGCTTAAGGAGGCCCTGGAAGGAGTGGGCGGCGCCGGCCGGAGGCGGACATATGCTGGGACGGCCGGGGGCCCCCCTTCTCAATGGCGCCCTGCGGCCCCTGTCCCCAAAGTGCAACCGCCCCGGGGCCCGAACAGCCCGGGAGGGGGCGGAGTTCAGGAGGAGGCAGGGGCTGGCTTAGGGGCGCAGGGGGGCCCAGGCCATTGGAGCTCCTGAACCCCGAAAACGCGCCCCCCACAGCCTAGTCGAGCAGGGACGGCTCGGCCGGGCGGATAATGGTGGGCCGGTTGGGCGCCGCGGGGGGTCTTCTGCTGCAAAGAGAATAAAGACAGACGGGGAGGGGAGGGGGCGGCGTGAGGCATGGCAGGGACGGGACCCCGCCCCCCCGCTCCGGGTGCCCGGCTGCACCCCCCGCCGACCCCTGTGCTGTGTGTGACGCGGGTGCGTTCCCTGGGGAGCCTGCGCGATGGGGGGCTGGGGCTGGGGGCTGCGGGCCTCACCTGGGCACGCCGGGGGGGATCCCGGGGGGGATCCGCGCTGGCCGAGATGGGATCTGAGGCGGGGCCGAGAAGGGGTCGTTGTTGGCGAAGACGCTCTGGGGGCCGGGCCGGGACGGGATGGGGGGCGCGGAGAAGGCGGCTGCCGCCCCCACGGGCACGGGAATCAGGGGCGGCCCCGGCGTGGGGCCCCTCACGGCGGGGGGCCGGCCTGGCGGGTGCACGCTGGACACGGGCCGGCGCTGTGGGGTGGGGCTGCGGGCGAGAAGGCGGACAGGCCGTGAGCTGGGGGCTCCTCCCTCCGCCCCGCCCCGCCCCGCCCCGCCCCCAGCCGCCGGGCCGCACCTGTGACTGCTGGCAGTCTGCAGCCAGGTGTCGTCGACGGGCGGGGGCACGGGCGTGGACACGGTGCTGGTGCTGATGTCCCCGATGATGTTGAGGGCCTCCTTCAGCGCGTGGTACATGCGCAGCATGTCGTCGCGCCGCTGCGCCTGGTCGGCCGACTCCTCCATCAGGCTGCCCTGGTCGGCCGCCGAGTACAGGTAGGCCAGCAGCTCGTGGTGGATGAAGGCCTTGGTCTGCGGGGCGGGGGCGGGGTCAGGCCGCGGGGGCAGGGCCAGGCCGCTGGAGGGGCGGGGCCAGGCTGCTGGAGGTGGGCCGGGCCAGGGTGTAGGGGCGGGGCCAGGCCGCGGGGCGGGGCCAGGCGAGCCCCTCTGTCTTACAGTGTGTCCTAGGGGCACCAAGTTTCAAGTTTCCGGACTATGGAATGAAAGGCATGAGTTTATTTTGGCAAAAAGCCTTTTGAAATCCCCACCGTTTTCCTGTTCCAAAATGAACTCAGACCTTTAATTCGGTCTTTCCGTGCACTTTTTGGTGCGTATTTTATTTTCATCTTCGTGACAGGCAGAGTGACAGAGACAGAAGAGAGAGGTCTTCCATCCCCGCCTCTCTCCCCAAATAGAGGGCCAGGCCAGGCCAGGCCAGGCCAGAGCCAGGACCAGGAGCCGGGTCAGAAGTGGGGCGGCCGGGGCTCGAACCGATCCCGTGGGGGATGCAGGTGGCACAGGCAGAGGCTTCGCCCGCTCCGCGGCCGCCTTACACATGTGCACAGCCCCTTTCTTACACTGATGGTGTCCCTGTGAATCCCTGCCTCGGGTGAACACATCTTCTCAAACAATGCACTGGCAGGTGGGGACTGCCTGCAGGACGCCCGTGTGTAAGCACGCGCCTCCCTCTGCAGGGCCCGCGTGCGTGCGTGCGTGCGTGCGTGTGTGGGTGAGAAGCGCTGGGGAGAACGAGGCGAGGCCCCTGTGTGCACTGCCGCTGCACAGTCGCAGAGGGGCCTCAGGGTGCCGTGGATAAACGTGGCTTATTTGGGTGCCAAAATAAATAACTCTTTCCAAACAGGGTCTTCAAAAGGCTCGAGGGGCATGCGCGTTAAGGGAGCGGTGCGCCTGCTCAGCCCTCACCAGGAGCAGCCCCGGTGCTCGGGGTCCCTGGGGACAGCCGGGAAGGGGGGGCTTCAGCTGCCCAACCTAAGGGCAGGGGCGGACACGGGCTCAGCCTGGGTGGAAAACCCCACTTCTAGGTATAGCTGCCACCTGCAGTGCCAGCATCCCATATGGGCGCCGGTTCGAGTCCCGGCTGCTCCACTTCCCATCGAGCTCTCTGCTGTGGCCTGAGATAGCATTGGAGGATGGCCCAGGTCCTTGGGCCCCTGCATCCTCGTGGGAGACCCGGAGGAAGCTCCTGGCTTTGGGTTGGCCTAGCTCCAGCCATTGCAGCCATCTGGGGCATGAACCAGCGGATGGAGGGTCTCTCTCTCTCTCTCTCTCTTTCTTTCTTTCTCTCTCTCTCTGCCTCTCAGTAACTCTGCCTTTCAAATCAATCAGTCAGTCTCGGGGGAGGTTCCTTGACCTGTCTGGGCTCGACTTTCTGGCTGTGGCCTGGGCCGCTCTTCTCTCTCTCTTTGGCTCTCTGTCTCTCTGATTGATTTATTTGAAAGGCAGAGTTACAATCTCGGGGAGGTTCCTTGACCTGTCCGGGCTCGACTTCCTGGCTGGCCTGGCCGCTGAGGCCGCTGGCCGGGGCACTCACGCTGTTGATCATGAGGTGCATGATGGTCTTTGGCATGAGGTCGCGGATGGACTTGTTGATGATGGCCACGTACGAGTCCACCAGGTTGCGGATGGTCTCCACCTGCCGCTCCAGCTGCGGGTCCATGGAGAAGGTGTTCTCCTGGGCCCCGTCCTCGTTCTCCGCCTGCAGGTGGGGGAGCGGCAGTGAGGGCCGAGCGCCCCGGGCCAGACCCTCCCGGCTCCTGGGAACGCCAACAGGTTCATTTGGGGACGTGGCCTCAAGGACAGGGAGACAGCATCCCCTTCTGTGTGCATCCCGGGCTTGCCTTCAGTTCTAGAACGTTCTGCGCCGCCGCCCCTGAGCGGGCCCCGTACCTGGTCCTTCTCGGGGTAGACGCCGGCGCGCAGGAACGAGGCCTTCCAGCTGTCCACGTCCTCCTGGGAGTCACAGGCCAGCTCGATCTGCCGCAGGTCCTTGTAGACGTTCCTGGGGCGGCAAGGAGGCGCGTGACCGCGAGGGCTGGGCTCTGGGCTCTGCTGGTCTGGGCTCACATCCAAGCTGGGGCCGGCGCTGGCGCACGGCTGGTTAAGCCGCTGCCTGCCATGCCAGCATCTCACATGGGCGCAGGCTCAAGAAGTGGCTGCTCGACTTCCGATCCAGCGCCCTGCTAGTGCACTTGGGAAGGCAGTAGAAGATGGCCCGAGTGCTTGGCCCTGCACCCCCGTGGGAGACCCGGATGGAGCTCCTGGCCATTGTGGCCATGGCGGAGTAAACCAGCGGCTGGGAGCTCTCTCCCCTTGCCCCGTCACTCTGCCTTTCAAATAAATCCATCACTCTCAAAAACAAAACAGCTGGGTCCTGTGAATGGGCCTGCACCTGCTCCTGTTCCTGCTACGCTGTCAAGGGCCAGGCCCAAGTTCAAGAGTCGAATTTGTGGCTTTCCGCTCATGCTGGCCCAGCCGACGCCTCTCCTTCCCTGGGATCCACCTGCCCCCCCGCCCGTGTGCCTCGGTGGGGGCCAAGGTCATTGCCAAGCCTCCCGAGGTGGGCACATGCCCCACAACACCCTGGCCCAGCGGGGAGCTGCCACTGAGGTGTTTTTCAGGAAGCCCAGAGCAGCGCTGTCCACCCGAACTTATGATGGAGGGAGTGAGCTTTTTGTCTCACTTCAGTGGCACGGCCCACGGGGGCGAGGGATGGGCCCGGCCTCTGGACAGGTTTTGCACAGCTGTGGGTTGGTGACAGGGGGAAAGGGAAGAAAATTAACAAGTACAGAGAAAGAGGAAGGCAACTTTGTAACTGAAGCTGTGTCCTGGAAGACTGTGCACCCCCCAGTACTCAGCCAATGGGGACCTGGGGGGGGGGCTGCGTGCCTGCTCATCAGTACTCAGCCAATGGGGACCTAGGGGCGGGGCCTTCGTGCCTGCTCTCATCAGTACTCAGCCAGTGGGGACCAGGGGCGGGGCCTGCGTGCCTGCTCATCAGACACCTGATCTCCCGGCTCGGGCACTGCCCAGAGCAGACAGGTGGGGGCATTCCCGCACACAAGCAGATGGCTACTTTGTTTCTGGGTTTCCTGAACTCCTGAATGACACATCAGGTCATGGCCTGTCCTGCTGAGGGGGGCACCGGGCTCAGGGCGGAGGGGTCAGCTGTCGGGAATGCTGGGACCAGCCGTGCACTGTGGCCACTCACACGGACCCAGCGGCCTCTGCTGACCGCTGAGCTCTGTGGCCCGTAGGCCTTGGTTCCTGATGAGGGCCCCGCCCGCTCGCCTGACCTCCAGACTGAATGCTGTGGAGGCAGTGACTCCTCCCGGGCCCCACCCCTGCCCAGATGCCCACAGCCTCCTCCCCCCAACCCCTGTGACCTCTCCCCCACGCATGGCCCCAAACCTGCTGCCGACTGCCCAATGACCCTGCCTCATTTTTCCCATCTCTGCCGATGGCGGCTACAGGCCCAAATCCCCAAGGTCACTGTCCATGTCTCCTTTCTCTCTGGCACCCAGAATCCATCCTGTCTTCCCCACGTCCTCGGACCAGCCCAGTTTCCACTGCCCTGTGATCCCCGCCACAGCCATCAGAGGGCGCCGGTGAGCATCCGAGCCAGGCCCTGTCCCTGCTCTGCCCAGAACCCTCGGTGGCTCCCCAGGCCCTGGCGGTCTCCCTGCACCCCCGTCTCAGCGCAGAGAGGCGTCAGCGGCACCTGCAGTGTCTTCCTGCTCCTCGCCGACTCCCTCTGTAGAACGCGAGAGCCCGGGGCGGGCCGCGGGCCTCACCTCTGCTCCGTGTTGAAGATGGCGAACACGTGCTTGTTGGACATGAAGCCCTTCTCCACGTCGCGGATTTTGAGGTTGTCCAGAGGCAGCATGTACTTCTTCTCCTTTTCCTGAGGATGCAAGCGAGGAGTCACCCGGGGCCCTGACGTGACCCCAGGGCGTCCTGTGCCGCCGCCAGCACAGCCACGCACCTGCTCCAGGGCCTCTGCCTGGGACGCTGCCCCACATCCGGGCACAGGGGACCTTCCTGGACTCCTCCCCACGCACCGCTCACAGAACCCCACCCACCACGGACCTTGTCTTATGCACGGACAGGTGTCCCCCACCTGGACTGGAGGGCGGGGGCTCCCATCCCTGTTTCAACCCTGGCAACCCTCACACAGGGAGTTCTCACATTCTAAGCTGTCACTCGACGGAGGGGACGGACAGCGACCTAGGCTGTTTCCACGACAAGCATCATGCACCCATTTCACGGTGGGGTAGACTGAGGCACAGAGGGGGACAGGGCTGTGGCTTCGTGGGTGACCCCAGAGCTGGAAAAAGCCCCATTCAGGAAGGGCCACCCACGTGCCAGGCCTGGAAGCCCCCACTGCTGAGGCGGGCAACCCCTCCAGTGCCACGGCCACTGCTCCTTGGAGCAGTTACATGGAGAGGGCGGGAGACCACACGTAACCCGCAGCCGCAGCCGCAGCCGCCCCCAGTGCCCAGTGCCAGGCTCTGCCCGCATCAGCTCAGAGAGGCAGGTGGGTGCTGGCCAGGAGTCTCGGGCAGGCTGGGCCCCAGGCTCAGAGAGGGACGCTGGCTGCCCAGGGCCACACAGCAGGTGGCCAGGCCCGTCTGACACAAAGCCAAGTTCTCTGTCCACGCCGCACCCCCAGGGCCTTTCTCCACCACGTGGGCTTCCAGACTCGTCACGTGCCTCCCCCCTGCTGCTGCAAGGGCCCAGAAAGAAATCCAACACAGCCGCAGTGGGGTGGGGGGCGCCCGGCGGGGGCTCCTTGGCAGGTGGGTGCTGGCTCGAGGCTCGGGCATCTGTATGGGGCGTGGGGCAGGCTGGGCCCAGCTCCGTGACCTCAGGAGCCCTGCCTGGCGGTGGTCAAAGTCGGCTTTCCCTCTCTCTGCCTCCCGGGTCTTCAGTCAGAGGTGGGAGGTGCAGGCTGGGGGCGGGACAGGGTAGAGCGGCCATGGCAGTACAGGCACTCTTGCCCCCATGCAGGCTGGGGGCCAAGGGGTGGGTGGTGGCTCAGAAAGCACCAGGGGTCCCAGGCAAGGCCCGGGGATGCAGGGCCTGGGTCTCCCCAGCCTCTCAGGGAACAGCTTGTGGGGGCTTTGGCAGTGGCCAGGGCGGGGGCCTGTGCAGGCGCGTTTGTCCCTTGCCTGGAAGTTTCCAGAAGGGCCTCTGCGGCCCCCACCCTCGCGTGTCAAGAGGCAGGAAGCTTCCAGCCGGCCAGGCCAAGTCACTGAGTCACGGGCCATCGGGCCCAGCGCGAGACGCCACATCTGGAACTGTTTAGAGCCAGATCCTGCCCGGGACCAGGGCGGCTGCCTTGCTCAAGCCGACAGCACACACCACGCACACGCGAGCACGCGTGCACACGCGCAGAGGCATGCGTGCGCCCCTGCTCCCCGCCCCGGGGCCCCCAAAGACAGCTGCTCGGGTGCACAGAGGCCACCGACCCAAACCCTCCGTCCCGCCCCCGCCCCTCCCCCCGCCGTAGGATTTCCTGAAAACCCACAGCTCTCTCCAGATGCGCAGCGGCCCCAGCCCTGCCACGTCACAAGGAACCGAGGAGCGGCCGCACGGCGCGCGCACATGGCTGCAGCGCAGCGGGGGCCCCGCGGCCTGGGGCCCCGAGACAGCCGGCCCCGCCCGCCCAGTGTTCAGACTACCTGTTCAGGGGACTCCAGATGTGTACAGTAGTCTGCACATTGGTTAGGCTGGGCCCGGGCCAGCGGCACGACGGACGGCCCCCACCCCCGCCCCAGGTGAGTGTCACCTGCCACCAGCCTGCTTCCCGCTGCGGAGGGGACGAGACAGAAGGTCTGGAGCAGAGGAGGGGCGTGCGGGGTGGGGGGGGCTTGGGGAGAGCTGGGGGGTCCCGGGCCAAGCCCCTTCCCCACGGCAGGGAGCGTCCTTTGTTTGCTGAGAGCTCGCCACCCCCAGGCTGCTGCAGCGAGGTGGCAGGGGGCCCCGTGGGGGGGTCGCTCACTCGTGCGCCTGCCCCCCCGCCAGCTTTGTGTCGGGCACACACAGGCTGGGCCCTGCCGGGTGGTCACTTGTGCGCCTGCCCCCCCTCCCCCGCTTTGTGTGTGGGGCACACACAGGCCGCTTCCACAAGGCTGCTGGTTCTCATTCCCCGGGCGCCCGCCCCTCGGGCCCATACTCCCCCTGCCGCCGGTCTGGGGCCCTGAGGGAGGGCGGGGGCTCCCGCTTTGGCTCTCTGGATGCAGGGAGACTGAAGGGGCCCCTGCGCAGGTGAAATCCAAGGGGCCCTGAACCCCGGGCTTCTGAGGCCACCACACGGGGCACCGCCGGGCTGGGGTGGCCCAGGAGCCCAGCCCCCACTGCCCCGGGGAGCTCGGAAGACCCCCACAGCCCTGAGAGCAGCCCCCGCGCACCCGGCAGCTGCTGCGTCCAAGGCAGGCGCGTTCCCGACGGTGGGGGCAGGATGGGGGTGGGGGAAGGACCAAGGGTCACCCCGACCCCCCAGCCCGGCTATTTTGAGGAACCACTCTGATTCAGACTAGTGGGTTCCTCAAGGGGCTTGGGGCAGGGACAAGGCTGTGCCTGGTCTCGGTTCTAGAATGTTCCATGGGGACTCCAGACATGCACAGAGCACCTCAGACGGGGCCCCGCAGGTGGGGCTGGGGTTCCAGAAACTTCCTAGAGATGAGTGCAGCCCCACATGGGGGGGATTCCACATTTCACCCCAAACCTTACTGTGCTGGGGCTGGGCGGAGCACAGTGACTGATACGCAAGGGTGGGGCGTCCCTCGGGTCCACAGGCGGCACACCCGCACGCAGAGCCCTCCCTGGCTGTGACACAGGACAAGCCACTGCTCAGATCCTCGTTCCCTCACCTGACACACGGGGTGAGGACAGCCTCCCCCGGGGCATGAAGACTTCCGGAGAGGGGGCGGCCTTCCCAGAGCTGGGGCTGCTGGGAGGCCCCAGTGCCGGGCACAGCCAGAGCACCCCCAAACCATCTGGAGCAGGACAGCTGGGGGAGAACCTGACACGGCAAGTGACGCCACCGCCAGGGAGGCTGCATCCATCCCAGAATGCTGGGTTCAAGGCCCAGTCAGTCCACATTTCCGATCCAGCCCCCTGCTAATGCGCCTGGGAGGCGGCAGGTGGTGGCCCAACAGCTTGGGCCCCTGCACCCACATGGGAGACCCGGATGGAGCCCCTGGCTCCTGGCTTTGGCCTGGCCCAGCCCCGGCGGCTGTGGGCATTTGGGGAGTGAACCAGCAGATGGAAGATGTCTCTCTCTCTTTCTCTGTCCCCACCCCTCCTTCAAAGAAATACATTTGTAATAAACTACAAGGAGGCGAGCTGGGGGGAGGGGGTGCTTCGGGGGAAGCAGAGCCGCCTGGCCTTGCCCCTTAGGGTGCTGGGCCGTGGCAGGGGCTGTGCCATCGGGGGGGGGGGACCAGGGGAACTGCACCGCCCCTGTACTGGACAAGCAGGAAAGCCGCTGTGTGGCGAGGGCTCAAGGCCCGGGAAGGAGCTGGCCCTGGGCGCACAGCGAGATCTCCGGCAAAACCACTGTCGCCCTGAGCCCAACAGGGGGCGGCCGGGAGACTCAACGGAAGCCATCACCAGGGCAGCCACGCCGGCCTTCTGGGAGCTGGGGCGCACGCCGGCCACCAGGTTGCGAGACACGAGCAAGACACACCCATCCTGCCGGGAGCGCCTTCTCCGGGGCCTCTGTTCCAGACCCAAACCAGCAGCCGGGCTCACCGAGCCGAGGCCGGCTGAGAGCGGCACAGTGGCCCCAGTGTCACCCACGCTCCACTTCCAGGCCATTACAAAGACTGGGCAAGAACTGGGCTGGGCCCTGCGGCATGGCGCGGCGGGTTAAGGGGCTACCCGTAACACTGGCACCCTACACCTTAGCGCCGGCTTGAGTCCCGGCTGCTCCACTTCTGATCCAGCTCCCTGCTGTGGCCTGGGGAGGCAGCAGAAGATGGCCCACGTGCTTGGATCCCTGCACCCACGTGGGACACCCGGATGGAGCTCCTGGCTCCTGGCTTCAGCCTTGCTCAGAAATGGCCGTTGCAGCCATTTGGGGAGTGAACCAGCAGATGGAAGACCTTCTATCCCTGTCTCTCTAACTCTGCCTTTCAAATAAAGAGAATAAATCTTTTTTAAACTTAAAAGAGATGGTCCCATCAGGCGGGGAGGCTGGGCTGGTGCTGAGGAGGAGGGGCGGGGGCACTGCTCAGGCCCCGCCCACGGGCTACTGCAGCAGCCTACCCTGCGGGGCCCAGTCACTGTCACCCACCAGGACGCACACAGGTGGAATGTTCTAGAGGTTCCACACAGAAGGCAGGCACCACTCCACCCCACTTCACAGATAGGAAAACTGAGGCCCGAGAGGTTAAGGGCCTGGCTGCTTCCGTAGGGGACAGAACCCAGGACCCTGCAGCTTGGCCACAAACCTGAGGCCCCGTCCTTTGGCTGTGGCCCCCTCACTGCTGACCCTCCCACCCTGGCGCTCTGTCTCTCCGGGAGCCATCACGCCCGACCCCAGGGACCAGGAGGGACCCGGAGCCAGGCTCAGTGCAAGATGCTGGCTCCTGGTGGCAGCCCTCCTGTCCCGGCCCTTGAACCTGAGGCACAGTGGTGCCCAGAGGCCCTGGCAAATGCAAGAAGGGTGCCACGGAGAGGGGGCAGGTGCCACTCACCTCCTCGTCCTTGTACCAGGACAGCGACTCCGCCGTGAGCACGAACCAGTACTCCTTGGAGCCGCCCTTCATCAGGCTGATGTTGTTGATGGTCAGCCAGCCTCTGCGGATGACCTGGGGGGAGGCCGTGGGTCAGCAGGGCCGGCGCCGCGCCGCGCCCGCCCCCCAGCACGGCGTGCAGCGCCCTCGCTCCACAGCAGGCGCCAAGCCAGGGACCACCAGTGGCAGAGACACCTCGAGCCCGAAGCCAAGAAGCCCAACTCTGCCTACCCCGAGCCCTTGCCGCTGGAAACCGAGGCAGGGTGCCAGGGCGCGAGGGCCTGGACTGGTGGGGGACCAGGAATGTGAGATTATCATTGGGGGGGGTGTCAAACGTTGCCCGCTGGGCGTCGGGGCCAGGACTCGAACCTTGGCTTGTGTTGGGGGCCAGGGATGCCCTCAGCGCCAGACCCTCGGGCCCCTGCAAGGCGCTTCTCCCGGCCCACCCTGCTCAGGACCCGCCAGGGCTGGCACATAGGGCCCCACGCGGGCCCCACGCCCAGCATCAGCCTTCTGCTCTGGCAACACCCCAGGAGTCTGCGCTGGGGACCCCGCAGCCCTGGGACCCCTGCCCAGGGCCTCACCTGACGCTCACACACACCCCGCAGGCCAGAGGCTGCCCCCCTCCACCTGGACTGGGCTCCCCCGGGGGGCGGCGGGAAGCACACGGAGCCTGGGGCAGGGCCGCCTAGAGCCGAGGCAGCGACAGACAGGGCCAAGCAGTGGCGGGTGGGCTGCGCGTGGCCACAGACAGCTGGGGAGGGCCAGCGTGGGCCCCCAGGGCAGAGAGCGGTCGGGGCCGCTAGGGGTGGGTCTGGCTACAGTGCGCCTGAGGACTGAGGTGCCAGATGCCACCTGGTGACCCCAAGGCCAAGGGCATGGACTTCTCTGTCCCGGCTCTCGGGACTCCTGCAGCCAGCTGGGAGGCCGGCTCTTCCCAGTGCGTGCATGAAGGCGCTCTGTGGCCATCTCCCTGCCCAGGGACAGGAGGAGGAAGCCCCTGACTGTGGCCATACCACCAGCCAGTATCTGCAGGGCTACGAGGGCCACATTTGCTCTGCCAGTCAGTCAGGAGCCAAGGCAGGGAGCGTGAAGCGGGGAGGCGTGGCCTGCCCCGAGTCTGCCCAGACCTGGGCACATAGCAAATGCTCACTGGACCCTGGTGTAGGCACTGAGTGACAACAAGGGAAGGGCGACCCAGGGGACAGGCTGTCGGGGCTGTCCCCGAGGCAAGTCCTCTGCCGTCCCAGGCCCCGCTGGTTCCCAAGGGCACAGGCACACCCCAGCACCCCTCAGAGGCCAGCCCACGTACCGCCACCTGGGATGGGGGCCACCCAGGGACCCACATACCCGAGCCACGAGAGCACGTGCCCCCAGGCGCCCTGCCCAGGCCACCCAGAAAGCTATCTGTGCAGGACCCCCCACCGAAGGCTGAGACAAGAGCCCAGGCCGGGAAGCTGCAAGCCGAGAGCGGCCGCCACAGGTGCCAGGCAGACACAAGGGGGGTGGATCCTCCCCCAACTGCCCGACAGTGCCCAGGGGTCCACTCCCAAGGGACCGACATCGCAGGACTTAGGGGTGGCGAAGGCAACAGAGGAGGCAGGCAGCAGCGCTCCCCCACGTGGTCCAGGGCGCACAGTGACAGGCGGGCAGGGGCGGCAGGCCAGAAGCGGCACAGCTGGGGTGGAAGGCGGGCTGGGCTGGCCTCGTCCCCACGCAAGGGTCCCGGCCAGAGCCGGGCACACTGGGGTGGAAACTACGGCTGGAGACAGAGGCCAAGGCCACGCTCACAGCAGAGCTGGGCTCCGTGTTCTGGGCCGAGGAGAAAGCACTGAACGCCTTGCGGGTGGAGACGCAGGTGCGTGGCCTGGTCTGTCTGGGGCAGGAAGCCGTTCAAGTTCAAAACAGGCCGGGTTTGGACGGGAGTGGAGAGGGCAGGAACGGCGGACCCGAGGCCTATTTGTTCCTCCCGCACCGCCCCTGACCGGGCCAGGCTTGCTCCCGGGCCCTAACTGCCTCTTTCAGGCCGCAGGCACAGCTCAGGCTACTGAAGTTCCCATGCTGACCAGAAGGTGGCGCTGTGGCCCACCCGGGCCTAGGTGGCCGGCAGCCGGGAACCAGCCACAGCTGGGGCAGAGGCCGGCTGTCTGGAGGTGAGCACCTTGAAATGGGCTGCACCAGGCCTCACACCCACCCGTGCCCACACTGAGCCCAGCCGGCTCCACACGAGGGGAGAAGGCGTTTCCTACGGCAGGGATGGCAAATACGGGTCTCCTTGGGGGTCCACGCCAATTGACTGGTTGGGGGCTGCCTGTGGCACTGCCAAGAGAACTCTGGGTGTGGCAGACAAGTGTACTGGGATCGACTGGTGATGTCTGTCATGGACAATGGATAGGGAAGCGGGGGCGAATAGAACAGGCTCATCAACGGTCCTGACTGCCATGGAGGCAGCTGGACAGAGCAGCATTCAGGAAAGAGCCCCCAGTCTGTGGGTCATGTCTGCTGTGGGAACAGGCAGGGACACTACTGGGGGAATACTGTGACTGTTTAGTCACGTGGGCCACAGGACTGGGGCTGTGGCTTATCAGTGAAGAATGCCAGCACTAACGAGCAGTACCTGCCACGGGCATGTGATGGGAAAGGCAGCTGGATCGATTAGCCATGTCTGACATGGGCATGTGATGGGAAAGGGTGCTAGATCGATTAGCCATGTCTGCCACGGGCATGTGATGGGAAAGGGTGCTAGATTGATTAGCCATGTCTGCCACGGGCATGTGATGGGAAAGAGTGCTGGATCAATTAGCCATGTCTGCCATGGGCAGAAGAGCCAAAGATTTCTGCATGTGGAAAAAGCATGCTGTCACCAGGGAGTGACATCAGCAAGGGCAAAAGCTTCCCACAGCCAGAGGCCTGGTATTTGCCATCCCTGACCCATAGGACACTACATGGGCCTGCCAGGAGGCCGCTAGGGGGCAGGCCTGGGGCTGGGGTGGTCAGTTAGTGTCTGCGTGCGGGCAACGGACAGGGAGTGAGCCACGGTGCAGGGCTCCCGGGTTAGTGTGGATTTTAGTGCTCTGGTGTCGTTATTCTGGGGGGAAGGGGTGTTAGGGTCTCCGTCGCTACGAGGCTCTATGACATTGGCTACCACGCTAAGAGGTACTTACCAAGATCTCCCCCTTTGAAAATGCAAGGTTAGGGTTGTGGGTCAATCAGGGAGGAGCGGGCGGAGGAAAGGAGACGGAGGGGACATGAGGGATGGAGGAAAAAGCAAGAGAAGCACAAAAATGGGGAAGAGGAGAGCAGGAGGGGGAGCAGAAGGAAAAAAAATTACATGCTATTAATTAAACTCATGGTGTTAATATTTAATTCATTATCATTTCCCGAAACAAACAAAAGGAACATACATATTACCTAGGGCAAGCGCAAAAAAACAAACCAAAAAAACCAAACCAAAAACCAAAAAAACCAAAACTGAAACTACAAAAGGGGTCATGCAGGGGTTATGTCCTTCCCCCAGCTCGGTCAACAGCACAGCCCCGCCCCGCCCCACCCCGAGCAGGACAGGGGGGGATATTGGCAGCAATTTGGCAAACAGGATGTGTCCTGGTAAAAACCGGTCGATCCACACCAAGACACCAGATTCTGGCGTTCATAGAGCTGTTCACAGGTCCAGGCCTCCAGCTGGGGCAGGACAAACCCTGTTCCTGGGCCTCCAGGCTCTGGGGGCTGGGGGGGTTGGGGGCACCTCCCCCCCAACAATGTGGCTTCCACGGGCGCCACCTACAGGCCGCCCAGTCTGCGGGGCTGCTAGGACCTCAGGGGATTCGAACCCTGGCCTCAGACGTCAGGCAGGGCCTTCTGGGTGGGGGATACGTGTCCCCAGACCCTGCCAACACGCCAGCGTTCTCCGACCACTTGGGGCTGGGAGTGGGTGGCCGGCTGCTGGGGTGCCCACCTCTGGCAGAGCAGGCCCAGGGCTCAGTCGCCCCTCAGCCCCCTCCCGCATGCCCTCCCCCCCGGCAGCGGCAGGTGTGGGGGGTGGGCTACCTGGTTGGGGATGGCTCGCTTCTTGTTCAGCTGTGTGCTCCTCTGCTGGGCACTGAAACCAAAGCAGAGAGAGAGGGCTCATGTGGGGGAGACGCGGAGACGGCGGGGCGGCGAGAGGCCCTGGCCAGGCCCGGCCGGGGTGGGGGGGCAATGCCCCCTGCATGCAAAGAGCTGCCCGAGGCACAGCGGTCCCAGGCCCTGGTCCCAGCAGCCCGGGGTGCTTCCGGAAGCCAGTCAGGGGCCCGTGATGATGCCACAGCCCCGGAGCTGTCTGCTCGCGTGTGCATCCCACAGCCTGGCCGGCGCGCACATGGACAAGGGCCACGGGGCGTCCAGCGGGCCCCTGCCAGCTCCCTGTGGGTTTCCCGTAGGTTTGTTTTGTTTTTCAGCCCTGACAATCACAAGCAATGCCTCCTCCTGCGGCTTATCCGGCCAACTTCCTTGTCTCGTCTATGGCTCTGGCTGGGACTTTGGATGTCGCCTCTCAGTCTTCCTTCCCTGTCTCCCACCCCTGGCTGCCTTGACCTCCAGGGGACGGGGAGGGTCTCGCCCTCCCATGGCCCTGCGCCCGCCCGCCGTCCCTGCCCCCGGCTCCCTGGGAGTCTGTCCCCAGCCTGCGGCCGACTCGCTCACGGTCCTTCTCCCGGGGCCTCTGACCAGTGCTCTGTCCCCCCCACAGCCAGGCGGCCCCAGTCACACAGCAGGGAAAGGCACACAGCAGGCAATACCCACCCGGTGACCAGCTGCTCAGTATAGTAACAGCTGGGGGAAGTGGGGAGGCCCAGGAATCCAGAGCAAAGAGTGGAGTGGTGAGAGGAAAAACAGGAGAGATGGTGAGAAGGAACTGTGGACGACGTGTGAGAGGAGAGAAGTCAGGGAGCACACGCCGCCGCAGGGCAGCGCTGAGCCCGCGCGGCCGCCAGGGGGCGCCCAGGGGCTGAGGACCACGGGTGGGGCGGGGCCCCGCACAGCTCACTTCTCGGCCACGCGCTCCACCCAGCCGGCCTCCTCCAGGCAGGGCCCTGGGCTGCATCCTGCCGCCTGGCGCGCAAGCCTGACCCTGGCCCTGGGCCTCCCCTCGAGGGGGACCTGGGGCGTGTTTGCTCCCTGACCCATCGCGCTCCCTGGCTCGGGAAGGCAGCCCTGCGGCGTCCGTCGGGCACTGGCTCCACCTCGGGCCAGGATCCCTTCACCGGCTGCCGGAGCGATCCGAGGGCGGGGGCGGGCACCTATACGACCACGCCCTGCCGGCTCCGGGCCCACGACGAGGGGCCAGGGCAGGACCCGCTTCTAAAGCTGGAGTGGACGGCTAGAGGCCGGAGAGACCCCTCCAGAGATTTGATGGGGAAAGGGTCAAGTTTGGGGGACGCTGGACATGGGCCCAGGAAAGACCCTGAGGCCGCAGGGACCACGAGACAGGGGCCGCTCTCAGCTCTCGAAGGCCTCCAGGTCGTGTTGAATGGCCCTGGGACTCCTGACCTCTCCCGCCTCGCCGGGGCCTGGCTCTAAGGACAGGAACAGCTCGCCCCACCAGCCACCGTCCCCAGAAGCACATACTTGGCAAATCCAATGAAGTCCTCGTGGTTCGTGTTGATGTAGGACTGCTCGATGTCGATGAGGAGGAGAATCTAGGGGGACAGGGGTCACTGAGTATGGAGGCGGTCAGAGCGCTTCCCACGCCCACCAGCAGGGGGAGCCCGGAAACCACGCGGCTCCCGGGGCAGGACCCCAGAGCACAGCCCCCAGCCTCAACCACACACACACGCCAGGGTCGACCTGCAGGGCAGAGGGGGTCATGGCTACTTCCAGAGGTCAAGGCCTCACAAGCGAGTACACCAGGCAGAGGCTCCGCCTCCTGGGCTGGGTGGAATGGAGGAATGCATTGGGTGACAGCATAGGAAGTGTTGCATTAGAACTGCAATGCAACCGAGACCTGGTAACTGTTTCAGCAAACAGACACGTTTACCCTGACAATGTACACACAGATCAAAAGGTGTATACACCCTGTGGTGGTGCTGTCCCATAGTGGGCTAAGCCTCTCCCTGCGGTGCCAGCATAGGCACCAGTTCATGTCCCCGCTGCTCCTCTTCCCATCCAGCTCTCTGCTGTGGCCTGGGAAAGCAGCGGAGGATGGCTCACGTCCTTGGGCCCCTGCACCTGCGTGGGAGACCCGTAAGAAGCTCCTGGCTCCTGGCTTTGGATCGGTGCAGCTCCGGCCGTTGTGGCCATCTGGGGAGTGAACCAGTGGATAGAAGACCTCTCTCTCACTGCCTTGGCCTCTCTATAACTCTGCCTTTCAAATAAAATGGTAAATCTATTTTTAAGAAATGTACACACACTGCACACACGTATTGAAACATCAACTATACAGGCACAGTTTTATACTTCAACGAAAAAGAGAAATTGAAGAATCCATGGTCCATGACAGCTTCCATTTTTATTTATTGATTTTTAATTTCAAAGGCAGAGAGACAGAGATTGTCCATCTGTTGGTTTACTCCCCAAATGCCTGCCACAGCCAGGGCAGGGCCAGGCCCCCAGGACCCAGTTCGGGTCTCCCATGTGGGTGACGGGACCGCTCCCTTGAGCCTCACTGCTGGCTCCAGTCCGTTGTAGCAGGAAGCTGGAGTCAGGGCAGGTCTGGTTATCGGACCCGGATACCCAGACAGGGCACGTGAGTGTCTCATCCACTAGGCCCAACGCCAGCCCTCCCGTAAACTCGGAACCATCCCACACGGCGTGTGTGTCAAGCCATGATTTCTTGTATACCATTTTATTTTTCAAAGATTTCTTCTTTTTTATTTATTTGAAAGTCAGTTACAGAGAGAAGGAAGGAGAGAAAGAAGGAGATCTTTCATCTGCTGGTTCACTCCCCAGATGGCCCTAACGGCTGCAGCTGGGCCAGGCCAGAGCCAGGCGCCAGGAGCCCCCATCCGGGTCTCCCATGTGGGTGCAGGGACCCAGCACTTGCACCATCCTCTGCTGCTTTCCCAGGCGCATGAGCAGAGAGCTGGTTTGTAAGTGGAGCAGCTGGGATTCGAACCGACACCCGCAGCGTCGCAGCTGGAGGCTTTACTGGCTCCATGACAATGCCGGCCCCTATCTTATTTTTCTAAGATTTGTCTTATTTGAAAGGCACGGTGACAGGGAGAGAGAGGGAGAGGTCTTCCATATGCTAAATGGCTGCAGGAGCACGGAGCTCCATCCGGGTCTCTCACGTAGGCGCAGCGGCCCAAGGACCTGGGCCACCTTCCGGTGCCTTCCCCGGTGCGTTAGCAGGGAGCTGGATCAGAAGTGGAGCAGCCGGGACTTGAACCAGTGTTCCAATACAGGATGCCGGTGGGGAAGAGGCGGCTTACCCAGCGCTCTGCGCCACAGCGCCTGCCCCAAGGGCACTGACTTGAAAGCACCCACCACAGGGGCTTGAGAACGGCCGTGGGTAACAAGGTAGCCGCTGATTCCGAGCAAGGGGCACACAGAGCTCCGGGCTATTTTTGCTACTTCCTCTCTGATGCGGAAACTATTTCCAAATCAAAGGACAAGAAAAACTGCGAAGCTAGCTGGGCCGAGCGAGAAGTCAAACAGAACACCCTTGCACGTGTGCTCACAGGGGCACACACACACACACACACGTGCACACACACATGTACACGGACACACACGCACGCGCACATGGGTACACATCTACATGCACACAGATACACACAGCGTGCATGCCCACACTTACACAGCTACACACAGATGCACACATATGAGCACAGGGGTACACACCTACATGCACACATATACACACACACATGTGTACAGGGGTTAACACACGTGCACACAGGCCTTAAGGCCCAGGCCCCCACATGGCCCAGGCTCCTCCTTGCCCTTTGCTGCCCAGGGAGATGCTGAACTGTGGGAACCCCGGTCCAGGCGGCTGGGGAGAGGCTCCCTCCCTGGCTGTACGCCAACCCCGCCCTCCAGCCGAGCCTGCGAGTCCTCAGGCAGAAAGTGGGGCCACGCCTAGGGCCCCGCGGGGTCCTTGGGAGATGCGGGCGGCTCCGTCCATCTGTGAGGGCCGGCCATGTCACTGACTTCAAGGACTAATGAGTGGCCCCTCCCCATGGCTGTGGTCTGCGCAGGGACCTTTAAGAGGCGGGGCCTGGGGGAGGGCCTGCGGATGCCGGGGGTTCTGCCACAGGAGTGTGGATGGTAAGAGAGCAAGCCTGGGGCCTCTGATGTGGCACAGCGGGGGAGGCCCCTGCCTGCAACACTGGCATCCCACAGAGGTGCCAGTTCAAGTCCTGGCTGCTCCACTTCCGATCAAGATCCCTGTTAACACTGCTAACGCCCCTGGGACAGCATGGGAGGACGGCCCAGGTGCTTGGCCCCTTGATGCAGGGGAGAGACCGGGATGAAGCCCCTGGCTCCTGGCTTCAGCCTGGGCAATCTGTGGCTGTTGTGGCCTTTTGGGGAATGAACCAGCGGATGGAAGAAAAATTAATAATTAATAAGGTAAATTCCTGGGCCCCGGCCTCTGCCTGGCCACAGCCTTTCCCTCCCGTTCATTCATCCTTGAGAGCGTCACCTGAGGCGGGACGCAGGGGGCCACCTGACCTTGCGGTTTCAGACTCTAAATCCATGAGCTAGCCGGCGCCGCGGCTCACTAGGCTAATCCTCCGCCTAGCGGCGCCGGCACACCAGGTTCTAGTCCCGGTCGGGGCGCCGGATTCTGTCCCGGTTCCCCTCTTCCAGGCCAGCCCTCTGCTGTGGCCAGGGAGTGCAGTGGAGGATGGCCCAGGTGCTTGGGCCCTGCACCCCATGGGAGACCAGGAGAAGCACCTGGCTCCTGGCTCCTGCCATCGGATCAGCGCGGTGCGCCGGCCGCAGCGCACCGGCCGCGGCGGCCATTGGAGGGTGAACCAACGGCAAAGGAAGACCTTTCTCTCTGTCTCTCTCTCTCACTGTCCACTCTGCCTGTCTAAATAAATAAATAAATCCATGAGCTAAGTGAGCCTCATTTCTTTATAACATATATCGTTTGAGCCATAGAAACGCACTGTGGTGCCAGCGCTGTGACGTAGTAGGTGGAGCCGTCGCCTGCAGTGTGGGCATCCCATGTGGGCGCCAGTTCGAGTCCCGGCTGCTCCACTTCCCATCCAGCTCTCTGCTGTGGCCTGGGAAAGCAGTAGTAGATGGCCCAAGTCCTTGGGGCCCTGCACCCACGTGAGAGACCTGGAGGAAGTTCCTGGCTCCTGATTGGCGCAGCTCTGGCTGATGAGGCCATTTGGGGACTGAACCAGCAGACGGAAGACCTCTCTCTCTCTCTCTGTGTAACTCTTTCAAATAAATAATAAAATAAATCATATTTTTCAAAAATGAAAAAGAAAACGCACTGACAGGCCCACTGCTGGCGAGGGCACAGGAACTGTTTCCTCCAAATGCAGGAGGCACAGCGCAAGCACCCACACAGGCCCGCGCCGGCTCTGCTTTGAGCAAACCGTGGCAAAGAGGCCAAAGAAGGCAACCAGAGTCCCGGCGGCTCCGTTTCCCATCCAGCTCCCTGCTAAGGCAGTGGAGGATGGCCCAAGGGCTTGAGTCCCTGTCACCCACGTGCGGGGCCCAGATGAAACTCCTGGCTTCGAATGGGCCCAGCCCTGGCTGCTGTAGGCATTTGGGAAATGAACCATTGAACAGACTCTCTCTCTCTCTCCAACTCTGCCTTCCAAAAAAATTTTTTTAAACAGTTCACAGAGAAAGGAATTAAAAACGTAAGTTCAAGGGGCCAGCACCTGGGTCGGTTCCCAGCTCCTAGCCCCAGCTCTTTCCCATGGACACCCGGGAGGCCCTGATGACGGCTCCAAGAGCTGGGACCCTGACATCCGTGTGGGAGACCTGGACGGAGCTCCTGGCTCCCAGCTTGGATCCCAGGCCAGCAAGGCCTGGTCAGTGACACCCCTTGGCACTTGGGGAGTAACCCGTAATGGTGGGGGAGTAACCTGTAACGGTGGGGTCATTTTGCTGCAGGACATTCTGAAAGCCATGCATAATTCTTTCACAGTGTCCATTTTCCCATGAGCGCTTCCTCCTGTGCCCCACTTGCTGCCTTAGTGAGTGTGCATGCGTGGATCTCTTTGCAATGAAGCGTGAAAACCTAGAGGCACCACAAATGTCACACACCAGGAGACGCAACTCTGCGGTTAAAAGCAACCAACCGGGGCCAGCGCTGTGGCGTGATGGGTAAAGCCGCTGCTAAGACACCAGCACACCACATGGGTGGTGTTGGTTTGATTACTGGTTGCTTCATTTAAAAAAAAAAAAAAAGATTTATTTATTCGAAAGTTAGGGAGAGAGAGGGAGAGGGAGAGAGAGATCTTCCATCCACTGATTCACTCCCCAGATGGCCACAACTGCTGAAGTTGGGCCACACCGAAGCTGGGAGCCAGAAGCTTCCTCTGGGTGGCAGGGTTTTGGGCCATCTTCTCTGCTGTTTTCCCAGGCCATTAGCAGAGAGCTAGATCAGAAGTGGAGCCGCCGGGACTTGGAACTGGCGTCCACATGAGACGTAGGCACTGCAGGCGCGGCTCTGTCCACTATGCCACAACACCACAATGCCAGCCACGTTGGCTGCTTCACTTCTGATCCAGCTCCCTGCAAAAGATCTGGGAAAAGCAGCAGAAGATGCCCCAAGTCCCCCAGCCACGGGGGAGACCCAGATGAAGCTCCTGGCTACCGGCTTCTTTTTTTTTTTTTTGACAGGCAGAGTGGACAGTGAGAGAGAGAGACACAGAGAAAGGTCTTCCTTTGCCGTTGGTTCACCCTCCAATGGCTGCCGCAGCCGGCGCGCTGTGGCAGGCACACTGCGCTGATCCAATGGCAGGAGCCAGGTGCTTCTCCTGGTCTCCCATGGGGTGCAGGGCCCAAGCACTTGGGCCATCCTCCACTGCACTCCCGGGCCACAGCAGAGAGCTGGCCTGGAAGGGGGGCAACCGGGACAGAATCCGGCGCCCCGACCGGGACTAGAACCCGGTGTGCCGGCGCCGCAAAGCGGAGGATTAGCCTAGTGAGCCGCGGCGCCGGCGGGCTACCGGCTTTGGCTTGGCTCAGCCCTGGCCACAGCAGCCATTTCGGGAGTGAACCTGTACATGGAGGATCCCTACATCTCTCCCCCTCTCTAACTCTGACTTTCAAAACACAAGCAGTAGGCCCGCCCCAGGGATGAGCCCAGCTTTAAGCCTAAATGGGCAGGGAAGGGGCCTTGGAGACTGGGGTGGGGGCGGCAGCCAGGGGCCCGGGCGACGCCTGTGGTCTGACACAGCTCAGCAGCCAGCGAGGCGGGGCCGGTTGCCTTGTTGCACACAAGAGCTGCGCACTGGAGTGGGCCTGGGAAAGGAGACGGGGCCGTACCTGGTCCTTGGTTCTGCCCTCGCGCTCACGGATGTAGGTGGTGACGATGCGCTCCGTCTCCTCTCGCAGCCGGGGGTAGGAGCTGAGCTGGGGAGACAAGCGGAGTGGCCGCGTTGGCGGGGTTCCGGTGGCCCAGGCAGCAACGTGAATCACGCAAGCAGAAGATGCGGGGAAGGGGGGTGCAAGGAGCGATGTGGCGGGAGCAGGATGGTGGGGTGGAAGGTGGGAAGTGGCAGAGAAAAGTGGGTGCACGTCTGCCCCCGGAGGCTGCAGGCACCCCCGCCCACCCAGCCCTCGGGGAGGATGGGTTCGCCGAGGGCCCTCGCCCAGCTCACGAGCAGTGCAGAGCGCCTGTTCTGGGATGGGGGGTGGGGGGCATCTGGGCCATCAACCTCCAGGGGACCCCCTGGTGGAGGAGCAGTTCCCAGACCCTCTTAAAGGGCCCGTCACGTCAGACCACGCAGGCGGCTCTGGGCGTGGCTGGGAGTCTCCTCTCTCCAAGGGTCCCCAGGGTGCACAGGGCACAGGAAACGCAACGTCTCGGCCAAGGCCAAGGGCAGCCGGTCCCCTGGGACGCGGTGCGATGAGCCCCTGTGCGCGTCATCTGATGCTACGGAGCTGAGATGTCGGGTGTGACAAGGGGTCCACGGAGGGGGTCCCACGGAGGCAGAACTTTCCAGACGCCCCGGGGGCTGAGTCGCCGGATGGAAGGGAGGGGGCGGGCTGCGCATGTGCAGACGGTAAGAAGGAAACCTGTTACCTTCTCGGCACACTTTTTAATGACCGTGGCCAGCTCTGAGACCACGAGGTCCACACACTTCAAACTCGGCTCTTTGAGCTTTACAATCTGTTTTTTCACAATGGCTTCAAAGGCCATGTCAGGGGTGAACAGCCCCGTCCTGGTCATGCGGAGGAGGGCGGGACGAGGCAGAGGGACAGCCAGGGACAGTGCAGGCCACACACGCAGGACGGGAGACAGAGGGGGGAGAGAGAGAGAGAGAGAGAGAGACGAGTCAGCCAGTTAGTGCGTGCACCCAGGAGCCTGGCCCTCATTTGCCCCGGAAGCTGCTTCGGATCCAGGAGGCCTGGGGTGGGCGGGGCCCGGGGCTTCCTTTGGTGACGTCCTAGGACGGCCCAGGTGCGCAGAGGCTGAGTCTCCCCGTGGGCTGGGGGAGGACCCTGGCTAACCCCTCCGCGGCGTCGCTTCCCCTTCCCCTTCCCAATCCAAGAAGCTTAAGAAGCAAATGTGGGTTTTTCCAGAACAGAGGCCCAAGCAGAAAGCCCTGCCAACCCGTGCTGGGGACAGCGTGCCTGCCAAGCACAGCGGCCGTGGGGGAGTGCCTCAGCTGCGGCCGACACCGGGCAGGAGCCGGCCCTCCGGGGAGCCCACCAAGAGTGGCACAAAGCACTCACGCCCTCGTGCGTGCGGGGCCGGCCTGGGGGCAGGGCAGCACCCGTGACCTCACCATGGTGCTGGCATTCAAGGCCCTTGCCAACGCCACACAGAAGGGGCTGGGGCCGGGGAGGCCCAGGGCGCTCGGCCTCCAGCAGCTGACGCGGCCCCCTCTCCGCCTCCAGAATTCAGCAAAGCAACAGCCCAACGAAAGCCGCAATCCCATCAGACACATGCTAGGCTTGGTATCAGGGTCCCAGGGAGCGCGGCCCACCCCTCTGGCCAGTTGGCGAGGCCTGGGGCCCACCAGGGCGGCCCGGGCGCCAACACTCCCGCCCGAGCCTCGGGGAGAGGCCATGTTCTCCGGCACGGAGGCGGCGCTCGGGGAGCCTGATACCAAACCCCCGTGGGCGCGCGGGTCCGATACCTTACTGGTACACTGCCTAACGGTATTGATTAGCTCCTGGATAACCAGGTCGACACATTTCAGACAGGGCTCTTTCAGCTTCACCACCTGCTTTTTCACAATGGCCTCGAACGCCAAGTCCGGGGTGAAAAGCCCAGTCCTGAAGGCCGCCCGCGCCCGGGGACAGCGGGAGTGCGTCGGAGAGAAACAAGGCACGGTCAGTGACGCCCCTCGGCCCTGGCCCCAGGCCGCGCGGCTCGCGGCAGGCCTGGCTTCAAGCTCGATTTGGTGATGGTGAGCGAGGGGCCCCTTGGTGGCGCAGGCGGGGACCTGGGCGGGGACCAACACTGCCTTCTTGGGACCCTGGCTCAGCTCCGGGCCCGCTTGCCTCAGGCCCCCAGCGGGGCAGGAGTCCAGGGCCGTCCACCCTCGGGTGCCCTCGTCACTGCCCGGGGAGAGACTTCCAGCTAGGGGATGGCACCCCAGGGCTCCCGGGAGGCCTCATGGGGCGGGGGTGGGGGGCACCCGTGCTGGTGGGCAGGCGGCGCCGTGGAGGGGAGAGACCGCGGCGGCTCGGGCCGGTGCACGGGGGCACTTGCCTGACTCCGTGGATGTTCTTGATGGCGTAGCTGATCTCCCGGCGTAGGTCCTTCTCGTCGAACTCCATCTGAGGAGACACGAGGCAGACACATGCACGGGTGCGCCGGGGCTCCGGCAGCTGCGCGTCTGGGGGTCGTCGTCCCCTAAGTGCGGCCGCAGTCGCCAGGGCGCAATAATCAGCTGGTCAGAAATTCAAAACCAGAAACCAAGAAAGTCGGACTGAAAACTTGGCTTCAGTATGGACGCTATAAAACCAGCGGCGCTGTGGCACGGCAGGGTGAGCCGCCGCCTGCAGTGCCGGCATCCCGTATGGGCGCCGGTTCCAGTCCCGGCTGCTCCACTTCCAATCCAGTTCTCTGCTGTGGCCTGGGAAAGCAGTAGAAGATGGCTCAAGTGCTTGGGCCCCTGCACCCACGTGGGAGACCCAGAAGAAGCTCCTGGCTCCTGCCTTCAGACCAGCGCAGCTCCAGCTGTCAGCCATCTGGGGAGTGAACCAGTGGATGGAAGACCTCTCTCTCTCTCTCTCTTTGCCTCTGCCTCTCTGTTACTCTGCCTTTCAAATAAATAAAATCTTGTAAAAAAAAAAAAAAAAAAAAAAAAAACAAGGGTAACCCACGGGTGGGAGACCAGCGCAGGGCGGGACGCCCAGCGAACAGCCCACTAGATGCACATGACCAGTTTGCAGAGCAGGGGACGTGCACAGCGGTGCGTTCTTGCCGGGTGACACCGGCCCCCCGCGGTCACCGTCTTCTTTCAGGCGCAGGGCGCACTCTATGCTGTCTACACATTGGAGCGACTGTTGACACACTGTGTCTCTCGGAGCAGTCCCTGCTGCACGTACACTCTGTCTTCCTGCAGCCCCGGAGAGCAGCGGCTGACGGCTCAAGTACCTGCTCGTCGCCATGCGCAGGGGTGACCAGGAGGGAGGCACCAGCTCCTCCCGGCTCTGACCTGGCTGAGGTCTGGCTGTGGCAGGTATTTGGGGAGATGGAAGATCTTTCTCTCTCTCTCTTTTTAAAAGATTTTATTTATTTATTTGAGAGAGTTACAGATAGAGAGAGGGAGAGACAAAGGGCTTCCATCTGTTGGTTCACTCCCCAAATGGTTGCAATGGCCACAGCTGTGCCAATCCTGAAGCCAGGAGCCTCTTCCAGGTCTCCCACGCAGGTGCAGGGGCCCAAGGACCTGGGCATCCTCCACTGCCTTCCCGGGCCACAGCAGAGAGCTGGATTGGAAGTGGAGCAGCCGGACTCGAACCCGTGCCCATATGGGATGCCGGCCCTGCAGGTGGAAGATCTCTTTCTGTGTCTTATTTGACTTCCAAATAAAATGAAAATAAATTTTAAAAAATTTAAAAAGGACTTTTTTTTTTTTGGGGGGGGGGGGACTGTTATGTGCTCAAGGCAAAATGTCCAGCAAATCACAGAAAAAGAAATAACAGAACAAACAGAAAGTTCCTGGCCGCAGCGCTGCACCTGCTGCCTCGGTGACCCTGTCCCCTCCATCGACACCGTGCTGGGGGCGTTCCCACGGGAGCTCTCCTGCGTGTTCTCAGCACGAGACCTCCCGAGGGGACCGATCACTGCAGGCATTAAGACACCTGCGACCCACATCGCGGCACCTGGGTTTGAGTCCCGCCTCTGGCTCCAGACTGCAGCTCCCTGCTACCGCGCACCAGGGAGGCCCTGCTGGTGGCTCAGGTACTCGGGTCCCTGCCCCTCTGCGGGAGACCTGGATGGAGCTCCTGGCACCCAGCTCTGTGCCCACAGCCAATGCAGGCATTACGGGGGGAGGCAACACCAGCCAGAGTTCTCTAACTCTCTCTGCCTTCCCAACTGAAAAAATCTTTTAAAAAATGACCTGGTACTGCATGCAACCTTGAACTCATCATTAGGGAACTTCCAGTGCCCGATACAAGGTCATTAATGCATACACAGAGCTTTTCAGTACGGTGCAGGGCATAAGGACACGGAAAAACAAAGTCTGTGGGGCAGCGGGTTAAGCCACTGCCCGGGACCCTGTATCCCATATGAGGGCTGGTTTGAGTCCCGGCTGCTCCACCTGCAGTCCAGCCCCCTGCGACTGCGCCTGGGAAAACAGCAGGCGACGGCCCAGCTTCTTGAACCCCTGCCACCCACGTGGGAGGCCTGGGTGCAGTTCCAGGCTCCTGGCTTCCGCCTGGCCCAGCCCCAGACATGGTGGCCATTTGGGGAGGGAACCAGCAGATGGACGAACTCTCTGTCTCTCCCTTTCTCTCTGTTCTTCTTTCAAATAAATAACTCTTTAGAAAAAAGAAAAAGCAGTCCGTTCAAGGTCAGTACCGCTGCGACTGAGCCTTGTGTTTTGCAAGGATTTTCGCTCCCGAGGCGGGTTCGCTCTGCGGATGAACAGCCGCGGGCACACAGCCCTCACTGTTTGCAGAAAACCGCGTCCTGGTCTTGGACAGAGAAATAAAACACGGCACTTCCCTCCGGTTCTGCCCCAACCCCGCCGGCGGCCTGCGGCAGGGGAAAGCCCTCGGGGACAGCCGCTCAGGCCGGGCGGCGCCCACAGCAGGCTCCGGCCAGGGGCCGCGCGGGCCGCTACCTTGACCAGCTCGAAGGGAAAGCGTTCGTGGAAGATGCGGTTGATGCGGGCGCCCCCCGACAGCTCCAGCGTGTCCACCTGGTCTCCCGAGCCCTCGATCCTCTTCTCGAAGTCCACCCCGAACTGCTGCACCATCCTGGGAGGCAAGCAGGCGCGACGTCAGGCGCGGTGCCCGCGCGCTCCCGGAATCGTGTTCCCACTCCAGGCCCCGGCGGGCTTCCTGTCGGCCGAGGGTCCCCAAGCTCGCACCAGGCGCCAGCCTAGCACCCACTGCACAGGGCCCTGCCCTGCCGCTGGGCACCAAGGCCACACAAGGGCCTCAGCCCTGTGGCCGACACAGGCGGCGCCGCTGCTGTCCTCACTCTAGGGTTGCAGAAAGCCAGGCTTGGTCAGCTGCTCTCTTGGTCGCCCCCAGGCTGGGACCCTAGCCGCACACACTCTTTGTCGCCCAGAGACGAGACCTCCCCTGGACGTGGGCAGAGGGCCAGCATGGGCCCGGCAGGGAGCTCTCTGGGGACAGCAGAGGCCGCCTGAGCACAACTCGCCCCCAGAGCCCACCCCCACCCCCTGCTGTGCCAGGGACGGGGACGGCGTCAGGTCCATGACGACCACAGGGCTGTGTCTCTCCGCCTCACCCCTGCTGCTGCAGCCACTGGGCCCCCTCAACATGCCAAGGACAGCCCTGCCCCAGGGCCTTTGCACTGGCCAGGCTTCATCCCTTGGCCTTCCTGGAGTCCTGACCTTCTCAGGGACGCATTCTCTGACCACGCCTTCCCCACTCCCACAGTTCAGCACTGAACACACGGGTTCCTATTCACCCATGGCCTGGCCTGTTCCCTCCATGCCCCTACTCTCCGAGCCCCCAGGGGCCGGGCTGGGCCTGGGCACCCACTCTCGGGGAGACGCTGGTGTCAGCAGAACGCTGAGCACGAGTCTGAGTGGACAGCGGCCCTCGCGGGCGGGCCGCGGGGGGCGGGCCGGGGCGGGGCACGTACTGCAGCAGGGCCTTGGTCTTGCGCGTGGGGTCGTCGGGCCGGAAGTTCTTGTACTCCTCCACCTCCTTCTCCAGCGACAGCAGCTGGCTCTGCAGCTTGCTGCGAAGAGCCGGCAGCGACTCCCGGATGTGGTTGGTCAGTTGCTGCCGGAGAGAGGTCAGAGGTCAGAGAGGGCGGCCTGGGCAGGAGGCTGCAATGGGGCAGGCTCCCCTGAGGGCGACAGAGGCCACTTGGCGCTGCCCCCAGCCCACACGGCCCACGCAGAGCACTGAGCAGACGGGTTAGAGAGGCCACGGCGTGGCGGGTGCAGAGAACCCGGGCAGCAAGGTGGGGACGCTGGCCTGCGCGACCCCCCACGCGCACCTTTCCCTGAAAGGCCAGGAACCCTGTGGGCCCGCGAACTGAAGCAGGCGACTGCCATCCGGTGCAGGGACCCAGGCCCAGGGCACAAGACACGCGGTGGGGATGGTGCCCTGCCCCCCACAAAAGGACAGGGAGAGGCAGGGCTGCTTTCCGGAGAAGAGTCCAGAGACACAGAGGTGGGAGACGCTCCCCCCACCCCGTACCCCCCAGGCTCCACATTCTGCTTCTGAGTGTGGTGCGCGTGTTAAGGGTTGAACCAGGAGGGGGCGCGACGCTCAGGGCCAGGCTCAGGGCCATGCCTGAGGCCCTGCCGCTGTCGGGGAAGCCACAGGCGAGCAGTGACGTACGTACCTGTGGCTGGCGCGGCCTGTTTCACACAGCACACGCGCCACTGGCCCTAACAACCAGCTCTCGGGGGTTCCTCCCCCGCCCCAGGGGACACAGGACCACTGCTGTTTGATGGGTGAGGGTAGGGAGGCTGGGCTGGCCTTGGGCCCTCAAGGCCGAGTTACTGAGCGTTTCCACTTAGGCTGTGCTACCAGCCCCCAGCCTTGTTCACACCTAGGGATTTTAACCCAGGTGGCCAGTCGCCCAACTGTCCAGTGCACCAACTCACTGAACGCCTGGTTCATCACCAGGCCGCCCCAAAGGACCCCCGCCCTGAACTGAGCGCCATTCTCCGTCCAGGACAGTGCGAGTGGGGGCACAGCCACTGTGCAGCGCGCGCACAGGCCGCACGCGGTACCTGATTCAGCGTCTTCTGCAGGTGCGGGGTGCCCATGCGGTCGGCCATGTGCCGGTAGGCCGGGTGGGACAGGAAGAACTTGCGCTCGGCCGCCAGCGCGGCTCGGATGTCCTTCTTGCCCTCGATGTCCTTCTGGCTGCGGTTCACGACGCCGATGTAGCCTGCGGGGAGGCAGCGCCGGGCGGGCCACGTCAGGCAGGCCGAGGCGCCGGCCCCCCGCCGAGCACTCGGTAGGGGCTGGGCCGGGTTTGGCTGTGGCAACGGCTCCTGCCTCAGTCACGCACAGACTGGGGCCTGCAGGTGGCCCACCCTGGGGCTGGCACTGTGGCGGAGCAGGGGAAGCCAGTGCTCTGGACACCGGCATCCCATCATTGGAGTGCCACTTTGAGGCCCAGCTGCTCTGCTTCCGGTTCAGCTCCTTACTCGTGTGCCTGGGAAGGCGACAGGGGGGCAGACCAAGTCCTTGCGCCCCTGCTAACCACACGGGAGCCCCAGAGGGAGCGCCTGGCTCCAGGCATTGGCCTGGCCCAGCTCTGGCTGTTGCGGCCATTGGGGAGTGAACCAGTGGATGGAAGCGCTCTCTCTCTCTGTCACTCTTTCAATAAAGGAATAAATTCTAAAGCGGGGGGGGGGCCTGCACCTCGTCTCAAGGGCAGCAGCTTGTTCTCCAGGACGTCCCTGGCGTCGGTGCCCTCGTCCATCAGGTCCAGCTTGGTGATGACGCCGATGGTCCGCAGACCTGAAACAGCCCAGAGGTCAGAGGGCACAGTGCGGGGGGGGGGGGGGGTCCAGGCCACCTGGGGGCCATTCAGCCCCACCAGCGCCAGGACATGTGGTCTCAGGCCATGTGCCACCTGCCTGGGTCTCAGTCTCCACCCGGCTGAACCCGGCTCGCCCGCCACCGACCTTGCTTCTGTCACCAAGGACAGACGGGCAGCTGCAGGGCTTGGGGACCCAACAGAGCTCCAACTCCGGCTCAGGGCTTCCCTGCCGACCTGGGAGCTAAAATCCCACTCGGGAAGCCAGCCTGGCGAATTCCTCCCTCTCCACGCCACCCAGGGCCAAGGGTGTCCTCATAGCAAAAGGTCATCTTTCTAGGTCAAAAGCCCTCGCCAGGGGCCGGCGCTGTGGTATAGCAGGTAAAGCCGCCACCTACAGTGCCGGCATCCCATATGGGCACCGGTTCGAGTCCCGGCTGCTCCACTTCCCATCCAGCTCTCTGCTGTGGCCTGGGAAAGCAGTGGAAGATGGCCCAAGTGCTTGGGCCCCTGCACCTGCATGGGAGACCTGGATGGAGCTCCTGGCTTCGGATCAGCGCAGCTCTGGCCGTTGCGGCCATCTGGGGAATGACCCAGTGATGGAAGACCTCTCTCTCTCTCTCTCTCTCTGCCTCTCTGTAACTCTGCCTTTCGAATAAATAAATGTCTTTAAAAAAAAAAAAAAAAAAAAAAAGCCCTCGCCAGGGCCTGTGTGTGCACCGCATGTGTCATGTGCATGTGGCCGTGAGCCCATGTGGGAGGACCACAGGTGCCAGCAGGCCCGCCGGAGCATCCCCTGGGGGAGAGCAAGGGGCCGCCTCTGCACACACGCACAAGGCCCAGGGCTGGCGTGAGGAGAGGCAGAGCGGCTCGCGAAGCCCCAAGTCCAGGACGAGGGAATGCACATGGCAAGGGTGCCCGTGCGGCGGAGAAAGAGGAGACACGGGCCAGAGTTGGGGAAGGACCAGGCCACTGTGTGTGTTTCCGAAGGAAGCCCTGGCGGGGGAGCCTGACCCAGCGCGGCCGTCAGCAACCCAGTGGGGGACCCTGACCCAGCGCGGCCGTCACCACCCCAGGGCAGGGGGGGGGGACCCTGACCCAGTGTGGCCATCAGACCCAGGCAGGGGGCCCTGACCCAGTGTGATCATCACCACCCTTGGGCGGGGGGGGACATTGACCCAGTGTGGCCATCAGACCCCAGCAGGGGGCCCTGACCCAGTGTGGCCGCCAGACCCCAGCAGGGGGGCCCTGACCCAGCGCGGCCGTCAGCACATTTACTGGACGGAACAGTGAAGACGGCCACGCGCCCCAGAGCGCAGAGGCGTCCACAGCAGACAGTGCATGTAACAGCGGGGCCCTGGGACTGCGTCCCCTGGTGTCGCCACGCACGCCTGATGCCGGCACCAGACCGGAGGACCTGGGACACCCGCCGCAGCACGCATCCCACGACGTGACGGCACTTTCACGGGGCGTAAGCTCACGTTCCGCTTTCTGCCCGGCTCTCAGGGCCTGGCGGCCCCTCCCTCGGGGACCTCCCGGGCGTCCGAGGCCGCACCAGCTCCCCGGTACCTGCGATCTGTCACCTGCCGCCCCCCACCCCACATACACCGAGAGCTTCAGTAACTCCTCACTCCTTCCCGTTCCCGCCCCGCCCCGAGGGGTCCATGGAGGCGACCTCCAGGGCTCTCGACTGTGGCCTTGCATCCAGGCCCAGGAGGGCTGGCCTCCCCCCAGTCCCCTAAATGAACTTCATGCCTGGCGAGGTGGGCACCTCCTCCACCAAGGAGAGGAAGTGCAATGGGTGCACGGCGCCTCCAGGGGGCGCCCGCCAGCCGCCACGGCTCAGGCCTTACCCTGGGGGTCCACCTCCTTGGCCAGCTTGAGGGCGTCCGAGTTGGCCAGGTCCATGTTGGCCGGCGTGACGGCCAGGATGAGGCTGCTCTCCCGGCTGATGAACTGCAGGATCATGTCTTTGATCTGGTACTCGATGTCCGGCGGCTGGTCCCCCACAGGCACCTTGGTGATCCCAGGGAGGTCGATGAGGGTCAGGTTTAGCACTGGGGGTGGCAACCACAGGCGGAGGAGGTCAGAGCCTGAGGCAGAGCCGGCGCGGCAGAGACCCAGCTCACGGCCCCACGGCCCGGGTCTCCCCTTCCAACATCCCGCCCGTGTGCCCAGCGGGGAGGAACCAGGAGACACCGCGGGGCCACCGGGAGGCCCTGTGAGAGCTGTGCACACGAGAAGCAGGCGCCAGGGACTTGGGGGGTGCGCGATGCTGAGTTAAGGCAGGGATGGCCGCACGCACGGGACCCCCGAGCGCGGACACCGTGGGAAGAGCAGGGCGCCCATCTGCCATCCTGGGGGCGGCGTGGGCGTCTTTGTATTCTGAGATGTGTGCACACATCGCAAACTCACAGATAACTGGATGTTAGGGGCCGGTGTTGTGGCACAGCGGGTCAAGCCGCCTACAATGCCGGCATCCTGTATGGGAGCACCGGTTCGAGTCCTGGCTGCTCCGTTTCGGATGCAGCTGTCTGCTGTGGCCTGGGAAGGCAGCAGGTGACGGCCCGAGTCCTTGGTCCCCACCACCCACGTGGGAGACCCGGATGCAGCTCTGGGCTCCTGGACTGGGTCTAGATCAGTCCTGGCTGTTTTGGTCATTTGGGGAGTGAGAAAAAGGGGGAAGACGCAAACGAAAGGGCCGTCGACGGGCGTGTGCAGAAACACGGCCGCAGGGCGGAGCCAGCCCGGCCCCACGGGCGCTGCCTACCGTGCGGTGAGTAGACCCGCAGGTTGATGGGCACCGGGGAGATGCCTTTGTTGGTGCCCGTGACCCTGTCGGTCTCCGCCTCGATCTCCTGCCGGACCTCATCAAAGTCTGTAAACTTTTTGGACTTGCAGTGCAAAAACTCGGCATACTCTGCAAAGGAAGGGGAGAGGTGTGGAATGAGCGGGAGAGGGCTCCGCGCGACCGTCGCACCCACTCCATGCACGAGTGGGGAGCCTTTCTCTATGCCCAGGGGCCTGTGGATGCCAGGCCAAGTGATCACCTTCAAGATGAGCCTGCTGGGGGCACAGTGCACTGTGTGTGAGTCCCGCCTGCGGTGGCCATGGCGGGGCCAGTGTTCCCCACCCTGGCCAGGAATTCAGGGAGCAAGGGATGGTAGGTCCTGGGGATTTGACGAGAATAAGACAGGCCGAGGAGCCGTCTCCGAAATACCTGGGGCCAGAGACATGTCAGACTCCCAATGTTTTCCGGGTCTGAGATATCTACAGGCACAAGCAGGCTACAAGAACGCTCAAAGCAACGGAATGAAGATAAGTCAACTTCTGTGCAAAAAAACACGAAGTCCACGCCTATGACGGCCCCTCAGAGAGCTCGTAGGAAGGGCCGGGCATCTCATGAAACAATCCTGCACGGACCTTGAAATAGTTTTCTACCAAAATGCACTTGTCTGTTAATACCCCTTTCCGAGCGTTTCTGACGGCCCCACGCACATGATGAGCTGTTCTGGGCACGGGACCCGAGCCGAAGCGCAACACCCATTCACGCTGCATATAAGCCTTAGCCACAAAGCCCGCAGGCCAGCTGCTGCGACATGTGCAGCGTGCCTCGGCGTTGGCTGTGGCTTGTCGAGGAAGGTCAGGTGTGGAGTGAAAAAGGTTGCAGACTCTGGCGGCCGACGTGGGTGGCACAGCAGGCTACGCGGCCATGTGGGACAGCAGTGTCCCATCGGGAGCCCTGGTTACAGTCCCAGTGCTCTGCTTCGGATCCCGCTCCCTGCTGATGTGCCTGGGAAGGCAGGGGAAGATGGCTCAGGCACTCAGAACCCTGCTGCCCACCTGAGAGACCCGGATGGAGTTCACTCCACAAATGCCCCAGAGGCCGAGGGCAAAGCCAGGAGGTCAGGAACTCCATCCGGGTCTCTCATGTGGGGGGCGGGGCGGGGGAGCACCTGGAGCCGAGAACCGACCCCAGGCACCTCATGTGCAGCAAGGACACGTCACGACACAGAACACGTAAGAAACAACACGACTCGACGGGAGGCTGAACAGGAAACAGCAGGGCAGTCCGTGGGGAAAGGAGGTGAGCGCATTCCAGAATGTTCTCTGCTGTTGGCTGCAAGGGCGCTTCACCAAGCTCATGGAAAACGGAATGAAAAGATAAGCTGATTTGGGTGCCAAAAGCTCTTTAAATCCAGGCCGCTTTCTCACAGGATGCATTTCTCAGGAGTTTTTCCCCTGATGCGTGGATTTCAGAAGATTTTGCACAAAACCAACTTATCTTTTCATTGCATTTTCCCAGGAACATTTTGAAGGACCCCTGGGCATGAGACAGGGGCCGGGGTCGCCGTGCAGAGTGTCCTCCACTGTGGTCTCGGCCACCGTTCCAACGGGGTCACCAGGCTCCAGTGCCTTCCACCTCTGCGAGGTCTCGGGGACCACAGCGAAGACGCCCACGGCCCACCGCAGCGCCCGCGTCCCCCACAGTGAGGACGCCCATGGCCCACCGCAGCGCCTGCATCTCCCACAGTGAGGACGCCCACGGCCCACCGCAGCGCCCGCGTCCCCCACAGTGAGGACGCCCACGGCCCACTGGCAGCACCCGCGTTCCCCTATCAGAGCTCTGGTTCCAGGCCCAGCGGCTCCACTTCCGATCCAGCTGCCTGCTAACGTGCCTGGGAAAGCAGCAGAAGACGACCCAAGTGCTTGGGCCCCTGGCACCCGTGTGGGAGACCTGGCTGGAGCTCCAGGCTCCCAAACTGGTGTGGCCCAGCCCTGGCTGTTGTGGCTTATTTGGGGAGTGAACCAGTTACTGGAAGATCTCTCTGTATCGCTGCCTTTTTTGGAAGTAAATAAATCTTTTAAAATAAATAAATAAAAAGTAATTAACAAGGCGGTGCAGGTCCTGCCAGCCCGCTGGCCAAATCCAGGGTCACAGCAGAGCCGGGGTCGGGCCTGTGTGCAGAACACGCAGGTGCTGAGCTCACGGCGCCCCTGCACAGCTCCTCCCAATCAGACGTCAGCATCCGCAGGGCAACGTGGAGGAGGGGCCCCTCAAGGCTCAGGGAACCCGGTTCCTGCAGTGGCACCAACAGGGAGCTACAGGAAGTGGCCAGCGAAGTCACCCACGCCAGGAATGCTCACAAGGCCATGGTCAAGGCTGGAAACAGCCTCCATGTCCACCAGGAGGAGACCTGGCCACACAAACCGCCCAGCCAGGCTGGGGAGGGACCCGGAGCCGCAGAGGCCCGGGGAGGCTTGCCTGCCTGTCACCGTAGCCGAACGGGTAATGGCCAACGTTCAGCCGTGTGCACTGTGGCCAGGCCCTAGGGGGACCCTGTGTGGGAAGGCTGCTCTGGGACCCCGCGAGGTCAGCGGCAGGGCTGGAGTCTAGCACACAGCTACCCTGTCCACGGGGCGGCCTTTCATCCAGGTGACCGAGAGGTCACGGGAATGCCGTTGCCTCTCCGGCCTCCTGCTGCAGGTCGAGGGGACTCAGCGGGTTCCGATCAGAGCCATGCTGTGAGCAGAGGGTCCCCCCTCCAGTACCCACCCCCGCCCCAGCTATCAGCTGACCCAGTTCCCAAGGACAGCCACCCTCCTGTCCTGCACGGGGACGAGAGGAAACACTTGGCTGCTCTTCCGGCAGTGGCCACTAAAAATGGAACAGTCTCCCAACCCCCGCGGAACTTCGGTTCCCTCCCGGCCCTCTGATCCAGAGGCCACGCAGCACCAGGATGTGTGGCATCTGGGCCTCCTCCCGCATCTCAGTGAGGTCACTCTGGTTGTGCCTGTGGGGCCAGGGCTCCAAAGCCCAGCATTTGCCAGCTCCATGCTGGGCACTTATAGGCTCAGTCTTCCGGATCCATAAAATGGGCATCACAACAGGGCCTGTGCAGCAGGCAACACCCGCACCGCTGCTGCGTGAGGTGCGGGCCGGGGGAGGGAGCCCAGAGAAGACAAGCCGGTCACCTCCACCTCCTGCACGTCCTGACACAGACACTGCTCCCCCAGGGCCCCTGCTCCGCCTGCCCGACTCTCCCCTACAGCGGCCATCATGCTGACGTCATGAAGCGAGCATTCTACAGCCGCTGCCTGGGGACAGGTCAGCATCACCAAGGCCAGCGGCCCGGCTGCCGGGTCACACAGGCTGGGGCGCTCGGGATCCCCAGCCACGCGCCGCCCCAGGGTCAACACCACCAGCCTCTGAGGCCCAGGGATGCTCCCGCCAAAGACGAGGAAGCGAGGCCTGGAGAGGCCCCCGTGCTCAGGCCGAGGCCGCCCAGCTGGCCAGGGAGGGCACAAGCGGGCGTCAGGAGCAGGCGGCCGGATCGCAGGCTGGGCTGGGGAGCCTGCACTCTCCCCAGGCATCCCACACAGGCCAGGGCGAGGCAGGGAGAGGGCGAGCCTTTCCCTTCTGTTTTTACTTTCAAAGATTTTTATTTATTTGAAAGGCAGAGTTATGGGGGTGGGGGTGGGGGTGGGGGTGGGGAAGAGTATCTCCCATCTGCTGGTTCACTCCCCAAATGGCCGCAAAGGCTAGGGCTAGGCCAGGCCGAAGCCAGGAGCTTCTTTCTGGTCTCCTATGTGGGTGCAGGGGCCCAAGCACTTGGGCCATCTTCCGCCGCTCTCCCAGGTGCACCAGCAGGGAGTGGAGGAGCCGGGACTTGAACCAGCACCCAAATGGTTTGTGGGCATGGCAGGCTGCGGCTTTACCTGCTGCACCACAACGCCGGCCAACAGCCCTCTCCTGTAGCCCTCCCTCATAAGTCCCCCTCCTGCTGGCGGAGGTGGGGGTGTGGTCCTGGAAGCCCCAGCCTTTTCCCTTGTGGGTCAGAAGCACCCCGCCCAGCTCCCCGGGAGAGGCTGGAGGCCGACGAGGCCCAGAGCTCACTCCCTGCCTCTTCCTGGGCTACTTGGCTCACGGTTAGCATGGGCTGGACTCCGGGGTCAAGGTTAAAAGCTTCAGGGAGCAGGCAGGGGCAGGCGCTGTGCTGCGGCGGGTTAAGCTGCGGCCTGCAACACCAGCACCCCATATCAAAGCACCTGGCTGCTCCGTTTTGCAACAAGCTCCCTGTCAAAGCGCCTGGAAAAGCAGCAGAAAGCTAGTCCAAGCGCTTCGGTCCCGTCACCCACGTGGGAGACCCAGACGGAGTTCCAAGGCTCCTGCCTTCAGCCTGGCCCAGCCTCCGCTGCTGTGGCCATTTGGGGAGGGAAGCAGCAGATAGAAGCTCTCTCTGCCCCTCCTCTCTCCATCACTCTGCCTTTCAAACAAATAAAATCAATCTTAAACAAAATGACTGACGCGCCACTGAGCGACGGCCCTGGAAGGGGAGCACGGCCCTGCTGTTGTCTGCGACGCTGGAGGGGCCGGCCAGGATCTCCCACTGCCCACTCCTCACTTCCTGCCCAAGCGCATGGCGGGGAGGCAGGCCTTGCCCTGAGCAGGGTCCCTGGTGTGGCAGGGAAGACGGACGCTGCCCAAGTGTGCTCACGGCTGGTGCCATACCTGCCTTAAACAGACCTAATCCACAGGAACCAGGGAGGGCTTCCTGGGGGAGGCTCCAGTCCACCCCAAGATGACGGTGGCAGGCCAAGGGGCTGGGTGGGGAGCCAGTGGCCAGGCCACCTCTGAAGCAATGACTTCTGCCCGTGACCCGAGGACGCCTGGTCCCAGGGGACCCGTGAGTAGAGCGTGGTGTTTGCCCACTGGCCAGGTTCCCCCTCTGTGCCTCAGTTTCTGAAAGAGAAAACTAGACGGCAGGGCGAGGCGTACAAATGAGGAAGCACGCAGACACTCACGTGTCACCTGGAATTTTTTTTTTTTTATAGGCAGTTAGACAGTGAGAGAGAGACAGAGAGAAAGGTCTTCCTTGTCCGTTGGTTCACCCCCCAAATGGCCTCTACGGCTGGCGCACTGCACTGATCCGAAGCCAGGAGCCAGGTGCTTCCTCCTGGTCTCCCACGTGGGTGCAGGGCCCAAGCACTTGAGCCATCCTCCACTGCACTCCCGGGCCACAGCAGAGAGCTGGACAGGAAGAGGGGCAACCGGAACTAGAATCTGGCGCCCAGATGGGATGTTGGCGCCGTAGGAGGAGGATTAACCAAGTGAGCCACGGTGCCAGCCCCCAGTCACCTGGAATTTTCAAAAAATGATTCACTGGGGCCGGCACTGTGGCATAGCAGGTAAAGCCTCCACCCATGACACCGGCAACCCATATGGGTACCAGTTCGAGTCCTGGCTGCTCCACCTCAATCCAGCTCCCTGTTGATGAACCTGGGAAAGCATCGGAGGATGGCCCAAGTGCCAAGTGCTTGTCCCCTGCACCCATGTGCAGGGATGGAGTTCCTGGCTCTTAGCTTCGGCCTGGTCCAGCCCCAACCACCAGAGCTGTTTGGGGAGTGAAGAAACGGATGGATGATCTCCTTCTTTGTGTCTCTGCCTCTGTCTCACTGCCTGCCTTTCTTTCTTTCTTTTTCTTTCTTCCTTCCTTCCTTCTTTCCTTCCTTCCTTCCTTCCTTCCTTCCTTCCTTCCTTCCTTCCTTCCTTCCTTCCTTCCTTCCTTTCTTTTTTGGACAGGCAGAGTGGACAGTGAGAGAAAGAGACAGAGAGAAAGGTCTTCCTTTGCCATCGGTTCACCCTCCAATGGCTGCTGTGGCCGGCGCACCGCGCTGATCCAATGGCAGGAGCCAGGTGCTTCTCCAGGTCTCCCATGGGGTGCAGGGCCCAAGCACCTGGGCCATCCTCCACTGCACTCCCTGGCCACAGCAGAGAGCTGGTCTGGAAGAGGGGCAACAGGACAGAATCCGGCGCCCCAACCGGGACTAGAATCCAGTGTGCTGGCGCCGCTAGGCGGAGGATTAGCCTAGTGAGGCACGGCGCCGGCTCTCACTGCCTTTCAAATAATGTAGTAGGTTAAACCTCTGCCTGTGGCGCCGGCATCCCATATGGGTGCACCACTTCCCATCCAGCTCTCTGCCATGGCCCAAGTGCGTGGGCCCAGCACCCACGTGACAGACCTGTAAGAAGCTCCTGGCTCCTGATCGGCCCAGCTCCGGCCACTGCGGCCATCTGGGGAGTGAACCAGTGGATGGAAGACCTCTCTCTCTCTGTCTATAACTCTGCCTCTCAAATTCATAATGTATAGAACACAACAAAAAGACCCATTGGCTCAAAGAACCAAGTTAGAGGGCTTAGGGCTGAGCTCCCTCGAGGCCCCAGCCACCAAGCCGCTGCCGGCTGGGCCCGTCCTGGCTCGCCGCTGAGCCACCCCAACCCCGGCCCTGCGACAACACAAGGAACAGGACGAGGGAAGCGGCCCTGGAGCCAGGCAGGCGGGGACTGGCTCAGCGTGAACTTCCGTCCACCTGCAAGGTGACCTGATGGCCAGAGGCCCTGAGGGCGTCCACTGCGCTTGCTGGGCACCCGCCCTGCGTATCTGCCGCGGTCAGCGGGCTCCTCCTTCCCCCCACGGGACAGGGACCCAGAGAGAGCAGGGGAACGCAACAGAACCTAAGCTTCCCGTGGTGCAAGGACAAGTCGAGACCCACGCCCATGTCCCCATTTCAGTTGCTTTCCACGAGCTTCTGGAAGACCTCCCACTTGCCCAGCATCTCCCAAAATGCAGTTCCTGAGGCCCTGAGTAAAGTCCTTTTAGCACGGCGGCCCCTGAGAGCGCCTGGGTCCACATGGGCACAGCGTTTCCAAGTAACAGGGCCCGTTCCTCTGGACCGGCCCACCCCCGAGGGCAGCAGGGTCTCCCCTGCCCCCGCATTCCCCAGAAACTCTCAGCCAGCTCTGGGGCCCATCCCGGGGCCCGGTGCACGGGGGGAATACAGGAAGAGCCTGGGCCCTCGTCCAGCGTTGCTGCCAACCCCTGTGAGCCAGCACCCCCCCCCCCCCCCGCCATGCACAGCAGGGCTCCCCAACCGCGTCCTTGACAGTGAGCTCAAAATGGTTTTTTTCTAGAGAGAGTTTCTGCCCCCTCCAGCCCCACTCCCTGCCAGAGACTGGGTGTGGGACAGGCTCTTCCCACTGCCTGACACACAGTGGCTGCCTGACAACACTGGATGCGACAGCCGATCACAGCAGCAGGGCTCCAGCCTCCAAGCGGCCCCACTGTGCTGACCAGCCAGTCCCTGCCTTGGCCCTTGGGGCGTCCTCAGACGAGATGCGCCCGCTAAGGAGTCAGGCTGCCCAGGTCTTGAGCCAGCAGCCTCTTTTTCTTTTCTTTCTTTCTTTCTTTCTTTTTTTTTTTTTTTTTTGACAGGCAGAGCGGACAGTGAGAGAAAGAGACAGAGAGAAAGGTCTTCCTTTACCGTTGGTTCACCCTTCCAATGGCCGCCGCGGCTGGTGCACCACGCTGAACCGATGGCAGGAGCCAGGTGCTTCTCCTGGTCTCCCATGGGGTGCAGGGCCCAAGCACTTGGGCCATCCTCCACTGCACTCCCTGGCCACAGCAGAGAGCTGGCCTGGAAGAGGGGCAACTGGGACAGAATCCGGCGCCCCGACCAGGACTAGAACCTGGTGTGCCGGCACCGCAGGCGGAGGATTAGCCTAGTGAGCCGCGGTGCCGGCCAAGCCAGCAGCCTTTTGATGGAGACCACCGACCCCTTAGGCTCCGCCTGCCACAGGGCCCCTATGCAGGCCCTTCCGTTTCTAATACAGGCTCTCAGAAGGCCGGCACTGTGGTGTAGAGGGTAAAGCCGCTGTTTGCGCCGCCAGCATCCCACATGGGCACCAGTTCGATTCCTGGCTGCTTTACTTCCAATGCAGCTCCCTGCTAATGCACTTGGGAAAGCAGCAGAGGATGGCCTACGTCCTTGGGCCCCTGCACCCATGTGGGAGACCCATGACCCTGGCGGACACTGGGGGAACGAAACATCGGAGAGAAGATCTCTACCTCTTCCCCCTCCCCCTCCCCCATAGCTGTCTTTCAAATTAATTAATAAATCTGTATCCCACATCCAATATCCAGCCCTGCTCCTGACTCCCGCCTCCTGCTAATGACCCTCCTCAGAGCAGCGGGGGAGGGTGCAAGCATTGGGTCCCCAGCACGCACCTGGCTGCTGGCTTCAGACTGGCCCGTCCCTGCCTGTTGAAGGCATTAAGGGAGTAAATCAGGAGATGGAATCTCTCTCTGTGTCTCTACCTTTCCCCCTCTCTGCCTCCTCTCAAAAAAAAAAAAAAAAAAAAGTGGGGGCTGCCATGGCCAGGTTCCCCAGAAGAGGCCGAACTAACCAATGTTGGCAGCCCCGTCCTCCTGCCGCCTCCCCCCGGCCCCCCCAGGCAGCTGTTGGCACAGCCTCTGCAGACAGAGCACGTGCCGGGGCCAGGTGCTGCCAGAGCGCACCAGGCTCATCCCGGCCCTGCCTCGGGTGCTGCTGTTCACTGGGGAGAGGGCCAGTAGGACAGCACAGGGACGCGACTGCGGCGGCCAGTGGTGGGCAGCGGCAGGGGAGGAGGAGGGACACGGGGCTGCGGTGTCCATGCAGGGACTCGGGGAGCACAAAGGCCCCAGGCCCAGGGGTCAGCAGGGAAACTGGCTGCAGCCCTGGAAGACGAGGAGGGGGAGACTTCCCAGAGGCCAGCAAGGCCGCAGAGCCTGGGAGCCAAGGTCACAGCCGAGGCTGGGGGCGGGGGCTCAGTGGGCCGTGTCACACACATTCCAGGCAAGGTTTATGAGGCTCCGGGCGGCGCCCAACAGGAGCAGAGGGCATTGGGGGCCCGCACGCTTCCCGGTGGCCGTTGGCTTAGGGAACTTTTCAATGGAGCCAGCTCAACGCAGCGGTTCACCAAGGGCAGCGGGAAGGAGAGGGGGCGTCAAAGGGGCCCAGCCTCAGGGTGGTCTCGGCCCCCAGCTGCAAATGAGGAAACCGAGGCAGGCAGGTAAGGAGGCCGCTCGGCCCTGGAATTTGGCCCCCGGGCGTCGCCTTGATGAACAGTCTCCAGAAGCAGTCCCGGCCCACCCACTCGCAGCACCGACCCCTCCTCCTGCTCCCAGACTCCGGCCTTGGTGGTGCGCCTTGGAGTTCCTTCTCCACGGCAACCACAGCGAAGCAAGCGAGGCCTCGAGCTGGGTTTTAAAGATGTCCCTGCTGGGTGCCCACAGCCACAGAAACACTCACCAGGCACCGGGCCAAGGTCCCTGCCCACGGTACTGCCAGCCCACCAAGGCCCATCGTGCTTCTCTGGGTCAAAAGAATTTCAGTTCCGGGGCCGGCGCTGTGGCGCAGAGGGTTAATGCCCTGGCCTGCACTGCCGGCACCCCATATGGGCGCTAGTTCAAGTCCCGGCTGCCCCGCTTCCGATCCAGCTCTCTGCCCAGGAAAGCAGTGGAGGATGGCCCAGGTCCTTGGGCCCCTGAACCCGCGTGGGAGCCCTGGAAGGAGCTCCTGGCTCCTGGCTTTGGCTTGGCCAAATTCCAGTTGTTGCAGCCATTCGGAGTGACCCAGTGGAAGGAAGACCTCTCTCTCTGCCTCTCCCTCTGTCTGTAGGTCTGCCTCTCAAATTAAAAAAAAAAAAAATTTTCACTTCCTCCAAGAGGGCTGCTCTGGGCATGAATGCCTGAGCGCACGCGCGCGCACACACACACACACACACACACACACACACACACACACACACGGCTCTGCCCAGGAGACTTCCGGCTCCCTCAGCGCCCCCTAGCGCACCTGTCAGCCCCACCGGCCCCTCCTCGGAGAAGCCCCGCCCCCGCAGTCAGCGTGTCCGGCCTTCCCGTGGGTACTCAGTCGGTGCTCAGGGACGCTCCCGGGTGACAGCCACTGGAGGTGAGGGGGAACCGCGCTCCGTCCCCAGGCGCCCGTCGGGGGCGGCACCTCCCCAGGGGCTGCTGTTCCACATGTGTGGACGCGGCACCTTCTTCGAGCGCTCAACAAGGCGCTACTGTTATCTGCACTGTCCAGAGAGGAAGGCGGGCTTGGAGCCGCGGTGCCTCCCCTGGAGCCGGGCGATCTTGGCCCAGCTCCTCCCACCACGGAGGACTTTTAGTGTGGCGGGGGACCAGCCGCATCGCCCAGAAACTCGGGAAAAACACTCACCCCTGCCCTCATAATCTAACAAACCTACCTGTGGCCCAGCCCTAACTTCTAGAACCTGACTGCTGCTCCTCCCAACACAGCTGATTGCCCACCTCAACCCAGAGGAAGCAGCCTATTGGCTGGTGGGTGTCGGGCCAACCTGCTCCCGGCTCTCACTGAGGATGGGCGGGGCCAGAGGATGAAGGCAAGGCCAGGGCTCAGGCGGGAACCAGTCCCTCGCAGGGGAGGCACCTGGGTCTGCGGAAACCTGGTTCCGCCTCGGCATCCAGGGTGCACTGGGCCTGGGGCACCGTGCAGGAAGGATTCTGCTGTTCGGGCGTGGCTGTGGCTACAGAGAAAGCCACCCTTCTGCATCTCAGGGTGACTGTCACGTGTGCAAAGGGGCTGGCGCGAGTCTGTGGTGCTCCACTTCCAGTCCAGCCCCTGCTAATGCGCCTGGGAAAGCAGTGGAAGATGGCCCGAGGGCTTGGGCCCCTGCACCCACGTGGGAGACCCAGATGGAGCTCCTGGCTCCTGGCTCCTGGCTTTGTCTGGGCCCAGCCCTGGCCTTGTGGCCACCTGGGTTGTGAACTAGCAGATGGAAGATTCTTCTCTCTTCCTCTTTTTCTGTAACTCTGCCTTTCAAATAAATAAATATTAAAAAAAAAGGGGGGGTGGAGCTAAGCAAAAACATGTCACCTGCCACTCTGACATGTGGTGGCTTGGTCACGGTTGAGGACCCCGGGGCTGGCTGTGGGGGTGTTCACTGAGCGGTCTCCACTTCCTATGAACTTGTGGATTCCAACTCAGGCGACAGCTCCCCAGTGCCCGGCCACCAGCCCCCACATCCATCAGGACCACAGTCATTTCCCGACGCAGCTGGGAGCCGCCCACCGTACCTGTTTTTGAGAAGATGAGCTGCAGGATGAGCGGCCGCCGGGTGACGATTCCTGAGCCACGGGGAAGGAAGTCCCTGTGAGGGGAAAGGGGACAGAGGTTACTCACGCCTGGCACGAGGGGCAGGAAGTGTGGCCACACAGGGCGGAGGAGGCTGTCTCGCCATTTGGATGAGCTCAGCAAAGACACCCAGCCCAGCCGGGCCCGGGCAGCACGCTTGCCTTGGGGGTGCTGAGGCCCAGGGCTGAAGGTCCCACGGACAGAATCCCGGACGAGTATATGGAGGACCTCCCCCATACCCAGAACAGAGCGAGGCTGTGAGTTAACAGGACACCACATTGCACGACGTAAAGGCGGGAGACAAGACAGAAGTTGGTGACAACTGTGGTAGGCTGTACGGCCCGAAATCCGTGGAGTTTGATGAGCGGCTGCCTGGGCTCAGCACAGGGAGGGAGGAGCCCTCTGGGGTGACCTGGACTGCGGCAGAGTCTCTACAACGCACTGTCAATGTGCTTCTGCGAGCCACTGATTGCCGGACGAGCCAACGTCACGGCGCACTCAGCCCTCCGTATCCAGGGGCTCCGCACGCTCCGATTCGACCAACGAGGATCAAAGACAGCATCCGAACAGCCCCACTGCGCTAACCATGCACGGACCGCTCGCTTGGCCTCTGGCCCCTGACCAACAGCACTCCCACCGTTTACACCATATCCACCTGGCACTAGGTACTGCTGGTCACCCAGGCACGATGTGGCGTCGGCATGCGGTGTGCCAGGTGCTGTGCAGACCCTACACCACTCTGTAGAAAGGACCGGGCATCCTCGGACGCTGGCATCAGAGCGGGTCCCGGAACCCATACCCCTAGATTCAAGATTATCCCTTGACTAAGTGGTTTAAGGAACACCGTATCCAGTACGTAGGCTACCTACACACTACGTTACATATTTTGCTTGGAGGATCCCCATGAGCGTCCCTGTGCACATAAAGGCATGGCCGCATCCACCTGGATTCCAGCCAGGCCACAGACGCTCTGTACCTTCGAGAAAGGAAAGTCCAGGGGCTGGTGTGGTGGGGCGGTGGGGTAAGTCACCACCTGCAATACTGAGACCCCATATCACAGCGCCAATGTGAGTCCCGGCTGCTCTGCTTCCGATCCTGCTCCCTGCCAATGCACCCGGGAGAGGCAACAGGTGGTGGGTGGCTCAAGGACTTGGGTCCCTGCCACCCAAGGGGGAGACCTGGATGGAGCTCCTGGCTCCTGGCTTCAGCCAGGTCCAGCCTTGGCTGTTGCAGCTATTTGGGGAGTGAACCAGTAGATGGAAGATCTCTCTCTCTCTCTCTCTCTGCAGCTGGGGCTCAGGGCCATCAGCGACCCCAGCACCCTCTACAGTGCTGGTGCACCAGGTCAGCGCTCCCCAGGCGGCCAGGCTCCCACAGCCCCCAGGAGAGGGCTGGGGCGGGGGGGGACAGGCCCAACGGGAGTGGAGCTGCGAGTGGTGCTGGGGTCCCGAGGAAGGGGCTGTCATTCTCACAGCCAGGCTGCCTGATGGGACCTGGAGACAGCACCTGGGACAGGTGCAAGCTCTCCAACGCCCCCTGACGGCAGCAGGTTCCGGGTGTTCACCGGGGCAGGGTGAGGGTGTGGCTGGCACTGGAGGGCAGCAGGCCGACCCTGGACAGGCCAAGGCGTCTTAGGAGGTGGACACGGCCCAGGGGGATGTGTGCGAGCCCTGCGGGGTGAGCCCTGGCCTCTCATCCTGTCTCGGCACCCCTCAGAGGACACTACGTGTCCTGGCTCCATGGGTGCTACGGTGACAAAGAGCCTGACTGTCCCGCGCACCTCGTGTGGCCTCCCTGAGCCATCCGTTCCTCCGTCTGTCTCCCATTTGGCCGGGCAGCAAACTGAGGCACGCGCTTGATCTGCGCCTGGGCCAAGGTCATGCACTCACCTCCTACCAAGCACCTTGGAGGTGCTGGGGACGCTGGCGCTGACGCGTGACACGCCAATAGGTGGGAGGGTCGGGGACCGTCAGGGGAAGGTGTCTGAGGAGGAGGATGGTGGAGGAAGGCACAGGAAGCCAGGCGGCAGAGTGGGCAGGGCTGAGGAGACAGCAAGGCCACGTGCAGGCCACCGATGTCCAAAGTCAGCTCCTCACCGCAGCCCGTGCCCAAGAACACCAGGTTCTCCCGGGGATGCGGCAGGCTGCTGGGGGCGCTCGACCCTGGCCCTGCCCCTCCCCGAGCCCCAGGCCATCTGGCTCCCAGGCATCAGCGGAGAGGCAGGGACAGAGGGACCTTGGCACAGGGCAGACATGGTGCCTGTATTTCCAGCGTGTAAGTAGCACGCGCGGATGATACGAGAGGAGCGTGGAAGTGTGATTCCCACATCCTGGCGCTGCAGAGCCTCCACACCCACCGGTGGGCGTGTCTCAAGTTCAAGTTCATTCCCTTTCACGGCTGAAATCGAGCTCTGTGGCTTGGATGGACCACACGTGTGTTCACCCACTCACCGGGGGTGGAGACGGACTTCCCCAGTTCAGGGCTGAAATGAACACAGCAGCTCTGACCCTTCCCCTGCGTGGGCCTTGTGGAGACGGATGCCCTGGTTTCTCTGGCTGAGTCACAGGGTGGACTTGAACTAGAGCAGGCAAAACCCGTCGCCAGCGATAGGAATCAGAGCAGAGGCTGCCTTTCGGGGAACGTGACCTCAAGGCTCAGGAAGGAACGCCCTAGATCCTGATGTGTCCAGTAGCCAACAGCGTACGTGCATTTATTAAAAAATAAAAAACAAAAACACATAAGCAACACCCACGCTCAACATGTGCATGATTTAACATATCTAAGGGAAATCTCTGGGAAGGGTCTCACAAGGAAGACGGGGCGGGTACGCCCATGTTGATGCAGATACAAACGCACAGCGGGTGGGCCCCGCGTCAGGCCTGGCAAATTAAAACAGCCGCGCCCCCCATCCTCGGAGTCCTGGGGCTCCAGCTTCCTGCCAATGCAGACCCCGGGAGGCTGCAGCGGGGACGGCTCAAGGCACTGAGTTCCTGCCACCCATGTGGAGACCTGGGTCGAGCTGCAGGCATTTGAAGGGGGGGACGGGCAGATGGGAGCTCTCTGTGCGTGACTCTCAAATGGTTAAGAAAAAGTACAGCAGGAACACGGCATTGAATTTGGCCCAAGGCGGTGCAGCTGGTCTGGTTAGATCAATCACAGCCCGGCCAGGTCACAGGGCGGCCACACACGCCACACGGAAAGGGGCTTCCACCTCCCTGCGTGGGACTTCCTTCTGCGTGCACAGAGGCAGAAAACAAACAGGTGCACAGAATGTCAGTGCTTTGTGACTGAAGGAAACCAAACCAAAGCACACAGCGCCCCGGGAGGCCACGCCCTGGCCCCCTGCCTCTCCGCCCCGTCTTTGAATTTGGCATTGCACCCTGCACACAGGCGGCACCAGGTGCCAACAAAATATTTTTGGTATGCAGGAGCTTTGAGTGTGTATGTGGGAAAAACTGGAATTCACTAAGTCTGGGGGCCAAAAGATGGGGAGAGCCACGTTCAGCTCCTTTTTCCCAGCACCCATTTTCCATGAGCTTTTTGAAGACCCCGTGGATGCGTGCATCTCATTTTTTTCCCCCACTGAGGTAGATTTATCTTCAAATCCCGGTTTCCCGTGGCCTTTTGGAAGCACGCCAGTCATTAAGCCGTGGAATGTTGAACGAGCTCCTGCAGGGAGCTGAGACTCCCTGGACCACACCTCTCCACGGTGAAGATTCAGTGGCGGGGCCGGCGCTGTGCGTAGCAGGTTAATCCTCCACCTGCGGTGCCGGCATGCCATACGGACGTCAGTTCGAGTCCCGGCTGCTCCACTTCCAATCCAGTGCTCTGTTATGGCCAGGGAAAGCAGTGGGAGACGGCCCATGTCCTTGGGCCCCTGCACCTGTATGGGAGACCCGGATGGAGCTCCTGGCTCCTGGCTTCGAATTGGCGTAGCTCCAGCCATTGCAGCCAACTGAGCAGTGAACCAGCAAATGGAAGGCCCCTCTCTCTCTCTCTCTGCCTCTCCTCTCTTTGTGTAACTCTGACTTTCAAATAAATACATAAATCTTAAAAAAAAAAAAAAATTCAGTGGCACAAATGTGTTGGTTCCACTCTACGGAAGCGCCAGCGGCGCTGGGGTGGCCTCCTGCCCAAGGTCACGCGGCAGGGCAGAGGGAGTGGCTGAGCTCTCCGACCAGCAGGCCACCTGGCGGCTCAGCCCCCACGTCCGACACAGGGGCGGCCAGCAGGACAGCGCTGTAAGCCACTGGTGTTGGCGGGCGCTGTCCTGTGACTGTGCCCTCGGGCGCGGCTGAGGCGCCAGGCACCGGGAAGACAATGGGGACGCCCCAGCCACCACCAGCGTCAAGCGCAGACAAGGGACAGTCACAGCTCAGAAGAACACAGGGCAAGTGTGATGCCAGACGGGAGCCAGCGAGCTCCGGGCACGCGCGGGAGAGGGCGGCTTTCTGGGGCAGGAAGGATGCGGGGAGGGTCGGCACCATGGAGCGGGCAGGCAGCGGGGCCTGGCGCGCAGAACCAGGAGAGCGCCCCCCAGAGCCCCAGGAATCTCTTGGGCCCAGCATAGATCAGAAGTGCTCACACGGCCTCCGGGAAACCGCCTCCCAGGCAGCCCTGTTGAGAACCCTGACTGTCCCCTTAGCGGGAAGCCACGGTCAAGCCTCAGCCATCTGCTTCCTCTTCCTGATCCCACTCACACTCCCTGAGTTACCAAGTCCCTCATGGTGGCTAAAAGCCACCTAGCCCCTGCCCTCTCTCCTCTGTGGCTACCACAGTGCCTGTGTGTTCTGGCCCCCGCTCGCCCGTCTCCATGCTGTGTGACCTCGGGCACCTTCCCTGCTTCTCTGGTCTGGGTTTGTGAGCCCAAACGACTCTTGCTGAGAGAGACGTCCTGCACTCCTGGACACCTCCCACCCCCGTGCCCCATTTTCTCTGCCCATGAACAGGCTCTGAGGGTCACCAGGGGCGAGCGCTGGGCCCAATGCTTACGGCGCCCGGATCCCACATCCAAGTGCCTGCGTTGGACACTCAGCTCCGCGGCTGCTGCAACTTCACCCTAAGGTGCACCCTCGGGAGGCAGTGGTGACGACCAGGTGACTGCCACCCATGTGGGAGCCCTGGATGGAGCTCCTGCTTCTTGGCACCTGGCCACTCACTGTCATTTGGTTGCTGGCGTGGCTCACACGGCCCCCTGTGCCAGCTGCCAGGGGCTGGCACACAGCAGACGCCAAATTCGGCGTGAGCTCTCGTTGCCGCGCCATACCTGGCTTCCCAGCTGTGGCCCTCCACTGTCTTCCTAAAACCAAGACCCTGCCTCCAAGCCTCTGACACAGTCCCAGCTCGGACAGTCCGGGCGCGACGCCAGCGCTGCCCAGAGCCCCAGCCCCCCTCCTCACCCTCAGCCCCGGGATCTCTCTGGCACTTCTGGCCTCCGAGCTCTGTAAGGAGCCGCTCACTTCTCCCTGGAAGAAGAGAGCCCCTGGGAGGGCAGCCAAGGGCAGGGTGTGACAGGGTGTGACTGTGACCTTGACCCTGGGCAGATCAGAAGCCCTGCTTGTTTATTTGCTGTCTTTTGAACAAAAGCCCCCCCACCAGGAGTCCTTGACTTCCAGCCCCCCCAGGAGGGTGGGGAAGGCTGTGTGCAGGAACAACAAGGCTGAAACCCCAGGCCTTTCCCAGCGAGGACAATAAACAGATAAGCCAGCGTGAGTCAGGTGACAGGTGCCCAGCCCAGGATCCCTTCCTCATCCCCGTATACTCGCAGGGTGCTTCTCACAGTGTCTCCAGGCCTCAGAGTGCCGAGAGGAGACACAGAATGCCGCAGCCAGGCCTCGGCACTGTGCAGGCTGCAGGAAGAGCCACTCAGCAGGTGCCGGGGTGGGGGTGGGGCCCACTCTGCCTGGCCCCTCCCTTATCAGAGTCCCACAGGGAGCGCTGGCCGCCTGCCAGGCTGGCTCTGCCCCCAGGTCAAACAAAACCCTCTGCAAACCCACAGGAGTGAACCCCCTTGCACAGACGGGGCGGTCAAGGCTGGGAGTGCCCAAGCCACTTGGCCAGGAAGGCGTGGGGCTGGGACAGGAGCACAGGGAGGGCCACTGTGACGCAGGTCCCCGGCCACCACGACCCACCCAGGGGCCTTCTTTGTCCTGCCAGGACAGAAATGGAGCCCCGCGCTCAGCTACCTGGCTCCCAACACCCAGCCAGGCCGCCCATGCGTCCACCACAGTGCCCCTTTCTGTTTCTTCCACCATAACCAGCACTCCCAGGCGTGCAGGCCTGAGCCCTAGCCACACTAGCGGCCCAGGGCACACCCAGCAACCCCAGATAGGTGTCACCACACCCTTGTCATCACCCCAAAAGGCTCCAGCTCGGCCCCCTGCTCACTCTGCTGTGGCTACACTGGTTTCCTCCCGGTTCCCCCAACCGAACCCTTGTGGTCCTGCCCCAGGGCCCTTGCCCGGCTGCTTTCTTGGCCGGAGGTGATGGCTCAAGTGTTTGGGTTCCTGCCACTCCTGTGGGAGGCGCGGATTGAGGTGCAGGCTCCCGGCTTTGGCCCAGCCCAGCCTGGGCTGTAGCGGGCACTGGGGCATTGAAGTCATGGACGGGACATCTCTGCCTCGGTCTCCCTGTCTTGCAAATTAAAACAAAGAGGGGCAGAAAGCACCGGGGGAGGCCGGCACCTCCAGGCCTTCCAAGTGCCCTCCTGGCTCTGTTTCACCACCCCCAGCCCAGCCGGGCCGCCCCTCCCTGCTCAGGAATCCTGCAGCTCCCCGGGGCCAGCCCCGCCCCTGGCACCTTGCTCTACAGGGCCAGGCCAAGCAGGCAACAGAAGCAGGAAGTGTGGGGCTGGCCAGACCCCGGCTCAAGTCCGGGTACTGCCTGCTCCTTTCTGTTCAACCTGAGCAGGTGTCCCTCTGTCTCCTCGTTTGTGGAGTGGAGATGCCACCACCGGCCTCGGTTTGCCAGCTTCTCAACTACGGTGCTCCTCCCGCCACAGAGCTGAAACTCCACACCACACAGAATCTGACCCTTCTCCAGGGTTCCCGAGTGCTCCCCACAGCCTGCCGAGCTCTGAGCAACAGCTGTCACCTGTGTGCCCTCACCCCTACCTCTCTCACACATCTTCTCCAGCTACATGGGTGATCAAGGAGCAAGAAGGAAACCACACACATTTCTGCCCCAGGGCCTTTGCACGGCTAATCATCTGCCAGGAATGTCCGTTTCCTCCCTCCATGCGTTCTGAGTCACCTCCTCAGGGAGCCCTGCTGGTCTCCCATTCCCCGGCACGGGGCCGGTTTTGTCCCCCACTCAGCACTGTCACTCGCTGGGACACTGCTGGTCGATTTGCTTATTTATCAGTGGACGCACCCTGAGAGGTGGGAGGTTAAGGTCCTGTCTTCCTCGGGGACCCCGGACTCCAGGCACACACCCCGGCGTGTGAGAAATGCCCCACGGCTGGACGTGGAGTAGCGGGTCAGTGTGCGAGGACAGCCGACTCCCTGCACCTCTGCTTCAGGGTGGGGGAGCCAGCCAGACCCATCTGGGGACCGCAGCAGCGACAGCACAGGGCCATGCATGCACCACACCCAGCTCTCCTGTCTGTCCACCCTTCCTGCCTGCAGAGGGGCAGAGTGGGGATGGGAACCCTGGGAAACCTGCCGCTTTATGGTCTCCAACGTGACTTGGATCTCCCTGCTCTGTGACCTTTTGTAAGAAAATAACCTTTTATGCTTTTACAACAGGCAAATGTCTACATTGTAACTTCTCGGCTGTACTTGATGGAAAGCCTCAGAGCCACCGCACAGCCTAGCAGTTTTCAAAGGTGATGGGGACGCCGCTCCAATCTGGGGACGCGGGGCTCTCTGCCCTTGGGGGGTCTCCTCGGTGCCACCCTGGCAGCGGGCAGTGGGCAGCCTGCATCCCACTGCCATGCCTGGCTGCGAGTCTCTCCCCAGCTGGGCCAGGTGTCCTGCTCTGGAACACAGGGCGTGGTGGGGACACAGGTGCCAGGTGAGGGCCAGAGCTGGCAGCGTCCCAACAGCCCCGGCACGGTGGACGGCCACGTGCCATTTCCCAGCTCTGCACGGATCCCCTCCCTGAGGGCGCAACTGAGACCGCGAGGCAAGATTCTGGGAAAAAAGACGCGTGGCAGACCCAGTCCCCGGCACCGCCCCGGGCAGGCAGGCCGCACCACCACCTGACGATCTCTGTGGATCCATGGGCATTGTCTGCCGCACGCACAGAACACACGCCCTGCTCTGCTGCCGGCTCCCGAGGTCCCAAGGCCAAGTTCTGTGGGTGCCCGTGGGGGCACTCCTGGCCCCAGACCCAGAGAGCTTTGTGAAGTTCCAGCCAGACCACACTGCGCATGTGCGTTGACCTGCGGCTTCTGAAGCACCCAGGACAACACTGTGACCCCTGCCTGTGACCCACAAGGCCCAGCGTAACTGCCCGTGATGACCCGGCTTGCTCCCCTGGCTCCTCGCTGTGACCCTGACAAGTGGGCACTGGCCCAGGGCTCTGTGCTGGCCCCCCTGGTTGGCTCTGCCACCAGACACCGCAGGGGCTGTGGTCACTCGCGTCAGCTGCTGGCTCCAAGGCACACTTCCTCCTGCGTGAACAGCCTCCTTCCTGTCCTCCGTTGCCTGTGCTAGGCTGTCAACCCCACAGGGACAGGGGCCCTTGTCTGTCCTGGTTCAGCACCCAGCGTGCTGCCCAGCACACAGCAGGTGCACAATAATTGCTTGCTGCCACGTGACTTGCAGAGAGACTGGCCTCTTGGGGACATCCACGACAGGCAGGAGCTGCCTTGAGCTCCAGGCACGGGGCCCTCGCCAACCCTGCTTTGCACATGGGGAAACTGAGGCAGGGGAGAGTTAGGCAGCCCAGATGAAAGCCACACAGCTCAGAGCGGCCTCCTCATCAATGAGGCACCGAGGCCCTGCCGCCGGGAAGCACTTCTGGATGCAGATGGACAGGAAGCCAACTGGGAAGGTGACAGGCGAGCCAGCCTGGCTACCTCGTGCAGAATGACTTAGTCAACTGCCTGCTGGCTGGCCCCCAGCCTCACTGTGTGGCAAGGGCCATCGCCCCTGGGTCTCAGTCTGAGAAATGGGTGCGATCGCACTCGTCCCATGGCGTCAGCAGGACTAGAAGAGTCCCACGGAGGCCAGCACCAGGCACCCGTCGGGCCCCAGGCTTAGTGACGAGTTCCCAAGGCCGATGGAGGGAGGGGGCGGGGTCGAGCCCAGGAACCCACTACATGGGGAGGGCTTACACCCACTGCCTCCCCAGCCTGGCACGCGCCCAGGACCGGGCTCCGCACTGCTGAGAACCCAGTGCCAGACTGGGGGAGTCACCGAGGGAAGACGCGTATGCTGGGTCACGGCTCTGGCCTGAGACAGCCCGCAGCGGCTGCAGAGGTGGGAGGTGGCGCAGGTGGCACGTGGCCAGAGGCGGGGCGCGCTTGAGAGACCTGGCCGAACCAGCTTGGACAGCAGATGTGATCTCCACAAAAGCCCGTAGCTGCACGGAGGGATGAGGGCACAGCGCTGAGCACCGGAGAGCTCCCGGCCCGCAACGTCGCAGCCACGAGGGCATTTCAACACGCCTGGGCACAGACACACCGCGTCCCAGCCACGGCCAGGGATCCGCCCTGAGGCCAGCACACACCGGAGCCCGGCGGCCCCCCCAGGCTCCGTCTGGAGGGGGAAAACAAGAAACCGAGGAGTCCACATGGTGGGACCAGGATGTGCAGGAAGACTACACAGCCATGTAAAAGCATGGGGCGGGCTGGGCGTACGGCACAGCGGCTCAGTCGCTACCTGGGAGACCTACATTGTGAACCAGAGTCCTGAGTTCGAATCCCAGCTCCGCTTCCAAATCAGCTCCTGCTAATATACACCATGGGAGGCGGCAGCGATAGATAACTCAAGTACTAGGACCCCTGTAGCCCTCAGCAGAGACTCGGACGGAGCCCCAGGCTCCTAGGACCCCTGTCACCCACACTGCAGACCTGGACGGAGCCCCAGGCTCCTAGGACCCCTGTCACCCACACTGTAGACCCGGACAGAGCTCTGGCATCTTAGGGCACCTGTCGCCCACACTGGAGACCTGGACGGAGCTCTGGGCTCTTAGGACCCGTCGCCCACACTGGAGACCCGGATGGAGCCCCAGGCTCCTGGCTTTAGCCTGGCCCAGCCCTGGCTGCCGCGTGCATCTGGGGAGTGAACCAGTGCATGAGCGATCCCTGCCTCTCACTGACTTTCAAATGAAAATAAGTAGGTCACACATTTAGAAAGGAGAAAGAGAGAAACACTGGATATGGGAAATTGAGGCAGCTCAATAACAGTAATGGCTGGAGACGTCAATGCGTCACTGTTGATAATGGACAGGACAACCAAATGGAAAATCAACAAGGACACAGAAAACAGGATCAACACCAGGGGCCAATGAGAGCTGACAGACAGGAGAGCACACCCCACACAGCCACAGGCAAACACACACACACACACACACACACACACACACACACACACACAGAGTCATCAAGTGCACGGGGCGCCAGCTCCAGGACAGACTGGAATGGATCTGATGTTGAGCCATAAAGAATGACTTAAAAGACTACAACCAGGGACTGGCGCTGTGGCGCAGCACATTAACGCCCTGGCCTGATCGCTGGCATCCAATATGGACGCCGGTTCTAGTCCCGGCTGCTCCACTTCCAATCCAGCTCTCTGGGAAAAACAGAAGATGGCCCAAGTGCTTTGGCCCCTGCACCCACGTAGGAGACCCGGAAGAAGCTCCCGGCTTCAGATCAGCCCAGCTCTGGCCGTTGTGGCCATTTAGGGAGTGAACCAGAGGATGGAGGAGGACCTCTCTCTCTCTCTCTCTCTCTGTAGCTCTCCCTCAGTCTGTCTGTAACTCTACCTCTCAAAAAAAAATTAAAAAAAAATTTTTAAAAGACAAATCAGCAAAAAAGAGAGACCACGTAATTTTAAAATGGAGAAAGGATTTGAACAGTCATTTCCCTGAGTAAGATGCACACGGAGTGAGTAAGCACACAGAGAGCTCACAGTCACTGAGGGAAGGCAAAACCCCCACAGTGAGATCAATACCACCCGCCCCCGCCAGGAGGCTACACTGAGGGGCAGACAGCAACAGGTGCTGGCAGGGTGCGGAGCGCCGGGAACGCCACCCACTGAAGGCGGACGTCAGGACGGCACGGGCCGGCGGCAAAGCATTCCGGCGTCTCTCTACAGGCCCGACGTGTTTCCCAGCCCCGCGATACCAGTCCTCGCTGGAGCCACGCAAGGGAGAGGAAAACACCGCATCCACGCCTCACAGCAGCACGACCCAAAAGCACAGACATGGAGCACAGAAGTGGCTGTGGCCAGGGGCCAGGGTGGGCGGGGGCGGCTCACTGGTATGAGGGCTGGAGAGAGGAGAACGTTCTGGAATCAGATCCCAGGGATGGTCTTGAGATTCTGTAACTACACTAAAGACCACGCTTTAGGGCTACTACTGTGGATGGCGAATTGCATCTCAACCAAGATGTTTAAGAGGAAAAACCAGAAAAAGCCTCAGGCGCGCCCCACGCATCCACAAGGAAATGGGTCCATCTTGAAGGTCAAATGGCGGAGCCACCCCCACACACTCACACCGCACCCTCCGGTCTCGGCCCTCTGGTCCCCTCAGAGACTCTGATCAGCCACAGCGAGATTTTTAAAATTTATTTATTTGACAGACACAGATGGAACTCCTATCCACTGATTCTTCTGTAAAAGGCCTACAACGGCCAGGGCTGGAGGCAGAGTTCCATCCTGGCTCCTGGCTGGGTGGCCGGGACCAGCCACTTCAGCTGGGGGTCACTGCCGCCCCCCAGGGTCTGTGTTAGCAGGAGCCAGGGCCACTGACACCAACGTGCGGCACAGGCATGTCAAGCACTGGGCTAACCAAGTGTAGCTGCTCTTCCTTTGTGGTACATCTCGCTCAGGTGTGCCTCGCCCACTGGCCGTGCCGTGACAACTGGGTCAGCCGGGCCCCAGCCAGGTGCAGCCCAGGACAGAGCTGGGCAGCGAGAAGGCCCAGAGTAGGGTGAGCGCTGCTGGGCGCTGGCAGCACAGGCCAACGATCACTGACCACACGCCAGGCAGATCAGCAGGCCCACACTGCGCCTCCCGGGACACTGGAGCACAGCGTGGCAGCGTGGAGACGACTTCAGCAGCGTGGCCAGGGAGGAGCCGCTGCAGCAGATGACAGGAGCCACAGGACTGACAGAGAGGGCAGGGGCAAAGGCCCTGGGGTGGGACAGGGCCTCACTCAACTAAGGAACTAGGAGGAGCCCAGGAGGCTGGCGCAGGCTGAATGAGAGAGGTGGTGGGGGGAGGGATGGGAGGGCATGGCGGTGAGTAGACAGGGTCACACAGGGCCTCACAGGGCCTCACTGAGGACCTGGGCTCCCCAGCTCCCTCTGCCCGCTCAAGGGACAGAGGCTGGGGCAGGAGGGACAGGAGGGGAGGTGGTACTGGTCTACACGGGCAGTACCAGGAAGTGGATCACACACCAACACGCACAGCGACAGTGAGGGTGGGTGCTGTGGCACCGAGTGTCAGCGGCCACTTGTGCCACCTGAATCCCTATCAGAGCGCCGGTTCAAACCCCGGCTGCTCCACTTCTGATCCAGCTTCTCCCTAAAGCGCCCGGGAAGGCAGCAGCTGACGGACAAGGACTCAGGCCCCTGCCACCCATGTGGAAGCCCCAGATGGAGCTCCGGAGACCAGCTGTTGTGGGCATTTGGGGTGTGAACTAGGAGATAGGAGATATCTTTCTGTCCCCCCCAACACCCCATCACTCCACCTTTCAGATAAGTAAGTAATCTTACGAACAAAGCAGTCCACGGTCCGAGAGACCCCACAGGTCTCTTCTGCGGCTGCAGCCGATTCTGAAATGTGGACTTCAGGGCAGGAATGCAGTCAGCCACAACAATGCAGGCAGACAAGGCTGAGTCACCCGGGACGCAGCTCCCGGGACGCAGGCACAGCACAGCTGCACAGGGCTCGCAACGGGAACACAGCGTCCAGGGTCACCCACGCCAGCCCGGGCCACTGATTCCTGACCTCAGCCACTCAATGGAGAAAAGATGGTCTTCCGAATACACAGTACCGCGAAAAAAAAAAAAAACAACCCAACACTGGACAGGCACACGGAAAACCAAACTGGATAAAGGAATGCACGGCTGGTCTGGCAGTGGAGATGCTGGGAGACTCTCGGGTCCTACGGCCGAGCGAGCGCCTGGGTACGCTCCCACCTCTGGCTCCTGCTTCCTGCTGCTGCGCGCGCTGGGAGGCAGCAGGTGCTGGCTCGAGGACGGGGGTCCCTGCCACCCCCCTGGGAGGCCTGGACTGAGTTCCTGGCTTCAGCCTCAGCCCAACTGAGACTGCTGTGGGCATCTGGGAGCAGACAGGAGCGCGCTCTCTCTCGCTCTCTCTCGCTCTCTCTCGCTCTCTCTTCCCCTCTCTCGCCCTCTTTCTCCCTTTTCAATAAATCAAGTCAAATAAAAATAACTGTTTACAAATGGATCCTATTTATGAAACACACAGAAACTTGCACATTAGTGTTTCACATCAGCATCATTTAGTTACCAAAAACCCGTGACAGTGTCCTTCCACGGGAAAACGGTTGAACAAACCAAGAAAAACCAGGCGCTTCCGAAAGTTCATGGAAAACAGAACTGATAGGTACGTTTTGCTTTTTTTTTTTTTTTTTTTTTTTTAAGATTTATTTTATTTATTTGAAAGGCAGAGACAGAGAAGAAAGAGAGGTCTTCCATCCCCTGGTTCACTCCCCAAATGGCCACAACCATCAGAGCTGGGCTGATCCGAAGCCAGGAGCCAGGAGCTTCTCCCAGGTCTCCCAGGAAGATGCAGGGGCCCAAGGACTTGGGTCATCTTCTATTGCTATCCCAGGCCATAGCAGAGAGCTGGATTGGAAGTGGAGCAGCCGGGACTCGAACCCATGCCCCTATGGGATGCTGGCACTGCAGGTGGCAGTTTTATCCGCTACGCCACAGTGCTGGGCCCTATTTGTAAACTTCTTAACGACCTCCCCCATATACATGAATTCCAAATGTTTTTGCACCAAATTCAATGTATGTGCTAACTCCATTTTCCATGATATTTCTGAACCTCCCGTGTCCTCTGCGTTTAAAAGGAGCAAATGAGGAGCCAGTGCTGGGAACAGCCGCGACGATCTGTTTGGCCACCCACAGTCCCTCCCGCAGTGTCAAGGTTCGAGTCCCCACCTATTTTCCACCCAGCTTCCTGCCAAGGTGCACCCTGGGAGGCAGCAGGTGATGGCTCAGGGACTTGGTCCTTGTCACCCACGTGGGAAACCTGGCTGGAGTTCTGGGCCACTGGCTTCCGTCTGCGCTAGCCCACTTTGGTGGGCTTGCTCGCTCCCACCCTGTCTCTCTCCCACACACACTCCCTCTCGACTGTTTCTGGCTCACGGTCACTCTGCTTTTTAATTTTTTAAAACGTCAAATAATAAAGAAATGCAAGCACGTGCACACTCACACCGGTCTCCGGTGCGCGGCGCGGAGTGAAACCTGCCAGACACAAAGGCGGGGCGGCTCCGATCTGGTGACGCCGGCGGGGGGCGGCTGCCAGGTGCAGGGGGCGTGGGCGTGCGGGTGATGCATTGTGTCCTGTGTCCCGATTGCAGTGGTAGTGACAGAACCCTCAGCTTCTGTCAAAACTCATGCAACCGTACACCAGAGAGGGATAATTACAGCCCCGAGGGCGCGCACGGCACCAGGAGGGCGGGCGAGCTCTGGGCCTACAGAGATCCCAAGATCGGGCCGCGAGGGCCCGCACGGCACCAGGAGGGCCCGCGGGCGGGGGCTGCCTGCGGGGGCATCCGTGGCCATCGCTCCTATTTTAACTTGATGTCACATGCAAGTATTGTCCCTTCTAACCACATTAACATTGTGTCGGGCTTTGTTTTTATTTTATTTTATTTATTTATTTATTAATTGACTTGAATGTCAGAGTTAGAGAGAGACACAGAGAAAGGCCTTCCATCCACTGGTTCACTCCCCAAGTAGCTCCAAGAGCCAGGGCAAAGCCAGGCGGAAGCCAGGAGCTTCTTCCGGGTCTCCCACATGGGTGCCCAAGTGCTCCGGCCGTCTTCTGCTGCTCTCCCAGGAGCATCGGCAGGGAGCTGGACAGGAACTGAAGCAGCTGGGACACAAACTGGTACCCATATGGACTGTAACTTTGACTTCCGAATAAATAAATAAATAAATCTTTAAAAAAATAAAAAAGCCACGAAGGACCGGGGCTACTCGCAAAGAGAGAGCGTGAGAAGGTCAGCCTCGCCAGCGCCGTCCGGCTGGGGCCGGGCACCCTTGGCAGGACCGGGAGCCAAGGAGGGCACCGGACAACGTGGTCTCCGTCTCCAAAACTCACGCAAGAAGACCCAAGGAGTCCACGCAGAGAACATTCCACAAGATACCAAGGTCACGAGAAAAGAGCAAAGTCCAAGCCGTCACAGGCCTGAGCTGGCAGGTGGGGAGGGGGACCTAAACGGGGTCCTGGGGCAGACCAGGGAGAGTGGGAACAACTGGGGAGATCGGAATGGGGTGCGGCTTCCCTCTGAATCAGCTCAGCACCGGCTCGGGGCATTTCAGAATGTTTTTATTTTCTGTAAGTCAAAAATCACTCCAGGGGCTGGCGTCGTGGCGCAGTGGGTCCCAGCTCCCTGCTCACATGCCTGGGGAAGCAGCAGCAGATGGCCAGGCGCCTGGGCTCCAGTATGCACGTGGGAGACCTGGATGGAGCTCCAGGCTCCTGGCTTCAGCCTGCCTCAGCCCCAGCGGTTGCAGCCATTCGGGGAGTGACCAGTGGATGGAAGATCCCTCTCTCTAACTCTGCATTTCAAATTAAAAAAATTTTTAAAAACTCGCTAGGACCAGCTTGCCCTGGGTAGACACTGGGTGCAGCTGCGCTCGGGACACCCACTTCCCCCATGGGAGTGCCTGGGTCCATGTCCCAGCTCTGCTTCTGGCTAAGGCGCCCCGAGGAGGCAGCAGGTGCCGGCCACCCACGTGGGTGACCAGCTTTGCGTTCTGGCCTCCCGGCTTTGGCCTGGGAAGCCCCCGCTCATGCAGACACGGGGGGAAGAACCAGCAAACTGGAGCTCCCTGCCTCTGTCTGGGCCTCTCTCTCTAAACAACAACAACCACCTCAAACATACAGCAGCAGCCTGCCCTGGCTCCCGGCGACCTGTGCCGGGCAGCACCGCCAGGCAACACCAGCAAGACAGGTGCTGTGAAGCCAGTGCTGCCCGACAAGACGCCCCGAGCCAGACCACAGCAAGGGTCCTCACACGGGGCCGGCGGCTGGGGGCCTCCAGTCGCAGCCCCCTCAGCCGGATTCGTAGATCCAGGGCACATCACTGCCGCACCGGCTGGAGAGGAACAAGGCCCCGAGGGCAGCTGCTGTGGCGCAGCAGGCCGAGCCCCCACCTGTGACACCTGCTCCCCACACGAGCGCCGGTTCGAGTCCCCGCTGCTCCGCTGCTGATCCAGCCTGTTGCAATGGGCCAAGCGGAGTGCCGGCTGTTGCAGGCGTCTGGGGAGATGAGCTGGAGGATGGAAGAGATCTCTCCCTACCACTCTGCCTTCCAAACCAGTCAGTCTTTAAAAGAACAACTTTGAAGGCCCCGTCCTCGGAGCTGGCGGGTTCCCGGCTGCAAGGCCGGCGGGAGGCCTCCGTCCACCAGCACAAAAGACAGACGTCTCAAGGCCACGACAGAGGGGGCTGTGTCCCTGATCCGCTACGGGGGCTTCCTCCATCCCCGGCCTGGCCGTGCCAGGGCGTGTCACCCAGCAGGACTGTTCCTGCCTGCTCGGCTCGCCCGACAGCCTGGCACCCCTGGGAGACTCTTATCACTGGGAAAATGTGTCACGGGGCAGAGTCTCCAGGGTGCCTCCTCCCTCCTCCAGGGCCCTGGACAGCTCTGCTGGCTTCCGGGCCACAGCTGGCAGGTCCAAGGTCGGAGCAAGTTCAGGTGGATCCCGGGTAGTTCCCCGTGACAAAGAGCATCAGTGGCACCCAGGCAGGAAGCAGGGGGGCCCTTGCTCACCCGGACAGCCCAGGAAGGGGACCCTACTCAAGTCCCACCTTACAGGCAAGCCAAGTCAGGCCAAAGACACCCCCAGGCTGCCTGACCTGGGGTCCCAGCCCGCTTCCTGTCATCAAAGCCACACGGCTCAGCCCTCCCCAAGGGCTGTGCCACCCCGAGGGCGCGTGCGGGGCTGGCCTCCAGCCCCCTCGCTCGGTGACTGTAACATTCCTTCTGTTCCGGTCTCACTCGTCCAATAAACACGAGAGCACTTCACACAGGTCCCGGAAAGTGGCATTCAAAGGTAAGCGTGGGGGGCGGGCGTCTGGCCTGGCCACGAACACGCCTGGGTTTGATGTCCGTCCAGCCCTGGCTCCAGGCTCCAGCTTCCCGGTGGCACCCAGGGCCTGGCACACAGCAGGTGTATCAAAGGCAAGAATGCCAGCACCAGGCATACGGGGAGGTTGAAAACCCGACCCGGCCGGGGCGAAGGTGCCGGGCCAGGCAGCGGTCAGCAGGTGTGGAAGGGAGGCCACCCCGAAGGCGGAGGCCGAGGCCGGGGCTGAAAAGGCAGGCAGCCTTGGGACAGCCTCAGTGCCTCAGCTTCCTCGCCTGTGCCATGGTCCCCAACGGAGCGCCCAGCTCAAGTCCCACCGACCCCGCTGCCGACCCGGCTCCCTGCTAATGCACACCCTGGGAGGCAGCAGGTCATGGCCCAAGTGCTTGGGTCCCTGCACCCACACGGGAGACCTGGATGGTGCAGTTCAAGAACCTGGGCCCCTGCGCCCACGTGGGAGACCCAGCCTGGCCCGGCCCTGCTGCAGCAGACACGGGGGGAGTGCACCAGAGGATGCAGGCGCTCTCTCGCCCTCTCTCTGGGCGTGTGTGTTTCAAACGTGGGCAGCCAGAGAGGGAGGGAGGGAAGAAGGAAGAAAACAAGCCGTGACCCGTGCGCGCTGCGTGGAACTCAGCTACAAGAGAGCCCGGCTGACACCGGCGTTCCCGCGTGGAGCTGCGGAGGGGCCGGCGGGTGCTGGCTTCCCCTTTTACAAGAAATGCTGTCCTCACCACCCCCTTGCGCAATTACAATTCAGACCAAGCAGGCATCTGGGGGGTGGCTTCCTGCGCCTCACGTGCCCAGCTTCTCCCTGTGGGCAGCCCTGCACCTGCCGCCACAGCGCGGCGCCCACCTCGACTGCCCCATCAGAAGCCGCCACGCTCTCCCTGGACCATTCGTGCTCCGTGTCTGGTGCCTAGAATGTCTTTCCCTCCCCTGCAACTGTTCACCTGTTTTCTGTCTACCCTGGTGGCCGCTGGGTCCCCAGCACGTGGCACAAAGCCGGTGCCCGTCGAAGGATCCCAAACGCCGCAAGTCACCTTGTCCGAGGGACAGCAACCTTGTCCTCAGGGCCAGGTGCCACGGTCCCCACCATCCCCCCTGACGTCCAGCAGGCTGCCCACACCTTCCCGTCCCCAGTCCCCATGCCCAGTGCTGCAGGACCCAGACTCCTGGACTCCCGGGCTTCAGGCCCCCCCCCCCCCCGCCAGCCTCAGTTTCCCCATCTGTAAGGCAGGGACGCAGAGAGCAGCAGGGCCTGATGTCACGACCATGGAGTTGCAGACGGAGCCCAGAGGCCGTCCAGCCCCAGACTCAAGTTCAGGGTGACTCCGGGGGGAAATCCCCCAGCACCCAGTGGGGGCCGGTTGCCGGCACTAACAGGAGCGCACAGCCTCACGGCGAGCAGGAGCCCTCGCTTTCCGGTGGCATTTGCTGGGGAGGCAGGGCGACTTCTCCCGTGTACTCCGGTTGCAGCTCATGCCCGCTAAACATCTCATTCCTGCCTCGCGTTTTTCCACTGCTCTAACACAATAAGGGCCTAATTACAGCGCACAGTTGGCGTCTTCCCAGCAAATGCGGGTTTAGCTGATGTTCCCATTTTCCCAACACTCGGACAGCCTATAATTTCAGCCTTTTCATTCAAATGGGGCAAGAGCTTGGCAGACGTGGCTGCGAGCCAGGGCCCGCCGCAGATGCCGGGACGGAGACGCGGGGCCGGGCGGCCCGGGCCAGCCCCTTCGGCCCGGGTCTCTCTGGAAACTCTGAGTTGTTTTGCACCCCTCTCAACTTGTTTTCAGCTCGTCGGAAGGCAGAGAAACAGAGAGAAACGGAGACAGAGAGAGCGCTTCCATCTGCTGTTTCACTCCCCACGTGCCTCTAGCAACCAGGGCCGGGCCAGGCTGACGCCAGGAGCCAGCCGCTCCATCTGGGTCTCCCTCGTGGGTGCAGGGCCCCAGACACTTGAGCCCCCACTGCTGCCCCGCAAGGTGACAGGTTGCGAGCAGCGGAGTCCGAGTCGAGCCCCCCCCACCTCCCGCCCAGGACTGTGAAGTGGGTCCCGGGCATCCTTGAGCCTAAAACGTCTCCCTCTGCAGCTCCCGCCAAAGCCGCCCAGAGGCCAGCGCTGTGTCCCCCGGTGAGAGCCAGGATGCCCGGGACCCATGCCACAGCCAGCTCCATGCCCAGCTGCTCCCCTTCCCTCTCGGCACCCGGGGGGCAGGGGTGGGGGCAGCGGTCACGGCCCAAGTCCTTGCGACCCTGCCACCAGCATGGAGCTCACAGCCCTGGCTTCAGACTCCCCAGGGGCCGGAAGATCGTCTCTCCTTTCTTCTCTCTTTGCCCCCAGCCTCCCAGTACTGCAAGCGGAACGGGTGAAAAATCACCAAGTATTTGTCTGCAGCCACGACCGCACCTTAGGACGGGACCGGGACCAGCCAGGGCGGCGTTTCAGGAACTGGGGAACGGGGCAGCCAGCCAGCCAGCCAGGCGTGCGTGCGTGTGCGTCCAGGCCCTGGCCGCGTCCCCAGCCAGAACTCCGCCTACACTGGCAGGCACCTGTTGAACGAGGTACAGCTCCTTTCCTGGTTTTTAAGGGAACGTGAAATGAACAGCGACCATGGGGTCCAGGCTGAAGGCACGCGAGACGCAAAAGGCACCCCACCCCCAATTTCCAGATGAGGAAGCCGAGGCCCCGCCCAGGCCACCAGGCTCCGCCCCTGCCCCTGCCCCAGGAGCTGCAGGCCACCTGGGCGGGCCTTGTGTGGCCTTTGCAAGCCACAAGCTGGTGCTGTCCAAGGGGCTCTCAATGCCCCATATCCGGAGAGGGACAACCCAGCCCAAGTGGGAGGTCACGTGTCCCTTAGTCTCCAGGGACCTGAGCCACGAGCTGGGACCACCAAGGCACAGGCAGGTGCAACAGGACCCCCGTCTTCAGTCCCATGGGGACCCATGGACAGCTGCTCCTTGTCAGAACAGTACAGGGCCGGCGCTGTGGTGTAGCGGGTGAGACCGCCCCCTGCAGTGCCGGCATCCCACATGGGCGCCGGTTCGTGTCCCGGCTGCTCCACTTCCGATGACCATCACGACACCTCCTTGTCCTCCCCTTTCACTTTCCTCCTCAGACACAGCTCAGAGGCCCCAGGGCCTTTGCACTGGCTGCATCCCTCCCCACTAAACTCTCGACTTGATCCTGCCCTTTACCCTTTGCCCCTTCCTTGCCCAGGGCAAGGTGTGGCTCGCTCTCACTTCTGTCCCAGGCTCAAAGGCAAGGACCGACCTGACGTTTTGAGCCCTTTCTCCCTGCTCGTCCCAAGCACTCTAAATCCTATTTCAGCCCCACTCCATCCCCAACAAAGCGGCACGTGGTGCAGCGGCTAAGGCCCCAGCTTGTGCCCCGGCGTACCCGAGTGCCCGTTTTGGTTTCACTCATGCGCACTGTGCTGGAGGGGACCAGGTGTCGGCTCAAGCACTTGGCTCCCTGCCACCCACGTGGGAGACCCGGATGGAGCTGCTGGAGCCTGGCTTCGGCCTGGCCCAGCCCAGGGGGGCGTGAGCCAGCGGGTGGAAGACCTCTGTCTCTGACTTGCAAATCAAATGGGAATAAATCGATAAAAATTATATGCACGATGCCCATATTGAAGAGAAAAGGTGGAGGCGGGCGCTGTGGTATAACTGGTGAAGCTGCCGCCTGCAGCGCCGGCACCCACAGGGGCGTGGATTCTGTCCCGGCGGCTCCACTTCCCATCCAGCTCCCCGCTAATGCGCCTGGGAGAGCAGAGGAAGATGGCCCAAGTGCTTGGGCCCCTGCACCCGTGTGGGAGACCCGGATGGGGCTCCTGGCTCCTGACTGGCCGTGATCTGGCCATTGCAGCCATTTGGGGAGTGAACCAGGGGATGGAAGACACCCCCCCATAACTCTGACTCTCAAATAAATAAATACTTACAAAAAAAAAAAAAAAAAAAGGAAGGGCAGAAGAGCCCCTGGCCAGAGGTCTCACAGCAATGACAACGACAGGGACCCTGACCTGGAGGTGACACACACCCGGCGTGGCCTGGCAGCGGTCCCATTTCCTAGCTGAGCAAACTGAGGCTGAAGGCAGCAAGCACACAGGCCAGAGCCCCTGCTGAGCCACCCTCCCTCTCCCCCTCCCTCCTGCCAGCCCCAGAGGCTGAGCGCCCGGGGCCAAGAGGGAGCCACGCCCCATCCTCCTCAGGGCCACAGATATACCTGCTGGGGCAGGGGCTGGGCGAGCGCTAGGGAGGAGTGGGGACAGCGGCAGCCGCTGATCGGAGACCCACGGTCACTGCCAGGGCTGTGAGGACGCCGACGGCAGCCACGGGTCCAGGACCCACACACTCTCATCCAGGTGCAGGCGAGGTCCGGTTATCACGCCCACATCACAGAGAACACCCTGGAGACCCAGAAAGCCAAATCCGTCCCCAGCGGAACACCAGGCAGTGGGCCAGGGCCTAAGCACCACCCCAAGACCTGCTGGCCCGGAGCGGGTGCTGCCCCCATGCCATATCCGAATGCCAGGGAGGAGCCGCCTCCACTTCTGCTCCAGCCTCCTGGGAGAGCTCCAGCGCTCGGCCCCTGCCTCCCCCAACAGCGCGCGGTGCCTCCCCCAACAGCCAGGAGCGAGGCTGCTCCGGGCCTCAGTGTCCCGCTCTGTAAAATGGGGCCACAGCAGCCGCACTCCCTGACGGCGGACCGTGCAGGGAGTTTGTTTCAAAGCGCTTTGACGGTGGCTCACGCTCACGGTCGGCACAAAGCCGCCCCATCCAGGCAGACCCGTGTGCCGGACAACGCACCAAGCCAGCACCTCCAGTGCAACTCCCCGGGCGCCTGGGGGGGCCGTCACCCCATTTGTAGCACAGAAAACTGAGGCTTACGGAAGCCAAATGACCGTGCCAGGGCCCCAGGCAAAGGAAGCAGACGGAGCGGGAAGCCAGGGCAGGCAGGAAGCCGGCCTGAGGCTTGGGCCAAGTCTGCACCTGCCCACCACAGAGGAGGACGCAGGGCCACGGAGGAAAGTCTCGCTGCGGAGCTGGGGGAGGCGGGGCCCGGGCGCCCTCCTGTGCCCCTCGTGGGACCCTCACTCGGGCTGGGGCCCTTTCCCTTCACCACTGCAAGGGGCGACAGTCATGCCAATGGCCAGAACGACCAGGATGTCACCAGTCGGCAGCCAAGCCGGCACACAGTGGAGCACTTCCTGGAATGGAGGTGGGGGCAGGGAGGCGCCGGGAGGGCTCCATTCATTAGCGTCAGCGAGTGGAATCTGCCCACTGGGCACTGCGGCCAACGCCGGCTTCCCAGCCTGAGCCACCGAGACCAAACCAAGCACAAAGACCCTTCCCACGCCCCACGGTGGGGGCGCCCCCTGACCCGGCTCAGGAACAAACCCAGGGGGAAGGTGCCTCCACCAAGTCCTACTTCCAGCTCAGGCACGCAGGGAAGGGGCTCCACTCCCCACCACTCTCCCCGCACCGGGAGCCCGAGGGGCGGGGCCAGACACCTGCTGGGGCAGGAGAAGGACAGACACCAGGACAGCCAGCCAGAGCAGCCGCTTGGCAGAGAGGAGCCGGCGTTCACCAGGCACCACGCTGAAGAATCAGACGGCACGACAGGGTGCCCTAGGGCACAGCCAATCAGACGGCGGAGGCCAGCGAGGGGCTGGCAACACAGCAGCTTCCGAGGGTTCCAGTCTGTGAGCGCCCCGGATGGGCGGCGGAGGGCACCCTGGCCAGGCGGGGCCGGACAGATGGACAGCCGCATGGTGGTGGTAGGGAGGCTTGTCCGCGGCCGGCCAGACGGGCAAACTGACCGCAGGGGTCGCCCCCTAGGCTGGTCTCGCCGAGACAAGACGGCCAAGCGGGGATCCGCGCCTGGCCCCCACCGCCGGCCACCACTGGGCGGGGAGCGGAGCCCGGAAGGGACCCCGTGCACGGCTGCAGCGAGCCCTCCGCCCAGGGCGTCCGCAGGGCCCGCCTCTCCGTCCCCGTCCCCGCCGCGGGCACGCAAGCGCCGCACTCACGCCATTCCCGGGCCGCCCGCCCGCCCGCCCGCCCCGCGGCCCCGCTCACCGGCCCACGAAGTTCTCGAGCACCGAGCTCTTGCCGGCGCTCTGGCCGCCCACCACGGCGATCTGCGGCAGGTCCAGGTGGCAGCTCTGGCCGATGGAGCTGAAGGCGTCCTGCAACTTGTTGACCAGCGGGATCAGCTCCTCCATCCCGCGGTTGCCCATGGCGCCGGCCCGAGCGCCCCGCGCTCCACGCCCGTCCCCCCCGCCCCGGCCCTCAACGACCCCCCGGCCCCGCGGCGTCTGCGGCCGTTGCTCCCCGCCCGCCCGGGCCTCGGCGCGACGCCCGCTCCCGGCTCGGCCTCACGGTCGCCGCCTCATCCGGTTCTCAGGCGACACCCGACCCGAGCGACCTCCCGCCCCGGCCCCGGGGGCTGCGCCCAAAGCCCTCGCGCCGCTGCCTATTGGACTTGAGCGCAGCCACTCGTGCACGACAGCCAATGAAATTGAGGCACGGGCCCCTGGGTTGATAGGCCTTCCCCATGAGTACTATCTCGCGGGCTCATTGGGCTCCAGAACTGTCACTGCTGTGCGAGAGCCAATAGCGTCGGAAAGCGAGTTGTCAGGGCTGGGAGGCGGTGTTTCAGGGGGGGAGTATGTTGGCCCGCCCACTGGGGGAGCACCGCTGTCTTATTGGTGGAAAGAAGCGCCGGTCGAAAAAGCTGCCCAATGATGTCAAGGATCAATTCTTAAGACACCGGTTTGTCACTTGACTCTACTTAGTTCCCTAAAAATTTCCCATTGGCTTGTATAAATATCATTTCGTTTGCTCAGCCAACAAGGTAAAAGAGGGCAGGCTTTAACGACGGAGTCTTGGTTCTGATTGAGAACGGCATCTGTCAATCAACGCAGCTCCCGTTCTCCCCGGTGTTTGTTGCTCGTCCTGCTCTTGGGAAGTTGAGGACCGAAGGGCGACGCCTTGTGGCGGGACTCGGTGGTCGTCACTCGGGAGTTTCCGGGAACGGCAGAAAACTACAAGTCCCAGAATGCATCTCGGAGGCCAGTGGGCAGACTTGCCCCGGGAGCCTGGTACCGAGGCGCTGGTGCACCCCAGGGACAGGCGGCTACGCGTGCAGCCGCGCCCCCGGGCCTTTGCGCCTGCAACTCTGGCACCCTGTGAGCACCCCCCACAAGACTCAACCAATCTTCCCCGCAGTGTAGACGGGCGGCTTTGCAGGCAGCAGGTGGGGCGTCCGGGCACTGGAACCCTGGCCCTCTTGGACGAGAGGGAAGATTTTAAGGGATTCGGTCCCTGTGGTACGAATGGGCCAGCGTGCAGGCAACCCCTTGAGAACACAGGAGCAATATAGAGTGAGTTCGAGCAGCTGTTAGGGGCAGCTTGGGACGCCTCGGAGTGCCTGGGGTGCAGCAGGTGATGGCTCCTAGCGGGTCCCCGAAACCCACGTGGGAGGCTGAGACAGATGGAGTTCCTGGCTCCTGGGTCTGGCCCGGGCCGGCGCTGACTGCTGTCCAGCACCAGACGTGGAAGATCTCTCACTGTCTCTGCCTTTCAAATAAATAAATCTTTAAAAATAAATCAATTAGGAAACTTCGTGTACTGGCGCAGGAGCAAGCAATTGGATGTGTACTGGCGGGGGGAGGGGGAGGCAAGCAGCGTGCGGAACCACACGGAACGTACATTGAGGAAAAACCCGGCAAGGTTCCCTGGCTGCCGTGCTACCGGAGGTGTAGACCCTGCACAGGCACCGCGTCTCTCAAAAGCCCCATCTTCTGAGTCTGAGCTGTGGTTGCTCTTATCTGTGGTCCATCCCGGGTGACTGCTGTGGCCTGAGGGTTTGTGAGACCCCAAAATTCAACGAAACACTACCCTGCTTGTGATGGCTTTGGGGGCGTTAGGATTAGTGCGGGGACAAACCAGACCCCAGGGGCTCCCGGCTCCTTCCACGCTGAGCGCATGCCGAGACAGCTGGCGCCTTGGCCTCACGCCTCCCAGCCCCCTGGGAGAGACAAGCTCCCGTGGTTTGGAATCATCCAGCTTATGGTGCTTAGAGACAGACAGACAGACAGAGACTCAGAGAGAGAGGGATCTCTTCCATCCGCTGGTTCACTCCCCGCATAGCCATAACAGCCTGGTGCCGGGCCGGTCAGAAGCCAGGAGTCAGGAGCTTCTTCCCGGTCTCCCACGTGGGTGCAGGGGCCCAAGCACTTGGGCCGTCTCCCGCTGCTTCCCCAGACACATTAGCAAGGAGCTGGATTAGAAGTGGAGCAGCCGGGACTTGAACTGGCGCCCAAATGGGATGCCGGCGTCACAGGCAGCGGCTTTACCCAGCATGCCACACTGCAGACCCCTAGTGGGAATCTGATGACGACAAGCTGACTAAGCAAAGACAGGCAACAACCAAGCTAAGCGTTTCCTTCCTCCAAACCTAAGCACTCGGGTCCCACGGTTACAACTGCTCAATGCAAGGGTGCTGCAGAGAGTTCACGGCAAATGGAATGAAGACTTCGGTTTATTTGGGCACAAGACATTTAGAAAGGTACATGTTTTTCAAAATTCACTTTAAAAAATATTTTAATCTATTTTAAAGCCAGTTGGGAGAGACAGCCGGAGAGGTCTTCCATCCACGGAGTCACTTGCCCACAGCAGCCACACCTGGGCCAGCCCCGCGCGGGGAGCTCGGAACTCAACCCCCGAGGCCATGTGGGTGGCATGGGTGGCCCCAAGCGCTTGCGCCTCACCACGGCTCCCAGCGTGCAAAGCCGGGACTGCAACCGGGGACAACAGCTCGGGGTGCGGGCATCTGGACCCCACCCCCACCCCAGGCCTTCCCCACGAACCTCTGGAAGGTCCCCGCCGACACCCGGGAGGCAGCACGGTGCCGCGCGGGGCGGAAGCACCCGTGGGCAGCCCTGCCTGGCCACGAGGAGCCACACTGCCCTCAGGGTCAAGGCCGAGGGCCTAGGCCCCCAAGTGGAGCTGCCACTTCCTGGACGGTGACCTTGGCCAAGCCACTTCCCCCTGGGCCGGTTCCTCCCTCGTCAAAGATGGGCGCACAGCGCCCCCTCCAGGGTGTTCGGAGAACAACCGAAGAGGTCCCAACCTGGGCTGGGCCAAGGGGTCTCCAGTTCTTTGAGCTGCTGCTGGGGGCCACTTCTCGGAAGTTGGGGACACCCAGGGGTGGTGACGCCCGCATCAGGTAGGGGACCCACCGCCCCAGGAAGAGGAAGCCACGGACGCACGGTTAGCATTGTAATTAAAAAACAGTAATAAAAACTACCCACAACATCCCCGAGTCCTCTGTCCGGCCCAGCGCCCTTGGCCGGCGCGGCCGGGTCAGCCCAAGGTGATTCCCACGGAGGCCAGGGCTTCGGTGGCCCAGGGCGGGCAGAGGGTGCGGTCCCCGTACATGGTGCCCATGAAGTCGCGCACGAACTCGGGGAAGCGCTGCTCCACGATGCTGGCGCGCACCGCGCTCATCAGCCGCAGCTGCGCACACGAGGGCGGGCGGCCGTCAGCCCCCGGGCGCCCCCGCCGCCCCGCCCGCCCCCCGGGCGCCCCCGGGCTGGCCCACCTGGTAGGCGACGTTGTGGACCGTGAGGTGGTGCAGCGCGGCCGTGTTGTCGCTGTGCAGCAGCGCGTGCAGGAAGGCCCGGCTGTGCCTGCAGGCCGGCGGCCGTGAGCCCGGGGCCCGCACCCGCACCCGGCCCGCCACGCCCGCCCGCGGGCAGCGCTGACCTCTGGCACGTGGGGCAGGTGCAGTCGGGGTCGATGGGGCCGAAGTCCTTCTGGTACTGCTTCTTCTTCAACTGCACGTTCCCCGTGGGCACCAGGGCGGAGCCGAACCGCTGGGCGCAGAGAAGGGCGGGGCGGGGCGGGTCACGTCACTGGGTGGGGGGCGCCCAGGGGCCTTCTCCCCGCCCCCTAAGCCACGCCCCCGCCCCTGCCCCAGGCCTCACCGCCGTCCGGGTCGGGTAGACGCAGTCGAACATGTCACATCCAAGAGCCACGCAGACCACGAGATCCGTGGCATAGCTGGGGGAGGGGGAGAGGCAGCCTGGGAGGGGGAGTTTCCCGCCTGGGGGGTGCGTGCGTGCATGCCGGGCCCCGCCCCTCCCTGGCCCCGCCCCCACCCGCCCGTCCTCCAGGCGCTCGCCCTCTGCCCACCTACCCGACGCCCATCAGGTAGCGGGGTTTGTCCTTGGGCAGCCGCGAGGTGCTGAGCTCCACCATGCGCCAGAACTGCTCCTTGCTCTCGCCGCCGCTCAGGCCTCCGATGGCGAAGCCGGGGACGTCCCTCTTGGTCATCTCTGCGGCACAGGGGCGAGTGAGGGGCTGCCCCGGCCAAGGGCCAGCGCCTCGTCCGCGTCCCCGGCCCCGGCCCAGACCCGGCCCAGACCCGGCCCAGAACCCCACAGCCCTGCGGGGAGAGAGAGAGGGAGCCAGGGTCTGCCTGCCCCAGGGGCCTGCCAGAAGGCTCAGAGACCATTTGAAAAACAAAAATGTATTTATTTAAAAGGCAGCGCGGCAGAGGGAATAAAAGAGAAAGATTTTCCATCTACTGGTCCCAATCCAAATGCCCCGAACAGCCCGGACTCAGCCAGGCGAAGCTAAGAAACTGGAGCTCCATCCGGGTCCCCACGCGGGGGCGGGGCCCCAGCACTTGGCCCATCCTCTGCTGCTCTCCCAGGCCACAGCAGGGAGCTGGACCGGAAGTGGAGCAGCGGGACTCGAACCAGTGCCCCAAGGGATGCCGGTGCTGCAGGCGGTGGCTTCACCCGCTGCGCCCTGACACCGGCTCCAGCATGACGACTTCTGACAAGAGGTAAACAGTGACAGAGGAGCAGGCATCGCGGTGCAGAGGATCGGCCGCCCCCTTGGGCTGCCTCCATCCAAGTCAGGCTGTGGTCCTGGCTACACAGCGTTTCCAATCCAGCGCCTCACTGATGCACGCGAAGGCAGCAGGTCACGGCCCAGGACGCGGGCCCTGCCAGCCTGGGGCCTGATGGAGCTCCTGGCTATGGCTCCGACTTTGGCTTTGCCCACCGCTGGCGGCTGCACCCATTCAGGGAGTAAGCCAGTAGATGGGACACCTTTCTCTCTCTCTCTCTGTCACTCTCTCTCTCCCTGTCACCTCGTCGCACAGATGAGGAAGCCAAGGAGCACAGAGGGAAACCGCGGGCCCCAGGTGGCGCATGCGCTAAGCCTGGATTTGAACTTGGGCCCCAGCTGCCAAGGTCAACCAAGCTTTGGTTGTCTGGGGATGGCCTCTGGGTTAAATTATTTACTTGAGAAGAAAAACGAGACAGAGAGAGGGCTGCAACTGGACTAGGCCAAAGCTGGAGGGCAGGCAGAGTCCGCCCACCCCTAGGCCCCCGGGGTCGGCAGGGACCGAATCCCTGGGCCACCCCATCCCGCCTCCCAGGGTCTGCCAGAGCAGGAAGCCACAGTTACGAGCCACGGCTGGAAAATGAACGCAGGTGTTTCCACATGGGGCGCGGGCACCGTAACCGCGAGATCAAAGCCCGTACCCCCTGATAGGCACTGAAGCCGACGGAAACAGCACTGACCGGATCGTGGAGCACGGGCTAACCCGCCACCCGCCACAGCGGATCCCATGCTGGAGCGCTGGCTTGAGTCCTGCTCGCTCCACTGCCGATCCAGCTGCCTGCTAATGTGCCAGGTAAGGCAGCGGCAGATGGTCAAGTGCCTGGGCCCCTGCACCCACGTGGGAGACCCAGATGGAGCTCCCGCTCCTGCTTTGGCTTTGGCCCTCTGCTGGCTGTGGGGCACCTGGGGAGTGGACCAGTGGATGGAAGAGCTCTCTCTGTCAGTTTGCCTAAGGAACATTCAGAACCCAGCTCGGCCTCATCCAAGCTGTGGGACCTGGGCTAAGGGAGGAGACAGTCCCGTGCCTCAGTTTCCCCAGCTGTGACCTTGTCCACCCAGCCCACAGGAAGTGGACAGTGCCCAGGGGTGGCCCCAGAACCACTCGTCCTGGGGGCCACTACTGCTCCTGGACCTTTACTTCAGCGCGCCTCCCACCGGAGCGCCCATTCACCCGGGGACAGCCACTGCCCTGCACTGTCGCGGGCCACGCCCACACGGCTCTACCTTCAAGGCAGGTGGCCCGGAGCTTTGCGTCCAGGCCGCCCTGGATGATGGCGAAGAGGTTCTGCTTGTCCGGCCGCCGATGGGCTGCGATGCACCGGTCCAGCCAGCGGACTGACCTGCAAGAGGGCCCCCGTCATAGGCGCTCCGGGCCTGGCGGGGGGCAGGGGGGAGGGAGGTGTGCAGGCCCACACCTGTGCATGGCCTCCTCCACGCGTGGGCCCGTCACGGTGCTGCTGACCACGTCGTCCAGCTGCATGATGATGTCGGAGCCTGGGGCGGGGTGGGGGAGGGGAGGACAAGGACGCCGTCACTGGGAAGGCCCCCGGCTCTTGTTGGGGCCACGCTGGGCCCTCCAAGTCCCTCCCAGCAGTGGCCGCTCAGTCTGTTTCAACAGCAGCCAAGGGAGCTTTTCAAACAGTGCCTCTGACCCTGCGGCCCCCAGAGTAAAATCGCCTGTGTGCGGCAGGCGTCTGGCACGGCGGTTAAGGTGCCACCTGCATCCCCTATCAGAGGCATGGGTCCACTCCCAGTTCCAGCCCCTGGGAGGCAGCAGGCGGTGGCCCATGTGCTGGGGCCCCTGCCGCCCACATGGGAGACCCGGATGCAGCTCCTGGCTCCTACTTCACCCAGTCCTGGCCATCTGGGGCGTGAAAAAGCGGATGGAGACTTGGCTTTCTCAGCATACTCTGTTTTTCTAATAAATAATCTTTTTTTTTTTTTAATTTATTTATTTGACAGAGTTAGACAGTGAGAGAGAGAGAAAGGTCTTCCTTCCATTGGTTCACCCCCCAAAATGGCTGCTACGGCCAGTGCGCTGCGCCAATCCAAAGCCAGGAGCCAGGTGCTTCCTCTTGGTCTCCCATGGGGTGCAGGGCCCAAGCACTTGGGCCATCCTCCACTGCACTCCCGGGCCACAGCAGAGAGCTGGCCTGGAAGAGGAGCAACCGGGACAGAATCCAGCACCCATATGGGATGCTGGCGACGCAGGTGGAAGATTAACCAAGTGAACCATGGTGCCAGCCCAATAAATATATCTTTAAAAGCTACGATCAAAGGCTTTTGGCAAAGCTAAGGACATAGTCCTCATTCACTTGTCCAACCCACAGAGCAGGCCAATGCTGTGGCGCCATAGGTTAATCCTAGGCCTGGGCACCAGCATCTCACATGGGCGCTGGTTCGAGTCCTGGCCGCTCCACTTCCCATGCAGCTCTCTGCTCAACTTCCGATCTCTGCTGTGGCCTGGGAAGGCAGTGGAAGATGGCCCAAGTCCTTGGGCCCCTGCACCTGCGGGGGAGACCCGGAAGAAGCTTCTAGGTCCTGACTTCGGGTCAGCTCAACTCTAGCCATTGCGGTCATCTGGGCAGTGAACCAGTAGTTGGAATACCTCTCTCTCTCTCTCTCTCTCTCTCTACCTCTACCTCTACCTGTCTCCGTAACTCTGCCTTTCAAATAAATAAAAATAAATCTTCATAAAAAAAAAGTTAAAGAACTGGGCACACACATTGGAGCACCATCACAGGGACCCAATCAGAGGCCAGAACACCCCCTGCAGCAGCGGCCAGTCAAGGGCAGAGCCGTCACGGTGGAGCGGGCCACAGGACACGCCCCTGTACACTGATGGGAAGGGAACGCTTAGGACTCGACTCAGCCTGGTAAGCATTGCCGGAGGCCTGGGGCCGGCGCGGCGGCGCAGCGGGTTAAGCCAGGGCTTGCGACGCCCCCGGCAGCATCCCATAGGAGCGCCAGTTTTGAGTCCCGGCTGCTCCGCTTCCCAGCCAGCTCCCTGCGAGGGTGCCTGGGAAAGCTGCAGAAGACGGCGCAGGTGCTTGGGCCGCTTGACCGACCTGGCAGACCCGGGTGGGGCTCAGCCTGGGCCGCCGCTGGCTGTTACGGGTATTTGGGGAGTGAACCAGCAGGTGGAAGACCTCTCTCTGCCTTTCCATTAAATAAAACGAGAGAGAGAGACAGAGACAGAGAGAGAGAGAGATACAGAGACAGAGAGAGAGATATAGAGACAGAGAGACAGAGACAGAGAGAGACAGAAAATCCTTATTTCAAAAGGAAAACCTGGAACTGCTCCCCCAATTTTTCTTTTTAGAATAAAACAAATTAAGACCTAGAACAACAAAACTACAATGGTGGGTCCACACCCTCAACTGTTTTTTTTTTTTTTTAAATTTTATTTATTTATTTGTGAGGCAGAGTTAGAGAGAGAGAGAGAGAGAGAGAGAGGTCTTCATCCGCTGGTTCACTCCCCAGATGGCCGCAATGGCCAGAGCTGAGCTGATCCGAAGCCAGGAGCCAGGAGCTCCATCCGGGTCTCCCACGTGGGTGCAGGAGCCCTAGGACTTGGGCCACCTTCTACTCCTTTCCCAGGCCACAGCAGAGAGCTGGATCAGAAGTGGAGCAGTCGGGACCTGAACCGGCGCCCATATGGGATGCTGGTGCCGCAGGTGGAGACTTAGCCCACTACACCACAGCACCGACCCCCTCGTCTGTTTATTGCCCCCATGATGCACTCAGTGGATGTGCGGTGACACTGAGTGACAGGCACTTCATCAACGGTGACAGGTGCACCACCTTGACAGGGATGTGCTCTGCTGTGGGGGGTGGGGGATGGGAAGGCAGCAGTGGCTTATGGGAACTCCCTACACTTTCCATTCAATTTCATTTTGAATCTCAAAGTCTATCTTTTTTAAGACTTATTATTTTATTTACTCAAAAGGCAGAGTTACAGAGGAAAAAGGAGAGACAGAGATCTTTCACTCGCTGGTTCACTCTCCAGATAGCCACAATGGCCAGCGCTGGGTCAGGCTGAAGCCAGGAGCCAGGAGCTTCTTCCTGGTCTCCCATGCAGGTGCAGGGGCCCAAGCACTTAGGCCATCTTCTACTGCTTTCCCAGGCCACAGCAGAGAGCTGGACTGGAAGTGGAGCAGTCAGGACTCGAACCGGTGCCCATATGGGATGCCGGCTATGAAGATGGCAGCTTAGCTTTACCGGCTAAGCCACAGCACTGGCCCCTTAATTCATGATTTAGAGAAATGACAGCAACAGTGATCATAAATAACAGCCTCGGCAGGCCAGCACTGCGCTGAGCGAGTTCGGAACACTCCCCCGCTCGCTCTTGTCGTTCTTCAAGACTTACACACTTATTTACTCAAATGGTGGAATGGCAGAGAGGGAGAGACAGCAGGAGAGAAAGATCTTCCACCAGCGCTGGTCACTCCCCAAAAGCGAGGGCTGGGCCAGGCTGACGCCAGGAGCTCCATCCGGGTCTCCCACGTGGGCCGTCCCCTGCTGCCTCACCGGGCGGATCTGCAGGGCGCCGGCGCCGGCGTGCCACCGCGGGGACACGAACAAGCCCTCTGATGTGGGACGGGATGGGGGATTTGCAAGCTGCTCCACGTTCATTCTTGTCAACAACCCTAAAGGGGGGCGGGGGGAGGGGTGCTGTGCCACAGCCTGCAACACCAGCAGCCCACACGCGGGCTCCGGTTCGCGTCCCAGCCGCTCCACTTCGGATCCAGCTCCCTGCAAATGCACCTGGGCAAAGCGGCAGAAGATGGCCCCCCAGTATCTGGGCCCCTGCCACCCACACAAGAGACCCGGATGAAGCTCCTCGCCCCTGCTTCCTTCTGGATCTAGAGAGTGATGCAGCGGATGGAAGACACCCCCCACTGCACCCATCCCGGAGGAGGAAGGCGGGCCTGGACTCCCCCCTGCCCCACAGAGGGAGGGAAGGAGCGGCTCCCCGGGGGTCGCCTCACCCAGCGCGTTCTGGATCTCCACGGACCTCTCGGGACTCAGAAGGGTCTCATCGCCGTCGTAGGGCGAGCGGAAGCGGACGCCCTCCTCCGTCACCTCGGACAGGGACACCAGGGACACCATCTGGAAGCCGCCGCTGTCCTGGGGGAGCCCGCGCAGGGCTGTCAGACGGAGCGGGGGGCGGAGGGGGCTCTTCTCCCCAGCCCAGCGCCCCTGCGCCCCCTCACCGTCAGCAGGTTGTGGGGCCAATTCATGAAGCCGTGGAGGCCGTGGGCTTTCTGGATCAGCTCGGGGCCCTGGGGTGGACAGTGTGGCAGGTGCGGGGTGAGCGGGGTGACCGCCCTCGGGAGGCGAGCCCGGGACTGGGGTCCACCCGAGGGATCCCCCCACCCCACCGCGTCCCGCCGCCACCCCGCTGGGGCCGAGCGCACCCACCGGCCGCAGACCCAGATGGTAGGTGTTGCCCAGGCAGATCCGGCAGCCCAAGGCGTCCAGCTGCTCCGTGGTGATGCCTTTCATAGTGGCCTGCGTGCCCACCGGCATGAACACGGGAGTGGCCACCGTCCCGTGCGGCAGCCGCAGCTCGCCCGCCCGCGCCCTGGAGCGGCTGCACTCGGCCACCAGCCGCATGATCCGCGGAGCCGACTCCAGGGACGCCGGGCTGGCCGCGGCCGCCATGTTGCCTGGCCGGAAACACGTGAGCGTTGCGATGCTGTAGGCGGCGCCATCTTGGTCCGGGTCACGTGACGAGAGACGCACGCCGACGGCCCGGAAGAGCGCCCGGGGACCATGGCAACGGACGCCTACGCGCGGGGGCGCCGCGGGGGGCCCGCGCGTCGCTTCCTCCCGCCGCCCGCCAAGGCGTGGCCTCGGAATCCTCTGCCTGCTCTGCCATCAAAGCCGTCATTTTCTCCCGTGGACGTGGGGCGACTGCCAGCTCTGGCAGCGTCAGGGCGTTGTCAGGACAACAGGAGAAGCGGGGAGGATGCGTGGATTTCTACGCGGGCTTTTGTCTTCCCGAGGGGTCGGAACGAGCATGGAAGTGCCCACGAAACACGTGTCTTCCGTGGAAGACGCACTCCCAGACGCGGGCCCGGCCCCCGCGCACGCGTGCGCGTCCGTCCGTGCGGTGCCCGCCGTTGGGCACCTGCCCGCCAACCCTGGGACGACGCCATGTGGAGCTTGGGCTGTGTTCCGCTGAGAGTCTGTGATGCAGAATCGGTGCGTTTGTTTTGCTTTGACGTGGGGCTGGTATCTGTCGAGGCCAGCAGAGAGCGCCATTGTCCCAGAGCACTGCCTCTGGGAACCTCGGGCCCTGGGCGCGTTCCGCAGGGAGCCCCACCGCGCGGCCTGTGCACTTGCTGGTGGATCTGTGGGCAACTCAGCCTTGCTGAATTCCTCCTAGAGGGCCATCTTTCTCACAGGCGGCCCCACTTCCAAAGATTCAGACCCCCAACCAACCCCGCACAGGAAGATCCCACCCTCTGTCGCTCTGTCATATCACTTGTGATTGATGTTATATAATTTCAAAACCCTCTATATAACAGCAGTTTCAAAAAGTTTTTAAAAAATATTTGAGAGGCAGAGAGAATGGTCCCGTCCACTCGTTCACTCCACAGATGCCTGAAATGCGTTGGACCAGACCAGGATAAAGCTGGGAGCCAATAACCCACTTCAGATCTCTCGTGTGGGTGGCTGGGACCCTAGCATTGGATACTGCCTCCCAAGGTGGGCGTGGGCAAGGCAGCTGGAGCCAGGAGCCCGAGATAGGAATCAAACCCACGTCTTCTGTGGCGACAACCACTCGACTAAATGCCTGCTCTCCCCCAAAGTTTTATCCTGCTCCCTGCTTTGAAAAGACTAGAGGGGCTGGCGCTGTGGTGTAGCAGGTTAAGCTGCCACCCACAGTGCCAGCATTGCATATGGGTGTCGGTTCAAGTCTCAGCTGCTCCTCTTCCCATCCAGCTCTCTGCTGTGGCCTGGGAAAGCAGTGTGGGATGGCCCAAGTCCCTGCACCCGTGTGGGAGAGCCGGAAGAAGCTCCTGTTTCCTGGCTTCGGATCGGCACAGCTCCGGCTGTTGCAGCCATCTGAGAGGCGAACCAGTGGATGGAAGCCCTCTCTCTCTACCTCTGTCTCTGTGCAACTCTGACTTTCAAATAAATAAAAAAGAGACAGACAGACAGACAGACTAGAGGTGGATTGCACTCAAGGATGGGAGGCCTGGAAGTCCAAGTCTCCCAGCCAGGCCCCAGGGCGTCAGGGGCTGCACACAGAGCCCAGCACCGTGCCTTGGGCTCCTGAGCTCCCACAGATGCCTCTTCGACACCCCCCACACACACACCGGCCCTGAGAAAGCGTGCATGTCCGGGTGGAGCCCCTGATGGCACCTCGGCCTGCCCAGCCCTCTCCATCTCCTTCACGGTAACACCATGCACTCCTCGCGGCTCAGACTGAAGTCAGGGCTGTCTCTGACCTCCCCGGTCACTCCCACCCTCCTCTGACTTGTCAGCAAACCCTAGCAGCTCTGCTGTCAAAACCCATCCCAGCTTAGACCACTTCTGGGTGCTCCACAGCCCTCACCATGCTCCAGACTCCAGCGTTTCTTTATTTTTTAAAGATAATTAATTGTAGGTATTAAAATAAACTGATTTACTTATTTATCTGAAAGGTAGAGCATTGTGTGTGGGGGGAGACAGAGGGAAAGACAGATGATAGTCTTCCATCCACTGGTTCACTCCCCAAATGGCCTCAAGGGCCAGGGCTGGGCCAAGCCAAAGCCAGGAGCCCGCAATGCCACCTGGGTCTCCCACATGTGTGCAGGGGTCCCAGCACTGAGGCCATCACGCATGAGATCGGGGGTCGGACGTGCAGCAATGGAGGGGTGGGGGCAGCGCTGTGGTGTAGCGGGGAGAGCCGTTGCCTGCGGGGCTGGCATCCCATGTGGGCACCAGTCCCCGTCCCGGCTGCTCTGTATCTGATCCAGCTCCCTGCTAATGGCCTGTGGAAAGCAGTGGAGGATGGCGCGAATGCTGGGGGGCCCGGCACCCATGTGGGAGATTGGTATGAAGCTCCTGGCTCCAGCTGCTCCCGTGGCATTATTATCACGTTACACAACCCACGCGTTATGGACATATCCGCCCACGCAGCAGCGTCTCTGCCTGGGTCTCTCCGGGCTTGTGCTTCAGGTCAGCTCCCATTTCTCCAAGATATCTATCTCTCTGAATCTCCTTTCAGTAATAACCCTATACTGATACACACTGTGTGGTTTTGTTTGCGTGAAAATAAATTGACTTTGCTCTTCTGTCTGAATGATAGCTTCACTGGGTACAGAATCTAAAGAGAACCATGATGTTTCCTCATCACGTCGAACACCTATCGCATTTGTGCCACCCATCCTCTCTGGCAGGAAGCAGTGTCCCAGGGCAGGGGAGGCGGCTGGGGGTGAAGACGCCGCTACAGCCCCTCTGACCAGACCCAGCATCCTGCTAACGTGTCTGGGAAAGCAGTGCCACTCTCCTGGAAGACCCAGATGGACCTCCTGGCTCCTGGCTTTGGCTTGGGGTGGGGAGGGGTGTGTGGAGGCATCTGTGGGAGCTCAGGAACCCAAGGCATGGTGCTGGGCTCCTGGCTTTGGCCTGACCGGAAACCATGGCTGTTGCAGCCTTTTGGGGAGTAAATCAGTCAACAGAAGCTCTCTCTTTGAAAGTCAGAGTTACAGAGAGAGGGAGGGAGAGAGGAACAGAGACCTTGTATCCACTGGTTCGCTCCCCCCATGGCCACAATGGTCAGCACGGGGACAGTTGGACGCCAGGAGTCCTTGTGCGATGTTGGGAGAGGTCAGGATGGCCGGAAAGACGCGGGCCGGGGAACGACAGCATGAGAGGATCTGGCTGGGGTCGCTGGGCTGTCTGCGGCATTTGGAGGGAAGGAACTCGGCCTGTCACCTCCAGGACAGCCGGTGGGCGGGGAGGGCGCAGCAGGGCTTCAGCCCACTCACTGCAGGGTGTTGGCGTCACTCAGCTGGAAGGGCTCAGGGGCGCCCCGCGGCCGCCCCTGGGAGCAAGGATTCAGCACAGCGGACAGCGCCGCTGACGCTGCGTGGACATGGGGAAGAGGCCAGCCTGGCCAGGGGCTGGAGCAGGACAGCGCGCCCTACGACGGGCAGCGCGCTCTGTGTGCCCAATGTGGGCAGGGCTTCAGAGCGCGTCCAATTAGAGACGTCGGGGTACCTGTAGGGCCACCCAGCCGGGGCGGAGCCAGCCCAATTAGAAAAGGCCCAGACTTCGCAGAGGCGGGGGAGCCACCCACAGGGGTGGGGCCTGCAGAGGAGCTGAGGCGTCCCCGCCACGCCCTCTGGGGGAGCAGCCCAGAGTGTCCTATTAAAAGCAGTGGCGCCTTCCCTGGAGGGTCCTCCCACAGGGGGCGGGGCCTGAGAACATGGCAGGTGGAACGCCCTCAGTCCAAAATCCGAAAAGCTAGGGGTTCTGACCCACTCCTGGACCTACACACCTCCCACAGGGCCAAGCGGGAAACTGCAGCGGGAGGCCACAGTGCATGGCGTCGGGATACACTACCGAAAGGGCTGACCGTGGCCCTGGGCATGGACCGGGCGCGGTGGGTGCGGGCAGGGCTTTGGTCCCGGGGGCTCTCAGATTCCCCGCACACGCTGTGGCGGCCCAGAGGGTGCGCCACACCAAGGACCGCAGGGTTGGCCTGCGGGAGCAGGTGTTGAGGCTGGGCACCCAGGACAGGGAGAGGTGGGACCCCTGGGGAAGCGCTGGAGGCTCGTTCCTCGGGCTCATCCCGCTGGGAGTGAGGGACGTCTCGCTGCCATTCTCACCCAGCAGGCTGTGCGGATTCAGGTGGAAGCCTGTGGGGCCTGACCTTGCCACCGTCGTGGCCGTGGCCTAGGAAGTTCTGGAAAGAACCTAGGGGCTGCCAAGGCGTCCCTCTCTGGGACCTTTCCTGCAGCACCCTGCACTTCCCCTGCCCAACAGCCGAAATTGCTTGGGCCCTGGCCACCCACGCGACAGACCTGAATGGAGTTCCCGGCTCCTGGCCTTGTCCAGGCCCGGCCCCAGGGCCACTATGGCTGTTTGAGCAGTGAACGAGAGGCTGGCTACCTAAGAGCCCTTCAGATGAACCAAGAACCCCACACCCTTCCCGCCCTCTGCATCCCGAACTTCTCCGCGGCCCACCTCCACCCCCAGCTGCCTCCACTCCCCGGTCGGTCTTGCTGGGCAGGACCTTCTGGGTGACTGGAAGCCAGCCCTTGGGTCCCAAGCTCAGTCTGTCCCCAGCGCCCAGCACCTCCTGACAGTCGCGCGGTGTCTCTGTGGATTCCCACACACGTGCACATCTGACCCAGTGACTGGCTGCCCTGTGCTGGGCTTGGCCGGCGTGGGGTCACCGGGGCAGAACACTCGGGCCAGTCTGGACCCCAGCTCAAGACTGACAGGGCTGCTGAATCCTGGCAGGAGGCAGGCCAGGCTCTGCGCCCACAGCTGTCCCCTCACCAGTCCCAGTCCCTGCAAGCCCTCCTGTCCAGCCACGTGCTGGTTTCTTCCTTCCCTGCACAGCACCCAAGCCCCACAGCAGGGAGGCGGGGAAGGTGCCCAGGCCCCCGGCACTGACCCCCACGGTCTACCCGCAGATTCCCTCCTGAACAACTGGCTGAGGCTCTGCCGACTGAACACCACCAGCCGGGAAATGGTGTCTGGGGCCAGCTGCTGCCAGCGGTTTGGAAGACCTCCTCCAGGCTGGCTTGCTGGCTTCCCGGCTTGGAGGGCCAGTGTGTCAGCGCTCCGCGTGTGCTGCTCCACGAGCAGCTCCCTGGTGCGGCAGGGTCCGAGGGTGGCAGGCTGCCTTCAGCGTCGCTCCTCACGTCGCCACCCCAGCTCAGCCTCGCCTGGGGTGGAGCCCTGGCCGCCGGGAGCCTCCCCTGTTCCAGCACAGAGCAGGCTGCAGCCAGCGCGTTGCGGGCACCAACCTTCCTGCTGCCTGCATCACGGGGAGCAAATGCCGGTCACAGATGGCGCTGCCTCCTCCTGACAGCCAGTGGTCCCCCCTTGGCCTTGGCTGGGCTTCTCCTGGGCCCACACTGTGGACACGGCGCTCCCCAGGGACTGCACTGTGCCTTGCTCACTGCATCCATGGCTTCTACCAGGAGATGCCGTGGGCTGCGCCTGCCTTTTTCAAATATTTGAAAGAGTTACAGAGAGAAACAGAGAAGAGGTATTCCACCTGCTGGTTCATGAAATGGCTGCAACTGCGGTGGCCGGGCCAGGATGAAGTCAGGAGCTCCTTCCAGGTCTCCCACGCAGGCGCAGGGACCCAAGCACCGGGGCCATCTCCCACTGCTCTCCCACAGGCAGGGGCTGCATGGGAAGTGGAGCGGCCGTACGGGATGGGATGCTGCCCCCAGCGAGGCCACGTTGTCCCATGACAGCACACCCCCAAGCAGCACGCGGTGTGCCCCAGCTCTGCCCCAGCCCTCGGAGCAGCCAGGGCCACGGCACACTGCCTGCCGCGCCCCTGCGGCCAGGGCCCAGGTGACCAGCCGACGCAGGCCTGGAACAGCCCGTCTCTGCCGTGCCCACCCGCTCTCCCTGGGGCCCAGGAACCTGCCCCTCGCGACCTGCGGGGTCAGACAGCCAGGCCTGTGACGGGCGCGGTTTTCTTCGTCTTTATTTGTCTACATTCAGCTTAATTCAGATGTCCTGCCTGAAGGATCCAGACATACAAAAACCCCACTCTTTCCCACTGGTTCTTAAAATAAAATCTTCACTTATAAAACTGAAACACTAAAGCATTAAAATACAGAAAGCTCATGAACTCACTTCACAAAAGCATGAACAGAGGCCGCATCCCTTCCGTAACTATGTAACGACAAACCGAGTTAACACGAACACCAATCGTCAATAGACAGAGGGACACTAAACTGCAGGAACTCAAAAACTCTACCGGACGAGACTGTAATGGCAACTAACGAACCACTGAAGACGCGCAGTCCCAAACACGGCTAAACACGGCTCACGGCGCGGGTCTCGGGGGACCTGCAGCACCGCACAGCACGGCAACGTGGACGGGTGGGGCGGGGCCAGGAGGGGCCGGCTGACATGTTAACTGTGATGCATAAAACTCAATCTTCCAATGGGGAGGAAGTGCAGAAGGCAGGGCTCTGCGGCCCGGGGCTTTATCTGTACTGGTAGTTCATGCTGTGGTCGGCGTTCCGGCCGTAGGCGCCCTGTGAGGACTGGTAGGAGCTGGGGGGGCCGCTGTAGTTCTGGCCGGACCCGGGGGAGTTGTAGTTGGACTGTGACGAGTATCCGCCTGAGAGAGAGAGAAGGGCGTGAGGCCCGGGCCTCGCAGCTGCCGGCCCCAGGAGGGACGCCCGTGTGCCATCTTGGGAAGCTCCCGCTGCCTTCGCTAAGGACCTTCCAGGCAACACGGGGCTCCGTGGAGTCACCCACGCCCGAGAAGCGGCCGCCCGAGCCCTCTGTCCCCACTGCAGGTCACCCGTTACCCTGTCCTGCAGAGGGTGCCACAGGTTTAGAGCCGCCGACTCCTGCTCTCGGCCTCTCCCAAAGAGCCCAGCGGCGGCCCCGCCCCCAAGCTCTCTGCTCCTGCTCCTCGGAGCACCTGCAGGGCCCCCTGCTGTCCCAGGCCCACCTTGTTTGCCTTGGTAGGAGGAGCCTCCCCCAGAACCTCCGCCGTAGCCCCCATGTGAGCCTGGGTTGTAGGACGACCCGCCTGAGCCGTAGCTGTTCCCGCCGCTTCGGCCTCCGCTCCCACTGTAGTCTGGGGAGAGAGGAATGCGCCGTGAGTTAGGGCCGGCCCCGGCCTCCACGTCTCCCGTCTGCTTCACTCCGGCACACGGCAGCGCTGCCCTCCTACCTACGCTCCACCCGAGCCCTACACGGCCAGCTGCACCCACTGTGGCCTCCTCTTCCGCTCTGCCCTCCGTGCAGCCTCCTGACCCCTGCGGGTTACTCCATGGAGAACGCCCACCTGTTCCGCCCCGCCAGGCTGGGACGGAGGCCGACAGGGAAGCAGCTTAGGCCTTCGTAGCCACTATGGTGGCTCTGGCGCTGGCCCCAAGGGTGAGCCTGCAGCCTCAGAAGAGACCTCAGCTACACCTGGCCTCGGGGAGCTGGGACCAAGGGCATCTGCCTAGCGCCACGCGCAGTGGGCCCTCCCACTCGTCCCCAGCCAGGGCTCGTGCAGAGCTAAGGGGCATGGGCGCCAACTCACTGAATTTGCTCTCGTAGTTGTAGTCGGAGCCGCCCCCGCCCCCGGGCGAGCTGTAGGAGTTGGAGTACGAGGGGTAGTTGCCTTGGCCGTGGCTGTAGCCTTTCTGCTTGCCCTGCGGGGGCCCGTAGTTGCCATACTGGCTCTGGTTGTAGGACTGCTGCTGGCCCTGGTGGGGCTGGTAGCCGGAGCCGTAGGAGGGCTTTTGCTGGCCACCGTGCGGCGGCTTCTTCCCAGGGTGTTTGGGGGGCACTGGTGAGTTGTAGTTGTCACCTTGGTAGTAGGAGCCGTAGCCGGAGGAGCCACCACCACCCCCGCCGCCGCTACCACCGGCGTTCCCAGAATGCCCTCCGTTGCTGTAGAATTGACCTAAACAGGGAGGCAGTGGGTCAGGTGGAGGACAAGGCAGGACAGGGGGGAGGGACGGGAGGGAAGGCCGTGGACGTGGGCCCTGAAGGCCACTCTGCAGCGCGCTGGCCAGAGGCAGAGACGAGGAGCAGAGCGGAGCAGCAGCTCCGCTGGTGCCACAGCCTGGCCCGGCCGGCCCAGCCTCGGCTCCACTCACCCATCAGCTGATGACAATGATCTGTGCCAAGCAGCGGCCGACAGCAGCTTTTGCAGCAGATGTCAACATTACAATGAGATGGGCTCCGAGCAGATGACACGGACGACCGATGGCTACCCAGATGTCCCCAGAGGTGACAGGAAAAGCAAAGCCCCTGAGAAGCAGCAGCGCCCCTCCCCCACTGTGCTGGGAACAGGTTTGGCAGGCACAAGCCTGGAGGCCTCCGAAACCTTCGGCTGCCCTGGGGCAGACAAAGGATAAGCAGTCCCGGTGCTATCTGTGCAAACAGCCTCGGGAGCAGACTGGCTCGGGCGGGGCTGGGCTAGGCAGGTGAGCCCCTGGAGCCCCTTCCCGTTCCCAGCATAGCTGCTGGGCACAGGGGGGACTAAGCAGGCCCCAGGAGCAGAGAATGTCCCGGCAGGCCCCGCTCTGGGTCACCGGCTGCACCCGAGCTGCCCTGCCAGAGCCTCAGGTGGATCGGGCGAAGGCTGCACACCCACCGTCACACCAGCGGGGGCAGCAGTGAGGCGGGAGGCTGGGGGCACTCTCTGGCAGAGCTGGGCAGACAGGCCCAGGCGCCCCACACAGGTGCCCGCTAGGTCCAGGGTGGGTGGGAGATCGGGAAGGCTCCCACACAGCCTGCCCTTTGGCCCCACGCTGGGCAACAGATCCCATGGGTCAGCTCCAGCTGGTTTTCTTCACGCAGCTCCCTTCCCTCCCCCACCCCCACCCCCAGACCCAGGCCCAGGCCAATCACCAAGGAGAGACATGGCCCCCAAGGCAAGAAAGCAAACATGCGGTGGCTCAGTGAGGAGACTGGGAGGATGGGGTCTTCACGCCCCTCCCACCCAGGACGCCCCGCCCTGCACAGCATCCTGCACTGAGCAGCCCACCGCCCCGCCCCTGAGGCCAGGAATGAATGAAGACGCAAGTACCCAGGCTTGTTACTTTAACATGTATTGATTAAAAAAAAATAAAGGGGAGGGAAGTTTTCAACGTCATTCAGGATAACTATTTCCTGGTATAAAAAGACATTATTCTCAAACAATAACTTTCTAAAAAAAAATACATCATGCAATCCAAGTTTTAAAAAGTTTCACTGAATGTTTCAAACCTCTGGGAACAGATCGTGTAGTAACCATGTTGCCCGGTTTTTGCCTGAATAAACGCTCAATCTTGCAAGTCCGACACAGAGGCGGGATTTGTGGCACAGACATCTGCTGGTCAGAGACAAAGCCACCGTGTCCAAGGAGGGTTCCCACGAGAAAACACGGGGCTCCACGGAGCCAGAATCACTCCAGGTGCCTCTGCACTCGGGGAAGCAGGTGGCAGCCGCGCACCCGGCACAGGGCCCTGCGGGGGGCCAGCTCCCTCGCAGAACTCAGCAGGCTCTGTGCTGGCATTTTAAAGCCTCGCTTAAAAAAAAAAAAAAAAAAAGAGAGAGAGAGACATCTAGAATTCCATGCATTTGCAGCTGTGAGTAGGACTTGCAACATCTGACGTTGTCTACCCTTTGGAGCCTGTTTCTTGCACTAGTAATGGAAGCACAGATGTGAGAGCTTTGAGAGTTCACTCTAGCTGACCAGCCACGAGTGTCCCATCCCCAGACAAGAACCCACCAGAGCATTTACAAAAGGCGGGGGACTCAGCACACAGTACAGTCCCCCACGCGTCCCCAACATGGTACATGCTCATCACAACAAAAGGAACGCCGGCTGCTGGGACTCAGACGTGGTGAATCGCTCGCATCACTGTCAAAGGCATCAACCAGGTTTGGGGATTTGTTAAAAGGTTAAAAATTCATACAAAACCTGCTGTAAATTAAGACAAAGGTAGATTAAAATGTGTCATTGTCTGTCTCTTTAAATAAAGTAATGCTTTCCATAAAAAGCAAAGGTGGGCTTTTGCCTTGATGCTGAACAACGCTGGCTCTAGAATTCTGTGCAATTCTGCACAAAAAATACATTCTCTGAGAAAACTGTTTTCCACTTATTGTGAACTTCAATATGACCAAGTTCAAAGGCAAATCACGATAAGAACTGCCATTGTCTTAAGTTCTGCAGGTAAGAGTCTCAGACAAGCTGCGGTGGAAAGCACGGTTGAGAAACCCAGTGAAGCACAGGGACACGGCACGGACACTGTGGGTTTGGAGTTGGAGGAAATTGGAGTAAAAAGTTGATTTTGTGTGCAATACTTTTAGACGCTCTAGGAAGACCCAAAATCATGATAGCCGTAGCAGTCTGTGAAAAAGTCACCTACAAAAGGGGGAGACAGAGCAGAGAGAAGAAATTAGAATTCTTTTGAAAAATGGCACAGAGCGCCACATCTGAAATGCATGTTTTAGATTTCTCTGCTCCTGTAACCCCCCAATGAAGGCTCCTTCTCAAGACAAGAGCTGTGCACTGCAGGGAAAGCGCATTCGCAGGCTGGTGCTTCCATGGCTCAAAGCAGAGAAATGTAAAATCCTGGCTCTCACGGGACCTCGTCACGCGAGCTGGGCTAACGCTCTCACACCTCATCACCGCCACAGGGGCGGGCCGCTGCGCAGCCCCCTGCGGCCACCCACTCTACCTCCGTCCCATGAGCTAGGCATAGCTGCTTCCCAAGGTGAGACAGAAACACACACTTACTGTAGCCTGCTGTCGCCGAGTTGCCTCCGTACCCATAGCTGCCGTACCCGGCGCCTGCAGAACAAGACGACAGGGTCACAGGGCGTTGCCACACGCGCCCCAGCACGCATGCAGCTGGGCACAGGCGACCGCCCAGGGGAGGGTCCTCACCAGCGTTCATGTAGCCTCCGTGGTTGGCGCCAAAGCCTCTGCCTCGCCCTCGCCCGCGGATGTTCCCTCCTCGGCCCCGGCCTCGAAGGTTGGGGGGCGGGGGCACCTCGTTGTGCATGGGGCCTCCCATGCCGAAGCCAGGGTTATGCGGCTAGACAGGAGAGAGCACAGCCGGGCTGCCGTCACCCCACCACCCCACGCGCGCCAGCCACCCGCTCCGCCGCCCAGGGCTCCAGGGCGCCGGCTCACCTTGGCAGCAAACTTTGGCCCGCCTCTGACAGGGACCGGGGCTCGCTTCTTCTTGTTGGCTTCCAGGGCGAGAGGGGCATCGGGGAAAAGCTTCTCCAGGGCTGCCAGGGCAGCGTAGGCCTTTGCCACCTTTTTGTTGGAGCCAGCACCTTGAAACTTCTGTCCGTCCACCTCCACCTGGGCAGGACACACGGCGCGTGGGGCGGTGCCTCCCCTCACTGGGCGCCCAGGCCTCCCTGGGAGTCAGCCTGTCCCTGTCACTCACCTCCATGACGAAGCGCTTGTCGTGGCTGCCCCCGGTCTCGGAGATGAGCTCGTACTTGAGGCCACGCCTCTTCTCGTTCAGCTCCATGACTGGGTTCTTGCCATGCTTAGTCAGGATCGGCCCCTGCTGTTTTACGTTCTCAGGGAAAACACAAAAGGAAACCAACAAACTCAGCTGTGGGCCCTCCAGCCCTGCTGGGCGCAGAGGCACACAAGGCCCAGGACGCCTACTGCGTGCCCCCAGCGCCCCCATCACCCGGTCTCTGCGCGCCGGCAGGACGGCCTGCAGTGCCACCCGCGCAGCCCCCGCCTCCTCTGCTGAGCGCAGGTTCTCAGACCCCACCTGGCTCTGGACAACCCCCAGCTCTAAGGCCTTCTCTGAGGCGCCCGAAAACTCCCCTGGCCTGAAGATTTACTTTGTGTGGAAAACAATGGAGGCCCCGCAGCTGCCTTGGCTCCCAGGCTGCGGGGCCACTGCCTGTACCCAGCCGTAACCAAGCCCTCACCTCGGCCGTGGCATCCGTGGGGAAGGCAGCGCTGGGGGTGGACACGGCTTCGACCACAGGGGGCGGGGCCACCACCGCAGGCTTCGACTCGGTCTCCTCGGCCGAGTCCTCCCCCTTGCTGGAGTCCCTGCCCTCAGTGCCCGTGGGCAAGCCCATGTCCTGCAACACCTGTGGACGCAGAGGAGCCGGGGTGCCCGTGAGTGAGGGCTCGCCGTGCTGGTCTCCACGACAGCCCCCGTGCCAGACCCTCCCCCAGGACGACTCAGAGGCTCCCATGTGGAGCCCAGACCTCTGAGGAGAGCTTTCCTGTGGGTTCCGCAGGCGGCCCCGGTCTCCAGCCACACGTGGGGCCCTCTCTAGGCAGTCCAGCCTCGTGTGCCGTGCCAAAGGCTGAGACCCAAAAGTCTCGGGGCTTGTGCGATTCACCCCTTCCCAAGGGGAGACCGTGATGCCAGGCACTCACCTTGACGGCCACGTGCAGCTTGGCAGTCTTCTTGGACGGCCCCGAGGCCTCAAAGGAATTGCCATCCACCTCCACGGACATGGTGAAGATGGGCGCGTGCACGGGGCCGGTCTGCGAGACCAGCTTGTACTGCAGCCCCGGCTTCAGCTGGTTCAGCCGCATCAGTGCGTTCATGGCCTGCGGTGGCTCGGCCTTCTCCTCTGGAGGGTGAGCACCAAGAGGGCTCCGGGTTAGCGTTCTTCGGCGACACGGCCCCGCCAAGGCACACTGGGTGCACCAGCCGCCTTCAGGTCTAGCCTGGCTGTCTGGGGCACACACCCCACTGAAAGGCTTTAAATCTGCAGCCAATGCGCGTCAGAGAAAAACAGGCATCTCCCAGCCTGAGGTCGAACCCTAACTCGTGCCAGGCGGATGGCCACAGAAGGTGGACAGCCGCAGAAGCCGCGCGGCTGCCAGGGCCTGCACCCTCCCGAGCGCTCCTGCGCTGCCTAGCCGCCCAGCGCCCTGCGCTCAGCCCAAGGCCCCTGGCGGGCTGTCTGAAGGCTCCAGCAGGGAGCACAGCACCGTCCGCCTCGACATCCGGCAGTGAGGGGAAAGGTCCACCCTGGCCCCGAGTGGGCCACGGACCCCGCAGCCTGAGCCGGCCCCACCCGTACCTTTCTTCTGAATCTTCTTCTTCTTTTTGCTGGGCGACTTCTCCTCCCCGTCCTCTTCCATTGGGCGCTTCATGGGGGTGATGGCATAGGTGGTGCTGGGGGGGATTTGAACTGAAACGAGATCGGGACAGAAGCCGCTGAGACACGCGGGCGACCGCAGGGCCCCGAGCCCCGGCCTCCTGGCACCTGCCGCACGCTTACCGGTGTAGTCCACGGGGTTTTCGTTCTTTGGTTTCTTGGGCAATTTGGAAGGCAGGGGGTCCATGCCCAGGACTTTATGGAGCTGGCCAAACGCTGCAAGCCGCAGTGCATGCTGGAGAAGGGGAAGAGGAGTCTGACCCAGCTGCCCTGCGCCCACGGCTAAGCTGTGTGTGCTCACTAATGCCTTCTGAGAAGGGGAGGGAGCTCTGGGTGCTGCTAATGGTCTCCCCCACAACAGCAAGGGGTCCCCCAACAGCCAGGGGCGGGCCTGACTGCTCGGGTCCAGCCTTGCTGTGGGGGCAGGCCAGCCTGTGACCACCCCCCTCGAGAGGAATACAGGAGACCCCAACCTGGGGACTGGTTGCCACACGGAGCCAGGTGGTGGGCCTGCCAGGGAAGGAGCCCTGGGCCAGTCGCAAAAACATCGCCCCGTCGTGCTCGGGTCTGAAAACAGCACGTGAGCAGGCTGAGGGGCAGACGGCGACCACACGTGGCGCCAAGGGACAGAAGCCAGGTTGGGGCTCCCTGTATCAGACACGATCCCTTCGCCTCCAGTCCCCGGCTGAGCCTACGAGCCCAGGGGCTACCCTGAGAACAGCCAGACAGGAGCTGGCAGCCAGTGAGTGCAGACTGGGCAAGGGCTCACGGCGGCAGTGGCGACGACTATACCTGCGCACTCTGTGTGATATCTTCCCGTTGCTGTCTGTCTAGATGCCCAATAGCATCAGTGGCTTCTTTTTCACAAGGGTCATAAATGCCAGAACCATCTGAAGGCAGGAAACAAGGAAGATATGCAGAGGATTATCTGTTAGCATCTCGGAAGAGTTGTGCTGGCTGAGGGAACCAGGTGCGTGCGTCCCCCCGCGCCCCATCCACACCCAGCTCTGGAAAACACACCGAGCTCGGTGACCCACTCGGCGTCCAGCCCTTGACAGAAATAATCCACATGTGTCTCAGAGCAACAAAGTCACGTGGGAGTGGGTCACCACTGCCCCCGGATCCGCCCTCCGAATCTCGGCTGCGGACCCGGCACAGGGCTGGATATGATGGTGCAGAGGGTGGTCACGTGCTTCGGCCCTAGGGGTGACGGGAGCTGCTGCTGCCCTAACCCAGTCAGTGGACCAGCGAGGGGCGGCCTCAGGGCCTCAGTCCCTGTCTCTCCCTGTAACCTGCAAAGCACAAGGCCCCAACCTGGCATCACGATGCCTGACGCCAGGCACTCCAGCACCCTCCGCAGGGCCTCGCCGGCACCCATGGGTCTGTTGGCTGTGCCGATGGACTTCTCGCACAGGAGCTCCAGAGGCTGCAAGGCAAAGAGGGACAGTGAGGTGCCGCGGGCGCGCGGGGGTGGGGGTGGGGGAGCAATGACAAGTCAGTCTGTGTGCTGGGGGCAGAGGCACTGGTCACTGGGTGCCCAGTCACGTCCAAGCCCAAGCCCTGGGACGAGGCTGAAGCCAGGACACCCAAGGAGGTGACAGGCAGGGCCAGACACAAGATCTTTCAGGCCCACAGGCCACGTTGAGGTCACAACAGAGGTACTTATGTTTGACATGTAGCCATGTTAATCCACACTAACCGCTCCTAAAGCTGTCTGGGTGAGAACAGGAGGGCTGACCCCAGGCCTTGCTTTGCTGCCTGCCCCTACCCTCACCCCTCACAGGGTCCTTGTCTCACTGCTGGCCCAACCCACAGCATGGACCACAAGCTGCCCAACCAGGGTGCACACAGGACACAGCTAGCGGGGCCAAGTTTCCTGGTTTGGGACTGGAGGTCTCTGCATCCCCTCCCCAGAGGCCACAGCTGCCTTACCCATCCTCTGAGAGGACCCCAGGTGGGCACTCGGGTGCACAGGTCCCTCAGGACCCGGATGACAATGACACAGGACTTCAGCCCGTTGGCTCTGGCCTGAAGGGAGGAAGCACAGACGGCTTTACACCAAGGCACCGCCCGAGATCCACAGCAAAGGTGACAAACACATCTCTCAGGGCTGCTTTGCCAAGGGTAAGTGGCCAGCTCTCGTGACCACCAAGTGTGTGGTTGCAGTGACAAGCCACCGCCGCACGCGGGAGAACAGTGTTACTCTTAAGGCAAAGCAGCAGCAGCCCACCTGCTCGGGCACAAGCCTGCTGGGGGCGGGGGGGGTCACATCTGCTCAGGCGCTGAGCGCCGGCACGGCCACCGTCCATGTTAAAGGAACGTTAAGGTAACAACAGGGAGCAGAGTTAAAACTGAGGAGTGCTCTATGGAAAGACAAAGAGAAGAACAAAATGCAAACCTGGAACCACTTGGCGTGGCGCAGGGACGCCAAGGCAGCAAGGCATTTCTGCCTGTCCAGAACGTCCGGGGGGTCGTTGACTGATAGCGTTTCTATTCGTGGGCGGAATAAGAAGACAAGGCACAGTTTGACCAAGGGGTTTCTGTCAGGTGGAAAGGGGGTATGGCAGCTGACTGTCCCCCACTCTGAATTCATCTCCACCCCGACCAGGGACAGACACACCAGCGTGTGTTCAACTCTGCCCTGAGGGGAAAGCATAAAAATCGGAGGCCCCTCCACAAGCAGAAACAAACCCCGGAACAAAGGTGGGGGCTGTGCTGAAAGGAGGGAGCTCCCGGGGAGGGAACGCCAGGTGGAGCCTGGCTTCTAGCAGACTGTTCCTCGCTTCCTCCCCAGCATTAGCTATGCTAACATTTTCAACAGGAAAAAAAAAACAAAACGTACGTAGAGGGGAGTGGAAATGAACTCCCTCTGTTTCCCACGGCAGCCGAGCCAAGGTGTCTGCGGCAAAAGGGACCACCTCCGCCCACCACGTGGGCCTGCCCTAGCCCCAGCCCTTGACAGAGAGAGTCCTGTTGGTCAAAGGTCCAGCGTCCCTAACTGGTCAAGTAGGAGGGCTTCAGCAGTTGGAATCGGGCCTGAGAATCGCCGGCCATCAAACAAACGAGGGCACGAGGTCGGCCTATGCTGCGGCACAACCGAGCACTTCGACTCCCTGCGCAGGCCTGGGAAGCCACACCAGGGGATGCGACCGAGGTGCAGAGATCCGATGAAAAACAGGACACCTGCTTGCGACTCTACCCAGGAGTCCGGGCTCCGCGTTCCAGCTCGCACCGGAAGAAGCGCCCAGGGAGAGGACAGAGGAGGCCGCCCTCGGTTCTGCCGCAGCACAGCCGCTTGCGTGGCTCCTGTAGCTCACGCAGATGTTGTCGGGTTGTCTCCAGCCATGGAAAAACCCCAGCGTCGCAAAGGACACACTGCATCAAGGCTAGAAAATGGCTCAACAGAGAACTACGTTCAAGTGCAATGCTCGAGAACATTCAAGATTAAGGCATCAAGAATGGTGCGCACCCTGGCAAAGTGCTACTTACTCCCAGGGCTCAAGGCCAGGGAGACGCGACCTGACAACCAGGTGGTGAAACCTCTTCAGCTGGTAAGCAAAGCGCTCTAACACTGAACCGCACATCCAAAGCGAGGAAACACCAAGTTTCCAACGTCCTGCCGGCCTGCCTCGGCCCCTACCTCCAGCTAATACTTTCTCCATCTCTTCTCTGACCACGGGGGAAGTCAGGTGGATAGTCAAGGACAATGGAGGCTCTTTTGTGTTTTTTATCACAATTGCAGCATCGTCCACAGACTGCAGGATCTCATACTTGTCTTCTGTCACGGCCTGGAAAGGAAAAGGCAACTTCAGCACCCCCCTCTGCACGGCTCCGCCAGCCCCCGGGGCAGGCAAGCACCTCGGGGGTGTGCGCCCCACTAGGGAGGGCGCCCACCTAGCCAGCCAAGTCTGCCTCTGGATACTCTAACGCAAAATGATTTCCAAGGAAAGCTCTGTAATGCTACAGGGAAGTCTGTGACTGGGGACTGGAGCGGAGGACTTCTTCCACCCTCTGGACCAATCAATTTCAGGAAGCTTGAAGGAGGCAGGCACTGTGCTAGAGGTTAAGACACCAGTGTCCACAGAGGGCCCGGCTAAGCTTCCTGCTAGTGAGGGCGTGGAGGCAGTGAGAAGGACTCCAGTGGCCTGGATTCCTGGCACTCACGGACATCGGGACTCGATGCCCAGCTCCCAGCTGCAGGCCCTGCTGGGCTGCTGCAGGCGTCTGGGACGTGACCCGACGGATGAGTTGCTCTCTCTCCAACAGAAAAACAAATGCACATATAAAAGCCAGTTCAAGCTTGGTAATTTGTAAAATGCACTTAATGGGTGCGAGAGTGGCCGGAGCGTGCACCAGACGCCATGAAGGCAGCACAGCACTCACCAGAGCGGGTGTCCAGCCCCCACCAATTCCCCGCTGGTCTGAGCGCCCACCAGACAGCGCGGAACACGCACCATGCATGGCAAAGTCTGTCCGCCTGGTGCAAGGCAGAGCACGTGCTTGCTACAAACACGTCTACAGGCGGCCATGGCAGTCTGCCTTCTGTGTTCTTCGTACCCGTTGATGACTTGAAAAAGGAAACCAAAGCTTTGCTTATTTTTTGTTGGCAGACACAAACTAAATGTCACACTGTGGAGCAGTCGATCAAAAGGAAAACCTGTACCAGGATTTCCAACCTCTGCGTGGCCGGCTCGGGCTGGGTAATTTGTGGGTGAGAGTCCCTGTTTTGGGCGTCCAAGGCACCGAGCAGCACGCGTGCCCCGCCAGGCGCTGGCAGCACGGCACTCCCGCTGGTCTCCGGATACAGTCATGTCCCATCGGGGGAGTGACTCTGACAAAATTGCTAATCTAAACTGATACCAATATTCTTTCTTTAAAGAAATGTCTCTTTATACAAGTTTTTTTCCTTAACAATATTCATACCCACTTACTTTACTTTTTTATACATAAAAGAACTATCATCAGAAAGGAAAACGCGAGGGCTTCCGCAGAAACACTCAATATCACTCTCTCTCTGCACATTTCAATTCTCTGTCCTGAACCCTACATTCACAACTCGCCAAGTCCCATGTGACAGAACGGACTTCCGGACGTGGCCGTGCACTGTTTCCTGTCTAGGAGTGAGACCTGCGTGTCCTCCTCCTTTGCCTATCCTGGACCCGGGGTGACCACATCCTGAGGACACAGCAGCCCAGCTGGGAGGCAGAGGTTCTGCTGCCTCTGAGTCTTCAGGCGGGGGTGCAGGGGCACCAACGCAGCTGGCCTGCTCTCAGCGCCACGGTCCCTAACACCCAAAGGCCAGACAGTACATGCGCCAACTCCCCGGGCCTAGCGTCTGCTGCAGCGAACACTCAGCACGTGCCAGAGGCCACCACTTACACAGCACTTCATAACGAAACGACTGATGGGTTTTCCTACATTTCTCTGTCTGTGCATGTCTGGCTCAGGGAAGAACATCTAACCACCCAACAGAGCGAGGCTTTTCTGTCCACTGGTCCACACCAACTGGTGGCACATCTGGGTGCCACTGAGGCAGCTTCCCACGGAACCTCAGGGGCCTTGGCACCCTGCCAGTCACCAGTGGAGTGACACACGCACAGCACGTGCAAGAGCAGCCTGCTTCCTGGTGCACAGCACCGACAGGGCCTCTGGGCCTCCTCCCCACATCCTGACAAGCAGCCCTGCCCCGCCCACGCCGCCGACACTCACAGCGAGCTGGATGGCCAGGTTGTCAGCCACCTTGTCCAAGAGGGCCGCCGTGGGCTTCTCCTTACAGAGCAGCACCAGCTCCAGATCCAGGTCCCCCTTGAGCAGGAGACCCTTGGCTACAAGGCCGACCCGCATGACGCCCCGCAGGGTTCTGGTCATGTGCTCCGTCTTCTGCTCCCTGTGGGGTGGGGCAAAGCACAGCTCCGTGAGGGGTCAGCTAGACCACAAGCCGGAGCCCCAGGACGAAGAGGCCGCTCTCTAGGGAGCTCTGGTCCCCAGAGAGAAGACATCCTGCTCCCACTCGGACCTACCCAGCCCCTTCTTTGTTCTCGTCCTCAGCCGGCACGTCCACGTTGTCGGCTTCAGCCTGGTCGCCGCTGCCTTTCTCCTGCTCGTCGATCCAGTCAGACACGGCTTTGAGGGCCCGCTCGGCGTGGGACACCATGTTCTGCACAGCCTCCAGCTCCTCTTGTGTCGGATAAACTGAAGAGTGCTTCGCCATCACGTGGCGATCATCGTTCACAAAAATTCGCATTGGGCGCTGGAAATGTGAAAACTAAGCTAAAAATGATGGAAAAGAGACCAGGCAGCCACCCACCATGTATCTTTTAAGCTAGAAATTGGAAGTTGTACTCTACATCCGTGTAACAGTGAGATGACCTGAACACGGCCGAGACCGGGGCCGCCCGCTCTGCGGCTCTAGACCACAGCAGACCCATGGGAGGGACCTGCCACTGCGCACAGGGCCCACTGCACATGTTTTCCTCTACACACACATGCATGATAAATTGGGCACAGTAAGCGATTAACTGCAGCTGAAAATCCATTAGAGGAACCGTAGGGAGGCAGTGCAGTGGAGCTTAGACGCATGTCTCCAGTGAGACAGAGCTGAAAGGCGTCAGGCCGTGCTGTGTGGAATGCATGAATGCTTTATCCGCGGAGTCTTCCTGTGGCGTTCGTGGATCCCGGTTGTGACGGGTGAATGACACTACAGAAAGCCACAGTGTGGATAAGCAGAACTACTGTGACTGCGCTGTTCTCATGCATATTACTGTCTAGTCTGAATAGCCTAACGAAAACCAACATAACCAAATGCTTTGGGTAAATGCTACCAGCACAAGGAAGGAAGAAAGAAAATACCATCTGTGATTTAAGAAAATAACAACTTCTTACCATTTTCACTTCTTTTCCTGTAGTGTCTGGAAATCAAGCTTTGCTTTTCAGATTGTAACAGTCCCCTGGCGTTACCAACACTTCAACTATCTACAAGACCAGAAAATCCTTTTAGTTTCACGTATTTCGTAGACGCGATGACTTTGCACTAGATACTCCGCGGGAACCGTGACCCGGCGCTGCCTGCAGAAGGGCTGTGAGCACATCAGGACTATCTCCAAGGGAGCACTGCTGGGCCAACACCCCTGAGCCGGTAACTGTGAAATTCCTTTAAAATGAACACGGTTGGTCCAAGAAGCCAGGCCCACACTCAGACAGTTTCACCTTCTACCTTTCATTTCTTCATATAAAGTGTATCAAGTTTTACACAGATCAAAAACCTAAGAAAGCAGCCAAACACTGCTACAGGTAGTCATGTCCATAAACCCTGGAGCCTGGCACAGGGGTTGAGCCACTGCTCAGAATGCCGGCAACCAACACTAGCGTGCTAGTCTGAGTCCCAGCCACTCCACTGGCAAGCCGGCTTCCCGCTAGTGCACAGTCTGGGGGGCAGCTGGTGATGGTGCCCACATGGGAGACCCGGATGGAGCTCCCAGCCCTGCTGCTGCAGGCGTCTGAGGAGTGAGGGAATCCGAGAACGGAGGCTAGCTATCATTCAAATAAATAAAAGCACTTGCAGACAATGCCCAAACTCCGCCGAGCAGAAGGTAAGAGCCTTCTGCGAAGCTAGCACCTGAAACGCCAGGCAGACACACAGCCGCAGCCGACATTCCCTGTGGCCCACCCCTGGCGAGCAGGAGACAACTCAAGTGAGTGACAAGACAGGACCAAAGTGACTGTAACTGCAATTCTGGTCTCTAAATAACATGCTGACTACAGCCCACTTGATTCCCACTCTGCACAAGCACTCTGGTCCATACTGAAACCTTCCACACAGCCAAACAGCACAATTCATCAGCCTATCATGAAACAGGCTACCCCACCCCCACTGCCCACAGCTGGCTCAAACCCCGGAAAGGCACAGGCTGCAAGGACTACCTGACGTGACTGGCCAAAACTGGAAGTTCCCACGGGCCTCAGGTTAGCCAACAACTGTAACTATGCACGGTAAAGATCCAAGGTTCGCCCTTAAGTCCTACAGATCGGGGCTGGCATACCATATGGGAGCTGGTTCAAGTCCCAGCTGCTCCACTTCCGATCCCCATCTCTGCTGTGGCCTGGGAAAGCAGCAGAAGATGGCCCAAGTGCTTGGGTCTCTGCACCAGCATGGGAAGACCCGGAGGAAGCTCCTACTCCTGGCTCAGGATCCGCACAGCTCCCGCCACTGAGGCCAACTGGGGAGCGAACCAGCAGGTGGATGTTATCCATGGAGCACCTGCAACTTGGAGGCATCACAGCTACCCTCCACGGGGAACTCTGAAAATTAAACTAGTCCCGAGGAGAGCATGTGGCATAAATCCACAGACCCTTAAAAATGTAAACCTTGGGGCCAGAACTGTGGCCCAGTGGAGTAAGCCACCGCCTTCAAGGCTAGCATCCCATATAAGCACCAGTTTTGAGTCTCGGCTGCTCCACTTCTAATCCAAGTCCCTGCTATTGCACCTGGGAAAGTGGCAGAGGATGGCCCAAGGCCATCCTGGTGGGAGACCAGTGGAGTTCCTGGCTCAGGGCCTTGGCCCTTTGGGGAATGAACCAGCAGACAGAAAATCTCCAACCTTTTCAAATAAATTAAAATCTTAAAAAAAAAAAAATTGGTGCTGACCACAAGCCCCAAGAGGATCCGCAGGACCAGGCTGCCATGAGGACTACTTACAGAGTGACCTGACGCACAGGCCAACGCACGCCCCTGCCCAGAGGAACCACGGTGCAGTGCCGCTAGGGGCGCACCACGCTGTGGCTGGGTCTGACAACGGCGTCCATCTGTGGGATGCGTGTCTCGGGTACAGCAGTGCCTGAAACCCTACGCCCGGTGTCTGCTCTAAAATCCTCCAGTGAGGGGAGGGGGAGAGCAGGAAACCGGATCAGCCATGTGGGGTCCACGTGGATCCACACCCCGCAGGCACTTTCACAAAGTTCACTAGTGCAAGCAACCTAAGAAGTAAGCCAGGGACTGGGCTACTGCATGAGACACCCACAGCCCAGAGTGCAGCGGCAGTTCAAGGCCGAGAACCTCCACATCCAACCCAGCTCCCTGCCAGTGCAGCCTGAAGCCAGTAGATGATGCCACAAGTGCCTGTGCTTGGGCACCTGCCACCCACGTGGGAGACCGGATGGAGTTCCTGGCTCCTGGCTTCAGCCTGGCCCAGCCCTGGCTGCTGTGAGCATCTTGAGAGCAAACCAGAAGATGCCTTTCAAGTAGATGAAAATAAACATTTAAAAATAAATAGGGGCCGGTGCTGTGGCGCATTAGGATAATCCTCCACCTGTGGTGCCGGCATCCTGTATGGGTGCTGATTCTAGTTCCAGCTGTTCCTCTTCCAATCTAGCTCTCTGCTTTGACCTGGGGAAGAAGTAGAAGATGGCCCTACACCCATGTGGGAGACCCGGAAGAAGCTCCTGGCTCCTGGATTTGGATCAGCACAGTTCTGGCCATTGCACAGCCATCTGCGGAGTGAATCAGTGGATAGAAGACCTCCCTTTCTCTCTCTCTGCCGCTCCTTCTCTCTCTGTATAACTGACTTTCAAATAAATAAATAAACCGTGGGGCTGGCACTCTGTAGCACAGTGGGTTAAGCTGCCAGATGCAGTGCCAGCATTCCATATGGAAGCCAGCTCGGGTCTCAGCTGCTCCACTTCTGATCCAGCTCTCTGCTATGGCATGTGAAAGCAGTGGAAGATGGCCCAAGTCCTTGGTCCCCTGCACCTGCATGGGAGACCAGGAGGAAGCTCTTGGCTCCTGGCTTCAGAGTGGCCCAGCTCTGGCTGCTACAGTCATTTGGAGAATAAACCAGTGGATGGAAGGACCTCCCCACCCCCACTGCGCGTGCCTTCTGCCTCTGCAGAACATGTCCCAGAAGAGCCAGAGTCACAGGCCAAGTCAGGAGGAGAAGGCAGGCTTGTCCCCAGGACACGGAAGTTGACCCGTGAGGGCTTCCCTGGGACACCTGGGAGTACAGAATCACAATGAGCAACTCCTCACTGATACGGAGTTTCAGAGCAGGCAAAATCAATCCCCGGAAGGAAAAACAGTGGTGGCCGCCGGGGTGATGATCAGGCTACCTCCCGACAGGCCTGGGTACCGTTATGGACAACACCACTGACCGGCACACTCAAGCTTTGCGTACTACTTGAAAAGGAAAAGATCTGTAATGAGCACTGAGCTCAGGGTACTACGCAGAGGTGAGACTACCTCTTTCTGCTACTCAACTTGAAACGCATCAGAACAGTGAAGTGAAAGAACAAGATCAGAGATGGGTTGACTCATGCATGAAACAGTCACAGCTGCACTGTCAATGCCACAGCCTGGGCTGTGTATGCAGGCTGGCACTTGCTGTAAAATAAATCCTGTGTATTGGAACGTTCACCACAGATGTTAGGAAAATCCATCTACAACTGATCCGGCGTACGTTCGGGGGAGGCGGGCAGGCATTTGGCACAGCAGTAAAGATGCTGCATGGGACGCCAGCAGCGCATGTCAGAGTGTCTGGGCCACAGCCTGGCCCTGCTCCAGACTCCAGCGGACGTGCACCTTGGGAGGCAGGTGGCGGTGGCTCAAGTAGCTAGGTGTCTGCCACCCACATAGAAGATCTTGATTAAGTTCCTTATTTCAGGGATTTGGGCAGCAAACCAGTGGGCAAAAGCTTTCTCTGACTCACAAATGTATTTTTTTGACAGAGTTAGACAGTGAGTGAGACAGAGACAGAAAGGTCTTCCTTCCATTGGTCCCCCCCCCCCCCCAAATAGCATCTACGGCCGGCGCTGCGCCGAACCGAAGCCAGGAGCCAGGTGCTTCTTCCTGGTGTCCCATGCAGGTACAGGGGCCCAAGCACTTGGGCCATCCTCCACTGCACTCCCGGGCCACAGCAGAGAGCTGGAAGGGGGCAACCAGGACTAGAACCCAGAGCCCATATGGGATGGCAGTGCCACAGGCGGAGAATTAACCAAGTGAGCCATGGCGCCAGTGCCTGTATTTTTTTATTAAAGATTTACTTATTTATTTGAAAGGCAGAGGTGGGGGGGGTATCTCCCACCAGCTGGTTCACCACCCAAATGACTGCAATGGCCAATCTGAAGCCAGGAGCTTCTTCCAGGGTTTCCACACGGGTGCAGGGGCCCAAGGACTTGGGCCATCTTCTACTGCTTTCACAGGCTATAACAGAGACCTGGTTTGGAAGTGGAGCAGCTGGAACTCGAACAGGCGCCCATATGGGATGCCGGCACTGCATGCGGTGGCTTTAACTGCTACACCACAGTGCAGGCCCCATAAATCTTTAAAAAAAAAAAAAAAAAAAAAGTTCATTTGCCTCTCTGGTCAGAGAGAGGGAAGGAGACAGAGTGCAAGGTCTTCCATCCTGGTGGTCACTCCTCAAACGGCCACAACAGCAGGAGCTGGGCCAATCTGAAACCAGGAGCCAGGAGCTGGTTCTGGGTCTCCTGTGTGGGTGCAGGGGCCCGCAGGCTCAGGCCATTCTGCTGCTTTCCCAGGCCATCAGCAGAGCTGGATTGAAGGGAAGCAGCCAGGACTCGAACCAGCACCCACATGGGGTGCTTACATGATTTTCCACCTTCCAGAGTCGAGATCTCAACCTCACACTCTGGACAGTACTGATGCAGGCCTGGCGCTCACACCCGGCTGCTACAGGATTCTGGCAGGCAGAGAGCGAGTAGTAACCCACCGTGCCACACATCCATCTGGACAGCAACGCCCTGCCTGGGGGTCTCCACCTGCTGTGTGCGCTCACTGAGCCCAGGACCGGAGACTGCCTCATTTCATCCTCCTGCACACGGTCCGTGAACAGAGGCACTGGGTCCCTGCTGACTCCGCCCAGCTCACTTGGTCTGTCTGCCCTCCTGCATCCTGGTGCCCTGGGCCCTCAGATCCAGAGGTTCTGAGGTGAGGGTCATGCCTCCTGCTCCAGGTGGAGAAAGCAAGGGAGAGTATCCATGACGCGAGCTAAACACAGCTGGCAAACACGAGCTACTGCTTCTCCGCAGGGCAGCACAGCCAGGCCGGCCGGTGTTTCTGAGAGGCCGGCCAGCGACTCACGCCAGCCTCTCGGAAGCCAGCTGCTCTGCTCTGGAATACCAGGGACTCCACCTCGGTGACCACTCCGCGGCTCTCCCAAGGAAGAGGCGAGCTCTGCTTTCCCAGGGGAATCTGGGTGAGAACACTGCCAGCGGCGAGTGCACAGCCTCCCCTACGTGCACCTCCCACGGCTCCGCCGGTGTAACCTCACAAAATCTGCACGGCTGAACAAAGCTCCCCCACAGCCGCAGCTATGATTCAGACCCGGCCACCAGTGCAGACGGCCAAGGCAGGGGGCAGGGGGCGGGGGGCGGGACGTCACACAGGGCCTCTGCAGGGCTGGGATGTTCCTGACACCAGCCCACCGGCAGCTGGCACTTTCGGAAGCTTAGACCACAGGGGCTGCCCGGTGGTGCAGGGACCATCTCTCCCCTCCTCACTGATGATACTCAGCCCAGGCACGTGCGGCTGGGAAAGCACGGCCAGGTGAGCACGGTGGCTCTGTCTGCAGAATGAACGGACAGAACAGGGGTAGGGCGGCACCCGTTACCTCCTAAAAGTCTCAGGGCCCCGAGCCAATGCTATGCACGGCAGGCTAAGCCTCGGTTTGCGGCGCTGGCATTCCGAATGGGCACTGATTCGTGCTCCAGCTGCTCCACTTCTGATCCAGCTCTCTGCTGTGGCCTGGGAAGGCAGTGGAGGATGGCCCAGGTGCTTGGGCCCTGCACCCCATGGGAGACGCGGAGGAAGCTCCTGGCTCCTGGGTTCAGGTCGGCCCCGCTCTAGCAGTTGCACCCATTTGGGGAGTGACCCAGCAAATGGAAAACCTTTCTCTCTGTCCCTAGCCCTACACCTCAAATTTAAACAAAACAAAACAAACTCACACACTCCAGGCCTTCTGGTCAGCTGTGGGGAACGGTCCTGAACCATTCATCTAGAAAGACTGCAGTAGGCACCCACTTTCATAAGGACTCAAGCCAGCAACAGGCTTCCCTGACCTCTGGAGCCGCCTCTCCTGGGCTATGAAATGAAAAAACAAACGAGCCAGTTTTGTAGCGACCCACTAAACTCTGACAGATTCACATCAGCAAGGACATCAAGAAAAAATAATCTGATGAGGCCAGCGCTGTGGTGTCGTGGGTAGAGCTGCAACATGCAGTCTGGGCACCCCTTATGGGCACCGGTTCCAGCCCTGGCTGCTCCACTTCCGATCCAGCTCCCTGCTAATGCACCTGGAAAAGCAGTGGAGGACGGCCCAAATGCTTGGGCCCCTGTCCCCACGGGGATGACCAGCAGGAAGCTCCTGGCTCCTGGCTTCGGATCAGCACAGCTCTGGCCGTTGCAGCCATCTGGGGAGTGAACTGGCGGATGGAAGACCTCTCTGTCTCTACCTCTCTCTGTAACTCTTTGAAATAAATAAATCTTAAAAAAAAAAAAAATCAAGTCTAGAGGCAGGTATTTGGCTTGGCAGTGACACTTAACGACACTCACATCCAAATAGAGCATCTGGAGTCCACACTCAGCTACACTGCCGACTATGCTTGCTCCAAGTGCAGACCCTGGGACACAGCTCTACTGGCTACTGTCCCCTCTGTGGGAGACCTGGACTGAGTTCCTAGTTCCTGGATTAGGCTCCAACCAAGGATCACCGGGGGCATTTGGAGAGGGAACCAGCAAATGAGAGCTCACTCTTTCCTGCCTGCCCCTCAAATACATTTCTAAGAAATCTAAAGCCTAACACTGTAGTTTTCAGTTCTGTTTCGACATTTTCACTGATCCAGAGGAAGACATCAAAGAATACAGGCAGGTGCTGTGTTGTACCAGCTTAAGCTGCTGCCTGCAATGCGGGCATCCTGTAAGAGCACCAATTCTAGCGCTGGCTGCTCCACTTCCTAACCAGCTCCCTGCTAATGCCCTGGGAAAGCAGTAGAAGATGGCCCAAGTGCTTAGGCCCCTGCAGGAAAATGGGACGAAGTTCCAGGCTTCTGGCTTTGACCTGGCCCAATCCTGGCCATTTTAGGCATTTGAAGAGTGAGCCAGTGGATAGAAGATCTGTCTGTCTCTCCCTGTAACTCCTTCAAATAAATAAATCCAAAACAACAACTTAGGAATACAGATTTTTAACAAATATTTTCAACTTAAAGATCTGTCTTAATTTCTTCCTATATTAGAGTTCTATAAAAAAAAAAAGGGGGGGGGGGTGGCCAGTGCTGTGATGCAGGTTAATCCTCTGCCTGCAGCACCAGCATCCCATATGGGCACCAGCTCTAGTCCCAGCTGCTCCACTTCTGATCCAGCTCTCTGCTATGGCCTGGGAAGGCAATAAAAGATGGCCCAAGTCCTTGGGCCCCTGCACCCACTTGGGAGATCCAGAAGAAGTTCCCAACTCCTGTCTTCAAATCGGCCCAGCTCTGGCCGTTGTGGCCACTTGCGGAGTGAACCAGTGGATGGAAGATCTCTGTAACTCTGACTTTGAAATAAAATAAAATAAAAAGAAAACAAAACGTTTGGGGAGGCAGAGCTATCTTCCGTTTGCTGGTTTACTTCCCAAATGCCAGGGAGCTCCTAGGGCTGCATTGACAGGTAGCTGGGGTCAGGAGCCAGAGCTGGCACTCAAAGCTTCTGCTACAAAGTGCACACATGCCAGGCAAACGTCCCATCTGCTGTCCCACACGCCCAGCCCTCGTGCCGGGTTCTTGATGGAAAGACGGAGATGATGCACAACATGGCATCCAGTAACCAGAGTATCTGAGTTCAATTCCCAATTCCAACTTCCTGCTAATGCTCAACCTGGGAAACAGCAGGTGACGGCTCAAGTCCTTTAAGTCCCTGGCACCCAGGAGACTCAGACTAAGTTCCAGGCTCCATCTCTGGTCCAGCCCAGGCCTTGCCATTGCAGGGATCTGGGTCATCACCCAGTGGGTGAAGATTTTTGTCTCTGCCTTTCAAATGGAAAAAAAATACATAAGGGACATTTATAAAATAAAGCTGGGGAGTTGGCATATACAGGTTGTTCCCCAAAACATCTCCTGAGGCCTAGGACAAGGCCACTGGTTCAGAGCCTGAGCCTTGCCTTGGCTCTCAAACCGGCAGCGCGAGGCCTCCAGCAAACCACGAACACACCTCCTACACCCCAGAGCTGCTGACGGGAAGGACGGGGATGCTTTGTGAACTGCAGTACTCCCAGGTGCAGAGCAGTGAAGGGATGCATTCCACTGGCCCTGGACAGACACAGAACCGCTTTAGAACCTGCCAGACAGCGTCAGGAAAGTCCGCCACGACTCCAAAGGGGACGCAGCGAACCCTCCAGCACGCACTGGAGGAGGCAAGCAGGTGACGGGACCAGGCTGCACAACTTCCCTCACTGGGCGGGGCCAGGTGTCCTCCCAGTGAGTGCCCATGGCGCGGCCCCGGATTCTTGATAACTCAGTGTCCAATTTAAGGTGTTTACCTCTCCCAAAAGCGCTTTTCTACTATAGAGGGGGAAAAAAGACCATCTCAAGAGATCTGAAACAGGCAAATGTGAATTATTTCACTAATAACGTGTACCTTTTTCCCAAAAAGGCACAGATCTCCCATTCACTGGTTCACTCCCCAGATACCTGCACCGGCCCATACTGGGGCCAAAGTCAGGAACCCAGAACCCAATCCAGGTCACCCATGGGTGGCAGGGAGCCGAGGACTGCAGCCAATCACTGCTGCCTCCCAAGCTGTGCACTGGCAGGGAGCTGGAGCTGGAAGCAGAGTCAGGACTTGAACCTGGGCACTCTGATACTGAACACAGTGTCTCAACTATGCCGCAGCCACACACATACCTTTTGTAAGTCAAACTCTTTACTTTGAAATACTTGCAGGGGCCGGCACCGTGGCATAGCAGGTAAAGCCGCTGCCTGCAGTGCCAGCAACACATATAGGCGCCCGTTCGAGTCCCAGCTGCTCCACTTCCAATCCAGCTCTCTGCTATGTCCTGGGTAAGCAGCAAAAGATGGCCCAAGCCTTAGGCCCCTGCACCCACATGGGAGACCCGCAAGAAGCTCCTGGCTCCTGGCTTCCTATTGGCACAGCTCCGGCCGTTGCAGCCATCTAGGGAGTGAACCAGCGGATGGAAGACCTCTCTCTGACTCTCCTTCTAACTTTCAAATGAATAAATAAATAAATCTTTAAAAAAAAAAAAAGAGAGATACTTGCAGCCTTGACTTGCAGCTGTTAAGAAAGAACAGGGTGCCCCAGTGTACTCTGTACTCAGCTTCCCCCAATGTAACATCCTGCAAAACTACAGCACAGTGCTGTAACCACAGTCCAGACCACAGCCTTGGACCCACACCACCTCCTGCTGCCCTTGTCCGACCTACCAACCTTCCCCCATACCTAGTCCACTCACCATTTCTATCATTCTGACATTTCAGCAATGTCACAGTAAGAATTATGGAGGGCCGGCGCTGTGGCGCAACAGGTTAAAACCATGGCCTGAAGCACCAGCATCCCATATGGGTGCCGGTTCGAACCCCGGATGCTCCACTTCCAATCCAGCTCTCTGCTATAGCCTGGGAAATCAACAGAAGATGGCCCAAGTCCTTGGGCCACTGTATCCACATGGGACACCCGGAAGAAGCGCCTGGTTCCTGACTTTGGATCGGCTTAGCTCCAGCCACTGCAGCCATTTGGGGAGTGAACCAGCAGATGGAAGACCTCCCTCCCTCTCTCTCTCTCTACCTCTCTAACTCTTTCAAATAAATAAAATAAATATTTAAAAATAAGCTGCTACCTGCAGTGCCGGCATCCCATATGGGTGATGGTTTGAGTTCCAGCTGCTCTACTTCTGAGCCAGCTCCCTGCCAATGTGCCTGGGAAAGCAGTGGACAATGGCCCAAGTGCTTGGGCCCCTGCACCCACATGAGAGACCCAGAAGCAGCTCCTGGTCCCAGCATGGCTCAGCCCTGGCTGTTGCAGCCATTTTCTGCCTCTCAAATAAACCTGTAAAAAGTTGTCTTCGGAAAAGGAAAAAGAGTGACAGTGTATGTACCCTTTCAGGTTTACTGTTGCACTGCACACTGCCTCGAAGTTCCCTCAACAACTCACTCTGGAGCAGCGCCTGGCTCCCCAGCTAACCCCACTAGGGATGCCCGCGTACCACATCGGAAAGCCTGGCTCTGGAACCCAGCTCTGCTGCCGGCTCCCGCTTCCTGACACGAGCCGTGAGAGGCGGGGGAACGGCCAAGCACTGGGGTCCCTGCAACATGAGGGAGACCTGGAATTAGGTCCAGGCCCTGGCTTCAGACTGGGCCTGCCCTGGCCGCTACGGGCTTGGGGAGTGAACCAGCATATGGGGGACCTATGTGTCTCTCTGCCTTTCAGATAAAAATAAATCAATCAAGATTTCACAGCGCACTCTCTTTACTGCTAAGTAGTACTCCATGGAATCCACGGAGCAGTTAACTGTCGCCCGGCTGAAAGGTACCTGGGGTTGTTTCTGGTCCCTGGGTCTATCAGAGACAGCTGCAAAGAACCCTGCTGTGTGAGCTGTGAGCAGAAGCTGCCACTTCCTCACAACACACACCAGGAGCCGGCTCACACGGCAGCTGCTGCTACGTGAGAAACCAATGGGGCGGACCCTGCTTGGCACGCCTGCATTCCAGAGGGCCTGCTGGCCACGGCTGCTCTGCTTCTGACCCAGCTTCCTGCCAGTGCAGCCCGAAAGCCGGGCAGCATGCCTCAAGTACACGAGTTCCCGGGACCCAGATGGAAGAACCGGATGGTGTTCTAGGCTCGTGGCTTCAGCCTGGCCACACCCCGGCTGCTGCGGTCATCTGGGGAGTGAACCACAGGATGGAAAAATCCCCATCTCTCTCTATCAAATAAAGATTACAAAAAAAAAAAAAAAAAAAGAGAGAGAGAGAGAGAAATAAACTGCCACAAATTGTTTGCCAGAGTTGAAGCCTCAGATTTTTTTTAAAAAGAGTTTATTTATTTGATTGATGGCTCTGTGGCATAGCGGGTAAAGCTGCCACCTGCTCCACTTCTGGTCCAGCTCTCTGCTATGGCCTGGGAAAGCAGTGGAGGATGGCCCAGGTTCTTGGGGCCCTGCAGCCACAAGGAAAGCCCTGGAGGAAGCTCCTGGCTTCAAATCAGTACAGCTCCGGCCACTGCAGCCAAACGGGGAATGAAGCAGCGGATAGAAGACCAACCCCCCTCTCTCTCAGTGTAAACTCTTTCAAATAAATAAATCTTAAAAAAAGAAGTTTATTTATTTAAAAGAGGGAGAAGGGAGATCTTCCACCTAATGGTTTACTACTCAAATGGCCACCAAGGCCAGGGCTGGGCCAGAAGAAAGTCAGGAGTCTAAAACTCCATCTGTGTCCCCGCTGTGTGTACCAGGAGCCCGTGCACTCGGGCTATTGTCTGCAGCTTCGGCGCACTAGCAGGGAACTGGACTGGAAACGGAGCTGCCGGGGCTCACGTGGGATGCCGGCATCGCAGGCAGCAGCTTAGCAAGCTACGCCACTAGGCCAGTAGCAAAGCCTTACGTCTTGCAGTGGTCCCTTCACCATTGTCTTCGGTCCATCCATTCGGCTTTGCTCCCCTGGGCTCATGAGAAGCACCCAGGAGGGGACTGTAGACCTCCCAGCCACTGCTATCCCCTGAGAACTTTGCTCAAGACCGACACTTTCACCGAGTGTCCCCAGCAGCCGTGGGGCTGCTGATTTCCATACTGTTGACGTCTGGACGTTTTTAAAATTATGAATACATAGCAAAGAATAACCTGCCAAAAATCTAAACTTACCAATGCAAAGCAAACATAACTTGCAACATTTTAAACACACACATTCAGACAACAACAGGTAGTCTGCAAGGAAGCAGCAGAAGTGGTCCCGAAGGTGAGTGACTCCCCAAGAAAGACCTTACCGCTGGGCTTGACCCCGGCCTGAGGACGCTCCGAAAGCATCGCTCGGGAGGATCAGTCTGCCATGTCCGAAAGAGTCACCACGGACCCAAACTGCCAAGGGAACCACTTCTCGCCCTTCCCCCGAGACCACCAACAGAACCTGGAGCAGATGCACACAAATAGGACACCCAGGCTACACTGTGACTACGTGGCCCTTCAGGGATCCCTCCGTCCTCAGAAGCGCGCTCTGAGACTATCCCATTTGTGTTCTGAACCCTAATAGCTACATTTCCAGCCTTTTCCTTGTACCGCCATTTAACGACAGGAGGAGCAGATCTCAACTAGGTAACACTTTCACAGGAGAGCTGGAATCGGACCTTAAAAGGATATGGTTTTCCAACTGCTCTGCAGTGGGATCACCTGTGCTGCTGTTTGTAAATCAGCACACTGCTGTGGCTCCTTCGCACACACCACCCAGCCCCCTTAGACTTACTTCAGCACTGACTTCCGCCCAACAGTGAAGGTAAGAGGTAACCTACCTGGGCTAGGTAAGAGCCACTCACCTCAGGGGGCCCTGACTCTGTGGGCTAACCTGCCAGGTGGCCTGCAGTCCCAAACCCCTTCCTATCTCCCAGGGCTTTGTTAAAATACAAAACCTTCAGTGGACAGCTCCCAGGATAATCCTAATTCCTGTAAAGACACAATCAAAGCATGGTTCAAATGAAAGGCCAGGGCCTCGCGGGCCTCACTGGTGACAATCAGTTCCCTGAGTGCCGGGGCTACCTGGCTCACAGGCAAGCCCGAGGAGTGAGGCCCACATTCCCAGGAAGCCATTCCACTCCCGGTGGGGCAAAGAGCAACAGGAAACTGGGAAGACGGTCAAGAAGGGAAACAAAAGGTGTGCTTCAGCCCCCCAAAAGCTTTTCTGAGGACACATCTCACTAAAGACAAACAGGACAGTGTCCACTGCTTAATCCAAAGAGGTTTCTAGAAAGCTCCACCCGTCCAGAGAGCATGAGAGGACCCCCGTTTTATCTCTAGGATCAGAATCCCATCAACGTGGTTTGTGACAGGAAAAATTTAAGAAAAGAAAAACACAGGGGACCGGCGCTGTTGAGTAGCTGGTAAAGCCGCCGCCTGCAGTGCTGGCATCCCATAGGGGCACTGGTTCGAGTCCCGGCTGCTCCACTTCCGATGCAGCTCTCTGCTGTGGCCTGGGAAAGCAGTGCAAGATGGCCCCCAAGTCCGTGGGCCCCTGCACCCACGTGAGAGACCTGGAAGCTCCCGGCTTCCGATCGGCGCAGCTCCGGCCGTTGTGACCATCTGGGGAGTGAACCAGCGGATGGAAGACCTCTCTCTCTCTCTCTGCCTCTCCTTTCTCTGTGTAGCGCTGACTTTCCCGCTCTCAGAACCAAGGACCTCTGGAGAGTGTGAGAAGCCACAGGAGTTTCAGCCCCACCAACACGGCGAGCCCGGGATCAGGCCTGGTGCAGGCAGGGCCGCGCCTGGCAGCCACCGCGTCTCCAATCCCCAGTCCCGACTGAGGGCGACCCCAGACCACGCACAGGCTCCATTCACAAATCCGGAGGACCAGGAGCCGCCCACGTGGCCGCCACACAGCGCGAGCCCAGAGACCCGGCGCTGCGGGTCAGGCGTGCTGGGGCTTAATCCCACCCTTTTCCAGCCGTGAACGAGGCTCGGTCTCCCCACGCGTCGTTCAGCCCGCACTCCTGGAGCTGCCCCAGGGGACCACGCGCGAAGCCCAGCGGCGGCTTCCGTGGGCAGCTCCGGGATCCCCAGCCGCCGGCATCGGGAGCCTGAGGGCTTCAGTCCCGCTGGCCAACGCGAACTCCCCGTGGCACCTCTCGTGCTGCGTGCACCCCAGGTGCGCCAAAACCCCACCCACGCTGAAGAGCAGGGGATCTCCCCCCAAAAAAATGTAGATTGAAAAGCAACGGAACCCTCGAGTCCGCTTCCCTGCCCGTGCGGCCCGCCCCCGGAGGAGACAGCGAGAGGCGGCTCACTCTCCCAGCCTGTGCACATGGAACCGGGGAGAGCGTGCACGGCACAGCACACCCCCCAGGAATGCACGAGCCGGGGCGACACCTCCCGAGTAAGCCACCGACGCCCCCTCCTCCCAGTCACGGCGCACGCGCGGGAGCAGGTTCCAAGCAACGTGCACCACGATCAGCATCAGCGCCAACACCTGAACCGAGGGAAGGCTGAACCCCCACTCCCCCCACCCCGGCCCGAGAGGAGCCCCTTAACCCGGAGGGAGGCCTCGGACCCCGAAGATCAGGAGACCCCCACGAGCCCACAAACGCGCTCGCCACCCGCAGAGCCCGGGGGCTCCCAGGGAAAGGGGTCCGCCTCGCCGCCGCCCGGCGAGGACAAAGGAGGCGACGTTTCCCGCCTCGGGGACCTGCGGCCGTCCCGGCAGCCGGCGCGGGATCGGGACAAAGGAGGAGGAGGCGGCGCGCGCCGCGGGGCTGGGGGGGTCGCGCCCGCCGGGATGCTCGGGGCCCGAGGGGGGTGTGTGCTCCAGGCACGTGCGCGCGTGCGCGGGGCCCCCGCCACAGACAAAGCCCGGCCCCGGGGAGGCGGCGGCCGGGGGCCGGGGGCCCGGTGCGCGCGCAGCCCCCCGCGCGTGGCGCCGCCGCGGGCCGAGGGGCCGCCGCGGGCGTGGGGGGGGAGCGGATGCGCGCGCACCGGGCCCTCGCCGCCGCCGCCGCCGCCATTTTGTTTCCTCGGCACAATGGGGGAGAGTAACGGCCGAGCGCGGGAGCGAGGCCGGCGGGGCAGCAAGGAGCCGGGCGCCCGGGCGAGGGGGCCGAGCGGGGGCGGGGGGCCGCGGGGCGCCGCCAGCCTCGCCGCCGCGACCCCTCCGCCGGGACCGGGCCGGGAGAGGCGACGCGCGGCGGGGGGAGGGGCAGAGGCGGGAGCGGGCCCCGGCCGGCCGCCACATTGCCGCTTACCTTCTCGGCGTCCGCTTCCCCGACCGCAGCCGCCGCCGCCGCCGCCGCCCTCCTGCCACAGCCCGCTGGGGTCTCCCCCCGAAAAAGCCACGCGGTGCGCACCGGGCTGCGGAGTCCAACTGCAATGGCGAGAAGAGGAGGAGGAGGAGCCGGGGCCGGGGGCGAGCGGGCGGGCGGGCGCGCGCCGGGGAGGTGCGGGGACACGTGACCGGCCGGAGCCCCGCCCCCTCGGCGTCGCGTTGCCGCTCGACGCAGGCCCAGCCCGGCTGCGAGGGAGGGGCGAAAGGCGGCGAGGGGGCGGGGCCGCGTCACGTGATGGGGACGTCGGCCGTGCGTGGCTGGTCACGTGGCGCCGGTACTTTTTTTTTTTTCCCTCTTCCGACTTCTCTGCTTTGTCAGGTGATAGGGGCGAACGCGGCGCCGCCTTCGCCACGTGACAAGGACTTGGGCGGCATTGGTGGGCCTCGCTCACGTGACGAAGCGGGCGCTCTTTTCTTTTCAATGGCGGTTTTCGAGCGGCCATTACCGCGTGAGGCCCGGCGAGGGGCGGAGCCTCCAGGCGGCCGCGCGCTTCCACGCCTGCGCGGCCGCCATCTTAACGCCCGTCTCCATGAGGACGTTGGCGGAAACGGCTCAGAGCGCTCGGCACGTGAGCGTTATTTCGGTGGCGGGAGCGCAGCGGCAGCGGTGCCGGGTCCCGCCGAGGCGGACAGGACCGAGATGTGTGTGCGGGGAACGGACGGGCCGAGCTGCTCGTCCCTGGCCCCTGAGCTCCGGGCCGGCGCCGCTGTGCGCCCCGAAAACTTCGATCGGTGTGTCCGAGAGAGCTGGCCGGGGTTCCCCACGCCGTCTTGAGGCCCAGACGAGGGGAAGACCTGTCCTGGGGCCCCCTAGCCCGCTGGGGGAAGGCGGCGGTGACCCGGGCCGCGCGGCTTCGCAGGCACCTGCTGGGGTCCCGACGCCGCGCCTGCGGCCGGAGTCGGGGCCAGGATGTCGCTCCTGAAGTCGGCCTTGCCAAAAATAATAAACCAGCGGGACAGCGCAGTCCAGTGCCTGCCCCTCCCACCCAGTGCGAGCCGCCCCTCTGCCAGGCAGGGGTGGGGGGAGAAGCCGCCCCCTGGCTCGCCCCGCAGTTGGCCGCAGCGGCCGGAGCGGATCCGGAGCCGGGAGCTTCCGGGTCTCCCACGCGGGTGCAGGGGCCCAGGCGCGTGGCCGCCTCCCACTGCCCGCGGGATGCTGGTGCACGTGCCCTAAGCGCTGGCCTGCACCCGGCCGCTCTCCTGGGTGGGTTTTCCCCAGGTTGATTCTGGGGCCAGCGCCAGGGCCTGACCTTAGCGACCATCTAGGGAGTGAACCAGAGAACGGAAGCGCGCTCTCTGTTTCTCTAACTGCCTACTAGATACATAAAATCTCACTGCTCTTATAGGCCATTAGGGAGCTGGATTGGAAGTGGGGCAGCTGGGACCCGAACCAGCACCCACGTGGGATGCCGGATCATAGGCAGCAGCTTAATCTGCCGCACCCCTGTGCCGACCCCATAAATAAAACCATAAAAAAAAAAAAAGTATGTGAGGATCAGTCACTGTTAGATAACGGGTCCCCTCGCCCTCGCCATCTGTGGTCAGGACGCAGCGTCGGGACGTCTGTCTACAGAGTCGCGGCGTCGGGACGTCTGTATACGTCTTGCTGTTCGCAGCGGGAGTGGGAACCTGGGGCTGCACTGGGCAGGCCTCCGAGGTGTGTGCACGCGGGGTGCAGCCGGCGGGGGCTCTGCGGGGTCACTGTGGCGCCTGCACGGCCTGCACTGCGTTGTTAGCCAGCGGCCCCTCTCACACACAGGAGGGCCCGGCTCAGGGGTGACTTGTCTGAGCTAACAGCGCAGCCAAGTGGCGGGACGGGCCGCCTCCTGGTGTTCCAGCCTTTCTGAAGAACTTGGCCTTGACGATCCCATCCCCTCAGGCAGCGCCAGGGGTGGCAGGCTCCGGACCAGAGCCACCCTGCTGCCAAGGGCCGAGTGCCTGAGACGCACCCGGATGGGAGCGCAGGGCGTCACCTCTCCCATGGTGCCCCCACCAGCCTGCACTGCCGTGGAAGGTTCCAGAACTGCAGGCCTGCCCTGTGTGGCCGCACCCCCTCCACCGCCCCCCCCCAGCCTCTCATGGGCTCCTTCCTCTCCCTGCCCCTCCCCCCTGGGTACCTGCCGTCCCCTGAGGCGGCTCCCACCGCCACCCTCGCCCACCAGTCCCGCCGCCGCCCGCCCACGGACACTACCCCCTCTGCATCCTGGCTTAGGAGTGCAACTCCAACACCCTCAGCCCAAGTCCCTCCACCTGCCCGGCTCCTGCCCGCCCTCCAGGCAGTACTGGCCGTGTGCACAGCCTCCCTGGTCATCCGCTTCCTCACCCTCATAGACTGCTTTTTTTAAAAAAAGATTGATTTTTGGGCTGTGCCTTGGCTCAGTAGGTAAAGCTGCCGCCTGCAGTGCCGGCATCCCATGTGGCTGCTGGTTCGAGTCCTGGCGGCTCCACTTCCAACCCAGCCCGATGCTGTACATTTTTCATGAACTTATGGAAGACCCCTCGTATGCATGGACGTCAAAGGTTTATTTTTGCACTAATAACCTCATCTTTTAATTCAATTTTCCCCTGATATAATCGTAATTATGACTCGATTCCTCCTTGGCCTTCTGTCCCCTGCTCATATGTGTCCCCGGAAGTGCTGGTTCTAAATTCCTCTAGCACCCCAAAACACCCCTGCTGCTTCATGTCCTCTTGCAACAATGAGGCTGACACATAAAGCTGTATGGTTTACAGTGGGGGAGATGTCTCCATCCATAATGTGCAACTTTGGGGGTGGTGCGACAAACCCCTGGACGTTCATCACTGGGCAGGGGTGCGGGGTGCGCAGCTGCTTGCAGCCCCCGCGTCCTGTCTCAGGGTGATGACTTCAGTCCCAGCTGCTCCACTTCCGATCCAGCTCCCTGCGAACGCTCCTCAGGGGCATCAGAGGACGGCCCGGGTGCTGGGGCCCCTGCACCCATGTGGGAGACCCAGATGGAGCTCCTGGCCCCCGGCTTCCACCTGGCACAGCACCAGCCGCTGGCAGCCATCTGGGGAGTGAACCAGTGGATGGAAAACCTCTCTCTCTGGAATTCTGCCTTTCAAATAAACAAATCTTTAAAAAAGAAAAGAAACAAAGTCCCGGGGGAGGAATTTGGTGCCATGGCGAGGAGGCCACTAGGGTCGCCTGCACCTGCTCCGGGCTCCAGCTTCCTCCGACGTGCACCTGGGGAGGCAGCAGGTGACACAAGCAGTTGGGTGCCCGGCACCCACGTGGGGCATGCTCCGAGGACTTCAGTCCCTGTGGGTGATCTGTCCATCCCACACCTATGCTGTTCCTTAGCCTCGCCTCCCACAAGCTCCGCCCACCTCTGTCCCACACTGGGATCAGCAGCCAGAGCTAGGCTGGAACCCAGGAGCTCGGGTGGAGGAGGGTGTCTTAACCAGTTGGCTGAATGCCTCTTCCGATTGTTCATTTAAAATATTTTGTATTCATTTATTTTAGAGAGAAAGTGACAGGGAAAGAAAGACCTTCTATCTGTTGGTTCACTCCCCCAATGGCCACAACAGCCATGGCCGAAGCCATCCAGGTCACCCACGCGGGTGGCAGGAGCCCACTCCCTCAGGCCATCATCCACTGCCTTCCCAGGCGCACTAGCAGGGAGCTGGATGGAAGTGGAGCAGCCGGGACTAGAACTCTGATATGGAAAGCCACAGTCACAAGTGGCAGCTTGAACCACGGCACCACAATGCCAGCCCCAGATAATTAATTTCTAATTTTGGCTTATTCCAAAGAGAGGGAGGGAGAGGACTCTCTATGCACTGGTTCACTCCTCAAATGTCTACAGCAACCAGGGCGAGGTCAGGTCGGGGACGGGAGCTGGACACACCACCAGGGTCTCCCGTGTGGCAGGGACCATCAGCTGCTGCCCCCGAGGGCATGCGTCAGGAGGTGCAGGGAATAGCGGGATGCTGGTGCTGGGACACAGTGGGTAAAGCCGCCACTGGTCGTGCCGGCCTCCCACTGTTCCACTTCCGATCCAGCTCCTGCTAACGTGCCTGGGAAAGCAATGGAATATTGCACAAGTGCTTGGACCCCTGCTACCCACGTGGGAGGCCAGGATGGAGCTCCTGGGTTCCGCCTGGCCCAGCCCTGAGTTTTGTGGCCGTTTGGGGAGTGAACCAGAGGATGGAAGCTCGCTCTTTTGCTCTGCCTTTCAAATAAGTAAAAAAGTTTTAAGAATAGATAGACATTTTGCGGGGCGCCGGATTCTGTCCCGGTTGCCCCCCTTCCAGGCCAGCTCTCTGCTGTGGCCAGGGAGTGCAGTGGAGGATGGTCCAAGTGCTTGGGCCCTGCACCCCATGGGAGACCAGGAAAAAGCACCTGGCTCCTGCCATCGGATCAGTGCGGTGCGCCGGCCGCGGCGGCCATTGGAGGGTGAACCAACGGCAAAGGAAGACCTTTCTCTCTGTCTCTCTCTCTCACTGTCCACTCTGCCTGTCAAAAATAAAAAATAGACATTTTGCATTTATTTGAAAGGCACAGAGCTCTGGTCTGCTGGTTCACTTCCCAAATGCCTGCAACCATGGGACGTGGGGAGGGGTGGAGAAGAGCCAGGAATTCATTCCTGGTCTCCCACGTGGGTGGCAGGGAAACCACGGACTTGAGCCACGGCTGCTGCCTCCCAGGGTGCACTAGGGGAATGCCGGGAGTCAGGAACCAGAGGCGCCATTCAAATCCAGCCACTCCTGTGTGGGCCCTGGCGTCTTAACGCAGTCACATTGAGCGCAACCCGGGAAACCTACCTGGAGCGGGCAAGAAGCAGCCGGGACCCCCTCAGATCCTTTTGGTTTCTTTGCACCCTGGCCTGGGCCCGTTGAGCTTTTGCTGCCAACAGCCCACCCCTCAAGCCTGCACACTCAGGGCACCAGAATTGCCTGGAGGTTCGAACTGCAGGTGCCAGACCACATCGCGGGATCAGCCCACGGCGCCCCCTGCTGTCTGTCGCCAGGAACTGCGTCCTCGCCTGGCTTCCCGCTCCCAGCGGAGCCTCTAATACTTATTCATTCAGTCCGTCATTGATTTCTCTCTGACAAGTAGACAGAGAGACGGACAGGGAGAGCTCCCCAAACACTGGTTCATTTCCAAAACGCTCACGCCGCCTGCAGCTGGGCCAGGTCTCCCTCCCAGGCGAGCAGCAGAGATGGAAGGGCTGGAGCCCTGTCCCCTGCGGGCCCGACTGCTCCACGGCTGGTGCTCACGGGCCTGGGACAGCAGCGGAAGACGGCCCGAGGGCGTGCCTGCCCCCCTGCCACCTGCGAGGGAGGCCTGCGTGCAGATCCAGGCTTCCGGCTTCGACCGGACCCAGCCCTGGTTTCGGGCATTTGAGGGGGGAACCAGCAGGTGGAAGATCTCTCTGTCATTCAAATAAATCATTTAGAATCCTAAAAAAAAAAAAAAAAAAAAAAAAAAAAAGACGACTCCTCTAGGAGAGGGAGCGGCGGCGATGATGACGGCCGCCGGCAGCAGGGGGCAGCAGCGAGCTATGGGCAGCGAAGCCGATCCCAAGCTCTGGGTCCTTGGGTGCATAGCCGGCGGGCGGGCGGGCAGGTGTCCGAGGCTGGGCAGGCCGCTGCCGCCGCCATGGGCCTCCAGGGCCCAGAGTCGAACAAGCACCGGCTGGGGGAAGCCGAGCCGGCCTCTGCTGGAGACCACGGGCCAACAGACAGACGGTGGGCTTCCCGTGCCCCCTGCAAACACGCCAGGCCCCGACCTGTACAATAGGCACTTTATTACCGCGTGGGGGTGGGGCGCGGGAGGGTGCGGACGCGGGCCGGGACATGGGAGATTCTCCCTCTGCAGGGTCCTGGGGCTGTAGGCGTGACCGTGAAATCGGGGGGCCGGGAGGGGGAGGGCGCGAGATGTGGCCGGCAGAAGGGGAGCAAGGCAGCTCCCCTAAGGTCAACAAGTTTGGCCAACAGACTCCTCCCCCCCGAAGAGCCACAGCGCCTGGTCAGCCCGGGGCACCTGCCCACCCCCGGGTCCTCTCCACTGGCACTGGGCCCAAAGCCTCCGGCCAGGAGACCCAGGGGGCGCGCCCTCCCAGCCCGGCGCAGGGGACGCATGAAGGCACTCCTCGGCGGCCCCTCCCGCTGTCCAGACGGACGGAGTAGAACCTAACACCTGGACGGCCATGTCCATCGCCACCATCGCCATCACCATCGTCATCGTCGGACTTCCGGCCGCCCAGCCCCGGGGAGGGTGCCCGGCCGGGGGGAGTCCTGGCTGCTCCCGGCCCCCAGTGTCCAGTCCCTGTCCCTCCGCGCGGTGGTGATGCGGGGCCGCGGGGCCGGGCCGGGGGCCGCGGGCTGCAGGCGGGCGCCTCTAGGACTCGGCCGGCTTCTTGTTGGTCTTGTTCAAGAGCTTCTTGAGGGTGGAAGACATGAAGTACGGCCTTTCCGCCGAGCCGTCATTGCGCTCCAGGTCCTCCACTGCGGAGACAGTGGCGGCGTGAGGCGCGGCCGTGGGCGCGGGGCCGTGGGCCGCCCCTCGGGAGCTGTGGGGCGCGGCCGTGGGGCGCGGGGCCGCCCATCGGGGGGCCGGGGTGAAGGAAGCCGGGCCAGGCGGGCTCGGCAGCGCCCCCGCGGGACCCCCACGCGCGCGCCCGGCATGCACTCCGCGCGCGCTACTCCGCGTCCGCGCGCGCGCGCCCGCCCTCCTCGGCACTCCCCTGCCACAGGACGTCTCTGAGCTCGGGCGACATGAAGTAGGGTCGCTCCTGCGAGCCGTCATTCCTCTCAAGGTCCTCACCTGGGCCCCCCAGGCACGGGCGGGGGCGGAGACGGTGATGGGGGGCGGGGCGGGTGATGGGGGGGTGCGGGGGGGGGGAGCCGGCGGGCGTGGGAGAGAGGCGGAGAGGAGACACACACGGACAGACGGAGAGACCAGAGTTAGTGGCAGCCCCTGCCCAAGCCGAGGACAAGAACGCAGGACCGGGGTCTGGGGTCAGGGGTGGGGGGAGCAGAAGGAGAAGCCGCGTGGGGGGGGGCAGTCGGGGGCCCGGGCCGAGGGGTCACTCACAGAAGCAGAGGAACAGCGTGTCCACACACATGCCGTAGACGCTGAAGAAGCCGTGGGCGATCAGGTAGGAGCCGACAATGACCGTCTGTGCGTGCGCCGGGTGCAGGTGCAGGTGCAGGTGCAGGGGGCGGGGCCGGGGAGAGAGAGGGGCAAGGCGGTTTCTGCCCCAGCTCCGGCCACATCGCCCCACCCCGGCTGGCATCTGGCCACTCCTCTCTGATAAACGCCCCTCCCCGCCAGCTCCACCCTGGCTCCTGCCTGTCGCTGGCTGGCCGGGCTGCATCTGTACAACCCCAGGCTCTTTGCATGGGCCTTATAGACTGTTGACTCCAGCTAGTGAGCCATGGAGAGATTAAACACGTCCAGAGTCACTCATCAGGGAACCAGCAAACAGAGGAACAGAGATAAGACCCGGGCACTCAGGCCTGCGCTCAGATCCGCGGCCGATGCCTGCCTCCTGCCAGGCTCCTGCCCCAGGGCCTTTGCACGTGCTGGTCCCTGGGGCCTGAACACTGCCTTCCTTGCCAGGGGCCATGGTGAAGCTACCTGGAGGCCCAGCCAGGTTCTCCATCACTCCTGATTAACGTGCTCTAAGGGGGCGGCCCACTCCCACTCTCCAGTGCAGCCCCTCCCCCTCCCTCCCCAGACCCCTCATCCAGCACCGCTGGTCCTCACCAGGATGGGGACCCAGTAGTAGTTGAGAGGGGGTGCCGTGTCCTGCACGATCCGGATGCGGTGGGTGAAGAAGAAGAAAGCCAGGATTCCTGTAGGGGAGACGGGAGGGGAGAGTGAGGGTCCCGGCGGGGGAGAGCTACTCTGGCAGAGATGGACGGGGAGAGGGGGGTGGGGGTCCCTGCAGGCGCTGGCCAGCCCCGCCCAGCCGGGTGGGCGCTACTCACCCACGCTGCCCACGATCAGGAGTTTGCCCAGCAGGAAGAGGAAGTCGGTGACTTTGTCCAGGACGGCCACTCTGTGGGGGCAGCGGGGGCAGCATGAGCTGGTGCGCGGGGCTGGGGGGCCCGGGGGTCCTGGGAGCGGGGCTGAGGGTCCTGGGGGGCGGGGGGCCCCTGCGGGTCCGGGGGGCAGGGCTGGCGGTCCTGTGGGGGATGGGGGCCCCTGGTCCCGGGGTCCTAGTCCTCGGGGGTCTGGGGGCCCCTGGGGGCGGGGTCTCCCTCACCGGATGATGTTCCGCATGAGGAGGAAGAAGGCGTTCCGGGCCGACGTGCAGAAGTTGGTGCCGTAGATGGCGATCTGGGGGGAGCGGGCGGGGAGTGGGATGAGGCTCCCCCCACCCCGCAGGGCTCCCGGGCCGGGCCCCGCGCCCACTCACCATGATGTAGGCGTTCCTGTTGAGGAACTTGATGAATTTCTCCAGGCACCAGAAGCAGCACTTGAGACAAGTCATGAGGAACTTGGCAAACTTGTTCTGTGCGGCTGCGAAGGAAAGTGGAGGCAGTGACGGGTCAGCGGGGTCCGGCCTCCCTGTGCGCACGCGCGGGACCTCCCCCCACCAACAGGGAGCCAATCAGTGAAGCCGTTCAGCCCGGCCACCAAGACAGGAACCAATCAAAAGCCACACTGCTGCCCCGGTCAGCCCTCCCAAACAGAGGCCAATCCTGGTGCCTCATTGGCCCCTCCCCCAAAGTACAACCAATCCCAGCCCCGGAGATCTTTAGTAGCCCCGCTCTCATCCAGTATAAACATCCCAGCCCACCTGGCTCTTCTGGGAACCAATGGTAAACCAGGCGGTAAGAATTCCACCCAATGGGCTCTCAGCCCCGCCGCCATCACAGGAACCAATCACATAAACAGCTCAGTTCCCCTCCCCCCCGCAAAAACCAATCACGCTTCCACTCCTTTGGCCCCACCCACCCTGTTAGCAAGAACCAATCGCAGCCTGCCATTGAGCCCCGCCCTTACGGCAGGAGCCAATGCCAGCGTGCGCGGGCCGCACCTTTTAGACGCTGATCCAAGTACTCGAGGATCACTCGGATGATCTGCACGACGGCCAGGATGAGGGCGCCGAAGGCCAGGGAGCCAGTGTGGTACCTGCAGGGCACAGAGCGGTCAGCGCTCCGGCCGGGCCGCCGCCATCCCGCCCCTGCACCCCGACCCACCTGAGCGCCCGGCCGAAGGCAGAGAAGAGGGGGAAGGCGGGCAGGTCATCCGGCTTGCGCAGGGCCCAGTAGTAGGAGGCGAAGGCCCCGGCCAGGGTGACCTGGCCCAGCGCCAGCACGAAGTTGGCCAGCCAGAAAAACATGAAGGCGTTGAAGATCTGCAGGCCCAGCAGCGCCCGGTGGTAGCCGGACTCGCCCCCGTAGAAGGCGAACTGGCAGCGGGCGTTGGGGCACAGGCGGGACTCATTGGAGGAAGGGAAGATCTGCGGGCGGGGCGGGGCGCAGGGCAGAGTCAAGGCTGGGAGCTCAGGGCCGGCGCTGGGCCTCGGGGCAGGTGGGTCATGACCCTGCTGATGGGGACTCTTCCCTCCCAGCCCCTCCCACAGCCAGCACGGGGCATACAGCAGGCGCCCAATGGTTGTTGAATGAGGTTTCACGTGGTGCTGGGGACTGCCCGGGGCAAAAGCTACCGTGTCGCTCCCCAGGTGCCCCACCCACCTCAGGGTTACAGGTTCTCCCCACGAGCGGGCAGGCGACGTTGTCCTCATCGAAAACCTTATAGATGGCTTCGTTGGAAGTGGACAGGAAGCTGGAAGGTGGTTAAGGAGCCCAGGGCCTGGGGTTGGGGGCCACAGGGACTTATGGGAGAGGATCTATTCGCCCGCCCCTCATACACCCCTCCCCAAGCTGCAGGTCCCTGCCAGGCAGGTTTGACCTTGGACCTTTCCTCAGAGGTCAAGTTCAGGCATCTGGAAGTGGATACACCGCAGTGCTGGCCCAGTAGGCGATGCAAAGACAGAGCAGGAAGAAGGTGACCAGCGGGTACAGCAAGGAGCACATGACGGATCCCACAGCCCTGCGGGGGACCCGACGTGGGCATCAGGGCCTGAGCGGCCACAGGGCTGGCCCCGCCGGCCCTGGCGGCCCCGGCCCCACCTGCTGGCTTCTTTGATGAGCGCGATGGCGATGAGGATCCTCTTCCGGAGAAAGATGAGCAGGAGGATGATAATTACTTCCAGGATGCTGAGGATAATCACTGCGGGGGGCAGAGAGAGGCTGAGCCGACGGCCGGCAAGGCCCGCGGGGTGCGGGGTGCGAGGCGCGGGGCGCGACTCACTGAAAGCCATCCAGGTCTGCCGCAGGTGCAGGTACACGCGGAGGTCCGTCTGGAAGCCGAGGTCCACCAGGGAGATGTCAGAGCCGGCCTCGCCGCGCAGCCGCGAGTACTCCATGTAGCAGTGGAATATGCCTGCCCAGGGAGGAGTGTGGAGGCCACACCTCCGCTCAGCCTCTCCCTGGGCCTTGCACAGCAAGTGCGACTCCCAGCTGCCCGGGGGACGGAGGCAACACCTGTGCTTTGCGCCTGTCCCAGGGCCTTCGCACCTGCTGTACTCCATGCAAGGAACAGTCTCTCCCTCTGGCTCATCCCTTTCACTTGCCAAAGCCCACTGGGGTCCGGGTCTCCATCTGGGTGTCCCACGTGGGTGGCAGGGACCCCAGGTATTTGAGAAATCACCTGCTGCCTCCCGACGTGTGCATTAGCAAGAAGCTGGCATCAGAAGCGGAGCCGCGACTCAAAGCCACGCGACACGGGCTGGCCTGCGCCAAGCGCCTGTGCCCCACACTCTGACATCTCGTCCCCACCCTCGCTCTGATATCTGTTTCCGGCTCCGCTTCCCCATACCTCCACGAGGGCGAGGATTTGTCCTGGCTCGCTCACTGCGTTCAACCCAGAGCATAAAGAATTTCCCAGGGCGCTGGCTGCACAGGTGAATGAGTGAGGGAGCAGGTGCCAAGGCCTCCGCCAGGTGGTGCTGTCTGGGCTGGGACAGCGCCTCCCAACCGGCAGGTGCCCCGGGCGTTACCCCTGCAGCGGCTCTGGACTACAGACTTCTGCCGCTTTGTGTAAAATAAGACCACAGACTACCGATAAAGGACAAAAATCAAGTCACTTAAAATACCGAAACCCGGACAGGCGCTGGGCGCGGAGGTGAAGTTGCCGCTTGGGACCCTTGCATCACATGTTGGAGGGCCTGGGTTCGAGTCCCAGCTCTGCTTCCTATAAAGCCCCCTGCGCGTGCGCATCCTGAGGTCCCTGCTGGGGTCCCTGCCGTCCATGCGGGAGACCCAGATGGAGCATCTGGCTCCTGGCTTTGGCCTGGCCCAGCCCTGGCTGTTGTGGGTATTTGGGGAGTGAACCAGTAGGTGGAAGCTCACTCGCTCACTCTCCACGCCCCCTCCTTTTCAAACAAAATGAAAATCAGTAAACACTGAAGTTCCACCACCCATAACCCCATGGACACTTTGTGTCCATAGATCAGTTGGAGGCGTTACTTTTCTCTCTGGGAAGTTCAAATGCACAATCCGAGTATGCAGAACTGGCTCCCAGGCATCCTCTCAGGGGCCCACGGAGCCGAGCTAAGCAGGCCCTGCGCAATCCCACCCTCCCACGATCTCCTTCGCATTAACTAGCAAACACTCATTCTACCCATTTTGCAGAGGAGGGAACTGAGGTGCACGGTGCAGCTTAGTCGCTTGCCCGAGAGCACAGGGCTAGGAACTGGCAGGATTTGAGCCCCAACACTGAGACGACATCCCCACAAAGGCGCCGAGACCACGCAATCGCCCAGGGTGCGGACCTCCCCAGGCACTGCCTGGCCCAAGGGCTGAGGGCATTGGGGGCGGGGACAGGGAGCAGGCAACCTACCGTAGCCTAGCACCAAAATCACCATGACGACCATCACCCAGACCATAATGCCAGCCAGGAAGCGCAGCAGGGTGATGAACAGGAGGCTGAGCACCATGGCGATGACCAGGCCTCTGTGGGCGGGGGGGACAGGGAACCGAGGCATGGGTGGGCCGCCGGGCAGCCAGGGGAGCCCCCCCACCCCCACCGGCGCCATTGCTCACATGACAATCCAGTACCACGACACGGTGTAATCCTCAAAAATCCGCATGGCCAGCTGCCGCGCCTCTAGCACCCCGTTGGCTTTCCTGGGGGACCGTAGGCGGGACTCAGGAAAGACCCCCAGCCCCCACCACCCTGGGGGATGCTCTGTCCCACCCCAGAAAGCAGCCACCGGCCCCCAGCCTCACTTGGCGCCTTCCACCAGCTCCGTGATGTTTTTCCGCGCGCCGCTTCCATCCTCGTAGGTCGTCTGGTTGCCCACCATGAGGACCCCCTTCTGGGCGTGGATGGCTGGGAAGCACCTCCGGGCCACTGCAGGGAGCAGAGGGGTGGGGACCCATCAGGCTCCACCCACCAGCAGGTGCACCCCCCTGCATACCGCCCCGCCCCCTTGCCACAGGGTGATGGACTCACAGGGCTTGCTGGGGAAGAGCACCGCGGGACAGTCGCCATCACGGAGCACCTCGGCCACACCCTGGGGACACAGCGGCTTGAGTACCCCCCCACCCAGGCGGGCAGCCCTCCTCAGCCCTCTGCTGGCCCCAGGGCAGCTCCCACTCACCTTATTGCCTTGGAAGCCAGGCACACAGAACTGCTTGTAGTACTCGAAGTCGCGGGAGTTCTGGGCGTTGAGGTAGGTGAGGTAGCGGTCTGGGCACTTTTCCACGCAGATCTAGGAGGGAGGAGAGGCGGGGCGGGGGCGGGGTCAGGACAGAAGCCCGGCCCCCACGGGCACCAAGGGGCGGGAGGGAGCAGGTGCAGAAACCGGAGAGGCGGGGCGGGGGCAGGGCAGGGGCGGGGGCAGGACAGAAGCCCCGCCCCCACGGGTACCAAGGGGCTGGAGCCAGCGCGTGCAGACACCCGGAGAGGCGGGGCGGGGGCAGGACAGGGGCGGGGTCAGGACAGAAGCCCCGCCCCCACAGGCACCTGTGGGCGCGAGGGACAGGGTGCAGACCCCGGGAGAGGCGGGGACCAGTCACCTGGGGGGTGGGACACTGGAATTCCAACAGGACCAGGGGGCTGGCACACTTCACAATGTTGAAATAAAACAGGAAGGGTTTGTTCCTGTGGTTGGAGAAGGGAAAATGGAAGCTGTCGCCACTTTCTAAGCCCCTACAGAGAACTTCTTAGCTACAGTGACAACCCGGGCGGCCACGCCACTTCCAAGCCAGCGCCCTGCTCATGCGCCCGGCAAGGCAGCGGAAGACGGACTGAACGCCTGGGTCCCTGCCACCCCCACCGGACACCTGGATGGAGGTCCCGACTCCTGGCCCAGCCGCGGCCATCTGGGGAGTGAACCAGCGGATGGAAGACCTCTCTTTGTCTGTCTCTCTGCAAACACTTTTTTGCCACTATTCTCCAAATATTTAGCGGCACAAGTAACCGCTAGTGGCACTGACATCGCATCAGCCATTATAGACCTAGAGATGAGTGGGTGTGCGCCGGCTCCCAGCAGCCACCACGCCGGGCCACAGAAGAGACTGGAGCCTCCGAGGATTCTGGGACCCACAAGAGCCGTGGATACTGAAGACACCCATACTTGGTGGTAGCTGGAGGTGGGACAGCCCAGAACCTTCTCCCCGGGCCTGCGACGCCCTCTGCCCACTGCGCCCCCGCCCCCACCCCAAGGAGTTGCACTCACGCGTTTCTTGTGCCCTTCTGCCCGCAGAATTGGCCGCGGCTGTCGGTGGGGTAGACCACCTTGCGGGGGTCGCCGTGGGTCCAAGCTGTGGAGGGATCCCAGGGTGTGGAAACGCTGCCCCAGAGGCTACGGCGGCCACCTCCCACCCCAGTCCCCACCCCCAACCCCACAGCCAGCTCTGGAGCCCAGGTCCCGCCCCCAGCCACTCCTCACCTATGATGCCCACTGCCACGTAGCCCACAATGGCCAGGAGGAGAGCCACACAGCAGATGACATCCGTGCAGCCCCTGGTGGGCAGGGAGGCAGCATTGGGACAGCGTCAGCGACCCAGGGCCCCCTCGCCCTCCGTCTACACAGTGCGTTTTTACTGGACACATTTTCCTGAGTAGTTTGAGCATTGTGCCAAAGGACACACACATTTTTAAATGTTCACATTAAATGCGGCATCCCACAAGGGCGCCGGTTCGAGTCCCCACTGCTCCACTTCCGATCCAGCTCCCTGCTCATGCGTCTGGGAAGGCAACAGAGCATGGCCCGAGTGCTTGGGCCCCTGCACCCATGTGGGAGACCTGGAAGAAGCTCCTGGCTCCCGAATGTTGGCTGCCATTTGTATAGTGAACAGCAGGTGGAAGACCTTTTTCTCTCTCTCTCTGTAACTCTACCTTTCTTTTTCTTTTTTTATTTGACAGGTAGAGTTATTGACACACAGAGAGAGAGAGAGAGAGACAGAGAGAAAGGTCTTCCTTCCCTTGGTTCACTCCCCAAATGGCCACTAAGGCAGGCGCTGCGCCGATCCGAAGCCAGGAGCCAGGTGCTCCATCCGGGTCTCCCATGCGGGTGCAGGGCCCAAGCACTTGGGCCATCCTCCACTGCCCTCCGGGGCCACAGCAGAGAGCTGGACTGGAAGAGGAGCAACCGGGACTAGAACCAGTGCCCATATGGGATGCTGGTGCCGCAGGCGGAGGATTAACCAAGTGAGCCATGGCGCCAGCCCCTACCTTTCAAATAAACAAATAAATCTTGCAAATGAAAAAGAACCTGATGAAGGGGGCCCTGTCCCGGAGCAGACTCCGACGGAGCTCAGTTCTCCACGTCGTTACCAGCGATAGCTTTCAGGGTTCTTGTGGAAACCGGCTTTATGAGAATTTGATGGAATAGGGGCGTGCCAAAAGCTAAAACCACACAGGAGCGGAGACCCCCCCCCCCCCGCCCAGCTCTGCGACACGCTCGGTTCCGATGCTCGGCCAGGCAGGTCGCCCGCATTTGCCACTTGAAAATAAAGCAGGCCTTGTGCATGTTTGTCCGTGTGTACAAGGTTTCGTGGCGAAGTCCTCTCCCCCGAATGAAGACTTTTGGCAACAAAGAGCCGTACACACCGAGAGAAAATTTCCTATTCCCAAACTCCCTCCCCAAATGACCGCACCAACGCCTGGCCAAGCAGAACCACCTCCGGCTGTTAAAAATCTTTGCTAATGGGGAAATTCGTCCTGGAGCTGGGGGAGGCTTCCAGCAAGCCTCCTCTGTTTTTTTTCTAGAGCTCTGAGCACTTTCTGTTAAATCGGCATTGCTGGCTCCATAACGGATCTGCTGCGGCTCCGTGCTTAGGTTCCCAATCCAGGTGGAAGGAACTTTTTTTTTTTTTTTTTTTGGGTATCTTAAGGAAGCGAATCCTTTTATCAAGTGGCGAAAATTTGTCACCAGCTTGTTGTTGGCCACCTGACGGGGAGGGACAAGTGGCCGCGGAACCCCGCCCCCTGCCGGGTCCCCAGGCTCTTACCTGTTGTAGATGGGCCCCTTGAAGGTGGGGTCGTACTTCTGAGGGGTCCCTGAAAGACAGGACGGTGAAGCCAATGAGGCTGAAGGGAGCAAGGGCCTGAAGACCCTTGGCCGAGATGCCCCCAGGGGTGTCAGCCCTAGCAGGAGTGAAATCCGGAAACCTTGTTCAATCCTCCCACACCCAAGCCCCCAGGCAGGGCAGACCCTGGGCACAGAGGGGCCCACGGCCAGGGCCGGCAGACTCCCTGGAAGAGGCGGCACCAGGAGCCTCGGTGGACAGGGACGAGCCGCCCCCCTGACCCCGGCAGGAGTGCTGGGGAGGGGGCTCCAGGCCCAGATCGCTCGGGCGAGCCCGTCTTCGGGGAGAGCTGGGCGGCGGGGGGCTTGGGCAGGAGACGGATGAGGAGGGGGCTGCAGGCGCCCCGCAGTTCCGATGCCCGCTTCCGCACCGCGGGCCTCCCGCCGCCCGCTCGGCCCCGGGCGGGGGGCGCTGCCTACCGTGCTTCCCGTAGTAATGCAGCCGCTCGCCCCCCATCCCTGCGCGCCGGGCCCCGACGGCGCCCGCCTGCCCCGCGCCCTTCGCTGCCCGCGGCTCGGGACGCGCAGGCGGCGCGAGCGAGGCACGGACTGAGCCTTTGCAGACGGCTCCGCCCAGCCCGGAGCCGGGCGGGGCGGCCCAGACCGGTCAGACCGGCCCGCGCCCGGGGGGAGCCGGAGGGAGGGGCGGCGGGGCCGGAGCGAGGGGCCGGGCGGGCCGGCAGCTGCTCCCGCCACTCTCCGGCCGCCCGATTTAGCCCGCCCCGCCCCGCCTGCGCCTGCCCAGCCCCCACCGGGAGCTCTGGGGCTGCACCCGGGGGTCCCAGGCCCGCCCCCCCTCCCCGCCCTGGAAGGGCCCCCTTCCTGCCCATCCTCCGGGCAGGAAGACTGAGGCCCGCCGGGCACCTGTGCGGGGGATTGCGGGCAAAGCACGATTTGAGAGAGAGAGAGACCGCGCGAGCGAGCTGCCTTCCGCCGGTCCACTTCCCCGATGGCCAGGGCTGGGCCAGGCGGAAGCCAGGAGCCAGGAGCGCAGCCCAAGTCTCCCCCGTGGGAGGCAGGGACCAGATCCTGCAGCCATCGCTGCTGCCCCCCAGGGCTTGCTAGGAGCCCCCCTGGAATCAGTACTGGAGCTGGGGCTCGAACCCCGGGCCCTCCCTTGGGCCACACACGAATCCACCACGTTTTGAAAAACAAATAAATTCCTGACTGTTACACCTGGGAAGAGTCCACCAAAAAAAAAAAAAAAATTCCGAGTCTCAAATTTCTCTTGAATACAAGCAAAAGGAGTCCAGCCTGGCTGGAATTGTCCCCTGCGGGGGACACAGACCAGAACACTCCGCCGTCCTGAATCCTGAGGTCACTGTTTACCGGCACAATCTCACATTGAGCTCCTTACTGGACGCAGGACCAGGGCTGGCCCCCAGGGAGCTGGAATCCCGCAGGGGGTGGGGGTGGGGGCCGCCCTGGGTTCTGTTCCTCCTTTTGCTGGCTGAATGGGAGGACCCCTGCCAGTGCTGTGCTTTCCTGAGACCGGTTTCTCACCTGTGAAATGGAGATGAGGACCAAAAAAAAACCCAGAACCCACGTTGTGGCACAGCGGGTTAAGCCACTGCCTGGGATGCCGGCATCCCATAGGAGCACAGGTTCGAATCCCGGCTGCTCCACTTCCAACCCGGCTCCTTGCTAATGCGCCTGGGAAAGCCACAGCAGACGGGCCAAGGACTCCGGTCCCCTGCATCCACGGGAGAAACAGGGTGAAGCTCCTGGCTCCCAGCTTCTGCCAGGCCCAGGGCTAGGCATTGCGGCCATCTGGGGAGTGAACCAGCGGATGGAAGACCTCTCTCCCTCTCTCTCTCTCCCTCTCTCTGTTCCTCCCTCTCTGTATCTCTGTCTTTCCAATAAATAAATAAATCTTAAAAAAAAAAAAAAAAGAAGATAGAAAGCCCCACTTAGTCTTAAAGGCAAGGCACAGGAGGCCAGGGGACATACAGCGGCATAGAGGGGTCTTGGCAAAGCTGGTGGAAAGAAACTTTGCATGGATTTCAAAACGCTTTTGCATCCAAATGGACTGATTTAATTCCATTTCCAGAAGCAGTTTGAAGTCCCCTTTGATTCATACGCATGGGGGTGCCCAGTAGGTGCGGGAGGGTGGGAGGGTGCCCAGTAGGCACGGGGGTGCCCAGCTGGTCCCAGGCACAGTCATCAGCGATGTATACCATCGGCTGTGTGTGCACTGCCAGCTGCACACCCGCCAGCCACCCGTGCACCGCCTGTATACTCCCCGGAATCCCTTGTCTGTGTCTTGCCCGCAGCCCTCAGCGGCCAGCTGTATACCTCAGGCCACAGCTGACTTTTCTCTGAGGCTCCTTTGGGAAGCTTGCGGGAAAGGAGTTGATTCATGGCGGCCACATACAGTCGGTGTCTAATCATTCTAACTGCTGTCTCAGAGTCGGCACTGCTGGGCGGGACTCTGGTCACCAACTGGTCCCTACAGAAGTTGTCCCAGCTTGGGAGGCCCTGCCTGACCCCGCCTGAACCCCTCCTCCTCCCCTGGCCGTGGACTTGAGCAAACAGGCGAGTCGCAAGGCTCCCGGCCATGGGCCATGGCCTTGGGTGACCAGAACTCCCAACAAACCCTGTGGGTTGGGGCTGGCGGGGCCAGCTAGTCCTGCCCCACCTGGGCCCAGCGGTGCACGGGGTGGGGGGTGGGGGAACGACCTGGTCCCAAGCCACAAGCCTCGTCTGTCCCCAGCTCTACTCGGGCCCTTGGAGAGGCGCAGGGACAGAGAGAAGACAGCAGGCACTGGGCACAGGGGTTAAGATGCTGCCTGGGGCATCCACACCCGCATCAGAGCGCCTGGTTCAAGTCCCCCATCTGCTTCCGAGCCAGCTCCCTGCGCATGCGCACCTTGCGGGCTCAGTACTTGGGTCCCTGGTGCCCACGTGGGAGACGCAGATGGAGCTCCTGGCTCCTGACTTTGGCCTGGCCCAGCCCTAGCTGGAAATCTCTCTCCATTTCTCTCTCTCTCTCCCCACCCCCTCACTCTCTGCCTTTCAGATAAAACGAAAAATAAATAGTGAGGCCGGTGCTGTGGCACAGTGGGTTAAGCCACCGCCTGCAGCACCGCCATCCCATATATGGGTGTCGGTTCCAGTCCCGGCTGCTCCACTTCCGATCCAGCTTCCTGCTAATGCGCCTGGGAAAGCAGCGGAAGATGGGCCAAGTGCTCGGGCCCCTGCACCTGCGTGGGAGACCCGCATGGAGCTCCTGGCTCCTGGCTCTGTCACTCTGCCTTTCAAATAGATATTTAAGAAAAAAAAAAAAAAAGACAGCATTTGTTGAATGAATAACCACACCACGTACAGAGAGCTGACCCTGAGCACCAACACACACCTTGGAGTTCCCACGTGCTCACGCTCCAAAACTTCATTTGCAAAGCTCTGGCTCAGAATCCTGGAAAGCGCCCAGAGGTCAGGGCGCAGAGGAGAACGAACTTCACCCTCCCCCCCCGCCAACCCACAGCAAAACAAATTCCCCGTGGCTTAATCACGCGAGTCTCTCAAACCCCTAAACTATGACAAGTATGAGCGAGGAGACAGGACTCCAATCAGCCACCTGATAGGAGGAGAGATGGAGAGCCGGAAGTCTCCGGTGCCAGCCAGCGGGGGTGGGGTGGGGGTGGGGTGGATGGGGAGCGCTCACTCCCTTCCAGATCCTTCTCATCATCCGCCCACTCGACACTGAGACCCAGGGGCAGGAAGCCGTGGGCCCGTCACCCTGGTGACAGGTCGCCACGGCAGGTGTCACGGGTACATGGGAACCATCGAGGGTGCTAGACGGGGGTGGGGGGGGTGGGGGGTAGGGTGGGGTGGGGCCAGGCTGGGAACCGGAAGTCCTGAGGGGAATCTCAGCTCTCAGATTGCTGAAACCGTGGGTGTGCCGGCTGGGCCGGGATGAACCCTCGCGACCGCGGCCTAAGACAGAGCTAAAATGCAAAGGGGGCGCCCGCGCCGGGCTTGGCTGGTGGCCCGGCCTGGCAGGCTCGCATCCTCTGAGCGCTCACATTAGCTCCCATTAAGCTGAGCAGGGTGCGGCCGAGCCCCAACCAGCGCTAATGGTTTCTGATCACGGAGTGTGGTCCAAACCCCGCGGGAACCGGCAGCAAGGCTGCAGAGAGGATGGGAGCTCCGGGCCCAGGCGGCCTCCCCAAGCGGAGCACGGCGGCCTTCCCGGAGGAGGCACATCCAGTGGTCACCCCACTTCCCAGCTGCAGCAGCTGAGGTCCGGGCAGGCGTCGAACACCCACAGCCCCCCGTGACTGGCAGTGGTGGAGTCGGCCGTCTCGCTCCCGAGCCAGCATCTGTATCCGTTTCCTGTGACTCCTATAACAAAAGGCCGGCGGCGTGGTGGCTTCCAAGAACACAAATCTACTATGGGGGTCAGAGGTCCCACGTGGGGGCCGGCGCGGGGACGCAGCAGATGAAGCCGCCGCCTGTGATGCCGGCATTCTGCATGGGCACCGGGTTCGAGTCCTGGCAGCTCCACTTCCAATCCACTCCCTGCGGATGCGCCTGGGAGAGCGGTGGAAGATGGCCCATGTGCTGGGGCCCCTGCACCTGTGTGGGAGACCCGGATGGAGCTCCTGGCTTCAGGCTGACCCAGCCCTGGCCATTGTGGCCATCTGGGGAGTGAACCAGTGCATGGAAGATTCTCTCTCTCTCTCTCTCTAACTGTATCAAATAAATAAATTAATTAATCTTAGGAAAAAAAAAAAAAGTCCCACCTGCATCTCGCTGGGCTACAACCAAGATGCTGGCAAGAGTCTCCGAGGCTCTTTTCTAGAACCTTCTGAAATTCCAGGGGGGAACAGAGCCCTGCAGCCGCCTCCCCCACCTTGAAAGCCAGCTGTCGCACGAAGCCTGTCTCTCCCTGAGTCCCCTGCCCCCCTCTGGTGCTGGCAGGGTCCCCGGGGCTGCTGGCCCGCCTGGATCACAAAGATTCATCTCCTGTCTCACAGTGGAACCAGATTCTGGAAGTCATCATGCGGCCATCTTTGTGGGTGCCCTGTCTCTGCCCTAAACACCTGGGCCAGGGGGCTACAAACCCCCCGCCCTCCTGCCCGCGGGGCCTCCCTGGCCCACCAGCTGTCTGCAGATGACTCAGAGCGACCTTCATGTTCTGTTATTATTTGAGAGAGTGAGCGAGAGCGCTCCCAGGAGTTGGTTCACTCCCCCAGATGCCTGCTCCGGCCAGGACCAGGCTGGATGCCAAGAACCCAATCCCAGGCTCCCACGCTGCGTGGCTGTGTGGCCTAGAGCCAGCAGGGAGCTGGAATCAGCAGCTGGAGCTGCGGCGCCAGCCCAGGCCCTCTGGCGTGGGATGTGCGGGTCGTAAGTGCTTGTGGCTTAGGGGGTTTGCCCCCGGCTGCTCCACTTCCGATCCGGCTCCCTGCAGACGACCTGGGAAAGCAGCGGAAGATGACCTAAGCCCTTGGGCCCCTGGACCCATGTGGGAGACCCGGAAGAAGCACCTGGCTCCTGGCTTCGGATTGGGCCAGCTCCAGCCATTGTGGCCATCTGGGGAGCGAACCAGCAGATGGAAGACCTCTCTCTCTCTCTCTCACTCTCACTCTGACTTTCCAATACATAAATAAATCTTTTAACAAATGGTTTGTCCCCAGTCTTTACATTTTTTTTTTTTTTGACAGGCAGAGTGGACAGTGAGAGAGAGACAGAGAGAAAGGTCTTCCCTTGCCGTTGGTTCACCCTCCAATGGCCGCCGCAGCTGGCGCGCTGCGGCCGGCGCACCGCGCTGATCCGATGGCAGGAGCCAGGAGCCAGGTGCTTCTCCTGGTCTCCCATGGGGTGCAGGGCCCAAGCACCTGGGCCATCCTCCGCTGCACTCCCTGGCCACAGCAGAGAGCTGGCCTGGAAGAGGGGCAACCGGGACAGAATCCGGCACCCCGACCGGGACTAGAACCTGGTGTGCCGGCGCCGCAAGGCGGAGGATTAGCCTAGTGAGCCGCGGCGCCGGCCGATTTATTAATTTTTTTAAGATTTCTTAATGAGGCTGGCACTGTGGCATCATAGGCTAAGCCGCTACCTGCGGCGCTGGCACTCCCTGTGGGCACCACTTCGAATCCCAGCTGCTCCACTTCCAATTCGGCTCCCAGCTAATGCACCTGGGAAAGCAGCAGCAGGTGACCCCAAGTGCTTGGGCCCCTGCACCCACGCGGGAGACCCGGATGCAACTCCTGGCTCCCGGCGTCCACCTGATCCAGCCCCTGGCTCTTGTTATGGTCATTCGGGGAGTGAACAAGTGGATGAAAGATCTCTCTGTCTCTCCTTCTCTCTCTGTAACTCTGCCTTGGAAATAAATAATAAATGTACTTATTTATTCGAAAGGCAGACATAGAGAGAGCGAGGGAGAGGGAGAGGTCTTCCTCCCGCTGTTCACTTTCCAAATGCCTGCAACAGCCAGGGGGCTGGGCGAGGCCGAAGCCAGGAGCCAGGAGCTGCACCCAGGGATACGCAGGCGGCAGGCTGTGGCTTAACCTCTGTGCCCCAATGCCCCCGGGGGTTCACAGCTGCCCGAGGGGCCGGGCAGAGCTCCTGAGCTTCTAGGATGCTGTCCCAGGCACCTGTTCCCTCTCTCCTGTCCCTCGGAGATGGAACCTGACACCCGTCATCTCTCAGGGGCTGCTGTGGGTGTTGAGTGAGCCCAGGGCTCCTGGGTCCAAACTGAGTCTGCGCGGGGAGAACCAAAGAGAATGGAAATCGCCCCCCACCCCCACCCCCGCCGCCCCGGGCTGTGCAGAGGCGGGGCCTGGAGGGGGTGGGGGCCTGAGAGGGAGCCAGGCAGGGAGCGGGCAGAGGGCGCAGGTGCACCAGGACCACCTGGGGTCCTGCCAGCGAGAAGCCTCCACCTGCGACGCCTGCATCCCACCTGGGCGCTGGTTCCAGTCCCGCCTGCTCCACTTCCGGCCCAGCTCCCTGCTCATGCGCACCCTGGGAGGCAGTGGACCATGGCCCAAGTGCTGGGGCCCCTGCAGTCTTGTGGGAGGCCAGGCCCGGACGGAGCTCCAGGCTCCTGGCTTCGGCCTGACCCAGCCCTGTTTGTTGGGGCCATTTGGGGAGTGGACCAGTCGTGGAAGAGTCAGTCAGTCTCTCTCTCTCTCTCTCTCTCTGCCTTTCAAATAATTAAGTAGCTCTTAGGAGAGAGAGAAAAAAAAGGCCATTGCCACTTGCAGGCCCTTGACCTTGGACCTGAGCCGTGAACCAAAACAAAACTGCTCTCCTCCATAGTCCCCAGTCTGTGCATTGTGCTATTGGCTACAGAAGACCGAGCCACGGGGACAGGCGGTGCCGGCGGCTGGCGACTGGGGGCCCTTGGACCAGGGCAGGAAGGCCAGCCCGCCCGCCCCCGCCCCGCTGGGTGCTGGGCGTGCAGATAAGGACCGGACACAGGCTGCCCAGTCACAATGCTGGGGCCAGGACAGCAAGTGCCACCCAGCCCGCGCAGCTTCCGGCCGGGAGCCAAGTCCCCAAGGACTGCAGCCACCCGCTCCGGCCCCGCCCAGCACACAGCCAGCTGCTGTCCTGCTGTTCCCAGCTGAGAAAGAGGGAGGACTGGCGGGGGGTGGGGGGAGAGATTGATTGCTCAGCCTCTGGCTCATCCCCTAAATGCCCACAGCAGCCAGGGCTGGGTCAGACCCGAGCCAGGAGCCGGGGTCTCCATCCCCGTCCCCGAGTGGGCGGCAGTGGCCACCACCTGCCGTGTCCCAGGTGCGCCTCAGCAGGGAGCTGGGTGAGAACCACGGGGCAGCCGGGACTCGAACCGGGCCCTCCAGGGTGGGATGTGATGTCCCCCGCCAGGAGTGGCTCCACCCGCTCTGAGCGCGGATGGCACAATAAAGAAACTGGGACACAGCTACGCTTTGTGACTTGCCTGAGGTCACGGGGCCCCGTGGGAACTGAAACTGAACCCGGGTAACCCCCAGGAACTGGGCGCTGGCCACGGGCCTCGCACTCTACCAAGCACTGAGTCCCCACAGTGGCCCCAAGCGGGAGCCTGGGGCCCACGCTCGCTGCATTTTATTTATTTATTTATCTTGCCACAACAGTCCCATGTGAGCGCCGGTTCAAGTCCCGGCTGCTCCACTTCCAATCCAGCTCCCTGCTGATGCGCCTGGGAAAGCAGCGGAGGATGGCGCAAGTGCTGGAGCCCCTGCAGCCTCGTGGGAGACCAGGGCGGAGTTCTTGGCTGCTGGCTTTGGTCTGGCCCAGCCCTAATTATTGTGGGCACTTGCAGAGGGAACCAGCCCGTGGTTGACCTCTCACTCTCTCTGCCTTTCAAGTAAATGAAAATAAATAAGCAAAGATTTAAAAAATAGGAAGGATATCTGTTTAGTAGGAGGGAAGGGTTAGGCTGAGCAAGGCTGGGGGGCCTCTCACCAGCTTCACTCTTCCGCCCTTCCAGACACAGCGACAGTACAAGGGGACTTGGAGAAGTTCCTGGGACGTGGGAGACCCGATGGAGTGCCTGGCTCCTGGCTTCGGATCCGCTCAGTTCCGGCTGTTGTGGCCATTTGGGGAGTGAACCAGCGGATGGAAGACCCCTCCCTCTCTCTCTCCCTTTCAAATAAATCAATCTTTTAAAAAACTGAATCGGAGAGACAGAGACACAGAGAGACAGAGCGAGATCTGTCCTCCACAAGCTTCGATCCCAGAAGCCCACAATGGCCAGGGCTTGGCCAGGAGCCAGGAGCTCCATCCAGGTCTCCCATGTGGGTGCAGGGGCCCAAGGACTTGGGCCATCCCCCACTGCTTTCCCAGGCGCATCAGCAGAGAGCTGGATCGGAAGTGGAGCAGCCGGGACTCGAACCAGCGCCCATATGGGACGCCACCGCTGCAGGCAGCAGCTTAGCCTACTCTCAACGGCCCCTAAACTTGTCTTTTGATTCCTTTGTGCGTGACTTTTTTTTTTTAAGTCTGCAGGGCACAGACCCAGGCTTCACCTCCTCCATGCGTCTGGGTCTCCCTGCTCTGGGACGGGTCCTTCTTTCCCCGCTGTGCTGTGTCACAGAGTGGCCCGGTGGCACCCGGTGACCCGCCAGCAGGGACACTCAGCCTCCCACCGCCGTGGGAACCACACCGTACAAACTTCCCCTTCCAGTAAGCCCCGCCCCGCCGAGGAGAGCTTTAAAAAGCTACAAATACCACACAGCAACGGGGCAATAGAGGGGAGGGGCTGGAAACAGACTTCTTGGCCGGATTAACCTCTGGGTAAGGACAGCCAGGCAAGGGCTTCTAGAAGGTTCTTTCACATGGAAGACTAAACTTCTCTGTGTAGTAGAAGGCTTATTTTTAGTTTTTAGCTTCCCTACTCCAACCGAGAGAATATATGAATGTTGTTATATAAGGGTTTCAAGGCGTATGTATTATTTTTAACTTTGCAGCGGAGAGGTTCTATTGACACAGACTCACAGAACACAAGGTGGGTTCAGTGTGGCTTCTGGGCGCCTGTGTGAGGGCTGAGTGCAGTGGCACAGCGGGTTAAGCCTCCGCCCATGGCGCTGGCATTCCTCATGGGCGCCGGTTCGAGTCCCGACCGCTCAGCATCCAATCCAGCTCCCCGCTAATGTGCTTGGGAAAGCGGCGGAAGATGGCCCAAGTGCCTGGGCCCCTGCACCCACGTGGGAGACCCGGATGGAGCTCCTGGCTCCTGGCTTTAGCCTGGCCCAGCTCTGGCTGTTGCAGCCATTTGGGGAGTGAACCAGCAGATGGAAGACCTCTGTCTCTGTCTCTCTCTGTGTCTCTGCCTTCCAAATAAACAAAAGCAAATAATTCTGTCTGTGGTCACCGGGGAAGGGACACAGGAGAAGTCTCTGGAAATCTCCTACCAAGCCTCTGAACATCCGGGTTAAAGGTGAGTGGTGGTGCCGTCCCCGGATGTCTGTTATCATCCGGGAGCGATTCTCAGCCAACGGCCGGGCACGACGGTGGGCGCAGCAGTGACACAGAGCGCGCCTCCTCCCGGGCACCAGCGGCTCTTAGTCACATATGTCTTTAAACATTTATTTATGCATTTATTTGCAAGGCAGAGAGAGCTAGAGAAACAGCTATCTTCCATCTGCTGGGTCACTACCCAAATGCCAGCAACAGCCATGGCTGGGCCAGGCCAAAGCCAGGAGCCCGGAGCTCCACCCGGGTCTCCCACGTCAACACTGGCTCCTTCTGAGAGGCCCGCCTTGGGTTGGTCCCATTGTGTGACTGTCCCAGAGTGTGGCTGGCTATGACATCACCAGGGGGGTCGCTCTCTTCCGGGATCTTCTTTGTCTCTCACTGTGCAGCGCACAGACAGCCACAGTCAGGTATAACCCCGGTGAAAAACCCGCCACCACCTAGCGAGGTCATAACCACGGCACGGGGCGGCCGTGACGTCACCGCCCTGATGACATCACAGCCGTGGTGACGTCACACCACACCACCTGGCTCACACGCCCGCGGTCATGTGAGCGTGCAGCGTGCCCAGGGGCCCGGCTGTTCCGCTTCCGGTTCAGCTCCCTGCAATGCGCCTGGGAAGGCAGAGGGCAATAGCCCAAGTCCTTGGGCCCCTGGCGGCCACACGGGAGACCTGGAGGCAGCTCCAGGCTCCTGGTTCAGTCCTGGCCATTGCAGCCATTTGGAGAGTGAGTCAGTGGATGGAGGATCTCTCTGTGTCTCTGTCTATCTCTCCCTCCCCCTCTCTCTGTCACTCTTTCAACTAAATAAGATACATCTTTATTTTAAGAAAATCCACAATGCAAGCAGTCAATCCAGGTGGTCCCTCTGGAGGAGGTGAGGGTCTGGCTGCAGGACACGAGAGAGAAGTGTCCACCTCACACTGACCCAGGGGCTCAGAGAGAGAAATAATGAAGCAATTGTGTGGTTTGTTTGCTGTCCCTCCAGCTCAGAACACGCTTCCCTCAGACCTCACCCTCCAGCCCTTACTCACCTAAATTAACCCCTCAGGCTTCTCCTACCAATGTCCTATTTTTCTGCTCTACAGCCTCAAGCAAACCTACAATCACTGGTTTTATTTGCTTGTCGACTCCCCCACTCCCCCTGGGCAATTTTTCTGCCTTGTTCACAGCCAACTTCCCAGGGTCTGGGCCTCTGCCTGGACAGGGGGCCCAGCACGCCCCCCACCCCCGCCCAGGTCTTGGGGCTCAGGCCGGACCTGGGAGGGTGTGCACGGTGCCATTCAGGCCAGGGCGCGCTGGATCGGGGTCCACTCTCCCCGCCACCCCCACCCCAGGCAGACCTCATGGGCGACCAAAGAGCTGGCAGAGGCTGCCCCCTCGGCAGCAGGGCTTGGCCGGGCCCTCAGGCTGAGATGCCCACAGCACCTTCTGCCGGCCACACCCAAGGGACCCAGGGCTGAAGCCAGAACCAACAGGCAGGGAGCCTCTCCGGGAGCTCCGGGCTGGCATTTCTAGGGGGTGGCCATGCCAGGCGCCTTGGCCGGCCTCAGCCTTGGCCGGCCTGGGGACGGCAGACCCCAGGGGCCTCCCCCATCTGTCTCTCTCAGCAGCGCCCCTAGGCCCCGTCCCTTGGTGGGGGAAGGAGCCAGGCTGCTCCCCTACTTGTTTGTCTGATTCTGTGACCAATTTCCGGCCCCTTCCCCAAGGCCAGGAAGTGGCTGATCTCACAAGCAGAGGAGCAGCTGAGACCCTGCCACCATCCCCCCAAGGCAGTTTGGGGGCTGGAGCTCCGTTGGCCCCCTGTGGACCCAAAATGCAGAACAGAAACTGAGACTGGCACCCCCCATCCCCTGCAGCTGCTGGCGCCCCACCAACCCTGGGCTGGGGAGGGGGCCACAGCCCAGGCAGGCTCCCCTCCGGCTCTCAGAGGTGCACAGCAGGGCGTGCCAGTTAAGGGGCCCCCTGGAAATGGGGGGTGGGCACCCCCAACCCCTGGCAAGGAGGAGGGAAAGTTTCTCAATTGTTTCCGGCTTCCTTCCTCCCCTGGCGCCTGGTTTCCTACCTTACGGGGCTGCAGGCCAGACCTGGCGGGAGGGGGCTCCCACCTTGGTCTGTCCGGTCCTGCCTCGGTTTCCCCATCTGGCTCAAAGCCCTACACGGTTACTTCTGGGGCATGGGGGCAGGGGTGGGGTGGGGGGAGACATCTGGGTAAGAGAAAGCAGTGGACAAAGGGGAGTCCCGAAGACGAGGGGGACTTGGGGAGGCCGGAGCTCTGTCGCCGCCCTGCACCTAAATCGCCAGGCCTCCCCTCCCCCGCGCGTGCCATCTGAGCTGCCCAGATAACGGGACCTCCCCGGGCGGAGCATGCGCCGTGCGCCCCGGCTCCAAAGCCCAAGGGGTTTGAGCCAGGGCTCCCAGGAGGCGACGCGGGGCGACCGGGCTGGAGCACGGGACCGGGGCTGGGCGCCGCGCGGGATGGAGCGGCCGGAGGGCGGAGAGGGCCTGCGGCTGCGCGCGGCGAGGGTGTCGGAGGTCTCCCAGGTCCCCCCTCGCCCTCCGACGCCACCCCCTAACTTGGCAGAGGCGACCCCCGCGGTCGCATGCAGCTTCCTACCGTAGGCTCCGTCCTTCCGCTCGTCCTCCATGGCCGCGGCGGGCGGGGTGGGGAGTCCGGGCCAGCGAGACCCCAGCCCGGGCGGGCGGGAGGCTCCGCGGGCTGCAGCGCGCCCCGCCCCGGGCCCGGGCTCGCCCCGCCCGCGCGCCCCGCCCCGCGCGCCTCCGACCAACGGCGGCCCCGAGCGGGCGGGGGGCGGGGCCGGGGGCGGGGCCTGCCCGGGAGGGGTGGGGCCTCCACCTTTGTTTCCCACCTCCGGGCTCTGGGGACCCTCCGGGTGGGAGGTCGCCCTGTTCTCCACCCCACCCCACCCACCCACCCACCCACCCCCGGGCACGGGAGTGCCCGCTGCATGGCTGCGGCCAGCCAGAGATGCGAGCGCTCTCCACGGGGTGGACAAGAATTTGGCTTCACCGCGGGCAGGCGTTTGGTGCCACGGTGAAGACGCCCACATCCCCGATCGGGCGTGCTGGGGTTCGAGTCCCAGCTATGCTCCCAATCCTCCCAGCTCCCTGTGCGTGCACACCCTGGGAGGCGGCAGGTGATGGCTCAAGTACTGGGGGTCCCTGCCCCCCAAGTAGGTGACCTGGCCTGGCCTGGCCTAGATAGGCTGTTGCGGGCATTTGGAGAGTGAACCAGCACATGGAAGATCTGCATCTGTCTGTATTTCCGTCTGTGTCTCTCAGCCTTTCAAATACAATAAAAACTGTAAAAGATGCTAAAGTTTAGGGCTGGTGCTGTGGCACAGTAGGTTAACCCACCGCTGGTGATGCCATATCCCATAGCAGAGTGCTGGTTCAAGTCCCAGCGGCTCGCTCCCAATCCAGGTCCCTACTAATGTGCTTGGGAAGCCAGTGGATAATGGCTCACGTACTAGGGCCCCTGCCACCCATGTGGGAGACCTGGATGGAGTTCCAGGCTCCTGGCTTTTTCCTGCCCCAGATATGGCTGTTGCAGTCATTTAAATGAATCTTTAAAAATGATAAACATTTTTAAGATTTATTTATTTGAAAGGCAGAGTTACAAAGGGAAGGAGGGAGAGAGAGAGATCTTCTACCCACTGGTTCACTCCCCAAATGGCCACAATGGCCAGGGCTGGGCCAGGCTGAAGCCAGAAGCCAGGAGCTTCATCCGGGGCTCCCACATGGGTGGCAGGGGCCCAAGCACTGTGGCCATCTTTTGCTGCTTTCCCAAGTGCATTAGCAGAGAGCTGGATCAGAAGTAGAGCAGCCAGGACTCGAACCAGCGCCCATGTGGGATGCCAGCACTGCATTGGTTTAACCCGCTAGGCCAACGACGCTGACCCCATTAATAATAAAGTTGAACATGAGGGTGTGGTCGCCAGAGAGAATACCATGCAACCAATGAAAAGAATGAATTCATCCTGGAGACCGAAATTAAAGCCTCATCGGGGTACCACTGCGCTGGGCCAAATTGCAAAAGACTGACTGTGGCAAGTGTTGGCAAGGATGTGGAGCAATCAAGACGCTCCAGGGCTGGCGGCGGGAAGCGACAGTAGCTCAGTGGCTCGGAAAGGGGTCTGGCACCTCCAGCCCAGCACGTGGGCATCCTACTTACCCTCCAAAGAAAAAGAGTGGCGGGCATTTGGCCTTGTGGTTAAGACACCCGTGTCCCAGAGGGAAGTGCCCGAGTCTGGTTCCCCACTGTCTCTCTCCTGGGGCCAGAGGTGTGGTACAGCAGGGTCGGCCATGGCTCCACCTGCCTGAGCGCCGGATCAGAGCCCCTGTGCTCCACTCTGCTCGAGCTTCCTGCGGAAGCACCAGTGATGGCCCAAGTGCTCGGACCCAGGCCACCCTTGTGGGCCACCTGGATGGAGTCCCCGATTCCTGGCTTTGGCCTGGTCCAGCCCTGGCTGTTGCAGCCATCTGGGGAGTGAATCAGCAGATGGAGGATCTCTCTCTCTCTCTCTCTCTCTCTGTCTCTCTCTCTTCTCTCTGCCTGTGAAGTAAATAAAACAAATCTTTAAGGGAAAAAAAAATTCCCAGGCTCTCAATACCAGCTTCCAGCTCCTGGGCACCCTGGGAGGCAGCTATGATGGCTCCAACAATTGGGTTCCGGCCACCCATGTGGGAGACCCGGATGGAGTTTTCAGCTCTCAGTGTTCTCCCTGGCCATGGCTGTTGCTGTGGATTCGTTCTGAGAGGAGGAGCACGGTGGTGGCAAGAGGTGCAGAGTCATCACACAGACCCCAGGAGTCGGGTGAAAGCAGACCAGAGGGGAGCAGCCTGCAGACTCGTTTATTTCAGTTGGTGCAGCAGCCTATTAGCCAAGGCAGCCAATCCAGTCAAGGGGCGGTTTATACCCTAACCAATCACAGCCTGTTGTCAGGCAGTTTCTGAAGCCATCCAATCACAGCCTGCTGCCAGGCAGGCTCTATTGCCAGCGGCCATCTTGGCATGACCTTTTCATTCCACCACACATGGCTACTACTTGGGGAGTGACCCAGTAGATGCAAATTCTCTGTCTCTCCCTCTCTCTCTGATTCTCAAAGAAAATAAGAAAAATTTACAAATAAAAATAAAGAAACCACACAAACATTTGTAAAAACTAAGAGATGAATGGCTAAACAAACTCCAGTTCCTCCATAGCTTGTCAGTACCCAGTACTGGAGTGCTGAAGGTTGTGTGTGTGTGTTTGTTTTTTTTTTTTTTTTAATTCTTTCACACTAATGTCCAGACATTTCTTCTTTAAAAATTATTGATGTTGAAGGGCCGGCGCTGTGGCGTAATGGGTAAAGCTGCCTGCGGTGCCAGCATCCCATAAGGACGCCAGTTTGAGTCCCGGCTGCTCCACTTCAGATCCAGCTCTCTGCTGTGGCCTGGGAGAGCAGTGGAAGGAAGATGGCCCAAGTCCTTGGGCCCATGTGAGTGTCAGGGACCCAAGTTCCAAGTCCTGCTGTCTCCAGCTACCTCAGGAGGGCACTGGATCGGCACGGAGGAGCTGGGACTCAGACCAGGCCCTCTGACAGGGGTACAGGTAGTCCAAGCCATGTTACAGAACCGCTACGGCCGAGGCCTGCCCCAGGAATGAACCATCGAGATAACGCAACCATGTGGATGAATCCTGCAGACTCAGAAAACATTAAGCTAGCCGGCGCCGCGGCTCACTAGGCTAATCCTCCGCCTAGCGGTGCCAGCACACCGGGTTCTAGTCCCGGTCGGGGTGCCAGGTTCTGTCCCAGTTGCCCCTCTTCCAGGCCAGCTCTCTGCTGTGGCCAGGGAGTGCGGTGGAGGATGGCCCAAGTGCTTGGGCCCTGCACCCCATGGGAGACCAGGATAAGTACCTGGCTCCTGCCTTCGGATCAGCGCAGTGCACCGGCCGCAGTGCACCAGCCACAGCGGCCATTGGAGGGTGAACCAACGACAAAGGAAGACCTTTCTCTCTGTCTCTCTCTCTCACTGTCCACTCTGCCTGTAAAAAAAAAAAAAAAAAAAAAAAAAAAAAAAAAACTGAGCTGAGTGAAAGGCCAGGCGTTTCTTACAGTTCCAGAACAGGCATAGCTAATCAAGCCACACCGATAGAACATGGATCGACCGTGGCCCCTTGGGGCAGCAGTGATGGGGGGGGCACACAGAGGTGGCGTCCAGGGACTGGAAGCAGGAGTGTGCGTGCATAGATGGGGTCGGCTTGCCAACACCTGCCATCTGAATATCCGTTCCCCTTACCGGGTCAGCACTGTGGCACAGCAGGTTCAGCCGCTGTCTGCAATGCTGGCACCCCGTGTCGGAGTGCTGATTTGAGTGCCAGCCACTCTGCTCTCAATCCAGCTCCCGGCTGGTGGACCCAGCAAAACAGAGGAAGATGGCCCATGTACTAAGGCCCCTGCCACCCACGTGGGAGACGCGAATGGAGTTCTGGGGCCTGGCTTTGGCCCGGACCAACCATTTGGGGAGTGAACTGGTGGATGGAAGATCTCTCTCTCTCTCTCTTTCTCTCTCACCTTGCCTTTCAAATAAACCAGCAAATAAATAAATAATTAATTTTTTAAACATTTATGTATTTATTTGAAAGGCAGAATGACAGAGAGAGAAAAAGAGAGAGAGAGAGAAAGAGAGAGAGAGAGAGAGAGATCTCCCATCCACCGGTTCACTCCCCAAATGGCTGCAACAACCAGGACTGGGCCAAGCCAGGAGCTGCATCTGGGTCTCTCACATGGGCGCAGGAGCCCAAACACTTGGGCCATCTTCCACTGCTTTCTCAGGCGCATTACAGGGAGCTGGATCGGAAGTGGACCAGCCAGGACTCGAACAGGCACCCACATGGGATGCCGGCATTGCAGGCCACAACTTTTTTTTTTTTTTTTGACAGGCAGAGTAGACAGTGAGAAAGAGAAACAGAGAGACAGAGAAAGATCTTCCATTTCCGTTGGTCCACCCCCCAATGGCCGCTGCGGACTAGTACCCAGGGTGCCAGTGTCGCAGGCGGAGGATTAGCCTATTGAGCCAGCCGCGGCGCCGGCCAGGCCACAACGCCGGCCAGGCCACAACTTTTTAACCTGGTGAGCCACAGCGTTGGCACTTAAATAATTTTTTAAAAAAAGCTTAATGTTAATATCCATCACACTCAATAACGGAAAATTTCAACACTGTTTAAGAGGACAGGAGCCGGCCCAGCAGGTTCAGACAGGAAGGGATGTGTACGGAGCGCTTACTCAGGGTCAGGCGCCATGCTGGGCCCTTTACCATAAATCTTTACAACCACTTTCTGGGGGAGAAGGAGACACAGAGACCTTGCGCAACTCACCTGCAGTCACACGGTACAAGGATCTGAACCCTTGAAGTCAGACGTCAGCCCCCGCCCCCACTCCCTACCTCACAGCCTTATATCCCCTCTGGCGGCGCCCAGCCAGGCTGCCAGGTGGTGTTGTTGATTCAAAACAATCATACTCCGAGGTTTCGCGGTTTCGTCTCTTAGGGGCAAAAAGGCAGAGTGCTCCCTGCCGCTGGCTCACTCCCCAAAGGCCTGGCTTCCCAGGCTGTGCTAAAAGAAGCCCAGTTTGAAGGAGACAGGAAGTAGCGCTGGGGGGAGGGTGCGCCAAGGTCTTGGGTGGGGGGATGTTTCATGAAGACAGAGTCCCGGATGGGTGGCAGCGACGGTTGCACAACAGCTTGGATGTGCTTGATGCTACTTAAGAATGGGCAAAGCAGGAAATTTCATGCTGCATGTATTTTACCACAAAAGAAAAACTGTAATGGGGGGGGGGTGTTGTGGTGCTACAGGGTAAGCCACTGCTAGCGACACCCGCATCCCACGAGGGAGCGCCGGTCCAATCCCAGCTGCTTTACTTCCGATCCAGCTCCCTACTAACGCTCCTGGGAGAGCAGTGGATGATGGTCCGGGTGACGGGGCCCCAGGCACCCACGTGGGAGACGTTGAGAGAGCTCCTGGCTCCTGGCTTTGGCCCATCCCAGCCCTGGCTGTTGAGGCCATTTGGGGAGCGAACCAGCAGATGGAAGATCTCTTTCTCTCTCTGTCTCCCTCTCTCTGCCTTTCGAATAAAGAAGTGCACAAATGTTTTGTAATGGATTTTTGGGAAGAGCGTTGCAGCCAGCCGTGATGGGGAGCGTCGGGTGCTGGGAAAAACGGGAGGTAGGCTGCCCCAAGAGGAGTCTGGGTGGAGGGGGAAGAGGCAGGGCGCGGTTTCCGCTCGGAGGGGTCAGAGGAGCCAGCCAGAGGGCCAGGCACTGAAATCCGGAAGCCGGAGTTCAAGGCGTCTGGGGCAGGAGCCGGACAGAGCCTGGTGCGGCCGCTTGAGGGCGCTCGGGAGCCATGGGGGATGTGAGTGAGAGGACAGCGCCCAGACGCACGCAGTTCCCGGGGGAGGCTGCAGGCGCCGGGGAGAAGTGGGCCAAGGCCATGGCCTCTGCCGGACGGGGGAGGTGGCAGCTGGGGCGGGGCTGGCTGGGCACACAGAGCAGCTCTGTTCTCTGACGCCGGTGAAACTTCTGGGTTCATGCATTTTTCAGCCAAAAAGGCCTTGAGTTTCAGACTCCAGGGTGCTGGGCCCAGGCATTCGGGTTCTGTTTCCTGCCTGCGAACATCTCAGGGCCCCAAGAACTGGGTCTTTTAAAGGTTTGGGGCAGCCGGCGCCGTGGCTCACTAGGCTAATCCTCCACCTTGCAGCGCCGGCACACAGGGTTCTAGTCCCGGTTGGGGCGCTGGATTCTGTCCCGGTTGCCCCTCTTCCAGGCCAGCTCTCTGCTGTGGCCCAGGAGTGCAGTGGAGGATGGCCCAGCACCATGGGAGACCAGGATAAGTACCTGGTTCCTGCCATCGGATCGGCGCAGCGTGCCAGCCACAGCAGCCATTGGAGGGTGAACCAATGGCAAAGGAAGACCTTTCTCTCTGTCTCTCTCTCTCTCACTGTCCACTCTGCCTGACAAAAAAAAAAAAAAAAAAAAAAAAAAAAAAAAAAGGTTGGGGGCCTAGGAGGTGAGGGCCTGTCCCCACCCGCATTGCCTTGGGGCACTTTTTTTTTTTTTGTAAATTATTTATTTGAAAGGCAGAGAGTCAGAGACAGACAGAGAGATCCTCCCTCTGCTGGTTCTCTCCCCCAAATGGCCACAACAGCCAGGGCTGGGCCAAGCTGAAGCCAGGAGCCAGGAGCTCCATCCGGGTCTCCCACGTGGGTGGCAGGGGCCCAGAGACTCGAGCCATCACCTGCTGGTTTCCCAGGCGCATCAGCCGGAAGCTGAGCCGGGATTGCCACCCAGGCCCGCTGCTGTGGGATGCAGGGGGTCGCAGGCCGCGTCTTCATGCTGCCCCAACACCCGCGCAGGAGTGAGGAATTCAATTGGCTGCCTCTCACCTGACTCTGTCAGCGCCCCCCCCCCCCCAGAGCTGATGAAGGTCTGGGGCTGAGTTTGGGGACAGGGAGATGTGGCTGGGCAGCAGGGGGTCACCCCTGGGGGCCTGCAGGCCCTCCTCCTCCATCAGTGGAGCCAGGGGAGTTTGGGCCAAGCTGAGATTTGCCCCCTCCCCAAACGGCCCTTCAGTTGAAACCACAGGAAGCCGTGGGGCTAAGCCATTGGTGTCATGGTGGCTGGAGTACCAGAGCGTGCCTGGAGCCGAGGCCCTGTGCCAGGCAGTCTGAGCAGGGAGCACATGGCGGTTGTACCCATTAAACAGAAAGAGAGACTGAGGCACAGGAAGTCCAGTCACCAGCCCATGCCTCGCAGCCAATGTACGGTGCAGTAAGGACTCGAAGATGCCTGCGTCCTGCACCGGAGGGCCTGCGTTTCAGTCCCATCTCCCGCCCCTGACCCCAGCTCCCAGCACATGCGCACCCCAGGAGGCAGCAGGTGACAGCGGCTCAAGTACCTGAGCCCCTGCTGTCCACATGGGAGACCTGGAGTGAGTTCTTAGCTTCTAACTCTGCCCCAGTCTAGTTCTGGTGCATGAGGGCCTGTGGGGAGAGGACCTGTGGATGGGAGTGTGCGCTCTCTCTCTCTCTCTCTCTCTTTTTTTTTTTGATAGGCAGAGTTAGACAGTGAGAGAGAGACAGAGAGAAAGGTCTTCCTTCCATTGGTTCACCCCCCAAATGGCTGCTACGGCCGGCGCTGCGCCTACCTGAAGCCAGGAGCCAAGAGCTCCATCCAGGTCTCCCACATGGGCGGCAGGAACCCAAGCGCTTGGGCCATCTTCCGCTGCCTTCCCAAGGGCATTAGCAGGGAGCTGGGTTGGAAGTGGAGCAGCCGGGGACTTGAACTGGAGCTCATCCGGGATGCCGGCGTCACAGTGGGTGGCTCAAACCACTGCACCGCAATGCCAGCCCCTCTCTGTCTGCGCCTCTTGAACACATCAATTAATGACAACTCAGATTGACTCGTGATCGCTGGTGTACGGGGCCCCTGTGACCCTCCCAGGGCGCCTGGGATGTGCGAGATTAGAGTCCTCGGTGTTCGCTTTTGGTTTTTCCGTTGCACCTCTCATCTCCCCTGGAGCAAGGGTGCCGGCTTTCTCTGCCCCGCCACGCACAGCACCGAGTAATTCACCAAGTCCCTAACAAAACAGCCGCCGTGTGGCCAGTTTAGCAAACAGCAGTTGCTCAATAATGAATCCTATTGTATAATACAGTCATCGTCATAAAGGACGTGCATGGGTCTCTTAAAGATCTACTTATTTATTTGAAAGGGAGAGAGAGAGAGAGAGAGAGAGAGAGAGAGAGAGAGAGAGAGAGGTCTTCCATCCACTGCTTCACTCCCCAAATGGCTGCAATGGCCGGAGCTGGGCCGATCCAAAGCCAGGAGCCAGGAGCTTCTTCCGATCTCCGGGAGGTGGCTTAACCCCCTGGGCCATAGGGCCGGCCCCAGACTTTGTCAATATCTAGCAATACCTATTTTTGTCAATAACAAATCCGGGTAACCTGGCTGGGCAGTGTGGTGGTGCTGGGTGTGGAGCTGCCTCCTGTAACATCGGCACCCCGGATCGGAGTGCCAGCTCGGGTCTCAGCTGCTCTGCGGCTTCCAGACTGGCTCCCCGCCAGTGGCCCACGCACCTGGGCCCCTGACACCCGGCTGGGACACCCGGGTGGAGTTCCTGGCTCCTGGTGTTGGCCTGGGCCAGCGCTGACCGTGGTGACCATTTGGAGAGTGAGTCAGTGGATGGAAGATCTCTCTCTCTCTGTCACTTTCTCTTTCAAGTAAGTAAATAAATAAACACATCTTTTTAGGAAAGAGCAACATTAGTAGCCAAACACCCTAAAGCATCTACATTTGACGTTTGCCCTTTGGCGAGCGCGGCCAGGTTCTGGCACTGAGTGGAAAACTCGCAGGGATAACATTTGCCGTCTGGACGAGGGAATTGGAGAAACGTGACGACCACACAGGGCACCTGGGCCACAAACATCACCAGGACCCTGGGCTGGCGTGGGACGCACGGCGCCTGAATGGATGGGTGAACGACTGGCGGGCTGCGCAGGTGGATATGGGGCGGGGTCCGGCCCTATAGGACCCCCGCCCGCCTGCATCGGGGTAAAGCGACCCAGGGCGGCTGTTCCTGGCGAAGCCGCCCCGCCCGCGGCCCCTCCCCGCCGTCGCCGCCTTTTGCGTCGGCCGACCGCGCCGCTCACCTGGGGGCCTCCCCTTTAAGGCGCGCTCACCTGGGCGCTCACCTGGGCGCGGGCGCTTCCGCAGGAAGGAGGAAGCCGCGCCGCCGTCGCCTCCCGGCGCTCGCTCCCCGCCTGCTGGCTCGGCCGCCCGCCCGCCCGCCACCATGTCCGCCTCGGCCGTGTTCATTCTCGACGTGAAGGGCAAGGTGAGGCCGGGCGCTCGGGCGGGCGACGGGCAGGGGCGGCCGCGGAGCGCGGCGTGGGAACTCCTCCGGCCCCCTCTCCGGCCCTGCAGCGCCTAGGGGTCGGGGGCCGCATCCCACCTCCGCCATGGGGTCCTCGCGCCCCCTCCACCCGGCCCTGCAGTCCCTGGGGGTCGGGGCTGCATCCCACCTCTGCCACGGGGTCCTCGCGCCCCCCTCCCTGGCCCTGCAGCCCCTGGGGGTCGGGGGTCACCACATCCCACCTCTGCGACGGGGTCCTCGCGCCCCCCCTCCCTGGCACTGCAGTCCCTAAGGGTCGGGGTCCCATCCCACCTCCGCCACGGGGTCCTCCTGCCCCCCCCACGCCCTGCAGTCCCTAGGGGTCGGGGGTCACATCCCACCTCCGGCACAGGGCCCTCTCGCCCCCCTCCCTGGCCCTGTAGCCCCTAGGGGTAGGGGGTCGCCGCATCCCACCTCTGCGAGGGGGTCCTCGCGCCCCCCTCCCCGGGCCCTGCAGTCCCTGGGGGTCGGGGTCGCATCCCACCTCCGCCACGGGGTCCTCCTGCCCCCCTCCCCGGGCCCTGCAGTCCCTGGGGGTCGGGGGTCGCATCCCACCTCTGCGACGGGGTCCTCCTGCCCCCCCACGCCCTGCAGTCCCTAGGGGTCGGGGGTCACATCCCACCTCCGGCACAGGGCCCTCTCGCCCCCCTCCCTGGCCCTGTAGCCCCTGGGGGTCGGGGGTCACCACATCCCACCTCTGCGACGGGCCCTCTTGCCCCCCTCCCCGGCCCTGCAGTCCCTAGGGGTCGGGGTCCCATCCCACCTCCACCACGGGGTCCTCCTGCCCCCCTCCACCCGGCCCTGCAGCCCCTAGGGGTCGGGGTCCCATCCCACCTCCACCACGGGGTCCTCGCGCCCCCTCCACCCGGCCCTGCAGCCCCTGGGGGTCGGGGTCCCATCCCACCTCCACCACGGGGTCCTCGCACCCCCCCTCCCCGGCCCTGCAGCCCCTGGGGGTCGGGGGCCGCATCCCACCTCCGCCATGGGTTAGCCCAGGCCCTGGCTTCTCCGAACCTCAGTTTCCCCGTGTGGAAAAGTGGGGACAAGAAACCCGCGGCCCAGGAGAATTGCACAAATGGGCGCATGGCAGCCGCTTGGCCCAGTAGCCCAAAGCCAGCCGCAGGCTCAGTTCAACCAGAGCCGAGTACCATCGTCCCCTCCGGGAGCGCGCGCCAGTTACTGGAAAACCGCATTCCAAGACGAGTTTGGTTTTGGTGCACTTAAAAAAAAAAAAAAAAATCCATGCATCGCTTTTTCCATAATACACATCTCCCGTGGACTCTCTGAAGGCTCCTGGTACTATGATTGATTACTGTTTGCTCCCTCCCAGGCAGAGCTGTAATGGCTCAAAGAAACACATAGGTATAGCTTTTCTTTCCTCTTTTTTTTTTTTTCCCCCTTACATAGTCCCAAACTCCCTGCTTTGGTGTAGGAAGCCCCGGGACCCCAGGCAGGGATTCTGCACCCAGGTGCACCGGTCGCAGCTCCCTTGCTTCACGTCCTTTGGATCTGGGGCTCTGGCCTCAACTTCCCCATCTACAAAATGGAGATGCTGACACCTGTCTTGCAGGATGGTGGCGGGAGTGGAATGCGTCGGCCAGCAGCCGGTCGCTGGTGGAGGGAAGGCTGGGGCTGGGCTGGGGCTGGGCTGGGCTGGGGGGGGGGGGTCTCCAGCCACCTGAGCAGCTGTTACCACGCACCCATGACGCCGAGAAGGCGGCAGAAGCTGAGACAGGCCCCACCGCTGGCCGTGACCGGTCCCCTCTGCCCGCCCGCAGCCCCTGATCAGCCGCAACTACAAGGGCGACGTGGCCATGAGCGAGATCGACCACTTCATGCCCCTGCTCATGCAGCAGGAGGAGGAGGGGTCCCTGGCCCCGCTGCTGAGCCACGGCCGGGTCCACTTCCTGTGGATCAAACACAGCAACCTCTACTGTATCCCACCCAGGCGGGGGTCCCTGGAGCCCAGGTGCTGGCTGCTCCGGCCCAGAGAGGGTGAGCAGAGGGTGGAAGTTGCACAGCATGGGTCAGGTGCGTGGGGGAGGTGGGGTCCGTTCCCGCCCTCAAAGGGTACCTTTTCCTTGACCCTTGCTGCCCCCAGTGGTGGCCACCACGTTGAAGAACGCCAACGCTTCCCTGGTATACTCCTTCCTTTATAAGACAGTGGAGGTAGGTACTGGTGTCTCATAGGCTGGCCGCCCTGTCCGTCATTTATTTTGCCCGCCCCTTTCAGGGGCCATCTCTCTCAGGAAGGCTTCCATAGGCTGGGGTATCAAAACCCCAGCCCAGCTGTGTCTCATTTGCTTGTGGGAGCAGGCACCAGGGAGGCCCCTGTGGGTGTGGGCAACTGAGCCAGAGAGCTTGGGGTCTGGTGCCAGCTGCCCTACTTCCTGGCTGTGTGACCTTGGGCGAGTCACTGCTCCTCTCTGTGCCCCTAAGCTGGGGGGGGGGGGTTATGACAAGTCTAACACCCCGCAGAGAGGGGCGGGCTCTTGGCACAGCTGTTGAGATGCCGCCGGGGCACCCACACATCAGAGTGCTGGGGTTTGAGTCCCCGCTCTGCTTCCAGTCCAGCCCTGTGCTGGTGCACACCCTGGGAGGCAGGGTGGCAGATGGGGAAGGTTCTCCTGTTGTGCACTGAGGAGAGGGCTACCCATGGCTCCTTGGTCAGCAGAGGGCCTTACCCATGGGCAGTGCGGGGCTCCAGGACTGCGGCTGCAGGGCGGGACCTGGAGGGAGCCTGAGATGGGCAAGAGTGCACTCATGGCTGCTTCTGTGTCCTGCAGCTACAACCTGTCCTGCCTACTCCCCAAGGCCCTGAGTTAGCCACCTCCCAGGCTGTGCATTCGCAGGGAGCTGGAGTTGGGGCAGAGTTGCTGGGATAAGAGGGGTCTTACCTGCTGTGCCAAATGCCCCCTCCCACTGGGGGCTCTTAACCAGTGGGCCCCAGGCCCGCAAGGGCTCGTGGGTAGGATTCTGCACAGCCATGAACTTGGGTGTTGCTGTAAAGCACAGTCCCTTTTCCATCTCCATGTGTGCATGTGTGTGAGGTGCTATTTATTTATTTGAAAGGCAGAGTGATCGATCGAGATCGATCTTCCATTGCTGGTTCCCTCCCCCAAATGGCTGCAGCAGCCAGGGCAGGGCCAGGCCAGAGCCAGGAGCCCAAAATTCCACCCAGGGCCCAAGCGCTCGGGCCGTCGTCCGCTGCTTTCCCAGGTGCATAGGCAGGGAGCTAGATAGGAAGTGGAGCAGCCCGGCTCCAGGGGTACCTGTATAGGACGCAGCCAGCACACACCCCCCCCCCCCCCCCCGTCCCTCGCCCTGTGCATTTTACGAGTCTGACCTGGGTCTCTAAGCTTCACTAGGTACACACGTTATCCATGGCCCCCAGATAATAATTAATAGTAATCAATGAGTGATTGATGGGTACAAATTCTGAGGGTGAGGCCGGCGCCGCGGCTCACTAGGCTAATCCTCCACCTTGCGGTGCCGGCACACCGGGTTCTAGTCCCGGTCGGGGCGCCGGATTCTGTCCCGGTTGCCCCTCTTCCAGGCCAGCTCTCTGCTGTGGCCAGGGAGTGCAGTGGAGGATGGCCCAGGTGCTTGGGCCCTGCACCCCATGGGAGACCAGGAGAAGCACCTGGCTCCTGCCATCGGATCAGCACGGTGCGCCAGCCACAGCGCGCCAGCCGCGGCGGCCATTGGAGGGTGAACCAATGGCAAAGGAAGACCTTTCTCTCTGTCTCTCTTACTGTCCACTCTGCCTGTCAAAAAAAAAAAAAAAAAAAAAATTCTGAGGGTGAGCCTGAACCATTCTCCCTTCCTGAACTGTTTCCAGACCTCTGTGCCTCCCGGGGCTGCTTAGGTCGCCATGGTGAGCACGGGTCCGCTAGTGACCCGTCCACTTCCGCCAGGGAACGTTTCCCTGTCACCATGGCCAGCGCAGGCATCCAGCAGGCGCCCAATGGCTGCTGGCTGGCTGGCTGTGAGGAGCCCCCTCCCGCAGGTGTTCTGCGAGTACTTCAAGGAGCTGGAGGAGGAGAGCATCCGGGACAACTTCGTCATCGTCTACGAGCTGCTGGATGAGCTCATGGACTTCGGCTTCCCCCAGACCACCGACAGCAAGATCCTGCAGGAGTGAGTGGGTGGGGGCACGGGGACCAGGGCCAGGGGCCAGGGCGGCCCGCGGGCGGGCGCCGTGTCCACGCCCCGCACCCCACCCGCGCCCTTCCGCCCAGGTACATCACGCAGCAGGGCAACAAGCTGGAGACGGGCAAGTCGCGGGTGCCGCCCACCGTCACGAACGCCGTGTCCTGGCGCTCCGAGGGCATCAAGTACAAGAAGAACGAAGTCTTCATCGACGTCGTGGAGTCGGTCAACCTGCTGGTCAACGCCAACGGCAGCGTGCTGCTCAGCGAGATCGTGGGCACCATCAAGCTCAAGGTGTTCCTGTCGGGCATGCCGGAGCTGCGGCTCGGCCTCAACGACCGCGTGCTCTTCGAGCTCACTGGCCGTAAGCACCCGCGGGGACCCCCGGGGACCGGGGTCCGCGCCCACCTGCAGCGCGATGGCAAGGCAGCACTCGCGCGCCCCCTGCCGGCCGGAGCCAGGACTGCGGCTGCTGCTTCGTGGTACCCAAATCTTTGCACGACAGAACAGCGCAGGGAACTGAAGATACATCTTTGCCCTCTGCAGCGGTGACAGACGCCGCTTGCGACATCGCATCCCCTATCAGAGTTCCTGGCTCCTGGCTTTGGCCTGGCCCAGCCCTGGCTGTTGCAGGCATTTAGAGAGTGAGCCAGCAAATGGGAGATCTCGTCTCTGTCTCCCTGCTAGCTCTGGGCCCCCATCTGGTCCTTTGTGGGAGGGGGGCTTGAGCGGGGGCGGGCGGGCCCCCAGGGTCACTGTGCATGCTTCCCTCTGAGTCTCAGGCAGCAAGAGCAAGTCGGTGGAGCTGGAGGACGTGAAGTTCCACCAGTGCGTGCGGCTTTCGCGCTTCGACAACGACCGCACCATCTCCTTCATCCCGCCCGACGGTGACTTCGAGCTCATGTCCTACCGGCTCAACACCCAGGTGAGGCCACAGGAGGACAGGGGCCGGGGGGCCGGGGGCCGGGGGGCCGGGAGCCCAGGCTCCGCGCCTGCCAAACCAACAGCCTCGCTGCCGCCGCGGTCTGCAGGTCAAGCCTCTCATCTGGATTGAGTCCGTCATCGAGAAGTTTTCCCACAGCCGGGTGGAGATCATGGTGAAGGTGGGCCCCTCCCCCTCGCTCCCGCTGTGTCCATGGCGTCCCTCTGCCTGCCCCAGTCTCTGCCTCTTTTGAGCCCTTAGCTCATGCATTTCACAGAGAGGTTTCCCACCCATTGGTTCACTCCCCAGATGCCCACAAAGTCTTTTTTTTTTTTTGGACAGGCAGAGTGGACAGTGAGAGAGAGAGACAGAGAGAAAGGTCTTCCTTTGCTGTTGGTTCACCCTCCAATGGCCGCCACGGCAGGCGTGCTGCGGCCGGTGCCCCGCGCTGATCCGATGGCAGGAGCCAGGTGCTTCTCCTGGTCTCTCATGGGGTGCAGGGCCCAAGCACCTGGGCCATCCTCCACTGCACTCCCTGGCCACAGCAGAGAGCTGGCCTGGAAGAGGGGCAACCGGGACAGAATCCAGCGCCCCGACCGGGACTAGAACCCAGTGTGCCGGCACCGCAAGGCGGAGGATTAGCCTAGTGAGCCGCGGCGCCAGCCCGCCCACAAAGTCTTAAAAACTATTTTTAAACATTTATTTGAAAGACAGAGACAGAGAGAGGGGTCTTCCAGCCACTGGTTCACTCCCAAAATGCTTGTAACAGCCAGAGCTGGGCCAGACCAATACCAGGAGCCTGGAGTGCCATCCGGGTCCTGCACGTGGGTGGCAGGGGCCCAAGCGCTTGGACCATCACCTCACAGGGCAGGCATCAGGAGGGAGCTGGAACCCAGGCTCCGCCATGATACAGGGCGTGGGCACCCCAAGCAGGACCCTGAGCACCGTGCCCCACGCCCGCCCCGCGAGGGGTCTGTTCATGCCCCACGTCTCTCGCCGGGCAGGCCAAGGGCCAGTTCAAGAAGCAGTCGGTGGCCAACGGCGTGGAGATTTCGGTGCCTGTGCCCAGCGACGCCGACTCCCCCCGCTTCAAGACGAGCGTGGGCAGCGCCAAGTACGTGCCCGAGAAGAACGTGGTCATCTGGAGCATCAAGTCCTTCCCGGTGAGCCCGGGGCGGGCGGGCGGGGACACTGAGGCTGCCGAAGGGGTGTGGGTTCACCTCCCGCCCTGGGGTCAGAGTCCTCCCCCACCCCTTTACAAATATTGTGTTCACCTGAAAGGCAGCGAGAGAGAGAATCTTCCACCCCCCCCCCCCCCGTTCACTCCCCAAATGGTCAGGGCTGGGCCAGCTCGAGGCCAGGAGCCAGGAGCTCCATCCGGGTCTCCCATGTTGGTGGGGTGGGGTGCGGAGGGGCCCCCTTGGGGTGTCTGATGCCCCCGTGTACCCGCAGGGGGGCAAGGAGTACCTCATGCGCGCCCACTTCGGCCTCCCCAGTGTGGAGAAGGAGGAGGTGGAGGGCCGGCCCCCCATCGGGGTCAAGTTTGAGATCCCGTACTTCACCGTCTCCGGGATCCAGGTGAGGGCAGTGGGCAGGGAGGGGCTCTCCTGGGCCCCGGGCTGCCCCCCACTTCCCTGTCCTTAGCTCAGGTCCCTGCAGTTCTCCCATCCCCCCGCCCCCCCATCCTTCCTGCCTTCTCCCCTTCTGCTCCCATCCTGCCTGCTCCCCCCCCACCAGGGCCACCCCAGCCTGCCTGCTTCCCCATGTGGGAGCCACCCCAGCCTGCCTGCTCCCCTGTGCGGGGCCACCCCTGCCTGCACCCTTTTGCTTCCTGCCAGGTTGGGCCACCATTGCTGCTTTCTCCGGCCCCGGCTGCTCCGCTCCCCCAAGCCCAGACCCCTCGCTTTGTCCCCTCCCCTACCAGGTCCGGTACATGAAGATCATTGAGAAGAGTGGGTACCAGGCCCTGCCCTGGGTCCGCTACATCACACAGAGCGGCGGTGAGCAAGCCGGGCCCCCCAGGGCTGCGGGGCGAGGGGATGGGACGCGGTGGGGACGCGCGCTTGGCCCTCGCTCTGGCTCTAACAGCTCCCAGCCTAACAGGGCAGCCCTTTCTGGCCGCGCTGTCCTGGGCACAGTGACAGAGAGAGTTCTTCCATCTGCTGGTTCTCTCCGCAAACGCTCAGGGTGGCCGGGGCTGGGCCAGACTGCAGCCAGAAACCGGGAAGTGAGCCCGGGTCTCCCACGTGGGTGGCAGCCGGGGGCCCACGTGCTGGGGCCACTGCCGCCTCCTGGGGGTGTGTGTGAGCGGGAACCGGGTCTCCTAGATGCAGGCACTCTGACGTAGTAGCCCCTTGCTTGGCTGGGCTGGTCACGCTGGCTGGGGCCTGCTGGGGTGGGCTGGGCTGGGGGTGGGGCTGCCCCCTCCCCCATCCTCAGCTTCTCATTCCTCTGCAGATTATCAGCTCCGTACCAGCTAGGAGCGAGAGGACGCTGCTCTTCAAGTGTGGGGCCGCCGTCTCCCCAGGCCCTGACTACAGATACGCAGGGAGAGCGTGTGTGTGCGTGTGCACATGTGTGTGACCAGTGTCCAGCTCCCAGCACCCTCCTTTCCCAGCATGGGCTGGGGGTGGGGGGTGGGGAGGTGGTCCCCCTGCCTCTCTTGCTCCTGGGACTGCCCTACCCCACCCCCGATTTTACATGAAGAAACCGGAGAGGCCTGAAGCCCCCCCCACAAGTGCCTTTGCAATGACCTGCCTTAGGGGGGTACTGGGGACCCTTCTCCTCCATAGCTGCTGTTCCATTTTAGGGTGTCGTTAAAACAGCGCACCTAGCCGTGTGGTTCTTGGCTGGGGACTGGGGGTGCGGTGTGGTGCCAGGGACACCCCTGAACCCTTGGAATGGGAGTGACTATTCCACGCAGGGAGCAGAACCCCCCACCGCCGCCAGAGGGCGCCGGTGAGCCGGGAGGCCCACCGCGACCCTTCCCCAGGCGGAGCCCCCCCGGGTCCACTGCGCACCTGCGCCCACCCCTGAGGGCGACCCCTCCCCTGAGGGCGACCCCTCCCCAGTCGGAGCCCCCCTGCGCCCGCCCCTGAGGGCCCCTGCCCCTCCGCAGCCCCGGCTCCCTGCGTCCTCTTTGGGTGCACGGTCACCTCTCCCACGGGGCCGTCCCTGGAACCCAAGTCGGCGGCCCGCCTTTCCCCGCGACCCCCTCACTGGGCCCGTTTGGTCGGATCCGTAGCCCTGACTACTCTGAAAAATTAAAAAATAAAAACAGCTGCTTCTCCTCGCGCCGTTCTTCGGCCGGGCGCGCTCCTCAGGGGGGCGCCTCAGGCAGGTGCCAAGTCCTCGGTCCCCACGTGGTGGACACCCCCCATCCGCGGGGCCGGCGCGGGGTGACTGAGAAAGGCGCCAGCTCCCTCAGCCACACCCGCGTCCGCGTTTTATTTCAAACGTCGCTCGGCGGTGCGCTCGCTGAGCGCGCGGCGAGGGCCCGGCCCTTCTCTCCCTTCCACCCTGAAGGCGCTGAGAGCCCGGAGCAGCCCGCGCCCGCCATTCCGCTCCTGACCTTTCTCCCCCCGGGTCAGTTACTCTGGCTCGCTTTCCCGCCCGCCTGGCGGGTTTGAAATCCAAAAACCCCGCCATGACCGGCGCCCCGCCCATCTCCGCGCTCTGGCCAATCACGAGCGGCACCGCCCCCTCCGGCTAGCGAAACCTCCCCGGAGACGCGCGCTGATTGGCTGGCGCGGGCCACGCGGGTGGGGCGCCGCAGGGTCGCGCGGCCGGACTACAACGTAGCGAGTTCGTAAGAAAACAACTCGGGGGCGGGGCCGCGGGCGCGCTGGCTCCGCCCCCCAGCGACCGACTCGGCGGCGGCGGCCGCGCAGGCTCAGAGCAGACTCCGCCCGTCGAGGAGGAGGGAGGGTGAGTTGGGGGGAGACCCGGCCCCCAAGGGGCGGGCGCCGGGCCGGGCCCCCGCGGGCGGCGGAGGACTGGGCCGGGCTCCCAGCCCCTCACCTCCAGCCGGCTGACAGGGGGAGGAGCCGGCCGGGAAGCCGAGGGTCGCGGCGGCGAGCAGGGCCGGGGAGTGTGGCGCAGGCCGAGCCCCGGGAGGGCGGTGGAGGCCCCGCGCTGCTCCGCACTGACCCTCCGAGGTGGGGCGGGGGGCTTCGCAGGCCGCCGTTTCAACATGCTCCTGGAGGAGGTCCGCGCCGGCGACCGGCTGAGTGGGGCCGCGGCCCGGGGCGACGTGCAGGAGGTGCGCCGGCTTTTGCACCGCGAGCTGGTGCACCCCGACGCCCTGAACCGCTTCGGCAAGACGGCGCTGCAGGTGACGGGCCGGGGGTGGGGTGGGCAGCGGGGCCCCGGGCCTCCTTCCCGCTCGCCTCCGGGCCGGGCCGGGGGTGGGGGTGGGCAGCGGGACCCCAGGCCTCCTCCTTCCCGCTCGCCTCCGGGCCGGGCCGGGGGTGGGGGTGGGCAGCGGGACCCCAGGCCTCCTCCTTCCCGCTCGCCTCCTGGCCGGGCCGGGGGTGGGGGTGGGCAGCGGGACCCCAGGCCTCCTCCTTCCCGCTCGCCTCCGGGCCGGGCGGGGGTGGGGGTGGAGGGGTGGGCAGCGGGACCCCCCTCTTCCTGCTCGCCTCCTGGCCGGGCCGGGCCGGGGGTGGGGTGGGCAGAGGGACCTCAGGCCCCCCCTTCCCGCTTGCCTCCTGGCCAGGCCGGGGGTGGGGATGGAGGGGTGGGCAGCGGGACTCCCCCTCTTCCCTCCTTGCTCTAAGGGGTGACCCCGCCTAGGGCCCGGTCCAGCTTCTGCGGGCGGGTGCGGCTCCCCGAGGTCCCCCTTTCGCAGGTGGGTGGGGGGGAGGGGAGGGCTTCGCGTTTCTCTGGAGGGCCCGTTGTTCTCGGCGTGCGGAGGAATTCGCCCTCCCCGGGGAGGTTCTTATTCCGTGGGAGGGGGTTCGGCTGCCTCGGATCCCTGCTCCCCGGGGAGGGCTCGAGTTTCCTAGGGCTTTTAGAGGGGGAGGAGGGCGTGTGTGTGTGTGTGTGTGTGTGTGTGTGTGTGTGTGTGTGTTGGGGGTGGATTCTCTGGGAGGTGCCTGGTTACCCGCGGTGGGGGCTGGGGTCCTCCTCCGGGGGCATGATGGGGATCTCGCTGGAGTGGCAGTGTCGGATGGCACGCAGGGCACTTTGGGGGCTCAGGCGCATCCCCGGGAGGGGGGCCGCTCCCGGTGGGTACCCTGGACAGGACTCGCAAGCTGATGGGGGCGGGCCCGTTTCCGGAAGGGGTCTCGCAATTCCTGGTGATTTCCCGCATCTGGGCGGGGCGGGGGGCGTCTCTCGTGGGGAGGGTCTTAAGCTCCTTGAGAGTTTCCACAGGGGGCTTTTTTTCTGGGTTGGGATCTCATCCTTAAGGGCGACGGGGGGTGGGGGTGGGGTGGGAGGTGTCCCTGTTCCCAAGAGAACTTACTCCCTGGGATGCCGAGGGTCTCCAGGGACGGGTCCCGTCCTCTGCCCCCTAACGCCCTTTCCGCGGCCCCTTGGGGGGGCCTCCTGACCCTCTGCCCCGCCCCCCCCCACAGGTGATGATGTTCGGCAGCCCCAGCATTGCGCTGGAGCTGTTGAAGCAGGGCGCTAGCCCCAACGTCCAGGACGCCTCTGGCACGGCCCCGGCCCACGACGCGGCGCGCACCGGGTTCCTGGACACCCTCAAGGTCCTCGTGGATCATGGAGCCGACGTCAACGTGCCGGACGGCGCCGGGGCGCTCCCCATCCACCTGGCCGTGCGGGAGGGCCACGCGGCCGTGGTCAGCTTCTTGGCCGCCGAGTCGGATCTGCAGCACAGGGACGCCCGGGGGCTCACGCCCCTGGAGCTGGCGCGGCAGAGAGGGGCTCGGGACCTCTTGGACATCCTGCAGAGGCACGCGGGGGCCCCGCTGTGACCCAGGGCCAGCGGCTCCAGCCAGAGAAACCCCGCTGGGTCATTTGTCAGAAGAGGAGGGGGAGGCACACACACACACACACACACCCCACTTTCTCTTCTGGCTGCGTGCGTGGGCGGAGGCGCACGGTGTGTGGCTTCTGGGTGTTGATTGCTGGGTGTGCGCGCGCGTTTGGGGAACGTTTCCCGTTTGTTTTTCTCACCCCTCCTGGTGCGTTGGACAGAGGAGGGCTCCTGCCGTCACAGCCTAAACGGTTCGGTTGCCTGTGCGCCCCAGGCTGCAGAAGCCCCGGGCCCTGCGCGGGGGTCGCGGCTCCCAGGGAGGCCTGCTGGGGGCACGGGAGGGGAGGGGAGGTAGCATGAGTTTATCTTTTTTTGTTGTTGTTGTTGTTGGAAACTTGTTTTCCAGTCTCTCTGTACAGCGTTCGGGGAAAAAAAAAACCCACATAGATTCTATTTATTAAGCTTTATGGAAGAAATTGTTGCGTGTGATAATTTAATGTTTTTACTCATTAAATTAAGACTTGGTGCATGATCGCAGCGCAGATGGCCTCTTTGATGGGTGGGTCGGGGATGGTGGGGGTCGCCGCTGGTGCTGGGGGGTGGGGGGAGACGGCGGTCATTCCCAGGGCGCCGGGGCGGGTCAGCTGGGTGGGGCAGCGCTCGGCGCCGTCGCAGCGGAAGGGAGGCCGGAAACCGCGATGGAGAAAGGGCCCCCCAGATGTCAGCTGGCGGCCCGGAGCCCCGCGGGCGGGGAGGGTGGGCGGCGGCCGCGGCCTTCCCCGCAGGGGCGTGGGCTGCGGTCGCCGGGCGAACTGGGTCCCGGAAAGGAAGAGGGCGGGGCGGGGCGCGGCTTCGGAGACCACGCCCCTTTAAAAAGCTCACGGTGGGCGGTGCGCAGTTGGGCCACGCCCCCAGCCAGAGGGGAGGTGGCTGGCCCTCGGCGCGTGCGCAGTGGTTCGCAGGGCCGCCATGCCGGAACCGCGCGGGGCTTCGCCGCTTCGGGTGAACGCGGCGTTCGCCGCTCGGTACAGCCGCTACCGGGAGCGCGAGGAGCTGCAGCGGCGTGAGTGCGGGCCCGGGAGCGCGCGCGCGGGGCCGCGTCGGGGAGCGCGGTTGGATCTGTGGGGCTGATTTGTGGTGGGGGGGATCCGCCCGTGCCCCGCAGTCAAGGATCGCTACGGGGACCGCGACAGCGCCGACGACTCCAGCTCCGACTCGGACTCCGGCGACGAGCGCGTGGTGCGCCCCCACCCCCGGCCCTCACCCCGCTGCGCGCGTCCCGCCCCGCCCCGCCCCCGAGTCCCATCGTCCCCAGGGTAACCCACTCTCCCCCCCCCCACGGGTCCACCTGCGCGCCCTAGGGTGCTGGCCGACCCCTCCGGCCCGAGGGGCTCGCCCCGTGTTCCGGTCCCCACGGTGCAGCCGGCCCCTCGCCCGTGCGCTCCGATGTCAAGCCCTTGGCTTCCCCAGGGAGTCCCTTCCCCCTGGACCCTGCCTCGGTCTGCTCACTGCCTGGCGCCCACCCGCGGCCGGGCCCACCCGCTTCCCTCCCACTCAGGCCAGGCCGCCCTTCCCTGCTCTAGGAGTTTGACCCCCAGCAGGACCGCGACTTCTACCGGACGCTGTCCCTGCTGAAGCAGAAAGACCCTCGGATTTACCAGAAAGATGCCACCTTCTATCAGAGAGCAGGTCCGGGCCTGGGCTCCCTGCTGCCCTGGGGTCAGGGCGCTTCGCAGAGTGGGCTGGGTTAGGCGGCGGCTGCGGGGGTGGGAGTATAGAATGGGAAGGGGCGCGCATGCATACCGAGGGGTCTTCCAGAAGGTCGCTGGGAATGCACGTGAGTGCAGTTCGCTGGAACTTATTTTTTAGTTCTATGTCCTTAACATTACTTTGCCTGTGGTTTTTGAAACCTTACTTAAATTTATTTGGGAGGCAGAGAGAGAGAGAGGAGCTCACCTCTGCTGGTTTACTGGATGGAAACTGCCCCCAGTGCCTGCAGAAGCCCCCCAGGCAGGGCCCCTACGGCCAGGGGCCAGGGACTCGGGCCAGGGACTCGGGCACGGGCCTTGGCAGGGAGCTGGGAGGGAGCCCAGGCGTCTGGAGCGGTGTCGACACCACTGTGCCATTGCCCTCTTTAATCCCGTTTCCCCCCAGCATCTTGAAGAACCCTGACATCCCCCAGTGGTGCTAATGAAATTAGGAGAGTGACGTTCGAGTTAGGAGGCAAAGATGTCCCAGTAAGCCCGACATACGTTGAAAATGTTCTCACTGAAGAATATATATGCCGCTGGCCTTGAGCGCCGGTTCGAGTCCCGGCTGCTCCACTTCCGATCCAGCTCTCTGCTGTGGCCTGGGAAAGCAGTGGAAGATGGCCCCAGTGCTCAGGCCCCTGCACCTGCATGGGAGACCCGGATGGAGCTCCTGGCTCCTGCCTTCTGCCTGGTCCATTGGGGCCGTTTGGGACGTGAACCAGCGAATCGGAGCTCTCTCTCTCTAACTCTGCCTTTCAAATAAATAAGTCTTTTTTAAATAAAGAATGCACTTAATATGCTATGAATCCACAGATAAAGTTGGGAAGTCGTAAGTCGGGCCATCATAAATCAGCCGCCATCCGTGTGTGCCTGGCTCTGTTCAGGGTCCGTTATAGAACAAAAGAGCCCACCCTGCCCAGGTAGCAGGAGGGCCAGCCACTGGCCAGCCTTCCTGACCCTGGCCCCACCCTGCGGGGTTCCGGGCAGGGGCTGACGTCAGGGCTCTCCCCGCGGGCCCACAGCTTCGTCCTCGGAGGAAGAAGAGCCGGCGGCCCCAGAGGAGCAGAAGAGGCCACAGCCCATGTACCTGAAAGACTACGAGAGGGCGGTCATCTTGGAGAAAGGAGGGTAAGCAGGCCCGCTGCCCGCCCCTCGGCCCCGGCCTGCCCAGCACTGGGGGTGGGGGGCTTCAGGGCAGAAGCTGATAAAGCAGAGAATAGAGCAGGAGCCTCGGCCCCCCCCATGCACCTGTGAGACCCCCCACCCTCTGGGGACAGGGGGCCATGGCCGTTGTTCTGAAGCCCCCCACCCCCCGCAGCAAATATGTGGATGAGGAGGACTCAGACGGGGAGACGGCGGCCCAGAGGCTCCAGGTGGGTGCGGTGGCGGCTGGGGGGCAGCAGGGGCTGAGGCGCGGGGCTGGCCCCAGGCCCACGTCACTGTCCCCCGTGCAGCAAACCTCGTCGAGAAGTTACGTGGACGAACAGAAACAGCTCAAAGAGAGGTGAGGCTCGGGCGGGACCCCAGGAGCGAAGGGAACGGCCCTTGTTTCTCTGCGTGCCTCAGTCTCCTCATCTGGGAAATGGGGTTCGTGGGCAGGGCAGCCTGCCCCCCTGACTCGTGTTTCCCGGTGTGGGCAGCTTCCGGGCGCTCGTGGAGGACAGTGAGGACGAGGACAGTGCCGGGGAAGGGGGCTCCGGGCTGTTGCGGAAGCGAGCCAAGAGCAGGGAGGAGAAGGTGGGTGTGAGCCCCGCTGGCCTGCTGGGGGCGGCGCGCGGGCCGGCGGGCGGGCTTCCCCGGCCCGCAGACCCTCAGTGCCCGCCTGCCCCGCCCCCGCCGCAGGCCCAGGAGGAGGCGGACTACGTGGAGTGGCTGAAGGGACAGAAGGAGACTCGGAACCCGGACTCCATGAAGGAGCTGGTGCGTTCACGCGTGCGGTCGCTGGGGGCCAGGCGAGGCGCGCCCCTCTCTGGGCCTCGGTTTTTCCATCTATAAAATGGGGATACGCACTGACTTGGTAGGCTGGCTGTGAAGTTTCGGTTCCCTAAGTCCGCTCGCTCGGGCCCACGGCCCCCCTCCCTCCCCATCCTCCAGTCCGTGACCCCCCACCCCCCAGACCCACCTCAAGGAATACTGGAACAACCCAGAGCTGGACGAAGGGGAGCGGTTCCTGCGGGACTACATCCTCAACAAGCGCTACGAGGAGGAGGAGGAGGAGGAGGAGGAAGAAGAGGAGGAGGAGGAGGGCGGCGGGTGAGTCAGCAGTTCCCAGGCGGGCAGCCTTTTGTTGTTTGTTGGAAAGGCAGAGCGACAGAGAGAGAGAGAGAGATGTGGCATCTGCTGGCCCACTCCGCATAGGCCTGCGACAGCCGGAGCTGGGCCCGGCCAGGCGCTCCATCTGGGGGCAGGCACCCAGTCCTTGGACCATCACCTGCCTCGCAGGTGCACGAGCAGGATGCCGGGTCCAAAGCGGGGCAGCCGGGCCTGGAGCTGGAGCTGGCGATAGAGCCGGCGTGGCAGGTGGTGGCTCTACCTGTCTGCTACGTGATGGAAGGAGAGGTGTGGCCTGGGGGCTGATGGGTGGGTTCCCAGCCCAGCTCCCGTGTGCCGGGCACCTGGTGGTCCTCTTGGGAGGATTAAAGATGTCTGGGTGTTTGCGTTTGCGTTTCCCTGCACCGCACACCCCAGTGCCTGGGGTGCAGTCCCCCCTCTGCTGCTGAGGCCAGCCCCCAGGGCACGCACGCCTGGGAAGCAGCAGATGACGGCTCAAAGCCGTGTGGGAGACCTGGCCCAGCCCCAGCCACCGTGGGTTATCTGGGGAGTGAACCAGCGGGTGGGCGGTCTCTCTCTGTGTCTATCACAATACATACACTTAAAATAATAAAAGTATGCGTTCAGGCGGCCGCCGTCCCCAGGTGCGCGGGAGCAGGCGCCCGACTTAGCACCCCCCCCGCCCCCCCCGTCCCCAGGGTCCCCGGCCCCCGAGTGCAGCTGGCCGTAGATGACTCCTCGGACGAGGGCGAGCTCTTCCTGAAGAAGCAGGCGGATTTTGAGCACAAGTACAACTTCCGCTTCGAGGAGCCAGACTCAGCCTCCGTGCGTGGGTGGTGCGTGGGCGGGGCGGGCGCCGCCCCCAGCATGCAGCCCCGGGGAGCCCCCAGGTCACTCCCCGGCTGCCTGCAGGTCAAGACCTACCCGCGGACCATCGCGTCCTCAGTCCGCCGCAAGGACGAGCGCAGGAAGGAGAAGAGGGAGGAGACCCGGGAGCGCAAGAAGAGGGTGAGTGGGGGGCGTGGCTGGCTGGGCAGGGACCCCGGGGGCGGGGGCGGGGGCGGGTGAGCGGCCTGGCCCACACCCACCGCCCCGCCCGCAGGAGAAGGCCAAGAAGCAGGAGGAGCTGAAGCAGCTAAAAAACCTGAAGCGGAAGGAGATCTTGGCCAAGCTGGAGAAGCTGCGGCAGGTCACGGGCAACCAGACGCTGGGCTTGGAGGAGCAGGACCTCGAGGGCGACTTCGACCCTGCACAGCACGACCAGCTCATGCAGGTGCGTCCGCCCGCCCGCCGGCCCCGTGTGGCCCGAGACGCGAGCTGACCGCCCGGAGCCTCTCCCTGTCTCTGAAGCGGCTCGAACCCCAGCCTCGGGCTCAGGGCTGTTGAGGGACAGATGGGGTGGAACATTCTAGAAAGCTCAGTTGGAAAGTCGGCTCTCTGTCCAGAGCCTGCGCCTCGATTTATCATGGGGTTACATCCCAGTAAACCCCGCACAAGTGCAAAATGCCTTGTCTTAGTGGCCGTCACAGCCGCCGAGCGACGCGGTGCACCGCGGTAAGGCTTTGGCTGTGTCCGCTGGTGACCGCGGGGCCGCCTGGGAGCTGTGGCTGCTGTCGCTGCCCATCGGACCACGGAGCGCAAACCCGGGCCGGCTTCAGGGTTAACAGAGAGAGGGAGAGAGATGGAGCGAGAGAGATTCTCCCTCCATCTGCTGGTTCACTCCCCAGAGGGCCACAGTGGCCAGGCTGGGCCAGGCCAAAGCCAGAAGCTTCGTCCTGGTCCCCCACGCGGGTGCAGGGGCCCAACACTTAGTGTGGTGTCTGGGGGCTCGCAGCACCCGCTGTGGACACAGGTGGCGAGGGTTCCCCCAGGGAAGCAGGCACGGGGGCCCCAGACACGCCTGGGCGGCGAGGGAAGGAGACAGGGGCGCAAGGTGGGCCAGGTGGAACCCTGTCGGTCACCCCGGGCCTCGGTTTCTCCACAGAAGGGAGCTAATGCCCTCTCTCAGTGGCTTGGGCATACAGTAGGTGCTTAATAAATGACACGGGTCACCACATCTGGCTGCTGGGTTTCCAGCACGGGTGTAACAGTATCACCCTTCCTGAAGCTCACTGAGCGGAGTGGCAGGCACCATGCTGACACTCATTAAGCACCTACTGTATACCAACCACCAGGCAACAGTCTGTGAAGTTACGGCCCACAGGGCTCAGGGTGAGGGGCGGGGTCTCAGGAGCCCACGACTGCCAAGTGCAGCCCTGAGGCCTGAGTGGAAACCGTGGAGAAGGGGGCGGGCACTGCAGGGGCAGCATCCGGTAGGGGGGGGCAAGAACTGCGCGTCTAATCACATGGAGCCGCTACGGCAGAGGGCGGGGGTGCCTGGCCCTGCAGGGTCCCCCTGCTTCAGGAGCGGGCTCCCGAGAGTCCCTAGGGAGCCACGCGGGGGGGGGGGGGAGCCGCCAAGAGGGGGCCGCGCTCACTGCTGACCCGGGGCCGACCCTGCAGAAGTGCTTCGGGGACGAGTACTACGGTGCCGCCGAGGAGGAGAAGCCGCAGTTCGAGGACGAGGAAGGACTCGAAGGTGCCGGGGTGCCCGGCTGGGGGCGGGGAGGGCTGCCGGCCCACAGCCCCGGCTCCCGCCCTCACCGCCGGTGTTCTGGAGCCAGATGACTGGAACTGGGACCGGTGGGACGGGCAGGAGCAGGATGGAGCCTGGAGCCAGCAGGAGCCCCACTGCGAGGACCCTGACTTCAATGTGAGCAGCGGGGCAGGGCGGGAGGGCTTTGTGGGGGCCTCAGAGGGCTGCCTGCATCTGACCCGCCCGTCCCCGGCAGATGGACGCCGACTACGACCCCAGCCAGCAGCGGAAGCAGCGGCACAAGCCCCCCGTGACGGGCAAGAAGAAGCGCAAGTCGCCCTTCGCCGCGGCCGTGGGGCAGGAGAAGCCGGCGTTCGAGCCTGGTGAGGCCGGCGGGCGGCTGCGCGGGGCTGGCGGCTCTGCAGGGCCCTGGACCCCCCGGCAGCCTGGCTCTGTCCCCGGCAGGGGACCAGACATTCGAGGAGTACCTGGACGAGTACTACCGGCTGGACTACGAGGACATCATCGACGACCTGCCCTGTCGCTTCAAGTACCGCAGCGTGGTGCCCTGCGACTTCGGGCTCAGCACCGAGGAGGTGGGGCCCGGGGCTCCGGGAGCGGGCCGGGGCGCGAGGGCGCGTCCTGAGCCTGAAGACCACAGCCAGTGCCGGTACTGACGGCATCGTTGCCTGGCTTAGATCCTTACCTTCATATGTAAGAGACAGAGAGAAAGACATCTCCCATCTGCTGGTCCCCCCCCCCCCCCACAACATGTCAAGGACATAGGGCTTAGCCAGGCCAAAGCCAGGAGCCAGGAACTCCATCCTGGTCTCCCACGTGGGTGGCAGGGACCCAAGGCCGTCAGGCACATCAGCAGGAAGCTGGATCTGAAGTGGAGCAGCCAGGACCTGAACCAGAGGGCCGAGACGGGAGGCCCGTGTCGCAGAGGGGCGCATAACCCTCTGGGCCACCATGCTGGCCTCTGTGGATTCTGTTCCTGTCTCTGAGCAGCAGGGGGCAGCCAGGAGCTGGGGGGCCCGGGTTTAAGACCTGGCTTCTTAGACAAGCGAGTCACCCCGTGCCTCAGTCTCCCCACCTGTGACACAAGACTAAGGCCAGCCGCTGAAGCAAGGTCAAACCTGTGTGGCTGTTGGATGGCGCCCGCTGGCCCTTGGCCTGGCTGTGGGTGTCACCGGTATAGACGGCTGCGGTTTATCCAACCTTAAACGTGGGCGTGGGCTCTTCCCAAAGCTCTCATTCCTTAGTGCCGGTTCCCTGGAAGCCCCCACCCCGTACCACCCACACTTGCTCCTTTAAACCTCCCGATGCCCGCGGCACAAATGGGCAAACTGAGGCCCGGGCCTCATCTGCAGTGAGCGAGGCTAGGGGCCGAGGCGGATCTGGAAGTAGCCGCTATGGGACCTGGGACAGGCTCCCCGCCCCCCCGGGCCTCAGTTTCCCCACAGGAGACATGGGCCATGAGCAGGGCCTGGCTTTCTCCTGTCAGCGTCAGGAGGACGCTTTGCCCTGTCTGACCCATGGGGCTCGGAGACAGGTCTCCCTGGGCGTCACACAGTGCCCCCCCCCCCCCCGCAGATCCTCGCTGCAGATGACAAGGAGCTGAACCGGTGGTGCTCCCTGAAGAAGACCTGCATGTACAGGTGCCGGAGCAGGGCTGGGTGGGCCGGGGGGGGGGGTGCCCGCGAGCATAGGCCCCTCCCGGAGCACCCGGTGAGGGCGCGATCCCCGGCACCCGCAGGTCAGAGCAGGAGGAGCTGCAGGACAAGCGCGCGTACAGCCAGAAGGCCCAGAACACGTGGAAAAAGAGGCAGATCTTCAAGTCACTCTGCTCGGAGGAGTAAGCGCTGGGCCGGAGCCCGCGGGCCTGGGTCTGCTGTGTGAGCGTGGGAACGGGGCTTCCCCTGAGACCCGGGTTCTGATCCCGGCTGGGCCATCGCTGTGCGGCCCCGGGCAGCTCCCTGCCGCTCTCTGGGCCTGTAAGATGGGGCCCTCATGCTGGGGGCTGGGCCTGGCGGTGACCAGCCTCAGCCCTGACTTTCCTCCCTCAGGACGGAGGTGCCCACGGAAGCCGCCAGGAAGCCGCAGGGAGACAAAGCCGGTTCCCGCGGGCAGCTGCCGGCGCCTGATGGGGCCCAGGGGAAGCGGCCCCGGCCCGAGAGCCCCCCGACTCAGGAAGGGGAGGCCCCCGTGGCCCCCACCAAGAAGCCAGCCGCGCAGAGGCGGAGGAGGGGCAAGACAAACCGGCTGCTGGGCCCCACGGTCACGCTGGGCGGCCGCGAGTTCAGCCGGCAGCGACTCCAAGCTTTTGGCCTGAACCCCAAGCGGCTGCACTTCCGCCAGCTGGGCCGGCAGCGGAAGAAACAGCGGGCGGCCGAGGGCCTCCCCTGAGCTCGGGCAGGGGCCCGGGGCTCCTCCCCGCTCTTCTCCCAGTGCGCGCCCATCTTCCAGACATGGACGCCGAGGCCAGCTTAGCCAACTTCCGGCGCAGAAAGCTCCCGGGAGACACCGCTCTGCTGTCCAAGTACCAGCAGCTTTACTCGCCCCTGGAACAGCAGGGGGCACGGCCAGTCCAGTGCGAACTACAGTCCTGAGTCGGGCCCTGAGCGGGTGCCCTGCGAAGAGGGCCGGGCTGGCGGGAGGGGGCCCAGGCTGGGCTCAGCTGGGCTCGGGGAGCGGGTGAGGGGGGAAGTCCCGTCCCTGCCGGAGTGCAAGTTCCCACACCCAACTTGACATAAATAAAAAAATAAATAGCATCGCTCTGCCCCTCCCCCCCTATAAAAACACGAAGTCCTCGGCGCTGGGGCGTTTGGCCTTGAGGCGCCCGGCGCGCGGGAGCGGCGGCGCCGGCGGGGAGGACGGCTGCGAGCACAGGTCGTCCACGCTGTGGTCCTGAGCGTGGCCCTCGGCCAGGGTGAACATGGGGTAGCGCTCGGTGGCGGAGGAGGAGCCGAGGACCTGGCGGGGCGGGAGAGCGGCGCTCAGCCCCTGGCACGGAGGCTGCACCCACAAGCCCTACGTCCCTAAGCCGACGCGGTCCCAGCGGGACACAAGCGGGCGACCCCGCGCCACACAACGCGGGAAACACGGTCAGTGCCTCCAGCCTCCGCAGTGTTCCCGGACCCTGAACACCGAGAAGCTGACTCCAAAGCCCCATGCCAGCCAATCAGCACCTTCCACCCCTGGCCTCTGGCCCTGATTGGCTCTGTGGGGAGCACGTGACCAGACCCAACCAGTGAGTGGCAGCCCTGGGAACTTTGCTACCGCTTCTGCAAAAGGGGTATTCCCGCGCCCGGGACCAGGAGGGCGGGGACCCACGGGGCTGGCGGCTGTCCCCACGGTAGCAGGGCCCCGGGCTGAAGCTCCCAGGCGACATAACCCAGCCCAGCCCACGTCTCCGAGGTGGCCGTGGTCACTCCCAGGAGGCAGGCAGCACCCCACCGCGGCTGCACGCAAGGCTCCCGGCCCTGCCCCCGCCGCCCAGGCCCCACTCCTGGCTCACCCTGGTCAGCTCTGAGCAGAGGGTCTCAAACTCCTTCCTGCCTCCAGCGTAGAAGCCCACGGTACAGCTCGGGTCCATCTTGGCGAAGGCCATCTTGCGAGGTGAGGTGCAATGGAAAGACTGGGGCAGACAGACGCGGGAGGCTCAGGGGGTCCCCTGCCCGTGCCCCCGGCCCTGCCCGGGGAGACGGAGGGAGGGCAGCTCACCTCCAGGGGGAAGTCAGTCTGGCTGACGTCCACAGTGGGCTGGCAGTAGTGGGGGTCCAGGTAGAGCAGGAAGTCATCTGTGGGGGGGGCAGCCGTGAGCAGGGTGGGGAGTGGGGAAGGGGCGGGGCGGGGGCGGGGCCTACCCTGGTAGCCGATGAAGTACAGTGAGTGGCGCGGCTTGCCCCCCATGATGCCCAGGCACAGCTCCAGGCGCAGGAGCTCCTGCAAGGAGGAGAGTGGGCGGGGTTGAGCTGGGTGCTGTCAGGCAGCCCCTGCACAGACACTTAGTAGACACCGACTGTGTGCAGAGCCAGCCCCGTGCCGGCGCCTGCAGGGCGGCCGTGACGAGCCTGGGCACAGAGCAGAGGTTCTGGTGTGGGAGATGGACGAGGGGCGGGGGAGTAAATGGTCTCGAGTGTGGGAGGCGGGGACGCCACCCCCACCCCGCGTGCCTGCTTCAGCCCTGGCGGCTCCTGCTCCCCATCCAGCTCCCTGCTGGGACACCTGCGAGGGGCGGGGCACGGCCCGAGGATTGGGTTGCCACCACCCGCATGGGAGACCCGGATGGCACCCTGGTCCCTGGCCCCTGACTCGGGGCCGGCCCAGTCCTGGCTGTTGGAGGCATTTGGAGAGTGAACGAACAGGCGGAAGATCTCTTCCTATCTCTCTTTCCCCTTCTCTGCCTTTCAAATAGGTAAATCTTAAAAAAAAAAAAAAAAAAAAAAAGAGAGAGAGAGAGAAAAAAGAGGGAAAAGGGGCTTCAAAAAGTCCACAGAAACGCACGCAATGACAACTGCCCGGGGCCCGAAGCTGTGAAGAGCAAAACAAGCCCATTTTTTATTTCCATTTTCCCGAGAACTTTCTGAAGCTCCCCCCAGGGCTGTCAGAAAAGAGAGGTGACGGCCTGACATTTCAGCCCACGCCCGGGGGACCGTGCGCTCGTGGGGGAAGGGCGCCCCCAGCGGCAGGAGCAGCAGGTGCAGGAGGGGCAGGGAGGGGCTCCAGGGAGCGCGGGCCCGCGGGGGCTGCCGGACCTACCTTCACGCAGGGCACGTACACAGGGTTGAGCGTCTCGCCACCCAGCCGCACGGGCACCAGGATGACCACAGACTTCCACTCGGCTGTGGGGTCCGGCCTGGCCACCAGGCGAGCCACGTCGGCCTTGTACACTGCAGGGACAGAGCCGCGGGAGGTCACTCTGGGGCCGCCCCCGCCAAGTCCTGGCAGGTGACTTCTGCCTTCAGGGGCCCAGCCTCACCCGCGCAAACTGTCGCCAGGCACGAACACCCACCCAGCGGGCCCCAAACATCCCCAGGCAGTGCCGAGACCCCCCCGCAGGTGCGGCCATCCCCACTTTACAGAAAGCACAACCCAGGCCGTGGGATCTAGACCAAGAGCACTGGGCAAGGGAGCGGCGGCTCCCGGCCCCGCACCTGTGCAGTCCTGAGACACGTACACCACCAGGCGCGTGACCTCCGAGCAGCTCTCCACGGCCTTCCTGCGGACAGGGGGGAGGCCTGAGTTCCCGCGGGTGGGGGCGGGGGGCCCAGCGGCTCCCGCGTGCCCAGCCGTGGCCCTCACCTGAGGATGTGTGCCACCAGCGATGGCCCGTACCAGTCTCCCGCCTTCTTGCCTGAGCTCTGCCCCAGCTCCACCAGGCGGTGCAGGCCGAAGGGGGCCCCGGGGTGGTCGGCGAACCAGGACACGATCTGCCGGTGCCGGCGTTCCTGCTCCAGCTCTGGGGCGCCCTGGGCCCAGCGTGGGGGCATCCAGCGGGCAGGCCCCCGGTACCGGCGGGGAGAGGCCGACCCCACCGGTTCAGCAGAGCCCAGGCCCTCGGCCCACGTCCAGTCTGGTGGGAACGGAATGGCACAGTGCTGGTGTCTATGTGTGTGCACGGCGCCCGCTGGTTCACCCACAAACCCACATTGACCTCTCACCGCTGCCCCCACCCACAGCTGCTGGGGGGCGTGGCCGCGTGTGCGCGCCCCACTCACCCCTGGGCAGGAAGTGCAGCAGCAGGCTCTGGGCCAGCATCATCTGGCCACTCCGTAACATGCACCCCCAGCCGCAGTCTGAAGTGAGGCAGCCCCCCGCCAGGGGCGGGAAATCTCGGCGGTAGGTGAGCCACAGGCGGGACACAAAGTCCCGCTGGAAGCGTTGAATGTCACCTGCGAGGATGTCACCTGTCAGCCGCCACCGAGGACCCGGGGCCAGCGCGGACGCGGGGCGCGGGGTGCGGGGTGGGGGGCCTCCCTCAACCCTGGTGCCGGCCCCCAGCTCACCCTCGCCCTCGAAACGGTAGCGCCGGCCGCACACATGGACACTGGAGATCTTGCTAAAGCTGGTCCGGCTTTTGACAGCCCAACCTGGGGAGACGCCAGGCAGCGCCCAGCGGGATAAAGCAACAGCGCTTCCGTGCCCTCATCTGTGAAATGGGCACGCTCCTAGTTCCTGTCTCAGGGGTGACTCTGGAAGACCCCCGCCCCCCCAACTCGAGTGTCCACCTGATTAAAGGCGCTTGACGACTGCACCCATTTTAGGGCCGGAGGTTGCAACCGAGCCGCCTTTGGAAGCAAAGGAACTTGTCCAAGGTCACCCGGGAGAACGGGAGGGGCCTGGACACGTTCCGGGCTGGACCTGCCCCAGGTCCACCCTTAGCTAGGCCGGGAGCAGGATCCCAGGTGACTCACCGGAGGGGGCCAGGCTGTGGACGTCCCCGGCGCGTTCCCACCCCCCCCACGCCCCCCCCCGTCACCTCTAAGCCCCCTCCTCACCGTACTTGACGTTGTTCCAGGCCGTGAGGAACTTGGCCTTAAACTTGTCCACTTCGTCCGGCTCCCCTGCAGCGGCCCCCGGAGAGGCACGGGCGGGGCCGCCGGCCCCGGGGGGTCCCAGGCCGTTAGGGTCTGGGGCTCGGGGTCCCCGCGGCCTGCGGGCCTCAGGCCGGCGCGCGTGCTCCGGGCTCCCGCTCCGGTACTGCGCGGCGGCCGGCGACACGGAGTTCATGGGCACGCCGGGAGGGCGGCCCGACGGCCCGGGCAGGGGCTGCGGCCGCCGCGCCCCGGGGGCGCCCCGCGGCCAGCACGCGGGGTCGGCGGGGCGCGCTACTCGGCCCCCGCCCCCCTGCTCCCGGGGCCGGCGCGCGCCGCCGCCGCCATCTTTGCGGCCCAAGCCCCCGGATGGAGGCGGGCGTGACCCCGTCGGACGCCCCGCCCCGGCCCCCCGCCGGGTCCCCTGCCCCAGGCTTTTGGGGTCGCCGCGCGGGGGGCCCTAAAAGCCCGGCGCGTCCCTGAAGCCCTCCACGCCCACCCTATCGCAGCGCCCAGGCGCGCGCGAGCCCCTGCAGGTCCTTATCGGAGGTGCCGGGACCAGGAAGCCCCGCCCATTGCCCCGCCCCCAGGGAGGCCCGGCCACGCCCCGGCGCAGTCCTGGCCACGCCCCCTGCGTGAGTCTGCACCTGCTAGCGGCGCTCGCCGCTCCGCCGGCTACCGACCCCGAGACCCACCTTTTGGGGGCCGGATCTGATGGTGACCCCCCCCATCCCACGAACCACGCCTGTCTGTGCCTCCGTGTTTTCCCTGTGCAAAATGGGGCTCGAATTCCCTCGTGAGGATTCTGCCCAGGGAGGGATGCTCCCCCAAAAAAGTACCTACGCTACGGAGCTCCTTCTGGGAAACTAGAGGACACACAGCGTCATCTAGAGGAGGGGTTCGTGGAAAGTGAAATGATGATAAGACTCGAGGCGAGCGCTGTGGCACAGCGGGTTAAGCCCGCCGCCTGCGTGGCTGGCCTCCCGTGTGCATGAGCGCCGGTTCGAGTCCTGGCTGTTCCAGTTCCGATCCAGAAGTGGAGTTACAGAGAGAAAGAGAGACTGATGTAGTCCTGTTTGGTGTCTGGCTTAACCCTTACGCCTCCAGGAGCCCGTACTGGAGCGCCCGGGTTGGACTCCCAGCTCCGATCCCAAGGCCAGCTTCCTGCACATGCGCACCCTGGGGGGCAGCGCGCGATGGCTCCAGTTATCAGATGCCTGCCGCCCACGGGGGAGGCCCGGATGGAGTCCTGACTCCCTGGAAGAACCCGGCTCAGCCCCAGCTTCTGCAGACATTTGGAGAGTGAATCAGGAGATGGAAGACACCTCTCTCTCTCTCTCTCTCTCTCTCTCTCTCAAATAAATTGATAATTTGGAAAACCTGAAGCAAATGCACCCCTAACTCTAGCGAGTGGCAGCAGACGGTGGTGGCCTGGGTTGGGGGAGGAGGGGCAGGGAGGGACTAACAAGGGCCCATGGGGGCTTTTGGGGGTGGCGGTTGCCCCAGTCACCGACCTGTTCGTTTGAGGTGCGTGCGGTTTGTGACATGTCAGTTACACCCCAATAAAGCAGTGCCTACGTTTTAAAGGCATCTAATCACGGCAGTGTGGAGAGGGGAGGTGAGTTCCTCCATGTAAGGAAAGTGCTTAGTGTGGCCAGTGCGGGACAGCTCGGGCTCAGCCACGAGGAGCGGACCACGCGATGGCAGCGTGGTGAGCCTGCGTGTCACAGGCCAGGTGGGCACGGGTGGCTCTGTCCTCAGCCAGATGAGGACCTGGATGAGGGCGCAGACTTTAAAGAGAAAGCGCAAAGGGACTGTCGCCTGGCTGGCTGGCTTTCACTCTCTCTGGATTCCTTTCTTAAGATGAACAGGCACGCCAGTCCTGCCTCAGGCCCTTTGCACTGGCTAAGACAGCTGCCTGGACCACTCCTCCCCTTCCCCTCCTTCAGATCGTGTTATTTCCAGCGTCCACACTAGGGGCAGGCATTTGGCTCAGCAGTTAAGCCGGGATCTCATACTGGAGAGCCTAGGTTCGAATCCTGGCTCCAGCTTCCTGCTTCCTGCCCATGCACACCATGGGAGGCAGCAGTTGGTGGCTGATGTACTTCGGTCCCCGCCATCCATGTGGGAGGCAAAGACGGAGCTCCTGGCTCCTGCCTTCAGCCTGGCCCAGCCCTGGCTGTTATGCCCAGCCCCCTACTCTCCTGTCTTTAATTACTTGAAATTATTTAATCCTCAGCATAGCCCTAGATGGCAGGTGCTACCATTATCCACTTTTTTTTTTTTTTTTTTAAGAAAGGTTGATTTGGGCCGGCGCCGCGGCTCACTAGGCTAATCCTCCGCCTGCAGCGCCGGCACACCAGGTTCTAGTCCTGGTAGGGGCACCGGATTCTGTCCTGGTTGCCCCTCTTCCAGGCCAGCTCTCTGCTGTGGCCCGGGAGTGCAGTGGAGGATGGCCCAAGTGCTTGGGCCCTGCACCCCATGGGAGACCAGGAGAAGCACCTGGCTCCTGCCATTGGATCAGCGCAGTGCGCCGGCCGCGGAGGCCATTGGAGGGGTGAACCAATGGAAAAGGAAGACCTTTCTCTCTGTCTCTCTCTCTCACTGTCCACTCTGCCTGTCAAGTAAAAAAAAAAAAAAAGTTGATTTATTTGAAAGGGATGTGAGTTTTTTTTTAAAGATTTATTTATTTACTTGAAAGGCAAAGTTATAGAGAGGCAGAGGAAGGGAGAGAGAGACAGAGAAAGAGAGAGGTCTTCCATCACTGGTTCACTCCCCAGATGGCCAGAGCAGTGGGAGCTGCACCAATCCAAAGCCAGGAGCCAGGAGCTTCTTCCAGGTCTCCCACGTGGGTGCAAGGACCCAAGGACTTGGGCCACCTTTCACTGCTTTCCCAGGCCACAGCAGAGAGTTGGATTGGATGTGGAGCAGCTGGGACTCAAACCGGCGCCCATATGGGATGCCGGCACTGCAGGCGGAGGCTTAGCCAAAAGCGCCGGCACTGCAGCTGATGCATTTTTAGTATATGTTCTGCCGAAGTGCGCACAGGTCAATGCATTTTAAAAAATTTATTTTCTTGAAAGACAGTTAAGAAGAGAGAAAGTCACCTAGCGGCGCCGGCACACCGGGTTCTAAGTCCCGGTCGGGACACCGGATTCTGTCCCGGTTGCCCCTCTTCCAGGCCAGCCCTCTGCTGTGGCCAGGGAGTGCAGTGGAGGATGGCCCAAGTGCTTGGGCCCTGCACCCCATGGGAGACCAGGAGAAGCACCTGGCTCCTGGCTCCTGCCATCGGATCAGCGTGGTGCGCCGGCCGCAGCGGCCATTGGAGGGTGAACCAATGGCAAAAGGAAGACCTTTCTCTCTGTCTCTCTCTCTCATTGTCCACTCTGCATGTCAAAAAAAAAAAGAAAAAAGAAAAAAGAAAAAAAGAAAAAAGAAAAAGAAAGAGAAAGTTTTGGTTTACTCCCCCAAATGGCCTTAACAACTGGGGCTGGGCCAATTGGAAGCCACAAGCGTAGAACTCCATCCGGGTCTCCCACATGAGTGCAGGGGCCCAAGCACTTGGGCCATCTTCTACTGCTTTCCCAGAGAGTGGGATTCGAAGTGGAGCAGCCAGGACTCGAACCTGCACCCATATGGGATGCTGGTGTCGCAGGCAGAGGCTTAAGTCACTGTACCACAACTGGCCCCAAATACATTTTTATAAATGATTTCTTTATTAATTTGAAAGGCAAAATGACAGAGACAGAGAAGAGAATCCATCCACTGGGCCATTCCTCAAATGCGTGCAACAGCTGGGGTTAGACCAAGCCAAAGCCAGGAGCCAGGGACTCCACCATGGTCTCCCATGGGGGTCACTGGGACCCAAGCATATGGGCCATCACCTGCTCCGTCCAAGGTGCTTTAGCAGGGAGATGGCTCAGAAGCCCGGAGTGTCTGGGGCTGGAACCAGGCACTCCAATGTGGGGTATGGATGTCCCAGGTGGTGGCCTAACCCACTGCAGCATGAGGCCCGCTTCTCAATGCATTTTCCACTTACGATGTTGTCAGCAGGGTAGGGGGATCAGGTTGCCACACTGTAAACCAGGAGCCTCTGTAACGTAATAGTCAGATACCACGAGAGCAGCCACAGTTCAAAAGGCTGACCAGGACAGGCACCTGGCCCAGGAGTTAAGACACTGATTAAGAGACGCATCCCACGGGGCTGGAGCTGTGGCATAGCGGGTTAAAGCCCCAGCCTACAGTGCCGGCATCCCATGTGGAGCCGGTTGGAGTCCTGCTGCTCCACTTCCCATCCAGCTCCCTGCTAATGCACCTGGGAAAGCTGTAGAAGATGGCCCAAGTGCTTGGGCTCCTGCACCCACATGGGAGACCTGGAAGAAGCTCCTGGCTTGTGGCCATTTGGGGAGTGAACCAGCATATGGAAGACCCCCCCCCACCCTCTGGCTCTATCTCTCTCTGTAATTCTGCCTTTCAAATAAGTAAATAAAATAAATATTTTAGAGAGAGAGATTCATCTCACTTGGGAGAACCTGAGTTCAAGTCCTGGCTCTACCCTAATCCAAGCTTCCTGCTCATGCACACCCTGGGAGGCAGCAGGTGATGCCTCAGCTACTCCCCACGTGGGAGACCCGGATTGAGGTCCGGGCTTCTGGCTTTGGCTTGGCCAACCCCGGCTGTGGTGGGCATTTGGAGAGTGTGTCAGCAAATGGGAGTTCTGGGTCTCTGCCTTTCTCTATGTCTCATATAAATAAATATTTTTTAAAAAGAGACAGAAGTGGGACGTTATAAATATATGCAGCTTCTTGTATGTTGATTACACCTCAATAAAGCTGAAAAATTGACATGGGGGGCCAGCGCTGTGGCACAGAGGGTTAACGCCCTGGCCTGCAGTGCCGGCATCCCATATGGGCACCGGTTCTAGTCCTGGCTGCTCCACTTCCGATCCAGCTCTCTGCTGTGGCCTGGGAAGCAGTAGAAGATGGCCCAAGTGCTTGGGGCCCTGCACCCGCGTGGGAGACCCGGATGGAGCTCCTGGCTCCTGGCTTCGGATTGGTGTAGCTCCGGCCATTGCAGCCATCTGGGGAGTGAACCATCGTATGGAAGACCTCTCTCTCTCTCTCTGCCTCTCCTTCTCTCTGTGTGTAACTCTGACTTTCAAATAAGTAAATAAATCTTAAAAAAAAAAAAAGAAAAAAGAAAGAAAAATCGACATCGTTCTGGTGAACGAAGGCACCAAAGCAAAATGGCCCCGGAGCAGAATTCAAGAATCTCCTAGTGACTGACTGCCGTGTGCCTGGGCCTCCCAGCGATTCCAAAAATGTTTCCGTGTGTCTCCACCCCGTTCCCACGTCCCCCAGCGACATAAATCACAGCCCCGAAGTCTCTCCCAGGCTGAGCGCTTGTGGAATAAATGACACACTCCTGAAGCAAACATAAACACGTGGGGAGAGGCTTTCTCACGACCCGGCACTTTCCTCCTCGCACTTCCCCCGCGCGCTCCGAGCCGCCCTTCCCTGCCTCCCCGGCAGCCGCTGGACCACGCGTCCGTGATAGAATGTTCTAGAAGTGAGCTCGGCTCATTGTTTCTGTTTTGGCTGAAATTTTACAAAACTCCTCTTTCGTTGGCCTAGAGGTGAACACATCCATTAGGACTCTCTTTTTTGGGTGCCGGTTCGAGTCCCGGCTGCTCCACTTCTGATCCAGCTCCCTGCTAACGGGCCTGGGAAAGCAGTGGAAGATGGCCCAAGTCCATGAGCCCCTGCACTCACGTGGGAGATCCAGAAGAAGCTCTTGGCTTTAGATTGGCCCAGCCCTGGCCATTGTGGCCATTTGGGGAGTGAACCAGCAGATGGGAGATCTCTCTCTCTCTGCCTTTCCCTCTCTCTGTCTATAACTCTGCCTCTCAAAATAAATAAATCAATCCTTCAAAAAAAATAGAGCTTACTTAAAAAACAAAAAGACTGCCTTGTCCTACGTCGGAGTACCTGGGTTCGATTCCTGGCACTGGCTCCTGGCTCCAGCTTCCTGGTGATGCAGACACCTGGGAGGGGGCAGGAGCCTCCCACGTGGGAGACCCGGATTGTGTGCTGAGCTCACGCTCTTTCCCACGTGTGACTTCGGCACACGGATCCTGAGCACCTGCTGTGTGCACCTGCTAAGTGCAGGGTGACAGGAAAACACGCAGCAGGTGCTGTCGGCTTCGCCCAGGGGTCTTGGAGGTGGGGTGAAGGTGATGGACGAGGAGGTCTTTGAAAAGCCCACGGAAAATGGGGCTGGGGCCAGTGTTGCGGTACAGCGGGTTAAGCTTCTGCATCCCACGTCAGAGTGCGGGTTCAAGTCCTGGCTGCCCCACTTCTGACCCAGCTCCCTGCTGACGCACCTGGGAAAGCAGCGGACCATGGCTCAAGTCCTTGGGCCCCTGCACCCACGGGGGAGATGTGGATGGAGTTCCTGGCTTTAGTCTGGCCCAGCCCTTGTTCTTGCAGGCATTTGGGGAGTGAACCAGTGATGGAAGACCTCTCTGTCTGTCTGTCTGTCTGTCTGTCTCACTGTCGCTCTGTCTCTCTCCCTCTGCCTTTCAAATAAATGCACAAATAATCTTTACATCAACGACAACAATGTAAGACACCCAGCCGGTGACTCATGGACACCACGTGAGGGCTGGGAGTCGTGGCCAACCCAGCCAACCCCAAACTGAACTCCTGACCTCTCTGTTGCCCCGTGCCGCTCCTGTCTCGGCTGCTGGAAGTTCATCTAGAGACCGCTTAAGGGTCACAGGAAGCTGTTCCGACCAACGCTGGGAAGACCACGTCCACATGGTCCAGGCCGATCAGATAAGTCTGTCCCCCAGGCGAGGTGATTGGTTGGTTACAACATCAGATCGGAGCTGAGCCAATGAGACTTGATCCTGGGCCCCCTGGTGGACCCCTGGGTTGATTGGAGGCTGCGTGGGCACAGGGGGTCCACAGGGCTGAACCTTTGCCACCTGGAGGGAGGTGGGTGAAGTGAAAGTTGGTCAAGCTCAGAGAGTGACACCAGTGCTGCTTCCTTATTTATTTGCAAGACTGTGTGACATAGAGCTAGAGAGAGAGAGGAAGGGGGGGAAAGAGAGGGAGAGAGGAAGAGAGAGAGAGAGAGACAGAGGGAGAGAGGAAGAGAGAAAGAGAGGAAGAGAGAGAGGGGGAGAGAGAGAGAGGAAGAGAGAGAGGGGGAGAGAGAGAGAGGAAGAGAGAGAGGGAGAGAGAGGAAGAGAGAGGGAGAGAGAGAGAGGGGGAGAGAGGAAGAGAGAGAGAGAGGAAGAGAGAGAGAGGGGAAGAGAGAGAGAGGGAGAGAGAGAGAGGAAGAGAGAGAGGGAGAGAGAGGAAGAGAGAGGAAGAGAGAGAGAGGGGAAGAGAGAGAGAGGAAGAGAGAGAGAGGGAGAGAGAGAGGAAGAGAGAGAGAGGGAGAGAGAGAGAGGGAGAGAGGAAGAGAGAGAGGGAGAGAGAGAGAGGAAGAGAGGGAGAGAGAAAGAGGAAGATAGAGAGGAAGAGAGAGAGAGAGGAAAGAGAGAGAAGAAGAGAGAGAGGAAGAGAGAGGGAGAGAGGGAGAGAGAGAGAGAGGGAGAGAGAGAGAGGAAGACAGAGAGAGGAAGAGAGAGAGAGAGGAAGAGAGATCTTCCATCTGCAGGGTCACATACCAAACGGCCACTATGGCCAGGGTTGGGTCAGGCTGAAACTAGGAACCTGGCGCTCCATCCAGGTCTCCTACGTGGTGGCGGGGGCCCAAGTACGTGGACATTTTCCATTGCTTTTCCAGGCACGTTAGCCGGGAGCTGGATCGGAAGTGGAGCAGCCAGGATTCGAACTGGCGCTCCTATGAGGTGCTGGCATTGCAGGCACGGGCTTAACTCGCTGCACCACAACACCAGCCACTCCCCCCGCCAAGTGGCATCTTAGCTGGCGCACCAAATGCCAGCCCCAAATTGCATACTTCAAATAGATGAACGCTAAGGCATGGGGATTGTATCTCAGTACAACCATCTAAAAATCAGCAATACTGGGGGCAGGTGGGTAGCCTGCAAGGGAAGACGGTTTGGAATACCTGGCTGGATTCCCCTGACCCCAGCTCCCTGTGCGTGCGCACCCTGGGAGGCAGCAGTGGTGGCCCAAGTCCTTGGGTCCCTGCCACCCACGTGGGAGACCGGTAGAGTTCTTGGTTCCCACCCATGGCCCCAGCCCGTCCCCAGTCACTGCATTCAGAGTGAACCTGGGGACAGGAGCACTCTCCTCCCCACCCTAAAATAATATAATAACTGTATCTGGGGCCGGCGCTGTGGCGCAGTGGGTAAAACCCCAGCCTGCAGTGCCGGCATCCCATATGGGCGCTGGTTCAAGTCCTGGCTGCTCCACTTCTGAACCAGCTCTCTGCTGTGGCCTGGGAAAGCAGTGGAAGATGGCCCAAGTCCTTGGGTCCCTGCACCTGCGTGGGAAACCCGGAAGAAGCTCCTGGCTCCTGGCTCCTGGCTTCAGATCAGCGCAGCTCCGGCCATTGTGGCCATTTGGGGAGTGAACCAGCGGATAGAAGACCTCTTTGCTCTCTCTCTCTCTGTAACTCTACCTCTCAAACAAATAAATACACTTTTTTAAAAAATCGTACTTGATGGCCGGTGCCGCGGCTCACTAGGCTAATCCTCCGCCTTGCAGTGCCGGCACACTGGGTTCTAGTTCTGGTCGGGGTGCCGGATTCTGTCCCGGTTGCTCCTCTTCCAGGCCAGCTCTCTGCTGTGGCCAGGGAGTGCAGTGGAGGATGGCCCAAGTGCTTGGGCCCTGCACCCTATGGGAGACCAGGATAAGTACCTGGTTCCTGCCATCGGATCGGCGCGGTGCGCTGGCCGCAACACACCGGCCGCGGCGGCCATTGGAGGGTGAACCAACGGCAAAAAGGAAGACGTTTCTCTCTGTCTCTCTCACTGTCCACTCTGCCTGTCAAAAAAATAAATTAAAAAAATCGTACTTGATGACATGTAGCAAGCAACATGCTAAAACTTTTTTCAAATAAAAAAAATTTTTTTTACCAATGACCACATTTCTGCACACAAAATCACTGTAAGAAAGAGACTTTTGTCTCCATTTTACAGGTGGGGAAGTTTAGCCCAGAGAGGTTAAGCAAGCTGTCTGCAGTCACACAGCAAGGAGGTGTCCAGACCCGAGAACTGCATTTGAAGCCACTCAGACCTGATTTTGGGGGGGGGGGGAACAGGCAGAGTTAACAGTGAGAGACAGAGAGAAAGGTCTTCCTTCCGTTGGTTCACCCCCCAAATGGCCGCTATGGCCAGCGCTGCGCCAATCCAAAGCCAGGAGCCAGGTGCTTCTCCTGGTCTCCCATGGGGTGCAGGGCCCAAGCACTTGGGCCATCCTCCACTGCACTCCCTGGCCACAGCAGAGAACTGGCCTGGAAGAGGGGCAACCGGGACAGAATCCGGAGCCCGACCGGGACTAGAACCCTGGGTGCCGGCGCCGCAGGCAGAGGATTAGCCTAGTGAGCCGTGGTGCCGGCCTAGACCTGATTTTTGCCCTACTCCCAGTCTCACCTCCCCTCAGCCTCACCTCCCTCTCTACTCCTTGCTCACCCTGAAGCAAGCAAGCTCATGCCCGACTGAACTGATCTCAATTTCTTGAACACACAGCGGCCTCCCAGCCTCCCTCCCGCCTAGCCTGTGAAGTGAATGTCTAAGTGTGAGGGGACAAGAAGGGGGGGGATGCTGACTCAGGGCCTGGGAGAGGAGAGGCGTGGGGGGGCACCTGGCGGGGCTGCCTGGGGGGGGCTCCTCCTCTGCCCCCGCAGGGCGTGGCCCCAGACACACCTGCACAGGGCTCAGAGCCATCTCCCTTCTTTGGCCTGCGTTTAACCTGTGCTGTAATTGAAGCCACTCGTGGGAGGGTGAAGTCACCGGGCGGGGGGGGGGGGGCGATGACAGGAGGGCGGCGCGGCCGTGCCGGAGCCCTGCCCAGTCCCAGTCCCTGACATAGTTCCTTTCCTCCCCTCCGCCGTCACACAGCCTCGCAGAGTCTAATAAAATGCACGGTGTTGCAACCGAGTGCTTTTTAGCCCCAAAGAGAGAAGCAGCGTGGATGTCCATGGCAGTGTGGACAAACCGCACAAAGCTGAGCCGAGCCGGGGAAGCCCACCGCCCAGGGTCGCGTGGTTTTTGCCTCCAGTGGTAGGAAACTCAGGAAAGGCGGCTGGGGCCAGGTGAGGGGGTGGGGGACCCACTCCGCATTGCTAACATCCCATCATACGGGCGCTGGTTCGAGTCCCGGCTGCTCCACTTCCCATCCGTCTCCCTGCTAATGCGCCTGGGAAAGCTGTGAGATGCACCAAGTCCTTGGACCCCTGCACCCATGTGGGAGACCCATGTGGGAGTTCCTGGCTCCTGGCTTCATCCTGGTCCAACCTGAATCATTGCAACCACTTGGGGGAGTGAACCAGCAGGTGGAAGAGCACTTTCTCTCTCTCTCTCTCTCTCTCTCTCTCTCTCTCTAGTTTTACCTTCAAAGAAATTAAACAATTATCTTTCAAATATTTTATTGACTTATTTGAGAGAGTGAGGGGCGGGGGCCGTCCTCCTCTGGTTCAGTCCCCAAACGCCCGCAATGGCCAGGACTGGATCCGGGCTGAAGCCAGGAGGCAGGGAGACAACACAGGTCTCCCACGTGGGTGGCAGAAACCCAAAGACTTGAGCCATCGTCTGCTACTTCCAGGGTGCGCCTCCACAGGGAGCTGGGGTCAGGGACGGAGCCTGGACTCGCTGGAACCCAGACACCCCGGTACGGGATGCAGGCGTCTAATCACTGCGGGGTGCCTACCTACCCCTACGCTCTTGTTGGCAGAGACTTGAGGTGGCGCAGGAGACAGGGAGCGCGGGAGAGACCCGACGAACTTGCCTTCATAGCAGACCCACTCTGGAGATGACCTTGAACGCCTTAATCCATTCATCACACGAATCCATGAATCCATTCAGGACAGAGCCTAACCGTCTGTTCCCCTGCTCTTGTCTCACCACGGGGAGTTAATCCCAACATAGGGTTTTGCAGGAGAGGCGCCATATTCGGAGTGTGTGTGTGTGTGTGTGTGTGGACTAACCCATGTTGACACTCGTATCTGATTTATTTTCTTATCTATTCAAAGAAACATGAGTTTGTACTGATAACATTAGAGGAATTAACTAGCGGGTTAATACGTATGGCACACAGACGGCTTTTCAGCCCTAGAGTGTCTTTCAATAATTATTTGCAATTTTTCTTTATTTACTTATGTGAGAGACTGAGGCGGGGAGAGAAGAAGAGAGAGAGAGGGAGAGAGAGAAAGCAAGCGCTCCCTTCACTGGTTCACTCCCCCAAATGCCTGCAATGGCCAGGGGGCTGGGCAGACAGAGTTGGGAGCCAGGAGCTCCATCCAGGGGTCCTATGCATGGTCAGTGGCAGGAACTCAATGACTGGAGCCGTCTCCCGCTGCCTCCCAGGGTCTGCATGAGCAGGAAGCTGGAATCGGGAGCCCAGAGCCTGGTATCAAACCCAGGCGCTCTGCTGTGGGATGCAGGTGTCTCAGCCCCTTAAGCTAAATGCCTGCCCGTGATTTTCTGCCTCGTTTATCTATACCCCAATGAGAAACAAATGTACCTATGTGTCAGTGTGTCTGCCCAGCGTAGAGATCTGTGTAAGGGCGATATCTCACTGAGCCAGACACGCGGACCCTGTGGCCATGAGCTGGTGCTGGCCCTCAGGCCTCCAATCTGAGCCACCCTGGAGCTCCAGGGCTCCAGTCTGTGTCCATGGGGATGCGGTCCGTGCACAGCAGCCAAATTCAAGTCCCGGTGCTGTGCGGGGCGGGGGGGGGGGGAGCGCGGCTGAGGAGGCACAGGGATCTGCGGCAGCCTTGGGACGCATTTTTTTCCTTCTGCAAGACACAGATGTCACTCAGCCTGAGTGGGTGCAGACCGGGTGGGGCGGCCCCTGTGGGCGAGGGCCCTGGCAGCAGAACCAGCCCAGCAGGTGTGCTAGCCCAGGCACGCTCCAGGCTGGGAGCTGCCACAAGACAGCGAGATCCTAAAGGCCATCGGTGGTGAGAGGTGGCGGGGGCAGGGTGGCGGTTGTGTCTGAGCTGCGAGACCCCTTCTAATCCCCTGGCAGGAATACAGTGGCGACCAATGGTTATCGGGGCTAACATTGAAAGAGCTCCCACTGTATGCCCCAGCTTTGTTCCCCATTTCCCCTTTTTTAATTTATTGATTTGAAAGGCAGAGTTAAAGAGAGAGAGAGATCTGGTTCATTTCTCAAATGGCCACAACAGCTGTGGCTGGATCAGGCCAAAGCTGGGAGCCTGGAGCTCCATCCAGGTCTCCCACGCGGGTGCAGGGGCCCAAGCACCTGGGCCATCCTCAGCTGCTTTCCCAGGCCATTAGCAGGGAGCTGGATTGGAAGCGGAGCAGCCGGGACTCAAACCAGCACTCATCTGGTTTGCTGGCATTGCAGGCAGCGGGTTAACCTGCTACACTACAAGGCTGGGCGCCCCACCCACCCCCGTCCATTTTTTCTTTCATCTTCAACAACCACCCTGGGACTGGATACTGTGGGTGCTGTGATTACTGGCTCCAAGATAAGGCTCCTGGGGTTCAGAAGGGGCCGCCCTGGCCCCGGGTCCAGGGTGTCTGAGCCTGGCTCCAGACTTAGAACCCTTAACCTTTTAAACGTCTGGGCTCACAGGAGCACCCAATAGACCAGCTGAGGAAATGCAAGAGCATGGGGATTGCAGGGTGCCATTGACCTTGGGGAGAACAGGGCCAGGGCCAGGAAGGGGTCTGACCAGCTGGGATGGTTTTGGGGGAGAGGCGCTGGTCCCCAAGCTCAAGGGTCCGGAGCCTCCAGCGCCCTGGGGAATCCCTGTGTCTCAGGGGTTGCAATTCATGGGAAAGTGGCCAGAGCTGGGGTGCTGGGCCAGCTGCGGAAGCCCAGCCCAGCCGGAAGAGCGCCGCTCTGCCCCCCAGGGCTGGTGAGAGGTGAGAGGGCCGCCTGGGAGGTGTGAAGCAGCTGCCTCCCTCCCCTGGGGTGTGGCTTCCCCTTTGCACAAGGAGGTCACTGGGTGCCTGCTGGCTACCAGGCCCTGTGGGCTGCTGCTGCCGCCGCCGCCAGGGCTGTAACAGGGGCACCAGCACTGAAGGGTTAATGGCCCGCCCCCATGCGCCGCATTGGCTGATTGCCCCCCCGACCCCCACCCCGTGCGTGAGTTTCATTGGTCAGAGCTCCCAGAAGCGGGTTCTGCCCGCTTGGGAAACTGCGGGGGTGGGAGCCACAGGGATCCCCAAGGGACTAGTTGGGGGCGCGACCTGTGTGGATCCCCGAGGGGCTACACCCTTAGTGGTTCCTCCCAGAAGCGCCCCCCTCCCCCCATTCACCCTCAGCCTCAGGCTCCTGGAGCCCTCCCAGGCTTCCCCCCACCGGCAGGGCCTGGGGTGGCGGGAGCAAAGGGCGCTGTCCCTGCCGAGGTCGCGACTGACCGCAGCTCCCACCCCCACCCTATCCCAGGCTGTGGTCGCCAGGCTGGGGGAGGGGCGCTGGGCCTGGCCAGGAAGCTCCGGGAAATTGGGTGGGTGGGGGAATCGTGCGGGGCCAGCAGCTGCCTGGGAGAGGCGTGGGAAAGATAGAGAGAAGCAGAGACAGACACCCCCAGAGGAAGCGAGACCCTCATTCCTCTAGCTCGCTCAGCGGACGTGTTTGGAGTACCGGCTCTGTCTCTGCAGTGCCCACGACAGACTCATCCCTGTCCCCCTGACGCTGACTGTCCGGTGAGGGCGAGGGGCAGGACACAGCCCAGACACACAATACATGGGTGAATCGCATAGTTAGGAGACATCGGAGGGGGAGGGGGGGCGCGGGAGCCCGGGCGCCAGACCAGCCAGGCCCTCCTTATTTGGGGACAGGAAAGTTCCCACCCGAATCCCGCCTGCACCTGCCCCTCCTCCACTCTCCCCAGGCCGGGGGTGGGAACGGGGGAAACGGGGAGGGGCCCGTGTGTGCGGAGCCGCCCAGCCTTCTCTGCTGGGGGCAGGGTGCGGGGAGGAGGGCCAGGACGCAAGACCCTCCTCTCCCCTCTGCCTAAGACCCTTCCTAATCTGAGCCGCCTCGGGGTCCCTCGGCGGGCCGATTGGGCGTCCTTCGGGGCAGCCTAAGGGATCCTACTGGGAGACGGCGGAGAACCGGGGAGGAGCCCGCGCCTGGGCGCTGGAGGACGGACGGGACCCCTCTGCCGGCGTGGGAAGCGGCTCCGGCTGCGACCGCCCCTACGGAAGGACCCACCCGCTCGCTCGTCCCCGGGGTCTCCCACCGCGACGGAGCGCCCCTAGGAGGGCAGCCCAGGCTCGGACGGGGGAACTGAGGGCGCGCCGGTGCCAGTCGCCGCCGGGGCGATCTCCGGTGCCGCGGCGGGTGGCACCGGCTGGCAGCCACGGGCTCAGTGCCCGGGCCCCAAAGGGAGGGGGCGACTGCCTGCGACCGCCGGCTCGGCGCGTCGCGGACCCGCCCCCCGGCCTCCCCGCTGCAGCCCCGCCCCCCGGAGCCGTGTCCGCTCACTCGGCTCCAGGCGCGCGACTGCGGGGCGCGCACGACCAGGGCGCAGGGTGAGTGTGCAGCCCTGGGTCCTTGGGGGCGCGGGGCTCGGCTCGGCCCGGAGAGGCTCCCTTGGCCACTTTTCTGGGTCTGGAAAGGCGCAACTTCCCTTACCGGAGTTCCCGATTCCTTCCTGGAGGCCATAGGGTGGGGAAAGCCGGTTAGCTCCGGCGGGACTGGAATCCCCCAGTCTCGTCTCCTCCTGGCCCGGCCACTGCAAGTTTCGCTGCCTCAATTCTTCCAGGCAAGCTGCGGCAAGGGGGTTGGTGCAGACGCCGAGCTGTGCCCGCAACAGAGAACGCAGAACCCGTGTGTCTGCGCATCCATTCCCCGCGGCTCCTCCTTGTCTGTCTTTATTTGTTCAGGGTCCCTCCCTTGTGTGTGTGTGTGTGTCTGTCTGTCTGTCTGTCTGGGGGCTCGCGGTGGCTGGGGCAGCATTTCTGCCTGGCTGTGTCTTGTGTGGGAGCCTGAAGACCTACGTCTGCTTCTATACAAAATTTTCCTTTTGAATCTCAGTTTCTTCATCTGTACATTGGGGCTACGACAAGAGTTGTGGAGAGGATTACAGGGTGCAGTACCAGGATGGGAAGTGTCATTATATTGTAATGGCATGTGTGGCCCTCGGGGAGCGCCCGTCTGTGCCTCTGGGCAGATACATCAGTCTTCTGGTGTTTTGTGTGTGTGTGAGCGGGGTGGGGGTGGGGATTGGGGGGTGGGTGGGAGGTGGCACGTTTGCATGCAAGAAGGGGTCTGCGCAGGAGGAGGCCTGGGGTGTGTGTGAGGCTCTGAGCCCCAGGCTGAATGTGGGCAGCGGCTGTGAAATTGTGGTCTGTGCCACTGCGTGTGAAGCCGTGTCTCTGTGTGTCTTTGCCCGTGTCACCGTGTCCATGTATGAACGTATTTTTGTATTTCTGTGATGGTGTCTGACTGTGTTTTTCCTCTTGTATATGGGCCCGGGTCTGGGTGTCACTATTTATATACAGAGAGAGATTTTCTATCGTTAATTCACTTCCCAAATGGCCAGCAGCCAGGAGCTTCTTCCGGGTCTCCCACATGGGTGCAGGGCCCAAGCACTCGGGCCATCTTCTTCTGCTTTCCCAGGTTCATCAGAAGGGAGCTGGATCGGAAGTGGAGCAGCCGGGACTCGAACTGGCGCCCAGATGGGATGCGGCCACGGCTTTATCGGCTGCGCCACAGCGCCGGGACAAGTTCTAACCACAGGCTAGCCGCTCACACACTTGTCTGGTGGTGAACGTGTCTCAGGGTAACCTTGCTTGGGTGTGTTCCAAGTGTCCCTTTTTGGCGGGATCGGGTGTCACCCTGCTCCCTCACCCCCACGAGATTGTGTGGTCCATGGACGCCCCCTTTAGGCCCCCGTGTGCGTGAGGGACGTGCGGGGTGGTGGGCGGGGGTTAAGGCTCCAATCTCAAGAGCTCCCGGCCCATTCGCTTCCTGCCTCCGCAGGCCTCCGCAGGTGCGCGCCGCGGGGGAAGACGGCGGCTCGATCTCTCCGCAGCCTTGGGGCGGGTGGCCCATGGAGCCCGGCCTGCTGCGACCCGCACCGGTGAGCGAGGTCATCGTCCTGCATTACAACTACACCGGAAAGCTCCGGGGCGCGCGCTACCAGCCCGGCGCGGGGCTGCGCGCCGACGCCGCCGTGTGCCTGGCCGTGTGCGCGCTCATCGTGCTGGAGAACTTGGCCGTGCTCCTCGTGCTCGCGCGCCACCCGCGCTTCCACGCGCCCATGTTCCTTCTCCTGGGGAGCCTCACGCTGTCTGACCTGCTGGCCGGCGCCGCCTACGCCACCAACATCCTGCTGTCGGGGCCGCTCACGCTGCGACTGTCGCCTGCGCTCTGGTTCGCGCGTGAGGGCGGCGTCTTCGTGGCGCTCGCCGCGTCGGTGCTGAGCCTCCTGGCCATCGCCCTGGAGCGCCACCTCACCATGGCGCGCCGGGGCCCCGCGCCCGCCGCCAGTCGGGGTCGCACGCTGGCTCTGGCGGCGGCCGCCTGGGGCGTGTCGCTGCTCCTGGGGCTGCTGCCCGCGCTGGGCTGGAACTGCCTGGGTCGCCTGGACGCCTGCTCCACGGTCCTGCCCCTCTACGCCAAGGCCTACGTGCTTTTCTGCGTGCTGGCCTTTGTGGGCATCTTGGCCACCATCTGTGCGCTCTACGCGCGCATCTACTGCCAGGTGCGTGCCAACGCCAGACGCCTGCGGGCGCGACCCAGGGCTGGCCGGGGCGCGTCGAGCCGCGCACGGCGAACGCCTCGCTCCCTGGCGCTACTGCGCACGCTCAGCGTGGTGCTCCTGGCCTTCGTGGCCTGCTGGGGTCCTCTCTTCCTGCTGCTTTTGCTGGACGTGGCGTGCCCGGCGCGTGCTTGTCCTGTGCTCCTGCAGGCGGATCCCTTCCTGGGCCTGGCCATGGCCAACTCGCTTCTAAACCCCATCATCTACACACTCACCAACCGCGACCTGCGCCACGCGCTCTTGAGGCTCCTCTGCTGTGGCCGCCGTCCCTGTGGCCGAAGCCAGAGCGGCTCCCAGCAGTCCCCGAGCGTGGCCGGGGCTTCGCGTGGCCTGAGCCGCTGCCTGCCCCCGGGCCTGGACGTCAGCTCCAGCCGTTCGGAGCGCTCCTCACCCCAGCAGGATGCACTGGACACCAGCGGTTCCGCCGGCAGCCCCGGTGCGCCCATGGCCGCCAGGACCCTGGCACTGGAGCTAGCCGCACACTCGTGACCTCGGCCCGCCACTGCCACCCGGAGAGCTGTTCTACAGATTTTCTTTCTTTTTGGAAAGGCGGAGAGACAGAGAGAGGGAGCGCGGCACAGAGACTGCCCGGCCACGGCTTCACTCCCCAGGGGCTGGGCTGGGGCTGCAGCCGGGGCACCCAGCCTCCCAGGGTCAGCAGCAGCAGGAAGCCGGAATGCAAGAATTTGCAGAAAACACAGTGGTGGAGGGAGAAAAAAGACGCAGAGGGGGCGTGCGTTTATTGCCGCCAACCCCAACAACAGTGAACAGACCAAAATCCTTGCCCTGTGGAATTAGCATTTTGGCGCGGGAGACACAGACAACGACAGAGTGGCCACATAATGGAGATGATCCCAGTGACCTAGAAGGATGCCGCGGTGGCCTGGGGGAGGCCACTCTGCCGAGGTGACGTGAGCTGTCCTGGGAACACCCGAGGGAACGGAGTCTCAGGAGGCGGGAACCACATGTGCAAAGGACCTGAGGCTGCAGGGATCCAGGAGGAACGAGAGACAGCCCCGGGAGGTGAGGCAGAAGATTGTGCAAGGCCTTGCGGGCTGCAGGCAGGACTTGGCTTTTGCTGTGCGTGGACTGGAAGTCATGGAAGGACTTGCCCCGTGCAGGTGCTCACGAGCGCCCTCTGCGGGAGGCACACAATAGGGCCGGAATTGGGTGTGAGGACATTGCCCCAGCGCCTCAGCCAAAACCTGACAATAGCACTGCTCTGTGTGCCGGTGTCGGCTTGTTGATAAAATATACAAATAAAATAATAAGAGCGATACAAGTTCCCGGTGCTAGCCCAGGGCTCAGCTTCGGTCCCCCTTTGCCAGGGTAGGTTTCCTTGTCCCCATCTGACAGCGGGATTCCTCTCCCAGTGTCCCTGCCCTGGCTGTCAGGCTTCAGGCCGCTGGGCTTGGTATCCCCAGGCTCTCCCCACAAGGATCCCACGAGGCGTTCTTGCCTGGGGGCGATACCAGGCCCCCTGCCCCCGTCGGTGCCCATAAAAGGCTGGCCAGGGCCCCCAGGCGCATTCCTGACCTCTGAATGGCCGAGTTGGCCCAGGGGGCCCGGGTAAGGGGCATCTGGCTTCGGGCTCAGCCCGCGGTGCGCCGCCTTCCGGTAGGACTTGGAACTGCAGGCCGTCGGGAAGAGGTCGGCCGCCTGGGGGACTGGAACTGCCCTTGGCGGCCACACTCAGCGGGCACTGACCTGATTTCCGGAACACCCACGCTGTCAGCCTGGGACCGCGATCCCAGGTCGCTCTCAGGACTGGCCCACATCCCCTCCTTTGCCTGGCACTCCTGCCCGCATCAAGGGTTCTCAAATCTTCCCGGGAGACCCCCGAGGCCACCCCAGTCAGTGGTGTGGTTATTTGGTGGTGGGAGATGTTTAGATTTTTTTTTTCATGAAAAACAAAAAGCGCACAGAGGGGCGGGTGTTAAGACAACACGTGGGACCCCCGCGTGACATAGCTGCCCACGGCCTGGGTTTGAATACTGTGCTGCCTCTGATGGCAGCTTCCCGGGAACCCACACCCTGGGGGGCAGCAGGTGAGGGCCCCGATACTTGGGTCCCTGCCAGCCACCCATGTGGGAGCCTTGGATGGAGCCCCTGGTTCCTGGCTTCCGCCTGGCCCAGCTCTGGCTGTTGCAGCCATCCGGGGAGTGAACCAGTGGATGGAAGACCTCTCTCTCTCCACTCCAGAGCCTGCAAAGCCAGCATCTCCTATCAGAGCGCTGGCTCAAGTCCTGGTTGTTCCAGCCCCCTGCTAATGTGCCTGGGGAAGCAGCAGAGGACGGCCCAAGTGCTTGGCCACCTGCCACTCATGTGGGAGACCCGGATGGAGTTCCAGGCTCCTCGTTTTGGCCTGGCCCAGTCACGGCTGTTGTGGGCACTGGGAGAATGAACCAACAGGTGGAAGATCTCTCTTTCTCTCTGTCTCTCCATCTGTCACTCTGCCTTTCCAATAAATAAAAATAAATCTAAACATACAATTAAAAAGCACCCAGTTCCCCTTTTGAATGGACATCAGTGTTGGGGTTCCCAGAGAAACTTCCAGAACTGTTCTGTGGCTGAATCTGCCGAGATGTAAATGCACCTGCTGTCTTCTTCACCCGCGCCCTCCGCTTTGCTCACTCCTCTTCAGCGTCTCTCGGGGGACTGTCCCCCAGCCACACGTCTGCACTGTGTTCCCGCCCTGGTCGGCTTGGTTTGCCAAGACAGATGTCATACCTGGGTGGCTTGACCACAGAGATGTATTCCTCTCGGATCTGGGAGCCGGATGGGCCCGGATCAGGGTGCCGGCATGGCTGTGTTCCGGTCAGGGCCCTCTGCTTGGCTGGCTGGCGTCTGCCTTCCTACTGCGCCCTCACGAGGCGGAGCGAGCTCTCTGGTGTCTGTCGCGATGCCACTTTGTGTATTTTAAAATGTTTATCTGTTTGTTTGAGAGGCAGAGAGAGGATGGGAGAGAGAGAGGATGGGAGAGAGAGGGAGAGAGAGAGAGAGGGAGAGAGAGGGAGAGAGACCGTCCATGCTCTGGTTCACTCCCCAAGTGCCCACAACGGCTGGGACCCGGCCATGCCGAAGCTGGAAGCCGGGAGGAACTCAGTTCCTGTCTCCCAAGGTCCACACTGGCAGGAAGCTGGGGTCAAAGATGGAGCCACGGGGCCGGCGTTGTGGGGTAGGGGGCAGAGCCAACGCTGGCATCCCCTGTGGCACCGGTTCAAGTCCCAGCTGCTCCACTTCCACTCCAGCTCCCTGCTGATGGCCTGGGAGGCAGCAGATGACAGCCCAGGTACTTGGGCCCCTGCCACCCACATGGGAGACCTGGATGAAGCTCCTGGCTTTGACCTGGCTCGACCCTGGCCGTTGGCGCCATCTGGGGAATGAACCAGCAGATGAAAGATCTCTACTTCTGTCTCTCTGTTACTCTGGCTTTCAAATAAATAAATCAATCTTTTCAATCTTTTTTTTTTTTTTTTTTTTTTTGACAGGCAGAGTGGACAGTGAGAGAGAGAGAGAGAGACAGAGAGAAAGGTCTTCCTTTGCCGTTGGTTCACCCTCCAATGGCTGCTGCGGCCGGCGCTGTGCTGATCTGAAGCCAGGAGCCAGGTGCTTCTCCTGGTCTCCCATGGGGTACAGGGCCCAAGCACTTGGGCCATCCTCCACTGCACTCCCGGGCCACAGCAGAGAGCTGGCCTGGAAGAGGAGCAACCGGGACAGAATCCGGCGCCCCGACCGGGACTAGAACCCCGTGTGCCGGCGCCGCAAGGCGGAGGATTAGCCTAGTGAGCCGCGGCACCAGCCGTCAAATAAATAAATAAATCTTAAGAAGAAGAGGAGGAGGACGAGGAAGAGGAGGGGGAGCCACGTGCAGCAGTGTGGACACGGGCATCTTAATGTGGGTCACTCTCCAGACGCAACATCCACGCTGGGCCAGGCTGAAGCCAGGAGTCAGGAACTCCATCCTTGTCTCTCCCGTGGGTGGCAGGGGCTCCAGTCCTTGGGCCACGCCTGCAGCCTTCCCACACTGGTCGCAGGAAGGTGGGTTGGAAGCGCAGGCACTCTGATATGGGTTGCCGATGTGCCAGATGGCGCTTACTTCCACGTGCCCCAACACCAGCCCCTGCCACTTCGTACCAAGCCCACGGAGCATCACGCAGGTTGCTACAATTCTTTGCCACAACAGACCTCATATTGCAGTAAGACTGTGCACATAACACTTTTTTGCACGCTTGTGAATGTCTCTTGGGTACATCTCTACAGGCAGCACGGCTGGCCCACGGGGCCTGCAGGTTTGGTTTGGAGAGATGTCAGAGGCTGTGGGTTACAGTCACGGCTGGAGCGCCCCCCTCGGGAGCTTCCCGGAACTGCAGCTTCACACAGCCCAGTGTGGGGAGCGCTCCACCCCAGCCCGGTTCAACCCCAGACCCAGAGCCCGAACATCAAAAGCCCCCAGATTTCACGTCGGAGACTCCAGCAACCCTGTTCTTAGACAAACATCTCCTCGGCCTGTCCACTTTTCAAACTTGAAATGCGTCTGTTGAAAAGTTAACTTCATGTCATCAAGAGCAACCGTGCCGAGAAAAATTAGCAATAGCGCTTTTGTCCTCGCCATCACGGAACGTGGAAGAAACTAAGGTTCTGTGGGCGCAGAGTTAGCAGCAGGCGGGTCGGGGGTTCGAATCCCCGCAGGTGGGTTCCATGCATAACTGAAAAATAAAGACAACAGGAACCCAGCTAGGCAGGTGGCTCCAGCGGGCATGCACTGTGTGGATAAGAAGAACAGGTGTCGCGCACAGCAGCCCCAGGGACGAAACCTGCCCAGATGGAAGGGACGGTGCGAGAGGGGTGCGAGACCTGCCCGCCCCGCCGGCCTTGCACCCTTGCGGGACGCCGGGTCCCTCGCGAAGGCACCTGCGGGGAAAGAGGCGGGGAATCGCAGCTCCTTCCCCGCCGCGCCCTCCGCGCCTTCTCCCCGCCTCCTTCCCGGGAGTCCGGAGGCCACCCCCCACCCGACGTCTGCGACCCCGCTGGCCACGCCGCCCCGGAGCCGAGGCCCCCCCATAGGCGGCGGGGGCGCCCTCGGGTCCCCAGTAGCAAAGTTAGGGCCGAAGCCACCCCGCGCAGAGCCGCGGCTCCCCACCCACCACCCCGCCTCGGGCTTCCCGGAAGCGTGGCGCGCGGGTGGCACCATCGTGCCCCGTGCCTCCCCACCCCGTGGGACGGAGGTGAGTGAACCCCGGCAGGGGTGGCGGCGAATCCCGGGGCGCGGAACGGGGCCTCGAACTCGGGGCTCCGACGCCCCACGCGGCCGAACGGAGCCGCGATCCCCCGCCCCGCCGTGGCTGGCGCTGTGGTCGCTGCTGCGCCGGGGCTGCGCAACCCGGCGACCGCGGGCGGGGGTTGGGGGCGCGGCCTGGGGCCTGTCCACGCCGCCCGGGGCCAGGAGCCGCGGCGCACCGAGCGTGGGGTGGGGGGGTGGCGGACTTTTATTCTGACATGGCCGGCGCCGCGCTCTGCTTAGTCATGGTGACCTACGCGCGCTCCGCGCCTCCCCCCGGCGCGCAGCGATGGAGGCGCCCGGGCTCCGGCGGCGGAGGCGGAGCCGCAGCGCGACCATGGCGGGGTGAGTGAGGCGGCCTGTGCCCAGGCTGCGGGCGCCGCGGGCCTCGGGCGCCCCGGCGACCATGGCCGGGGGCCGCGGGAATGGGAGCGCGGGGCCCTGGGGCCGCCTCCGAGTTCCCGGAGGCCCCGGGAGGGCGCGGCCGGGGTCCGATCGTTTTGTTGGACGGCGCCACTGCCGGGGCGGCCGGAGAGGCACGGAAGCCGGGAGTGAGACGCAGGGGGGGAGCGCACGCAGACGAAAGCCCGGGGATCCCGGGGCGTTGGCGACGGCTGGGTGCGCGCTGCGGCCTTGGCTGCCAAGAGGCCGCGGCGGGGTCACTTCCTCGCTTCTCCAAGGCCTTGGTGGCGGCTCAGGCGGGGCATGCGCAGTCCCCCACTTGTCGCTTCGCGGCGGGGGGGAAGTGCTTGGTGCCCAGGGGCACCGTTGACCGATTGGCCAAAGATCCAGAGGCCAGCCCGGGGCCTCGCATGGGGAGAGGGGGCCGAGCGGCGCGCCGGGCAGGGTGGAGGAGGGCGGCTCTGGCAGGCACCGTGGCGTGGGCAGCCGGCCAGCCACTGGCTCCTGCGCAGTGCCAGGCCGCGGGCGGGACGCGGGGACACACAGGAGAGGGTGGCCCCAGCGCTGGCCTGCAGGGGGCTCCCTGCCCCCTTGAAGCTCCGCGGTGGAGTTTGGGGGGGGGGCGAGAACGAGGCGACGTTGGGCTGAGCCCCAGAGCTTGGGAGCGCCTTGCAGGTGCCGCGGATTTCAAAACGTGACTCAAGCCCTGGCCCTCAGCCTCTGTGAGTCTCTCAGCTCCTGACCGGACCTTGCTGCTCCCTGCGCCCCAGCGCCAACCTCACCTTCCCAGAGGGGTGTGGGCCAGGACACCACAGTGCCTGGGACACAGCAGGCGCTCAATAGATGTTGCAGGGCTGAGCGAAAGAATGAACTTGACATGACTGGGGAAGGGAGGAGGTAGCTGGATGGCTGGATGGAGTGAGCTGGAGAGAAGTGGGTGGACAAGAGCTGACTATCCTGCCAGCTGTTGAGGGGTCCTGTGTGGTTTTGGGGGTGGGGGCAGGATCTGGGTGGACCCCTGGGTGGGCACGGCCAGGAGAAGGTGGGGAGCTCCACCGGACCCCACCTCACCAGGTTTGCTTTGGGAATGGCTCTGTCTTACGAAAGAGGGCCTGGCAGGTGCTGGCCTGACCCCTGCCCTGCCCCCAGCCCTGTGCTCTCCCTCCTCCAGGCCCCTGAGTGTCCGTGGCGGCGTGATCCCTTGTCACTTGGAACCTCATGCAGCCGGAAGCCGAGCCTAGCGGGGCGGAGGCCTGCAGCCGATTCCTGCCCCAGCAGTCACAGCGCCCCGAGGGGGCGGGGGACGCCATGATGTTCGCCTCCACCGAGTGCAAGGCCGAGGTGACGCCCTCCCAGCATGGCAACCGCACCTTCAGCTACACGCTGGAGGACCACACCAAGCAGGCCTTCGGGATCATGAATGAGCTGCGGCTCAGCCAGCAGCTGTGTGACGTCACGCTGCAGGTCAAGTACGAGGACACGCCGGCCGCCCAGTTCATGGCCCACAAGGTGGTGCTGGCCTCGTCCAGCCCGGTCTTCAAGGCCATGTTCACCAACGGGCTGCGGGAGCAGGGCATGGAGGTGGTGTCCATCGAGGGCATCCACCCCCAGGTCATGGAGCGGCTCATTGAGTTCGCCTACACGGCGTCCATCTCCATGGGCGAGAAGTGCGTGCTGCACGTCATGAACGGTGCCGTCATGTACCAGATCGACAGCGTCGTCCGCGCCTGCAGCGACTTCCTGGTGCAGCAGCTGGACCCCAGCAACGCCATCGGCATCGCCAACTTCGCCGAGCAGATCGGCTGCGCCGAGCTGCACCAGCGCGCCCGCGAGTACATCTACATGCACTTCGGGGAGGTGAGCCGGGAGGCGGGAGGGCTTGGCACGGAGGGGCGCGCCCCAGGGCGTGATCCCCGTGAGACGCCAAGGGGGAGCCGGGGAGGATCGAGGGCCCTGGCCACACATCTGACCACCAGGACAGTGACCCTGGTTTCCCTGGGGTCAAAGGTAGGGGCAGAAGGCAGTGACCGTGACCACGGCCAAGCGCTGGTCAGCAGTTCCTTCCAGGACAGCGAAGACAGGCTGCTGGCTGCCCTGACCCTGGTCCTTGTTCTCTTTAGTGCCCACAACCTTGTTATCGTGCAGGGTTTGGTTTCGTTTTTGTTTCTCCGTGGAGGAAGTTGTCAAAGAGAAAATAACTCAAGGGTTTTGTTATTATTATTTTTTTTTCCAAAAGGCACTGTCCTAAGCCCTAGTTCTGAGGTTGCATCTCTTGGATGCCAGGCGCAGCCGGAATGTCCATGATCTGACTTTCCAGATTCAAAACACTCCAGAATCCGAAACTTTTCCGAGCAGTGACGCGATGCCACCAGTGGGAAGTTCCGCTAAAAACCATGCATGAAGTCACCTTCAGGGCCTGTGTGTACCCAGGAGTCTCCCAGAACGTCACAGGGATACGTGTTAGGGAAAAACCGGGCATGGATTTCAAAATATTTTTTTTTTATTTGACAGGTAGAGTTAGTGAGAGAGAGAGACAGAGAGAAAGGTCTTCCTTCCGTTGGTTCACCCCCAAATGGTCACTATGCGCCAGGAGCGCTGCGCCGATCCGAAGCCAGGAGCCAAGTGCAGGGCCCAAGCACTTGGGCCATCCTCCATTGCCCTCCCAGGCCACAGCAGAGAGCTGGACTGGAAGAGGGGCAACCAGGACTACAACCCGGCACCCATATGGGATGCTGGCGCCGCAGGCAGAGGATTAACCAAGTGAGCCACGGCACCGGCCCCGATTTCAAAATATTTTTGCACCAAAATAAGCTTATCTTTTAAACCCAGCCCCCCCCCCAAACTTTTGGAAGAACACCTGTATAAGCGAATTTGGTGTTCACACGCGGGTCCCATCCCTAAGTTTCCTTGCTGTGTACACGCAGATATCCCAAAACCCACAAAAGAATCCAAATCTCAAACACTTAAAAATTTTACATTATTTACTTGAAATGGAGAGTTACAGAGAGAAGAGAGAGAGAGAGAGGAGAGTGATCTTTTGTCCACTGCTTCACTCCCCAAATGGCCCCAACGGCCAGGGCTGGACCAGGCCAAAGCCAGGAACCAGGAGCTCCATCCGGGTCTCCCACGTGGGTACAGGGGCCCAACACTTGGCCCATCCCCTGCTGCTTTCCCAGGCGCATTTGCAGGGAGCCAGATGGGACCTGCTTGTCTGGGACGCCTGCGTTAACCTGCTGGGTCCCAGTGCTGTGCCCTCCCGGCCAGCACTTCTCTTCCTAAGCACTTGGGGTGAGGTGCTCAGCGCATGGTCTGCGTGACTGCCCCGCTGTGGCTCACTGACTCAGCCCAGCCGTCCTGGGAGGAAGTGTGGCGCGTGGCTGCGCAAGCAGGGCTGTGTCCCTGGCCCCAGGTCTGAGGGAGTCCCCGGCCTTGGAGAATGCATCCCAGACATTCTCTACGTCTTCTTCTGGCGCCTGGGACTGGTTGGGGGGCCTCTACCCTGGTCTTGTTTTCTCTCCTGCACTCCGTTACACGCGGGGTTGGCCAGATAACCCCAAGGAGAATTAGCTCTGGGGTTCTTGGCGTCCACAGGGTGGGCCAGTAAGCAGGTGCCTCCCATTCAACTGTACTGTGTTTCTTCCTTGGGACTGCGTGAGCCTGGGTTACCAGAAACAAAAGTGTTCATAAAAACAGGTGCCCTGATTTGTCTGGGCCCTGACTTGGCTACTCATGCAATCCCCATTTCACAGAGGAGAACAAATAAGGCCTGAGGGCGTTTCAGAAGTTTTCCCAAGGTCACCGCTAAAAAGTCATGGGACCAGGCTGGCGCCGCTGCTCACTAGGCTAATCCTCCACCTTGTGGCGCTGGCACACCGGGTTCTAGTCCCGGTCGAGGTGCCGGATTCTGTCCCGGTTGCCCCTCTTCCAGGCCAGCTCTCTGCTGTGTCCAGGGAGTGCAGTGGAGGATGGCCCAGGTGCTTGGGCCCTGCACTCCATGGGAGACCAGGAGAAGCACCTGGCTCCTGGCTTTGGATCGGTGCAGTGCACTGGCTGTAGTGGCCATTTGGGGGGTGAGCCAATGGAAGGAAGACCTTTCTCTCTGTCTCTCTCTCTCTCACTGTCCATTCTGCCTGTCAAAAAAAAAAAAAAAAAAAAAGTCATGGGACCAACATTTTGACTTTTTTATTTTAAAGGTTTATTTATTTACTTAGTTGAAAGGCAGTTAGAGATCGTCTGTTCACTTCCCACATGGCTGCAACCCAGGCCAAAGCGGGGAGCAGCCAGGAGCCAGGAGCTCCATCTGAATCCCCGACGTGGGTGGCAGGGCCCCAAGGACTCGGGCCATCTTCCTCTGACTTCCCAGGCGCATCAGCAGGGAGCTGGATCAGAAGTGGAGCAGCCGGGACTCGAACTGGGGCTCCTATGGCATGCTTGGCATGGCAGGAAGCGGCTTCACCCGCTGTGCCACACACCAGCCCCTTTCTTTCTCTCTCTGCTTTTCAAATAAATAAAAGATAAGCCCCCACCCCCACCCCCCAAAAAAGGTTCATACTTTTCAAACCCGCCTTTTATAGATGAGGCATCTGAGGCTGTCAGATGCGCATTAAGTAACTTGACCTTGGCTGGGGGGGGGGGCAGGGGGAGCCGCGCAGGCGTCAGCCCCGCCCCCACCCGCCCCCTGACGCCCTCTGCAGGTGGCCAAGCAGGAGGAGTTCTTCAACCTGTCCCACTGCCAGCTGGTGACCCTCATCAGCCGCGACGACCTGAACGTGCGCTGCGAGTCCGAGGTCTTCCACGCCTGCATCAACTGGGTCAAGTACGACTGCGAGCAGCGGCGCTTCTACGTGCAGGCGCTGCTGCGCGCCGTGCGCTGCCACTCGCTCACGCCGCACTTCCTGCAGATGCAGCTGCAGAAGTGCGAGATCCTGCAGTCGGACTCCCGCTGCAAGGACTACCTGGTGAAGATCTTCCAGGAGCTCACCCTGCACAAGCCCACGCAGGTGATGCCCTGCCGCGCGCCCAAGGTGGGCCGGCTCATCTACACGGCCGGCGGCTACTTCCGCCAGTCCCTCAGCTACCTGGAGGCCTACAACCCGAGCGACGGCACCTGGCTGCGGCTGGCGGACTTGCAGGTGCCGCGGAGCGGCCTGGCGGGCTGCGTGGTGGGCGGGCTGCTCTACGCCGTGGGCGGCCGGAACAACTCCCCCGACGGCAACACCGACTCCAGCGCCCTGGACTGCTACAACCCCATGACCAACCAGTGGTCGCCCTGCGCCTCCATGAGCGTGCCCCGCAACCGCATCGGGGTCGGGGTCATTGACGGGCACATCTACGCGGTGGGTGGCTCCCACGGCTGCCTCCACCACAACAGCGTGGAGAGGTGAGCGGCGCGGACCTCCCGGGGGTCCCCACCCCCCGCCCCCCCTGCCCACGTCCAGTGCCCGGCTCCGCCGCCTCCCTCCAGGGGGCTGGGAGCTGCTTATGGGAGCTCAGCTCCCCGGCTGCGGATTTGTTTGTCCAAAGTTCTATGGGTTGAGCGCCCCTTATCTGAAATGCTGGGGACCCGGATGTGCTTGGGACTTTTTTTTTTTTTTTTTGTGGATTGGAAACCTGAGGTTCATTTCTATTTCATGCATACCTTACACACAAAGCTCAAAGGCAATCCATCGTGTAGGGTAGTGTTAGCGCGCCCATGCCTGTTAACCCGAGGTCAGGTGTGGAATACTCCATTTGCGACATCCAGTTAGTTGGTCACACTCGGAAAGTTTTGGTGTCTTTGGAATTTTTTTCTGGCATTTTTTTTTTTTTTTTTTTTTGACAGGCAGAGTGGACAGTGAGAGAGAGAGACAGAGAGAAAGGTCTTCCTTTGCCGTTGGTTCACCCTCCAATGGCTGCTGTGGCCAGCACGCTGTGGCCTGTGCATCGCGCTGATCCGAAGGCAGGAGCCAGGTGCTTCTCCTGGTCTCCCATGGGGTGCAGGGCCCAAGCACTTGGGCCATCCTCCACTGCACTCCCTGGCCACAGCAGAGAGCTGGCCTGGAAGAGGGGCAACCGGGACAGAATCCGGTGCCCCGACTGGGACTAGAACCTGGTGTGCCGGCGCTGCAAGGCAGAGGATTAGCCTAGTGAGCCACGGCGCCGGCCAGCATTTTTTGGATTGGGGATGCTCAACCCGCAATAAGCTGATTACGTCACCCCCTTAACACCTCATCGCCATCCGCCCCCCCCCCCCCACATTGTCCTAAACAGCGGATGTGTGATGTCTTGGTTCCCTCCACTGTGCACAGAGACCCTGTCCTTGAGAGATTGGCCATTGTGGGGTTTCAAACCCCCTGCCCTGCTTTCTCCCCCCCCCAAAGTGTGGTCTCTGGCTACGGCTCTCCCCCGGAGAGCTTGTTGTAACACAAGGCAGAGCCCCAGCCGGCTGCTCTGGGCAGGCTCGGAAGCCTGGAGTCGGGTTTTGGAGCTGGAGAGCGGGAATTTTAAACCAGCGCCCTAGAGGCTTCTAATGTGTGTGGTCTGTGACTAGGATGGTGGGATGGTCATCAGTCTCAGCCACTTTGGAGAAGGAAAGGGACACTATAAATTACTCCAGGAGCACAGGTATGGACTCCACGAGGGCCCGGGCCGCCCGGGACCTGTGGCGACCCCATCTTTGATCGTCACACCTTTGAGAAAAAGCATCCCGGGCGGTAGCCTCGTCGCTGTCCGGGGCGGGGGGGCCCGGAGCCAGATCCCAGCTGCCCAAGCTCCTTTGCTGTCATACGAAGCAGGGGACAGCGGTGGGGACCACCTGCCCCCTCCCTGAGGCGGGGCGGGTGGAGAGCTCTGACAAAGTCACCCACTTAGCACTCAAGTGCGGGGCCCGGGAGAGGCGTATGGGGGTCCGTCCGCTGGGGTCCAAGAGACAAGGGTGTGGCCTTGAACAATGGATGGCCGTGAGCCTCTGTGTTCCCATCTGGGAAATGGAGCCGCTGATGGCTCCCAGGGGAGTAATTGTGAGTTGGAGAAGGTGGGGCGTGGGGGCTCCTGGGACGTTCCGCCAGGGTCTGCGGCGAGGCTGGGCTCAGCACCGTTCCTCTGCCCACTGCAGGTACGAGCCGGAGCGGGACGAGTGGCACCTGGTGTCCCCGATGCTGACCCGAAGGATCGGGGTGGGCGTGGCCGTCCTCAACCGCCTGCTCTATGCCGTCGGGGGCTTTGACGGGACGAACCGCCTTAACTCGGTCGAGTGCTACTACCCGGAGAGGAACGAGTGGCGGATGATCACCCCCATGAACACCATCCGAAGCGGGGCAGGTGGGCGGGGGCCGCGGGGAGTGGGGCGTCCAGGAAGACCCCGCCTCCATCCACCAGGGGGGACACTCGGCCAGGCCTGGGTGAGACCTCCCTCCTCAGCCCTCAGCCCCGTGGCTCGCTCCCTCTCCCTCTCCCTCTCTCCTGGTGTCGTTTCCGAAGGCGTCCCTCGGGGGGACGGGAGAGGAGAGAGAGGGGAAGTGGCGGCTGGGGTCCCCGAGCCCGCGGCCCCAGAGTGACCCTCCGTGCGTGCTGCGGTTTAGGGGTCTGCGTGCTGCACAGCTGCATCTACGCAGCGGGGGGCTACGATGGGCAGGACCAGCTCAACAGCGTGGAGCGCTACGACGTGGAGACGGAAACCTGGAGCTTCGTAGCCCCCATGAAGCATCGGCGGAGCGCGCTGGGGGTCACTGTGCACCAGGGAAAAATCTACGTCCTCGGTGAGACCCCGGCGGCCGCGCAGCCCCCCGCGCGCGGTCACCTCCTCTGCCTTCTGTCCCCGGGGACGCCAAGGCCCGGTGACCACCCTGCCCCCGCCCCGTTCTCCCCGCAGGAGGCTACGACGGGCACACGTTCCTGGACAGCGTGGAGTGCTACGACCCAGACACTGACACCTGGAGCGAGGTGACCCGCATGACGTCCGGCCGGAGCGGCGTGGGCGTCGCCGTCACCATGGAACCCTGCCGGAAGCAGATCGACCAACAGAACTGCACCTGTTGACGTGTTCCTTAGGCAGGGATAAAAAAAAAAAAGAGCAAAGCACAGTCCCACGGAGAGTATTGTTGTTCTTAACACAAAGACAAGGGCAAGGGCAAAGGCGGCCGGGAAGACGCGCACCTCCGGGGAGGGCAGGCCCCGATGCCTCCGTGCCCGGATGAGGATGTCGGGGAAGCAAGGCCAGAGCCGGCGCCGGGAGCCCCTCGGCGTCCTCCCGGAACGTCCCAGACGGCCTGCCTGGAAGGTGGCAGGGGACTGGTGGGCTCCCAGGAGCCAGGCCCCCACCCGCACTAGCTAGAGACTGAGCCTGGGTGTCCCCACCCCCAGCCGCCACCTGATCCGCGCTGAAAGCCGGTGCCGAGGCCAGGCCGGGCTCTGTGCCCCGTGTCTTGGCTGTTGAACCTGGGAAGGGGCCAAGGGAAGCCTCGGAGGTGGAGGACCCGCCCCTGGAAGCCTGGTTCCCGTGGACACCCCCCCCACAACACACAGAGAGAGAAGCCACTGGATTTCTCTGCCCTGGACAGTTCACTCTGTTGATAAGTAACCTTGTAACTTTCCGAGGAAAATAAACAAGCTAACTAGTGTCTTCCACCCTGGCTCTCGGCTGGAGGTCTGGGGGTCTCCGCTGGAGAGGCGCTCATGAGGCAGGGCTCTTGGGAAAGGTTATCAAGAGGTTTGTGGAAAATTGGACTACAAGAAGGAGTTTATGTTGGTGGGGGGAAAATCAAAATTTGCATTGTTTTTCATAATACATATTTTTCTTGGAGAATCCTTGTATGCCTGGATTTCAAATATTTTTTTGCACCAAAATGAACTTTTTTTTTTTTTTTTTTTTTTTTTTAATGATCTTACTTGAAAGGCAGAGAGACAGAAATCATCCATCTGCTCGTTCACTCGCCAAACGCTCACCAACAGCCAGGGCTGGGCCAGGCCGGAGCCAGGAAGCCAGGAGCTCCGTCCAGGTCTCCCCTGTGAGTGACAGGCATCCGTGGACTCGAGCCTCCCGGGGTGCACATAGCAGGGAACTAGGGTCGGACGTGGCGCCAGAGGGCCTGCGTTGTGGCACAGTGAGCTGAGCTGCCACCCGCCACGCCAGCAGCCCCTTTTGGAGCAGCAGTTCGAGTCCCAGCTGCTCCACTTCCAATCCAGCTCCCTTCTAATGCTCCTTGGGAAGCAGTAGAAGATGGTGCTTGGGCCCCTGCCACCCACGTGGGCGACCTGGATGGAGTTCTAGGCTTGTGCTTGGCCCAGCCCCAGCCATTGTGGCCATGTGGGGAGGCAGCCAGCAGATGAAAGATCTCTTACCCCCCCATCACTCTGCCTTTCAAATAAAAACATCTTTAAAAAAGGGGTGGGGTGGGGTGGGGTGGGGTGGGTGGGCGAGACCCAAACCCAGGCACCTGCTACAGGGTGCAGGCGTCCTCAGTGGCCTCTTGACCACCAAATGTCCTTCCTAAACTTACTTTTCAATCCCGCCCTCTACAAGCTTCCTGAAGCACCCTTGTGTTTGTGCTGCTGATAGAACGGGGGGATCGGAGGTTCTGCCAAGCAGCTCAGAGAGGAGACGTCGGAGTCCCAGGGGGAAACGTGGGCACCTCCCACCTCTGCAGCCTCTCTCACTCCATCCTAAGTGGGTTCTGCGGAACAGGAAGATAAACCTCCGTGGGCTGCACTGACTGGGCACCGGGAGGCACACACAGGATCCGGACAGCCGTTTGTGTGTGTAAGCCATGTCCTATGTGATCTGGCCCTCACAGTAAGCACTGTGGCCTAGCGAGACCGGCCACAACTTTTTGTTTTAAAAAGATTATTTATTTAAAGATGTATGTATTTGATTTGAAAGGCGGGGTTACAGAGGTAGGGGGAGAGAGATCTTCCATCCGCTGGTTCACTCCCCAGATGGGTGCAGTACCCAAGGCTGGGCCAGGCTGAAGCCAGGAGCCAAGAACTTCATCTTGGGCTCGCGTGGGTGCAGGGGCCCAAGCACTTGGGCCATCTCCCGCTGCTTTCCCAGATGCATTAGCAGGGAGCTGGATCGGAAGTGGAGCAGCCGGGTCTCGAACCGGTGCCCTAATGGGATGCAGGCATCACAGGCAGTGGCTCAACTCGTTACGCCACAACGTGGGCCCCTAGCTTGTTCTTAGCCACAGTGCTTTGTGTGGTTGCATCCACGAAGGGGGGCAGTGAAGATGTCTCGGGGCGTTGGTGTGGACCACACGGAAAGTTCTAGAAACAGCAACACAGAGCATGGTTGTCAGAAGCCACAGAGCCTGTCCTGGGGTGGGGTTTCCCCGGCTCCTGGGAGGGTCTATATGGTTCAGGAAAGAGGTTTGCGTATCAGTCATCAAGCGCACAATCACTTTTCTGCAGGAATGGGTCTGGGGGTGTGGTTGTTTGGCACAGAGGTTGAGACACTGTGTGGGACGCCCGGGTCCCAGAGCAGAGTGCCCGGGTTCAAACCCCATCTCTGCTTCCAATTTCAGCTCCCTGCTTGTGTGCACCCTGCCAAGCGGCAGGTACTTGGGCTCCTGCCACCCACGCGGGAGACCTGTTTCTTTCTTTCTTTTTTTTTTTTTTTTTTTTGACAGGCAGAGCGGACAGTGAGAGAGAGAGAGACAGAGAGAAAGGTCTTCTTTTGCCGTTGGTTCACCCTCCAATGGCCGCCGCGGCCAGCGCGCTGCGGCTGGCGCACCGCGCTAATCCGATGGCAGGAGCCAGGAGCCAGGTGCTTTTCCTGGTCTCCCATGGGGTGCAGGGCCCAAGCACCTGGGCCATCCTCCACTGCACTCCCTGGCCACAGCAGAGAGCTGGCCTGGAAGAGGGGCAACCGGGACAGAATCCGGCACCCCAACCGGGACTAGAACCCAGTGTGCCGGCGCCGCTAGGCGGAGGATTAGCCTAGTGAGCCGCGGCGCCAGCCGGGAGACCTGTTTCAAGCGCCTGGCTCTCGGCTTCTGCCTGGCCCAGCTCTGACTGTTGTGGTTATCTGGGGCAATGAACTAGAGGGTGAGAGATCTCTCATTCTGCCTCTCTACCTTTCAAATAAGTAAAAGCCATCATTAAAATGGGAGCTGGATACTTCCCAGGCCCTCTGAGCTCACGAAAACACGTTTCCTCCACTCCGTACCCTGCTGAGCACTGACCCCACGCCAGGGAACAAGGCCAGCGTGGCCTTTGCCCACGTGCAAACTACAGCCCAGCAGGAGAGGGAGCCGGGCTGCCTGGGCTCCTCCCGGGGTGGACGCCAGAGGCCCAGGCAGCCCAGGAACCCCTCCTTCCCAGGTGAACCAGAACCGCTGCTCTCAGCGCAGGTGAGCCGGAGGCTGAAGCAGGAACTGGAATCCAGCGACGCGGGGGTCATGGTCAGGTTCCCAGCCCCGGCAGCTGGTTAGAAGTGGCTTGGCTAGGGACAGAGTAGACGGGAAGGCTGGAGGAAGCACCTCCAGTGCAGGGGTACTAAGTGGGTGGCCGTGGCCCTGACGTAAATCAAACCCACAGGTGGAGGAAGGGCCAGAGAGGGGAGCAAGGTGCCGTCCTGGGTTTCAGGCTGGAACAGCCACTCGGCGGGAACCCCGGAGGAGGCTGCAGGTGCAAGGGAAGTGAGGATGAGTTCAATTTATTTGGAAGTCAGGATTTCAGAGAGAGAGAGAGAGCGAGAGAGAGAGAGAGCTTCCATCTGCTGGTTCACTTCGCAAATGGCCACAACTGCTGGAGCTGGGCCAATCAGGAGCCAGGAGCTTCCTCCAGGTCTCCAACATGGGTGCAGGAGCCTAAGCACTTGAGCCATCTTCTGCTTTCCCAGGCCATAGCGGAGAGCTGGATCGGAAGTGGAGCAGCCGGGACTGGAACTAGCGCCCATATGGGATGCCGGCACTGCAGCCGACGGCTCTACCCATGGCGGCTTTACCTGCTAGGCCACAGCGCCGGTCCCATTCCTGCTATTCTTTATGAGTTCTTTACAAATCAGACAGAATCAGAGAAGTGGCAGAGAGGTTCTCACTGGTTCATGCCCCATATGCACAAGATAGCTAGGGCTGGGCTCGGGCCAAAGCCAGGAGCCAGGCACTCCATCGGAATCTTCCACGTGGGTGTTGTAGCCCAAGTCCATGGCCTGCCCTGGGCATTAGGGTGCTGGATCAGGAGCAGAGTGGCAGGGACTTGAACCAGGAATCCAATATGGGACACAGGCACCACAGGCGGCAGCCGGACCCACTGCACCGCGACACAGGCCCCTGAGTGTCATTTTCAAGAAAGGCTTTTGGTACTCGCCATTTCCCTCAGCTTTTTATCCATATATTAAATTTCTGTCCCCTGCCCATGAATTGGTCCCCTTTCTCCCAGTTAGTTAGGCACAGAGGGTTCTGTTGGTTCTGTTAGGACCAAGAATCCTGACTAGTGGAGCCATCACGAAAGTTTTTTTAAAAATATATTTTCTTCAATTATGCCTAGATTTTTTTGCATTTTTATTGTTTTTAAATATTTATTTTTTAAGGATTTATTTATTTATTTGAAAGTCAGAGTTACACAGAGAGAGGAGAGGCAGAGAGAGAGAGAGAGAGAGAGAGAGAGAGAGAGAGAGGTCTTCCATCTACTGGTTCACTCCCCAATTGGCCGCAATGGCCAGAGTTGTGCTAATCCGAAGTCAGGAGCCAGGAGCTTCCTCCGGGTCTCCCATGCAGGTGCAGGAGCCCAACGACCTGGGCCATCTTCCACTGCTTTCCCAGGCTATAGCAGAGAGCTGGATCGGAGGTGGAGCAGCCGAGTCTTGAACCGGCGCCCACATGGGATGCCGGCACTTTAGGCCAGGGCATTAACTCGCTGTGCCACAGCGCCAGCCCCTAAATATTTGTTTTCTTTATTTGAAAGGTAGAGCAACAGTGAGAGAGGGAGAGATGAGAGAGATGTTCCAGCCGCTGGTTCACTCCCCAAAGGTCTGTAACAGCCAGAGCTGGGCAGGGCTAAAGCCAGGAGCTCCAAGCAAGAGCTCATATGTGAGTGGCAGGGACCACTCCAGCCATCCCTGCTGCCCCCCAGGGTCTGCCTTAGCAGGAAGCTGCCCTCAAGGGCAGAGCTGGGAATGCTGATGTGGGATGGGGACATGGGCGTCTTAACCGCCAGGGTATTACTGTGGACAGGAACAAGGTCAAGTCCTGGAAACCTGAGACGGCAACGTGAGGCGGAGTCATCAACGATCCTGATAACGCGTAATGAGCGGCACAGCAGGGCCTGCTCCGCCTGGCAGGACACATTGCCATGGCGTGTGAGAGCGGAGGACGAGTCCCGGCGTTCGGACAGACGCCAAAGACGGAGCTGAGAGAGGAGGGGCTCAGGGTGCTGGGGTCCAGGCCAATACCCTCCTGGCGAACCGGGTGGCGCGTAAGGCACCTTTCAGCTCGTCCAGGGCACCTGGGTGCTAGCGGGCTCCACAGGATGCCAATGCAACGTGGCTGCAATTCAGCGAATATCTAGTGGCTTTTAAACTAAGTCCCAGCGGAAAATTATATTGCTGGAGACAGAATTAAAGAAAGTTTTTTTGTTTGTTTGTTTTTTAGAGATTTATTTATTTATTTGAAAGTAAGAGTTACACAGAGAGAGGAGAGGCAGAGGGGGGTCTTCCGTCCGCTGGTTCACTCCCCAGTTGACTGCAATGGCTGGAGCTGCGCTGATCCGAAGCCAGGAGCCAGGAGCTTCTTCCGGGTCTCCCACGCAGGTGCAGGGGCCCAAGCACTTGGGCCGTCTTCTACTGCTTTCCCAGGCCACAGCAGAGAGCTGGACCGGAAGTGGAGCAGCTGGGACTTGACCCAGTGCCCATATGGGATGCTGGCACTGCAGGCGGCGGCTTTACCCACTACGCCACAGCCCAGCCTCTTGTTTGTTTTTTAAAGGAGACCTTTGGGTCGGTCAACAGTCAAATGGTTAAGAGCTCAGGACTGAGATCCAACTCTGGCACGTCTCAGGTGGTGCCCGCAAAGCCCCTCTGTGCCTCAGTTTCCTTCTCTGTAAAGTGGGAGCCCCTAGCAGAACCGCGCGCCTGGCAGATAGTAAGTGTATTGGTCAGTTTTTGTTTATTTGTGTGTTGCTGCAATGAAATAGCTGAGATGACTAAATGTACCAGGAGAAAAGGGCATATTACCTCATTTCATTTTGACAAAAGATTTATTTCACTGACAGCTCAGGAGGTTCAAGTCCAAGACGGGGTGGGTGCACTGCGCTGACCCTGGGCGAGGGCACTGAGTGGGTGCGGCCGGGCCAGTGGAGCCAGGTGCAGAGCCGCAGGTTGGACCCAACCCAGCCCAGCCTCCCGTGGGAGAACTCCCTTGGGAGGCCACCCCGCAGTGACCTATGGACCTCCCACTGGGCCCCGCCTCCTTGAGGTCTTGCCACCTCGCAGTGGCACAGCCCTGGGGCCAAGCCTTTCGCAGGCAGACCTGGGGGAGGGGGACACCCACACTAATATCCACAAAACACATACAAGAATACACAGACGGGCAGGCATTGTGGCGCAGTGGGGTACCCAGCAGCCCACATGGGTACTCTTTTGAGCCCCAGCTGCTCCACTTCCCATCCAGCTCCCTGCCAATGCGCCTGGGAAGGCAGCAGAGGATGGCCCAGGCACCTGGGTCCCCGCACGTACTTGGGAGGCCCAGATGGAGCTCCTGGCTCCTGGCTTCAACTGGCCCGGCCTTGGCCATTGTGGCCATTTGGGGAGTGAACCAGGCTATTGAAGATTCTGTGTCTCTCCCTCTCTTTCTCTCTGTAACTCTGCCTTTCAAATAAGACATCTTTTTTAAAAAGACCAAGAATGGGGTATGGGCTAGGAACAAGGTGAGTTCTGGAGACCTGAGATGCTAGCACTGGACAGAAATGCCGACGTTGTTAAAGCTAGGTACCCCGGGTTCTAGTCCCAGTCGGGGCGCCGGATTCTGTCCCGGTTGCTCCTCTTCCAGGCCAGCTCTCTGCTGTGGCCCGGGAAGGCAGTGGAGGATGGCCCAGGTGCTTGGGCCCTGCACCTGCATGGGAGACCAGGAGAAGTACCTGGCTCCTGGCTTTGGATTGGCGCAGCACCAGCCGTAGCGGCCATTTGGGGAGTGAACCAGAGGATGGAAGACCTCTCTCTCTCTCTCTCTCTCTGTGTCTCTCCCTCTCCCTCTCCCTCTCTCTCTGTAGCTCTTTCAAATAAATAATTTTTTTTTTTAATTTATCACTGCTCTGATTACCTGGGAAACGTCAGATCTTCCACCAGCCCACCTGTCTTTCTTTTCTGAACCTGTAACTCAGTGCTAAACAGGAAGTTCAAGCCAAAGGGAGTACAGCGCCCCTTGGTGGTAAGAAGAGGAACTGTTCCAGAGAAGGAAAGCTGACGACCAAACGGGACCGGTGGGTTCGAGGGTGAGGAATACCCCACCCACCTCTTTGTCGTGTTTAAAATTAGCATCCTGCAAAACTTCAGGGCAAATGATATTTCTTAGAAATAGAATAAAACTCCAAAGCCATTCTGGAAGCTTGCTATTTAAAGAATCTTCCTTAACAGCAGACGTGTGGCACAGCAGTTAAAGCTGCCCCTTGGGCCGGCGCCGTGGCTCACTAGGCTGATCCTCCGCCTGCGGCGCCAGCACACGGGGTTCTAGTCCCGGTCGGGGCGCTGGATTCTGTCCCGGTTGCCCCTCTTCCAGGCCAGCTCTCTGCTGTGGCCCGGGAGTGCAGTAGAGGATGGCCCAGGTGCTTGGGCCCTGCACCTGCCTAGGAGACCAGAAACACCTGGCTCCTGGCTTCGGATCAGCGTCGTGCGCAGGCCGCAGTGGCCTTTGGGGGTGAACCAACAGAAGGAAGACCTTTCTCTCTGTCTCTCTCTCTCACTGTCCACTCTGCCTGTCAAAAAAATAAATAAATAAATAAAGGACTCACCCTTCGGGAGTCCCAGCGCCCCACCCACCCACACTCAGGGTTGTAACCCCGACTTTGTAACGCCAGGCACCCTCCAGACGACAGACGGCCAGAACCCCCTAGACGACTTGGGCGGCAACGTGGGAACGCATCCGCCCGAGGCTGACTTTGGCCGCCTCGTGGCCTCCGCAGCATCAGGGTCAGAGCTGGGTCACAGGACCCCAGAAGCTGGCGTTTGCTCCCTAAAGACCCTGCGATCCCGGAGGGGGCGGGGAGCCCCTTTCATGTCTGGCCTACGTCTTCCCTGGCCATCTCCCAGGTCCCTGGCGTTGTAGCACCGTGAACTAAGCTGCTGCCTGTGGTCCCTTGTATTGGAGTGTGGATTTGAGTCCACATTCATGTGCCTGGGCCCCGGCCGCCCACGTGGGAGACCAGGATGGAGCTCGGGGCTCCTGGCTTCAGCCCCAGCTGTTGTAGGCATTTGAGGAGTGAACCGGCAAATGCTGGCCCACGTGGGAGAAGTGGAGGAGTTTCCAGCTCTGGGCTTTGGCCCTGGCCTGACCCTGGCCGATGTAGGCATTTGGCGGAGTGAACCAGCAGGTGTCTCTCTGGTTAACTGTATACATACAAACATAGAGTCATTTGACACATCATTAGAAATAGGAGTTTGTTTATTTATTTTTTTATTTTTTTATTTTTTTTTGAAAGGCAGAGTGACACAGAGACCGAGGGCGAGAAAAAGAGAAAGATCTTGTCTCTGGCTCACTCCTCAAAGGGCTGCCCCGGCAGGCTTGGAGCGGGCTGAAGCCGGGAGCCAGGGGCCCCACCCCGGTCTCCCACATGGCCCCCGAGCGCTTCCCTCAGCGTGGGTTTTGGCGTCAACACGCAGGGCCTGGGTGCCCCTCTCCCCACCCGCAGCGCCACCCATCACGCCTGTCTCCCGTCCTGGTGATTGCCAAGGGGACCGGGCCGTGTTTGAGGTTAGCCCTCAAGACACTTCAGTTTCCACCTGCACTTTCTGAACGCTTCTCCCAACCATGGAAAGGAGTGGGGTCAGGCCATCCAGAGAGCGAGCCCCCCCCAGGCCCCCCACCCCCCACCCATGGGGCTACGGACACGCGATTGAGCCCAGCCAACACCACGCGGAGAACAAGATGAACCATCCCACACAATCACAAGCAAACCAATCTTAATTGCTTTAAGCCACTGAAAAAGAAAAGAAAAAAGAAAAATATATACACCGTCAGCCGTCCGTGTCTGTGCGTTCCACATGGGTGCGTTCAATCAAGTGCGGAGAGAAGATGTGTCTTTAAAAAGCCGTGTCTGTACTGAACACGCGCAGACTTTCCCCCTTGTCATTGTTCCCTAAACAATGCAGAACCACAAGCATTTGCATATTTTCTAGAGATGAGTTCAGGTCTAAGAAACGGGCCGGCGTTGTGGCGCGGCGGGGTTGGCGGCCCCTACGACACCTGCGTCCCACACTGCAGCGCCGGTTCGGGTCCCGGCCGCTGTGCTTCTGATCCAGCTCCCCGCTCATGCGTCTGGGAAGGCGACCGATGATGGCCCGCGTGCGTGGGGCCCTGCCACCCACGGGGGAGACCCGGACGGAGTTTGGCTCTGATTTCAGCCTGGCCCAGTCCTGGCTGCTGTAGCCATTTGGGGAGTGAACCAGCGGATGGGAGAGAGAGAGAGAAAGGAGAGAGCTCTTCCATGCACGGGTTCTCTTCCCCAAATGACGGCAACAGCTACGGCCTGCGCCGGGAGCCAGGAGCTCCACCCAGATCTCCCAGGTGGGTGCAGGGGCCCAAACACCTGGGCCAGCATCCACTGCCTTCCCCGGGCACCTTAGCAGGGAGCTGGACCGGAAGTGGAGCAGCCGGGCCTGGAGCAGGTGCCCATATGGGCGCCCACCTGCCAACTACACGATTTTTCAAAGGGGGCTTGGGCACTGGGGGCCTTGGCGCCTATAACCAATCCCCTTTAGCTACCGAGCGATGACTGTACACCGGGAGGATCCTATACGTATAGTCCTTGTGAAACGGTCAGAATTCAGCGTATCAGTCTGATTTCGGCTCCGCAGAGGACCGCCCCCCGGCTGACACCCGGTCACCCAGGAGCTGCCAGCAGCTCTGGCCACGCGTCTCCGAGGCAGCCCCAGCTCCTTCGGACAGTCCCCGTCCTGCTCTGGCCCGCGACTCCCCTCCTCCTGCGGGGCTGGGGAGGGGGCTGTGAGCCTCATCACGTCTACCGGGACCACCGAAGCCCCAGCTGGAAAGGAGGAAGTGGGCGGAGGAACGACCGTGGAGCCCCCGGGGAAGGGATGAAGGACATGGGGGACCCCCAACAAGAGGGGGAAACGCCCGAGTCTTCCGCTGGCGTCATCTTGGAGGGATGACGTCATCACGAGGGGGATGACGTCATGTGCCCTCCAAGGACCGATTAGGGGGTCCACCTCAGACGCCGGGGTATTCTCAGGGAAGAACGATGCTGGTGTCACTCAGGGAGGAAGGGACGCCAGGGTCTCCTCACCCGCCTTCGGGCTCCGCGGCGCCGCCGCACTCTCGGCCTTCGGTTTCGAAGAGCGAAGCGCCCGGGCCTCTCATTGGCTGCTTTCTCGGCCAACGACAACCACGCCGGCCAATCGCAGCGCGGAGGAAAACCCTTCCCGCGCGACCTTGCCACGCCTCCCACCGGTGGTGCGCGTGCGCCGTTTCTTGGTCCTGCGGTAGCTTCCCCAGCCCCACGCTAGGGGGCGCACGAGGGCCCAGCTCCAGCTCCTTCCCCGACCTGTGCCCGTGACCTATTTATATTCTATATTAGTAGTCGCACTTGCTAGGGCTGTTCTGAGAAGTACGTGCAGTACCTGGCAGGCAGGAAGCGCCCGGTAAAGCTACTGTTACTTGCGTTTTACACAGAAGGAAGCCGAGCCACGTAGCAGCAGGTGCATACCCAGCTCAGATGAACCTCGCCGTTAACTTGGTAGTCACAACCAGAATCCAGGCGAGCTGAATCCAGTTCCGTGCTTATCAAACTCGCTTTTGTGCCTTCCAGATAACAAATCCCGGATGTTTTATAAATAACTTCCTTCTGAATATAAAAGCAATATATAGGCTATTTGCAAAAAAATTTTTTTCAGAAAATATCAAAGACTAAGGAATGGAAAACGCAGATCTCTCTAATCCTACCACGGGAGACACTATTAATATTTTGATAGACAAACTGCCTTTTCTATGCATATATTTTGTAAGCGTTTATTTTATTCATTTGAAAAGCAGAGTGAGAGGGAAGGGACAGAGAGAGGGATCTCTGTCCACTGGTTCACCACTCAAATGCCTGCAAGAGACAGAGTTGGGCCAAGCTGTAGCCAGGAGCCAGGAAACCCATCCGGGTCTCCCACGTGGGTGGCAGAGACCTAAGTACTCCAGCCACCACCTGCTGCCTCCCAGGGTGCCCAGGAGCAGGGAGCTGGATTGGAAGTGGGGAAGCCGGGACTTGAACCATCACGGGATGTGGGTGTTCTAGGCAGTGGCTTAACTCTCTGAGCCACAACGCCAGGCCTGGTTGTTAAGTTTCTCATAAACGTTGTGAGATCTTTGCAGGGAAGCCACGCGTGCCAGCCTTGAGCTGTGAATGTGTTTTGTTTACTCCAAAGATGGTTTAGGTTTTCATCATTTTCCGTCAGACGAAAACAGAGTATCTTATTTTAATTTGCACTTCCTGGTATCTTAAGGTTTTGTGCACATTTAGTATAAAAGCAGCGGGGCGGGTATGCTTTTTGAACAGGTGAAGAGAGATGGCCGCTTTGTTTCCGTGAAACAGCGCGATCCAACAGCGTGCAGAGCCCTCCGAGGGCCGAGGCACACAGCCTGCAAGTAGCTGGGGTCAAGGTCAGAGATCCCTGCCGACGGGGAGGACGGGGCCAGCCGTGCGGTGCACTGTGGTAAGCTGCGGTCTGCGACGCCCGCATCCCCTAGGAGCGCCAGTTCAAGTCCCACCTGCTCCACTTCCGACCCAGCTCCCTACTAACAGGACGGCAGCGGAAGATGGCCCAAGTGCCTGGGCCCTTCCACCCACGTGGGAGACCTGGATGGAGCTCCAGGCTCCTGGCTTTGGCCTGGCTGTTGTGGCCATTTGTGGGGTGAACCAGCAGATGACAGACTTCTCTCTCTGTCACTCTGCCTTTCAAATAAATAAATCTTTTTTTTTTTTTTTTGACAGGCAGAGTGGACAGTGAGAGAGACAGAGACAGAGATAAAGGTCTTCCTTTTGCCGTTGGTTCACCCTCCAATGGCCGCCGCACCGCGCTGATCCGATGGCAGGAGCCAGGTGCTTCTCCTGGTCTCCCATGGGGTGCAGGGCCCAAGCACTTGGGCCATCCTCCACTGCACTCCTTGGCCACAGCAGAGAGCTGGCCTGGAAGAGGGGCAACCGGGACAGAATCCAGTGCCCCAACCGGGACTAGAACCCGGTGTGCCGGCGCCGCAGGCGGAGGATTAGCCTAGTGAGCCGCGGCGCCAGCTCAAATAAATAACTCTTTAAAAAAAAAGTTCAGGCTCCACCCCTTCCCAGGTCTCCTTGCTTGCCCTAGGTCACCTTTGCCTGAGCTAAGACAACCCTCCTCCCCCACCCCCGCCAGGGAATCTTACAGGAGCCAGCAAATGGTCGCATGCCACCCTCGCCCCTCTGACCCCCATGCCCCGTGTGCGACTGTGTCCTGACACACAGAGGCGTTTGGGACACCCCACCTGCCCTCGCGCACTGGCAGGGGGACAGGGTGTGCGCCCCCCTGCAGGCTGGGGTCCGCCTTGCGGCCCTGACCCCCAGCCCAGTGCCCTTTCCCCCACCCTGCCTCCCTCGGCAACTCCCCGGGGGGGAGGGGGGGGGAGAACCGCTGTGTCTTCTCTTTGCTCCTTGCACAAAGTTCAGATTCCCTGGAAACTTCTACCTAGTTTTCCAGTCTGGCTTCTCCGCCCCGGGGCCTCCTGTAACCACTGTGAATCGGGCAGCCCCAGTCAGGCGGGCAAACCTCTCCGCACAACATTGCTAATAACTCCCTGGCTGAAGACCGCCAACAGCATGGTCTGGTGCAGTAGCCATTGGACACGTGCGCCAGAGGAAGACCTAAATTCTGGTGCCTGGGGCCCACGGTGGTGGAGCAGGTGCAGCCGCGGCCTGTGATGCCGGCATCTCCCATACCGGGGCTCCAATTCTGGCTGCTCTGCTTCCCACCCAGCTGCCTGCTAAAGCACTTGGGAGGCAGCAGGTGGCAGCCCAAGGACTTGGGTCCTCTGCCCACCCATGTGGGAGACCTGGGATCGAGTTCTAGGCTCTTGGTTTCAGCCAGGCCCTGCCCTGGCTATTGCAACTATTTCAGGAGTGAACCAGCTGCCTTTCAAAGAAATGAAAATAAATCCTAAAATAAATAAGCAAATTCTAATGCCTTGGAGGCAGGCCTTCGGCACAGCATTTAAGTCACTAGAATCCTGGCCAGCGTTGTGGCGTGGAAGGTTAATTCTCCGCCTGCGGCACCAGCATCCCATGTGGGCACTGGTTCAAGTCCAGGCAGCTCCACTTTCAATCCAGCTAATGGCCTGGGAAAAGCAGTGGAAGATGGCCCAAGTGCTTGGGCCCCTGCACCTGCGTGGGAGACCCGGATGGAGCTCCTGGCTCCTGGCTTCAGTTGGCCCAGTTCCAGCAGTTGAGGCCATTTGGGGAGTGAACCAGCGGATGGAAGACCTCTCTCTCTGAGAACTCTGCCTTGTAAGTAAACATTAAGAAACAGAATTACTTGTATGGTCTGAACTTCCACCTTGAACTCACATCCCAGGACCCGACCCAGGCTCGGGGGCTGCCTCTGCCTTCACTCTATCTAAATCCGCAACGCCTTCCACTCCCAAGTTTTCCACCTGCTTGGGGCAGGGTAGGGACAGAAACCCCCTCCCTCCACCCCGGCAGGAAGGCGCCCCATAGGCACAGCGGGGAATGAAGCCACACCAGCCAGAAACATCGGTGAAAGCCTCGGTTTAATTGGAGACAAGATCGAGGGATTGATTATCGATCAACGGACCGAGTGATCGTCAAAGTGGACGACACGCAAGCCACCCGCAGGTCCTGCTCCCACCCGGGGGAGAGGGCCCCCCGTCTGGGGGTGAGGACCCATCTCACCAGGAACCCCCGGCTCCAGCAAGGGGCAGGGGCAGGCTCTGACAACTTCCCGTCCCACCACCTCCGTGCGCCCGTGTCCCCAGGGCCACGCACAGTTTGTATAATACAGCAGGAGCGGGGGGGCTCTCCCTGCCAGAGACCCCCTCTCCCCCTTCCCGACGACATCCGCCAGGCAAGGGCAAGCTCATTTTCCCTTTTGTCCTCTGTAGAATAATTTACAAACCAACCTTACAGTATGTACAAAAAAAAAAAAAAAAAAAAAAAAAAAACACAAGAAAATCGAACCAACAAAATAAAAAGGCCCACACTGGGACCGCAACTACTTCTGCTACAAAATGAACCTTGTAGAGCATCATGGGAGGGTGGGGGGGTGGACGGACGGACAGACAGACAGAAGGCTGGGGCAGGGGGAACTGGGGGCTACAGTACCGTGTGCTCAGAAATGGAGGTGGGGGGCAAGCAATGCATTGGATGGGCCTTGTGCTCCCAACCACAGAACCAGGCTGAGGGGCGTGGGGGAGGGGCGGGGGGGTCTTTCCTTCCACATGGTCCCCCATGGCTTGGAGAAAAATGGCCTTGCACCTGTCTGTCCTGCTGCTCAGGGTTTGGCTTGGTAGGGACACAGGAGGGGGAGGGGCTGCCCAGGAGGGGTATGTGGGTCAACACCGTTATTGCTTCGTCCTAGGGCAAAGGGTGGGCGGGCTGGGGGCAGAGTTGGGAGGATGCTGGGAGGGGGCTCCGGGCCGGCCCCGCCCTCCGCGAGGTGCAGGTGGGAGCCACCGCCACCCTTCCCCGGTGGCCGTGGGAATCGTTAAGGCAGATACACGAGGAGAAGCAGCTCGAGGGGCGGGGGCGTGCCTGTGTGCCGTCAGGGCTCCCCCCTCCCCAAAACGGAGGAAATCCAGCGTGAACCCAAGGTGGACGGGAAGGGGGTGGCGAGCGGAGGGGGCTGCGGTCCTGCGGGCGGGACGGCTGGCCCACCTGGACCCTGACCGCCCCTCCCCCAGGTCGGCACGGCTGGGGCTGCGCAAAATGAGGCGGAAGACTTTTGTTTGGGGGGGGGGGCGGGACAGAGAGGGCGACCCCTCTGCCGGCCCCGCCCCAAATGGCTATGCCTGGCTGGGTTCTAGAACCCTCCAAACTCAGAAGGAGGTCCCCACGCCTGCACCTGGACCCAAGAGGCGGGAAGACGCAGCCTTGAACTTGGGGCGTGGGCGCGGGGGTGGGGGAGGTGGGACAGGGTGACTCGGAGGGTGGCGAACAGGGGGACCCAGGAAGAGGAGGAGTGTCTACAGTTTCTGTGTTTTTTTCTTTCTTTCCTTTTTTTTTTTTTTTTTGCCTTTTTCTAAAAATGTTACAATTAAAATTCAAAAAATAAAATCCCTTCTGGGACACATCAGCCCCTCATTCCCCAGCCCCCACTTTGAAAAAAAAAAAAAAGAAAGAAACGGCTGTATGGGTAGGGGCAGGGAGAATGGGGGGGAAAAAGGAAAAAAAAAAAAAAAAAAAAAAAAGCCCACTTTTCTGTTCTTTTTTCTCATGGGGGCCACGGGGTCTTTGAGGCGGCGGCCGAGGAGTTCGGGGCAGGATACTGGGGGAGGGGGTTGCGGGTGGAGACAGGGTGAGCGTGTTGAGGCTCAGGGGGGGTCTCCGGGGGACCCCCGCCCGCGCGTGGGAGGGTCTTCTGCAGCTGTCTCTTTGGCAGCCTGATGCTGTCTTCGGGCCCCCACCTCGGCTGCCGTGGAGGGGAGGCCCTGGGAGCCCGGGGCCTCCTCTGGAATGGGGAGGGTCCTCAAAGCAGGCGGCAGGGGGCTCCCCACAGCCAGGGCAGGGGGGCGGCTTACGGCATCCACAGATTCCACCTGGGCCACTGAGTCCGCCCAAGCCGCTCCATGCACCTGCACCTCTGGAGATTCGTCCAGGTCCTGGGCCTCGTCGGCCAGTTCCCCGGATGGATCGGGGGCCGTGGTCTCAGCCGCAGGCGTGGGTGCTTCCTGTGCGTCCTGGGCCAAGAATGGGATCTGGGTCGTGCACGCCTCCTCCTCTTCTTCCTCCTCCAGCGTCAGCTCGAATTGGAACTTATCAGGCGGGCCCGGGTGGCCTGGTCCCCCGGGCTCATCCTCGGGCGGCGGCGGCGGGCTCTGCCGGATGGCGCTGTAGTACCAGCCCCGGTTGTCTTCCAGCGTGTCCAGGATCTCTTGGGCATCTGGGTGCACGAGGTCTGCCCAGGTCTCCCACAGCGGGTGCACGATGTAGTCGATGAAGCCCACCTTGGGGGGGAGGGGAGGACGGGATGGAGAGGCGGCCTGGCTGCGGCCCCGCGGGCTGAGCCGCCCCTGCGATGCTGGCATCCCCTATGGGTGCAGTCCCGGCCGCTCCGCTTCCGACCCAGCTCCCTGCTGGTGCACTGGAAGGCAGCAGAAGGTGGCCCAGGGGATCGGGCCCCTGCTGCTCCCATGGGAGACCCAGACGACATTCTAGGCTCCTGGCTTTGGCCCAGCTCAGCCCTGACTTGACAGCCACTTGGGGAGTGGAACCAGCCAAGGGAAGCGCCTTTTCTGTCTCTCATCACTCTGCCAATCAATCAATCAATCAATCAATAAGCCTTAAAGCAATTAAACAGGTGGCCTAGCGGGTGGGTGGCACTGTCCTATTATAGGATGTAATAAAACAAAAAAAAAGTGCTTTTATTCCATGATCCAGAAATTCTGCTTTTCCAGACGTACCTTGGGAAAATTCTGGGACCACAAGAAAAAAAAAAAATAACAACTCACATACAAGACAAAAACACACGAACTGCCAACAGCTTCACTTGTGCCTCAGGTAGGCTCAGTGACAAGGCACGTGCCTCAGGGACAACCTATGGCAGTTTTGGCAACAGGAAGCGAGTAGAAATGACATCACATCACAGCGGACGGCCCCCTAGCATTGCCTTTCCTCCCTGCTTAGTCGCACACGCCGCCGCCAACCCCGTACCTGGGACTTCTCCACGGAGGCTGTGTGCTTGTCGCACATCGGGCTGATCTCCATGCCCCGCTCGCGCTCCCGGTCGCCCTGCTGGAAGAACTCGGCCATGATGCGGTCGGTCCACTGCCTGTACAGCTCCAGCGGCTTGGTGGGGTTGCTCAGGTCTGCACAGTGCACCATGTTCCTCAGCACCTGCACGGGGGGCGGGGCGGGGGCCTTCAGGGGCGGGGCCCAGTCTCGGGCCCGCCTTTCTCCTCCTTGAGGTGGAGAGAGTGGGCAGAAGGGGGCGGGGGCGGGGAGGGTCCCAGCGTCGCGGAAGGGGCACCTGGATGCGGTCAGAGTAGTTGTCCAGCAAGAGGACCCCCGAGCTGGTCACTTTCTTCGTTTCCACCATGGTCTTCAGGTCAGCCAGCAGGGTCATGTGCTTGGACATGTCCGTGGCCAGCACCTGTGGGCACGGGGGTGTCACGGGGTGGGGGGCTGCCCGCCGGGGGCTCCCCTGGAGCCCGGGTTCCCAGGCCTCGCTCTGCTGCCCGCCCCCACCCACCATGTCGATGACCATCTTGCGCAGACTCTGCCGCTGGCGCTTGGTGAGGTTCTGGAAGATGTCGCAGTTGTCCTCTTGCAACAGTTTGAAGCCCACAGCCAGGTGGTGATTCTCCAGCACCGACTCGTCATTGTACATGAGTGCCAGTTCCGAATCTGCAGCCCGGGGCAGGGGGGTGGGGGGAGGAGGTCAGGCCCCGCCCCAAGACAGCCAGCTCCGCCTCCAAACCAATCAACTCTGCCTCTACGCTGCCGGCCCCGCCCCCAAGACAGCCAGCCCCGCCTCCAAACCAATCAACTCTGCCTCTATGCTGCTGGCCCCGCCCCCAAGACAGCCAGCCCCGCCTCCAAACCAATCAACTCTGCCTCTACGCTGCTGGCCCCGCCCCCAAGACAGCCAGCCCCGCCTCCAAACCAATCAACTCTGCCTCTACGCTGCCGGCCCCGCCCCCAAGACAGCCAGCTCCGCCTCCAAACCAATCAACTCTGCCTCTACGCTGCCGGCCCCGCCTCCAAGACAGCCAGCCCCGCCTCCAAACCAATCAACTCTGCCTCTATGCTGCCAGCCCTGCCCCCAAGCCGGCCAGCCCCGCCTCCAAACCAATCTGCCTTTACGCTGCTGGCCCCGCCCCCAAGCCAGCCAGCTCTGCCTCCAAACCAATCAACTCTGCCTTTACGCTACCGGCCCCGCCCCCAAGCCGGTCAGTCCCGCCTCTGAGCCAATCACTCAGCCTCAAAGCCACCGGCTTCACCCCACCAAGATGGCAACCTTGCCTCTAAACCAATCGCGCCTCCTCCAAGCTGCTGGCCCCGCCTCCAGCCCCGCCCCCGGGAAATGCCGCTCACTAGTGTTGATGAGGAACTGGTTGGAGACCCCAGGGTGGTCGACATCGTGGATGGCAGCGGCGAAGAGGGCAGCGAGAATCTCCAGGTCCGTGAATACGGCCTGGGGGCAGAGAGAAGGGGTGGGAGAGAAAGAGAGGCTAGAATGATGGCGATGAGAGAGGCAGGGTCGGGGAGGGTGGAGGGGGACCGGGTGGGCAGGGCATCATGGAAGATGAGGGTCAGGGGAGAAAGATGATTTCAGAGAGGAACGGGGGCAGAGGGAGACAGAAGTCAGAGACACAGGGTTAGAGAAACACAGAAGGCAGGGCTGGGGGGCACCCGGGGGGCCGGCGGCAGGCACTCACATCCAGCGCGGGCGTGGCCAGCAGCACGTGGGTGGACTGCAGGACGTCGGCCGCGTGGAGGCTGTTGTGGTAGGCCACGTCCGCGTGGTAGTGGTCCTCCAGGGTCAACATGTACGTCACCATGGTGTCCACGGGGATGCGGAACTTCTTCAGCAGGTCCCGCTCCTGAGGGCCAGCGAGGGGACAGGGTGGTGATCGCCGCCCCCCAACGCCGGCCACACCCTGCACCTGTCACGGCCCACGGCCCGCTCTCCGAGGCCCCCATCACCTGGAATATGGTGTACATGATGCAGCTGAGGGAGCGGCCCCCGGCGTAGTCTGACACGCAGAAGATGTTCAGGCCCCACTTGCTCAAGTTCTCCAGTTCCTGGGGGAGAGGGAGGTCAGAGGTCGTGAGTCCGTAAGGCCCAGGGCCTCCGGGACCACTTCCTTGAGGTCTGGTCTGAAAGACGCACCATGACTGTCCACCCAGTTGTGAAATAACAAAATGGGCAAGGGAGAGGAGGTGGTCGCAGTTCCTGCCACCACATCCTCATCTCCCTGGGCAGGCAAGGACACAGAGGCTCAGGGGAGCTAGGGGACTTCTCCAGGATCGTGTGGCTCCCGAGTGACCAGGCTAGGATGGGAACCCAGCCGGCCGGACACCAAGCACAGCTCGGCCTCTGGGCTACGCTACCCTGCTCATGCGCACCCAGGGCGGCAGCAGGGATGCCTCAAGTACCAGGGCCCCTGCCACCCACGTGGGAGACCCGGGTGGAGCTCCTGGCTCCTGGCTCCGGCCTGACCCAGCCCTGGCTGTCGCAGCCATGTGGGGAGTGAGCCAGTAGATCTCTCACTCTATCATTCTGCTTTTTCAAATAAGACAACCTTTATAAATAAAAAAAGAAACCAGGGCCGGCACCGTGGCTCACTAGGCTGATCCTCCACCTAGCGGTGCCGGCACACCGGGTTCTAGTCCCGGTCGGGGCGCCAGATTCTGTCCCGGTTGACCCTCTTCCAGGCCAACTCTCTGCTGTGGCCCGGGAGTGCAGTGGAGGATGGCCCAAGTGCTTGGGCCCTGCACCCGCATTGGAGACCAGGAGAAGCACCTGGCTCCTGCCATCGGATCAGTGTGGTACGCCGGCCGTGGTGGCCATTGGAGGGTGAACCAACGGCAAAGGAAGACCTTTCTCTCTCTCTCTCTCTCTCTCTCTCTCACTATCCACTCTGCCTGTTAAAATAAAAAAAACAAAACAAAAAAAAAAACCAGAGGAGACCCGATGCCCAGTGCTTCTCTGGGCCCCAGCAGGACCCCCAGCCCCCTTTCCCGCCCAGCCCATACCCACCTGTGCCAGGAGCTCCTCCTGGTCGGTCTTCACGCCAAAGCGGGGGATGCCAGAGTCGCCGAGGCTGTGTGTGGGCCTTTTCACCCCTGTGATCTGAGCCATGGGCTGGAACGGGGGGACCGGGGCTGGGGGCTGCGGGGAGGGTTTCTGCCGTGGCGTCTGCTCTCGTTCCTTCGACGTGGGTGAGGGGATCTCCACTTCATTCTGTTTGTCTGAAGGGGTGGGGGGTGGGGAGACAAGCATGATCACCCCTCCCGGAGGCTCCCGCGTCTCTCTGCCACCCCGCCCCCTCCCCCCACCATATCCGGGGATGTTCACCGGAAGGGGTCGACCCCTTCTTGATGTCCAACTGATGACCTCTCAGAAGCCGGAAACTAGAAAGGGCCAAGGCGGCCTTCTGGGAGGTGGTGGGCTGCAGTGGGGGCCCCGGGGCCAGCCCAGGGCTGTGGGGCGGCCCTAGTCCGATCATCACGTTTGGCCGGAAGGTGGGGTGGGAAGTCAGGAAGCGGGGCGGGGAGGTGAGGGAGAGAAGCTGCTTGCCCTGGATACCCAGGGAAGATTCTAGGGTAGGGAAGACACTCCTGTGTGGGCCAAGAGGGCTGGTGGGGGGGGCCACTGCTGGGAGGAGGGAGGGCAGAGGGGTTTCTGGCTCCATGGCCCCCCCCCCCAGCACCAGCCTGCCCAGGGGCCAGCCCCAGGAGCCTTTTCCTAAGCCTTCAAGGGTGTCCAGCGCCCATCCAGGACCACCCATTGTGACCTGGGCTGCCAGTCAATGACAGGGCCTAAAGTGGGGTCATTTGCATACCGTGCTCCCATTGGCTGGATCCTCAGAACTCTGAGATATACCCCATCCTCATGGGCGGGAGCATTGGACTTTGCTGAACCTGCACGCGCGTGTGTGTGTGTGTGTGTGTGTGTGTGTGTGTATGTGTGTGTGTGTGGAGTGTCTCCTAGATTTTGGGGGACTTTGGGATTTTGGGATATTGTAAGGGTATATTTGGGGAATACCCTTAGTTGAAGGCTACTGAATTCACAGGTTAAAATGAGTTTGAGTTCCTCATGAGTTTAAGAATTACAAAGAATTTGGGTATTCTGTTTTATTAGGGGTTCCACAGTGTTAGGAAATCCTCCCAACTTTGGGGAATCTCTTATTGGTTGTTAAGCTTGGGAATCCCACTGAGTGTGGGGATCTAAAGTTTGGGGCCTCTACTGAATTTGGGGGCAGTCATACCAAGTTTAGGGGTTCTACTGTAGTTGGAGGGCTTTATAGCTTGAAGGCTCTTTAAAATTTGGGAGGCTTTTGTGGGTTCTTTTTTTAAGAAAATATTTCATTTGAAAGGCAGAGAGGGACCCCCAACAGCCAGGATTAGGCCAGGCTGAAGCCAGGAGCCAGGAGCTCCATCCAGGTCTCCCAGGTGGGTGGCAGGGACCCAACCACTTGGGCCATCATCCCCTGCTGCCTCCCAGGGTGTGCCTGAGCGGGAAGCTGGACTTCACCCTGGGCACTCCAGGACGGGACGTAGGTACCTTGACCCCTGTCCCCTTGTGGGATTTTAGGCCCACCAGGACTCTCTTCAGCTGGAGAACTTCCTGAGTTTCAGTGTCTGTCTGAGTGTGGAGGCATCGTCTACAGCTGGGGGGCCGCTCCCACTACACTTTCGGTTCTGCTGGGTTCAGGAAGCTTTCTGACCTGGAGGGATTCATCCCCTTTGGCTCTGGGGGTCTCTCGGCATCCTGTGTCAGAGTCCCGTTGAGTTCTGGAAGGGGTTTTCCCCTTGGGGGTATTCTTACATGTGTGTTGCTTAGGATTTGGGGTCCCGCTGACTTTGGGGGCGTCACGCATGGGAGCGCTCCTGTGTGATGCCTTTGACCTTTGGGGAGTCGAGAGGCAGGGTCAACGGGCCTGGAACTGGAGCGCAGCCCCCTTCGGCACGGCGCCCCCCGCCCGCCGGCGCCACCTGCTGCGGCCTCCACTCACCCAGGAACGTGGTGGAGATGTACTCTGACACTTGGTTTCCTGATCTGCTCATTTCTGACAGGTGCGTGAGCTCCCGGTTCAGCATCCTCTTGAACTAAGGGGAAGGCGGGAAGAGGGAAGGGGTGACGGGGTGGGGGGCGACATGGCACCCCCCAGCCCTTCCCAAGAAACTCCTGAAGGCCCAGTGACTCATTTTGGCTTTTTCCTTCTGCCAACAGAACCCCTACCAGGCAGCTGGAGGGGAAGACTCCAGTCCTTCCTGTCCCCACAGACCTGGAAGGGAATCCCCAGGCTGGGGTGGGGGGTGGGGAATGTTGGAGTCAGCAAAGCCCTCCCCGAGGTTAAAAAGGGCTCCCCCCCCTCAACCCCCCCCCAGGAGGAGCCAGAGGAGCACCTGTGGAAGGGAGGGGCTCTTGCCTAAGAGGGAGCCAATGGGGTATCAGGAGACTCCCGTCGCCATGGTGATGGGAGTCTCCTTAGCAACTCCCCCTCCAACCAGCTGCTGAGCTGGGGGAAAGGGGGGCAAGCCAGAGGCCCCTTAACCCTTGCCTTCCCAGAGCCACCCTGGCCCAGGTCTTCCCAAAACATGGACCTCAATTCCTGGGGGTCCCCACACCCAGCCCAGGTTAGGAGAAGGGCAGGCAGTTTCCAAGCTCTAGGGGAAGAGAATTTTTGGCCAGGACAGAAAGGTGAGTGAGTGGAGGAAGCCACAGTTCGGTCACCCAGGGGAAGGGGAGGGGGCTCCCATCGTAGCCCCCTTTCTCCCAACCTCAGGGAGGTAGACAGAGGCACAGATGCATGGGGTGTGCCTCAGACGCGGCTTGGGGGCCCCTCCTGGCCCCCTCATGCCACTTGACACAGGCCTCTGCTGTGACATTGTGCAGGGAGGAGGAAGGGCATCGGCTCCCCACCCCCAAGCTCTGCCAAGGCACCCCCAAAGCAGAGACAGACTCTGCCCAGCGAGGCAGGGGGCCACCAGGCTGCAAGGGTCACTCACTGCTCCCCAGGCTGCCCAGAGGCCCAAATGCACTGAGACACAGACACACACACACACACAAGATGGACCCACACAATCCCACACGGCCACACGGCGACCCAGCCCCACAAATCAAGGGGCACACATACAGAAAGGCAGTCATAGCCGGGGGGGGGGGGGTCGAAAGGCTCAGAAGGACCAGAGACAGCAATGGGAACACAAACATGGCCCAACACTGAAACAGGGCCATGCCGTGACCCAGGTCGACAGGCAGACATGGTCAGGCAGACAGACACGGATCCAGACGCTGACACGGTCACGCCCAGCAGGAGACAACCCCTCACCCTGCCATCCCGTGGGAGTCACACGCCCCCAGCCGCCCACCATCCACGCCCAGCCCTGGGTCACACACACACACATACACAGAGGCACAGGTCTCCCAGGCCACACTTGTGCACAGCTGCACACAAGACCCCCCTGGGGGCTGGAGGGTCCCAGGGGGAGGGTCTCTTGCCCTTCCTCCACCCCACCTTCCCCTACCTGGTCCCACCAGCCCACCAGCCACGGCTTGGAGCACGTCTCGCAGAAGAAATCCACCAAGGGCATCTTGGAGTCTTAGCCCCGCTCGGGGCTGCCGCACACAGAGGCTGGGCTTGGGGAGTCCCAGGGTTCACAGCCCCTGGGGGTGGGGCAGGGGTGGGGTGCTGGGCAGGTGGGGGCAGCGGAAGGGGGAGCCGCGGAGGGGCCTGGGCCGGCCCAGCAAGGCTGGGGGCTCCCTTCCCCTCCGCGCTCCCGGACGCAGCCCTGGTTACATCGTCCGCCGGCCCCTGGCCCAGATGGGCCCCCCGGCGGCGGAGGCTGGAGGCGGCGGCGCGTCCTTGCCCATGGAGGGGCAGGGGGAGGGTCCCAGACGGAGGCTGCGGAGGCTCGGGGCTCCGTCCGAGTGTGCACCCGTGTGTGCGCGTCGCGCGCTCACTGCAGCACTGGCAGGCTGCATGCAAAGTCACGTGGTGCTGGGGGTGGGGGGGCGTTAAAGGGGCATCGGAGACCACAGGCCTCAGCCAGGACCCAGCGGGGCGGCTGGGGGTCAGGGAGGAAAGGCCACGCCTTCCTCCCCACCATGAAGACAGCTCCTCTCCAGGGACACACCCAGAGACACACACACCCTGTGACACACACACAGGTACCCGAATGCCTCCAGCCCCACACTTACAACCCACACGTGCAGGTGCACACGCACACACAAGCAACCGCAGTCACAACCTGCTACAGGCAGACAACCAGGCACACAGGTGCGCTCAGACACGCCCCTTCCGAGAACCAAGCCGCACACCCAACATACCCCTAGGGACGGACACCCAGACACCAGACACACTTCCAAACACACACACACACACACACACACGACAAATCCTCCCAAGAATACTCACACTCACAGATGTACAAATGTGGACATACTCTGGCACCAACACAGAAACACCCACCAGGGACACAGTCACATTCTCAGACGCCTGACCCACCCTCGGGGACACCATTGCCTTCAGACTCACACGTTCCCAGACAAGCCTCCACCCCCAGACGTGCACACCCCGCCCCAACAACGACACCCCCACCCACACATCCATTTCCTAACAGGCATCCGCCCACAAGGGCTGCACAACTCCAGGAAGCCTCATTCACAGCACCTGCTGTCTCAATGACACACATACCCCCTTCCGGCATAGCCTGCACACTTACACACCTGCAGCCCCGCACAGCCACCTGTGCACACCCTCCACAGGTGCACCCCGACACACCAGTGCGGCAAACAGGCAGCCCACAAACCGGCGGCGACACAGCCCCATAGCCATAGACTCACACCTAGAGATCGTACAAGCAACCAAGCCCCCCAAGAGAAAGTCACTTAGGGACGGATGTACAACCATACGCGCCCCCCAACACACACACGTGCGCACGCACACCAGCCCTGCGAAAAGTCATGTCATAGGAGTTACAAATCTTAAAGCTGCCGCTCAAGCGCTGGCCGCACCCACATCAGCCATTGGTTGGCCGGTGCCCACAGGCCCCACCCAACGGGCCCCACCCAGGCATTGGCTCCACTCCATAGGCCCCGCTAAGGGATTGGCCACGCCCCATCAGCACCACCCCAGTGGTTGGTCCCGCCCAGCGATTGGCCGCGCCCTCATCCGCTGCACCCAGTGGTTGGCCGTGCCCACAGACCCCACCCAGTTATTGGCGTCACTCCAGAGGTCCCGCTAAGGGATTGGCCAAGCCCCATCTGCACCTCCCAGTGGTTGGCCATGCCCACAGGCCCCACCCAACGGGCCCCACTCAGGCATTGGCTCCACTCCATAGGCCCCGCCCAATGGTTGGCCGCGCCCTCATTCGCTGCATCCAGTGGTTGGCCGTGCCCACAGGCCCCACCCAGTTATTGGCGGCACGCCATGGCCCCGCTAGGTGATTGGCTGCGCCCCATCGGCACCGCCCAATGGTCGGCCCCACCCACCAACCCTGCCAGTATCTGGCTCCACCCCCGGGCTCCGTCCAGGGATCCCTACACACCTTGTGCGAGGCCATCTCGCTCACAGAGCGATAGGTCTGCATGGACTCCAGCTGCTCCAGACACCAGTCCAGCTCCTCCAGGGTCTCCCGGGCCAACTGCTGACACGTCTCCTCTGGGGAAGGGGCGGCGGGCCGGTGACTGACAGGGCCCGGAAGCCCCAGCCGGCGGTGATGGGTGTCGGCCAGGGGAGCGGGGTGGGGGGGCAGGGAAGGGGTGGTGCTTCCCCACCCCGCCCCCCAGGCTTAGCTACCTGACAGCGTGGCCTTGCAGACTGGGGTCGGGCCTCCCAGGGGTGAGCGCCTGCAAAGGAAAGGCGCTCCAAGATCGGCCTGGCCCCCGCCCCAGCCCCCTGCGTCCCAGGCACACGGCCCTGTCCAGTGCGGCTTGCGGACGCTCCGTGAGCCCATTCTACAGCTGAGCACACCGAGGCGCAAGGAGAAGTTAGCGGCTTCCCCCAAGCCCACAGGCCTGCCAATGGGCGGCAGGTCAGGTCTTGCTTCCCCAAGTCTCTTCTCCCTTGTCTGCCCCTCCCCACAAGCCCTCCAACCCCCTGAAGACAGCTCTGCCCCCACCCCCACCCCAGAGGGACTGGCAGCTCTCAGCCACACCCCCTGCCCTAAAATCCTAAGAGCCACTGCTAGTTAGCGAGCACTTACTACGCGCAGGGCAATGCTCTAGAACTTTCTACACACCACCTCCTGGATTCCACAGCAGCTGTCAAACAGAGGCACGATTTGACGTCCCAGTTGACAGGAGGGAAACGAAGTCACCACAGGACAGCCACTGACCCAGCCAGGAGGCACCAGGGCCCGGAGCGGGCCTCACCCCCGCGCATGCACCCCGAGGCCCTCACTTGCAACCACCTCTGTGGTCTGGGGCCCTCCAACTGCCATGGCCCAGGGGCAGCTGCCGCCTGGACCGAGGTCCAGAGAGGTCAGCACAGAGCAGGACGGGAGGGTTAAAGCCAGCTCTCCCCAGCCTCGACTTACTTGTTGCCGGGAATGGGCACATTGGTCAGCAGGGAGAAGTTGCTGCGCACGCTCCGGAGACTGGCCAGCACCTGGGAGGGGGGCAGCAGTGAGGCCAGGAGCTGTCTGCCCAGCGGAGCAGCCAGGGCCAGCCTCCTCGCCCCGGATGGAGGGGCTGGCCGGAGCCCCTTGCGTCTGTAGCCCCGTGGGGAGGGGTCCTCACCTGGGCAAACGGGGTTACGATGAGGTCCTCGGCGTGCCTGCGATTTAGGGAGAGTGGCAGGTCAGGGCGCCCAGCGAAGGAGTGGGCACAGACCCCGTGGGGGCTGGCCCTGGGAGCGGCGGGAGGGCAGGGTGGGTGTGGCCTGGGCCCGGAGGCTGGGGGGCTGGGCTTCCCGGGAGCAGTGGCTGAGAAGGGGGCTTGGTGGGGTAGGCAGAGCTAAGGGGGCGGAGCTGGGCAGCTGGGTCTAAAGGAGCAAGGAGGCGGGTGAGCAGGTCTGGTGATGGGAGGGGCTCGCAGGAGGCTGAAGGGCTCTGGTACCAGAGAGACCCAAGCAGCCAAGAGGTAGGAACGGGCTTGGGCAGGGTCCAGTGGGCGGGCCGGGGTGCTGTCAGGGGCTGACCCTGAGCGAGGGGCTCTGAGTGGCTGTAGGGGACAGCACGGGCAGGGTGGGGCAGCTTTCTGGGGGCAAAGGGGCTGCTGACCCTTCACTGGGGAGGACAGGTGTGTCTGGCAGGGGTGGGGGGTGAGTCAGGTGGAGGTGGGTGTCCCCGCTCCTTGTTGGGGGGGTTTGGGGGAGGGGTGCTCACGCCTCGCTGGTGACCGATGAGTTCCGGGACATGGTCTTGGGCGACATGTCGTAGTCGCTGTCGGAGCGGTACAGGAAGGACTCCCGGCGCTGGCTGGCGGCCGCCCCGGCATGCAGCACAAGCCCTGGGCTCGCCTGCGAATCCAGGGGGCTGCGGCCGGGCGACGGTGTCGGTCCATTCTCCGCCTCGAAGCTGCAGGGGAAGAGGGGCCGGGGAGACTTAGAGGGTGCCGGGTCGTTCCTGGCACGCGATGGGGTGGCAGGTGGAGGGTGTCACAGCGAGACAGACGTCCCAGAGCGCGTGGGAGAGAGAGATCTTCCATCCACTGGTTCACTTCCTGAATGGCCACAATGGCCAGGGCTGGGATAGGCTGAAGCCAGGAGCCAGGAGCTTCTTCCAGGTCTCCCAGGTGGGTGGCAGGGGCAGCAGCAGAGGCTGGCCCAAGTCCCACACACGTGGGAGACCTGGATGGAGCACCTGGCTCCTGGCTTTAGCCTGGCCATTGCAGCCATTGGGGAGTGAACCAGGGAATGGAATCTCTCTCTCTCTCTCCCTCTTTGTCACTATTCCTTTCAAATAAATAAATAAGTCTTTAAAAAAAATCACCGTGAAACTTCCACTCTGCAAGAAGACACTGTCGAGAGGATAACAAGACAAGCTATAGACTGGGAGAAGAATAAGTGACACCGGACCTCACCAGGAACGCACACAGGGTTCGAGTGTTGGAAGCTGGCTGCCCAGCGTGGCGAGGTTAGGAGGTGGTGGACCCGTAAGAGGCGGGCCCTAGGGGCAGGCACTGGCAAGCAGTGAAATCGCTGCTCGGGTGCCTGTATTCTGTATCACAGAGCCTGGTTCAAGTCTCGCGACTCTGTTTCCCACCCAGCTCCCTGCTATGGCCCGGGAGGCAGCAGGGGCTGGCCCAAGCGCTCGGGCCCCTGCACCCACGAGGGAGACCCGGATGGAGCTCTGAGGCTCCGGGCTTGGCCCGGCTTAGCATGGGCTGTCACAAGAGTGTTTGGGGAATGGACCAGAAGATGGAAAAATCTCAGTCTCTCTCTCTGCCTTTCACATAAAATGAAAATGAACAGAGAAATAAAATAGAGAAATAAAATAGATAGATAAAAAATGTTCAAGCAACTCATGGGGCCGGCGTTGTGAAGCAGCGGGTTAAGCCACCACCTATGACACAGGCATCCCATAGGAGCAGGTGTTTGAGCCCCGGCTGCTCCACTTCCCATCCGGCTGCCTGCTAATGTCCCTGGGAAAGCAGCGGAGGATGGCCCGAGAGCCTGGGTCTCTGCACCCGTGTGGGAGCCCCGGAGGAAGCTCCTGGCTTCACATTGGCCCAGCTCTGGCCATTGTGGTCATTTAGGGAGTGAACCAGCAGATGGAAGACCTCTCTCTCTCTCTCTCTCTCTCCCTCTCAAATAAATAATAAATAAAATTTAAAAAAAATAGACATCCTCCTGGAAAGATGCCCAGCACCATTAGCTGTTAGGGAAACGCAAATCAAACAGCAATGAGATGCCACAGCCCCCGCCCCCGCCACAGGACGGCTCCTGTAGGACGTCCTGCCCCTGAAGATCTTGGGGACCCCCCCACCCCCTGCATACAGTGCTGACAAAAGCCGGTGACTCCGGGGACAGCTGGGTCCCGGGCCACTGTCTCTCCAGGATGCTCTTCAGTGTCGTGTTTTATTTGAATTTGTTTTTGTGCGAGACAGAGTGTTCACATTCCGCGCTTACTCCACAATGGCTGGGGCTGAAGCCAGGAGCCAGGAGCTCCATCCGGGACTCCCTCATGGGTGGCGGGGGCCTAAGCGCTTAGCCCTCACTGCTACTTTCCCAGAAACAGCAGAGAGCGGGATCGGAAGCGGAGTTCGCTGAGACACTAGGACCAGGCATCTGAGAACGGATCTGGGTGTCCCAAGTCACAACTCCAGCTCCCAGGATGGTATCTGTCATTGGCTTTAAAAAACAAAAAAGATTTATTTATTTATTTATTTATTCAAAAGGCAGAGTTACAGAGAGGAGAGAGAGAGAGAGAGGAGTCCTCCATCCACTGGTTCACTCCCCAGATGGCCGCAATGGCTGGAGCTGCACAGATTAGGAGCCAGGAGCTTCCTCCAGGTTTCCCACATGGGTGCAGGGGCCCAAGGACTCGAGCCATCTCCCACTGCTTTCCCAGGCCACAGCAGAGAGCTGGATCGGAAGTGGAGCAGCCGGGACTCGAACCGGCGCCCATATGGGATGCGGGCACTGCAAAGGGTGACTTTACCCGCTACGCCACAGCACCAGCCCCTGCTATTGGCCCCTGTTGCTGTCCTGCTTCTGCCTCCAGGCAGGATATCTCTCTTCCCTCCAAGAGGAAGCTCTGGGGGGCTAGGTGGGTACCTGCAGCGCCACCTGCCCCACCTCTCGGCCTGTGGCACCTCCAGGGCCTCTGCTCCGAGCTCCACAGAAGGACCTCGCCCACGCTCCACGTCCCCGAGGCCACCAAACCTCTCCCACCTGGAGGAACCCCCAGACACCCCTCCAGGTCTCTCCTCTGCTTCTCTGCCCCTACTCCCTGCAAACGACCCACCCCGCCACCCTGCGTGGACAGAGCAACTAAAACCCAAGTCCAAAGCGTTGGGAGGGGCTGACGATGTGGTGCGGTGGGTGAAGCCGACGCTTGCAACACCAGTATCCCGTATCTGAGCACTGCTTCGACTTCCGGGTTCTCTGCTCCCAATTCCGCTCCCTGCTAATGCGCCTGCGAGAGCAGCAGAGGACGGCTCAAGTGCTTGGGTTTCTGCCACCCCCGTGGGAGACCTGGGTGGAGCTCCAGGCTCCCGGCTCTGGCCTGGCTGAGCCTGGGCTGTGACGGCCATTTGGAGAGTGAAGCGGCAATAGAGCAATACGTAATTTTTGACAGGCAGAGTGGACAGTGAGAGAGAGAGACAGAGAGAAAGGTCTTCCTTTGGCGTTGGTTCACCCTCCAATGGCCGCCGCAGCCGGTGCACTGCGGCCGGCGCATCGCGCTGATCCGAAGCCAGGATCCAGGTGCTTCTCCTGGTCTCCCATGGGGTGCAGGGCCCAAGCACTTGGGCCATCCTCCACTATACTCCCGGGCCACAGCAGAGAGCTGGCCTGGAAGAGGGGCAACCAGGACAGAATCCGGCGCCCCGACCGGGACTAGACCCTGGTGTGCCGGCGCCGCAAGGCGGAGGATTAGCCTAGTGAGCCGCGGCGCCGGCATGCAATACGTAATTTTTTAAAAGTGCTCATAAAGAATACTCACATTTGATAAGGGATTAATATCCAGATGATAAACAGTTGATATAACTCAGCCACAAATGAAAAACAAACCGCCCAGTTCAGATACGACCACAAGATTTCAACACACTTCCCCAGAAGACAGAGCCGAAGGAGCACATGGCTACCCAAGTCAGAAGCAGGAATCGGGACCGCAGGGCGTTCCCACGGCCCAGGCGACAGGACGCCTAGCGCTTTCCGAAAACGCGAATTGGGGCAGACCCCGTGGTACGCCGGTTGAGACGCGACGTGGCACAGCCACATCCCGTATCTCAGAGCCTGGGTTTGAACCCCAGCTCCACTTCCTGCTCATGCCCACCCTCGGAGGCAGCAGGTGATGGCCCAAGTGCTTGGGTCCCTGCACCCCCATGGGAGACCTGGATGGCGCTCCTGGCTTCGGCCTGGCCCAGAGAGTGAATTGGAAGTAGAGATTCACAGGGATGCGTGCACACCTGTGTTTGTCCCAATGGGACTCAAGAGAGCCCAGAGCAGGAAACAGTCCACGCATCCACTGACAGATGAGTGGCTCAACACAGGAGCTCCACCCAGACAGATGCTTAAACATTTACTCACTGCCATCTTTAAAATGCACTTTCATTCTATTTGAAAGGCAGAGTGACACAGAAAAACAGAGATCTCCCCTCTGCTGGTTCACTCTCCAAATGCCCCTATAGCAGCCAGGACTGGGCCAGGCTGAAGTCAAGAACCGGGGACGTCACCCGGATCCCCTCCGAGAGGGGCAGGGGCCCAGCATCGGAACTGCTCAGCATGAAGCCGCATAGCCGGGACTGGAGCTCAGATACGGGCTGCAGGTGCCAAACACCCACATGAGAGAGCGCACTGGGTTCTGGGCTCCTGGCCCTGGTCTGGCTCTGGTAGGCATGTGGGGAGTGAAGTAGCAGGTGGGCGATCTCTCTCCTCTCTCTCTCTCTCTCTCTCTCTCTCTCTGTTTCAGATTACAGAAGCTCAACCTGTATATCAAGACCCTTATGAGGGGCTGGCGCCGCGGCTCACTAGGCTAATCCTCTGCCTTGCGGTGTTGGCACACCGGGTTCTAGTCCCGCTCGGGGCGCCGGATTCTGTCCCGGTTGCCCCTCTTCCAGGCCAGCTCTCTGCTGTGGCCAGGGAGTGCAGTGGAGGATGGCCCAGGTGCTTGGGCCCTGCACCCCATGGGAGACCAGGAAAAGCACCTGGCTCCTGCCATCGGATCAGCGCGGTGCACCGGCTGCAGCGCGCCGGCCGCGGCGGCCATTGGAGGGTGAACCAACGGCAAAAGGAAGACCTTTCTCTCTGTCTCTCTCTCACTGTCCACTCTGCCTGTAAAAAATTAAAAAAAAAAAAAAAACCCTTATGGGGTTCTTGCTGTGCACCTGGGGCTGTCCAAATGCCTTATACACATCAACCCATGTACAGCCACCCACTCCATTCACACACCTGTTGGACGAGACGCAGGCACAGTGCGCCAATGAGGGGTTGGTGGCCACGCAGCCTTGAGAACCACGTCCTGTCTCCCAGGGCCCAGCCTGGTTTTGGATGGTCCGATCGGTGCCACCGGGGATCGCACTCCACGCAGAAGACCTCCCCGTGCCACCCCCACCCCCACCCCACCCCACCCCTTGCCTGGGAGCCAGAGCTACAAGTTAGGGAACGGGAGACACAGCCCCGGAGAGCACGCCCAGCCAACGCTGCTGGCAGATACACAAGCCCTTGGAGACGCGCTCACGTCAGCAGGAGCCCAGCGGCCTGGGGAGAGAGAGGACACTCCCCAGGGCTTTCCCTGGTGCTTAGGGCGCAGGAGCAGATGTCTCCCAGGCTGCTGTGGGGTGGGGGGTGGGGGCGCGGATTGGAGCCACTGAGCTGCGGCCTGGGAGACACTCAGCTGCCCACCACCTCCCAAACCAAACCTTGGGGCCAGCGCTGTGCCCACGGGACCTGAAAGGCCACAAACCACACTCAGGGACAGCTGTCCTCCCAGCCACACGCCCCAGGCACTCCCTCTGGGCCGGGCTCATCGCCTGGTGGCATACTCAAATGAAGTCCGCTTCCACCTCCGTGAGCCACTTAGGTCTGCCCACCTGGGCTCACCCCCGGGCATCAGACGGGGCCGCTGGGGGGCCGGGGGAGTCCAGGGACAGATCCAGACCCCAGGGATTCCTGGGGCAGAGCTGGATGGGAAACAAACAAGCTTGGAGGGGGGATGGGCAGTGAAAGGGAACGCATAGCCTGTAACACTGTTACTGCTATGCCTGGGCGCACACTGCCGACCCATTTCCCAGACAGAGCAACCGAGGCACAGAAAGGATGATTAGCTCAGCGGAAGAACGTGGACTGGAACTTGGCCGCGGGACCACCAAAGCTGCAGGCCGACTCGCTGGGCGGAGGCAGAGCCAGGCCTGGTGTCTCCGGGGGTTCCCTGCCCCCTCTCCACCGGACTCCCTCCCAGGAGGTGGCAAGCAGCCTTCATGGAAAGGCCTGGCATTTGCTCTGTGAAGGTCACACACGGAGGCTGAGGGCAAGCTGACGGGTGTCAGGCTGGCCGTGTCTGCCAGGCGGGCGCGTGGTGCCAGGTGACACGGCTGTTTGTGGAGCTGGGTGTGCAAGGAGAGGGGATGGATGCATGGGGGGGAGGGGAGGCCCGTGTGCGGCTGTGGGTCAGCGTGCAGCCGTACCTCTGTGTGTGTGCCAGGGACAGGATGTCTGTGGGTGCCTGGGGGCCTCTGGCGGCTCTGAGTGTGTGTGACGGCCCCCGACCCTCGTGGGTATGGGGTGTTCCTGTCTGTGTCGCGGTGCAGGTGAGAGTCTGGTCCCGGGAATATATGTGGGGCCAGGTTTGTGTCACCCCCCCCACCAAGCCAGGCGGCCACACTCGGTATAGCAAACACCAGGTGACCCATTGCCCTGTGTGTAGGCATCTACAAGCTGAGTCCAGGTATCTCACCGACTGCCACCCTCAATGCCCCAACAACCACAAGGCCACTTCCCCGGCCCAGTCTGGCCAGCTGATTCCGAATGGCCTCCGGGTGGCCAAGAACCTCTCCCCACCCCACCCCCGACTCAGCCTGACTGCCAGCCCCACCCAGGAGGGCTAAGGTTGGAGGCTCCGAGCAGCAGAGCAGGGCTCTGGGGAGCTGGCTCCAGGCCAGTGGTCTGGGAGTCAAGCCCAGGTGACGCGGGACACCCAGAGTCCAAGCCAGGGTGAGGGCCACAAGCCCGCGTTTAGGAGCCCAAGGAGGGTGCAGGGAGCTGGACAAGCAGGAAGGGAGTAGGACTTAGCACCCACTTTGGGATCTGCCTCCTCCAGGAAGCCCTCAGCAGCACCCAGACCTTTAGTAAAGGCAGGGAACGGGGTGGGGCCCCAGCCAGCTCCTGTGTCCCAGGACTCCCCCAAGGCAGACTGGGGAGGCGCCTACGCCGCCCACGCAGCCAGGACCCTCCAGCAGCAAAGGAGGGGACTGACCGGGAGCCACCCACCTGACAGATCGGCGCAGCGAGTGCCGACGCGTGTCCTCATCGCTGAACGAGAAGTGGGTCAGAGAGTCAGGGGCCGAGGGGGGCAGGGCCAGGGCGGGGGGCCGGGGCCGGGCCCGGGGCGCTGCACCGGAGCGCATGGGAGCCAAGCGCCGTCGAGGAGTGCATGGGGACGGCTGCAAGGTGCTGCGGCGGGCACTGCTCTCCAGACCCGAGGTATCAGCAGCAGCAATGACGGGCTGCGGCGGCTGCTAGCACCGCCCCTATGCCCGCCCCCCCTCCCGGTGACCCCCCCCTTCCCCGGGGATGGCCCCTGTTCCGGGGGGAGGGGGTGAGCTCTGGGCCCGCCTCCCCCTGCAGGGGCCCTGCGGAACTGGGCACTCGCTTTCGGCCTGCGCCCTCCCTCCCTGGCCCTGGGGGGTGCCCGGGGCTCAGGTTTCCCGGGCTCCAGGCCCATCCCCCAGACACACACCCCTCCTCCTCCGCCACCTCCTCTGGCCCCGCCTTTCCCCCCTCCCCGCCCTGACGTCCAGCCGGGCCGCTCCAGGTCTCAGCTCACTGCGCGCGCCCTCGGGGGAATGAGACCAGCTCTCGCAGGCAGAGGGCAGGGACCGGTGACAAAAAGCCCAAGGGGAGAGATGTGGACCTTGGCGAGGGGGACGGGGAGGAGAGGCAGAAACAGAGCCCACGGAGTTCTCCCCAACACGTCCTGGACCCCCAGCGGGGCTCCCACAGGTGCACTCCTTGCCCCCACTCCTTCCCAGGGCCTGCCTCCCGGTGCCTCCCTTGGGAGAAGCCTACAGGGCCCACCTCCCTCTCCAGAACTAAGGGACCCTGCACAGCTGGACTGGACTTGGCCTCCATGCCATCCATCCCCAGCTCCTGGCCTCTGCAGCCCGCCCACGGTCAGGCCAGGACGAAAACCCCTGCGGAACCCCCCCCCCAACACGTGGTCACACCGCTGAGCCTCCCAGCCCCCGGGGGGCCCTGCTGGCCCCACAGTCCCCAGGTAACCCTGGAGGTATCCGGCCTCTCTGCCCCCAAAGCCAGACCACAGCCTGAGGTTTGCACAGGAAGTGAGAAGACCGCAGCAGCGCTTATTGAGCGCCTACTGCATGCATTTGCAGATGTCTGCCCAGCAACCCCAGCAGGCAGGGGGTGATTTCTATCGGGGCCATGTGACCGAAGAGGAAAAGTGGAGGGCAAGTCACAGGGCCCCAGATCTGGACGCGCGCCAGGTGGCCAAGACGGGGGGCCTGGAACCCACGGCTCCCCGGACGCACTCACCAGGCCAACGCGTGGCGGCCGAAGTCCTGGGCGCTGCGGAGCAGCCTAAGGCGCCTGCGGAAAGTTGGGGACGGGCTGGCGAAGAAGACGGGCGAGGAGGGCGGCGACCGTGGACGGCGGGCAGCGCGCGGGGCCGACGGCTCGGGCAGGAACGCCTCGTCCTCGGCTGCCGCCGCCGCCGCCGCCGCCGGGAAGGCCGCCGGCCGCAGCTCGGGGATGCGGCCCAGGCCGCGCGGCCGCGCCATGGCCGCGGGGGCGCGGGGCGGGCCCGCCTCGGAGGGCGCCGGGGAGCTGCGCCGCCCGCCCCGCGCGCGCCCCACGCAGGCCTGGCCGCCCAGCCCCGGGGCCCGCGGGCCGCACCCCGCCCCGCGGCGGCCTCGGCCCTTCCGGCTTCGCGCCGCCGGGGCCGCCTCCAGGGCAGGGCAGGGCGGGGAGGGGCGGGCCTGGGGCGCCCACACAGGCCGCGGCGGGGACTCCCCCGCAGACCCCAGGAACGGCCTGTAGTCCCTCTAGCGTCCCCACAACCCCCGGAAGTGCCCTCCGGGGCTTTCTGGGGTGACCCACAAATGCCCCAGTGGTGTTGGGGCCACACAGCCCCTCACACAGCTCCACAATGCCCGCAGCACCCTCACAGTACCCGAAACCTCCCCCCTCAGAACCCAAGGGCACCCCCAAATTCCTGGGATCCCGCACAAAACCCACAAGTGCTCTGAGAGAGGCCCCCACAGGCACAGGTGCACTGCGGTAGCTCTCCAGATCTCCCCACAAATCTAGCAGTGTGCTCACTGCTCTGGAGCCCCTCCTACAAACCCCAGGGGCACCCCAAGAATCCCAGGATGCTCCTGCAGACCCCAGTAGCGCTCCAAGCGCCCAGGAGAAAGTCCTTCCCATTCCAGGACCCCTGGCATCCCAGAGGCCCCCTAGGGTACCCCATCATCCCCCCAGGACCACAGAGCCATTCCCCAGATCACAGATGAACCCCCCAAATCCCTGAGGTCCCCACAGTCCCTGCGAAGTCCCTTCATCCCTGGGATAAGACCCCAACACAACCTCAGGAGTGCTACAGACTCGGGACCCCCTGTCACCACGTAGGTGGCACCAAAATCCTGGGGTGCCCCATGAACCCCTAGGGCGCAAACTAGATTCCTCCACAACTCCCAAGACCGTGTCAGACATCAAGCCAGACTCCAAGGTGCACCCACAATCCTTGGGGACAGGTCCAAGACATTCCTGATGGCGTAGGTTAAGCCGATCGGGATACCAGCATCCCGTACTGGATCACCTGGATTCGAATCCCAGCTCCGGTCCCACCCAATCCCCGCTTCCTGTTAATGCGCGCTGTGGGAGGCAGCGGGCGATGACTCCGGTACTTGGGTCCTTGTCACCCCCGTGGGAGACCTGGATGGAACTCCAGCTCCTGGCTGGAACCTGGCCCAACCCTGGCTGCTGCAGGCATTTGAGGAGTGAACCCACGGATGGTGGGGTGGGGGGGTGTCTCCGTCTTTCTCTCTGCCTTTCAAAAAAAAAATAAATAAAGACCCTTGCACAGGAAGCAAAGTTTAACTTTAAAAAGGGGGGTGAATCTATTTTTTAAACATTTATTCATTTATTTCAAAGAGTGAGAAGGAGAAGCAGAGAGAGAGAGAGATCTTCCATCCACTGGTTCACTCCCCAAATGGCCACAATGGCCGGAGCTGTGCCAATCAGAAGCCAGGAGCCAGGAGCTTCTTCCGGTCTCCCACACGGGTGCAGGGGTCCAAGGACTTGGGCCATCTTCTATTGCTTTCCCAGGCCACAGCAGAGAGCTGGATCGGAAGTGGAGCAGCCGGGACTTGAACCTGCACCCACATGGGCTGCTGGCACTGCAGGCAGTGGCTTTACCCGCTATGCCACAGTGCCCGCCCCTAGGATGAATCTATTTTAGTTACGGTGCCACCACTCTGAAATTCCTCCCCGCTTTGGCACCTGTCGGCTCTCACACCACTGGGCGCAGGGTCAGGTAGCCTAAGCTTGAAACTGACCTCTGGCATTTCTTAGCCATTCGATGGTGGGCAAATCACTTCACTGACCCTCAGTCTTCCCAGCTGTAAAATGGAAGTAATAATCATATCCACCTCCTGCATGCACAGGGTAAGGATCTGGACATAGTAAGTGCTCACTAAATGACAGTAATTATGTTAACAAATTTATTTTTAAACTGTATTTATTTGAAGTTATTAAAGCAGGGAGACAGAGAGAGGAGAGAGAGAGAAATCTTCGATCTGCTGGCTCACTCCCCAAATACCCATAATAGCAAGGACGGGGCAAAGCCAGGAGCTGGGAGCTCCATCCAGGTCTCTCATGTGGGTGGCAGGGACCCAAACACTTGAGCCATCACCTGCTGCCTCCCAGGGTGCACCTCGGCAGGAAGCTGAAGCTAGGAGCCGGGGCCAGAACTGGGAATTGAATCCAGGATCTCCCAATACAGGATGTGGGTGTCCTTTTTTTTTTTCTTAAGATTTATTTAGTTATTTGAAAAGCAGAGTTAGAGAGAGAGAGAGAAAAGTCTTCCATCTGCTGGTTCACTCCCCAGATGGCTGCAATGGCTGGAGCTGCGCCGATCCGAAGCCAGGAGCCAGGAGCTTCTTCCAGGTCTCCCATGTGAGTGCAGGGGCCCAAGGACTTGGGCCATCTTCCACTGCTTTCCCAGGCCACAGCAGAGAGCTGGATGGGAAGTGGAGCAGCAGGGACTCGAACCGGCACCCATATGGGATGCCGGCACTGCAAGCAGCAGCTTTACCCACTATGCCACAGCTCTGGGCCCCTGTGTGTCTTAACACTTTAACTGCTGCACCAAACTCCCACCCCTGAGAAGACATTTACCCAAAGCTAATTTGCAAGGCACTGTACTAACCCGAGGAGACAAAGAGCAAAGACAAGGACCATGATGATGAAGACCATGATGAGGATGATGATGATGGCAGCTAACCTTGAAAGGGTTTCCTGGGCAGTCTGAACCGCTAGCTAGTATCTCATTTAATCCTCCCCAAACACCCACGGGGTGCTACTATGGTCTCCATTTTATAGACGGGAAAACTGAGCCTTGGAGAGAAAAAAAAAAAGTCAAGGTTGCTTCAAGGTCACACACACGCAGCCATTGGTTGGGCCAGGTGCTAGGTCTGTCTGCACATTTTACTTCATTATTGCCTCTGGGGTTGACTCGGGAGGCATTTTTCCCCTAAAAAGATGCCACGCCCACCAACTGTTTACATCCTGTGTGTACAGTCGCCTCTCTCTCTGTGGCTTCTGCATTCTGATCCAACCAATCTCAGATGGCAAACCATTCAGGAAAACTTTCCGTCTGGGGGCTGGCGCTGTGTGGTACAGCAGGTTAAGCCTGCACCTGTGATGTCGGCATCCCATAGGAGCACCGGTTCAAGTCCCAGCTGCCCCACTTCCCACCCAGCTCCCCGCTAATGTGCCTGCGAGGGCAGCGGAAGATGGCCCAAGTGCTTGGGCTCCTGCACCCACATGGGAGACCCAGATAGAGTTCCAGGCTCCTGGCTTTGGCCTGGCCCAGCCCTGGTCATTGAGGCCATTTGAGGAGTGAACCAGCAGATGGAAGATCTCTCTCTCTAACTCTGCCTTTCAAAGAAAATAAGCCTTTAAATTTTTTTCTTGTCATTATTCCCTAAGCAATACAGCCTAGAAACTACTTAGGCAGCATTTATCTTGTAGGATGTATTGCAAGCCAGCCAGAGAGGACCCAAAGTATACAGGAAGGGGCAAAGAATTTCTATGCAAACGCTGTGCCATTTTATACACGGGACTTGGGGACACCTGTATACATGCCCTTAACGGGAGGTTTTTATCACCGCTCCTGTGCCCAGCAAGAACCAATTATCACCCGTGGAGGTGACAGCGCCTGGTTCAGAGCCTGAGGTTTCTCAGCCTCGGCGCTACAGACATGGGGTGTTGGGGGGGGGGGTGCGGGGAGACTGCTGGGCGGCCACTTAGAGCAGGTGCAGCGCACGCAGCCTTTAGCCGCTAGGGGTCAGTAACGCCCCTTGGCTTAGGTGGACTAAAATGTCGGCGGCTGTGCTACAGGACCGCGGGTCAGAACGCCGGCCCCAGGCCCAGGAAGATCCAGGGCCCCCACAGAGGAGGCACAGATGGGGAGCAAGGGCGGGCGGGCATCCTTGCTCGGCCACTCAGCTGTCCCTGCGCTGTTCTGCCTGCTCATTCCCCGACGAACCCTTGAGAGCGGGTTCTTGTCCCCAGAGACGGGAAGTGGCCTGGCCAGTCACCCATCCCGCCAGGAGCAGAACTAGATTAGGGACCCCGAGTGGTCTGGCTCCAGAGACTGCGAATTTAGCTACTAGGCTACACTGGCCTTTCCAACGGTCAGTTTCTCTCCATCGGTGGAGAAAAAAGCTGCCCCACACCTCCCTGCCTCACCTCCTCCCATTCACCGCCCCCCCCCACTCTGCCCCAGTACCTTTGCACAGCCTGTTCCTGCCGGCTGGCACCCTCTCGCATCAGACTCACAGCACCCTCCCGGGGTTTATTTAGGTCTCTGCTCAAATGTCATCCTCTTGGAAAGGCCTTCCCTGACCTCAGGGCCCGTCTTTTCTCCATCCCCCCCACGTGTCACCGTCTAAAATTATCTTCTGGCTCCAGTTGCTATTTTGCATCACGCTCTGGCCTGAGAGCCGCACACAGCAGCGTCTGGATGGTCCCCCAGCCCGGCTGAGCCAGGGCCCCTGCAGGTGCATCGGGCAAAGAAACTGGCGCACACCTGGGGAAACCTGAACTTGAACTCTTTGCGTCTCACGAGGAAAAACCGTGCGCGCAAACTCCGTGCTCCCTCGGGTCCAAAGCCCCAGTTTCCTGCAGGGGATCCGTTACCAGCGCCAGATGGGCTGGGTTTGCCGTCTGGGGGACGCCCCCTTTCTCTCTGCTGACGTCATCTGAGGAAGTGTTTGCTCCAAACAGCAGCTCCGGGCTGCCCGGCCCCGCCGCAGCCCGGGACGAGGGGGCGGGGACCAGTTCCCATTTCTCAGCCCAGCTTTGGGGACGCACTAGCGCTGCGCCCAGGCCACACTGTGCGTCAGCGGGCGGGCCAGTCGTCTCGTCTCGGTTTCCTTGGTAGGAGGAAGCACAGCTCCCGGGTCCTGGGAGGCCCCTGGCGTCCGCACCGGGGCCAAGCGCGCGGACACGGGACGGGAACTCGGTGTCCGCAACTTTCCCGCCCAGGTCGCCGCTGCGCTGGGCTAGGGGTGCGTGGTGGATGGGAGCCGGGGACCGGTCCCAAGCCCACCCCGCAGCCTGCGGTCGGCCGTCCTGGCGCCTGCTCCCCGCAAAGCGCTCAATATGCATGAAATAATAATCCGGGGCGCGGCGGCAGGGGCCGCGGCGGTGGCGGCTTGGCTTCGCTCGGGGACTCGCGTCCCGGAGGCGGCCCCCGGCGCGGAGCGCACACCCAAGACTGCGCTTTTCTCGTCGCCCAGCAGAGGGCGCGCGGAGGGGACCCCCCCCCCAACCCTGCTCCCAACACAGAGACAGGGACCGGGCGCCAAGGCACCAAGGCAGGCGCGGGCTAAGAGAAGTCAGAGATCACCGACCAGCCCGAGGCCTGCACCCGGTTGCCTCCACCCTCGCCTGGGACCACGCAGCGCAACTCGCTTCCATGGGGGCAGAGTTTAGGGTCCCAAGGAGGAGGGCAGATCGGTGCATTGGCCCAGCCCCCAAATCAGGCACCCACACCCCCCCCAACAAGTCCTCCTCTTCCTCCCGCTCCATCTGCCTCTTGACAGATCGTGGCGGTGCGTGACTCAGCCCCGCGGGGCGCCAGCAGCGCAGTCTCATGCATCCCCAGGTCTGGAGGGGCCGCGGGTGTGGGTGCCACCTTGCATGGGGGGGGAGCAGTGCCCTCTCTCTCTCTCTCTCTCTCTCTGGGGATGGCTGTGACTCAAGTTGGGGGGGGGAGCTCACTGGATGAACTCCAACGTGGGGTGCCAGAACCTGCACCCACCCCTCTGTGCACTGGCAGCGCCCCTCCCTGGAGAAACACCAGCCAGTGCTCAACTGACAGGGCCCCCTCCCCTGCTCCCCCTCCAGCGAGTGGGGGGAGGTTGCTGGCACCAATGGCCTCCCTCAGCCCACAGCACAGAGACCCAGAGAGAAACAGACACCTGAGCCCATGCCGGGGAGGGGGGGATGTGGTGTTGTTTTTTTTTTTTTTTTTTTTTTGGTTGCCCCTCCCTGTGTTGGCTCTGCCCCCACCCCCAGGACCGTTTCCTGGGCAGTCACTCGGAGCCCGGAGCTCAGCGAGGGCCAGACACTTACACAAAGACACACAGGCTGGGGCAGACCTGGGTGTGTACACAGACCCGCGGGAACTTTCTTCCTGCTCTGTGGGCCTCCCTGTCCTACAGGGATGTGGCACAGGTGGGCGGTGTGTGTGTGTGTGTGAGGGGGGTTCCTTAGAAGGAACAGGACCCACTCCAACACACACACACACACACACACACACACACCCCAGCCCCTCCTTCCCTCCCCGCCTCTGGTCTTGGCATTTCCTGTTGATTCCAGCTTTGTTTTCCTTCAACTTCTTTCCAGCTCCTTTTGGGGAAAATCAGGCTGTCCCCCCACCCACCCCCGCCTCGGGACAGACACTGGCCTCGTGGCCGGAGCAAGGGTGATGGGGCCGGGGGGGGGGGGCTGTGCATTGAAGGTGGGGATGACCTGGGCAGTTCTGCGGAGGGTCTCCGGAGAGCACCTACAAAGAACAGGGGTTCAGCCTCCTTCGGGAACTCCATATCCATGAGAAGCCTGACCCTCACGATCCCCAAGAGTCAGGCCCAGCACACGGCCTGAGCCGTCAATCAGTACCACCCAAGCAGGCAGAATCCTTAAGGACACCAGGTGATTCCAGCCCACGAAATACGGGCCCCAAACCCCAGCACCGGCTCTCAGACAAGACCACCTGCAAGGTGTCCCAGGGACAGCCCCACGGTCCCTGGCGTAATCCCAGCATGCCCCTGGGGCACAGACCCCGTCTCCCAGCCACTGTCCCCTGGGGAGCAGACACTGTGTCACCATCCCTGGGTCACCCTGTCACAGAGTCACAGCATCCCAGAGGCACACACTGTCACACACTGTCCATGTCACGACCACGCCGCCCTGGGGGCAGACACAGCCACTGTGTCACCATCACCATGTCCCATGGGGACGCTGAGTCGTGGAGTCACAGCACCCCCATGGCAGGCACAGTCATACTGTCACCACACTGTCCCAGAAGCACACAGTGACTGACCTCGGAGTACCAGGTCCCCACCACCAGGTCCTGGAGACACCGGACGACAGCGTCACCATCACGGATGGACCCCAGACGCCTAGGCTGAGCACCCAGCCAGGCACCCGCCGCTGGTCCCGCCGCAGCCAGAGATCATCAGACACCCCCTCAACACGCTGCACCCCAACTCTCCAGCCCCATGGGGGCTCCAACTCAACACACAGGGCCCCCTGAAACACTGCTCCCCCAGAAGACCTCTGGATCCCTGCCTGCCAGCTGCTACAGAGGAGTCTACAAATGCCCCCCAGAAAGTGTGGTCCCCCAAGCGGCCCCCCAACAAAGTGCCCCCAGGATACCCCATACACAGAGCATCTAGCTCCCAGCCCCTTGACCCCAGGAAAGTCCCCCCAAGACATACCCCCCTTTAGCCACTGTCTTGCCAGCGACTAAACAGACTGAAGCTGTGGCCCCTTCCCTAACCCAGACGCGGTTAAGGCCACACGTAGCATCGTGTGTTGGCATCGACCCATGGCCAAGCTCAGGTAGGAAGCCTCCTGTGCCACGCACGAGCAGGGGCCCGGGGCCAGAACGCCCCCCGCAGAGGACTGCCCCCCGCCGCCCCCGCCAGCCACACTGACCCCCGCCGCGCACAGCGCCCCCTGCGGTCGGCGGGACGAGCGGCGTCCTCGCTGCGCGCCTATCCGCCTATCCGACCCCGAGTCTTACCGCCTGCAGCTGCCTCCGCCCGCGCCGCCGCCGCCCGTGCCCGTGCCGTGGAAGGACGAGGGCCAGGACATGCGAGTGGAGCGCAGGCCGGGCCGGTCGCCGGTGTCCACGGCATCGGCGCGCTCGATGGGCCGGTGCGGCGTCCGCTCCGGCTCGGCGCGCTCCGCGCTGTCCGAGTAGCCGCGTTGCTGGATTCGGATGGGGGTCCGCGGCTGCCTCCACAGGTGCTGCGGAGGCGGCTTCAGGGTGGCCTGGCCCTCCCGGGGCCCGGGCAGAGACAGAGACAGGCTCCTCTCCGAGGGGGCGGCCGGGGGCTCCATGGCGCCGGCCCCCACCTGAGCCCCGCGTTGGGGTGGGGGGGGCGGCCCGGCCTTTTCCGAGCTGCACCCCGCTCAGCTGCGCGTGAGTCCACCCGCCCCGGGTCCGGCCGGTGCGCCCGGCCTCAGTGGGGCCATGGCGCCCCGGGGACAGACCCGGGGGCGCTGCGGGCCGATCGCCCGCGGGCCGGGCGCCGCAGCTTCCTGTCGGCTCCTGGCGCTCGGCTCCGAGCCCGGCTGCGCTCTCCGCGCTCGGCGCCCCGCTCGGCGCCAGCCCCGGCTCCCCCGCCCCGTCCCGCCCCTCCCTGCCCCCCGCCCGCCGCGGCTGTCAGCGCCGCCCCCCTCCTCCTCCGTCCGGGCCAGTGGGGGGCAGCCACCCGAGGAGGGGGCCCTTCCCGCCCACGCACAGCCCCGCTCCCGGCGGGGAGGGGGCGCCGGAACTCGGCTCTCTCCGGAGCGCTCTGCCTAGCAGCGGCGCGCACGGACGCTAAGGAGTTAAACGGTTAATCCGATCGGAAAGAAGACACCCGACTGGTTGCCGGTGTGTCACTCAGTCCGTCCATCACGGCGGGGGCGGAGCCCGGCGCTGGCGTGTCCTCGCCGCTACCCCGGGTCGGTGGGAGGTTTTGGGGAGTGGTCCGGGTGCCAGGGGCGCGGTGCGTGCAGCGGGCAGCAGCGGCGTGCGGGGGACACCTCCTGCCTGTGGGCCGGGGCGTGGGGATGGCGCGCGCCTGGGGCGCTGTGTGCGGGCACGTGGTCCCTTCCGAGGGTTGTCTGTGTTTTCAGTGTCGGCTGGAAGTGTGTGTGCGCACGTGGTTGGCTGCTGCCGCCTGCCTGTTCCTCTGGATCTCGCTGTGGATCCGTGTGTGTCTGTGGGTGAGGGATGCGTGCGCACGTGGGCCGCCTGTTTGGAGGGTGTGCGCCTCTCCGGGGTCCGTCCCGGTGGCCTGGGCGCTGTGTCTGTATTTCCCACTTGTGTGTTGTGGTCAGCGCGCGCTCGCCGAGTTGCGCGCGCGATTTGGCCTCCGTCGTCGGATAGGTGCTGGGGGGCGTCTCTGTGTGTTGGGGTGTGTGGTGTAGCCTGAGGCCTCTTTGGGGTGTTTCTGGGGTGTGTCCATTTGGTTGCCTTGAGTGTGTGTGGCTCCAAGAGGACACCCTGTGGCTGCCGACACCCCCAGGAGCCCGCCCACTCCTCTAGGTATCGCTGCCTCTCCCAAAGCTCTTCTGCGGGAGGTAAACTGAGGCAGGACCCCCCCCACCCCCCGTGCCCTTTTCAGGCGAGTAAACAGCCGAGCCTCCTCCCCACAGCCCCCGCCGCTAGAGCCCCCCTTCGGGCACCTAAATTGGGAGTCGGCGTGACTCACGCTCCCGCCTCCCCCAGCGCCGCGCCGAGCAAGCGAGCAAAAGAGCGAGCGGGATCGAGAGCGCGCGCCCCCTGCCTCCCCGCGCTCCGGCCGAGCCCCGGCGGCGGCTGCGGGGCTGGTGGGGGAGCGCACCGGAGCCAGTGTGCCACTCCCCAAGCGCATCCGTGCTCGGAAGCCAAGCGGTTTCCGTGCCCATTCTGACGACCGCTCCCCCCACCCCGCGCTGCGTGCGTCCCCTCTCTTGGGCTCCCTCCCCACCCCCCGTCTGCCACCGCCCTCCCCCTCCGCGCTCTTCTGTATTTTTAAAAATAATATGTGCCACTCTCCAATCCTCACGGCCCTTTTCTCCCCGCCAGAGGGGGCTCCAGGCGTGGGCGAACGCTGAGCTAGAGCCAGACCCCCGCCGGCAGCCAAAGGGCATCCCACAGGCCAGACCTCCCGTCCCCTACGTCGCTCAGGAACTCCCCTCCCCCACCAAGTTCACACTCAAAAGCGGCTTCTAGGAAATCTGCTAGGGCTACGGGTCCTCCTTGGATCATTTAAGGGTCCTGGGCTGAGCCCAGTTCCTGCAAAGTGGGGGTTGTAGCTTTGGCCAGTGCACCTGCCCCGGGGTGGGGGGGCCTGGGTTCCCCAGGTCCAGTGTCAGGCCAATGCCAGGGCTGCTAGTTGGGGCTATGGCTGAAGCCCCCAGCACCCGAACCAAAGCGGAGGCCTGCGGGTGCACCTTGGGAGAGAAATGACAGTCACTTCCTCTCTCTGGAAATGAGCTACTGCATCGTGACGACCCAAGCAGAAATCCTGGAGCCCTCCAGTTGAGTGGACTGGGAGGGGCTGCCGAGAGAGAGAGAGAGAGAGAGAGAGAGAGAGAGAGAGAGAGATGGCAGCCAGCAGCCAGGGCCAGCTCAGCTGTCTAGCTTTCCAATCATCCTTGCGCCAAGACGTGTGTTGGGGTGCCCTGGGAGGACCCTAGATGAGAAACACCAAGGAAGTGCAGGGTGTAGCTGGGTAAATCTTAGATCTCCGCGGGAGATGAGAAAAAAAAAAAAAAAAAGCCAGTGCCCGCCAGGATCCCACCGTGCCCACGAACGCCTGCGAGCAGCCCAACCCTCCCAGTAGGGGAAGCGGAAGCAGGTGAGGTCAGACACTGGCTCCGCAGCCTGCCCCAGCTCCGAGAATTCGCAGGGCAAAGGGAGGGTTAGGCTGAAACCCTGCCCAGCCCCCTGCTCAGCGGGCAGAGTTGTGGCTGCCCGGCCGGCCAGGCTCCAGCAACAGTTCCAGGGACTTCTGCAAACACACAGGCAACCTGGAGCTCCGGAGGGGCTGGCTGGCCCTCTGCCCAGGCCACCTCCCAGCCTGCACCCCCCGAAGTCCACTCCCCCATCACCCCCCTACCACCACCCCCCCCCCCCCGCCAGCCTACCTGCTGACCTCCGCCCTGGTGATGTAGATCCGCGGCGGGATGAGCAGCGGCAGCGTGGTGGGCCGTGGCGGCAGAGGGACCCCAGGGTCCGAGGGCTCAGGCTGCGTCCAGCCCAGGCCGGGACCGGACGAGAGGCGGCGGCGAGGGCGGCGGAGGTCGGCCCCCAGCATGTTGGCACGGCCAGGCTCGGGGGTCTCCCGGGGCCTCTGAGGAGCGACAGGGACGGGGATGGGGGCGTGGCCTGGTCGGAGCGCTCTAAGCCCCTCCCCCCAGAACCACCTACCCGCCCCTCCCGTCCGAGCCACTCGCTGGACCCTCCCCTGCTGAGGGTGCCTTTTCGCCCCCATAACCGTGGCAGGGCCCCCCTCTCGTCTCAACCCGGGGCCCTCCGCCCTTCCGTGAGACCCCTTCCAGACATCAACCAACTCAGGGTCTCTTCCCACCCTCCACGCTTTGAGAGCCCCCCTCTTGGCTTAAATGTCAGGGGTCCCCACCGCCCCCTCCCCACACATCCGAGACCCTTTGCAAAGCCTCACCCCCAGAGCCCCGCTACCTCTTCACCAAAATCCTCTGGGCACTTGAGAAATCCCATGGGAGACCCCGCCTCCTGCCCCTGGGGCGCAGTGGACTCAGCCAAGTCAAGAAACTGAGGCACGGGGCCGGGGCCGGACACGGCCGCGGACGCCAGGGGGCGCCCGTGCCCCTCCCCGGAGCCCCGACCCTCGCACCTCATTCCCGCTCGCGGCCACCGCCAGGGAGCTGCGGCTCCTCTTCATCGCTCCGGCCTAGCGCGCCGTGGCGGCTGCGGAGCCCATGCCGGCCCGGGACAGGGCCTCCTGCAGGACCAAGCGAAGGCACCCGCCATTAGCGCCCCGGGGCGCCCCCTGCCGGCCGCGCCTGGAACCCGCCCCTCGCCTATTGCCTCTCCCGGGGCATGACGTCAGCGGCCGGCTGACGCACTGCCCGCGGATGACGTCCCCCACCGGTTGCCAAGACGACAGCTGACGCACGGCAGAGCTGCAGACCGCGTCCATGCTCGGGATGGCCGCTGGGGGGGGGCCGGGGTCTCCCTAGAGCCCCCCCACTCGCCTCTTCCCGCGGAGGGGGGGGGGTTTCCCTGGCTTGGGAATCCCACGGCAGAGAAGCGCGCGCGGCGTGCGGTCCGAGCCGGGGGCCGGAGGAAGCGTCTCCTCCCGGCTGCCAGGCTGTTATGCCTGAGCCCGAAATAGCCGCGCTGTGCGGGGGCCGGGCGTGGAGAGACGGCGGCGGCTGGGGCGCAGATGGGGGGCGCGCAGACAGACAGCGCCGTGTGGAAGCTGGAGCAGACGCGGCTGGCGGCGAGGGGTGCGCTCGGCGGCCGCCTCCGAGCCCGGTGCGCGCGCCGCGGCCTCGCCGGGACCCTCCGGCGGCGCGCGCGACCCCCGCGCGTGGCCGTGAGTCAGGGTCCTGTTCTCTCTGAGCCTCCGCCGCCGCGTCTCTGGGGGCGGTGGGAATGGTACGGGGGAGGGGGCTGTCCAGGTGACAATGACATGAGCTTGCACCATGCGTCGGGGGCGCTCCGTGAGCGCTCTGGAAATGCGCCCGCGGGAGCCTCTGAGAACCCAGGACGGGTCTCCTCCTTGCTCTGCCCTCACATGGCTCGCAGGAAAAGCCAGCCCTCAAACGCGGCCCTGCAGAGCCCGCCCAGGCACCTCCCCGCCCTCAGCCCCAGCTGCACTGGACACGTGCAGCGTGCTGCAGCCCCAGGGCCTTTACACATGCTGCGCCCGCCACCTGGAGGTCTTTGCCCAAACATCCACAGGTCTCTCACCTCCTTCGGGTCTCCGCATCTATCTCACCTTTTGGGGCATGCGTGGCTTCTCCCCGCAGTAGATTATCACCTGCGGGAGTGCATGAATGTTTTGGCTTTCGTTCCACGTCCTAATGTCAGTGCCCGGAATGCAGCCTGGAACGTGCCTCCCAGATTCTTAATAAATATTTGTTCAATGTCTGCGAGTGATTTATAATCTATAAATCTATAAGCGTATCTATAATGTTCCTTAGCAGAACTAGCTTTGCCCCCTACTTTGCCACTTCTTTCTTTAAAAAAAAAAAAAAAATGTTTGTGCTGGCGCCGCGGCTCACTAGGCTAATCCTCCGCCTGCAGCGCCGGCACACTGGGTTCTAGTCCCGGTTGGGGCGCCGGATTCTGTCCCGGTTGCCCCTCTTCCAGGCCAGCTCTCTGCTGTGGCCCGGGAGTGCAGTGGAGGATGGCCCAGGTGCTTGGGCCCTGCACCCCATGGGAGACCAGGAGAAGCACCTGGCTTCTGGCTTCGGATCGGCACAGCGCGCCAGCCACAGTGGCAATTGGGGGGGTGAACCAACGGAAGACCTTTCTCCCTGTCTCTCTCTCACACTGTCCACTCTGCCTGTCAAAAAAATTTTTTTTTAATTTAAAAAAATGTTTGTTTAGGGGCCAGCGCTGTGGCATAGCAGGTAAAGCAGTGCCTGCAGTGCTGGCATTCCCTATGGGCGCCGGTTTGAGTCCTGGCTGCTCCTCTTCCAATCCAGCTCTCTGCTATGGTCTGGGAAAGCAGGGAAGATGGCCCAAGTCCTTGGGCCCCTGCACCCACGTGGGAGACCCGGAAGGAGCTCCTGGCTCCTGGCTTCAGATTGGTCAGCTCCGGCTGTTGTGACCATTTGGGGGAGTGAACCAGAGGATGGAAGACCTCTCTCTCTCTCTCTCTCTCTCTCTCTCTCTCTTTCTCTCTCTGTCTGCCTTCTTTGGCCATGCCCAACCCAGGAGCCAGGAGCTCCATCTGGGTCCCCCACGTGGGTGTCAGGGACCCAAGCACTTGGGCCAGCTTTGGCTGCTTTCCCAGGTGCAATAGCAGGGAGCTGGACGGGAAGTGGAGCAGCCGGGACTCGAACCAGAGCCCACATAGGGTGCAGACGCACCCACCATGCCAGGGCACGGCCCCTTGTTGAAGGTGTTTGAGCGGGGATTTTTCACTTACATTCCCTTACAGACCCTGTAAGTCCTGTATCGGGTCCTGGTGATATCCCAAGTGCCCAGAACATCCCATGGGAGGTACTCTAGATGTATGGGATGAAATGAGGGAGGGCGTGGACATGAGAGGGGCCTCCCGGGGCGGGGAGGGGGAGGCGGAGACTCCCGCCACCACCCCCCTCACTGTCTGGAGAAACGTGCAACTTTGCAGAAGTCAACCTTGGCAAAGACTCAGGCGGGGGGTGGGGGGGCAGGAAGTGGGAAGGGGTGCCTCTAAGCCGACTGGGGAGGCCGCTCCGGGTGTCCAGATGGCACCAGGCTCCGGCTGGGAGAGATGCCTCATCTGTTACTCCGCCGGCCAGGGCCCTCAGCCACCAGCTCAGCCTGGAGTCCCTGGTGCTGCTCTATGCGGACGGGGAGCAAACCAGAGACAGGGGGAGGTGGCTCAGTGGCTGAAGCAGAGCAGGGAGAAAATTCTGAGGGGTTCCAGGCACACGGCACACACCGGCACACGCATGCGGGAGCCCTCACACATGGCCGTGCACGTGCGACTGGCAGGTGGAACTTTCTAGAAGTCTGGCCATGGTGGGGTTGAGACCAGGCCCTACGTGCAGGAGCGAAAGACAGGGAAGTGGCAGCCGCAGACGTCTGTGGGACAGGAGGAGGTCTGGGCCTTGGTGAGACTGCGTGTGCCAGCAGCAGGAAGCCATCCTTCTCAGGGGGGATGCGTGCAGGTTCCCCGGGCAGGGAAGGTGGGTAAGACCACACGTCGGTCCTGGCTCCAGCTCCCAAATCCAGCATCCCCCTAGGGGGCCCTGGTTCCCCAGGGACACTGTGCAGCTTCCACCATCGTGGGCCTTTGGGGAGTGAGCCAGTGGGTGGGACTTCTGTCTCTGATCATAGAGGGGAAAGGAAAAGGGGGGAGGGGTGCAGGGTGAGCACAAATCTTGGCTGTCCGTGTGGCCTTTAGGCTGTTGCGTCTAGCCGCAAGATTTGCCTGTGTGGGACTGAGGGTGTGCATATTCCAGGAATAATTCAATTCCACTGGGACATCTCTGTGCACCCAGCCTAAAGTTGACTCCTCTCCTGCCGTTCCCTCTCTCGTCATAAGACCTCCACGCCCCTTACAGTGCTACTGACAATTTGTTGTTATAATTTGTTTGCCTATACTATTTCTTTGCTGTTTTCCCCAGTACATATTAGCTCCATGGAGCAAGGATTTTTTGCACCTAGAATATTGTAGACACAAAATAAATACCAGGGGTCTTTAAAGAAATTCATGAAACACGCATATTATATATATAAAAATTTGTGCATTGGCCGGCATGGCAGCTCACTAGGCTAATCCTCCTCCTGCAGCGCCAGCACACCAGGTTCTAGTCCCGGTCGGGACGCCGGTTCTGTCCCGGTTGCTCCTCTTCTAGTCCAGCTCTCTGTCGTGGACCGGTAGGGCAGTGGAGGATGGCCCAAGTGCTTGGGCCCTGCACCTGCATGGGAGACCAGGGAAAGCGCCTGGCTCCTGGCTTCAGATTGGCACAGTGCGCTGGCCGTGGCGGCCATTTGGGGGGTGAACCAATGGAAGGAAGACCTTTCTCTCTGTCTCTCTCTCTCACTGTCTAACTCTGCCTGTCAAATAAAAAAAATTGTGCATGGATTTAAAACACTTTTGAGAGACAGAGCCAGTTTCCATCTGCTGGCTCCTCCCTCCCCCAAAACCCATAACAGCCTGGGCAGGACCAAGCCCTAGGGAACTCAATCCAGGTCCCCCAAGTAGGTGGCAGGAGCCCCATCACTTGAGCTGTCACTGCTGCCTCCCAGGGTCTGCTTTATTAGGAAGCAGAGCCAGACACAGAACCCAGGCTCTCCTCTGCAAGCTGGGGGCCCCTCAGAGGCCCAGCCAGAGGCTCATCTGGGAATCTAATTTCACCTGAACTTTTGGAAGTCCCGCCTACTTGTTGAGTGGGTGCATGGAAGTCCCGCCTACTTGTTGAGTGGGTGCATGGAGAGCCGGTGAGCCTGGTGCATGGTGGTGTGCGTGTGTGTGCGTGTGTGGGTGGGTGTGTGGGTGTGCACTGGCCGAAGTCCAGAGCTCCTGGAAGGCCCTATGCCTGTTCCCATCTCTGTCCTTTCCTTTCTCAGCTATTTCCAGCCATACCTGCGGCCACACTGGCTTTATAGGGGCGATGACATGGGGGGAGGGCCGGAGGCGGTCGCGGGCACTCCCCTGCCTCCGGTGGAAAATGCGAGGGGGTTGGATGGGTTCCTGCTAAGCCTCCTCTGAAATCCTGAGAATCCAGTCCTTACTTAATCCCATGGGACGCCTTCACCATTCAGGGACCACCTACCGCGTGCCCCGCACTGTTCTAGACCTGACCCTGCAGGGGTCAGCGAAGGAAGCAGGCAGACAGGAGGCAGAAATGGCATTTAATCCCCCTCTCTCATCGTCAGGGAATTTGTGCTTTTCCCCGGGACCTCACAGCCTCGCCAGCCGGGAGCAGCGCCCCCTACTGGTCAGCGCCACGGCCCGGCACACAGTAGGCAGCTAATCAGCATGCAATGACCTGGGAAATGCAATGCGGGCGCACGGGCAGCCAGGTAGCAGGTAGCGCGCGGCCAGACCCCCAAGGTGTGCCAGTCCCCACCTTGCAGGTTAGGAGACTAAGGCTCGGGAGGCAAAGGGCTGGGTGAGGGGGTGAGTGTGGGGTGCGGCGGCGGCAGCAAGGGTAGCCCCGGAAAGCACCCCAGTCCTCCCTGCTCCCAGCACACGGGAATGAGAGGGCAGTGCTGATGGGGGTGCGGGGGACTGGGGGGTCCCGGGGGGCTGGGAGGGCAGCGCTGACGGGGGGGGTGCTGGGGGGCTGGGAGGGAAGCGCTGATGGGGGTGCGGGGGGCTGGGGGGTCCCGGGGGGCTGGGAGGGCAGCGCTGACGGGGGGGATGCTGGGGGGCTGGGAGGGAAGCGCTGATGGGGGTGCGGGGGGCTGGGGGGTGTCGGGGGCTGGGAGGGCAGCGCTGATTGGGGGTTGCTGGGGGGATGGGAGGGAAGTGCTGATGGGGGTGCGGGGGGCTGGGGGTGTCGGGGGACTGGGAGGGAAATGCTGATGGGGGTGCCAGGGAGCTGGGAGGGAAACGCTGATGGGGGTGCCGGGGGCTGGGAGGCCCACGGACGCTGGAAAGCACCTCGGGTCTCTCTCTGGTTCTCAGTCCCCGAGGCTGGAGATGATGCCACATTAGGAAATGTTTGGCGCGGCAAGGGGACCTTCCGGCGCCGGGTCCCCGGTTCTGGGAGCTGGGGCTCCTGGCACCCCGTTCCGCTGGGGCTGGGCAGAGAGAGACCCCTTGAGCCTACCTGGGAATCCCGGGCATCGGGGGTCCTTCCTCACATATCCCCGGAGTCTGACGGCAGGGCTTCGGGGAAGGGGGTGGTCTTCCTGGGGGCTCCAGGGAGGTCCCCCTCACCGTTCTAGACTCCTCCCGGGCGCCGGACCCACCCCCTGCCCACCGCAGCTTGCAGCCCAGAGCTTACCTTGGAAGGGGGCTGGGGAAGGGACGCCCCGCCCTCTCCGGCGGGGGGAGGGGGCGGGAAGGGACTGGGGTGCCCAGACCCTTTGTTTGCTGGTGTGTGAGTGTGAGTGTGAGTGTGTGCGCGCGGCGGTGAGACCCGCCGGGGTGTGAGTCCGTGCGCGCGCGTGCTCGGGCCGTGACGGCCACGGAGGAGCTGGACTGGCGGCTGGAGGGGGGGAGGGGGAAGCGACGGGGACTCCCCCGCCCCCGCCCGCCCACTCGCGGGTTTGAATGAAAAGCGAGGGGGAGGGGCGGCGGAGGGAGGGCGCTTTTGGTCCCGATGGCCACTCCCCCTCCCCAACGGGCCGGGGAATCCCTCCCCACCCCCACCCCCATGGAGCGATTTTTATTCTCTCCAGGGACCCCCCACTATCTACAGAGGCTCTGCGAGGAACTGGGGAGAGGCGTCCCAGACACAGGTGGCCGGAGCTCCTCCAACTCCACTTGACCCTCGCGGAGCACCCCTTAATCTGAGATAATCCTGGCCCGAGGCTGCAACACGGCCTTTTATCCCTGCATCCGAGAGTGGGTGGAGCCGTGGAGCAGCGCGCGGCCCAGCTGCCCCGAGCTCGGGGCAGTGGCATCCTGAAGCCGTTCTGGCCGAGGGGAGGGGTCCCAGCCGAACGGGGAGGGGCGACGAGCAGCCCCAGACCCGGACGACGAGGAAAGCCCCCTACCGCCCCTCCCCAGTCCCCTACTGGGCCGGAGGCCAGCAGCACTGGCCACTAGCTGGACATTTGGCGACACCCAGCGGCCGTGCGTGGGGACGCCACGCAGGGCGCCCGAAAACCTTTTGGGTGATTCCAGAGGGGGGGTGTGCGCGCAAGTCGTCTCTCACGAGTGGCGGGCACCGGGGGCTGTGTGTGGTCCCAGCGCGGGAAACCCTGCCCTACCGTCGACCCCCTCCCCTCCCCGCCACGTAGGACAGGATCTTACCGCCGCTCGCTTAGACCCCTCCACCACGGCAGGGTCTCGACCCCCCCTACTCGAACTGGGGAGTCCCCTCGGGTCTCGTGCCCCTCCCTAGCCCGGAATCCAGTCCCCCACCTTCAGGGGAGCTGGGTGGGGGTGGGGGTGGGTCTTCGAGTCGAGGCCCCGCCCCTGCGGTGGCCTCGGGCTGATGTCACTGCGGCTTGGCCAACGGGACAATCCAGCCCCTCAGTCTCGTCAACTGCCCCAGCGCAAACGCCCCCCGGGGAGGGGGCGGCAGGAGATGAGAGGCGCTCCTGGCTGCCGCGCTGCCCTGTAGGCCCCCCAGGAGGTGCCGGGCAGAGTCTCCCTGCCCAACGAGGCGGGGTCTCGGCGGGAACTCCCTGGCCCCTAACACGTGCGCAGGTCCCTTTAAGGCGGGCTTGGTCGCCAGGGCCGCCGCCGCCGTTACCAGGGATGTGACGTCACGCGCGGGCGGGGGCTGCGCGCGCGGGCGGAAGCGGAAGGGGCGGGGCTCCGCGGGCCGAGTGTCCAGCGCTGCCGCCGCCGCCGCCGCCGCCGCCGCCGCCGCCGCTCGAGCGGGCGCGGGCTGGGCCGTGGAGGCAAGATGGTGGACTACAGCGTGTGGGACCACATCGAAGTGTCCGACGATGAGGACGAGACGCACCCCAACATCGACACGGCCAGCCTCTTCCGCTGGAGGCACCAGGTAGAGCGCGCGTGCCCGGCCCCTGCCCCCTTTCCCGGGACCGCTCCAGAGTTCTGACCGCGGGTACTGCCCAGGGGACCCCGCGGTTGTTGACGCCCGGGATTCCAACCTCACGGTTTGGAGTTTCCCGCCCCTCGATTCCACGCCGGGGCTCGGGGAGCGCTGGGACCCCCACCCCCACCCACCCCCAGTCCCTGCGCGCGACCCCTGGGGCCGCCTTCGGATTCTGCACGGGTCTCTATTAACCCTTGAGACGCCCTCGGTCTGTGTATTCCCAGGGCCACCGGGGGGGGGGGTCCCTCGCCTGTAGGAACCTCTGCCGGCATCTGAGGACACCCCACCCCGCCTCACCCCTGCCCCCAGCCTCATCAACCCTGGGACGGGCAGGTGGTCCCTGCTGGCAACTCAGGGACCCCATGGTCACCACCCCCTCTTTGACGTATTTGCCCACGACAGAGCCCCCAGAGCCAGACCCCAGAATCCTAGCCGTGAGCAGCCCGTGGCTTCCCACCCATCCTCCCGCCCGGAGGTGCTCACCCCGCAGCTCGCACGGAGCGCGCACCTCCCAGAAGCTTCCAGTAGGAATTCCCGTCCCGGGCCTCCCTTCTGGCAGACCTGTATCCAGAAAGCCCTAGAAGGGCCCTGCCCCATCCTTCCGGGATGTGGCCTGGGGCCTGCTTCTGCCTCCCGGGCCCACCCCCAAACCTTTCCTTAAAGCGGCCGTCTCCTGGGGCGTGCACCTGCTGTGCGGGAGTGTGGGAAGAAAGTTCCAGCCCTTCTAGTTCTATTTATTATGAAATATTTAAGACCTCCGCAAGGCTCCCCAGACTATTTCTGTCGCGTAAAGAGGTTAATCTTTACTCTGGCGTGGAGAGCGGGGTGGGGGCCGCCCCATTTCCTGGCCGGCTGCTGTGGAGGAGGGGCGGGGTGCCCGCCCAGCCCCCAGCCCCCTCTCCAGTTTGCGAGGTGGGGGGAGGTTTGTGATCTCTCTGAGCGCTGCAAAGCTGAGCTAACGCGGCGCCCGCTTCTGGAAAGATCCTGGTGCAGAGACTGGGATGGAAAAGTTAGAGGTGGCCTGGTGGCTGCCACTCTGGGTTCCCGGAGAGGTGGGCGTTTGCCCGCCGCCCTGGGCTCTGCACCCACTGCCGGCTCCGGTTCCCACTGCCCTTCCCACTGCCCCGGGAGGCAGCAGGGACGCCTCAGGGCCCTGGGCCCCCGCCACCCACGTGGCGGACTTGCTTTGAGTTCCTGGCTCCCGGCTTCAGCCTGGCCCAGCCCCAGCCCTTGTGGGCATTTGACGTGATGATGGACTAGCAGCTGGGAACTCTGTCTCTGCCTCTGAACTTTAAAAGATGGAGGCCGGCGCCGCGGCTCACTAGGCTAATCATCCGCTTGCTGCGCCGGTACCCCAGGTTCTAGTCCCGGTCGTGGCGCCGGATTTTGTCCCGGTTGCCCCTCTTCCAGGCCAGCTCTCTGCTGTGGCCCGGGAGTGCAGTGGAGGATGGCCCAAGTGCTTGGGCCCTGCACCCACATGGGAGACCAAGAGAAGCACCTGGCTCCTGGTTTCGGATCAGCGCGGTGCGCTGGCCGCAGTGGCCATTGGGGGATGAACCAACGGCAAAGGAAGACCTTTCTCTCTGTCTCTCTCTCACTGTCCACTCTGCCTGTCAAAAAAAAAAAAAAAAGAAAAAGAAAAGTGATATTGCTTATTTTGTTGCCAAAAATTTGTAACCAGGAATAGTCCTTTCGAGGCACTGGTTTTCTGTGAACTTTTTGAATCCAACTTATATGCCTGAATTTCAGACTTTTTGCACCCCGCTAAAGTTGCCTTTTGAAAGATTTATTTACTTTGCTGAGCCAATTTTTTGGTGAAGACTTATTTAATTTTAAAGATTATCCATTTCTTCTTTTAAGTTTTTTAATTTAAGATTTAGTTTATTTGAAAGGCAGAGTTACAGAAGGAAAAGGAGAGATGGAGCCGGTTTGCTCCACAAATGGCTGCAAGAGCCAGGGCTGGGCTGATCTGAAGCCAGGAGCCAGGAGCTTCCTCCAGGTCTCCCACGCGGGTGCAGGGGCCCAAGGGCTTGGGCCATCTTGCACTGCTCTCCCAGGCCACAGCAGAGAGCTGGATCAGAGTGGAGCAGCCGGGACTCGAACTGGTACCCATAAAGGTGCTGGCGCTTCAGGCCAGGGCTTTAACCACAGCACCAGCCCCAAAAGTTATCTTTTATAATGTCATTTCTCCATGAAATTTTTTTTAAAGATTTTATTTATTTATTTGACAGGTAGAGTTACAGACAGTAAGACAGAGAGAAAGGTCTTCCATCCGTTGGTTCAACCGCCAAACGGCCACAATGGCCGGAGCTGCACCGATCCGAAGCCAGGAGCCATGTGCCCCCTCCTGGTCTCCCGTGCGGGTGCAGGACCCAAGCACTTGGGCCATCCTCCATGAATTTTTGAAGCAGCATTCCAGGCGTGGCCAGTTGGGTTGGATTCAGCTCCTGGATTATTGGCACGCCAGCCAGCCGCTCGCTAGCTCTGGATCCAAGCGTATGCCCGGGACCCAACCCGTGGGGGTCGATGCCAGGGTTTCCTGATTTATGGATTTTTAAAGACGTGTTTATTGGAAAGGCAGAGTTGACAGAGGAGGAGAGAGTCCATGTGCTGGTTCCTTCCCTAAATGGCTGTGACAGCAGGGCTGCTCCAGCTCTGCCCTCTGGCTTTCCTGATGCGCGGCCAGAGCTCAGATCCTCGGGCTCTCGCCTGCTGCTTTCCCAGGTGAATTAGCAGGGAGACGGATCAGGAGCGGAACGACTGGGAGTTTTTATTTGAAAGAGTTACAGTGAGAGAGAGAAAGAGGAGAAAGATCTTCCATTCGCTGATTCACTCTCCAAATGGCCGCAACAGCCGGGGCTGGGCCAGGCCAGAGCCAGGAGTTTCTTCCTGGTCTCTAAGAATTTGGGCCGTGTTCCGCTGCTTTCCCAGGCACATCCGCGGGGAGCTGGATGGGAAGTGGAGCAGCCGGGACTCGAACCCGCGCTCCACTATGGGATGCCGGCACTGCAGGCAGTAGCTTTACCTGCCGCCCCACAACGCCAGCCCCCACCGTATTGAGTCTCTCGTGTCTGTGTATTTGTTTAGATTGTAATTTATACAGTCCATAATGCTCTGGGCAGGAGTGACTGTCTGCATCGTCACATAGGTAGTTCTTGCTGTGGTCAGAAAAGACGGCATGGATTTCGGGAGGGGACGAGTGCCCCGCTCCCTGACCCCCTTGCCCAGAGAGAGCTGCCGTCAGTGGCGCCTTCCAGGGCTTGCACGCCACCGAGCGCCCACGAGCCTCGGTGGCCCCATCTGCAGGGCACAGGGGCAGGGACACGAGCGCACCCCTCTGGCCGCCCTGGCTTCCGAGCAGGGGGCCCGTCACAGCCCCTCCCGGCTGAGAGGCGCAAAGCCCAGGCCGGGCCGGCCGCCGCCCCCACCCTCACCGCCTCCTGAAAGCCATTTTTAGCCTCCGCCTCCCTGGCGGCCACTCAGAGGGCACACAGAAGCCGGGAGGAGACAGGCTCCTGTTGCCACCCAGAGCCAGCCGGAGTCCCTGGGAGGTGGCAGGACGGCACCCGGGCCCGGGGCGGGGGAAGAGGGGCAGAGGCCAGCAGCTTTCTCGAGACACCTGTGGTGTGGGCCGTCTTGACCCCTGACCCCTGGAGGTTCGCCGAGCCATCTGGTTGGGCATCAGAATAGGGTGCAGGCCTCTGGGTCCTCCCTGACAAGTGCCCGCCCTCTGCTGGAAGTGGGGGTGGGGGACACAGGCCAGCAGTGAGTCAGCCACTCATTCTGGTGGACAGAGACAGCCGTGGTAACAATGGGACGGGGCCTTGTTGGCCGAGTGCCCCGCCCTCCGGGCTCTCAGTGGCCCCGCAGTGTCCCGTTTCTCAGAGGGGAAGACCAAGGCCTGGGGTCGAGGGGCCCGGCCAAAGTCGCCCCGCCACGTGGCAGGGGTGGAGCTGGGTGCTGTGGTGATGCGGCAGCAGGCACCCCCAGTCTCCGGTGGAAACCCAGTTGCACACTCGGGGGGGGGGTCACTTCTGTAAGCCCCAGAGAGCGAGCTGGTCCCCGTGCACTCCAGGAGGGATGCCCAGGAGTGGCAGTGTCCTGGGCCTGTTTGAGGTGGGCGGGGTGGGCAGGCGTGGGCCGCAGTAGTGACCTGCAGCCCATGGCGGAGGGCCTGGGCCCAGGAGGCAGCAGCTGGTGGCCCCAGTACTCAGGTGCCTGCCAGCCACGTGGGAGACCTGGACGGAGCCCTGGGCTCCCCGCTTAGGCCTGGCCCGCCCTGGCTGCTGCAAGCATCTGGGGAGTGACCCAGCAAACACACAGATCTCTCTCTCTCAAATAAATAGTTTTTGTTTTGTTTTGAAGATAGGCAAGGCTAAGCCATGCTGTTTGGCTGGCCAGGTGTGTCAAGTGCATTTTTTTAAAATGGGGTCATTGGAAAGGCAGAGAGAGCTTGCTTGCACATCCGCTGGTTCGCTCCCCGAATGCCCATGGTAGCCTGCTGGGCCCCGAGGCGCCAGGGGCCGCATGCGGAGCGACCTGGGGGCGCCTAGGGGAACCACGGAGAGGTGGGGCCCAGCGAGGGGCTCAGGGGTCCACCTGAACCCAGACTTTCCAAGATGGCGCGGCAGAGGGGGCCGTGGGCAGAGTACGGCAACCTCTGAGCCTGGATTGGCCGGGGCCGGTGACCGAAGGAGGCGCATTAGCAGCTCTGGGTGGAGCGGTACCGCCGAGCCCCGGTGGGGAGCCCCGGTGGGGAGCGGAGAGGGCTGGAGGGGAGGGGGTGGGCCAGGCGGGGCCGTGCCCTCAGTAGGTGAGCCTGGAAGCTGGGAGACCAGGGCGCGCGCAGAGGCCGCGCGGACCCTTCGCGGGGCGCTGGGGGGCCGGGACGAGCCGCTGCTGTGTGCCCGCAGGCCCGGGTGGAGCGCATGGAGCAGTTCCAGAAGGAGAAGGAGGAGCTGGACCGTGGCTGCCGCGAGTGCAAGCGCAAGGTGGCCGAGTGCCAGCGCAAGCTGAAGCAGCTGGAGGTGGCCGAGGGCGGCCAGGCCGGCCAGGCCGAGCTGGAGCGGCTGCAGGCCGAGGCGCAGCAGCTGCGCAAGGAGGAGCGCAGCTGGGAGCAGAAGCTGGAGGAGATGCGCAAGAAGGAGAAGAGCCTGCCCTGGAACGTGGACACGCTCAGCAAGGACGGCTTCAGCAAGGTGCGCGTGCGCGGGCCGCGGGGCTGGGGGCGGCCGCCGGGGGGCGGGGGGCGGGGCGCGTGTGGAGCCTGCCTGGGGGGCCCGGCGGAGGACGCACCCCACCGGCGCCCCCCTCTGATCTGCCCGAAGGCCCCCGCGCACGCTCCCGCCTCCTTGCTGCTCATGGCGCCGTCGACGTGGACGGGCTGGGCGCGGCGGCCCCGGCCTCCGCGCTCGGCTGGGCGCCCCCAGCCCACTCCCCTTCTCACCCACCCGCAGAGCATGGTGAACACCAAGCCCGAGAAGGCGGAGGAGGACTCGGAGGAGGTGAAGGAGCAGAAACACAAAACCTTTGTGGAGAAGTACGAGAAGCAGATAAAGCACTTCGGTGAGTGGGGGGTTGGGGGGTGGGCGCGTGGGGGCGGGCCCCCCGGGGCGGGCAGGGCGCGGCGCCCCCAAGGCCTCACCAGCACCCACGACCGCCTCCCCGCAGGCATGCTCCGGCGCTGGGACGACAGCCAGAAGTACCTGGCGGACAACGTGCACCTGGTGTGCGAGGAGACCGCCAACTACCTGGTCATCTGGTGCATCGACCTGGAAGTGGAGGAGGTGCGCGGGCGGGGCCGCCAGGCCGGGGCCAGGGCAGGGCGGGGGCGCGCCGGGCCCGCGAGCGCCCCCTGGTGACGCGCCGCGCCGGTCCTCCTCCGCAGAAATGCGCGCTCATGGAGCAGGTGGCCCACCAGACCATCGTCATGCAGTTCATCCTGGAGCTCGCCAAGAGCCTCAAGGTGGACCCCCGGGCCTGCTTCCGGCAGTTCTTCACCAAGATCAAGGTGGGGGCCCGGGTGGAGGCCAGGAGCTGGCCGCGGGGGCGGGACTGGAGGGAGAGCGCCCTGGGCGGGGTGGCCCCGGGTGGAGACCAGGAGCTGGGCTCTGTCGGGGTGGGGGCGGGGGCCGAGGGACGGAACTGGAGGGAGGGTGCTCTGGGCGGGGTGGCCCCGGGGGTGGAGACCAGGAGCTGGGCTGGAGGGGAGCGGGGGCGGAGGGGCGGGACTGGAGGGAGGGCGCCCTGGGGATGGAGACCAGGAGCTGGGCTCGGGGGCGGGGCCGAGGGACTGAGGGACAGGACTGGAGGGAGGGCGCCCTGGGGGGATGGCCCGCGGTCACGGCCCGCTGGCTCCTAGACGGCCGACCGGCAGTACATGGAGGGCTTCAACGACGAGCTGGAGGCCTTCAAGGAGCGCGTGCGGGGCCGCGCCAAGCTGCGCATCGAGAAAGCCATGAAGGAGTACGAGGAGGAGGAGCGCAGGAAGCGCCTGGGCCCCGGCGGCCTGGACCCCGTGGAGGTCTACGAGTCCCTGCCTGAGGTGAGTCCCTGCCTGAGGTGCGCGGCGGGGCGCGGCTCCAGGGGGGGACGGGGCGGGGGGACCCTGACCCTGACCCCGCCCCGGCCCTGACCCGGCCCTGCGCCCCCAGGAGCTGCAGAAGTGCTTCGACGTGAAAGATGTACAGATGCTGCAGGATGCCATCAGCAAGATGGACCCCGCCGTGAGTGCCCGGGCTCCCTCGGGTCTCCCAGGCGGGCGCGGGTGGGGGGCCGGGCCGGGACAGCGCCGCCTCACGGCCGCCCTCCTCCCCGCAGGACGCCAAGTACCACATGCAGCGCTGCATCGACTCCGGCCTCTGGGTCCCCAACTCCAAGTCCAGCGAGACCAAGGAGGGGGCGGGGGTGGGCCCCGGGGACCCGCTGCTGGACGCCGCCCCCAAGGCCGGCGCGGAGGAGGACACCAGCGCCTGACCCGCCGCCGCCGCCGCCCGGAAAACACAATAGATGCCCTCTTCCCAGCTCCCGCTTCTGTGTCCGCTGCTGCCCCCAGCCCCGGGGGGCCGCCCTCCCCTCCCCCGCGCCCCCCCACCGCTCGTCCCACTCTGCTTCCACCCAAGGGGCTTCCCCGGCTGCCCCCTCCCCGTCAGCGCTATGCCAAAGGCCCCGGGGTCCGGGGAGGGGCAGGGGTCGCCACACTGGTCCGCTGGGCGGGGGGAGGGTCCCCAGCCCAGGGGCCGCGGGCTCTGTTTTCTCTGTTGGCTGTCGAATCTTCTGTTTGGAAAACAGCAGTGATCTTCCAATAAAGGATTTCAGACGCTCGCCGGGGCCACAGATGGGGCCGTGGGCAGAGCCCTGTGCTGGGGTGGGGGAGAGGCCTGGGTGCCTGTTGGCGGCCCTGCGGGAGACGCCCAGGGTTTTGTTTGCCCGCTGATTGGAACCCCTGCATCTCAGAGCCAGAATCCTCTGCCCTCCGTTCTCTCCCGCCCCTGGCCTCTCTGGGGCCGCTCACCCCACAGCCCGCATTCGGCAGCACCGCCCCTGAGGGCACTAAATCCTACAGCTGTCCCGGCCTCCTGCAGGGCCCCCACGGGCCGCCAGAGGGCGCCTGTGAGCCGACGCGTGGCGCAGGTGCGTCTGCTCACAGCCCTTCCCCGTGGCACTTGACCTTTGTCAGGGTGGCCCCGAGGAGGGTCGGTCAGTGCCTTCCTCAGGCCACAGTGACCAGAGACGATTGGGTGAGGTGCCGCCTGACAGGGGCAGCCCCCGGCGCTTCTCCTGGGACACCCTTTCCTCTAAGGGTTGGGGGACCCTTCAGAAGTCGGGGCGTGTCCCCAGGTACTAAAAAAAGGGCCACGAGATGAGTGGGAGTAAGAAGATGCATTTCCTGGCTAAAGCCGCCATCTGCAGTGCCGGCTTCCCATATGGGCGCCAGTTCGAGTCCCAGCTGCTCCAGTTCGATCCAGCTCTCTGCTATGACCTGGGAAGACATTGGGAGATGGCCCAAGTGCTTGGGCCCCTGCACCCATGTGGGAGACCCAGAAGAAGCTCCAGGCTCCTGGCTTTGGATTGGCGCGGCTCCAGCTGTTGCAGCCAGTGGGGGAATGAACCAATGATGGAAGACTCCTCTCTCTCTCTGCCTCTTCTCTCTCTCTGTAGTCCTGACTTTCAAGTAAATAAATAAATCTTTAAAAAAAATAAAAACATCTCCCAAGCAGCGCTGGCCCAGCAGAGTAAGCTGCTGCTGTGTAGCCCACATCCCACGTGGGCACCGTTTGCAGTCCCAGCTGCTCCACTTCTGATCCGGCTCCTGCTAATGCACCTGGGAACTCAGTGGAAGATGGCCCAAGTCCTTGGACCCCTGCCACCCACGTGGGAGATTCCTGGCTCCTGGCTTCAGCCTGGCCCAGCCCTGGCTGTTGGGACCATTGAGTGACCTCTCTCTTTCCCTCTATCTAACATGCTTTTCAAATAAAAAGTCAATCAATGGCCAGCGCCGCGGCTCACTAGGCTAATCCTCCGCCTTGTGGTGCTGGCACACCAGGTTCTGTCCCGGTTGCCCCTCTTCCAGGCCAGCTCTCTGCTGTGGCCAGGGAGTGCAGTGGAGGATGGCCCAGGTGCTTGGGCCCTGCACCCCATGGGAGACCAGGAGAAGCACCTGGCTCCTGCCATTGGATCAGCGTAGTGCGCTGGCCGCGGTGGCCATTGGAGGGTGAACCAACGGCAAAGGAAGACCTTTCTCTCTGTCTCTCTCTCTCACTGTCCACTCTGCCTGTCAAAAATAAAAATAAAATATAAAAAATCAATCATAATACATTTTCCCTTGTTGAAGGAGTTCTTGATTTAATTGAGTGTGGTTGGGCTCACTCAAAGTGGCCACAACAGCCAGCGTCGGGCCAGGCTGAAGCCAGGAGCTCCGTCTGGGTCTCACGTCACGGCGGGGCTGCAAGCCCTTGGGCCGTCCTCACTGCTTTCCCAGGTGTGGAGCAGCTGGGACTCAAACCAGTGTCCTGCTAGGGGATGCGTAACCTGCTGTGCCATGGTGCTGCCCCGCCCCTACCGTGAGTGTGTTGAAGACACACCCACACTGCCACCACCCATTTCCAATCTAGTAGAGCCCTCTGCCAAGGCGGCACCAAGTACCCTGCTTGTCCAGCCTCTTCAGGGTGGGGACCACCAGGGCATTTGCCAAAGCCTTGGACGAATGGGCCCTGGGTGGGTGTTGTACCGGGGCGGTAGCCACCAGGGGGCGGTGGTGAGCCGCAAACCGAGTGTCCCTGGAGCTGTGCAGACGGCTGGGACTGGCAGGTGCCGGCAGCCCCTGAACTCTAAGAAAACCTCGCCTAACAACCAGGGCGCTGCTTCCTCTCCGTCCTCTGCTGTGAAAACCCGAAGGTCGCGGGCTTCTTCGTCTGCTCTGAGCGTGAATTTCCACCCTGGGTTCCTCGGGGATGACTTTTGCCTTGCTGTCCGCCTTGCAAGACCGCGTTAAACCCTGTATCCTGCAGGCTGAGTTTGCGGCTGCCCTTGTCTGTGCCTGGCCCCAGGGCTCAGGGCATCAGGTGGCGCAGCGGGTTAAGCCACAGCCCGCCGCACCCGCATCCCCTGTCGGCGCGCCTGTTCGAGTCCCGGCTGCTCCACTTCTGACCCAGTTCCCTGGTAATGCGCCTGGGAGGATGGCCCAAGTGCTTGGACCGCTGCCGCCCACGTGGGAGACCCGGGTGGAGCTCCTGGGAGTTCCTGTTGTAGGGTCCTTACTGTGTGAACTCATTTGATGTCCCTTGACAGGCCTCGAGCTGGGGACTGCTGGCTGCGGGCTGTGGGTTTCCTGGGGAACGCAGCTTCCCACGTGGGCCCCGCAAGGTCTGGAATTCTTGGACAGCGCCTCCAGGAACGCACCTGGCTGAGCCGCTGGGGGTGGGAGCTGACCGTTCCCTGAACTCTCGTGGACAAGAGCGCCGTGGGATTTTCGCCTTCTATTCCTCAACGCGTGGCTTTTCCCAGCCCGGCGAGGGGATAGCGCTGGGCAGGCCCCTCCTCCAGGCCTCCCTGGGGGGCCCCAGGGGTTCCCCCCATTCTCAGTGGGGCAGAGCAGCCACGTGTCCCAGACGTCCCAGGACTGTCCCTGTTTTCGCGTGGAAAGTCCCTCGTCGGGGAACCCCCTCTGCGCTGGGCAAACCCAGCCTGGTGGTCACTCTTGGGGCCTGGAGACTCCCGGCTGCCCCTGCGACATGGAATTTCCATCAGGAAGGGCTGGGGTGGGGGTGGAGCGCCTTCCTGGGCTCTTCTCCTCTATCCCCACATGGGGGCGCTGCTGCCGCTTTATCAAGAGCATGGGTGCGGCCGGCCGGTGTTGACACCGGTATCCCCGATTGGACCTGGGATCTCGCTCTCAGTCTACGGGGACATCACTGAGGAGGGACGAAGGCAGTGGTGTCATTATAGAGTCCTAGAATTTCACCTACAAACTATATATATGTATATATATACACATATATATGTATATACGTATGTATATATTATATATATGTATATATATTTTTTGACAGGCTGAGTTAGACAATGAGAGAGAGAGAGACAGAAAGGTCTTCCTTCCATTGGTTCACCCCCCCCCCCCCAATGGCCGCTATGGCCGGCGCTGCGCCGATCCGAAGCCAGGAGCCAGGTGCTTCTCCTGGTCTCCCATGGAGTGCAGGGCCCAAGCACCTGGGCCATCCTCCACTGCACTCCCGGGCCACAGCAGAGAGCTGGCCTGGAAGAGGGGCAACCAGGACAGAATCCGGCGCCCCAATCGGGACTAGAACCCGGTGTGCCGGCACCGCAGGTGGAGGATTAGCCTAATGAGCCGCGGCGCCAGCCTCTATGAACTATATTAAATCTGTTAAAACTAAAAAATTTTAAAAAGGGGCCGGCGCTGTGGCGTAGCGGGTAAAGCTGCCACCTGCAGTGCCGGCATCCAAATGGGGGCCGGTTCGAGTCCCGGCTGCTCCACTTCCCATCCAGCTCTCTGCTATGGCCTGGGAAAGCAGTGGAAGATGGCCCAAGTGCTTGGGCCCCTGCGCCCGCGTGGGAGTCCTGGATGGAGCCATTGCGGCCATCTGGGGAGTGAACCAGTGGATGGAAGACCTCTCTCTCTCTCCTTCTCTCTGTGTGTAGCTGTGACTTCCAAATAAATAAATAAAAATTTAAAATAATTTTTTTAAAAAGACACCACTGATTTCTTTCAAAAAAAAAAAATTACCCGGGGAAGGCCCAGGGAAAACCGAGCTCACAGCCCTCGGCCCGGCCTGCAGGCTGGGGAAATACACACCGTTGTAATTTATTATTATTGCTGGGTCTATGACCATCATTGTTAGTGCTACACTTCCTGCGGAGGGACCTCCGCGGCAGCTGGGCGGTGGAGGCTCCGGGCCGCGCCCTTGCGAGCCGGTCTGGAAGAATCTGGCGTCCTCCGCTTCCTGCTTCTGCTCTGGCCACGGTGGCAGAGGGGAAGTTCGGGGTGGGAGGCCGCGGCCAGCCCTTCCGCAGCCCGGGAACTCGGCCTGGGACCCACGGCTCCAGGGCCACGCCCCCCACCCCCCCCCCCGCTGGTTTCTTTTCCTTTTTTTTTTTTTTTAAAGATGTATTTATTTATTTAAAAGACAGAGCCAGAGAGAGAGAGAGAGAGAGGGAGACAGTCCACCTGTTGAATTTGCTACCCAAATGCCCACAGCAGCCAGGGCTGGGCCAGGCAAAAGCCAGGGGCCAGGAGCTCCATATGGCACTGGGGCCATCTCCTGGCTCGGGGCACCTGCGCCCAGCGCTGTCTCTGGCTTCCGCTTGCTGCCAACGCAGATGTGGGAGGCAGCCGTGACGGCTCGAGATCCCTGCTGCCCACGAGGGAGACCGGGACCTTCTCTGTTCTCGCTCTCATGAAATGTATTTGAAAGGCAGAGTGACAGTGGAAGAAAGCGACTTCCATGCCCTGGTCCACTCCCCAGCTGGCCAGGGCGGTGGGGGCTGGGGCCAGGCCAAGGTCAGGTCTGTCTCCCAGGCCCTCGGCCATCGTCCACTGCTTTCCCAGGCGCATCAGCCGGGAGCTGGGTGCTGAGGTATGGGATGCGGGAGTCGCAGGCAGCGGCTTGACCCGCTGCACCGCGGCGCCGGGCCCCTGTCCACATCTACCTGCGTTCCCCGTGGGGGTGTCCTGACCGGATCTTCGCAGGTGCCCCTAACCATGGCAGTGACACGGCCTCCGGGACCCAGGATTACGGCCACCGGGGAGAGAGAACCTAGGACAGCGGAGGGTGGCGAGCAGGGTGGGCTGGAGCGTGGGGTCTTGCTGAAACCAGGCCAGGGCCAAGGCTGAGGCCCGCTCTGGGCCTCGCCGCGAAGAGGCCTTGGTCAAGAGGCCGCTCCGGGCCTCAGTTTCTTGCTCTGGGAAATGGGGACAAGAGCCCATCTCCAGGGCTGCCGCCCGGACCGGATGAGAAGCGCCCGCAGCACGTAGTCTGCTCCGCAAAGGAGACCGGAACTCAGATGTGGAGGGACGGTCAAGCGGCCACCCCGACGGCATGGGGGCCTCGCAGGGCAGGGCTGCACGCAGGTGACCCGGAGGGGAAGGAGGCTTGGCGCGGAGGGGGCCGGGGAAGGGGTACGGAAGGAATCCATTGTGGAGCTCCGCGGCTCGGGGCTGCTGGAGGCCTGACTGACGGCCCTGGCCGCCTCGGAGCCTGCACTCCACGCCGGACTTGCGCGGCCTCCAAAACACACTCTTCCGCCCGCCCTTGCCACCGCCTTCTTCCGCCCACTCCGGGTCAGCCAATCGCAGATGGTACAGCGCATGTGGGGGCAGACCCAGCCAATCGGGACAGAGCCTCGAGCGAGGCCGAGGACCAATCGGAGCGTCTCTGTCATTGGGTTCCTCCCGAAGTCTACGTGCGACGGGGAAAAAAAACCGATACAGTGGCCAATAGGAATGCGTGTTTCAGGCGGCCAATGGGAGACGGCGTCTTGGCGGCGTACTGGTAGCAGCTCCTCCGCGGGGGCCGGGCGGGGTCCCGGGTTCGAGCCGGAGTCCCGGGAGAAGGGTGCGTCTTGGGGGGCGTGGGAGGGGGCGCGCCCGAGAGGGTCTCAGGGAGGAAGCGCGGGGGCAGGCTGCGCTTGGTTGGAGGTGGACCAGACGTGTCGCCAGTGGGTGCCCGTCGTGGCTCCTGACCCTGCCTGCTGGGTTCCTGGGCGGGTGGTTTGAGGACCTGCCCCGGTGGAGACCTCACCCCGACCCACTCCATCCGGGCCCCCAACGTGGGCGGCAGGGACCCAGGCACTGCTGCCTCCCAGGGTGCGCGTGTGCAGGGAGCTGGACCCAGGCCTTCCAGGACGGGTCACGGGCAGACCTAAGATGTGACAAGCACCTGTCGCTCAGCTCCGATCCTGGAGACCTGGGGGGGGAGGGGCGGGTGGTCCGAGCTGGACTCGGGGGGGCGTCCGCGGGGGCTGGGGTCTCTGACCCCGGGCGTCACGGCTGAGAGACAGCAGCAGCCCTGCCTCTGTCCTCACCTGGGTCCTATCTGTGCCCCTCTCTTGCCCGAGACAAGGCCCGCGGGGTCAGTGACATGCAGAACCTCGAGGACACGCCGCAGCCCTCACTGTCGCCAGCGCCATTCTCCAGATGGGCAGACTGAGCCCGCGAGCGGCCGAGCTGACGCGGGGGAGAGCAGGACTCCCTCCCCCTCCCCCACCCGCACCCCCACCCAGGTCTGTTTAACTCCTCTGCCCTGCCTGTCTGGGTATCTCGGGGGTGGGGGGTGGGTTCACAGTTAATTTTTTTTTAGTGACTTATTTCTTTGAGAGGCAGAGTGACAGAGAAACCTCCCATCCTCTGATTCCCTCTGCCAGTGGCCACAACAGCCAGGGTTGGGCTGGGCCAAAGCCAAAAGCGCCGGTTCGAGTCCCGGCTGCTCCACTTCTGATCCAGCTCTCTGCTGTAGCCTGGGAAAGCAGTAGAAGATGGCCCAAGTCCTCGGGCCCCTGCACCCGTGTGGGAGACCCGGATGGAGCTCCTGGCTCCTGGCTTCGGATCTGCCCAGCTCTGGCTATTGCTGCCATTTAGGGAGTGAACCAGCGGATGGAAGACCTCTTTCTCTCCTCTCTCTGTGTAACTCTGCTTCCCAAATAAATAAGTCTTTTAAAAAAGGGGGGGACGCAAGGGCCTCCAGGCAACCCCTGGGGCTGACAACGTCTCCCTCGCCAGCTGTGAGGACCATGTTTCTGTGCCAGAGAAGAGCCGGCTCCAGGGGCAGCCTGCCGGGCGCGGCTGCCGCTCAGCCCCTGGCTGCGGGGGGAGGCCTGCGGGTGCTCCTGCACTGGGCCGGCCCCGGCGGCGGCGAGCCCTGGGTCACGTTTGGGGAGGTTTCGCTGACTGCTGAGGAGGTCTGTGTCCACATCGCACACAGGATCGGTGAGTCTGGGGCGCTGGGTGTGGGTGCGGGGCTGGGGCTGGGTGGGGCTGCCCCTCCCTGCCTCCCTCCGTCTGTCCGTCTGCCGGCCCCAAACCACGGCCGCTGGTAGGCTGATGTTCAAGTGGGAAGACTGCCAGAAACGCAGGCAATGAGGAGAGCTGTGGAGGGCTGGTGGTGGGGAGAAATGGGTTTGGACAACGCAGGAGCTACGGGGAGATGGGAGGGAGGGTGGTTCCAGCAGGTGCCGGGGCCCAGAGGTCGGACCTTGGTGGGAGCCAGGTGTGGCCGGAGCAGAGCAAGCAAAGGAGAGGAGGACAAGGAGGCGACAAGGCTGACCCTGAAGGCCCTTGCTGGCTCTATTGACAAGGGCTTTGGAATTCACTGAGATGGGGAGCCCTGGCTGGGCTGTGAGCAGAGGAGGGACTGGCGCTGCACGGCGCCCTCTGGTGGCCGTGTGTGGAATAGACCGTGGAGGGGCAAAGGCAGGGGACCAGAACAGGGCCCGGATCTCACAGCATCCTGTATGCAGGAGGGTGGTGCTTATTTTGTGCACGCTTTATTTTAGATTTTTATTGATTTATTTGGAAGGCAGAGAGAGAGGAGACAGCCAGCGAGAGATCTCCAATCTGCCGGTTCGCTCCCCAAATGGCTTTCACAGCCGGGGCTGAGCCAGGCTGGAGCCAGGGCTGGAGACTCCATGTCAGCCCCTTATGTGGGTGCAGGGACCCGTTGGCTTGAGCGTCGCCTGCTGCTTCCCGGGGTCTGCATTAGCAGGGAGCCGGAGTTGGGCGTGGAGCCAGGACTCAAACCCAGGGTGCTCTGAGATGGGAGGCAGACATCCCAAGCAGGGTCTTTTTTTTTTTTTTTTTTTTTTTTTTTAATCTGAAAGGCAGAGTTAAGGAGGGGGAGAGAGGTCTTCCGGATGCTGGTTCACTCCTCAAATAGCCACAACAGCTGGGGCTGGGCCAGGCTGAACCCAGCAGCCTGGAACTCCATCTGGGCCTCCCACGTGTGTGGCAGGGGCCCAAGCACTCGGGCCATCCTCCACTGCCTTTGTGGGTGCACCAAGTGCTCACCCCAAGGATGAGCTTAGAGCTTCAACTTTGTCTGCCCCAAATTCAGCCCCAGTTCTCACTTCTTCTTCTTTTTTTAAAAGATTTATTTATTTATTTGAAAGGCAGTTTCAGAGAGAGAGAGAGGCAGAGAGAGAGAAAGAGAGGTCTTCCGTCCGCTGGTTCACTCCCCAAATGACCACAATGGCCGGAGCTGTGCTGATCCGAACCCAAGAGCCAGGAACTTCTTCCAGGTCTCCCAGGCAGATGCAGGGGCCCAAGGACTTGGGCCATCTTCCACTGCTTTCCCAGGCCACAGCAGAGAGCTGGATCAGAAGAGGAGCAGCTGGGACTCAAACCAGCGCCCATATGGGATGCCAGTCTCGCTTCTTCTTAAAAGCTACTAGTAGGGGCTGGCGCTGTGGCGTAGCAGGTAAAGCCACTGCCTGTGATGCCGGCATTCCATATGGACACCGGTTCCAGTCCCGGCTGCTCCACTTCCGACCCAGCTCCCTGCTAACGCACCTGGGAAAGCAGCGGACGATGGCCCCAGTGCTTGGACCCCTGCACCCACGTGGGAGACACGGGTGGAGCTCCTGGCTCCCGGCTTCAGCCTGGGCCAGCTTCACCTGCTGTGGACATTTGGAGAATGAACCACCAAATGAACCACCCCCGTGACCCCACCTGAGCTCAGCGTCCCAGTGCATCCCAGTGTGGGGAGTGAGTGCCCACTGGGGGTGTGGGCGGGGTCTGGCTGCTCATTGGCTGCCAGGCCTGGTGTGGCTGCTCTGATTGGCTGGGCGGCTGCGGCTTGGTTCCCCCCTGCTCCCTGTGGCTCCGCCGTTGTCTGAGTAGCTGCGCCCCCTCCCAGCTTCTGCAAACGGGCTGTAGCCACCCCATGGGCGCCCTGGACCCTGCCCGGTGGCGGAAGGAGCCGCAGGTGGGGCTGCGGGCTGGCTGGGGTGTCAACTTGCAGAGTGTGAAAGGGGAAGTGAGGAGGAGCCAGGGCCGGCAGGCAGCAGCCCAGGCCGGGGCACAGGGAGCTGGGTTTTCTCGGGGGGCCAGTGGGAGCCACGGAAGCCTGAAGCCTGAGGGGGAGGCAGTGTGACCGGCTCCCTCCTTGGGACAGTCCAGTCCGCGGCACTGACCTTGGGGAGCCACGTGACATCCTCTACCACAGCTGCTTTTTATTTTATTTTATTTTTTAAATTACTTTATTTATTTGAAAGGCAGTTACAGAGAGGCAGAGAGAGAGAGAGAGAGGGTCTTCCATCCGCTGGTTCACTTCCCATATGGCTGCAATGTCTGGAGCTGTGCCAATCCGAAGCCAGGAGCCAGGAGCTTCCTCCAGGTCTCCCACGCGGGGGCAGGGGCCCAAGGGCTTGGACCCTCTTCTACTGCTTTCCCAGGCCACAGCAGAGAGCTGGATGGGAAGTGGAGCAGCCAGACTTTGAACCAGCGCCCATATGGGATGCCGGCACCACCGGCGGAGGCTTAGCCTAGGACGCCACAGGGCCAGCCCTGTTTCACTCTGACCCAGCTTCCTGCCAGGGCACATGGAAGGGCAGCCTGCGCCCACAGGGGAGCCCTGGAGGGAGCTCCTGGCTCCTGACCGCAGCCTGGTCCAGCCCAGGCCATTGCAGCCGTTTGTGGAGTGAGCCAGAGGATGGACGATCTCTGTCTCTCCCTCACTCCCTCTAACTCTGCTTTTCAAAGAAATAACTCTAAGTGAAGCCAACCAGGAGCTGGGAAGTTAATCCAGGTCACCCATAAGGGGGCAGGACTTAATTATATGACCCCTCACTGCTGCTTCCAGGGTCTGCGTTAGGGGGAGGCTGCGCTCAGGAGTTAGAGCTCAGTGTTAAACTGTTGCTCACTGGGGCCGGCGCTGTGGCGTGGTGGGCTAAGCCCCCACCTGTGGCACTGACATCACATATGGGTGCTGGTTTGAGTCCCAGATGCTCCACTTCTTCTTCTTCTTCTTCTTCTTTTTTAAGATTTATTTATTTTACTTGAAAGTCAGAGTTACATAGAGAGAAGGAGAGGCAGAGAGAGGGAGAGAGAGAGATCTTCTATCCACTGGTTCACTCCCCAACTGGCCGCAATGGCCGGAGCTGTACAAAGCAGGGGGGCGTGGGGGGGGGGTCCCTGGGGCCTGGCTGGAGGCAGGGCAAGGACTGGACTTTGGGTCTAAAGGGGGCGGGCTCGTCCCACGAAGCTGAGGACGTAGGAAGGGCGGGGGCCAGAGTGAGGGGGTGGGAGAAGTCACAGTGCAGGACCAAGTTTTTGGCTTAAAGAACTGGGCAGGGGCCGGCGCTGTGGTATGGCGGGTAAAGCCGCCGCCTGCAGTACCGGCATCCCACCAGTTCGAGACCCAGCTGCTCCACTTCTGATCCAGCTCTCTGCTGTGGCCTGGGAAAGCAGTAGAAGATGTCCCAAGTCCTTGGGCCGCTGCACCTGCGTGGGAGACCCGGAGGAAGCTCTTGGCTTCAGCCTGGCCCAGCCCTGCCTGATGTGGCCATCCCAGGAGTGAACCAGTGGATGGAAGATTTCTCTCTCTCTCTCTCTCTCTGTGTGTGTGTGTGTGTGTGTCTTTCCCTCTCTCTGAGTTTCATTTAAATAAATAAGTCTTAACGCACACACACACACATTTTATGTATTTGAAAGGCAGAGAGAGCTTCCATCCACTGGTTCACTCACAAATGTTTGTTTGCAACAGCCGAGGGTGGGCCAGGCTGGAGCCAGGAGCTCAGAATTCCATCCAGGGCTCCCACATGGATGGCAGGGAGCTAGGACATCACTCACACGTTAGCAGGAAGCTGGGATCAGAGGCAGAGAGGATCTGAAGCCAGGCAGTCCAATGTGGGATGCTGATCTCCCTTTTTCTTTCTTTCTCTCTCTCTCTCTCTCTCTCTCTCTCTCTTTCATGATTTATTTTATTTATTTGAAAGCCTGAGTTACAGAGAGGCAGAGGCAGAGAGAGAGATCTTCCATCTGCTGTTCCACCCCCAGGTGGCTGCAGTGGAGAGGGGCAGAGTTGATCCAAAGCCAGGAGCCAGGAGCTCCATCCGGGTCTCCCACGCGGGTGCAGGCGCCCAAGCACTTGAGCCATCTTCCACTGCTTTAGCGGAGACCTGGATCAGAAGTGAAGCAGCCAGGACTTGAACCAGCACCCATATGGGATGCTGGCACTGCAGGTGGCAGCTTTACCCACTATGCCACTGTGCTGACCCCCTGAACTGTTTTTTAACTGCTGAGCCCAACACCCACCCGCTGACCCCAGCAGTTTGTAGAGCTGTGAGTCTAGGGTGGGTTTTGCTGTAGTGACAAGGAACCCCCTTGAACCCTCCTGGTCTGTGGAAAAGTGAATGCAGGTCAGATGGTTCATCTTTGGCACAGAAAGCCCCCAGCATCCCATTGCTAGAAACTGGTCCGGTGGCAGCTTCCTAGCCACAAGGGATGCTGGGAAATGTAGTCCTCTCGGGTGGCCACAGCCTGGTCAACATCTTGCATTATCTTCTGCACATGATCAGCCTGAGCCTGAAGCTGCAGGCAGGGAGGAGGCGCTCCAGGGAGGGTGTGTGCAGGGGGCTGGGCGGTCTGCAGGCCCTGGGGACTGATGGCTGCAGACCCCGTGACCCCTGACCCATTGTGCACCTGTTCCAGGCATCACTCCACCCTGCTTCAACCTCTTTGCCCTCTTCGATGTCCAGGCCCAAGTCTGGCTGCCCCCAAACCATGTCCTGGAGGTGTCCAGGGACGAGACCCTGACCCTGTATTTCCGCATGAGGTGGGTGAAGTGAGCCGAGTGCTGGGCCAGGCTGAATCCAGGGGCCAGGAGCTCCATCCGGGTCTCCCAGGGGGGCGGCAGGGTCCCCAGCACTGGAGCTGTCACTGCTGCTCCCAGGGTGCACGTGCGCAGGGAGCCGGGGCTTGATCCCGGGCGCTCTGACACGGATGTGGCATCTCGGGCGGCAGCTCACCGGGTGCACCAGGCTCCCTCCTCTGCCTGCAGGTTTTACTTCCGGAACTGGCACGGCATGAATCCCCAGGAGCCGGCTGTGTACCGCTGCGGGCCCCCTGGGACCGAGGCTCCCTCAGAACGGCCAGAGCAGGGAGTCCAACTCCTAGACCCGGCCTCGTTTGAGTACCTTTTTGAGCAGGTTTGTGGGTGCCTGAGGGCTGTTTGGGGGGAGCTAAGAGGCAGCTACAGAGCCCCCACTTCCCTCCCCAATACAGTATGGGTAACGGGTGTCAACTCATGCTGTCTGGGATCTTTTGGTTGACTGGGAAAGAGTGCTGAGATTGATTAGCGATGTCTGCCACAGGCCCACGCAGGGGCACAGGAGGCGTGTTTGCTGTACATTTGGCTTTTCCAGAAAATGGTGATGGCTTCCTTCCCCGAGGTGGCTAGACCTAGGGGACTCCAGGGCTCCCTCTGCCTGGAGCACACACTCCCATGCCTCCCGTCCTGCACCCCCAGGGCAAACACGAGTTTGTGAATGACGTGGCCTCACTGTGGGAGCTGTCCAGTGAGGAGGAGACCCACCACTTTAAGAACGAGAGCCTGGGCATGGCCTTCCTGCACCTCTGCCACCTGGCTCTGTGCCGCGGCGTCCCGCTGGAGGAGGTGGCCAGGAAGACCAGGTGCCGGGGAAGGGGGTGGAGGAGGCGCCCGGCCGCGTGTTCTCTGGTCCAGGCGGCCCCTGACCCGCCCCTCCGTGTCCCCCCACCGCCGCCCCGCAGCTTCAAGGACTGCATCCCGCGCTCCTTCCGCCAGCAGATCCACCAGCACAACGCGCTGACCCGTCTGCGCCTGCGCAACGTCTTCCGCAGGTTCCTGCGTGCCTTCCAGCCCGGCCGCCTCTCGCAGCAGGCGGTCATGGTGAAGTACCTGGCCACGCTGGAGCGCCTGGCGCCCCGCTTCGGCTCGGAGCGCACGCCCGTGTGCTGCCTGCGGCTGCTGGCCCAGGCCGACGGGGAGCCCTGCTACATCCGGGACCACAGGCCGGCCCCCGCAGACCCCGGCCCCGAGGCCGCGCCGGGACCCCCCACCCACGAGGTGCTGGTGACAGGCACCGGTGGCATCCAGTGGCGGCCGGTCCTGGCCGAGGTGAGGGCGGGGCGCCTTTTCCTCCTTGGCCTGGACCCTGCTGCAGCAGGTGCCTCCCCAGGGGGGAGGGGCCCGCAGGCCTTGGCTGCGCCACGCCCCTGCCCATCTCCCCCTCCTGCTGGGTTTCCAGAGTCCGGGTGGCAGCAGAGGCGGCGGCCGGGCCAAGCTGTCGAGGAAGAAAGGCGAGGCCCATGCGGTGGGCGACCCGGCAGGGGACAGGCCACGCGAGCCGCCCTGGTCCTACTTCTGCGACTTCCAGGACATTACCCACATGGTGCTGACCGAGCGCAACGTCCGCATCCACCGGCAGGACAACCAGTGCCTGGTGGGGGCCGGGCCGGGGGCGGGGCCGGGAGGTGGGGGCCAGGTCTGTAGGTGGGGGCGGGGCCAGGCCGAGTGGGGGCTGGCCTGGAGGTGGGGACGGGGCCTGCAGGTGGGGGCGGGGCTGGGGGCTGGAGGGCAGCTTTGGCCCCTGACGCCTGCGTGCCGCCCTCTTGGCTTGCAGGAGCTGAGCCTGCCTTCCCGGGCCTCCGCCCTGTCCTTCGTGGCGCTGGTGGATGGCTACTTCCGCCTGACGGCCGACTCCAGCCACTACCTGTGCCACGAGGTGGCTCCCCCTCGGCTGGTGATGAGCATCCAGGATGGGATCCACGGACCCCTGCTGTGAGTGCCCACGTGGGGCGGGTGGGTGGGACAGACGGCCGCGGCCACGGCCGCTGGGGAGACTGTGGGCTCTGTGGCCAGGGGCGTGGTTATGGGTGTGTGTGCCCGTGTCTCGCTGTGTAGATGGGTGTGTGTCTCAGCGTGTGAGCACGGTGTGCATGCGAGTGCCCACCCCTGTGTGTGTACTCCAACGGTGATGGGACGAGAGAGGGAGCCTGGGAGGGTGTGGGCAGCGTGTCATCTTGGGACTGGCCCTGTGTGGGCCGGGAGATGTCACGAGCTGTTGGTCCTGCGATTGTGTCGCTGTTCCAGTGACAGCATTTAGCGTTGTCGCCGTGGGGTGGACTGCTTAGGATGCCTGCATCCCCTGTGCGGGCGCCTGGCTCCACCACCCACATCCCTGCTCCTGGGCACGCCGGGAGGCAGCGGTGGTGACTCAAGCGTTTGGGTCCCTGCCACCCACGGGGGTGACCCGGGTGGAGATCCTGGCTCCCGGCTTTGGCCTGGCCCAGCTGTTGTGGGCATTTGGGGAGTGAACCAGTGCACCAAGGATTGTCTCTGTCTCTCCTTCGCTGTCATTGTCTTTCCTATAAATAAATAAATCCTTTGAAGAAATCTTTCAAAGAAAAAGGTTTCCATCACACAGAACTGGTGAATTTCCTGGGGTTCTGTGTTGGTTTGGGGCATGTTGGGGGAACTGCTTTGTGGGCCATAAGGATTCTGTGACATGCAGGCACCAGGTACAGGTGCACGTGTGACTGTCTGATTCTCTGCCGGGTTGTGGGTCTGTGGTTGTCGGCTGTCGCTTGTCTCACCTGTGACGCTGGGAGCCAGCGCCTGACGGAGGTCAGACTCTCTGAGCTTGGTCTGATGGCCCGCGGAGCATGGATTGGCCGCACCTGCTGCCCCAGCCGAGTGTGGGCGCCTGCAGCAGGACCGGAATCTGTCAGCCGTTGTGTGGGTGGCTGTGACACCTCACAGGGACGCTTTGCATCTGTGGGTCTGGGACGTCGGCCTCTGTGTGGGTCTCGTTTTTCATTATTGGAACAAAGGATTCAAGTCTGGGTTCTTGTGAAGACAAGAGGTTTAGTGTGGCCCACCGTTCTGGTCAAAGAGCAAGGACAAGGCCGGCGCTATGGCTCACTAGGCTAATCCTCCGCCTTGCGGCGCTGGCACACCAGGTTCTAGTCCTGGTCGGGGCGCCAGATTCTGTCCTGGTTGCCCCTCTTCCAGGCCAGCTCTCTGCTGTGGCCCGGGAGTGCAGTGGAGGATGGCCCAAGTGCTTGGGCCCTGCACCCCATGGGAGACCAGGATAATTACCTGGCTCCTGCCTTCGGATCAGCGCGATGCGCTGGCCGCAGCGTGCCGGCCGCGGTGGCCATTGGAGGGTGAACCAACGGCAAAAGGAAGACCTTTCTCTCTGTCTCTCTCTGTCTCTCTCACTGTCCACTCTACCTGTCAAAAAAAAAAAAAAAAAAAAAAAAGAGCAAGGACAGTATCTAGGCATGGCCTTTTAAAATGTTTATTTCCTTATCTTTTTTTTTTTGACAGGCAGAGTGGACAGTGAGAGAGAGAGACAGAGAGAAAGGTCTTCCTTTGCCGTTGGTTCACCCTCCAATGGCCGCCGCGGCCGGCGTGCTGCGGCCGGCGCACCGCGCTGATCCGATGGCAGGAGCCAGGAGCCAGGTGCTTTTCCTGGTCTCCCATGGGGTGCAAGGGCCCAAGCACTTGGGCCATCCTCCACTGCACTCCCTGGCCACAGCAGAGGGCTGGCCTGGAAGAGGGGCAACCGGGACAGAATCCGGCGCCCCGACCGGGACTAGAACCCGGTGTGCCAGCGCCGCAAGGCGGAGGATTAGCCTAGTGAGCCGCGGCGCCGGCCTTTTTTTTTTTTTTTGACAGGCAGAGTGGACAGTGAGAGAGAGAGACAGAGAGAAAGGTCTTCTTTTTTCCTTTGGTTCACTCCGCAATGGCCGCTGCGGCCGATGCACCGCGCTGATCTGAAGCCAGGAGCCAGATGCTTCTCCTGGTCTCCTGTGCAGGTGCAGGGGCCCAGTATTTATTTCCTTATCTTTAAAGATTTATTTTATTATTTATTTGAAAGAATTAGAGAAAGAGGACACACAGAGAAATCTTCCATCTGCTGGTTCACTACCCAGATGGCTACAACAGCCGGGGCTGGACCAGGTCGAAGCCAGGAGCTCCCTCCGGGTCTCCCATGGGGACGGCAGGGGCCCAAGTGTCTGAGCCACCATCTGCTGCCTCCCTGGCTCATTAGTAGGGAGCTGCATCAGAAGCGGAGTAGCCGGGGCTCGAACCCAGGCTCTCCAACATACGATGCAGGCGTCCCAACAGCTGTGCCAAAGGCACGCCCTCCCCCGCCCCCACTGCCGCCTCTGATGTTATGCACGAGTGTGGCATCACGTGTGTGTGTGTCCAGGCCGCATCCGGAGTGGCCCCGGGCGGCCTGATGCTGCCCCCTTGTCCCCTCCAGGGAGCCATTCGTGCAGGCCAAGCTGCGGCCCGCGGACGGCCTCTACCTCGTCCAGTGGAGCACCAGCCACTTCCACCGCCTCATCCTCACCGTGGCCCAGCGCGACCCGGTGGGCAGGGCTGAGGGCTCGCGGGCTGGGGCTGGCTCTGCTGCCTGCCTGGACCCCTGCTCACCGCCCCGGTGCCCACCGCTCTCACCCCAGGGCCCCGGCCTGCAGACCCTGCGTCTGCGCAAGTTTCCCATTGAGCTCCGGGACGGGGCCTTCGTGCTGGAGGGCTGGGCTCGCTCCTTCACCAGTGTGCGCGAGCTGCGGGCCGCCCTGCAGGGCTGCTCGCTGCGGGCGGGGGACGACTGCTTCCTGCTGCGCCGCTGCTGCCTGCCGCAGCCTGGAGGTACGTCCAGTTGTCCAGTCGTCCGTCCGTGCCCGGTGGGGGCCGCCGCGGGAGGGCTGGGCGGCACCATGCCTGGTGCTCATCCCCTCCCAACCCCCAGAAATCTCGAACCTCATTGTGACGCGGGGGCCCCGGGCCAGCTCCAGGCCGCCCAACCTCAGCCAGCTCAGCTTCCACCGAGTCCGGCAGGACGACCTCCGGCAGGTGGGTGTGCGGGTGCAGGGGCAGCGGGCAGGGGTCCTGGGGAGGCCAGAGGCCAGAGGCCAGCTGGCGGCAACCTGCGGCGTCCCGTTACTGTTTCCACAGCTGTCGCACTTGGGCCAGGGCACAAGGACCAATGTGTATGAGGGCCTGCTGCAAGTGGGGGGCCCTGAGGAGGCTCAGGTAGACGGTGGGGAGCCCCTGGCCCCCAGCGGGGGCCAGGAGCTTCGAGTGGTGCTTAAGGTACTGGACGCCAGTCACCACGACGTCGCCCTGGTGAGTGGGCCGGGCCGGCCCGGGGAGTCTGCGGGGGGTCGGGAGGGGGGTAGGGGATGTTGGAGGGGCAGGTTTGTAGGCACCTGACCTGCCCCGGTCCCCACAGGCCTTCTACGAGACCGCCAGCCTCATGAGCCAGGTGTCCCACGTGCACCTGGCTTTTGTGCACGGCGTGTGTGTGCGCGGCTCGGAGAGTGAGTGGACCCCACCCCGGGCTTCTGAACCCCGCTCCCCCCTTCTTCATCACTTCTCACCTGTACCCTGGCCCTGACCCTGGGCCTTACCTTGACCTTCGACCTCAGCCCTGCCCCCTGGCTGTCCTAACCTTCAACCCCTGAGTCCACTTGGACCCTCACCTGCGCCCTGACTGCTCCCTGCATCCTGATTCCTCGCTCCCCAGTTCCCAGCCCCAGCGCCCGGCCGCCCTCTGACCTCATGGGCAACCCCCCATCCTCCTCCGGGGGCTCCCATGCCTCCGCCCACCTCTGCCCCTCTTTGTGGGCCTCCAGGCTCCTTGCCCAGGGCAGCCCCAGACCTCCCAGTGTCACAGCCTCTCCTCCCAGCTTGGAGCCCTGCCCACTCGTATCTCAGTGTCCCCTGCACGCGGCCATCCTTCCCTGCCCACCCCAGACCTGGTGCCCCCGTCCACCCCTGCCTCAGCCTGTACTTCTGGTGTCCCCCACTTCACTCCCAAACCAGGCCCAACCTCTCTGCTCCCATGCCAGCCCCAGCCTCAGCCCCCTGGCCTCAGGGAGGTGGACAGGGCAGGGGGGAGGGGCCGGGTGGCCCCTGAGTGTGGCTGGGTCCTTGCAGACATCATGGTGACCGAGTACGTGGAGCACGGGCCCCTGGATGTGTGGCTGCGGCGGGAGAGGGGCCGGGTGCCCATGGCCTGGAAGGTGGCGGCAGCCCAGCAGCTGGCCAGCGCCCTCAGCTACCTGGTGCGTAGGCTGTGGGTGCAGCCTGGGTGTTGGGGTGGGGGGTGGCCCACAGTCCCCATGCAGGCCTTGGGGGGCTCATTCTGGGACCTCGCCTGCCCCCATGCTGCCATCTGACATCACCCTGCACCCCTCCTGGTCGGGGTACCCCAGTTTCTCGGGCTCCCCTTGACCCCTGCCTGTGGGGTGTGCTAAACCTCCTCTTTGGACTGGGCTGTGTCTTAGACCCCTCCCCTAGGACACAGCAGAGGACGAAACAGGCAAATCCCTGAACGCACGCCCTCCGGGAGAGTCTAATTTTCATTTGAGAGAGAGGGAGGGGCATGGGGGCCAGCATGTGGCACAGCTGGTGAAGCCGCCACCTGTGGAACTGGCAGATTTATTTATTTATTTATTTGAAAGGCAGAGTTTACAGAGAGACAGAGGGAGAGACGTAATGAGAGAGGCCTTCCATCCGCTGGTTCACTCGCCAAATGGTTGCAGTGGCCAGAGCTGGACAGATCCGAAGCCAGGAGCCAGGAGCTTCTTCCAGGTCTCCCACATGGGTGCCGGGGCCCAAAGACTTGGGCCATCTTCCACCCACTGCTTTTCCAGGCCATGGCAGAGAGCTGGATCAGAAATGGAGCAGCCAGGTCTCGAACCAGCATCCATATGGGATGCCGGCGCTTCAGGCAGAGGCTTAACCTGCTAGCCACAGTGCCGGCCCCATAACTGTATTTTTTAAGGTGTATTTTTCATTTATTTCAAAGGCAGACAGAGAGAGAGATCTCCCATGCACTGGTTCATGCCTGAAACATGGCTGGGCCAGGCCACAGCCAGAGGCCTAGAACTCAGTCTGGCTCTCGCATTGAGTGGCAGGGACCCAGTAGTTGAGCCATCACTCCTGCCTCCCAGGGTGCATGAGCAGGAAAAGTGGAGTTGAAGTGGAGCTGGGCTCACAGCCAGGTGCTCCAGCGTGGGATGCAGGTGTCCCGAGTGGCAGCACCTTACCCACCACACAGATGCGAAGGGCTCACGGTGATGAAGTCTGTGACATAATGTGCTAGCAAGAAGTAGCAACTATGGTGGTGGTGGTGGGGGAGCCAGTGCAAAGGCCCTGGGGTAGGAGTGCGCCTGGCATTCGTTTGAGGACAGCCTTGGAGTCCTCTGGCCTTCTGTCCCTGGCCGAGAGGCTTGGCCACCAGCTCAGGGAGGAGCAAGCAGGCCCCTGAGGGCCCGCAGTGCTGCCTGGTCCCAGTGACGAGGTGCGGGCATCGCATTGATGACCACATGCGCCAGCCCCATAGGGTGGGGACGGGGTCCGTGCCCCTCTCCAGGGCCTCACCCCCTCCCCTCGTCTCCCTCCCCAGGAGGACAAGAACCTGGCCCACGGTAACGTGTGCGGCCGGAACATCCTGCTGGCCCGGCTGGGGCTGGCCGAGGGCGCCACTCCCTTCATCAAACTCAGCGACCCCGGCGTGGGCCTGGCCGTCCTGTCCAGGGAAGGTGAGGCCCTGAGTGGGGCTGCACACGGCGGGAGGCTTCCCCTCGCTCCCTCCACCCTCGGTGACCTCCAACCCTTGCCCCCAGAGCGGGTGGAGCGGATCCCCTGGACGGCCCCCGAGTGCCTGCCGGCCGGGAACAGCAACCTGAGCCCTGCGGCCGACAAGTGGGGCTTCGGCGCCACACTGCTGGAGATCTGCTTTGACGGCGAGGCCCCGCTGCAGGGCCACAGCCCCTCCGAGGTTCGTCCAAGGGGGCTCATTCCTTCATCGGGCTTCCCGGGGGAGGCTTTATCTATCACAGTTGTTGGGGTGGCGGGGGCAGGAAGCTCTGAGTGGGAGCTTGGCCAGGTCAGCAGGCTCAGCTGTGCGTGGCTCTGGGTCCTGGTGTAGCTACCCCGGGAGGGTGTGGCCTTGCCTGGAGGAGGGGAGGGGGAGGTGGGAGGGAGGTGCTGACTCCCGCCCGGTGCCCCGGCCCCCGCAGAAAGAGCGCTTCTACCAGAGGCAGCACAGGCTGCCCGAGCCCTCGTGCCCCGAGCTGGCCACGCTCACCAGCCAGTGCCTCAACTACGAGCCAGCCCAGCGCCCCTCCTTCCGCACCGTCCTGCGCGACCTCACCCGGCTGCAGCCCCAGGGTGAGCCCCGCCGCCGCGGGGGGAGGGCGCCACGCCAGTGCTGCGCACGCCGCCGGTCTCTGTGCACGGGCCCGGGGCTGGTTCTCCTGACGCCCTCTGTCGCGTGCCCGCCGTGCTGCAGGCGACTCTGCTGCATTTTGGACAGGGCGGGGGCGTCCTCCAGCTGTGGCCAAAACGCAATCCCCACCCACCCTTTTACCTCTGGGATTGGGCCTGCTGGGGAACAGCACGGGGTCGGGGGTGCGCCTCACCCACCGTGGCCCTTGCAGATCTGGTGGACGTGGTGGCTGTGAGCCCAGACTCGCCGGCGTCTGACCCCACGGTTTTCCACAAGCGCTACTTGAAAAAGATCCGGGATCTGGGCGAGGTGAGGGCGGCTCTTGGGGCCGCGGCTCCAGCTGCAGGAAAACCCATCGGGTGGGGAGTGCTAGGGCGACTGGGCGGGAGGAGCCTCAGCTCGGAGGAAGACCCTGGGGCCCTGCCAAGGTGCCCAGGCCTCAGGGAGCCCCTCCAACACCGAGCTGGGGGCGCGGAAGTGTGGCCTGGGAGCCCCCGGGAAGCGGGGTGGGGCTGATTGTCCTGCGCTACTGCTGTGGCCAGGGTCACTTCGGCAAGGTCAGCTTGTACTGCTACGACCCGAACAACGACGGCACCGGCGAGATGGTGGCCGTGAAGGCCCTCAAGGCCGGCTGCGGCCCTCAGCTGCGCTCGGGCTGGAGGCGGGAGATTGACATCCTGCGCACGCTCTACCACGAGCACATCGTCAAGTACAAGGGCTGCTGCGAGGACCAAGGTGGGCGGAGCTACCGCGGGGGCGGGGCTGGGGCGGGGCCAGAGCGTGGGGCCTGTAGGAGCGTGAGGGGCGGAGTTAGGAGGTGGGGCCAGAGCAAGGGGCCTGTAGGAGCGTGAGGGGCGGGGTTAGGAGGTGGGGCCAGAGCAAGGGGCCTGTAGGAGCGTGAGGGGCGGGGTTAGGAGGTGGGGCCAGAGCAAGGGGCCTTAAAGAGCGCGAGGGGCGTTGGGGGCGGGGCTGGAACGTGGGGCGGGGCTGGAGTGAGGGAAGGGGTTGGGGCGGGACCGGAGCAAGGGACCTTTAGGAGAGCGAGAGGTGGGTTTGGGGGCGGGGCTGGAGTGAGGGGCGGAGCCAGAGTGGGACCTTAAGCGCAGGCAGAGTTGGGGGTGGGGCCGGAACAAGGGACCTTTAGGAGCGCGAGGGGCGGGACTGGGAGGCGGGGCCGGAGCAAGGGGCCTTTAAGAACGTGAGGGGCGGGGCTGGTGTGAGGGGCGGGGTCTCGAATGGGCGGGACCGGCCGGGGCTAGCCAATTGGAGCCTCAGCCGCGGGGTAGAAGCGGATCATAGGCGCCAGGAGGCGCTGTCTGCCGGGACCAGGATGGGTGAGAGCCGCCCCAGCTCTCCAGTGTGGGTCATCGGGTAAAGACTGGCGCTGTCCCACGAGAGCCCCTGTTCTGCACTGGGGGCTCGGGGTGGGGGGGAGGCCCTGCCCCGCTTCTGCCCCCACTCAGTGCATCCCGCCCCTCTGCAGGTGAGAAGTCGGTGCAGCTCGTCATGGAGTACGTGCCCCTGGGCAGCCTTCGGGACTACCTGCCCCGGCACAGCGTCGGGCTGGCCCAGCTGCTGCTCTTCGCCCAGCAGATCTGCGAGGTGGGCCAGCCCCGCCCCCCTGCTGTGCCCCGGCACTGACCACACCCCGGGGCCCCGCCCCCGCCCGCTGACCCCCGCCCCGCCCCTCCGCCGAGTTCATGTCCTCCCCGGCACTGACCACTCCTCGTGGTCCCGCCCCTCCTCGTGTCCCGGCACTGACCACTCCCCGGGCTCCCGCCCCCGCCACTGACCCCTGCCCCGCCCCTCCGCCGTGTCCATTCCCTCCCCGGCACTGATCACACCCGGGGCCGGCCCCTGCCCCGCCCCCAGGGCATGGCCTACCTGCACGGGCAGCACTACATCCACCGGGACCTGGCTGCACGCAACGTGCTCCTGGACCACGACAGGCTGGTCAAGATCGGCGACTTTGGCCTTGCCAAGGCCGTGCCCGAGGGCCGCGAGTACTACTGCGTGCGGGAGGATGGGGACAGCCCCGTGTTCTGGTGACCAGGCGGGGGCGCGCGCGAGGGCGGGGCAGGGTCAGGAGGAGGTGGGTGAACTGGGCGGCCCTGCGGGCTGGGCGGAGGAGGTGGGTGGACGCTAGGCCTTCGGTACAAGGTCAGTGCTCGGGGGTGGTGGGCGAGGGCTAGAGAGCGGCGCGGGGGCGTGGCCTAGGGATGTGAGGGGCGGGCCAGAGCACAGCGTGGTGGGCGGGGCTTCACTACGCGAGGGGCGGGTTTGCGGCGCAGCGTGGTGGGTGGGGCCTTACCGTGCGAGGGGCGGGACTAGAGCGTTGCGTGATGGGCGGGGCTAGAGCGCAGCACGGTGGGCGGGACCATCACGGCTAGGCCAATCGGAGCTCGCCCCTGGCGGGCCGCGCTCCTGAGGGCAGGGTCAGCGCCCGCGCTGGGCCGTGCCCGGTGTTGTGAGGACCCCTTGCCTCCAGGTACGCCCCCGAGTGCCTCAAGGACTCCAAGTTTTACTACGCGTCCGACGTCTGGTCCTTCGGCGTCACGCTCTATGAACTGCTGACGCACTGTGACGCCAGCCAGAGCCCCCCCTCGGTGAGCGCCAGCCCGGAGCCCCGCCCCGAGCCGCGGGGCCCCTCCCAGGGCGGGGCGTGGGGGCTTGATTGACAGGGCTTAATCCGAGCCCTCTCTCCGCGTGGCCTGCCTCCACTGGTGTCTGTGGGGGCATCTCGTGGGCAGGACCCCCCTCTGTCGTGGGGACCGCGCCCCCGGCCCAGGGAGGCGCGCGCTGAGGAAAGAGAGCCTGCTGTGCCTTCAAAATTCTCAGAGCTTCCTCCGATTGGCCCAGCTCGGGTCACGTGGCCACGCCGTAGCCACTGTGATTGGCTTGGGCTGGGGGGAGGAACCAAGGGTGTGAGCCAGTTAGCTTCGTCGAACGTCGGAGTGACTTGCCTGCTGGCTAATGACAGCAAAGCCCTGATGGAGACCGTGAACTCCCGGGGTCCGGAGGATGCTAGGTCCAAAGCCGCACAGCTGCGCAAGCGCAGAGCGGTGAGAACCGGGCGCGGGGCTCACCGCCCCGGTGGCCTGTCTCGGTTGCCCCCTAGAAATTCCTTGAGCTCATCGGCCTCATCCAGGGCCAGATGGCGGTGCTGAGGCTGACGGAGCTGCTGGACCGCGGGGAGAGGCTGCCGCGGCCGGACAGGTGCCCCGGCGAGGTGAGACGCGCAGCCGGCTGCCCCGCCGCGCCCTCCCCGCCGCCCCCGGCCCGCGGCGCGGCCTCAGCCCCGTGCTCCTTCCGCAGATCTACCTTCTCATGAAGAACTGCTGGGAGGCGGAGGCCTCGTTCCGCCCCAGCTTCCAGAACCTCGTCCCCGTCCTCAAGGCCCTGCACGAGCAGTACCGGGGCCAGGCGCCCTCGGTGTTCAGCGTGTGCTGATGCCGCCCGCGCCCCGCTCTCCCTCCGTGCCTGACCCCCGCTTCGGCCCTCCACGGCCCGCGCCTGGCCGGACCCGCGGCCCTGGCTGCCCAGCAAAGCGGGTCGGCCGGGGTCTGCGCGCCTGGGGCCTGGGGCCCGCGCTGGAACCGCCCAGTAAGCCTTGGCTCAGCCCTGGACCCGTGCCGGGTACACCGAGGGCGCTCGCTAACTGCTTGCTGCGGGTGCAGTTTCCAGTGGGCCAGGTAGACTGGACTCTGCCGGTTGCCCCCCTCTGGTCCTGTGCGGCTGCATACCACGGCTTAGCCTCTCTGGCCTCAGTTCTGGTTGCTACCTCTTGGAGGCGCTCGTGAGGCGTTGTGTACAAAGTGCCTAGCGGGCGGACGCACCGCCGCCGCCAAGTGCTTAGTAAACATTTGATATTATTGGTATGCTGGTGTTCGCCTTTTTCTTTAGAATAAAAGGGTTTATTTTACTTATTTGAAAGGCAGAGTTACAGAGAGAGAGAGATCGTCCATTTGCTGGTTCACTCCCCAGGTGGCTACAACGGCCATGGGCGAAGCCAGGAGCTCCATCCGGGTCTCCCACGTGGGTGCAGGGGCCCAAGGACTTGAGCCATCCTCCACTGCTTTCCCAGGCGCATCAGAGGGAGCTGGATCGGAAGTGGAGCAGCTGGGACTCATTAGGGATGCTGGCACCTCAGGAGGTGGCATAACCACAGACAGAGCTTCCATCAGCTGGCTCACTCCCCAAATACTGGCATGGCTGGGCCAGGCTGAAGCCAGGATCCAGGAGCTTCATCCGGGTCTCCCACATGGGTGGCAGGAACCTGGTGTAGCCAGGACTAGTGACTGGCGCTCGGATATGGGATGTGGGCACACCAAGGGGCAACTTAACCCCCCGAGCCAGGGTGCTCACCCTCCCTGTCGCTATCCTGGTTTTATTAAATGTATCTGCTATGACTCCCTGCCCACCAGCAGCCCACCTCGTGTCTTTACTACAATCAGGTCATGGGAAGCACCTTCAAGTGCACGGGGCGGGGGCACTGGCGTTGAGGGCTTGGCACAGCGGTGAGGACGCTGCTTGGGGTGCCCGGCTCCCGTCCCGAGTGCCCGGGACGCTCAGCTCCACTTACGACCCAGCCTCCCGCTGACGCAGGCCATCGGAGGCTGGATCGCCCACGTGGGAGACCCAGACGGAGTTCCAGCCTCCTGGCTTCAGCCTGGTCCAGCCCTGGGAGGGCCCCTGGGGAGTGAGCCAGCAGATAGAAGCAGATCTCTCCGTCTCTGTGTGTCTGTCTCTCTCTGCCTTTCAAACAAAATAAATAAAGTTGCTTTGAAGGCGCACCTTGAAGCCTCCCGCCTTCATCTCTGGGGGAAAGGAGGCTGGCCCTGCACCTGCATTGACCCGGAAGACGGCACCTCTTCCTCCCCACCCCCCCGCCACTCCCCCAGGGCTTCCCAGTGGTGAGCGCACAGGAAGTGGCTGCTCGAATTTTCTGTGGGCTCCTTCAGGGGAGCCCTGCCCCGCCCTTGTTGGAGACCGCCCAGTGCACCCCCAGCCCGCCTTGCTGGGTCCCACAGCAGGGGTGTGGGGGGGTCAGCCACTTTAGACCCGCCCCCTCCAGTCCCCACCCCCACCCCACCAAGCCTGGGTCAGGTGCAACACCCGGGCTTCTGCAATCCTAACCGCTGGCTTCCGCCCCCTTCCTCCGTGTGGCGGGCACATCCTGAGCGCGCACCCCTCCCTCAGCCTGGCCCCCATGGCGCCCTCCGGGGCCTGCTGGATTCTGCTACTGTGTGGCTGCCTGCTGCCCCCAGGTGAGGCGGGTTTCGGTCAAGCTGGCGGAGGCTTGGGTGGGGTAGGGGTTGCGTGGACCAGAGGATGCCAAGATCCCCCACATCCTGCCTGCTTGCCGCCCTGGCCCCAGCGCACCCAGCTTCTCAAAGCCGACAGGGGCTCCCCAGAGTCCTCGCGAGAACGTATTGGCTCCTTGACACAGCTTTTTTTTTTTTTTTTTAAGATTTGTTTGTTTGAGAGGGAGAGACAGACAGATCAATCTTCCATCCACTGGTTCACTCCCCAAACACCTGCAACAGCCAGGACTGGGCCAGGCCAAAGCCAGGAGTCTGGAGCTCCATCCGGGTCTCCCACACACTAGCAGGGAGCTGGATCGGAAGTGGAATGGCCTGAACTCGAACCAGCGCCCGTATGGGATGCCGGGGCATCGCGGGAGGCGGCTTTACCTGCTATTCCACAACGCTGGCGCCCCAGAATCACCCTTCTTTTTCACTTGTCCAATTCCCACAGAGACTTCAAAGCTGGCTGTTGTTGCCCCTCCTCCTGGAAGCCTTCCCTGACTCCCCGCCTCCTAGAAGCTTAATCAGAGCCTCCCCTGAGCACCATCTAGATCCCCAACATTGCCTCTGTTCCTTCTACCAGGATCACTCTTTTTCCCGTGGCTGATTCCTACTTGATCTTTAAAACCCCCACCTTCCTCCAGGAAGCCTTCCGCGATTCACTTTCTCCTATACTTGGAATCAGAGCTCCCCTCGCCTCTCCCTAGTGATCCTTTGTCCCCCCCCCACTGGATGGGGGCCCCCCGAGGGCAGGGTGGGGCTGCTGATGGGTGAGTTGGGGGGAATAACAAGCAGGGCCCGTGTTCCCCCAGGCGTCCAGGGGCAGGAGTTCCCGCTGCGGGTGGAGCCCCGGGACCCGGTGCTGCGTGCCGGAGCGTCCCTGCTGGTCAACTGCAGCACCGACTGCCCCGACTCGGACCTCATCACGCTGGAGACCCTGCTCTCCAAGGAGCTGGTGGGCCAGGGCCAGGGCTGGGTGGCCTTCCTGCTCAGTGGGGCGTCGGACGACAGCCAGGTCCTGTGCTCCGGCTACTGCAATGGCTCCCAGATGACCAGCACCTCTCACATCACCGTGTACGGTGAGTGGACGCGGCCGGCGGTGGGACTGGCCCCGGGCGGTGCCGCACACGAGTGCGAAACCGGCCAAGGTTCCGCCCTGGGGCTGGGACTTGGCTACGGGAGACAGACAGACAGACAGACAAACAGACAGAGCAGTCTACCAGGGCAGCAGGTGTGAAGCCGATTTTGTAAGATTATTTTTATAGATTTATTTATTCATTTGAAAGGCAGAGTTACAGGGAGGGAGGGAGGGAGGGAAAGAGAGAGAGAGGTCTTCCATCTACCAGTTCATTCTTCAAATGGCTACAATGGCTGGGGCTGGCCCAGGCAGAAGCCAGGAGTCAGGAGCTCCATCTGGGTCGCCTGAGTCAGGGGCAGGGGCCAGAGCACTGTGGCCATCGTCTTCTGCCTTCCCAGGCGCATCAGCAGGGAGCTGGATCGGAAGTGGAGCAGCCAGGACTCGAACCGGCGCCCATATGGGATGCCGGGGTTTTATCCCGCTGAGCCACAGCGCCAGCCCCTGGATTTTATTTCGATGCTGGGTGCAAGGGTGAGGAAAACTCCCTCCACCCTCTGGAGGTTCGCTGGAAGGAATTGACAAAGATTTAAAGGGGAAAAGGCAGAGAGATTCTATTTAATGAGCACCTGGAGAAATATAACAGCTGGAGGGGAAACCTCACAGGAGTGTCAGCCCCCACCCCCACCCCAAAATGACTCCTCTGTAGGGCGGACCCGCCATGGGGGGTGCGGGTCACTTTAAGAGAGGACTTGGCTCCTGTGTCGTGGCTCAGCGGGTTAAGCCGCAGCCTGTCAAGTTCAAGTCCTGGCTGCTCCACTTCCCATCCAGCTCCCCGCCGATGCGCCTGGGAGAGCCCCAGAGGATGGGGCCCCTGCACCCTTGCGGGAGACCCGGATGGACTTCCCGGCTCCTGGTTTCGGCCTGTCCAGCTGTGGCCATTGTGGCCATTTGGGAAGTGAACCAGCAGATGGAAGACCTCTCTCTGTCTCTGTCACCTGCCTTTCAAGTCAATACATCTTTAGGGGGGGGGGACTCTGCGGGTTTGGATCATGTCCTGCTTTTGAGATGTTTTGGGAGGAAGTCTCCGTGGGCCTGGAATCGGGGTGTGGGCAAAATTTGTGGGGGCGTCACCACCGCCAGTCTTGGGCAGCAGGAGTCGGGGTAAGGAAGGCTCTGTGGAGGGGGCAGCCTGTGTTAGCTGGAGGCCAAGGGCGGCTCGCAGGACCCTGATGGTGACTTCAGGCCGCTGTGCACCTGCTCCGGCCTGTCTCTGGGCTCGGGGTTTCTGAGCCCCCACACTGGCAAGGCCAGTAGCACCCACCTAGACTGCCCCCCCACCCCGCGCCTTCCGCGCTGATGAACTCCACATGGGGCAGGAGGGAGCTGCCCCGCCCCTTCCCAATCTCTGAGCTGGGGCTCTCCGCGCCCGCTGACCAGGGCCGTCCCCTCCCCTCCTCCCCCAGAGTTCCCGGACAGCGTGGAGCTGGCGCCCCTGCCCCCCTGGCAGCCCGTCGGGGAGGACCTCACCCTGCGCTGCCGGGTGGTGGGCGGGCAGCCCCGGGCCCGGCTCTCGGTGCTGCTGCTCCGCGGGGAGGAGGAGCTGAGCCGGCAGCCGGCGCTGGGGGAGCCCGTGGAGGTCACGGCCACGGTGCAGGCCGACAGAAGCGACCACGGCGCCAATTTCTCCTGCGTCACGGAGCTGGACCTGCGGCCCCTGGGCTTGGAGTTGTTCAAGAACGTCTCGGCCCCCAGGCAGCTGCGAACGTTCGGTGAGGGGAGGGGCTGCAGGTGGTGGGTGCAGAGCTGAGCCAGAACAGGGGGCGCCCTGGACGTGGGGATCCTGAGAGTAGGGGTTCTGGTACGCCACGCCCTGGGCCACTGGGTAGGGGGATCCCAAGAGGGAGGCCCGAGCCGTGGCGAGCCAGGCGGCAGGGGGACAGGGCGTGGGGGGTGTCTTGGACACACAGCGTCCGCAGGGGGTGTGTGGGAGGCCTCCTGTTGACGCCCACTCCCCCCGCCCCCACCCCAGTCCTGCCCCTGACTCCTCCGAGCCTCGCCGTCTTCCCGCTCTTGGAGGTGGGAACTTCGTGGCCGGTGGTCTGCCACCTGTCCGGCCTGTTCCCGGCCTTCGCGGCCCAGGTCCGGCTGGCGCTGGGAGACCAGATGCTGAATCCCCAAGTCACGAGGGACGGGGACGCGCTCAACGCGACGGCCATAGTCACAGAGCGGTCAGGCCACGAGGGAGCGCGCGAGGTGGTCTGCAGCGTGACCCTGGCCGGCCGGAGTCGCGAGGCCCGGAAGAACGTGACCGTCTATAGTAAGGGGCGGGGCCAAGGCAGCCCGGGGCGGGACTGGAGAGCATGCGGAGGGGCGGGGCTTCAGCGGCTCCAATAAGGACGGCGAGGTGGGCAGGGCTTGGACGGCCGGGAGGCGTGGCCCGGCCTCCCGGAGACGGGGGGTGGGGGTGGGGGGCTGTGGCAGGGGGCGCGGCGGCGTGAAACCCCGCCCTGGGCCGCGATGGTCTGTAAGCGCTAGGGCCACGCCCCGCCTCTTAGGCTTCCTAGGGCCATTTCTGAACCTGAGCGAGCCCATCGCCACCGAGGGGTCCAGCGTGACTGTGACTTGCACGGCCGGGGCCCGGGTCCAGCTCGTGCTGGACGGGGTTCGGGCCGCGGCTCCGGGGCAGCCCGTCCACTTGCAGCTAAATGCCACCGAGCGCGACGACGGGCGCAGCTTCTCGTGCGGCGCCACCCTCCAGGTGGACGGCCACGTTGTGCACCGCAACAGGAGCGCCCGCCTGCGTGTCCTGTGTGAGTCGGTCACTGGGCTCTCCAACCCTCAGCCTCCCCCACCCCACCCCCGAGTGTCGCGTGTCTGATCCCACGACGGTCCCCACAGACGGCCCCAGGATTGACCGGGCCACGTGTCCCCAGCACGTGGCGTGGAGAGAAAGGACGACCCACGTCCTGCATTGCGAGGCTCGCGGCAACCCGGCCCCCCAGCTGAGGTGTTTGCAAGAGGGCTCCAGGCGCGAGGTGCCGGTCGGCGTCCCGTTCCTCGTCCAGTTAAACTACAGTGGCACGTATCGCTGCCAGGCGGCCAGCCCGCGGGGCACGGACACCCTGGTCGTGGTGATGGACGTTCAAGGTGACCACCGCGGGTGGGATGGGGGGTGCCCGCAGGGTCCGGACGGGCGAGCCCAGGTCTTCACCCGGCGCCTCCCCGCGCAGGTATGAACTCCTCGACCGTCAGCATCGTCCTAGGAGTGCTGGTCACCCTGGGCCTGGTGGCCGTTGCAGCGGCCTCCCTGTACATCTTCGGGGTGCAGAAACGGAGCGGAAGCTACCCGGTGAAGCAGCCAGGCCCCTCGCTGCCCCTCCAGTCCATGCAGCCCGAGGAAGGGGATGGCGGACAGCCGTCCTGAGCCGCGGGCAGAAGTCGGCGGGGCCTTCGGCAGTCTACCCCCGGGTTCCGTACCAATAAAGCTTCTAAACCCCATGGTCCGTGGCTTCAGAGTTCGGACATCGCTCTGCGCATGCCCTGACGGGCCTCGCGGGGAGGGAGGGGGGAAAAGGGGCGGAGCTGGTGGAACCCAGACGCTGCTTGAACGCACAGGGGGCGGGTTGGGCCCTTAGCCAATGGGCTGAGGGACTCGGGAGGGAGGCGGGGCTTCCATCAGCCAATCGGCGGGTGCGCCCCCGTTGCCGCTCTATGCCGCTCCGCCCCGGCTCGCTGGTCCCAGAAGGCGCCGGGTTTCCCAAGATGGCGGCCGACGTGTCCGTTACTCACCGGCCCCCGCTGAGCCCGGAGGCTGGGGCCGAGGTGGAAGTCGGCGATGCCGCGGAGCGCCGGGCACCCGAAGAAGAGTTGCCGCCCCTGGATCCCGAGGAGATCCGGAGACGTCTGGAACACACCGAGCGCCAGTTCCGTAACCGCCGCAAGATACTGATCCGGGGCCTCCCTGGGGACGTGACCAACCAGGTATGGGGGGGTTTGGTGTGGGAGCGTGGCGGGAAATACCACCGTGCGCGTGCGCCGGGGGGGCAACCGGGAGACTCCACCGCCAGCGTGCGTGGGGGGCGTCGGCAGGGCCGTGGGATCCACGCGGGGTCGGGAGAGACCAAGAACGGGATGTTGGGGGGGACCGTGATGAAGGGAGAAACCAACTTTGGCTCGAGGGAGGGCGTTGCTAGGGGCGACCACAGGCTTGGGCGAGTCCAAGTGCTCGAAGGGGGCGGGGAGCTGTGGGCTCGTTGGAATTGTGTTCGGGACGTGTGGACACAGGGACACCAGCTGTCCCCGGCTTCAACTGTGCTTTTTTCCCCCACCCCCTCTACCGCGGGGAAGGTGGGTGGGGCGGGACCCCATGTCCAGAAGTTTCAGGGTTGGTTAGACCAGCTCCTGCCCTATCACGCATTTATTCCATCTTGGAGAGAGACGGAAGTTGTACGGGTCGTGGTTCCCCGGGAGACCCAGGATTACTTTGGAAGAGTGAGGTCTCCCACCCGCATCCCACAGACCTGTAGGAAATCGGGGCGGGGGGGGTGGAGGGGTGGGTAGAGGCGCCGTTGCCCGGAGCCCCCCCCACCCCCGCCGCCCGTGGCTGGTCGTCCTGCCAGGCGTGCCCTTCTCTCAGGGCCTGGTTGGGGCACAGCTTCCCGGTGCTCTTTGGACCCAGGAAAACAGCGTCTACACCGCCCTGCCCTGCAGCAGCCGGGATCGGTCCTGCCTCGCAGCCACCTTGCCCACCAGTGCACCTGCCACTGACCGGCCCTGCCCACCGATGGGCACATAGGGAGTAGGGGGCGCCCCAGGAGTGATGCGGGGGACAGCCAGGGGCAGGGGCTGGCAGGCAGGCACTGGTTTCTGGAGGCTGCTGGTGCCTGGGTTCTCTCTCAGCCGGGCGTGCTGGCCCTGGTGCACAGCGTGCAGTGTGTGTGGCACGGGCACGCTCCAGCGCCTCGCCTCCCACGCTGGCTTGCAGGAGGCCGCATGCTGGGGGCCTGTGAAGTGCGTGAGCTGGACAGTCTGAGCGCGCCCGGCTGACCGGCAGGTGTCGCTCCGTGGGTAGGCCGCAAGTGCCAGCTCTGGGGCCAGTCACCACTCTGAGCTTTGCTTTGCACCTGTGCGCAGGGGTGGGGACAGCTGGCAGGGGGCCGCGCGCTGGCCCCTGCCGTCCGTGGTGACCGCTCTCTCTCCGCTTCCGTCTCTACAGGAAGTGCATGACCTTCTCAGTGACTACGAACTCAAGTACTGTTTTGTGGACAAATACAAAGGGACAGGTTTGTGGGGCCGCGGGGCGGGCCGGGGCAGCTGGAAGGCTGGGTGTCAGGCCGAGACCACGGCCCACGCCAGGGCTGCAGGTGCCCCAGGCTGTCGGCTGTCCCTTGTCGCCAGTGCCCGTCTTGGGGCATGCTGGGTGTCCCTTCCAGGCCTACTGGCACGACCCGTGCCCGGCTGTTCCCGGGCTTCCGCCTGGTCCGCGTCCTCTCCATCTCCCCCCAAAGGCCGCCTCCCTCCAGGCTCTCTCCCCCCGGGATTTCCCCTTGCCGTTCGCCGACCTGCATGAAGCCAGCGCCTGTTCCATGGCAAACGTGATCCTCAGCCTCAGCCTCCTGGGCTCTTCCTCCTACCACTGGCCTCAGCCGTCGCTGCTCCATGCATACTGTTCCCTAGAGGGGGCGTGCAGGTCCTCGTCCCAGCCCCGGCGCTGCGGGCTGTCATTGCTGGTTCCCGGCTGCCCAGCCCCTAATGCCCAGCTCCGTGCGCCTGGGGACAGATCGGTGGGTGTCTCTGCCCGCCAGGCACGTGCCAGCTGCTAGACCTTCCAGGGCCTTCGGTTGCTCTCTGTACCCTGGACGGGAAGGAGCTGAGGCCACGTGTCCCTTGGAGACCAGCCTGGTGGGCCAGGTCAGTGAGTGGACCTGGAGACAGCAGGCCTGGAGTTCAGACCCTGCTTCCTCCCCGTGGCTGCAGGCTCGGTTTTCTTCCCCGGGAATTGAATGTGACCCGCACAGTCACTGGCCCTGCTTGTGTTGGCCGTAGAACCCCAAACATGAACGTGCTTGCGAGGCTGTGAGCGCCGAGCACGCACTAGGTGTGTACCAGACGGTGGCAGGGTCCACAGGTCAGCTGGCTCCTGAGTACTGAGTACATTTGCCCTCGCATCTGAGGGGCGTTGGTTCCAGAAACACACCCACCACCCCAAAGATCTCAAAGTCCCCTCCCTAACCGGTGCGATCTGTGTGTGTCTTCCATGTTTTACATCATCTCTAGATGATGGTAGTATTGCATACGAATGTCCGTATGGTGCATTGCTTAGGGGATAGTACGCATGCGGTACCTTTTAAGAGGATTTATTTTGGCTGGCGCCGTGGCTCACTAGGCTAATTCTCTGCCTGCGGCACCGGCACACCGGGTTCTAGTCCCGGTTGGGGCGCTAGATTCTGTCCCGGTTGCCCCTCTTCCAGGCCAGCTCTCTGCTGTGGCCAGGGAGTGCAGTGGAGGATGGCCCAAGTGCTTGGGCCCTGCACCCCATGGGAGACCAGGAGAAGCACCTGGCTCCTGCCTTCGGATCAGTGCAGTGCGCTGGCTGCAGGCGGCCACTGGGGGGTGAACCAACAGCAAAGGAAGACCTTTGTCTCTCTCACTGTCCACTCTGCCTGTCAAAAAAAAAAAAAAGATTTATTTGATGGGGCCGGCGCCACTGCCTGCACTGCCGGCATCCCGAATGGGTGCCGGGTGGAGTCCAGGCTGCTCCTCTTCCAGTCCGATTCCCTGCTAATGCGCCCAGGAGAGCAGCAGCAGAGGATCCAAGCGCTTGGGCCTGCGTACGCACATGGGAGACCTGGATGGGGTTCCATGCTCCTGGCTTTGGCCTGGCCCGGCCCTAGTTGTTGTGGCCGTTGGAGAATGAACCAGTGGATAGAAGATCTCTCTTTGTCTGTAACTCTTTCAAATAAATAAATCTTGAAATTCTTTTTTTGAGAAGCAGATCGAAAGCTCCCATCTGCCATTTCATTTCCCAAATGTTTGCGATGGCCTGGGCCGGAGGCCAAAGCCAGGAGCCGGGATTTCAAGCCCGGTCTCCCAGGAACCTGGTTACTTGAGCTGTCACTTGGTGCCTCCCAGGGCCTTCATTAGCAGGAAGCTGGGATTGGAAGCGGAGCCCACACTCAAACCCAGGTGCTCTGATAGGTGACACACGTGCCCAACTTGGTGTCTTGACCACCAGGCCAAGCACACAGCCATCCGTAAGGATTCTTCTGTCTGGTTGGTTGAATCCATGGATTCAGAACCTGCGACCGTGGAGGGCCCTGTATGTGCCTCGGGCCGGGGATCCAGGTGCTGAGTGACACTTGTTCACACAGATCTGTCAGGTGCTGGGTGCCAGGACCACACGTGTGACCCACACGGCTGGGCCAGGCTGGGGAGGAGGGTGTTAGTCCTGCGGTTCCAAACATGGAGGTGAAGTGGCCTTGGGCTGGCACCGTGGGGGCAGAGGGCTGGGATCTGAGCAGGACTGCAGGCTTCCTGGGCAGCGTGAGGGTGGGAGTTGCCCAGATGCAGGGGGAGGGCTCAGCGGCCCACGCTCGGGGGGCCAGCGCTGCAAAGGCCGAGTGTGCCTGGTGTCCAGGAAGCGGCCGGCAGAGATGGAGAGGAGGTGAGGGAGGCCACGAGGCCCGGCCCTGCGTGGAGAAGCCGCCGGTGTGGCGTTGTCCGATGGCCCTTTGGGACAAAGCTTGCTGCACCTGCTGGGGGGCCGTGAGGGCCGAGGGACGTGGGTGGCCCGGACAGGCCGTGAGGCAGAGGAGCAGCCGAGGCCCAAGCCCACCGAGGGTCCGGGCGTCAGCGCCCTCGGCTTGGCCACTGGCCTCGGGTGACCGTGCCCGCCTGGACCTGGGGGCTGTGCCTCTGGGGATCCCCCTAGGTTGATGGGGTGGTGGGCTGGGCGGCCGCGGGGTAAGGGGACTGACCCGGTGTCGCCTCCTGCCCCCACAGCCTTCGTGACCTTGCTGAATGGGGAGCAGGCAGAAGCAGCCATCACCGCCTTCCACCACAGCCGCCTGCGGGAGCGCGAGCTGTCGGTGCAGCTGCAGCCCACCGACGCCCTGCTGTGTGTGGCCAACCTGCCCCCCAGCCTCACGCAGGCGCAGTTCGAGGAGCTGGTGCGGCCCTTCGGGAGCCTGGAGCGCTGCTTCCTGGTCTACAGCAAGTGCAGCGGCCACTCCAAGGGCTACGGCTTTGCCGAGTACATGAAGAAGGACTCGGCCGCGCGCGCCAAGTCGGACCTGCTGGGCAAGCCGCTGGGCTCGCGCACCCTCTACGTGCACTGGACAGACGCCGGGCACCTGACACCGGCGCTGCTGCACTCCCGCTGCCTCTGCGTGGACCGCCTGCCCCCCGGCTTCAGCGACGTGGACGCCCTGCGCCAGGCGCTGTCGGCCGTGCACACGCCCACCTTCTGCCAGGTGAGCTCTGTGCCGGGGCTGTCTGGGCTCCGACGTGACTCGGAGTGCGTCTGGAGGGGGCCCCCGGGCCGTGGGAGGCGGGAGCCCGTGGGGGCCAGCCTGAATCCAGTGCGACCACAGGCTTCGGCGTGGCTCGGGTACTCCAGGCCGGAGCCGCGAGGTCTGCTCACCCCGTCGTCGCCGGCGCGCTCGGGAGGGCTGTGTGGGAGAAGTTGCAGGGTCCGCACCCTGGAGCAGGCCTGGGGGAGGCTGCCTCGGGGAGCCTCCGTCTGTTTCAGCCCTGGCTGAGGGAAGTGGGGCTCGGCCAGACCCGGCCCTGCTGTGTGCTGGGCGGGCAGCGCAGCGAGCCACCCGCTCTGAACCTCACGCTCGCTTCGCGGCAGCCAGGCCCGTGTTCACTGGAGGCGCCCGTGCCAGGCACGCCTGTGGGTGCTCTCATCCTGCGTCCAGCAGCCCCCGCGAGCGCCGGGGCCCCAGGCACTTGGGCCTTTTCCCAGGCCATAGCAGAGAGCTGGGGCAGAGCGCAGCAGCTGGGACACCGCAGGTGGCAGCGTGGCCTCTCTCTGCCGGAGCGCCGCCCCTCCCCTGCCCCCAGCGTTTTCTTCTTTTTTATAAATTTTATTTATTTGAGAGAGAGTTACAGACAGTGAGAGGGAGAGACAGAGAGAGAAAGGTCTTCCATCCCCTGGCTCACTCCCCAATCGGCTGCAACAGCTGGAGCTGCACCGATCCAAAGCCAGGAGCCAGGAGCCTCTTCCGGGTCTCCCACGCAGGTGCAGGGGACCAAGGACTTGGGCCATCTTCTACTGCCTTCCCCGGGCCACAGCAGAGAGCTGGATGGGAAGTGGAGCAGCCAGGTCCTGAACTGGTGCCCATATGGGATGTGGGTGCCATAGGCAGCGGCTTTACCCGCTACAGCGCACGCTGGCCCCCGCCCCAAGCATCTTAATCCTCACAACAACCCCATGTGGTGGGCCCAGTGCCGGCCTCATTGCACTGTGAGGAAATAGGGTCGGAGTTCTTGTGCAGCCATGGCCATGACTGGCAGGCGAGATGCAGGCTGGGGTTCAAGGTCGGGCAGCTGACCTTGGGAGCCATGCTCCTAATTGGGTGCTCCCTGCCCACCTATGACACCAGCTGCTAGACAAAGCAGGCCTCCCGCGACCTCGCATGCTCCAGTCCGTGCTGTGTGTGGCCAGCGCAGATCAATTCACGTCCGCAAGCAGTCCGTGATAAAGGCCCCCGCCTGGCCCCTAGCGCCTCCTGGGCCGCCCCGCCCGCCCAGTTGGTACCTCCTTCCCTTGGGATTGTACTGGTCCAGCATCCCTCATCCAAAACCCGAAACCCCAAGTCCTAGAAACCTGACGCTTTCTGAGTACAGACGCGATGTGGGAAAAGTCCTGGGTTTTGGAGCCTTTGAGATTCTGGGTTTGGGATTAGAACTGCTCAGCCTGTAGCACACAGTTCAGTATTTGTGCGAGGCTGCTACAGAACGTCCATGGGAAAGTGAAATGGAAAGGTGGTTTAGGGGCCGGCGCTGTGGCGTAGCAGGATGCAGTGCCAGCATCCCATATAGGCACCAGTTCTAGTCCCGGCTGCTCCACTTCTGATCCAGCTCTCTGCTGTGGCCTGGGAAAGCAGGAGAAGATGACCCAAGTGCTTGGGCCCCTGCACCCATGTGGGAGACCCGGAAGAAGCTCCTGGCTCTGGATCAGCCCAGCTCCGGCCTTTGTGGCCGTTTGGGGAGTGAACCAGTGGATGGAAGACCTTTCTCTCCCGCTGTCTGTAACTGCCTCTCAAATAAATAAATAAATCCTTAAAACAAACAAAAAGCTTGGTTTATTTTGTTGCTAAAAAAGTTTGAGTGCCATGCATAGTGTCTTCATAACGCTCTTCCTTCACAGACTGTTTGAAGACTCCCTATATGTATGGATTTCAAAACAGTTTTTGAAAGATTTCTGCATTGAAAGGCAGAATAGCAGAGAGAGAGAGAGAGAGAGAGAGTGAGAGAGATTCCATCTGCTAGTCCACTCCCCAGATGGCTGCAGTAGCCAAAGCCGGGAGCCTGGAGCTCCATCCGGGTCTCGCACGAGGGTGCCGGGGCCCAAGGACTCGGGCCATCCTCCCCTGCTTCCTGGGTGCATCACCAGGCGGGGAGCTGGATAAGTGGGGGCTGGGAGTGGGACAGTCCTCCACGCAGGACGCTGGCATCTCAAACAGTGGATTAAGCTGCTGGGCCCCAATACCCGCCCCCAGGTTTGGCAACAAAATAAACTGAATTCCTTTTTCCATGAATTTTTTTTAATTACATATTTTTTTTTTAATGTATTTTTGGATTTGAAGGTCAGTTAGAGATAGAAGAGAGGGAGTGACAGAGACTGAGACGGATCTTCCATCCATTGGTTCACTTTCCAAATGGCTGTAATGGCTGGCCCTGGGCCAGGTTGAAGCCAGGAGCCAGGAGCCTCATCTAGAGGGGCCCGAGCACTCGGGCCATCCCCTGCTGCTTTCCCAGGCGCATGAGCAGGGAGCTGGCTGGGAAGTGGAGCAGCTGGGACCCGAACCTCAAACTAGAGCTCTTGTGGGCTGCTGACCCCTGTGTGACAGCCCTGGCCCCAACGTGAACTTTCTCAAGTGTCCTCATAGATATCGCCACTTCCTGTTTCCACGGCCTTGGCCTTGCTGGGCCTGGCTGGGTTGTGTTTTTCCACCGGCTCTGCAGTGTCTGTGTTGGGCTCCGAGCTCTTCCCTCTGTGGGGAAGGACCTTGCATTGTCCCAGACCACAACCCAGCCATCGGTACATCTCTTAGGACCTGGAGGGGCAGCTTCGTTTGAGACAGCTGCTGCCACCCTGAGGGGGCAGGTCCCATCAGGGGGACAGCCTGCTCTGTGACCTGGACGAGGGACTGCCCGTCTCTGAGCAGAGGGCGTGGGGGCTGCGGACGGGGCCGTGCCTCTCATGGCACCCGGCCCGTGGGCGTGCAGGGCCGTCCCTTGAGGCCAGGCAGGGACCCAGCACCTGCTCCCCGTGGGACGGCCCCCGCCCACAGTTGCAGCCCCCAGAATGCCCTGGGAAGCAGCAGGCTCGTTCCCCAGCTGGTGGCCCGCCCACTTGGCGCCAGAGGCGGACCTGTCCGGAATGCGACGTTTGGGGCTGTTTCTGTGTGTCTTGCTGCCGAGCGATCTGTGGGCGACACACAGCAGGTGCGGCTTCTTCCCTTCTCGTCTCCCACAATCCTCAGTCCTGGCACACGTCTGGCCCCGGGTTCCTGAAAGAGCTGTGGCTCTGAAGACTTCGCTGACCCGGCCATGACCGGACCTCCGCGCTGGCTGTTCACGGCCTCCCACCAGCCTGCCTTGAACCCCAGCTGGGAGGCCGCTCGCCCCGCGCACAGGCTGCTCCCTTCCCAGCCCCGCTGCAGTGATCCAGAGCCACCTTGTGCATCCCAGGCTAAGCCCCTTCTCTGTGGCCTCGCCGTCAGCTGTGGTCAGGGCTGGGCTGACCTCTCAGAGCCTCAGCTGCTGCTTCTGGAAAATGGGTCCAGTGTGGCCTCTTGGGGCCACAGGGCAGACCCTGGTGCAGGAACGGGTGGGTCGCCGTCGCCCAGCGCCGCTGTCACTCACGGCCGCCTCCCCCCACAGCTGGCGTGCGGCCAGGACGGGCAGCTGAAGGGCTTTGCGGTGCTGGAGTACGAGACGGCCGAGATGGCGGAGGAGGCGCAGCAGCGGGCCGACGGGCTGGCCCTGGGGGGCAGCCACCTGCGCGTGTCCTTCTGCGCCCCGGGGCCCCCCGGCCGCAGCATGCTGGCCGCGCTCATCGCCGCCCAGGCCACGGTGAGTGTGCGCGGGCCGGGGGCGTCCGGGACCTGGGAGGCCGCGCAGCGCCCTGAGCCGCCCTCGTCCCTCCGCGCAGGCCCTCCACCGGGGCAAGGGGCTCCTGCCCGAGCCCAACCTCCTGCAGCTGCTCAACAACCTGGGCCCGTCTGCCTCCCTGCAGCTGCTGCTCAACCCGCTGCTGCAGGGCCACACCAGCGGCAAGCAGGGTAAGGGGCGGGGCAGGGGCGGGGCTGCTCCGGGCTGTTGGATGGGGGCGGGGCGCCTCTAACCAGGCCCCGGCCCACCTCCCCGTCTCTTCCCAGGCCTCCTGGGCGCCCCTCCCGCCATGCCGCTGCTCAATGGGCCTGCCCTGTCCACGGCGCTGCTGCAGCTCGCCCTGCAGAACCAGGGCCAGAAGGTAAGGGCTGCCCCCCTGCCGGCTGCCAGGCCCCCCCGCCGCGCCCTTCCCTTCCAGACCCTGTCGGGCTGTGAGCGGTTCACTGGCCAGGGTGCAGGGTGCCCCTCAGGGCAGTCTGCAGAGAGCACCTGGCGTCAGCCACACGGGGGTCAGAGGACTGGGACACGCCCATTACAGCCAGAGGCCGGGTGTGGCCCGGGAGAGCCGCTGCCCGGGAGCAGTTTGTGGACGGAGGCTGCCCCGCAACTCCTGGGGAGTCCAGGCCCCACCCTCTACACACACACACACACACACACACACACAGCATGCCAGCTTCTTCCAGGTCCCCCATGTGGTGCAGGGGCCCAAGGACCTGGGCCATCTTCCACTGCTTTCCCAGGCCATAGCAGAGAGCTGGACCAGAAGTGGAGCAGCCGGGTCCTGAACCGGCTCCCCTACGGGATGCTGGCACTGCACACGGTGGCTTAACCTGCTGCGCCTCAGCGCCGGCCCCATCCCAGCTCTGCTTTCAGTCCAGCTTCCTGCTAGCGCGCACGTTGGAAGGCAGCGGCTGATGGCTCAGGACTGTTACTCTGTTGGGGGGACCTGGATGGAGTCCTGGGCTCCTGGCTGTAGCCTGGCCCAGCCCTGGCTCTCGTAGCCATCTGGGGAATGAACCGGCGGGTGGAAGCACGTGCTGTGTCGGTCTATTCCATTGTTCGTGAACTTCCTGGAGCGCTGTTACAGTCACCTGTGTGCTGCCTGCGTGGCCCTGGGCAGGGATGTGGGTGTGTCCCCTCACGGTTCCACCCCGTGGCCAGGGGGCTGAGCGTAGGACATGCGCAGTGACAGCCCTGAGTGTGCCCCGTGCTGCCGCAGGGCGCTCAGTGGAGGCGCTCCATCACCCCCTGCCATCCAGATGGGGTCACACGGGGCCGGAGTGTGGGAGTGGGGCCACCCTGGCCTCCCCTCACCTGGCTCTGCTCTGTCCTTAGAAGCCTGGAATCCTGGGAGACTCGCCCCTCGGGGCACAGCCAGCCAACCCCCTCCTCGGGGAGGTGTCTACAGGTAACACAGGCCCGCCTCCCCTCCCCAGCCCTCTCCCCTGGGAGCAGTCAGTCTCCAGCTGGGTGGCCTCTGGGGCTCAGTGTCCTGGCCTGTGGTGCTCAGCCCGCCGGAGCGGCCCGGAGCATGCTGGAAGTGGATGCCGTAGCTGGCAATGTGCAGTGGCCACTCCAGGGCCGCCAGGAAGAAGGGTCTTGTGGGGCTGGGCCTGACGCTCCTCTCTCTAGGAGGGGCCCTGCCCCCAGAGATGCCACCCCTGCTGGGTCCCTCGGGGGGTGGCCGGGAGGCCATGGGCCTGGGGCCCCCGGCAGCCCCGCTCACGCCACCGCCTGCCCCTGCAGGGCTCCGCAGCAGCAACCTCAGAGGCCTGCAGAAAGACGGGGGGCCACCGAATACTGGGGTAAGGCCCCACCCAGCGCCCGGCCCCGGCCCAGCCTCCTGCCTGGCGAGGCCCCTCTGCCCAAGACCCTCGCCAACACTGCCCTCCTGCCGCAGGTCTCGCTGCTGGGGGAGCCCCCGAAAGACTACCGGATCCCCCTGAACCCCTACCTGAATCTGCACAGCGTGCTCCCAGCCAGCAGCCTGGCGGGTAAGGAGGCCCGCGGCTGGGGAGGCGCCGGGAGAGGCCGCCATCCAGCCGAGGGCCCCCCGCCTAACCCCCCGGCCCCCAGAGGCGGGGGCGGCAAAGCCTTCCAGCTCAAGTCCCGCCTGCTCAGCCCCCTCGCCAGCGCCCGCCTGCCCCCCGAACCGGGACTGCCTGACAGCTACGGCTTTGACTACCCCTCGGTGAGTAGCCCTGAGGGCCAGCGCCCCTCCCTCCCGGGACGGGCTGAGCTCCCCAACCCCGAATCTGACTCCCGAGGGCGCCAGAGTCCCGCCCCTGGGGGCACATGCAGGGGCACTACCAGCGCTGTGGGCCATGGCCTCCGGCCATGGGCGGCGGGCTTCCTGTTGAGAATGGGCCCCCATCCCGCCACGCGCACCCCGCGTCACTCTGCCCCCAAGTGTCGGATAAGGGCTCCCTCCCCTGTGGCTCCCCAGGACTGGCCCTGTGGGGCCCGGAAGTCCCCTGTTTGCACATCAGACCTGCTCCTGTCTGTCCATTCCCTGCACCTGGTCCCCCTACCCCTGCATCTGTCAGTCTCTCTCCTGGGAGGCCCGGCTTCCTGTCCATCAGTCTGTCTGTCTCTCCTGGGATGCTCAGCTTCCTGTCCATCTGTCTGTCTCCTGGGAGGCCTGGCTTCGTGTCTGTCTGTCTCCCTCCATCTCCTGGGAGGCTCAGCTTCCTGTCTGTCTCTCCTGGGAGGCTTAGCTTCCTGTCCGTTGGTCTGTCTGTCTCTCCTGGGAGGCCCAGCTTTCTCTCATCTGTCTGTCTGTCTCTCCTGGGAGGCCCGGCTTCCTGTCTGTCTGTCTGTCTCTCTCTCTCTCCTGGGAGGCCCATCTTCCTCTCATCTGTCTGTCTGTCTCTCCTGGGAGGCTCGGCTTCCTCTCCGTCTGTCTGTCTCTCCTGGGAGGCTCGGCTTCCTGTCCGTCTGTCTGTCTGTCTCTCCTGGGAGGCCCAGCTTCCTGTCTGTCTGTCTCTCCTGGGAGGCTTGGCTTCCTGTCTGTCTGTCTGTCTCTCCTGGGAGGCCCAGCTTCCTCTCATCTGTCTGTCTCTCCTGGGAGGCCCGGCTTCCTCTCCATCTGTCTGTCTCTCCTGGGAGGCTCGGCTTCCTGTCTGTCTGTCTGTCTCTCCTGGGAGGCCCGGCTTCCTCTCATCTGTCTGTCTGTCTCTCCTGGGAGGCTCGGCTTCCTCTCCGTCTGTCTGTCTGTCTCTCCTGGGAGGCCCGGCTTCCTGTCTGTCCCTGTCTTGTCCTTGGGCTCTGTCTCTGCCTGGAGATCTGGTCCCTGGGGAGCCCTGGGTCAGATGTGACCCCCACTGGGCTAGTCAGTGAGCGCCCCCCAGCGTCCCGGCAGTGCCACGCCCGGCCTCACCGGGCTCCCTCCCACCCAGCGGCTGTCACAGGGCCCGGCTGCGTCGCAGTCTCACTCCAGCTGCCCCCCGCCCTGTGGGCGCAGGTGGAGGGCCCGGACTCCTGGAGGCCAGCGCGGCGGTGGAGTTCAGCCCAGGGCAGTTTGGCGCGGACCCCACCCCGACGTGCTTCTCCCGCTTTGATTCAGGACGGGGGGCCTCGGCGGCTCTTCGGCCACCCACGAGAACCAGGCTTCGGCCACCACAGACCCAGCCGCCACAAGGTGAGCGCTGCCCGTGCCTCGCGGGGAAGCCGTTGGCTCCCCGGCCAGGGGCGCTGAGAGCGGCCCGCGTGGTGCCCTTCCACGTGGGGCCTCGTGGGTAGGGGACGCTGCCCCCCCCCCCCCCCCGGGCCTCACTCAGCTGCCCCCTCTCTGCAGATGTCGCCCCCGCCCGGGGGCTTCAGCGAGCGGAGCGGCGGGGGCGGCGGGGGGCCCCTGTCTCACTTCTACTCCGGGTCACCCACGTCCTACTTCACCAGCGGCCTGCAGGCCGGCCTCAAGCAGAGCCACCTGAGCAAGGTGAGGAGGGCGGGGCCGGGGGCGGGGGGGCGGGGAGGTCCCGCGTCGCCCCCCACACTTCCCACTGGCCCCCCATGAGGCATCTGGCCCTCCAGCCAGAGCTGTGTGCCCAGGTCCCCGGTGCTAGCGAGGGCCAGGGCCAGGCCGCAGCTGGAAGCCCCCGGGGACTGACCCGTGCCCCTCTCTCCCACTCCTCCCAGGCGGTCGGCTCCTCCCCACTGGGCTCCAGTGAGGGGCTCCTGGGCCTCGGCCCTGGGCCCAATGGTCACAGCCACCTGCTGAAGGTACGGGCGGGGGGTGGGGGCCCTCGGGGCTGGGGAGCCCCGGCGCTGGGGCGGCCCCTGACCCGGCTCCCCCTGCCCTCTGTCTCCAGACCCCACTGGGCGGCCAGAAACGCAGCTTTGCCCACCTGCTGCCCTCGCCCGAGCCCAGCCCGGAGGGGAGCTACGTGGGCCAGCACTCCCAGGGCCTCGGCGGCCACTACGCGGACTCCTACCTGAAGCGGAAGCGGATTTTCTAGGGGGCTGGTGCCGGACGAGCCGCAGGGCCCGCACCAAATCACTTTTGGGTTTTCTGGTGTTTCGTTTTGTGTTTTTTTTTTTTTTCTTTTGAATTTTCTTTCTTTCGGTAATAGAGAAATCTCAGAAAGACTGCTGAGCAGCTGGCCGGAGCCCGGGGGGCATGGGGGCGCCCGGGGCCTGCTCCCCGCGCTGAAACCCCGCAGCCTTAAGAGAGAGGGGCCCCCCGCCCGCCCTCCCCCCTGATCGGGCCTTTCCAGTGCCTTGGAGGTCCCGGCCTCCCGTGAGGAGCAGACTGTCCCCTCACCCCCCTTTTTAACTCCGACAATTGACTTCGGTTTCCTTTTCTGATTTTTATTATTTTTTAAACCATCCAGGGCGCCCCCACCCCACCCCACCCCACCCCCCAGCTCTGGTCCTTCAAGGTCCCGCCCTCCTGGGCCTCCATTCCACACGTTGCAGTTTGAAACCGCTCGGCCCTGCCCTCTTCCCCACGTCCACTGCGGGCACGGCTGTCTCCTGGCCCTTGCCTGCCCGCTCTGGCCTGTGCCCCCCTCCCGTCCCCGTCCGCGCCACAAGTCCCCGCGCCTTCTGATGCCTTAACGCTGGGCCGCAGGCCGGCGGGCCAGAGCCTCTTGACTCAGGACCAAACAGCTCTGGCCTGGGGATGGCCCCCTGGACTCGCGGGCTCCACCCTGGGGACAGGAGAAGGCCAAAGCTGTGGTCTTGGCAAAGCACCCCACCTCCCCTCCCACCCAGGCCCGGGTGCAGTCCCCTGCTGTGTGTGGAAGCTCCCCCCACCCTGCCCGCCTCACTGAGCCGCCGCCATCCCCCCTCGTGGAAGACAAGCCCCATCTGCATCCCCAGGCTGGAGCCCGGAGCTGGCCTCCTTTTGGCCCAGTGCCGGAAGCCAACGAACGCCGCGCCGACGGGCCCTGCACCTGCGCACCAGCAGGACCTGTCCCACCTGAGTGTGCCCCGGCCTGCTGGGCCGCCAGCTTTCCTCTGGGGGACCCCACCCCCCAACGACATCCTCTCCCCTACCTTCCCACACAGACCTTTGCTGAATTAAAGTTTGTAAGTAAACGGTTTTAAAGAAATCAGAGCTGGCTGGTTCTTGGGGTCAAGCAGTGGGCCCGGGTGAGGACTCTCGGATGGCCACGCAGAGCCGCGCGCCCCATCCTGCCTCGCCTGCAACCGGGGTGGGCCGCCCTGAAGCGCGGTGGCGCTTGTATTGGGAGGATTACGGGCCGCGGTTCGCGGGTGCGGCCTGCGCATGCTCGGTTGCCGAGTCACGTGGTGCCTGTCATGGCCGCCTCCGTGGCCCGGGGCGGCGTGAATGCTAGGGGCCTGCTGCGGGCGGCGAGGACCTCCTGGCGGAGCAGACCCGGGAGCTGTTCAGGGTCCGGCGAGGCGCCGGCGGCGATCAGGAAGTTCTGGGCGACAGGTACCGGGCGCGGGCAGCGTTAACCCGTCGCATGCCAGCGGGGCCGGGCTCGGCCGCTCACCCAACCGTGTTTTCCAGGCGCGCGGCCGGCGGGAGAGGAGGAGAACGGCGGCCCCGAGCGGCCCGGGGACGTGTGAGTGCTGGGGCCTCGCCCCTCTTCCTCAGCCCTCGCCGTGGCCCGCGGCCGCCTCCGGGCCTTTGTTCGCCTCGCCCCCCTCAGCCCCTGCCGGTTCCCTAAACCTGGGTTCTGCGGGGCGGGGGGCGGGGGCGATCCCGGCGTCCACGCCCCCCTTTGTCCCCAGAGTCAACGTGGTGTTCGTAGACCGGTCCGGCCAGCGGATCCCAGTGAGCGGCAGAGTCGGGGACAATGTGCTGCACCTGGCCCAGCGCCATGGGTTGGACCTGGAAGGTAGTGGGCCCGGCCCGGCAATCTGGGGAGGCCTTTATCCGCTCTCCCAGAAAAGCCCCACCCGTCAGAAGTGGCTCTCCCCAAGGGCTCCCCCACCACGGAGGGGCTGCAGCCCCAGGACCTTTGCACCTGCTGCTCCCGCCGTCGGATGCACCTTCCCAGGCTGCTCTGGCTCCCTCTCGTCCCACCTGTTAGCTCTGGGCAGCCCCGTCTCCCTCATCCCAGCGGAAGTCCCCACGGCCCTGTCACTGTCCTACCAGTGCGTTTGTCTCCCTGTTCTGTCTTTGTCATCTGTCCCCACTGAGAGCAGAGCCCCTGTGGGCCTCATTCTTACCCACCCGCTGCCCATCTCAGCCCTTAAATGTAGCAGGTGTTAGGTCAGCATCTTAAAGACAAAAAGAGCAGAAATTACCTAACACCGGGGCCGGCGCTGTGGCGTCGAAGGCTAAGCCTCCGCCTGCAGTGCCGGCATCCCACGTGGGCGCCAGTTCAAGTCCCGGCTGCTCCACTTCTGGTCCTGCTCTGGAGGACGGCCCACGTGCCCGGGCCCCTGCCGCTGGCGTGGGAGCCCAGGAAGAAGCTCCTGGCTCCCACCAGCCCAGCCCTGGCTGTGGCAGCCACTCAGGGAGTGAATCAGCTGATGGAAGATTCTCTCTCTCCTCTCTGTGTCTCTGCCTTTCAAATAAATAAAGAAAAAGGAAAGAAATTAAGTATGTTAACATATGAACTGATTGGCTTTTAAAAGTTATTAATTTGAAAGGCAGAGTTACAGAGAGAGAGAGGGAGAGGGAGATTTTCCATCTGCTGGCTCACTCCCCAAATACCCACAGCAGCCAGGGCTGGGCCAGGCCAAAGCCAGGAGCCAGGAGCTCCATCCGGGTCTCTCCTGTGGATGGCAGGGGCGCAAACCCTTGGGCCATCCTGCGCTGCTTTCCCAGGCGCATTAGCAGGGAGCAGGATCGGAAGTCGGGCAGCCGTGGCTCGAACCTGTGCTCCTGTGGGGCCCTGGTGTGGCAGGTGCCAGCCCCTGCCTGCATTTCCATGGCAACTGTACACACTGGAGGAGACCAGACCCGCTGCATTTTCTAGATGAGGAACCAGCCCCAGGCTAAACAGGCCTGGGCCACTCAGGAAAGTGGGGCAGAGGGGGCACTCAGGGTCGGCACCAGCTCCCGCCTCCTGGGAAGCCCCAGGTGGCCGCCGCAATAGCTGGCTCCCTGCTGCCCACTAGGGGAGAGACTGGCGGGGTTCCTGGTTCCCAGGCATCTCGTAGAGGGCAGCAGGGGGGCGGGGCCCGTATGTCTGTCCTCCGCCTGTAGAGAGTGGAGGGAGGAGGGACAGGTAAACACAGAGGTTAACGCCCTCACTTTGGTTGGCAAACACTCTTCAGAATTACAGTGGGGGAAGGTGATCAAGGGGGAGAAAGACAAGAAATAGGACGTGGGGACTCGAGGGACCACTGGAGTTGAACCCCCAAAGACAAGGAGGAGCCAGTGATGAGAAGAGCATCCCCGGTCATGCATGAGTGTAGCAGGTGCAAAGGCCCTGTGGTAGGATGAGCATGCTGTGTTCGCATTGCATTGAGGGTAATGGGAGGCGGGGGGGGGGGGGGGGACTCCAGGCCTGGGTGGGTAAGTTCTGGATTTTGTTCAGGGTGTGAAACCCTGTGGCAGGTTTTAGGTGACGAGGGACACTCCCCAAGCACAGACTGTTCCGTCAGAGGGTTCCGGGAGCATGCCCAGGGGCAGGTGGTCAGCAGGAAACCCCCGCTTCTGCCTATTTCGGTCCTCATGGGGGGTGGGGGCCCCTCCCAATGCGGCCGGGCACGGAGCGAGCTGGCCCCTCCCCCAGGAGCAGCGGGAGGGAGTTGGGACCAGAGACCCCGCGTGGCCTCTCCTCGCGCTGGTTGACGCGCGGTTCTCCCCCGGCCACCAGAGCTAGCAGAGTACAGGGTGGGGTGGTGGGGCACCCCGCGGGCGCGCAGGCCCTGGAGGGAAAGCAGGGGCCCCTCCCCGCCGCCCTCGGCCAAGCGGCACCTGCTCACCCGCGCCCTGTGCTTCCCGCCCGCAGGGGCCTGCGAAGCCTCGCTGGCCTGCTCCACCTGCCACGTGTACGTGAGTGAGGCCCACCTGGACCTGCTGCCTGCCCCGGAGGAGAGGTGAGTGGGGCGCTCGGAGCGCCGCGCGTGGGCCCCCGCCGCCGCCGCCGGCCCGCTAACGCCGCCCCCGCCGCCCCAGGGAGGACGACCTGCTGGACATGGCGCCGCTGCTGCAGGAGAACTCGCGGCTGGGCTGCCAGCTCGTGCTCACCCCGGAGCTGGAGGGCGCCGAGTTCACGCTGCCCAGGGTCACCAGGAACTTCTACGTGGACGGCCACGTGCCCAAGCCGCACTGAGGCGCGCGGCCGCAGCACGCAGGACCGCGCCGGGCCGCCGTGGCCGCGGGGCCGGCACTGAGGCCCAGCCCCGAGCACGGACAGGCCCGAGAGAGAGGGAGAGCGAGCGAGCGAGCGAGCGAGAGAGAGGCGGCGCTCCTGGGCCAGCCCGGGCGCAGGCCGCCCCGGAACCGCGCCCCTCCCGGCGCGATCGCCCCGAACCCGAGAATGGGACTGGAGCTGTAATAAAATGTCAACGCGGACCGTGGCAGCTGCGTGTCCTTGGGGGGGAGGGGCAGCGTGGGCCCCAGCTCCCCGCCCCCCAGCAGCAGCGATGGGGGCCCCCTCTTCCTGGGGGCGGAGGCCGGCATGGCCAGGCCCCGCCCCCGCGGCCGCGGAGGGATTTGGAGGGGTCGGGTCGCCCTTGGTCCCGAGCCGTGCCGGCGAAGGGAGCTGCGAGGAGGCAGAGCCGGGGGCGAGGGGCGCCCCATGCCGCCCCGCTCAGCCCCGAGCCGGGTGAGGCTTCCCGCTAGGAGCGGGCCCCGCTGCGCCCCGCGCTCCCAGGTGCGGCCCATCCTCCTGGAGCCGGCCCGGGGGCGGGGCGGGGCGCGGCGCCGTCGAGGAGGGGGGCTGGGCTGAGCGGGGCTGGGGCGCCATGGAGGCCAAGCCAGCCACGGGCTTCGTGCTGCGGGAGCTGCTGGCGCCGGGCTGTCTGGACCCCAAGCCCACCCCGGGACCCCCCGCGGGGCACGAGCCGATGACGCCCGCATGCCTCGGACCCAGGAGCAGGTACTTAAGGCGCACGCCCTCCCGCCTCTCCCGGGCCGCGCCGGGCCGCGGGGATCCAGGGGTCTTGACCCCCTAGCCCCTGGGGTTACCCAGGGGTCACCGTGGGGGTTGCTGAGACTGACCAGGGGGCGGTTCGGGGTCCCCCCGCGCACTCGGAGCCGCGCAGGGTGCGATTTTGACCCCAGCGATTACACGAGGTCAGCGGGGCCAGCCTGGTAATCGGCAAAATCGCAGCCGGCGGAGCCCGCGCCACGGCCCTGGCCCCCGAGGGTGGTCCCTGCCCCGGGTGAGCCAGCGACTCCCGGGTGGGGACAGTGGGGGCTGCCTGTGGCAGCGGCTGTGTGTGCGATTACTTTGTAACTTTTACACCCGGCTCAGGCTCGGACTCCGGAGCGCTTTGGAGCCCCAGGCTGGGGGTGGGGTGGGGACATGTGGCCTGCCCAAGGGAAGGGAGCTAGCGGGCGCAGGCCCTGGTGGGGATCCCCAAGCCCGGAGTCAGCCAGGCAGGGGGTGACCGCGCTCGGCTGCTTGTCCCCAGGTTACACTTCTGGCGCGTTTGCAAAGACCCGGTCAGCGCCCTGCGCGTCTTCCGCGAGAGACCACCGAGGCTCCCCCGGCCCCCTGGCGGGCACGCGCAGGCCCTGGGGCCCGGCTGGGAGCCAATGGCCCTGGGGACAGAGGACCCCCTGCCTCTGGCCAGGGCAGCCGAGGCAATCCAGGGCAGCGCATCTGCCTGCAGGCAGAAGTGCCTCAGCCTGGAGCCCCCGAGGGCGCCCCCCGCCCCGCCCCAGAGGCGGCCCCGGAAGCAGCCAGAGCCACGGAGGGGCATGGAGAAAGCGGACCCTCAGTTCCAAGGGGTGACCTTGAACTTTGCGATAAAGCCAGATGCCAGCCTGCAGATCACGCCCAGCTACAGGTAGGGACGGGGCTGGCCGGGCGGGGGGGCGCCTCCCGCAGTCACCCCTCGGCGGCCCGCGGGTGTGGATCGAGGCCCCTCTGTGAAGTGGGTGCTTACCAGGCAGCTCCAGGGAGTGCCGGACTTACCTTCCCCAAGGCCGCGTGTGTGTATGTGTGTGTGTGTCTGTCCCCGTATGTCCGTCCATCCGTCCACCTCCTCATTCACTCCCTAAATGGCCGCAATGGCCAGAACTGAGGCAGGCAGAAGCCAGCTCCATCCGGGTCTCCCACATGGGTGGCAGGGGCCCAGGCACGTGTGCTTTCCCAGGGAGCGGGATGGGAAGTGGAGCAGCCAGGACTCCCATGGGATGAGGTGTCACGGGGGAGACTCCTGCACCCGCTGCGCCACCATGCCAGCCCCAGTACCCTGTTCTCCCTCTGAGGTTGGGCGGCTCTGCGGGTACAGGACCTGCGCATACAGGTTCTCGCCTGGCCGTGGGCCGGGTCCATGATGGAGGCCTGGGGCTGGAGGCCGAGCCGGCCCCTCCCCAGCAGAGAGCCGGCCTGCCCCTCCCAGGGGTAGCTGCTGTTTTCCCCGACGCGGATTGCAGCCACACCGGCGGTACTGTGGGCAGTGAGCGGCGGCGGACAGCCCCGGGGGCCTGTGGCTCACGGACGCTCTGGGCAAAGCCCATTTTACAGATGGGGACATGAGCTGCCTTGTCCAAGGCCACACAGCGAGGACAGAGTAGGATAACTGGGACTTGAGCCTGGAGGGCTGTCCTGTTAGATAATACTGATTTTAGGGGCGGGCGTTTGGGGCAGTGGCTAACACACCACCTGAGTGCCCTCCATCCCACATCACGGGGCCTGCATCCCTTAAGGGCGCCGGTTCGAGTCCCGGCTGCTCCACTTCCCATCCAGCTCTCTGCTATGGCCTGGGAAAGCAGCGGAAGATGGCCCCAGTGCTTGGGCCCCTGCACCTGCGTGGGAGACCGGGAGGAAGCTTTGCACTGCTTTCTCAGGCACAACCCAGGGAGCCAGACCGGGAGTGGAGCAGGCACACGTGGGATGGCGGTGCCGCAGGCCAGGGCGCCGGCCGCAGAGCCGGGGCTGTCGGATGTCGGCGGCCCCTTCAGGGGTTGCCTGATACCTTGATCGTGAGCCTGCGTTTGGGGGGCTGTGGCAACAGGCTCACTTGTCCCCAGTGCTGACGCCTCGTCTCCCTCCAGCCCGGCCCATGGCAGCAGCCGCCGCCGCACCCAGGAGCCCCCACCAGGCCCCGCCGGGGGTCCTGAAGCCAACCCCCCGGGAGGCAGCGAGATGCTGGGTGAGTGCTGAGCGCTCAGTACCTGGGGGGCCTGTGTCCTGCACTCGCTCGCTCGTCATCTCTCTCCCCGCCCTGCCTTCCGCTTCCCCATTTAGAGCAGCCTAGGGGAGTGGCAGCACCCCTCCCCGCCGGCTGAGTCACCCCCACCCCCGGCTTCCTCCCCTGGGAGCTGCGCCATCTGTCTCCCATCTGGTAGTGCGCGCGCGCAGGCCGGGCCCGGAGCCAGGTGGGGCCTTCCGAGACCCCCCCACACACACACGTGTCACACGGATGGGCTCCTGAGCTCAGCGGCTGGGCCTCTGACCCCTGCCCCTTGACCTCTGACCCTCAGGGCCGCGGCGCTGCGCTTCCTGTCGGACCCAGAGGACCCCGCTCTGGAGAGATGCGGAGGACGGCACCCCACTCTGCAATGCCTGTGGTATCAGGTCCTCAGCCCGGTCGGGAGGGCGTGGGGTGAGGGCCCCCAGACCTGGCCTGCGAGCTGAGCCAGGGTAGGGCCTGCAGGAGGGGGGACGTCCCCCTCTGGGGGAAAACGGTGGTGTCTGGGCTCCCCTGCTACATCCTGAATGGCGGTTTCTCGTACCCCCACCCCAGGTACAAGAAATACGGCACCCGCTGCTCCCGCTGCTGGCTGGTGCCCAGGAAAAGCGTGCAGCCCAGAAGGCTGTGTGGCAGGTGTGGGGTGTCCCAGGGGTCCCGCCAGGGCCCTGCTCAGGACGCATAGGCCAGCCCTCCCCCCACGGAGCCTCTGGTGGGGCGAGTGAGGAGAGCACCCGCCCGCCTCGTGCCTGGCAGGTCCCCTTCAGGGGTCCCGGGTGGGTGCTGCGGGCCCCTCGTCGCGGCCGGCTCGTCCGAGCCCCTCAGGAGCCGCCGTGGGCCACGGCGCTCGTGTTGTACTGAGCAGCGACAATAAAGCAGACAGAGCCATTCCCAGGGCAGAGCCGTGTGCTGCGGGGGCCGCGCCCGTGCAGGAGGGGCAGCCGTGACTCATGGATGTGGGGGGCCACGCTCGGGGCGCACTGAGGGGCTTCGTCAGGTGCGCGCAGGGCGGGCATTGGGCCGAGCAGCTGACGCCTGCGCCCCACACGCGAGAGCAGGGCCCCACGCCGGCCGCCAGCTCCCCACTCACTTGCTGCCTGGCAGGCGGCAGTGCCGGCTCACGGGCCTGGCTTGGGCCTGGCTGGGCTCCGGCGACTCAGGGCATTCGGGGGGGTGAATTGATTTATTTATTGGAAAGGCAGAGTTGGAGGGAGGGAGAGGTAGGTCTTCCATCTGCTGGTTCACTCCCCAGATGGCCACAGTGGCTGGGCCGGGCCAGGATGAAGCCAGGAGCTCCATCCGGGTCTCTCCCGAGGCAGCAGGGACCCGAGCACTTGGGGCACCCGCTGCTGCTTTCCCAGGTACCTTAGCAGGGAGCTGGGCCGGAAGTGGAGCAGCCGGGACTGAAACTGGCGCCCACATTGGGTACCGGTGTCGCTGGCAGCAACTGTCTCCCTGCACCACAACGCCAGCACCAACTTAACATTTCTGAAAAAATTTTAAAGGGATAGTGCTGTGGTGTAGTGGGCTAAGCCTCCGTTTGTGGCACCAGAATCTCTTATGGGCGCTGGTTGGAGTCCCTGCTGTTCCACTTCCGATCCAGCTCTCTGCTGTGGCCTGGGAAAGCAGTGGAGGATGGCCCAAGTGCTTGGGCCCCTGCACCCACGTGGGAGACCCAAATGGGGCTCCTGGCTCCTGGCTCCTGGCTCCTGGCTTCGGATCGGCGCAGCTCTGGCCGGTGCGGCCATCTGGGGAGTGAACCAGCGGATGGGAGACCTCTCTCTCTGTAACTCTTGTCTTTCAAATTAATAAATCTTTTATTTTAAAAAGTCCTCTTTAGAGGCAAAGAAACTGAGGTCCCATCCACTCATTCTGTCCCCAGATGCCAGCATTGGCTCCTGCAGGAATAGCCGGGCTGGGGTCTCAACGGGTCTCCGTGGAGTGGCAGGAACGCAGTCATTCGGGCTCATTCCCAGGCCCTGGGATAGGATAGGGCCCGCCGGCTGACTGCTGTCAGCCACATACACACACACACACACACACACACACACACGTTTATTGAGCAAGTACTGAGTACCAGTAGGGTGAAGCGAACAAAATAGTGCTGTAGAGAGAAATCTGTATGGTTCTAGAATGTTCTAGAATGACAAGACCTATCCAGTTAACTGTCTGATAGTGGGTGAGCGTTTGGCTGCGTGTTGAAGACGCTGCTCGGGACGCCTGCATCCCACATCTGAGTGCCTGGGTTCGAGTCATGGCTCCACTCCTGGTTCCGGCTTCCTGCTAATGCGCTCCTTGGGGAGCGAACAGGCAGGGGCCTGAAGGCCGCAGTAGTTGGTCCCGCCTACTCCCTGCTTGACCCCAGGCAGGGGCCACTGTGGGCATTTGGGCAGTGAACGTGTAATCGAATAAGTAGAGAGTTGGCCTTGGAAGAAAAACTAAAGCAACAAAGGTGTCGGGGGTGGGTGCCTTAGCCACGGGGCCCACATGGACCAGGAGCCCGCCGTGGGTCTGAGATGAGGGACGGCCTGGCAAGGCCCTGGGGCGGGCAGGATTCGCCATGAGATGGGGGGTCGCAGGGGCTGCGCCTGGCTGTCCCCGGCACCCAGCACCCAGCACCCTTCTCCCTTCTGTCCTGTTTCCTGAGCTCATCTTTGCTCATGAATCACGTGGAGCAGCCAGGGCTTCCTGCGCGGGGGCGGGGGCGGCCGGGAAGGAGGCCCAGCTGTTCTCCTCCTGCCGGGCTGGGCTGCAGGATTCCGTGCACTGGGGGGTGCAGCTGACACCTCGTGTGTGTGTCTGTATCAGAGTGGGCCTACGGGTAAACTGAGGCACAGCACTGGGTAGGGGAGTCCAGTGCAATAGGTGGGACCTCCCCAAGGGCTGACCCCACCATAGCCGCCACTGTGACTCCTCCCCTCCCAAAGGGGGTTCCGCCCATCCCGGCAGAGGGGCCTGACCGTGCCAGTAAGCAGGCTTGGGGACAGCACCGCGGGCCACCTCCCCAGATGGGGTCAGAGGGCAGCACTGGGCGGAAGAGATAAGGCAGGGGGGAGGGGGAGGAGGAGGAAGGAGCAGGGGCCGCGCCCAAGCTCCCTGGCACTCCTGGAAAAAAAGACTTGGAGGGGGTCTGCCCTAGTAGGCTGTGCCCGCCAAAACACTTCTGCCCACAAGACTGATTCGAACTCTGGACCTGAGTCCCATCGCAGAGAGCAGTCGGGGCTGAGTCGTTTTTTATAAACTTTACTGGGGAAAGTGGGTAGAAAATGGGGGTGGCGCCCCTTGAGCTGAATAAATAATAAATAGAACGGCAAAGAAGCCCCCCTCGTGTGCATCTGGGGGGCGACCCCCGGCCCGCGGGGAGAGGGGAGCAGGCTCAGGCTGACGTCAGCTGGATGGCGAAGACCTCGCCCCCCGCGGGCGACTCGGCAGAGTCCTCCGCCTCCGGGCCGCCCTCCGCGCCCGAGCCGGCGCCGCCGCCCGCGCCGTTGAGACACACGGCCTCGCCCGAGCTCTCGGCTTCCTGCACGTTGTATTCGCCCTTCTTGCACGCCGTCGATTGCACGTAGAAGGCCAGGCCGGCGCCCGCGGCCAGCAGCACCGCGCCCCCCACAGCACCGCCCACGGCGATCCACAGCCACGGACCTGTGCGGGTTGGGGAGACCCTCACGGAGAATGGGCAGGCTCGGGGCTCCCCCAACCCCGAACTACCCCTGTCGCCTCCCCAGGAGCAGGAGGTCCGTCCTGTGCCGGGCAGGCGGCCCCCCACCCCGTGTGCTAGTGCGACCCCAGACCCAGCTTACAAGCTCCTCCAGCCCATGGCGATGGAGGCTCATTTTGTGCCCAAGCCCCTCCCCGATCAGTCAGCTCCCCCCATCCCCCAACAGGTCGGATGTGGCCTCCAGCCCAGGAAGACCCCAGCCCCAGGAACTGCACAAAGTGGGGGAGGGGACCTAGCTGAGCCTCCGGGTCTTTTGTTCCTGATCCCCGTCCAATCCCCTTTCCCCACAGTGACACAGCAGAGAGTGAATTGGATCCCCTCCCCGACGCAGGAACCCACCCCAAGTTAATGGGGGGGGGGGGGTCCTGTACAAAGTTAATAGGCAATGCCTCCTTAGGAAAACCTGCGTATGGAGTTCAAGTTTTGCACCAAAATCAGGTCATCTTTTCAATGCGTTTTTCCACGAACTTTTTGAATTACCTTCTAGTCCCAGCGTGCCCTGTCCCGCTGCGCCTCCCGTCCCTAACCGGCCATCTGCTGGCGGCCCCTGATTCCCGTTCAGGTGCACCCAGCTCTCGTCCGTGGGGACCCAAAGGGAGGCAGAGAAGCAGCCGGGCCACCAGGGCCCAGGGCCCGCCCCCAAGTCCGTCCCCGCCGCTCACCTGCCACGCGCACCGTGATGCGCCGCGCGTGGCGGCCGTGCGCGTTGGTGGCCTCGCACTCGTACTCGCCGCCGTGGCTGCCCATGGCGCCGGCCACGCTGAGCGTGCTGTTGTTGCTCGACAGGCCGATGTTGGGGGCCCCGGGGGGCGCGCGCCAGCTGATCTGAGCTGGGGGCCATGCCTCCGCGCGGCAAGTCAGCGTGAAGTTCCCGCCCGGGCGCACGCCTCCCGAGGGTGAGGCCGCCAGCTCGGCCACTACGGGCCGGTCTGCAGGGGGACACGGGAGCGAGGGGAGCGCTGAGCGCAGGCCCCGCCGCTGAGCGGGTCCCCCCGACTCCCGTTCAGCCACCCCCTCGTGGGCGGGGCAGGCGAGGCTCCTCCCTCGGATCAGCGCCCTGGACCCTCAGAGCAGGGCTGTTTGGAGAGCTCACATCCCTAACTGGAGTGCCCGGTTCGCGTCCTGGCTGCTCCACCTCCCATCCAGCTTCCTGCTGAGAACGTGCGCCCTGGGAGGCAGCCGGTGATGGCACAAGTACTTGGGCCCCTGCCACCCACGTGGGGGACCTGGATGGAGCTCTAGGTCCCTGGGCTTTAGGCCTGGCCCATCGCCAGCTTTTTCGGGCATTTGGGGGTAGGGGGTGAACCAGTGAGTGGAAGATCTCTCTCTCTTTGCCTTTCAAATAAAATGAAAAGTAAAAACTATATAGGGCTGCGGGTAGGGACTAAAATTCGGCACCCTGCTTCAGTGAGTGGGGGGGGGGGTCCTTCTGACCCAGAACTTGGAAGGGGCTGTGCCCCCCCCCCAGGATTTTCGTACCCTCCAGTTTGGCCTAGGAGTCCCCCTCCCAGACAATGGAACTGGCGTGGAGTCCCCTCCGCCTCGACCGCCCACTCACATTCCACACCCACAGTGACGGTCCGGGAGTCCGAGCCGTGCGCGTTGGTGGCCACACAGAGATAAGTGCCCGCATCCTCCCGCGACACGCGCGGTCGCGCAGGTCGGGGCGCGCCCTCCCGGGAGCAGCGCACTCGTGGCGAGGGCCGGCCCCGGGCGGCGCAGGCCAGGGCCGCAGCTTCGGCCCCTTCCAGCCACGTCTGGTCGCTCGGACACGTGGAGTCGTCCATCTGCGGCGGCGCTGCCGTGGGGGTGGGGGAGGGAGGGGCGCGTCAGGGCGGGGCCGGGGCCTCGGGGGCTCCGCCTGCTTCCCCGCCCGCCCGGGCCCCGCTCACACTCCGCGCTCACGACGACTGTTTTGACCGCCGAGCCGTGCGGGTTGGTGGCGTTGCAGACGTAGATCCCGGGTGCCAGGTCTCTAGGGACGCTGGGGTCGCTGGGACTAGGGTTTAGGGGCGCCAGCGGCAGCAGCAGCCCCTCGCTGGCGCCCTCGGAGCCCACGCACTGCACGCTTGGCTGCGGCTTCCCTTCCACCTCGCAGGAAAACAGCTGTTCCGATCCTTCCACCCACGTCCAGTTGCTGGGGCAGCTCCGCTCCTCAAAACTGGGACCATCTGGGGGTGGGGGGCAGAGGTGCAGCGGGGCCGGGGTTCACACAGCGGGCACGAGGTCCAGCCGGAGCCGTCCCGACAGCCCCCGCCCGGCCGCCCACTCGCTGCCCAGGACTCACACTCCACCGTGACGGCCACGTTTTTGGCCGCAGAGCCCCGAGCATTGATGGCCTCGCAGCGGTAAGTGCCCGCGTGCTCCCGGGCCACCAGCAGCAGCCCCTCGATGACGTCGGCTTGCCCGGAGCGCACGCAGCTCACGCTGGGCGGCGGGACCCCGTGTGCCACACAACTCAGCGACGCTTCTGTTCCTTCCAGCCACGTCACGCGTTCCGGGCAGCCCACGCTGTCCAGCGCCGGTGCGTCTGCACAGGGGCGCGTGCGTGGCTCAGCCTATCGGCCCTACACCCCTCCCTCCCAAACCCCTCCCCCCCAAACCAGGGCAGCTTGAAAAACTTCAGCCTGCCTCGACCGCCCCCCTGGGCAAAGCTCCACCCAGAGCCACGCCCCTCCAGCCCTCTCCAACACCTGTGCGCGCTCTCGCTCGCCAGCCTGGCCCAGGGCGCACTTTCAGACCCCACAGGTGTCAGAGCTGCGCCCTGCGCACCCCGACTCACACTCTACGGTCAGCGTCACGTCCTTGACCGCTTCGCCCTGGACGTTGGCCGCGGTGCAGCGGTAAGTGCCGGCGAGCGCGCGAGTGACCGGGCCCAGCAGGCCCAGCGCCAGCACCGCACCGCCGTCGGACCGCGCGCAGTGCACCGCGGGCGTTGGGTTTCCGCGAGCCTCGCAGCGCAGCGTCTGCTCTGGGCCCTCTGGCCACGTCCAGCTCCTGGGACAGTCCGCATCGTCCAGCCGGGGGGCGTCTGTGGGCAAGGGCGCGGGACACACAGCCTGGACGTGCATCCACAGCAATGGCCGTGCCGTGGGACCGGGCCGGTCCTCGGGCGTCGCCCGGACGTGGGGGAGGGGGGAGCGGGGAGGGGCGGCTAACAACTCACATAAGACACGAAGCTCTGCGCTCCCGTTCTTGCTCAGGGTCTCCCCGTCCAACTCCAGAGTGGCGTCGCAAAAAAAGCTGCGTCCGTCGTCGCTCTCGGAAGCATTAAACTGGAGCTGGGCGGGCTGCCCCGGGGCTGCAGCGGGAACTCCCTCTAAGGTGACCAGGGCTCGGGCCCCGGCTGTGCAGGTTACTGTCACCAACTTCCCCTCGGGGGCGCTGGGTTCGCTCAGGGTCAAGAGGGGCGCCGGGAAACCTGGGGGCGGAATGTCCGTCCGAGTCCGCCTCCCACCCACCCGTCAAGGCCCGCCCCCCTATATGCAGGAACCCACCTGCTGCGGGGTCCCGCCTCTTCAACCCCCATCCGCCCCCGCCCTGTCGGGGAATCAGGCCCCGCCTGTTCCGGTCCCGAGGCCCGGCCCACCCGTCGCCCCGCCCTCGCGTCCCTCCGGCCGCGCCCTCGAGGTCCCGGCTGGTTCCCTCTTACTATAGACGGTCACGTTCTCGCGGCTTTCCCGCCGCTCGCCCCCCAGGGTCACAGCGCAGACCAACTGCTTGATGCCCTCTTCCTCTGCCGTGGCGGTGGCGGTGGCCACGATTGCGTCCCCCTCGAGGGTGACCTCTGGATTCAGCCTCTTGTCGCCCAGCGCGAGGTGGACCCCAGCCTCCGAGGCCGGGAATAGTCCGTCCAGGGTGCAGCTCACGAGGCTTTGCGAGTCCACTTCCAGGACCCGGGGAGCCAGGAGACGCGGCGAGTCCAGGGGCAGGGCTGGGGGTGGGGGTGGGGAAGTGGTGGTCAAAGACCAGAGCTGGACTTCAGATACAGACGGAGTGCAGTGAGCGCTCAGGATGTACTAAGCACTTAGCCCGCAGTGCCATCTCACAGGCACAGCGGGAACCGGTGTCCAAGTCGGCATTTTGGCCGGGTCCCCTTCTTCTCCGCACCCCCCACTTACCGTACGTCCAGAGCTGTCTAGGAGCCGAGCTGTTTTCAAACAGCGCCAGGCCCTGCGGCCGCAGGTCCAGCTCGGCGCGGCAGGAGAAATTGGCTCCATGGTCTTCCCTCCGCGCCAGCACCGTGGCCGTGAGCACCGCGCCCCGCGCTCGGGCCGGTTCTCCCGCAAAACTGCGGCGGATCAGCTCCTGGGCGCCCCGAAGCAGGGTCAATGTGAGGCTCCCACGGGGCCCGGCGCCCGGGACCCTACAGCTCAGGGTGAAGTTCTCGCCCACCGGCTGCCAGGGAGGCAGCGGCACCAGCTCTACGCGATCCGGCCGCTCTGCAAGGTGGGGGGAACCGCGGCTCTTGCAAACGCCTGGGCTTCCAGGGGCTTGGTGTGGAGCCCAGGGGGATCCGGGGCCGAGAAGGGCAGGGCGCGGGGACCCAGAGGGCGGGGTCTGAAGGGGGCGGCCCCCGAGACCCAGGGGGCGGGGCCTGGGAGGGAGCGAAAGTAGTGGAGTAGGAGCGTGGCCACCCAGAACTCACGGAAAGTGCGAATGAGCCCACGCGCCTGTAGCGTGCGCCGCGCGCAGCGGAAGAAGCAGACGGGCTGGGTCTCCGGCTCGCGGATGTCCACCAGCTGCCGCGCCAGCCAGCGCAGCCCCCTCTGGGTCCCGTTCCGGCGCAGCGAGGTCTCCAGGCCGCCGCGCTCCGGCCGAGGGCAGTTGGTACTGCAATTCAGCCACAGCGAGCCCCCGCGCTCCACAAGCGCCACGCGGGGCTGCAGGTCCGCCCAGAAGGGCTCCTGCGCGACCGCTGCCCGGGGAAACGCGAGCTCAGCCTGCGGCGCCAACGCCCTGAGATCTTAGTGCCCCTACACCGAGTCAAGGGGTCCTGGGGGTCAAGCAGAGACCACATCCAGGAATGAACCCGGGAGTGCCGCGCCCTGCCCAGGCCTCGGGGGTGCAGGTGCGCTCCTGGAGGGACTCTCTGAAATATGGCGGAGGAGACCCCTGGTCTCCCAGACGCCCATGCAGCCGTGGGAAAGCAAGACGAGGTGGGGTGGGGGGAGGCGAGAGGAAAGATGGGCTCCTTCATGCACACAGCGACGCTGGAAGGGACCCCGGGCGAGGGACTGGGGAGTCCACCAGTTCTCGGGGTCTTGGCCGACTTCCAAGAGAGAGGGAGTCTGAAGCTGGGGGCGAAGGCAAGTCCCCTATGAGGCTGGGTTCGAAATAAAGGAAGACCCCAGACCTGGGTGAGGAACGCGGGAAGAGGGCGCGCGGCCAGGCTCGCGGGAGGAACGGAGGAACGCGGTTGCCAGGGCTCCGGGTGGAGGGAGAACAGCGCTTCTGAGTCACGAAGGTTGGGGAGCTGGGGGTCTTTGCGGATCGCGAGTGGGGGAGATGCCAGTCGGTGGACCACGGTGTGCAGCCAAGCGGGAGGAGGCACCCGGGGCGGAGGGAACCGCAGAGACCCTGGGGTCTCCGGGGCGCAGGGTTGGGTACAGATGAGCACCCCGGAGCTCGAAGGAGGGGTTCGGGTGGAGACTCGGGTGAGCGCGGAGTAGGGGGGGAAGGGGAGAGGCGAGGAGATCGGGGCTCAGGGCAGAGGGCGGGAGCGTGGGAGCAAGGCGAGGGCGGAGCCGGGAGGGGTCTGGGAACTCCGCCCCCGGCCCTGTCCACCCCGAGCCGGGGCGGGTTCTTACCTGACAGGCGGAGGATCCCCAGGCCCAAGGCTACCCAGAAGCCGAGTAGCGCCCGGCGCAGCCCTGGCGAAGGCCCTGGCATCGCCGCCGCGGGGGAAGCGCAGAAGGCGAGGGGAGCCCGAGTGGCGAGTTGAGCCAGAGGACGGCGCGGCGCGGCGCGGCGCGGCGGGCGCAGTGTGGGGGAGGCAGAGTTGCGCTCGGGGATTGGTTTAACGTTGGTAACTTGGTTTCCAAGGAGGGGGCGGCGGCAGAGGCGGCGGGGGGCGGGCGGCGAGCGTGCGCGGGGCTCCGGGCCTTGGAGCAGGCGAGCTGGCGGGAGCGAGCGACCCCCGGGGGTCTGCTTGCAGGCCCGCCCGGTAGCCGGGAGCCGTGTGGGGGCGACGGCGCTCTCCCGCGTCATCGCGGGCGGCGGCGCGGAGGTCGGGGAGGAGGCGGGGGCGGGGAGGGGGATGCTGGATTGCCTTTCCCAAACCCCTGCCTTGGATGCTCGGATAACCAACCGGACTCTCGGCTCCGCCTCTATACTTAGCTCCACCCACCCGCGCCCCCTTAGGGCGCGCGGATGGATTTGGGGGCTTGGAGAGGTTTGGGGAGCGCCGCCTCGGAAAAGGGCAGTTCTAGGCGGGGGGAGGGAGAGGGTGCTGGGTTGCCTCCCGCCCCGAGCCGTCTCCCTGCTCCCACGGCGAGCTCGGGGTTACAGCCACACCCCTAATCCCCCCTCCCGCTCGGCTCCGGCACGCGACGGAGGGGGCGGGGACCAAAGTGCCAGCGAGTCGCAGACACGTGTGCGTGCGCGCAGCCTTCGCGGACGTCTAAATGAGAGTCGGCTCGGCTCCGGGGCTGTATTTACCCAGCGTGCAGCGGGCATGTGTCTGCTCGGCTGCCGAGAGCGCGAGCCGCCGTGGAGCGCCCACCCTCGGAGCGGCGGGCGGGGCCCCGGACCCCGGCATCGGCGAGCGCGCGCGCGCGACAGACCCTCGGAGATGCTTTTGACCTTGCCACATCCGGGCCCAGGCGTTGACACCTCCGACCCAACCCCTGCCATGCGCCCGCCTGGCCTGCCGGCCACCACTTGGACGTTGCCAAGGCATCTCACGTGGCTCCTCTTCATGAGCCCTTCCCGCTGTCACTACCGGGGTACCTCGTCTGCCCACCCGTGGCCCCCCCATATGCCCATGCCACCCCGCCCATCTGCGGGCTCAGCCCGGGCGCTCGTGACGCGCGGTGGGGAGCGAGTCCTCGCTCCACCGTGGGCCTCGGCGAGGGCGCACGGTCCGGGGGTGGGAAAGGAAACTTAACATCCAATCAGAGCCGCTGCGTGAGAAAGGCGGAGCCAATCAGCACGAGCCGTGCCACGGCGCGCCCCGCCCCGCCCCCCGCCCAGGGCCCTCCCAGGGCCCCCGGTTTCGCAAGCGTCTGCAGCACTTCGATAAAGCCAGCCAGAAGAGGGGGTTTGCTTATTTCTTTATTATTTTAACTACACCGGCTGGGAAGGTGGAGGCAGGTGAGACCCCGAGCGAGAAAAACCTCAGATGCCGCCCTCGGGGGTGGGGGGAGATGAGGGACGTGGAGAAGGCAGTTTGCAGCTGGAGACCCTCGCCTTGGAGGGGCTACACGAACGAGGCTGGCTGAGGCTTTATGGATCCGGCCCGGGTTCCCCAGACTGTTCCAGATTCCCTTTGTCTTCCCGCTCGGCCGCCGTCCAGCAGCCCCTTCTACACCTGGGCTTTCAGCGCCAGGCACCTGCGCAGGTAGGCACCTGCTACGACGAGCAGGATCCCCAGCAGGGCCGCGATGGAGGCGGAGGCCAGCGCCTTGGACTCGGAGCTCCAAGCTGGGAGCAGGAGCGAGGGGAGAATTAGAAGCGAGGGCCACGGAAGTCTGCCCACCCGCGTGCAGCTTGGGCTCGGCCTGTGCGCCCTCCTCCTGGGCTCCTAACCCTTGACCCCATCCATCCCAACCCCCTCCCCCACGGTGCCCAAGGCGACCCGGGCGCCTCACCGAGAGCTTCGAGCATTACGGGCGCCGAGCTGCTGCGGACCACCAGGCCGCCGAGGTGGAGGCGCGCGTGGCAGGTCACGGGCTGCCAGAAGTCCCGCGGCCCAGCGCGCAGCTGGTAGGTCAGCGTCACGTTGGCCAGATCGGGGCGGGTGAAGTGCGCCAGGCTCTCGGAGTAGATCACCCGGCCTCCTCGCCTCAGGGTCACAACCATGAAGCCCACCGGGAACGCGTGCGTCACGTGGCAGCGCAGCGTGTACTTGCTGCCCACCAAGACCGGAGGGTCCAGGACCACGCTGCGCGGCTGTTCTATGGCGAGAGAGAGGGGATCCCCGGCCCCAGCCCCCCGAGTCAGCCCGGCGTGCGCCCCCCTTCCTCGGCCTCCCTCCCCTCGCCGCCCCAGCCGCACCCGAGCCTCACTGTAGGCGGTGATCCTGGCCGTGGCCTCGCGCGTCTCCCCGGCGCAGGTGACCAAGCAGGTCACGCTGGAGTTCCAGGCTCTCACGTCCAGCAGCTGCTGAGACGCCCACCCCGGGCCGCTGCGCGTCAGGCCGCGCCGCAGCTGGGTGCGCAGGCGGGGAACCCCCGCCAGGGGGCAGCTCGTGCTGCAGTTGAGCCACAGGGAGCGCCCGGGCGGCACAGCAGCAAACTCGGGGCTGATCCGCACCCAGAAAGGCGCCGCGGTGCCCGAGGGTGCAGGGGAGCCGCCCCGGGGGCCTGGCGCCCGCTCCGTCGCGTTCCCGCCTCCCCGGCCGACGGCCCCCAGCACGAGCGGCAGCGACAGGAGACAGAGAGACCCCATGGCCGACTAAGGGCGCTCAGGGCGGCTGGCTCGGGAGATAAGGAGGCTCACGGCTCCGCCCTGGGGGCCCCCCGGAATTCCAAACTCCAAGAAGTCATTGCGGGTTTTATTTTTATTTATTTTCCTGCAGAAGGGTCCATAGAGTCACTAGAATTCCCGAAAGTCATGAACAGAGCCCAGCTTTGGCTGCGAGCCCCCCCCCCGGGGGGGCGGGGGTGAGGGGAGGGGTGGGGGTGAGGGGGGGGGGCCTCAAAGCCGCACACCGAGGGCTTGCAGCTGGAGTTGAGAAACATCAGGCCCGGGCACTGGGGCAGGGTGTCCCGAGCCGGCGGTCCTGCCCCTGCCCCTGCAAGGTGCCCGTGAAGGAACAGGTAGGAGGTGGTGGGGGCACATGGGCAGGGGGCACAGTCTCTTGGGACTCCATGGTATAGCTGCTGGGGAGTGGGCACCCATGTTGAGGCCTGGCCACCTCGTGTCACGGGGAACATTGGCAGAGTTGCATGTGGGTTAGAAGTGGGTAACCAACAGCACCAGTACTGGGGGTGTGGGGTGGACCTCCGGGGGAGGCCCTTGAGCTTGTAACCATGGCTAGTCCATACAACGTCTTCGTGCAAGACAGCAAAAGCACCCCCCTTGCTTTTTGAGGGGAAAAGCAGCTTGGCCGGCCAATGGTATGAGAAATTCCGGCCATGCTTGATTTAATTTTTGCCAGGTGCGTTTGTGCAGTGCACAGCCAGCACAACTGTACCTGGCCACCCTGAATGAGATGAGACCAAGAGCTCCACGGGGCAGGGGGGGGGGGGGGGGCAGGAACCTACTCTACTTGCCCTGTCCACCACTCCATTCTGCATCAAAGGCAAATTATCAATAAATAGCTGGCAAAATAAATGAATAAATACATCCAAGTCAAGAGTTAAAAGAGCAGCTGTGTTTCCACGCTCCAAGTGTCTGTGCGGGCTGTCACGTCTTCCTTAGTGCCGTGGGGTCTCCGCCTGCTGCGAGAGTGCGTGCCCGTTCCCACGGCCGGGTCGTGTGTCCACTCTCTCACTCTCTGGCCAGGCCAGGCTCCTGGATCAGTTCCCTCCTCCTGGTCCAGTTCTTTGGCTACGGGTCAGGCCCGAGGCCTGGGGCAGTCCCGGCTGTGCAGGTACCATGACCCCAAAATGCTGTCTGTGTCCTGCCACCCCCTCCCCCCACCGTGGCCGGAGGAGGACGTGGCTGCAGCTCCGTGGCCCGGGTCCACCGCTCTGCTCAGCGTGGCCGGCGCGTGGGGGGCAGGGGCTCAGGACGGCGAGGCTTGCGGCGTGTTCAGCTTCACGGTGGCCGCCTCCTGTGCCTTCTGCAGCTTGTACTTTTTGATCTTCCTCTGACGGTTGTAGACGTAGGCAGCGGTGCCCCAGGTGCCCAGGAGGACCACGGCCGCCACCACGATGATGATCACCACGTTACTGTGCTTGTCTGCGGGGGGAAACACGGCCCAGGATTGAGTTATTTAAGATTTACTTTTATTTATTTGAAAGACAGAGTTGTAGAGAGAGGCAGAGACAGAGAGAGAGGTCTTCCATTAGCTGGTTCACTCCCCAGTTGGTCGCAATGGCTGGAGCTGCGCTGATCCAAAGCCAGGAGCCCCTTCTGGGTCTCTCATGCGGGTGCAGGGGCCCAGGGACTTGGGCCATCTTCTACTGCTTTCCCAGGCCTATCGGAAGAGGAGCAGCTGGGACTCGAACCAGTGCCCATAGGGGATGCCAGTGCTTCAAGCCAGGGCTTTAACCCGTGCGCCACAGCACCGGTCCCGGCCCATTATTTATTTCAAGGGCAGAGAGAGAAGGAGACACATCTTCCATCCACTGGTCACCCCCCAAATGCCTGGAACAGCCAGGGCTGCACCAGGCTGAAGCCAGGAGCCCGGAGCTCCATCCGGGTCTCCCACGGGGGCGCCAGGGCCCCAGTTAACTTAAGCCATCACTGCTGCCTCCCAGGGAGTGCATAGGCAGGAAGCCGGAGCCAGGCGCTCCAATACGGGCTGCAGGCGCCCAGGGCAGTGTCTCAGCCTCCGCCCTGGATGGCAAGGACTGAGCCGGCTCCCTGGCCCCGCCCCGGCCCGCCCGGCCCAAGGGCGCACTCACAGGGCAGCACGTGGATGAAGACCTCGCGGGTGACCTCCCCGCGAGAGCTCACGGCCCGGCAGAGGTAGGTCCCCGCGAACTGGCGCTGGACGGGCCTAAGCTCGCCGATGGGCAGCGGAGCCCCGGTTCCCTCGCGGCGGCAGCTGAGCTCCGGGCGCGGGTTCCCCCAGGCCTCGCATCTCAGAGTCTGCTGGCTGCCCTCCTGCCAAGTCCAGTTTCCCAGGCAGTCCCTCTCGTCCAGTCTCGGGCCATCTGGACAAACACAGCAAGGGGGAGGCGTGCAAGGGGCGGAGCTTGGGGACCAGGGGGATGGGGGAGCCCCCCTAGCGGTGGGACCTGGGATGGGCGGTCACGGGCCAAGCCACGCCACTCACACAACACACGCAGCTCCCGGGTCTGGTTTTTGCGTAGCACCTGCCCGGCCACGTCCAGGGCGGCAGAGCAGGAGAAGCGGCGCCCGTTGTCCTCGGCGCTGGCGTTCAGCCGCAGCTGGGCCCGCGCGGACACCGGCCAGGCTGGGGTACCGTCCAGCGTCACCCTGGTTCCGTCGTGGCCCTCACACTGCACAACCACCTCGGTGCCTTCGGAGACCTCTGGCTCGCTCAAGGTCAGGTTGGGAGCTGGGAAGCCTGGGAGGCGGGGCATACAGTGAGCCACGCCCCCTCTGCGTCCTGCCACGCCCCCTCCGGGGAAAGCCCGCCTCCGCTGTGGCCCCCGCTTACTGTACACAGTCACTTCGGCCGTCGCCTCCACCCGCCGGTTCCCCAGCAGCACCGCACACACCACCTGCTGGGCACCTTCCTCCTCCGCTGTCCCCCGCACGGAGGCCACGGCCCTGACCGTGTCCTTGCTGTGACTGACGGTGGCGTCCAGCTTCCGGCCCCCCAGTTCCAGCTGGACCCGCGCCTCCGGGGCAGGGAAGAGCCCATCCAGGGAGCAGGACACGTGGCACTGAGCGCCCACCTCCACGACCGCGGGGATGGTGGCCAGCTGCGGCCCAGTCACCGGCAGCTCTGGGGGTGGGGGAGGGGGACGGGGCAGGTGTGAGCAGAATGGGGGATGGGATGCCCCGAAGTCCTTTTCCTGGGGATACTGTCATTCCTCATCCTGTCTCCTTGCACCCCTCGGCCGGGGTCAGGGGAGCCCCTGCCCGCACCCCATCCCAGATCACCGGCCACCCTCCTGGAACCCATGCAGTCTGGTACCCCGAGGGCTAGGGGCCCTGGCCATCCCAGGAACCCCCACACCTTGCATGGGAAGGCAGCTGTTTGCCCGCCCCCGCCCCTCCAAAAGCCTCACCGAACGTTTGCAGCTGCCTGGGGGCCGAGATGTTCTTGAACAGCCCCAAGCCCAGGGGCCGCAGGTCCAGTTCGGTGACGCAGGAGAAATTGGCGCCGTGGTCGCTTCTGTCGGCCCGCACCGTGGCCGTGACCTCCGCGGGCTCCCCCAGCGCCGGCTGCCGGCTCAGCTCCTCCTCCCCGCGGAGCAGCAGCACCGAGAGCCGGGCCCGGGGCTGCCCGCCCACCACCCGGCAGCGCAGGGTGAGGTCCTCCCCGACGGGCTGCCAGGGGGGCAGGGGCGCCAGCTCCACGCTGTCCGGGGGCGCTGCGGGGGCACAAGGAGGAAAGTCCCTTGAGCTGGCCGCCGCACCCGTCCTGGCAGCCACACTCCACCAGCCGCGCCAGCTCAGCAGCCAGGAACGCAGAGAGCTTTGGAGACAAGTCCCCGAGTGTTTGGGAAAGCGGTCAGAAATTCTTGAGTGGTTAGGTGAGCCCTGGGAGGGACCAGCAGGTGTAGGTAGTACCACGGGGCCTGCTCCCCTCAGCACCAGGGGCTGCAAGAAGTGCATGCGGGGAAAAAAAGAGCAGAAAGTTACGTGTGTTTTGAAGCAAATATTTTTGGAGACTGGGTACCGTGGCACAGCGGGTAAAGCCGCCACTGCCAGCATCCCACATGGCCGCCGGTTCGAGTCCAGCTGCTCCACTTCCGAGCCAGCTCCCTGCTAATGCGCCTGGGAAAGCAGTGGAAGATGGCCCAAGTGCTTGAGCCCCTGCACCCGTGTGGAGACCCGGATGGAGCTCCTGGCTCCTGGCTTCAGATCGGCACAGCTCTGGCCGTTGCAGCCATTTGGGGAGTGAACCAGTGGATGGAAGACCTCTCTCGCTGTCTGTAACTCTGCCTTTCAAATATTCTTTATTTTTTTTAAGAAAGTACTCATGGATGCCCAAAATGAATATTCCTTGCATACACACAGCACACACGCTGGGACTCTAGGCCGTGGATCACATCTGGCCCAAGGGACAGACCAGACCTGACGGGGAGTGGCTTAGAACAGATCTCCCTCCCCTGCACCCAGCGTCCCCCGGAGGGTCTCAGCGTCTGCGCCTCCCCAGCCCCTGCTCCCGGGGCCTGGACATGGGCACAGCGGTGCCACTGAGCGACCGGGAGCCAGCAAGGCCTCGGTTCCACTCCCAGCCTGGCTGCGGCTTTGCCTCAGCTTCCCGAGCTGTAGAACGGGGCTGTTGGAGACGGGCGTTCGGCTAGCCCATGGAAGAGGGTGACAGAGTGAGCCGGTTTCCTTTTCAGGGGGGGATGCAAGTGCCGTGCAAACGAAGATGTGGTGACGGTCGCACGAGGCTATTAATATACCAAGAATGCACGTGGTGGATTGTGTGCTGTGTAAATTCTCCCTCAAAAAAGCCGTGAAAAAAAAAAAACAGTAAAATAAAGGTCAAGAGAGACCTCAGGGGCCAGGCTCTGGTCTCCAGCCACCTCCTCCTGCAGCCTGCTGCATCTGAAGCTTCCTCCCCCAACCCCGAAACCTCAGCCCCACCTACCCCCCAAGGAGCCCAGCCATCCTCGGCCAGGCCCGGCCCGGCTCCGGGAGCAAGTCTGCCCTGCCCGGACCTCCCCTTGACCTCGAACTTGAACTTCAGGGCCTCTCCACCTCAGCCTGCCTCATTCTTCAAATATTTGTCTGGCCTTTCCCTCTTGGGCACTGCCAGGGCCCAGACCACGGGGAGAACAGGCAAAGCCCACGGCCAGGCTGCCCCTGTTTCCTGTTTGAGTCCAGCCCTCTGCTCACTCACCCCCCACGGCTCCCCAACACCCCGCTGACAAGAGGCGTCCAGACTACCCTCACCTGCCGCCTCATTAACCGATCGGTCAGCAACTTCTCCTGCCTGACATCGGGACGCTCCCCGTTCCACACTTCTGTCTAGGCGCTTCCTGTTTCAACAAACTCCTACACATCCCTCAAAGCCCACCGCCTAGGAATTCCATGTCTAACCTTTGTGGAGAAGGGATGTCACCCACACCGGTGGGGGGTGGGGTGGGGAGAAGGCCAGGCTCGAGTCTCCCCTCCCCTTGAAATGGAGTGTTCCATTTCACAGATGTGGAAGCTAAGGCAGCACAGCACCCGAAGGCCCAGCAAGGCAGATGGATCTCAAGAGCCAGGCAGGAAGGCACCAGGTCCCTCGCACAGTTTCGGGGGGGGGGGTTTCCGGGGCTACTGGGAATGTCTAGGGCTTTCCCTATCCCGGGGGCGGGGCCACACTTGCTCAGTCAGCAGAGATAAGGCCGCCGAGGGCCCAGGGCGTTCAGGCTGTGGCTGTGCCAGGAGCAGTCTGTGCTCACGGGCTGCAACCCCAAGGTCGCCCACCAAGGTCCCTGGCCTATAAGAGCCACGCTGGGGCTGGGGCCCGAGATAAGCAATTCCAAAGCCATTCCCTGGGGCCGGCGCGGCATCCCATACTGGTGCCAGTTCGAGTCCCAGCTGCTCCACTTCCGGTCCAAGCTCCCTGCTGGTGGTCTGGGAAAGCAGTGGAGGATGGCCCAAGTGCTTGGGCCCCTGCACCCACATGGGAGACCCGGATGGAGCTCCGGATCGGCCCAGCTCCGGCCGCTGTGGCCATCTGGACAGTGAGCCAGCAGATGGAAGACCTCTCTCTGTCTCCCCCACCCCCCTCTCTCCAACTGTGCCTTTCAGAGAAATAATTTCTTTTTTTTTTTTAAATCCGCTTCTCTGTTTTTCTTCCTTGTTTTGATTCGCTTTGACTCACACGCGCACACACACACACATTGTGCGTGTGCATTCTTGCTTTGGTGACCCATTCTCCCAGCTCAGAATCCCTGAGGGCACGCAGACACACAAAGAAAACAACCCCTCCCAACCAGCGCCAGCACCCTCTCCAAGAGCCGCTCTGCCCAAGGCCAACGGTGCTCCTGGGGGGTGCACAGCACACAGGCTCCACCCCGCCAGCGGGGGGGGGGGGGCGGGGGCCAGGCCCTTTCAATCTCACAGCGCACCCCCGGGGTGCCTTCCTTCGTGTCCAAGGAGCCACCTCTTTCTTTTACACGGCTGCATACTATTCCACTGCACGCCCAAACCACTTCTTGCCTTCGCAGGCCTCTGCGTTCCTCTGCCCTTCGAGCACAGCTCTGGCAAATGCCCCCGGGCCCCTGGCAGGCCCCCTGCCGGGGCTGGTGCCCAGGACTGCCACCCAATTCCCCGCCGCCAGGCCGTGCAGCCCCGCCCGCACAATCCTCCTACGGCGGCCACTGTGCCAAAACCGGGCCTCGTCTGGGTGCTCATTGGCAGGGAGCCGGCACTGGAAGCGGAGTTGGGATTGAACCCAGGCGCCCAGCGCGAGTTCCAAGCAGGGTTTAACCCGCCCCAGTCTGTGTATTTTGCTTTATTTATTTATTGGAAAGGCAGAGCGACAGAAAGAGAAAGAGACAGACAGACAGGTCTTCCCTCTGCTGGTTCGCTCCCTAAATGCCCACAACAGCCGGCACCGGGCCAGGCTGAAGCCAGGAGCTCCCTCCGGGTCTCCCACGCAGGCGACGGGGACCCAAGCCCTTGGGCCACCGCCCGCTGCCTTCCCAGGCACATTAGCAGGGGCCGTCCCATGCGCCCCGGGGGAGCCCCTCCCCGGCCCGGCCACTCACCGTACACCGTGAGCCTGGCAGAGGCCATGGACTGGCTCTCACAGTCGGAAAAGCAGATGAGGGTACTGTCTTCCTGCACGTCACTCAGCTCGAACACCTTCCAGTTGTCCCCGTGGGCCACTTCCTCCTTGCTCAGCTGCGTCTCCAGGCCGAGCTTCGACGGCTCGGCGCAGGCGGCGCTGCAGTTGACCCGCGTGGAGCCGCCACGGGGCAGCGTGACTTCCGAGGGGAACACCGACGTCTGCGCGTCCCCGGGGCCTGGGGCGGGGCGGGGCGGAGGAGCGCGCATGACCAACCCCGCGTGGGCGCGCACGTGCACGCGTACGCGCCGCCGGGCACAAGCCAGGGCTCCCTGTGGGAGCCCCAGGAGGGCTCATGAGCAAACAACAGATAACTAGGAACCGATGTTCCGAAATCAGAGCTTGGAGAACAAACAGAGACCGTGTGGGCCCCCCGAGAAAAGGGAAAGCGATTTCAGGCCGCAGGAACCGGCAGGTGCAGGTGCAGGGCGGTCGGGGGCCCAGTGAACCATGGCGACAATGGTGGGGGGCTCCAGAGGCCTCCGCGCTGAAGTCGTGTCCTTCCACCCAGGGCGGCTGGAGGCAGAGGCTGACTTTAAGGCCAGTTGCCTCTCCCCCCCCACCACCACCACCAGGAGGCCAGCTCCCCCCAGTCAGGCTCCTCACCCCTCGGGACAAGTCGTTCCCCCTGTCCGGGCCTCGATTTTCCCATCTGTAATGCGGGTGCATTGGAGTCACCCCACCCAAGCCAGGCCAGCAGCGTAGCCAGTGGCTACCTCGAAGGGTAAGTAGCAAAGGGCCGTTTTCCAAGCCACTCCTTAAACTGTGCCCCCAAAACAGAAAAAATAAAAATCCCATGGAAGCCGCCCCTTCCCACCCACCCCCCCCAGGGGCCCAAAGATTCCTGTTCTGCTTTGCTTTATCTGGGCTGGATGGGACGGGATGGGGGGCGGGGGTGGGGTGGGGGAGGCTGGGAGAATCGCAGCGGCAAAGGATCTCCCAGAGAGGGAAGCGGACTCGCTCCCATTGCTCGGAGGGCAAGGTAGAGGCCCGGAGAGAGGAGAGGTTCCCGAGCTACACACGGGTGCCAGGGAGCTCTCCGGCTCCCGCTTCCCGCTGTGGGGGGCGGGGTCACCCTGCAGCCCCTGGGCCGGTCCCCCCCCCACGCTGGGGCCGGGGTTTCCAGGGGGCGGGGGGCGCGCGCTGCGGCGTCCCACTGCTCAGCTCCTGACCCCGAGAGAAGCGCGCCCTGGAATTCCCCCGAGCCTTGGACTTCCCCAGGGGGTTAGAAGAGGAGGAACAGAATGTGTCTTGGGCAGGGGGGGGAGAGGGGTCCCCAAGATTAATGAGTTTGGCGCGGGGCCAAACTCGCCTTCCAGCGCGTGACCAGGCTGTCCCGGGGCCAGGGGCCAGGCGCCGGGCGGAGCGGGGCGGGGCGGCCACGCGAATCCCGCAAGGGCAGCGGCGCCACGACCCTCCCCCACTCCCGAGAAACTGAGTCAGGGAGGCGCCAGCCCGGTGGCCCCCGCGGGATGTGGCTTCGAGCCCACGGCTGCCGACTCCGCAGCGGCCCCGCTCGGGAGACCGAGGGGGCGGAGGATGGTCTCGATCCTTCCACACCTGCGCCCAGGGCGCGCGGCCGTGTGCGACCCGGGACTCACCTGGCAGCAGAGCCGCGAGCAGGGCCAGGAGCGCGGGCAGCGCGCGCCGGACGCGGTCGGGAGCCATAGCGGGCAGGACGCGGGCGGAGCAGCGCGGAGCCGGGGCGCAGGGTGCGCACTGGGGCGGCGCGCGGCGCGCGGGTCCTCTTATAGCCGCCGGCCACGGGGGGCCTGGGGGGGGGGGCGGTGCTTTCCCGGAAACCTTGAGCCTTCCCCTCCGGAACAAGGGCTCAGGCATTTCCGGGCTGAGACGGTGCCCGGCCCGAGAAGGGGGGTCCTCCCTCGCTGGCGGCTCCCGCGCCGGAGTTTCCAAACTGAAGCAAGGAGGGCGCGGCGGCGGCGACCCCGGGGCGGCGGGGCGGCGGGGCTGCGGACCGCCCCGCCGGTCCCCTCCCCATCCCGGGCCGGGCTAACCTGGATTCCCTGTTTGCACTGCGTTAGGCGCTTTAGTGACTCCTACCGGCTTCCCTGGGGGGATTGTGCCCATTTCACAGAGGGGGTAAACTGACTCCCCAGCGCGCACAGCGCTCCTTAACCGAGCAGACCGCCCCCCTTGCTAGGGTGGGCTTGCTGGGAGTCCAGGACTCCTCCCGGGGCGCACCCGCGGGCCCCGGAACCTCAGGGTGCGCGCGTGAACCTCGGGTGCTTCCACCCCCGCGGCCTCGCTTCCCCTTTTGGCCTGGGCCGCGGGGGCGGCTCTCGCAGCTCCCAGAATCAGGAAGGAAGCCTTGTGGTCCTGACGCCGCCAGCGCCCCCGCTGCTTTCTCAGGCTCCGCGGGGTAAACTGAGGCAGCGGGGAGCAGGGGAGCCGGGGAGCCGGGGCGCGTGCGCTGAGCAGGCGCGGCTGGAGCCAGCATCCAGGCTGGAGACCCCAAGGACCCGGGCACTGGCCTGGCCGCCTTAAGCTTCCTGTTGTTGGACGCGCTTGGGGTCGCCATGGAGACCTGCAAGGGGCCAGGGAGGTCGCGCAAAAGGGGAAGGGAGGGGTCCCTCCCCGCGCCCCGGCTGTTTCTAAGGAATTTCCACGGGGATCTTTGTTTTCTTGGGGAAGGGGGTGGCTCGGGGGTCTTGAATCCCCGCCCCGGGGCGGCCTGGGCAGAATCAGAGAGTGGGACCGAGGGCGTGTGTGTGCCTTTGAGGGTCTGGGAAAATCCAACCGGATTTTTCTGGGGCGCGCACGGCCCCCTTGCCAACAGGTGCGCGGGCGGCGCGCGCCCCCTAGCGGCGCAGAGTCCGCCTGCAGCGCGCTCGGGTGGTTTAGCCGTCTCAGCTTGTGGTGTGGGGGTTTATTAAGCACCTACTATGCGTCAGGTGTTTGTTGCTACCGGGGGGGGGGGCAGGGCCTGGGGAGGGAATATGAAATGTTAGGGTTGCAGATAAGAGCAAGAGCACCCATCTGTTGGTTCATTCTCCAAAATTCTCCCAAAGGGAATGACTGCCCCCAGGCCAACGCCAGGAGCCAGGAGCTCCATCCGGGTCTCCTACACGGGTGCAGGGGCCCAAGCACTTGGGCCATCTTCTGCTGCTTTCCCAGGTGTGTTAGCAGGGAGCTGGATCGGAAGTGGAGCAGCTGGGACTTGAACCAGCGCCCACATGGGATGCGGTTTAACCCGCTACACCCCAACTGCCAGCCCCAGCTGATCAGCTTGAAGCAGAGTATTTTGGGAAAGACCTAGGAGGTGACATTTGAACAAAGCCCAGGAAGGCACCAGGGGACAAGGGGGACATGCAAAGGGCCTCAGGTCATCACCGCGGGAGGACTTTGCTCTTACGCGTAGTGACTGGTGGGGCGGTGGCTGCTCTGGCCCAGGGGAGCCAGGCTGGGGCTGGGGCGTGAGGGGCACAGGTGGGGTCACGGTGGGCAGGGGGCCCAGGGGCTCGCGCCTCCTGGTCCTGGGCCCCCTCGGCGCCGGTTCCCTGCAAAGAGAAGCAGCCGTTGCCAGCGCTTTGTCGCCATTTGCGGGAAGGGCACGGCTTCCTGCTGGCTGCCAGGCGGGCTCAGGCCGGCCAGGGAGCGTGCCTGGGGCCAACAGGGGCTTTGGACACAGAGCTGGGGCGGCCGAGGCCTGGCCCCAGCGTGGGCATCGCCGCTCCCGCTCTGAGCGCCTGTGGGGCCGCCCTGCAGTTCCCTTAGCCCTGATGTCCCTCCCGGCATCCCCAGCGTGGCCGACTCCTCCCTACCTTCTCGTGGCCTGAAAGTTTTCCCGAGTGTTCTGGGCTCTGTCCCCGGCTCTGCCTGGGGCCGCACCCTCTTCCTCGCTCTCAGTCTCTCTCTCTCTCTCTTTTTTTAAGATGTATTTATTTATTTGCAAGTCACTCCCCAAATGACTGCAACAGCCAGCACTGGGTCAGGCTGAAGCCAGGAGCCAGGAGCTCCCCCTGGGTCCCCTCCACGGGTAGCACCTGGGCCACGTGCATGGCCCGGAAGCTGAATTCCAAGTGGAGCAGCCGGGACTCGAACTAGCGCTCTGTCCGACACAGACGCTGATGTTCCAAGTGGTGGCTTAACGGGCTGTGCCGTAACACTGGCCCCGAGGCAGGATTTCTTAGGAGAGAAAACACCCGTGAGCAGGGTCCCTGTGGCTGCTCCCTGATGGCCTGCGCCTCTAGCTCAGGCCAGGCTGGGAGCCGGCTCCACCTTCCTCCCCCCACCCCCAGCACTAATGAGAGGCGCAGCTGATAGGCGGGTAACAGCTTAACCCAGCAAACCCAGGTCCGGGTTACAGCATCTCCTAGCCACACTCAACAACCGCCACCCCACCCCCTCCCGTTGGTTCACTCCCCAGATGGCTGCAACAGCCAGGGCTGGGTCAGGCAGGATCCAGGAACCTGGAGCTGCATCCGGGTCTCTGGCAGGGACTCAGGTGCTAGGGCCACCCCCCCCCGCCCCGCCTTCCCAGGCGCATCAGCAGGGGTTTCGGTCAGAAGTGGAGCATCTGGGACATGCACCTGTGCTGGCACTGCCAGCGGTGGACCCGTGCACCCCAGCCCCAGCCCCGGGGGTCCTTTTATTAAAAGCCAGCTCCAAGGGGGAGGGTGTTTGGTGCAGCATCCCACACCAGAGAGCCGGTTCAATACTCCGACTCCTCCCATAGAGCTCCCTGGGAGGTGGGTGGCAGGTGACTGATGGCTTTAGTGCTTGGGCCGCTGCCACCCACGTGGGAGACCCGGATGGAGCTCCTGGCTCCTGGCTGCGGCCTGGCCCAGCTCCGGCTGTTGTGTCCGAGGGAGTGACCCAGCGGGTGGGAGAATATCCTACAATCGGGGATAGGCACCCACACCCCGCGGACTCGGCAGCTTTGGCTGTGCAGGGAGTACAGACGCAATCCCCAGAGAGACATTCCAGAAATGTTTTCAGTGGCAGGGCGGCCCAGCTGAGAGGGCCCCCCCGCCCCCCGCCGGGCCGCCCACGCAGGGGGGCAGGGGGCGGAGCTGGCGCCGTTAAGTAAACCACCCGCGTTGTTTTCCCTTCTGGCAGGGGTCAGGTCAGCGTGGCGCGGACACACCAGCAGCCTGCACGCTGGCTCGGGCTTTATCTGCTCATTGATGGCACGGCCGTCTGCTTTTAATTGTTTTATTTTTAAACCTTTCTTGATTTGAGAGGCAGAGAGGCAGAACTCTCTCACCTGCTGGTTCACGCCCCAAACGCCCGCCACAGCTGGGCCCACACAGCCCCTCCCCCCCCCAGCTGGAACTCCCTCCATCCCGGTCCCCCACGTGGGCGGTGGGGCCCAGGCACCCGAGCCATCACAGCTGCCTCCCGGGCGGGCGCGCGTGCGCAGGGAGGAGGCCTTGGGAACGGGGCGGGGACCCGACCCAGGCACTCCAATAGGGACACAGTGCCCCAGGCTGGGTCTTTTTTTTTTTTCAAGATTAGTTTAAGTGGCCGGCGCTGTGGCGTAGTGGGTTAAGCTGCCCTCTGCAGTGCCGGCATCCCATATGGGTGCTGATTCGAGTCCTGGCTGCTCCACTTCCGGTCCAGCTCTCTGTTCTGGCCTGGGAAAGCAGTGGAGGATGGCCCAAGTCCCTGGGCCCCTGCACCCGCGTGGGAGACCTGGAAGAAGCTCCTGGCTTCGGATCAGCACAGCTCCGGCCGTTGCGGCCAATTGGGGAGTGAATCGGCGGATGGAAGACCTCTCTCTCTCTCTCTAACTCTGTCTTTTTTTTTTTTTTTTTTTTTGACAGGCAGAGTGGACAGTGAGAGAGAGAGACAGAGAGAAAGGTCTTCCTTTGCCGTTGGTTCACCCTCCAATGGCCGCCGCGGCCGGCACACCGCGCTGATCCGATGGCAGGAGCCAGGAGCCAGGTGCTTTTCCTGGTCTCCCATGGGGTGCAGGGCCCAAGCACCTGGGCCATCCTCCACTGCACTCCCTGGCCACAGCAGAGAGCTGGCCTGTAAGAGGGGCAACTGGGACAGAATCCGGCGCCCCAACCGGGACTAGAACCCGGTGTGCCGGCGCCGCTAGGCGGAGGATTAGCCTAGTGAGCCGCGGCGCCGGCCAACTCTGTCTTTATTTGAGAGGCACAGTTAAGAGAATCTTCCATCCGCCAGTTCACTCCCCAAACAGCCATAACAATAACAGCTGGGGCTGGGCCAGGCTGAAGCCAGGAGCTTCTTCCGGGTCTCCCACGCGGGTGCAGGCGCCCAGGGACTTGGGCCATCCTCCACTGCTTTCCCAGGCCATAGCAGAGAGCTGCATCGGAAGCCGGCACTTGAGCAAGTGCCCAGAAGGGATTCGGGAATCGCAGTGGGCAGCTTCACCCGGCCTTGCTGGGCCACGGGCGCGCCCCTGCCCCTGCGTGGGCATAGTGGACACTGGTCTGAGGGACGCCCAGATCTGCACAGGGTGCCCGCCAGGCCCAGGGACCGGAGGCCCTGCTGATCGCCCGCCACGGCAGGCAGACACCCTCGGGGACGGGCGCCGCGACAGTGCCCGGGGCGGGCCGCCCTCAGCCAGCTCGGGGCTGAGTCACCGGGGACAAGTCCCTTCTGGCAATTTCCGTAAGCCACACGCCCGGCACGCCCCGCAGAGTTGTTCCAACCCGCAGCGGCTGAGCTGTCCTGCTTACTCTCTCGGGGTAAAAAATAAACTTTATTATTTATTTAGAAAAAGAGAGGTGACACGGAGCCCCGGGGCTCAGGGGAAGTCGCGGTAGGGCAGGCGGAAGGGGTGCAGGGGCGCGTAGCGCGAGTCCTGCCACAGCAGCTTCTCCTCCAGGAAGGCGACGGCGGGCAGCGTGAGCACCAGGCTCTGGTGCTTCAGCAGGCTGTGCACGTTCAGGCCTGGCGAGGGGCGGGACAGGCGGGGACGCTCGGGCGGGGCCGCCGCGCCCCCTCCCCTACCGCGCGTACACGGTCCCGCGGGGGAAGGAGCGCGCCCGGCGCGGGAGGCGCGGGACTCGGGCTCACAGGCGCCCTCTGCCGGCCGCGGCCGCGCAGCACGCTTTGGGGGAAAGCCGAGGTCGGGACCGGGTGGCAGGTGCAGGACTTGGGCGGGGGAGAGGACCTAGCAGCCTAGCAGCCGGGTGCCCTGGGGGCTTGGGGAGCGGACGGGGCCCTCGGCTCACCGACAGCTGGCAGCAGGTTGAATGTCTTGAGCCCCGCCGTGGCCTCCACGACGTTCTGGGGCATCCCTTCGTGTGTCCTGCAACGCGGGCCCGGAGGTGAGTGTGGGAGGTGAGCGCTGCAGAGGCCGAGGCCGGAGTGCGGGTCCCCACCCCCGCCCCTGCCCGCGCCCGCGCCGCCCTGCGCCCTCACAAGTCCACGAGGAGCACCGAGGGTCCCCAGTGGCGGTAGCGGGCCAGCTCGGTCAGGTACTGGGGGTCCGCGGTGGGCAGCTCCAGGGAGTCCACGATGTGCAGGTCATCCTGGCGGGGAGAAAGGCGGTGCTGGGCCCCGCGCCGCGAGCCCACTCCGGCCCCCAGGGTCCCGCGCGGCGCGCCGTGGCGTGGCATGGTGAGGGTGGGGTGGGGGGCGTACCTGGGCCAACTTGACGCTCAGCGCCACCTTCAAGCCCAGCGCGCGCACCTTCATGGGCAGCATGTAGTAGTAACTCGTGGGGCCGCGCGGGCCGTGCGCGATGCCTCCTGCGGGGACACAGGCCTGTGAGGGCAGAGACCGGCCCCGGGCCGATGCAGCGGGCGCCCGGAAGCGGAGTCACCCCGCGCCTGTTTCCAGGCGATGCCGGGGGGGGGGGGGGGGGGGGATCAGGACAGCACAGGGGGCTATGGGGGCCGGGAGGGAGGGGCCGCGTTGAGGGAGGGGCTCTCTGCCCCCTGTGGTCCCCGCAGGGGGGGTTAGGGTCTGCAGGGGCTGAGTCCCTGAGTCCCAGCGTCGCCGCCCACATGAGGCAGTGAGGTGAGCCCGGGACACCTGCTGGGGTCAAGTCCGGCCCCGCCCCGCCCCGCCTCCACCGCACTCACCTCCGCGCCAGATCGGGGAGCGGATGCTGCCGTGCCGAGCCCGCCCGCTGCCCTTCTGCTGCCAGGGCTTCCGGCCGCCGCCCCGCACCTCCGCCCTCGTCTTGGTCTTGGCATAGCTCTGTGGGTGCGAGGGGAGCAGGGCTCGGGTCCCCGCAGCCCCGGGGGACGGCGAGCTGGGAGGCCACCACCCAGGGGGCGCAGGGACCAGGGCGCAGCGCGCTGGGGGCAGGGCGGGGAGGACGATGGTGTTCACAGAGGCGGGTGCTCAGGAACCTCTGGCCGGGGGTCCTGAGGGCCGTGGGCACCAGGCTGGGCCTTTACTCTGAGGGCATTGGGGGGCCGGGAGGTAGGGAGCAGGGGGAGAAGCTGGGCGGCCCAAGGCAGGCGGGGCAGAGGCAGAGGCTCTGACTGGACTGATCCCACGTCCTCATCAGGGCTCCTCGCGGTGCCTGCCACGGGGCCTTTGCACACCCTGCTCCTGTCGTCCCCACCCTCGCTCCAGGGCGCCCTGGATCTGGTTAATGTCCACGGCAGACCTGACGTCAGGTGTCCCTTTCTCTAGGATGACTGCCCACGGCCACAAATGGACAGGTGCCACTGCCCGTTCATCTCTCCCCAGGGGCGGTGGGCTCTGGCCTAGCTCCAGGCCCACGGGTATGCCCATGGGGGTGGGCTTTAGGAGAGAGAGTGAGGCCCTCCTTCCCCCAACCTCGCTCCACCCGAGGGGGCACTCACGATTCTCTTGAAGTTCTTCTGCCAGACAGCTACCTGGTGCAGGACGTCCAGCCTGTGGGGGAGGGGGCAGACCTGAGACCTCCTCCTCCCGCTAAGGCAAGACCCCCGGGTCCTCCCTTTGACCTCCCCGGCCCTCTCTGACTGCATCTCTCACCGGCAGCCGCCGAGTGGCCACTCTGCGAGGCGCAGGCCGGTCCCAGGGCCTTTGCACCTGCTGTCCCCGCTGCCTGGAATACTCTCCCGGGCTGTTTCCTTTCCAGCCTGCGGGGGTCAGCTCCAGCAGTCAGAGACAGGAGCTCACCTGTCTCTGCCACCCCCTGTATGGCCGGGGGTCCCACGCCACAGACGCTGGTCACACGTGGCCTCTGTACACGTGACATGTGGCCAGTGCCACGTGCAGAAATGACAGCTGGCCATACAAGGCTTTTCCATGTTGCTGTGTGATGGGGACCAGCTGTGAGAAGTGCATCGCTGGGCGGAGTCATCACCGTGCGAGCCACAGAGGGCTTTTTAATAAAAAGATTTATTTTTTATTTATTTGAAAGGCAGAGTTACAGAGAGGAGGAGGAAAGAGAGAGAGAGAGGTCTTCCATCCGCTGGTTCACTCCCCAGATGGCCACATGCTCAGGCTGAAGCCAGAAGCTCCATCTGGCTCTCCCACGTGGGTGCAGGCCGTCTTCCGCTGCTCTCCCAGGCCCATCAGCAGGGACCCGGATCAGAAGCAGAGCAGCTGGGGTTTGAACCGGTTGCTCAGATATGGGAAGCTGGTGTCTCCGGTGACAGCTTCACCTGCTGTGCCACTGAGCCGGCCCCCATCTAACGTCTTTATAATGGTAATTATGGGCTGATACTGAGGCCTAGGGGGTGAAGCCGCTGCCGCCTGTGGCACTGGCATCCCCTACGGGCGCCGGTTCGAGTCCCGGCTGCTCCACTTCCGATCCAGCTCCCTGCCCATGCGCCTGGGAGAGCAGCGGAGGAGGGCCCAAGTGCCCGGGCCCAGCTGCAGCCACTTGGGGGGAGGCATTCAGTCACCCAGCAACCTCCCGAGGTCTGGCACAATGGGGAGACTGAGGCACACCAGGGGAAGGCAGGGTTGGAATCCAGTCGAGCTCCACAGTGTTCTGTCACCTCTCAGCCCTGACCTTGGCCCAAACCAGCAGCAGGGACAACCAGCATCCCTCGTTGACAGGCGGGGTAGCTGGGGCTCTCAGCCCCGCCCCCTCACGGCCCCCCACCCCCACGCCGCTCACCTGGGCGCCGTGGCGAAAACGTCGGGGTGCAGCTCGGCCAGGCCCACGCGCTCCTGTTCGTAGCCTCGCAGGGACTCGACCCAGGCCTGCACCGGCCGCCGGGGCGCGGACACCGGGAGCTCGCATTTGCGCAGCACGGGCTCATAGAGACCTAGGGCGATCGGGGGCCATCAAGAGGTCAGGATCAAGGGTCAGGGGCCCCCGTCGCCAGCCCCGCGCCGGGCGACCCCTGGCGCTCACCTGGGCTCGCCGCCGGCTGCGGCTTCTCCGCGGTCAGCGCTGTCTCTCCTGCCAGCGAGTCCAGGCCCTGCAAGCGGTGGGCGAGAGTAAGCGACGACCCCCGGGCCCCCCAGCCTTGGTCCTCTGTGCCTGTCCCCACTCTCCGGCCTCACCCGGCAGCCGGCGGGCCGAAGCCAGGCCCGTGCTCCGGCCAGCACCAACCGCAGCATCGCGGCGCCGGTCCCCACGCCACGGGGAGGTCAAGGCTCCCGCGGGACGGGCGCGACGCCTCCTGATGACGTCACGTGCGCGACGGCGCTGGAAGGTGGAGTGGGTGGAGCAGAGCGCGGACCCCACCCCCGACTTCCGCGTCAGGACTAACTCCCACGTTCCATTTTTCACTTCTGGTTTAAAGACCCTCTTCTACACTGGGGAACGGGACCCCTCAACAAGAAGCCCCACCCCCCATAGGCCTGGTCCCCCCACTTTGGTCCGGCGCCTAGGAATCCAGCCAATGAGGCTCCCCCGGCTCAAAGAGCCCGCTGTTGATCCAGCCAATGAGCATGAAGTCTGGAAGAATGGCCCGCCCATGGCTGGGCGGTTCTGGGGCGGGCACTCAAGGGAGCACAGCCAATAACTGTCCAGCTTTGTAGGCCACGCCCCTCTCGTAGCTTTCAATGCTGGAGGCGGTGGCTGGCGGTGGCTTCTCTGGACTCAGTAGCGGTGGAGGTGGTTTAAGTGCGGGGCCCCAGGTGGCCATCTGGGGCGTGAACCAGCGGGTGCGGGATGCGCCTGCCTCTCTGCCTTTCAAATAAATCGGGGAAAATTTTTAAAAATTTAAAAACGTAAACTCCCACGGAAAGCCCTGAGAAGTCTGGATGTGCTGACCGGGTCCTCCCGCGTGGGTGCCCCAGGACGGGGCTGTGTCCCCCTGCAGCCCCTCAGCTTAGCTCTCTGTGTGCCCACCCCGTCGGCCGAGGCCTGTGCCCTCTCCTAGTCCGGCTTTCCAAGGTCAGCGCGAAGAGCGTGGACGGCCGAACTCCAAACGCCCCGGGTCGGCGCCTCACCGAGGTCCCCGCGTGGCCGTCAGGGGGCGCCGCGAACCCGCAGCCGCCTCCGCACCCCGCCCGGCGCTGGCCACCTGGAGACCAGGGTCTCTGCACCCAGCTCTGCAAACGGCCACTTGGTCTGCTGGCCACAGTCAGTGCCTTCGGGTGGGAAATTCGATGAATAATGGAGGCAAAACAAACCAGGCTTGGCAGCGAAGCAAACACTCAAATGGCGTTTTTTAAGACTTCTTGACTTGTTTAAATGATTTGAAAGAAAAGGGAGCTTCCGTTCGCTGGTTCACGCCCCCAAATGCCCACAACTGGCCTGAGCCAGGAGCCTGGAGCTCCATCCGGGTCTCCCACGTGGGTGCAGGGGCCCAGATACTTGGACCATCTTCCACTGCTTTCCCAGGCACGTTAGCAGGGAGCTGGATAGGAAGTGGAGCAGCTGGGACTCAAACCGGCGCCCACGTAGGATGCCAGTGTCACAGGTGGAGGCTAAGCCCACTGCACCCCAGCGCTGGCCCCTGCAGGTATCTCTCTGATACACTGATTTCATTTCCTTTGATAAGTCCAGTAGTGAGATTGCTGGATTATATGGTGTTCCTATTTTTAGCTGTTTTATAAATATTTTTTATTAATGTATTTGAGAGGCACAGAGAGAGAGAGAGAGAGAGAGAGAGAGAGCTTCCACCTGCAGCAGTGAAATTGGGACCAGGCACTCCATCCGGGTCTCCAAGCAGGCGGCCGGAACCCAAGCACTTGAGCCATCACCGCTGCCTCCCAGGGTTCGCACCAGCAGGAAGCCGGAGTCAGGGGCTGGGAATCAAACCCAGATGCGCCACCCGGGACCGCAGTGGAAGACGGTCCAAGGGCTGGGGCCCCTGCACCCACGCGGGGGGCCCGGATGGAGCTCCCGGCTCCTGGCTTCAGCCTGGCACAGCTCTGGCCGTTGCAGCCATCTGGGGTGTGAACCAGCAGAGGGAAGACCTCTCTGCGCAGCTCCTCCTCTCCGTCACTCTGCCTTTCAAATAAAAATAAATCTTAAAAAAACAAAAGAACAAAAGCACCTCGCAGACCAGCGTGGGGCCCAGGTGGCCTCCCTGCTGGCCGGTCACTTTAGCTTGCCCCTGTTCTCCCCACGGGGAGGGGGGGACTTCATGCTGCTGGCATCGCACCCGTCCTCATTTGCATCCCACCTGCAGCGCGTGGCCAGTTCCGCTTTCTCTGCCCCCTCCCCAGCACTCGCGAAGGTTTGGGGGGACCTCAGCCATCGGGGGAGTGGAGTGAGGCGACAGCGCTGTGGGGCTTGGATTTGCATTTCTCCGGTGATTCGTGATGGCAAGCGTGTGTGTGTGTGTGTGTGTGTGTGCCCCTGGGCCATTGGCTTTCCACCCTGAGAGCATATTTACTGGTTGATTATCCATTTGCAGAGCAACACACGCGTGTGGTAAAAGCGACATTTCAGAAGCTACCGCGGGATCTCCTCCAGCTCACGCCCCGCCCCCCACCCTCCAGTTTCCCTTCCAGCAGCATCCTTCAGAACCAGCTTCTCCCAGTCTGCGGCTTTCCAGGCCGGTTCGCAGGTCTGCCCCGTGGCCCAGAGAGCGTGGCAGATGCTGGAACAGCACTTGGTTGCTTGCTGACTTATTGGGTACCTGCCAGGCACCGCAGGGGCGTTAGAGAGCGGGCGGTAGATTGGACTGTGGATGGAGCCCTGTGTAACACTCCCCTGGAGGTGTGGGCCCCCGCCTCTCCCTGCTAGTGTTACAGCGCGTGGTGCACCAAGCCTGCGATCCTAGAGTGTGTTGGAAGTACGTCTTTGTAAAAATTAAGGAAAAAAAAAAAAAAAAAAAGAGAAGGAAGGAGGGGGTTGGGGGAGCGAGGGCGGAGGAGGAGGGAAGTTTGATTGTGTTCTTAGAGCCGTACCTGTGAAATACAGGGAGTCTGATCTCTTTATAGTAATAAAGTATCACACACACACACACACACACACACACACACACACGGTGCATTCCAGGGGCTGGCGCTGTGCAGCAGGGAGCTGCATGGCCTCCTACGATGCCCCCACCCATATCAGAGCGCCGGTGCCAGTCCCGGCTGCTTGGCTTCCAACCCAGCTCCCTGCTAGTGCACCTGGGAAAGCAGCAGTGATGGCCCAAGTGCTTGGGCCCCCACCCCAACGTGGGAGACCCGGATGGAGCTCCTGGCTCCTGGCTCCTGGTCCCAGCTGTTATGGTCGTTTTGGCCAGGCCAATACCAGGACCTGGAGCTCCATCGTGGTCTCCCGCGTGGGTGCAGGGACCCAAGCGCTTGGGCCATCCCTGCTGCTTCCCTAGGTGCATGAGCAGGGAGTTGGATCAGAAGTAGAGCAGCCGGGACTCGAACCGGCGCTCTGACACGGGATGCCGGCATTGACACGAGACACCATGGCCGCACGCAGTGGCTTAACCTGCGGCAGGTGCCACAGCGCTGGCCCCAACCCCTGCCTTCTGACCCGTGTTAGAAATCAGACTTCGGCTCCCTCCCACTCCTCGCCACCTCCCTGCAGTCCCCCGGCCCCCGGGGACCTGTGAACACCCGAGTCAGGAGTCAGTGATTCCTCCTCTGCTCAGAACACCCAGGCCCTTGTCAGGGCCCACAGGTCCGGGAGCACGCGCCCCCCACCTCTGCCGCCCCGCTCCCACCGCAGGCTGTGACATCAGCCTCCTGCCAGGACCTGCCAATCACATTCCAGCCTCAGGGTTTCTGCAGGCTCGCTCCCTCCTCCAGGAACACACTCCGTCACCTTCTTCAGGTCCCTATTCAAACAGTGACAGTAGGACTAAATCTCCCTGTCCCTCCCACCCTGCACGCCTCATCTGCCTTTGCTGGAACATTCCGACAGATGCTACCCTGTGCTCGTGCATCCCGGGCCTTGGCTGTCTCCCCCCTTAGTCTGTTAGATCCCGGGGCTGAGGTTGTGGCGCAGCGGGAGAAGTAGCCACCTGCCACCTGCCACCTGCGGGGCCAGCTTCCCGCACCTGCACGGCTCTGCTTCCACTCTAGCCCCCTGCCGATGCACCTGGGAGGTAGCAGGTGACGGCCCAAGTGCCTGGACCCCTGCCATCCCTGTGGGAGACCCAGATGGAATTCCCAGGCTCCGGGCTTCAGCCTGGCCCAGCCCTGGGGAGTGAAACAGCGGATGGAACCAGCAGATGCAAGATTCTCTCTCTCTTTCTCCCTCTCTGCCTTTCAAACAAATTAATACACAAAGCTTTTTTTTTTTTTTTAAGATTTATGTATTTATTTGAGAGGCAGAGTGAGAGAGAAAGAGAGGTCTTCCATCCACTGTTTCACTCCCCAAATGGCCACAACAGCCAGAGCTGGGCCAGGCTGAAGCCAGGAGCCAGGAGCCAGGAGCTTCTTCCGGGTCTCCCACGTGGGTGCAGGGGCCCAAGGACTTGGGCCATCTTCCACTGCTTTCCCAGGCCACAGCAGAGAGTGGATGGGAAGTGGAGCAGCCAGGACTGGAACCGGCGCCCCTATGGGATGCTGGCACCACAGATGGAGGCTTAGCCCACTACACACGGCGCTGGCCCCTAAATAAATAAATCTTAAGAAAGAAAGAATGTTAGCTCCTTCGGGCCAAGCCCTGTGTCTCTCTCACGACTGGGCTCCCTTGCCAAGAAGGTGCCAGGCAGCCAGCAGGCCCTTCACGCACAGTGGCTGAACACCTTGGGCGTAGAAAGCAGCTGTGGGTATCGATCACGGGTCTCTATGAGAGGGGGGAATGACACTGGGACCTCTAACCGCAGGAGCTCAAAGGTTCTCCATTTTGGCCCAGCCTGGGTTGGAGGTCAAAGGTGGAAGATGCCAACCCTCTGCAGGCGATCAGAGGCTCCGCGGCAGGTGACCTCTGCCCCCGACACGGGGGTGGATGAGGCGGCTGCGTGGTAGCCTAGAGGCGGTCTTTGCCAGCCGTGGGTACCACAGTGGTGTCGGGGAGCCCCACCCCCCGCCCCTCCACGTCTGGCCTTTCCTAACTCCCCCTGCGTCATTGCACAAAGGTTTTCTGAAAAGCCAGGGGTCAGGGGTGGAGGGGGGAGCTCTGGGTAGGAGGTGCAGGTACAGGACAGGAGGGGGGCTCCTGGCTGCCTCCAGCACCCCTCCCCCACAGCCTGCCCCCACATCTGCTGTGTGTTTGGTTTTTGCTCAGTTTGCGGGCAACTGGCAAGCCCTGGGAGGAGGGGGAGGAGGAGGAAGAGGGGGAGGGGGAGAGGGAGGGGGGGAGCTGTCTCCCGCAAGGCCCCCCTCCAGCCCCTGGGGAGGGGGCTGATTTGCATAAACAGTTCCATTGCCTTCAGTTCCCTGAGAAACCACAATGGTGGGGGTGGGGTGGCGTGGGGGGAACAGAGAAAGGGCCAGAGAGGCCCTGGAGCCAGGTGTGGGCAGAGCCTGACCCCCCCCTCCCCACCCCGTGAGGCTTGGAGCCCAGGCCAGGTCACAGGGGCTGTGCAAACCTCAGTTCTCTCGTCTGTGAAATGGGCTGTCACTGTCCCATTCCCTCCTGAGCCCACGTCTCGTCTCATGCCCTGGCCCACCTGCGAGTCTGGGGGCTGAGGCTGGCACCTGAGGTCCCCGTAGCCCATGGGAGGGCGGGGGGGAACCCAAGGGGTTTCTCCCGTTGAACGTGGCCTCCCTATATGCTAAGTTCTTTGCAGATAAAATTTCTGGGGCCGGCGCTGTGGCGCAGCAGGTTAAGCCACCACCCACAACACAGGATCCCTTACGATCGCTGGTTCATGTGACTCTGCCATCCCACGTCTCAGCACCTGCTGCTCCACTTCCCATCCAGCTCCCAGCTAATGTGCATGGGGAAGCAGAGGGTGACAGCCCGAGGACTTGGGCCCCTGCCACCCACGCGGGAGACCTGGATGGAGCGCCAGGCTCCTGGCTTCCACCTCATCCAGTCCTGATGTTGCTACCATTTGGGGAGTGAAACAGAAGGTACAAGATCTCTCTCTCTCTCTCTCTCTAACTCTGCTTTTCAAATACATAAATCTTTTTTTTTTGACAGGCAGAGTGGACAGTGAGAGAGACAAAGGTCTTCCTTTGCCGTTGGTTCACCCTCCAATGGCTGCTGCGGCTGGTGCGCTGCAGCCGGCGCACCACACTGATCCGAAGGCAAGAGCCAGGTGCCTCTCCTGGTCTTCCATGGGGTGCAGGGCCCAAGCACTTGGGCCATCCTCCACTGCACTCCCGGGCCACAGCAGAGAGCTGGCCTGGAAGAGGGGCAACCGGGACAGAATCCGGCGCCCCGACCAGGACTAGAACCCGGTGTGCCGGCACCGCAAGGCGGAGAATTAGCCTAGTGAGCTGCGGCGCCGGCCTCAAATACATCAATTTTAAAAAGTGTGGAATGCCACTTTTTTAAAGAGTAAAATAAAATTTCTTAAATTTTTTTTCAAAGGCAGACACACACAAAGAGATCAAGAGACAGAGACAGAGAGAGAGAGAGACAGAGAGAGAAAGAGATTCCATCCCTGGTTCACTCCCCAAGTGCCCCTAATAGCCAGGGCAAAGCCAGGAGCCCAGAGCTCCATCCGGGTCTCCCCCGTGAGTGGCAGGGGCCCAAGTACCTGAGCCGTCACTGCCTCCTCCCAGGGTGCGCATGCGCAGGAAGCTGGCGTTGGGAGTGGAGCTGGGACTGAATCCAGGCGCTTGGTGACACTGGTGTGGCCGAGGCCAACCCCGTCATCAGCCCTGATGCCGAGACGGTCTACACCAGGGGACTTCAGAAAGCTCAGGCAGAGTGGAACTAAAAGACGAAGCTTATGTGGTACAAAAAAAAAAAAAAAAAAAAAAAAGAACTTTTTCCATACCAGAGGGTCTTCAAGAAGCTCATGAAAAATGTATATAATGAAAGAAACTGATGGAGTTCACAAGTTTTCTTTACACCAAAACAGAAATCCGTGTTTAAAAATTATTTATGTAGGGGTCAGCACTGTGGCTCAGTGGGCTAAGCTGCTGCCTGCGATGCCAGCATCCCATATGGGAGCCAGTTTGAAACCCGGCTGCTCCACTTCTGACCCAGCTCCCCGCTAATGCGCCTGGGGAAGCAGCAGGTGATGACCCAAGTGCTTGGGCCCCTGCAGCCACGTGGGAGACCCGGATGGAGCTCCTGGCTTCTGCCTTTGGTCTGGCCCATTTCCAGTTGTTGCAATCATTTGGGAAGTGAACCAGTGGCTGGAAGATCTCCCTCTCCCTCTCCCTCTCCCTCTCCCTCTCCCTCTCCCTCTCCCTCTCCCTCTCCCTCTCCCTCTCCCTCTCCCTCTCCCTCTCCCTCTCCCCCTCCCCCTCCCTCCCCCTCCCCTCCCCCTCTCCCTCTCCCTCTCCCTCTCCCTCTCCCTCTCCCTCTCCCTCTCCCTCTCCCTCTCCCTCTCATCCATCTCTTTCTGTCACTCTGCCTTTCAAATAAATAAGTAAAGAGTAAGAACCAGGCATACGTAGGTCTCCCAAATACTGGTTCACTGTCAAGTGCCCCTGTGACAGCCTGAGGCTGGGCCAGGCTGAAGCCAGGAGCCGGGAACTCCATCCGGGTCTCCCACACGGGTGGCAGGGACCCAAACACTTGAGCCATGACCTGCTGCCCCCCAAGGTGCCTTAACAGGAAGTTGGAATCGGAAGTGGAGCCGAGACTGAACCCCCAGGTGCCGGATATGGGACGCAGGCATCTGAAGCGGTGTCTTAACCACTGTGCCCAGTTCGTGCCCCAGCTGTTACCATTGTGTGTAGGGGGGAGCGGCAGGGAGCCTGGCTGAGAAGTGGGGCCGCTTCGGCTTTCCCGCCCCCCACCCCTGCAGTTCTGCAGGCCTCCCTCAGGCAGGAGAGCCCACCGCTCCCAGGCTCCGAGGGCTGGGGTTGCCTCTGCTACAGACGTGGCAGAGGGCGGCCTGCGCCGGAGCCTCCCCACCCCACCCCTGCAGCCGAAAGCAGGCCCCGGGCCCACGGACGGACGGACAGTCGGGAGGAGGCGGCTGCAGCTCCCCTGCTGCCAAACGCAACATCTGGAAGGGCTCTCTGCAGCCTGGGGCCCCTCCCCCAGCGCCGGGGCGGTGATGAGAAAGTCAGAATCCATTTCAGACACTTCTCCCTGCTCGGCCCCGGCTGCCAGAAGCTGGAGGCCCAGGGTCCCCTTGACCCGGACTGTGGGTTGTGAGGAATGTCCCCGGTCCTCGGCCGAAGCCAGCGTCCACCTGGGCTGGGACAAGGATGGCGAGGATGACGCGGGGCCCGGGATGGAATGGAGGACAGAGAGCCAGGGCCGCTGGGCTGAGAGGGGCCAGGCTTCAAAACCCACCACGCCCGTGTGCCTTGACTTGCCTCATCTTTAAAATGGGCGGATGGAGGGAGGGACTGGCGTTGTAGTCTGGCCGGTCAAGCTGCCACTTGATGACACCGGCATCCCATATCAGGGTACGGGTTCGAGTCCTGGCTGCTCCACTCCCAGTCCAGCTTGGAAAAGCAGCAAAATGATGGCCCAAGTGCTTGGGCCCCCACCACTCACGTGGGAGACCTGGATGGAGTTCCTGGCTCCTGGCTTTGGTCTGGCCCAAACTTGGCTACTTTAGCTCTTTCTCATCTCTCTCTCTCTCTCTCTCGCTAAGCCTTTCAAATAAATAAATAACTCTTTGGAGAACAAAAATAACCACTTAAAAAAACAAATCAAGCAAACAAAATCGGTGGTTGGCCTGGCTGTTAGCCCAGCACTGGGGCACCTGCGTCGTGTATCCAAGCACCTGGGTTCCAGCCCTGACTCCAGCTCCCTGCTAATGAGCACTCTGGAGGCAGCAGGTGATGGCTCAAGTCCTCGGGTCCCTGCCACCAGCACGGGAGGCCCGGATGGAGCTCCAGGCTCCTGGCTTGGTCTAGCTCAGCCCCAGCCGGTGCAGCAGGTATGTGGGGAGAGAACCAGTAGATGAGAGTGATGGATCGCTCTGTCTGTCCATCTGTGGCTAAATGAAGTGCAACACCGTGATGACGGGCACAGTGGCAGCCTCCGTGGGTTCCGAGGATGCAGGAGGCCCAGCCTGTGGCCCGTGACCATTAGCCCCTGTAATTACTGGACGCTCCTCGGAGCCTCTTCCTTCTCCTTTATTTGCCCTGCCTGGAAGCTGTCCCAGAAAAGAGCTTGCTTCCTTCCTCCCCCACTGTTACCTCGCTCGGGAGGCGCCCGGGCGCCCACGCCCAGGCCACTGGGACGTCCAGGTCCCCTGTGTCTTCCAGATGACCCGGCCGAGACCTCGCAGTGCCCCAGCAGACAGAGGGAGGGGGAAGTTGCCTGGCCGAGTGTCCGAGCCGTCTCTGGTCTCTGGGGACATCACCTTTGTCTGAGAGCCTCGTCTCCCCCCCCACACACCCCAGACGGCCGGATACGTCTGTGGCCTTGACATCACCCCCACCCCCAGGTCCCTGGGGAGATGGTGAATTGCTGAGCCAGCCCAGGCAAGCAGAGGTGGTGGGGGCACTTCCTCCCCAGCCTTCAGGTCCCCACAAAGGGTTGTGATTTCCGCTCGATAGCTCCCGCGCACGCGGGAGCCAAGCACCCAGTTTTCTTTGTGCCTCCTCCGCTGCGGGTTGAACACCTGTTGCCTTGACGTTGCCTTGGCAACCACCTCACCTGGCGGCGGCGGCGGGGGTGGGGGAGTGCGGGTGTGTGCAGTGAGGTCTGGAACCAAGGAGCCCCGGGAGATCTAGCCCAGGAAAAGAAGCAGAGTCCAGAGTGAACCTCTCCTCTCTGACTTTCCTTAGCCGCTCATGAAAGCCCCGGGACTCTGCATGAGAACCAGCTGCTTTCTTCCCTGCCTCCTCCATCGGACTGTCAGCTTTGCATGGCAGCAGCCAAGGGGGCGCCACCAGGGCCTGGCGCAGGTCCCCATCCAGGAGCACTTCAGCAAGTTCATGGGAAGATGGAATTGTATGTTGATTTCGGTACCAAAAACATTTTGAGAGCCATGCATAGTTTTTCATAATCCGAATTTCCCATGAACTTTTTGAAGACTCCTCATGTGTATCGTATGCGTAATGTTGTATGCAAATACGTAGCATGAATATGTTGAGTACATTTTAAAAGATTATTCTTATTTTATTTGAAAAGCAGAGATACAGAGAGAGAGAGAAAAGGAGGTCTTCCATCTGCTGCCTCACTCCCCAGAGGCCCACAACAGCTGGGCGGGGTCAGGCCAAAGCCAGGAGCCAGGAGCACAGTTCAAGTTTCCCCTGAGTGGCAGGGACCCGGGTTCTTGAACTATCACCTGCTGCCTCCCAGGCTGTGTGTTAGCAGGGAGCTGGGCTCAAAAGTGGAGCCCGGACTTGAACCCAGATCCCCAGACATGGGGTGTGGTGACCTAATGAGGGTCTTAATTGCTGTACCAAGGGACCACCCTAATATGTTGATTCTTAATATTCATGTGTTAATAATTAAATATGCTTATCAGTGTCAATTTAATATCAAACATTGATATATTTATTAACAATGTTTATTATTGATATTTTTGTATTCTTATTACAAGAGCTATTTTACAAGTCTAGAGACTTGGTTATTATTTTTTTAAAGATTTATTTATTTGTGGCTGGCGCTGTGGTGTAGTAGGCTAAGCAGCCACCTGCAGTGCCAGCATCCCATATGGGCACCGGTTCAAGTCCCAGCTGCTCCACTTCCAATCCAGCTCTCTGCCATGGCCTGGGAAAGCCCTGGATCATGGCCCAAGTTCTTGGCCCCCTGTACCCACATGGGAGACCTGGAAGAAGCTCCTGGCTCCTGGCCGTGGATCGGCCCAGCTCTGGCCATCATGGCCATTTGGGGAGTGAACCAGCAGATGGAAGACCTCTCTCTCTGTCTATGTCTGTAACTCTGCCTCTCAAATAAGTAAATAAACCTTTAAAAAATATTTGTTTATTTGAAAGGCAGAGTTACAGAGAGGGAGTGCCAGAGGCAAAAAGAAATCTTCTATCTACTGGTTCATTCCCCAAATGGCTACAACACCAGGGCTGGGCCAGGCTGAAGCTAGGATCCAGGAGCTTCACCCGGGTCTCCCATGTGAGTGCAGGGGCCCAAGCACTTGTGCCGTCCTCTGGGGCTTTCCCAGGCGCATTAGCTGGGTGTTGGGTTGGAAGTGGAGCAGCCGGGATTTGAACCGGCGCCCATATGGGATGCCAGCCCTGCGGGTGGTAGCTTCACTGGCTGTACCACAGCGCCGGCCACGGGACTTGGTTACTTATTTTTTTTAAATATTTATTTATGGCCAACGCCGCGGCTCAATAGGCTAATCTCCACCTTGTGGCGCCAGCACACCAGGTTCTAGTCCGGTTGGGGCGCCGGATTCTGTCCTGGTTGCCCCTCTTCCAGGCCAGCTCTCTGCCATGGCCAGGGAGTACAGTGGAGGATGGCCCAAGTGCTTGGGCCCTGCACCCCAAGGGATACCAGGAGAAGTACCTGGCTCCTGCCTTCGGATCAGCGCGGTGCGCTGGCCGCAGCGGCCATTGGAGGGTGAACCAACGGCAAAAAGGAAGACCTTTCTCTCTGTCTCTCTCTCTCTCACTGTCCAAAAAAAAAAAAAAAAAAAAAAAAAGCAATGCAATAAAAAATATTTATTTATTTATTTGTAAGGCAGAGTTACAGAGAGGTAGAGAGAGAGAGAGAGAGAGAGAGAGAGAGAGAGAGAGAGGTCTTGCATCTATTGGTTCACTCCCCCAAATGGCTGCAACGGCCAGAGTTAGGCCGATCCAAACCTGAGAGCCAGGAGCTTCTTCCAGGTCTCCCATGTGGGTGCAGGGGCCCAAGGACTTGGGCCATCTTCCACTGCTTTCCCAGGCCACAGCAGAGAGCTGGATCGGAAGTGGAGCAGCCGGGACTCGAACCGGCACCTCTGTGGGATGGCGGCGCTGCAGGTGGCGGTTTTACCTGCTACTTGTTACTTTTTACAAAGTTATTCCAAAGGTAGAGCAACAGGAGAGGCAGAACGGGAGTTGGATCTTCCGTACCTCAAATGCCTGCAACAGCTGGGGCTGGGCCAGGCTGAAGCCAGGAGCCAGGAGCTCCATCCGGGTCTCCCACGTGGGTGTCAGGGGCCCAGGCATTTTGGCCCTCCCCTGCTGCCTCCCGGGATGGATGGGAAGTGGAGCAGTCAGGGCTTGAACCAGGCGCTCTGAGTGGAGCAAGGGTGTCCCAAGTAGTGTTTTCACCAGCTGTGCCACAACACCTACCCCAGAGACTCCATTTTCCATCTCTTTGTAAATTGCTTGAATTGGTCACGCCAACTCAAAACTTCAAATGGTTCCCCAGGGTACACCGTAGCAAGGGGCCCCTTCTCACCTACTTTCCCTGTCTCTACTTCCCCTGTCTGAGGGCAGTGGCTGTGACCAGTGTCTCGTGCCTGCACCTGGAGCCGACCCGTGCCACCCCAGGCAAATGTGAGTGTATTTGTGTGCCCTTTATAAATACACTCCGACACGCAAACAAGCCGTGCGCCGTGCTCTCCTGGGAATGCCCAATGTATGTCTCCTCATTGGCATTCAGGGATCGATTCCAAATCTCTTTTTTACGATTTATTTATTTGTTTGAAAGGCAGAGTTACAGAGAGGCAGAGAGAGAGAGAAAGAGAGAGAGAGAGAGAGAGAGAGAGAGGTCTTTCAGCCGCTGGTTCATTTCCCAAGTGGCCACAATGGCCAGAGCTGGGCCGGGCTGAAGCCAGGAGCCAGAAGCTTCTTCCGGGTCTCCCACGCCGGTGCAGGGCCCCAAGGACTTGGGCCATCTTCCACTGCTTTCCCAGGCCACAGCAGAGAGCTGGATCGGAAGTGGAGCGGCCGGGACTTGAACCGGCGCCCACACGGGATGCTGGCACTGCAAGTGGCAGCTTTACCCGCTATGCCATAGCACCAGCACCTCTTTTTGTTCTATTTTGCTTTTCAGACACTCTCTACTGATATATGAGGGTGCTTTAAGAGGTTTTTTGCTCTTTATTTTAAAGATTTATCTATTTGAAGGGCAGAGAGCTGGATCTAACTGAAATGGAGCAGCCAAGACTTGAACCTGCTCTCACACGAGATGCTGGCGCCACAGGCAGGTGGCATCACCACGCTGACCCCTAAAAAATTAGTTGACAATGAAACTACAAAATAATTTATTCTGTACAAAAATTTTTGACATTCGTCTGTGTTCCTCATGCTATGCATTCCCACGAACTTTTTGAAGACCCCACGTGTGCATGGATTTCCGAGTATTTTTTTGCACCAAAATAAACTTATTTTATTTTGCTTATTAATTTGGAAGGCAGAGACAGACAGAAACAGAGATCTCTTCTTCCATCAACCGGTTCACTCCCCAAATGCCCACCACAGCCAGACCGAAGCCAGGAGCCCAGAACCCCATCCAGGTCTCCTACGTGGATGGAGCAGAGCCAAGCACTCAAGCCATCACCTGCTGCCTCCCAGGCTGCACACGTGCAGGAGGCTGGATCAGAAGCGGAGCTGGGACTCGCAGCATCTTCAGCCCTACGCTAAATGCCTGCCTCTGATCTTAGCCTCTGACTCCAGTTTCTGCAAACTTTTGCAAGCACCCTTGCACAGACAGAAAAGTAAAATTAACCACTCTCTCCTTTTTTTGGTCAATCACACTCTCTCAGTATCAAGCAGCCTTCATTTTTTTTTTTTTTTGACAGGCAGAGTGTACAGTGAGAGAGAGAGAGAGACAGAGAGAAAGGTCTTCCTTTTTGCCGTTGGTTCACCCTCCAATGGCCGCCGCGGCCGGCGCACTGCGGCGGGCGCACCGCGCTGATCCGATGGCAGGAGCCAGGTGCTTCTCCTGGTCTCCCATGGGGTGCAGGGCCCAAGCACTTGGGCCATCCTCCACTGCACTCCCTGGCCACAGCAGAGAGCTGGCCTGGAAGAGGGGCAACGGGGACAGAATCCGGCGCCCCGACCGGGACTAGAACCCGGTGTGCCTGCGCCGCAAGGCGGAAGATTAGCCTAGTGAGCCGCGGCGCCGGCCTCAAGCAGCCTTCATTTTTAAAACTGAATTCATTGGGAGAACAGGAGAGCTATGCATGTGTTAGAAAAATCAAAAAGCACACAGTGCTCAGGGAGTGGAAGACGCCTTCCTCCCAGCCGGTCTCCCATCTCTCAGGAAATGCACCAGCTTCTGCTTGTGGCCGTGTTCTGATGTTCTGACGTGTGCAGAATATCACACACACACACGCACACGTGCACACTCACACATGCGCACACACACACACACAAGGGCAGGCACACACATGCACACATGCACATGCACTCACCCATGCACACACGTGCACACAAATGCACACACATGCACGCACACACATGTGTGCGCACGCACACACGCCCTGGCCAGGAAGTTGTGTCTGTTTTCTTCACTGATCCATCCCCAGCCTTTAGAATGATGCAGAGCATAGAGTAGCTTGCTTACCACCCAAGCGTACTTCCAACAGTTCAGCCACCGTGGGGATGCTGGCATCCTGTATTGGGGTACCTGGTTCAAGTCCTGGCTGCTCCACTTCCAATCCCACTTCCTGCTAATGCGCCTGGGAAAGCAGTGGAAGATGGCCAAGTCCTTGGGCCCCTGCACCCACGTGGGAGACCTGGAAGAAGCTCTTGGCTCCTGGCTTCAGATCGGCGCAGCTCTGGCCATCGTGGCCATTTGGGGAATGAACCAGTGAATGGAAGACCCGGATTGAATTCCAGGTTCCCAGCTTCGAGCTGGTCCAGCCCTGGTTGTTGCTGGCACTTGGTGGGTAAACTAGCAGACAGACGATCTCTCTGTCTGTTTCTCCCTCCCCCGCCCAAATGAAAGGACAACAAATAAATAAAATGTTTTAAGTTTGTGAACAAATGAAAATAAACGATAAGTATTTTGATGCAAAAAAAGTTGAAATCCTTGCATAGTTTTTTTTCCCATAATATGCATTTTCCATGAAGCTGGGAGCCCTGTCATCCATGGTAAATACACACGCAAACTGAGTGCCTGCACACACAAACACCAGCGCCCGATTTCTGGGGTCTTTTTGGGGCAGAGGCCAATCCTGTCTTAGGGACAGAGTGCGGCACACAGTAGGCACTGCTGTGTGGATACCGCTTTAACACATAGTAGGTGCTTCGCGGCTCCTGGTTGGGTAAAGAGAGATCAGGGGACGCGGCGGTGCCCGCCTCCAGTCCGGGGTCCGAGGCCAAGGGCACATATGAAATTCAACACAGTTTGAGGTTGAGGCCACCTACCTGGTCAGGACTACCGTGACATCACGGGACTGCATGACGTCACGCGCCGGTCGGTTCTCACGGGTGGGGGCTGGGAGCGGGAGGGCGAGAGAGAGAGGTGGGGGGTGCGGACAAAGGGACCCTTGCGAACCGCCCCTGCCGGCCCCCGCGCGCGCCCCGGCCGGCCGGCCACATCTGGAATTCATTGCAGCCGCCGCCGGAAAGGGGAGGAGCGCAGGGCGGGGCAAGCTGGGGGCCGAGGCGGCGGCTCTTCCCCGCCCCCTTCGGTTCCTAGTCCCCAGCCCCGGGACGCCGCCGAACCCGGCCGGCAGCCTCGGCTCCAGACGCGGCCGCCCCGGGCACGCAGATGCCAAGGCCTCTCCGGCCAGGGTAGGGACCCGGGCCGGCCTAGCCAGGTGAGCGGCGCTCGGCGAGGGAGAGGCCGAAAGGGCGGGCCCCGGGCCCCTGAGGTCGCGGGATCGGAGCTGGGAGGCCGGGCTAGGGGTCCCGGGCGCATCAGGGCGCGCACGCGCCGCCCGTGTCCCAGCTGCACGGACCGGCCGGGCACCGCGCGCCCTCTCCACGGCTCGGGGCGGCTTCCACTGACTCGGCCGCGAACCCCCAGACTGCGCTCCCCGCCGCCTCCCCCCCGGGGCAGGAAGTTGGCGCCGAGAAGGCGGAATCCGAGCGCTTTCGGTTGGAGACTTTGGGAGGCTGGACCGTGTGTCCAGAGTTCGGGGGGCGGGGTGGGGACTGTGTCTGGGGGAGGGGCCCTCTCCAGGCTAGCCGAGGCAGAGCGGGGGCGCAAGGCTCAACGCGCCGCGGAGCCTACAGACCAAGGGGCGGGCCCCCGGGGAAGGCAGAGCCGCTCAACGCCTGCACCTCCGACTTCGTGCCTCAGTTTCCCCTCGTTGTGGGTCCCCTCCCCCTCCCGAGGGGGCGTGGCTTTGTTCTGGAAGGGAAGAGATGGTTACTCCGTGGCCCGGCCGCCTCCTAGTTTCCCTTGGGGCCTGGGGTTGGGGCTTGGGGAAAGGTGCGCGTGGCGCAGACCCCCGCGTGGTCCCGAGCCCCGCAGAACGTCTGGCCCTCGCCCCCCTTCGTCTGCACGAGTTGACTCACTCGGGGATTTCCACCCCCTCCTCCGTCTCTGCCCTTGTCACACGCTCGGGGCGCCACGCGCTGAGCCCACGGCCCTCCGCGTGGCGTGACGCGGGCGAGGCGCTCGTGGCACGGCTGCCGCTGGGATCGCCCCCTCCCCAGAAGTCCCGGCAATCTCGAACCAGGCCCCCTAGCGGAATCCAGGGGGAGTCGTTCACCCCGACGTGGAGGAGTGGGGGGGTCTCGCGCGCGCGCGCGCGCGCGCGCGGCTGTCTCTCGGGAGCGAGGAGGCGCGGCCCCCAGCCCCCCGCGCGCGCGTGAGCCAGTGTGGATACCGCGCATTCCTCGGCCAGATAAGGCGGCAGCGACTGGAGAGTGCGGCGCAGGGGGCGGGCCCTGTGGCTGTGGCCGTCTCCACGGAGACGCGCGGGGCTTCACGGGTGGGGGTTCCCAGAGGCCTCTCCAGTCTGCACTGCCACTTGGTTCATGCATTCATGCATGCATCCATCCGTGCACACTGCATGGTCGCTGGAGGGCCTGCAGAGGGATGTGGAAGCCAGACAGGAACCGTACCAAAAACATGATAATTTCCGATTGTGGTCGGGCTGTGAAGATAATAAGGCAAGACGCTATGAGTGACACGGGAGGCCCCTCCGTGCAAGTGGCCTTCAATGTGCAACCTGACAGATGCGGAGTAGACCAGTGATTCAGGCATATGGGGGAAGAGTGTGTCAGAGGAACAGGGGGGCGAAGGCTCAGAGGTCGGGGTGGAAACCGGAGTAGGAGGCCTGGGAGCGGGGGAGGTCGGGCAGCGAGAGAGGAGTTGGGGGAGGCAGCGGCTAGGCTGTTGGGGCCATAGGGAGCCATGCGAGCTCTAACTTGGAAGCTCTCCCTGGCTGCTTGGGGATGGAGCCTGGCACGTGACAGCCAAAGAGGGAAGCCAGGAGAAAGACAGGGTCTAGAGCTGCCCCCACCCCGGCTCGGGGTATGGTATCAGGGAGAATGTGGGTGACCAGCAAGAAGTATAAGCACAGGTTCTCTTTGGCACCAGGAGGGGCTGGAGAGGAACCTGGCAGCCACTGAACCTTCCTCCAGCCCCCCCCCCCCCCATCCCACCCCCATCCATCCTGGCCCTGCAGCTGGACAGCCTCCTCGTTCTGAGTCCACTGGCGTCCTCCCGGGCCTCCCAGAGGGAGCGTCCAGACGGCTTGGGTGAAAGTGAAGAAGGGGGCCGGCTCCGCGGTGAGCTGGGGGGAGCCGGGGAAGCCGGCGAGGCAGGCCTCTCACCGCCAGCTTCCTCTTTCCCAGAAGCCTCCATCCACTCCTCAGCAAAGGCTCAGCGAGGAGGGTGAGACCTGCACACCGCCCCCCGCCCCCTGTGGTGGTGGGGGAGATGGTGGGACTGCAGCACCCCAAGGAATGGAATTCTTTGTGGGGGGGTGGGCGGTGTGTGTGTGCCAGTCCTCAGGGTCCCAGAGTAGAACCCATATCTGATTTGTCCAGAAAGTGGCAGTAAATCTCTCTTGGCCACTAAGCCAGGCTGGGGAGGGGGCAGCCGTGGACACACGCTGGGCCTCTGGCCCAGCAGCCAGTGTGCTTTCCGGGCCTGCCCCAGGACCTCGATCCTCAATTAGGAATGCCAGGAGGGGACCCAGCAGTCCAGGGCAGCCTATGGGCAACTGATGGAGGTGACCCAGCTGTCAGGCTGCGGTTCAAACCCCACTCCCCTCCCGGCCAGGGACACCCAAATAGCTCTAACTTGGCCCCTAAGAGAAGACCAAGCTCCTATCGCCCCTAACTGACCCGATCCCTAAGGCACTCCCCATTGGGCCAATCAGAGGCCGCGGAGGGAAAGCTCAGGCCAATAGGCACGTCGCTCAGTGTGCTGGGATTGAAAAGGAGCCAATCAAGGTGCAGGCTGTTTCCGGTCCGACGGCGGCGGCCCACGCGCGGAGCAGCCTGGGCCAAGGCAGCCCCGGGGCCGGCTGCGGCGGGCAGAGGGCACCAGGGCAGCTCGGGGCCCTGTCCAGCCAGGAAACAAGGGGGCCTCTGTTGGCGATCAGGGCGGGGCAGCTGTCCCCGAGGACGTGCACAAGCCCTTCTCTGTTCCCAAACTAGGACGGATGTCCCTCCGCCTTAGGGGGGCAGATGCCTCCCTGGGGCCGGGGACCAGGACGCCCCTCGGAGCGGGTGGCCGGGGACAGGGACGGCGGGGCAACCCCGGAAGCCCCCCATCACTCCCGGGCTCTCTGGGAACGGCCGAACCAGCCTTTTTCTGGAACAGAGCTTCTAGCCCGCACGTGGTCCTCCCAGGCCGGGTTCCAGGGACGGGAATGGCTCTTCCCTGCCGCCGGCCCCCCTCCTTCCTCAGCTAAGGCTTGGAGCTTCCTCCTTGTGGGGGGGGCTCCTCGACACCCCTGCGCCCTCCCCTGCCCCAAGCTAGTCACGGGGTCTGCATCTTCCCGCTCCCTCCCCCCACCTTTCAGCTTTCCTTGAAGGTGTTGGGGGGGGCAGTGACTCAGTGTTTCATGGAAACAAATGCCTGGCCCCCTCCCCGCGGGGCTGCACGCCCCCTCACGGCTCACATGACTACAGCAGCAGCTGCCGCATCGCGCCTGGTCCAGGACCTCCCAGACTGGTCTCTGGTGGCGCCCCCCTGCCCCATCCAACTCCACCCCCCCAAGCCTTTCCCACACCGGATGTGACTTGGGAGCTGAGAACTCCACCCTGTTTGTTCCAGGGGCCTCACATCTGGATTTCATCCTGTGGGGAGGGGGTGCCAACGCCCTGCCCGCCCTTCCTGGGGCCCTCCTGTCCCTGGGCAGAGCCGGATGGTGCTGGTGAGAACTGGCTGCTGGGGCTGTGGTTGGCCTCCTCAGCACCCCATCCCTAGAGACTGGGTGAGGGGCACCCAGTCCTACATGGGAAGAGGAAAGCCAATGACGTCAGCTAATACTTGCTGAGCGCTTAGGAGGCGTCCACAGTGTCTCCTTAGTCATTTTCCTCTAAGTCTTGAGAAATGGGTTTTTTTTCTCCCATTGCTGCATGGATGAGGCTGTCCGGGGCAGAGGCTGGAGTGAATTGCATGGCCTCCGAGGTCCGTGGCCTCCAAGATGATGTGACCTCGGTGATGCTGGAGTCTTGGGGCCGCCCTGTGTCTCCCCAAGACCTTATCTGGGAAGCGCACACAGCCTCAAGGCTTCGACTCAGCCTGCAGTCCCCAGGCAGTGGCGGGTGCTATCGGCAGCCCGGATCTGGCTGACCTGGGTCAGCAGAGGCAGCACGCGGCCCAAGGCTGCCGTGTGTGCTGGGGAAGAGAAACAATCGTTGGGAGGCCCTGGAAGGCCACTTTGTACCCTCTGTGCCACTTGGGGGAGCTCGCCCTGACTCAGGCCGCTCCTTATGCAGGAGTCCCGCCCCCACCAGCCTGTCCCATGCCTGGGGGCGGGGGTAGCTTGAGACCCTGGGGAGGGGTGGTGACCAGCCCGAGACTCCGCGTGCGCGCAGCGTGGTGGAGCCAGACCTTGAACTTGAGCCCTCCGCGCGGCGGCCGCCAGGGCTCTGACTTGTCGGTCTCTCTCTTTCTCCGTCCTCTGCAGCTGTGACAGCCTCATGGGCTCGGCCGGCCGCTGAGCCCCACCATGGGCAACTTGTACTCTGAGTACCTGAATCCCAGCAAGGTCCTGGAGCACTATAACTACACCAAGGAGACGCTGGACACCCAGGAGACGCCCTCACGCCAGGTGGCCTCGGCGGTCATCGTCGTCCTGTGCTGCGCCATCGTCCTGGAGAACCTACTGGTCCTCATCGCCGTGGCTCGGAACAGCAAGTTCCACTCGGCCATGTACCTGTTCCTGGGCAACCTGGCTGCCTCCGACCTCCTGGCCGGCGTGGCCTTCGTGGCCAACACCCTGCTGTCCGGCTCCGTCACGCTGGGGCTGACCCCCGTGCAGTGGTTCGCCCGCGAGGGCTCCGCCTTCATCACCCTCTCCGCCTCCGTCTTCAGCCTCCTGGCCATCGCCATCGAGCGGCAGGTGGCCATCGCCAAGGTCAAGCTCTACGGCAGCGACAAGAGCTGCCGCATGCTGCTGCTCATCGGCGCCTCGTGGTTCATCTCGCTGGTCCTCGGCGGCCTGCCCATCCTCGGCTGGAACTGCCTGGGCCAGCTGGAGGCGTGCTCCACCGTCCTGCCGCTCTACGCCAAAGCCTACGTCCTCTGTGTCGTGACCATCTTCTCCGTCATCCTGCTGGCCATCGTGGCGCTGTACGTGCGCATCTACTGCGTGGTCCGCTCCAGCCACGCCGACGTGGCCGGCCCGCAGACGCTGGCCTTGCTCAAGACCGTCACCATCGTCTTGGGCGTCTTCATCGTGTGCTGGCTACCGGCCTTTAGCATCCTCCTCCTGGACTACGCCTGTCCCGTCCGGGCCTGTCCGGTCCTCTACAAGGCCCAGTACTTCTTTGCCTTTGCCACCCTCAACTCGCTGCTCAACCCCGTCATCTACACGTGGCGCAGCCGGGACCTGCGGCGGGAGGTGCTGCGGCCGCTGCAATGCTGGCGGCGGGCGGCCGGGGTGCCGGGCCGGCGGCGGAGCGGGACCCCGGGCCACCACCTCCTGCCACTCCGCAGCTCCAGCTCCCTGGAGAGGGGCGTGCACATGCCCACGTCGCCCACGTATTTGGAGGGCAACACGGTGGTCTGAGGGGGCCGCCTTGGGTGACCTCAGACAGAAACTGGGCGAGGGGGGCTGCCAGATAAGCCACGCCCCTTGCGCCCCTCCCTCCCACATTGCAGACTCCCGCACAACATTTGGCAGGTGGCGGCTCTGCAGGTGGTGTCCTGGAGTGCGACCCCAGGGTGGGGGAAGGACCCGTACAGGGCCAGGGTGACAGCAGGCGGGCGCACGGTTCACCACTCGGTACGGAGGATTTCAACATTTCCCAACCGTTGGAGCGGCCCCCGTGTGCAGCAGCTCCCCTGTCTGGATCTCCCCCTCCCGCCACTCCTTTGCAGCCGCTGTCCCCAGGACTCGCGGGAGCTCCCTGGATGTCGCTAGCTGCCACTTCTTCCCTTTCCCCTCCGATGCCACTGGGTATGTGGCGTTGGCGGGGAGGGGACCGGGGGCTATGCCTCATTCCCTGTTCTCAGACCTCATTGGTTCGTTTGCACTATCTGGGGTGCAGAAGAATTACCAAGGGCTGGAAAAACCAGTTTGAAGAGGCTTTGGAGGGCTTCGGGCCTCTGGGCGGGGTAGGGTGGAACTTGAGAAGAATCGGGGAGGGGAGGGAGATGTTTGTACAGGACCCTCACCCCCAAACAGCCACCCCCACCCCCGCAGGTGCCCACCTCCACACCTTCCACCCAACCCAGGTACCAGATCCCCCAAAGGCAGGGCAGCCTTGAGCCCGCTGTGCCTCCTTGCAAGGGGGTGGGGTCATGGCCAAGGATGCCTCCTGGGGGCGCTGTTCCCCTCTCCTGCCGCGGCAGGACTTGGCTAAATCCTGTGGATGGATGGAAGGGACGTTGCGGTACAAATATATTTATGTGCGTCCGTGTGTGTGTGTGTGTGTGTGTGTACACACGTGTGTGCGTGTGCCTGTGCATGGCATCTGTGACCTCGCCCCGCCACGTGTCCCCGCAGCGTGGATGCTGTCCCGTCTCCCCGCCGTGTCCATGTCCCTGATACAGCTGCCAAAGCAAGGGGTCTGGCCCTGCCCGGCCTCTCGGGGAACTACCGGTTTATCTCCCCTCTTGAGAGCTGGCCTCGCGGCTACTTGACTCCAGCCTCCAGAATGCAAAGGCTGCGTGTTGGGGGGGGGCAAGGAGCCAATTAGGGGAGGCTTGCCCCGCCCCAGACCTAGCTCCCCAGACTCCCCCCAAGCCCTGAGACCCAGACTCAGGCCAATAAACGGTTTGGTTTCTCTGCGGTGGTGTTGGTGTCTTTGTGGGATGGAGGCCCCTGTGCTCGTGGGGGTGCCCCGAGGCTGGGCGGGATGGGGCAGGGGAGGGTGGTGGCTGCCCCGGGATCCTTTGCCAGCCTTTCTATCCTGTGTCCCTGCCACCCGCGTCCAGCCCTTCCTGAGCCAGGATCACCGGGGTGGATGGTGACCCTGCCCCTGGGGCAGCTGTCAGCCTTGGCCCGCCCTTCCCAGGGACTAATTAGACCCGAGGCCCCTTTTCCCTCCCAGTTATGTCTGTCTCCCAGGGAGCTGGAGGGGGGCTCCCGTGGGCCTAGATGCCTCCTGGGGTGCAGGTTCCCCAAAGCACCTGGGGGGCAGCAGGGATGCCCAAGTGCTTGAGTTCCTGCCACCCTTGTGGGAGACCCACTCTTGGCTTTGGCCTGGTGGCCAGCTCCAGCTGTTGTGGTCATTCGGGGACTGAGCCAGTGGATGGGAGACCTCTCTGTCTCTCCCTCTCTGTCACTCTGCCTTTCAAATAAATGAAAACCTGAAAAAAAAAAAAGCGCCCTAATGGAGAAGTGGGTTCAGAGAGGTTAAGCAACCCCACTCAGGGTCACGCAACGCCAGCCGCAGCAGCACCTGCCCATCTAGATTCCTATCCAGCCGGCTGGCTGGAGAGAGGCCCCTCATCCCCCTCTGGGCTGTAGAAGGGAGGGACCAAAACCTCACCCAGGACCAGGAAGAGCCCAGATAAGATGCAGCTGCGGGTAGGTGACGAATCCCCTTCCCCGGAGGCACAGGCTCAGCAGAAAACTTAAAGACAGGCCTGGAGTTGCCTTCTGCTTCTTAAAGACATATTTGTTTCAAAAGGCAGAGTTAGGGAGAGATAAGAGACACACAGAGAAAGTAATCTTCCATCTGCTGGTTCATACCTTGGATGACTGCAAGCCGGGTGCCTGGAGCTCCATCCGGGTCTCCCATGCGGGTGCAGGGGCCCAAGCACTTGGGCCGTTTGCTGCTGCTTTCCCAGGCCATCAGCAGGGAGCTGGATCAGAAGGGAGCAGCCGGGACTTGGAACTGGTTAGTGCCCACACGGGATGCTGGCGTCACAGGCGGTGGCGTGACCCGCTGTGCCACAGTGCCGGCTCCCAGGCCTGGAGTTTCGGTGGCTGGAGCCCCACCTGGGATTGAGGGCTGAGGAGAGGGATGGGGAGGAGGCACTGACCACGCCAGGGTAGGTAAACATTTCCCAAATACCCGCATGCTTCAGGCCTCTGCGCAAATGCCACCCGCCTCCTCGGAGGAGCCCTCCCTGACCACTCCCCTCCCTCTAGCCCCTTGCCTGTTTTATCATCGGGCAGCATAGTCCAGGTTGATCTATCCATCTCCCTACAGTGAGATATGAACGCCTGGAAGATAGGACTCTGCCTGTCTTACTCATCAATAAGACATTCACCTGGCAGCTTAAATGGCCCCTGGCGCGCGCCGTCCTCAGCACCTGCGCACCTGCCAGTCGCCCTGCTTGGACTGCCCACACACAGTGGGTGCTCAGTGAAGGCCGGACGCAGGTGACGGCCGTCACACTGAATATTAAACGTGAAAATGTGGCACGGCGGGTGGTTGGTGCAGCCATGGAGAGACGCTGCCCGCGACACCTACTTCCTGTGTCGCAAGCCCTGACTTCAAGTCTTGCACAAGTTCTGGCTTCGTGCTACCGCACACCTTGGCGGGGGGTGGCAGGTGATGGCTCTAGTGACTGGGTCCCTGTCACCCATGTGGGAGACCTGGATGGAGTTCTTGGTTCCTGGCTTTGGCTTGGCCCAGCTCCAGCCATTGTGGGCACTTGAGATCTTTCTGTCTCTCTCTCTCTCCCTCTCTGTCCGTCACTGTGCCTTTCACTTTCAAATAAATAAATCTCTTAAAACAACCTAGTAAGTCATATCCTGCATTCTTTGGAGACCGTCTTGGAGCTATGAGTAATTGCAGTAATTGTACACACGACCACGGGAGGCCTGGGTAGTGATGGGAGCACTTTACCTGGGAGAGCTACTGGCATGCTCACACCAGCCCAGGCAGTGGGCACTATCATCCCTCCGCTCCTCTGACAGGTAAGGAAGGCAAGGCCCCAGTAGATCGGGTAGCCCACGCAAGGGCAAGAACTAGGTGAGGGGCCAGCGCTGTGGTTTGGAGGGTAAAGCTGCCACCTGCAGTGCTGGCATCCCATAGGGGCACCGGTTCGAGTCCTGGCTGCTCCACTTCCCATCCAGCTCTCTGCTGTGGCCTGGGAAAGCAGTAGAAGATGACCCAGGTGCTTGGGCCCCTGCACCCACTGGGAGACCCGGAAGAAGCTCCTGGTTCTTGGCTCCAGGTCGGCACAGCTCCAGCCATTGTGGCCAATTGGGGAATGAACCAGCAGGTGGAAGACCTCTCTCTCTGTCTCTCTCTGTCTCTCTCTCTCTGCCTCTGCCTTTCAAATAAAATAAATAAATCTTAGAGAGAGAGAGAGCGCGCACGCACTAGGTGAGCAGAGGAACTGGCACTTGAACTCAGGCAGTCCTTGAAGAGGGCAACCATCTCAGATTCTCCTGCACAGCCCAGTTTGAGAATCGGATTGGCTGACAGCTCTGAAACCTGGGCGCCTATGGGATGCGTGTGTGACGCCGTGGGCTGCCCACGTGCCGTGCCGGAGAGCTTGGTCTGAACTCGGTTCCTCTGCTTCGGATTCCAGCTTCCCGCTGATGTGCCCTCGGGAGCAGCAGCGATGGCTCGGGTTCTTGGGTCTCCGCCACCCACGTGGGAGACGCAGATGGGGTTCCCGGCCCCTGGCTTCATTCCACCTTGCCCAGGCCCAGCTGTTGCGGGAGACTGGGAAGTGAACCAGTGGGTGAAAGACCTCTCTCTCTCTCTGAAATAAAATGAAAATAAATAGTATAAAAGATGAAAGAACACACTCCATGGAGTTTCCTAAGAACGCATCATTCTGTTACATGGCCTCAGTAAAATCTTATGTTTTAAAAAGATTTATGTAGGTCAGCGCTGTGGTGTAGTGGGTAAAGCCTCTGCCTGCAGCGCCGGCATCCCATATGGATGCTGGTTCAAGTCCCGGCTGCTCCACTTCTGATCCAGCTCTCTGCTGTGTCCTGAGAAAGCAGTGGAAGATGGCCCAGGTCTTTGGGCCCCTGCACCCACGTGGGAGACCCAGAGGATGCGCCTGGCTCCCGGCTTTGGATTGGCGCAGCTCCGGCGCTGCGGCCATTTGGGGAGTGAACCATCGGATGGAAGACCTCTCTCTCTCTCTCTCTGCCTCTGCCTCTCTGTAATTCTGACTTTCAAGTAAACAAATTAAACCTTTAAAAAATAAAAAAATATTTATTTATTTATTTATTTACTTGAAAGGCAGAGAGAGACACAGAGAGAAAGAGGTCTTCCATCTGCTGATTCACTTCCCAAATGGCTGCAACGGCCAAGACTGGGCCAGGCAGAATCTAGGAGCCAGGAAGTCCAGTCGGGTCTCCCACGTGGGTGCAGGGGCCCAAGTATTTGGGCTGTCTTCCCAGGTGCATTAGCAGGGAACTGGACCAGAAGCAAAGCAGCCGGGGCTCGAACTGGCACTATGATACGGGACGCTGGCATTGCAGGCGGCAGCTTAACCTGCTGTTAACCACAACGCTGGTCCCAGTAAAATTTTCGGAAGCAAGGAACCCACAAACCTTAACCAAATTTCACCTTCAGGTCCACCGCGGACCTGAAGGGCAGAAGGACATCGCAGCTCACGGGTGACAAGCGGTTGTCGGCTTAGTCTCTTTGGCCCAGCACGTTTTCTGAGCTCGTCTTTGGTTTTTGTGACTTTGACACTTTTTTGAGAAATACAGGTGGGTAAGCGGTAGCACGTCTCTCCACTTGGGTCTGTCTGATACTTCCTTCTAAGGGGTTTCAGGCTGTGACGTTTTGGCTAGAGGACCCCGGAAGTGACCGGTCGCAGCCAGCGTGGTATGGCTGGTTAAGCCGCGGTTCCCAATGCTGCCGTCCCATACTGAGGCATGGGTTCGAGTCCCAGCTGTTTTGCTTCCAATCCAGCTCACTGCTCATGGGCCTGGGGGATGCCATCTGCCTATAACAGCCAGCACTGGGCCAGGCCAAAGCCAGGAACCCTGGTTTCTCACGTGGGTGGGCCATCACGTGCTGGACGCATTAGCAGGGAGCTGGATCGGAGGCATGGAAAGACTTGAACCAGGTGCTCCATGTGGGCGTCCCGAAGAGGTGTCTTAACTGCTGGGCCGAATACCCGTTGCTCATGAACTTTGAAAACCCCCCTGTACTTTCCCAAAATTCAAACGGCCAATGTCCACCATCTTTCCCGGAGTGTTTTGTCAAGGGATAGTTCCATCTGACAGAAAAGGGAAATGAAGCTGGCCAGACGTGATTCATCTTGGCGCCGACTGTGGTGTGAAGGGTGCGTTCTGTGATGCTAGAAAAGCCAGATTTGAATCTCAAATCCAACGCGGGACAGCCAAGCGCCCTTGGCCAGGCTGCCTGACAACTCTCAGTTTTGCCATCTGTAAAATGGGTCTGTTAATAATCGTAGCCCCTGAGGCAATGTGGGGAAAGCAACTTGGGAAAAGGGGCAGTTTCCCCAAAGGCAAATGTGACTTGCAAAAGAGCAGCAATTTAATTCCAGGTATTGGCCTACGAGAAATGAAAACACACAAGGGAGTCTTCGAAGTTTGTGTGCGTGTTTGGTACAGAGGTTAAGCCACCAACTGTGGCGCCAGCATCCCACACTGCGGCTCTGGTTCCAGTCCGAGCTGCTCCGCTTCCGATCCAGCTCCCTGCCGCTGGGCCTGGGGAAGCAGTAGAAGTGCTTGGGCCCCTGCATCCACAGGGCAGACCCGGAAGACGCTCCTGGCTCCTGGATTCGCAGGTGGCACCTCCATCCACTATGCCACAATGCCGGCCCCAATTTCTTTAAAAAAAAAAAAAATAAAGATGTATTCATTCATTTGTTTGAAAGGCAGAGAGGCAACAAGAGAGAAAAAGGGAACGTCCACCTATTGGTTCACTCCACAAATGGCTGCAGCTGCTGGATTTGGGTCAAACCAAAGCCAGGAGCCAGGGACCCCTCGGGGTCTCCCACACGCCTGGCAAGGACTCGGGTACTTGAGCCATTACCCGCTGCCTTCCCAGGCGCATCAGCAGAGAGTTGGAGCAGAAGCAGAGCAGCCAGGACTCGAAGCGGCGCTCTGATACAGGATGTGATGGGGTTCGAGTCCCGGCTGCTCCACTTCTGATCCAGCTCTCTGCTGTGGCCTGGGAAAGCAGTGGAGGATGGGCCAAGTGCTTGGGCCCCTGCACCTGCATGGGAGACCCAGAAGAAGCTCCTGGCTCCTGGGTTTAGCCTGCTGAGGCCATTTGAGGAGTTAACCAGAGGATGACAGAGATACAAGATTGATCTCTCTCTCTCCCTCTCTCTCTCTCTCTCTCTGTAATTCTTTCACGAATAAACAAAATGTCTCGTGTTCCGACAATGGCATCCCATTCAGCCATAAAAAGGGATGAATACTGCTACACACAGTAATCTTTTATTCGAACTTCCTCATACTAAAAGTCAAAAGGAAATCAAAAGCTTAAGAAGAAAAAAAAAGCTTCTTAAACACACACAAGGGGCTGGCACTGTGGCGTAGCAGGTAAAACCACCGCCTGCAGAGCTGGCATCCCACAGGGGTGCTGGCTCAAGTCCCTGCTGCTCCACTTCCCATCCAGCTCTCTGCTGTGGCCTGGGAAAGCAGTGGAGGATGGCCCAAGTGCTTGGGCCCCTGCACCTGCGTGGGAGACCCAGCGGAAGCTCCTGGCTCCTGGCTTCGGATTGGCATAACTCCGGCCATTGTGGCCAATTGAGGAGTGAACCAGTGGATGGAAGACCTTTCTCTCTCTCTCTTTTCTCTATGTAACTCTGAATTTCAAGTAAAATAAATAAATTTTTAAACACACACACACACACACACACACACAAATAGGGAGCCTGTGGGAAAAATACAGCTTCCAGGGGGCCCCTGCCAGGGCCCAGAGAATTTGAATCCAGGACCCAAGGCTGTTTTCCCTCCACACTGCTTCTCATGCAACGCATCCATGACTGGCATTGACCTTTTAAAAAAAATTTGTATTTACTTTTTTTTTTTTTTTTTTTTGACAGGCAGAGTGGACAGTGAGAGAGAGAGACAGAGAGAAAGGTCTTCCTTTGCCGTTGGTTCACCCTCCAATGGCCGGCGCGGCCGGCGCACTGCGGCCGGCACACCGCGCTGATCCGATGGCAGGAGCCAGGAGCCAGGTGCTTCTCCTGGTCTCCCATGGGGTGCAGGGCCCAAGCACCTGGGCCATCCTCCACTGCACTCCCGGGCCACAGCAGAGAGCTGGCCTGGAAGAGGGGCAACCGGGACAGAATCCGGCGCCCCAACCGGGACTAGAACCCAGTGTGCCGGCGCCGCTAGGCGGAGGATTAGCCTAGTGAGCTACGGCGCCGGCCCAAAAATTTGTATTTACTTAAAGGTTTATTTATTTATTTGAAAGAGTGCCAGATTGAGAGAGAGAGAGAGAGAGAGAGAGAGAGAGAGAGAGAGAGAGAATCTTCCACCCACTGGTTCACTTCCCAAATGGCCCCAACAGCCAGGTCTGGACCAGGCGGAATGCAGGAGCCAGGAGCTCCATCCAGGTCTCCCATGTGGGTCGCAGGTGTCCAAGCACTTGGTCCACCTTCCACTACTTTTCCAGGCATGTTAGCAGGGATCTGGATTGGAAGTAGAGCAGCCGGGTCTTGAACTGGCGCTCCGATATGGGATACCGGCGTCGCAGGCGGTGGCTTTACCCGCTGTGCCACAATGCGGGCCCTATGTTTTGGGGTTGTGTTTAGGTTGCAAGGGAAGCACCCAAGATCACTGTGGTTAGGGCAAGACTTGGGTGCTTGACAGAATGTCATTTCCGTGTGCTACAGTCAATGGTTCCCCTACAACGTGATTCTGTCCCCAAGGGGACAACTGGCGATGCCTGGGGACATTTTTGGCTGTCTGGCCTGGAGGGAGGAGAGGGACGTGGCACAGCACCCTGCACGTGCCGGACAGGTGCATGATACAGGGTCATTCGGTCCCCACGTGTTGGCCGTGCACAGGTTGATAAATTCTCCGCTAAATGACGTGGGTGCCTTCCAGGTTCTCTCTAGGTGCTTAAGTGACTCAGGTTCCTCAACGGAGACTAGGAGAGCAGCTGGGAGCTTCTAGAGATGTCTCTGATGACCTGATTGGAGATTCTCGCGCCCCCTCTCTCGGCCAGGTGGTGTGAGTGCTGCAGAATCAGCTGCGACTGGTTAATTGGCTGTCCTTTCAGGGGAGGGGCTCCTCACGTGGAAACCCTCTGGCTTCACGGCCAAGGCCATCCAGGTCCTTATATGCAGCCCCACGGGGCCAGGCACCCAAGCACTTGTTTGCAGCTCAGGAGCGGATGCTGTGCCTGTTACAACGCCTGTTACGACGCTCTCCAGGCGGCTGGCGATTCTGTGAGTTCCGACTGCTCTTTTTCCCTGCGGTCTGCTGCTGGCTGTCGTGGGTCGTGGCCATGGGCCCCGGGGAGGTGGGAGAAGGCTGCAGAGAACCAAGGGGAGCAAGGCAGGGTGTGAGGGCCCGAGAGGAAGGGAGGTGGGCAGAGGTGTCCTAGGGGCTTGCCTAATCAGGATTCTGCGGTGGGCGCTGTGGGGTCTGCGGGTGTGATGCTGTGGCGGCTTGCCTGGGTCTTTGCACGGAGTTAGTGTGCTGGTTCTCCACGCTGTCCATCAGTGTTCCTCCACGCCAGTCCTCGGCCCCGGTGTGCTCCACCGTCTGTTTTCATGGGGACCGAATGCTGAGAACAGTCCTGCTCGTTTTTAATACCCCTTTGTGACATGTGGGAAAGTTAGGAAGCTTCGTTTTTGGGGGTCTGTGAATAAAGTTTTATTGGTGCACAGCCCCACAGAGCATCTAGTCATTGCCTGTAGTTCCTTTTTTAAGATTTGTTTTAGGCCGGCGCCGTGGCTCACTAGGCTAATCCTCCGCCTTGCGGTGCCTGCACACCGGGTTCTAGTCCCGGTTGAGGCGCCGGGTTCTGTCCCCGTTGCCCCTCTTCCCGTCCAGCTCTCTGCTGTGGCCAGGGAGTGCAGTGGAGGATGGCCCAAGTCCTTGGGCCCTGTACCCCATGGGAGACCAGGAGAAGCACCTGGCTCCTGGCTCCTGCCTTCGGATAGGCGGGGTGCGCCAGCTGCAGTGGCCATTGGAGGGTGAACCAACGGCAAAAGGAAGACCTTTCTCTCTGTCTCTCTCTCTCTCACTGTCCACTCTGCCTGTCCAAAAAACAAACAAACAAAGACTACAGGGTCTATAGATGTTAAGATATTTACTGTCGGGGGCTGGTGGTGTGGCACAGCAGGTTAAAGTCCCGCCAGCATCCCATATGGGTGCCGGTTTGAGTCCCAGCTGTTCCCCTTGTGATCCAGCTCCCTGCTAATGCTCCTGGGAAAGCAGGTGGGGATGGCCCGGGTGCTTGGGTTCCTGCACCCACACGGGGGACCTGGAAGAAGCTTCTGGCTCTGGGCTTCAGATTGACTCGGCTCCAGCCATTGCTATTTGGGGAGTAAAGCGACAGATGGAAGACTTCTCTCTGTGTCTCTACCTCTCTCTGCAACTCCTTCCCCAAATGGCCCCAACGGCCAGGCTTGGACCAGGCTGAAACCAGGATCCAGAAACTCCAGCTGGGTCTCCCACGTGGGTGCAGGGGCTCAAGCACCTTGGGCCATCCTCTGCTGCTTTCTCAGTTGCATTAGTGGGGAGCTGGAGCAGAAGTGGAGCAGCTGGGACTCGAACCGCTGCTTATAGGGGATGGCAGACAGTGCACTACCCCTCTGCACCACAACACTGGCTCCTACTGAAAAATCGTGACCCCTGGGTATAGCGTTGCATTGTGTGGGTTGGTAACTGTCTGTTGTATTGTTGGTGACGTTGTGGGTAAGTGACTATAAATATTTTTGTTCGTGCTTTTGTGAGAAGATAAGCAAAGTTCCAGGTTGAGTGTGAGGGCGAGAGGACTTGGAGCTTGAGTAGCCACCGCCGAGGGACTTCGCAGGGTGGCTGTGCTGTCTGGGACCCCACCCCACCCCCGTAAGCAACCAAGATGAGTTCTGGTCTTTGTTCTGTGGCGTCGTCCCAGTTCATCCGTGACATTGCTGTGAGCTTTTGTTTTGCATTCCCGATGACTAATAACGAACTTGAAGAGACGTCTGCAAGAGCCAGGCTGTGTGGAAATCCTCTTTTGTCCGCGTCCTCAGAACGGGGTGGCCTGTCTTTTATGAACTTGAACTTGAGTTCTGGGAGCGCATTGTTGGGGCCTTGTTAGGCTGGGCTAGGGGGTTGGGTTGACCTTGAGCGGGCTGGGAAGCTGTTCAGGTGCATTCAATGAGGTAGAGAGGAAGTGGCAGGATCTGACTTGAGTTACGGGAAGTTTGCTTGGCCTGCCGAGTGGAGGATAGACTGGGGAGAGGGCCGAGGGGCAGCCCAGGTAGGAGAAAGCTGAGGGGCCTTAGAAGGGCAGCTCAGGGGCCTGACTCCAGTGCTCTTGGAGGGAAGATCCAAAAAGAAAACCTGCACCTGATCCAGGGGCCCCGCAGAGGCAGGCGGCCCCGCCCAGCACATTCCGGAGGACTGGGGCATCCCCAGATCTGATGCCTGCTTTGGGCAAGTCACTTGCTCCTAGACAGTCTGAGGCCCACGCAAGGTGACAGTGACAAATGTCCCTGTTGAGCTCCTACGTGCTGCCTCCAAGGGGCCTGGTGCCGACACAGGCTCAGGGCCGGTGATTGGCGGTGACTCAGCTTTCTGGGCTCAGGACACGCAGCCATCCCTCTGGCGCGCATGGCCTTTGTTCTTTGGGCTGGCTGGCTGACACCGGGACCTTGCCTGGTCTCAGCGGAGAGTGGCCCTCCAGGGGAGGCTGGAATGTGGCCTGAGAAAGCAGGTGGCTCAAGCCCAAGGGCCTCTTTGTCTTACTTTGTCAAGTTATTTAAATATGTACTAGAAAGGCAGAACTGGAGGGAGAAAAAAAATCCTCCACCTGCTGGTTCACTTTCCAAAGGCTTGCAAGAGCTGGGGGTTGGGCTAGATCAAAACCAGGAGCCAGAAACTCAATCCAATCGATCTCCCACATGGGTAGCTGGAGGCTGGGGATTAGAGCCATCACCTACTACCTGCCAGCGTGTGAATTAGGAAGTTGAATGGGAAACAGGCAGGATGTGATCCCAATTACTTTGTGGGATGCAGGTGACCCATGGTGTGGCTTAACCTGCTGCACCACAATGCCAATTCCCTGACGAGCCATGTTGGGGGGGGGGTGGTTTGTGAGCACCGCTCTGGAGACAAAGTCGAGGCAGAGGGAAGGCCACCCGGAAGCTCCCCCTCGCTCCCCCTGCAGGCTCAGGTGCGGCCAGTTTCCAGGCCGCGCGGGAAGGAGGGAGTGGCGAAGCTGGTGGCCCAGGCGGCCACTACAGAGGATCCCAGAGGCCTCGGCATCCTTCCCCCACCCCACCCTCCCGGGCTTTATCTGACATCTGCAGTGGTCAGAGGAAAGCACGCAATGAGGGCGGGCGGGCAGGCGTCACACCTGGCTTTGCAACCTGACCTGCTCCGGGGCCTGGTTTCCGAGCAGGATGGAAATGCCATCGCTGTGGGGGACAAAGAGGCCTTGGAGCTGCCTCTGACTCCGCGCCAGGCGCCTCCCAGGCCCTGTGCACGCATGGAAGCAGTAGACGGTGTGTGTGTGTGTCACAAAGTGTGTGGAAAACGGTATTAGGAAGAAATAACGCATGGATTTTTTTTTTCCTGCATGTACCAAAGTTTACCTTGAGTTCTGAACTTCTAGAAGTACCCTTGGTATTTTTATTCCTCTGGAGTTTGAAGTCTGTGAAGGGGTCAGTATACTGAGGCCCAAATCTGGCCCAGCCTCTCTGTGTTAATAAAGTTTTATCAAAACACAGCCATACTAGCAGAGAACTTGTATCTGCTGGGTCACTCCCCAAGCAGCTGCAGAAGCCAGGGCCAGGCCAGGTTGAAGCCAGGAGCCAGGAACTCCATCCTGATTTCCCACTTGGGTGGCAGGGGCCGTCACCTGCTGCCTTATTGGGTGCGTTGGCAGGAAGCCGGATTGGAAGCCCAGTGGCTGGGATGCAGGTGTTACAAGCACCGCAACTCTGGTCCCTGTCTGGTTCTCTATAGAAGTTTGTTCATTCTTTGCTCTCGTGGGCCAGACAGAACACCATAGACACTACAACAGAACCTCTTGGGCTGCTACTCTGGCACGGTGGGTTGAGCCGCTGCCTACAACCCTGACATCCCATGTGGGCACCAGATCAAGTCCTGACTGGTCTTCCAATACAGACCCTGCTAATATGCCAGAGAGGGTAGCAGAAGACAGACCAAGTAACTTGGACCTCTGAACCCACCTGGGAGACCCGGATGGAGTTCCAGGTTCCTGGGTTCGGCTTGGACCAATCCTGGCTGTTACCATTTTGGGGAGTGACCCAGTAGATGGAAGATCTCTCTCCATCCCTCCCTCCCTCCCTCTCTGACTCTCAAATTTGTAAGGAATCTGACTATGGTAAATATTATAAAGGAGTAGGGTACAAGTTGAATCTCCCTTATCTAAAATGCTTGGGACCTGAAGTGTTAGATTCTAGAGTTTTTTTAGTTTTGGAATATCCGCGTATTCTATGGGACATCTTGGGTAGGGGACCCAAGTCTCAACACAAAATCCATTCGTTTCTAATGCATCTTCTATATATAGCCTGATGGTGACTTTACACACTGGTTTTACTTAATTACTTGAGAGGCAGAGGGAGATCTTCCATCTGCTAGTTCACTCTCCAAATGGCCTTTCAGGGTGATGGGGGCCCAAGCACTCTGCCAGGTGCACTGGCAGGGAGGGAGATTGGAAGCAGAGCAGCTGGGACTAGAACCTGTGCTTGGTGCTCGGGTACAGGCCGCTGGCATTGCAGGCAATGGTTTCCTCCACCAGGCCACGACCCTAGCCCCAGCACACCCGTGCCTAGGCTGGGACTCCTCTCCTGAGGTCGGGTGAAGAATTGTCCACTTCTGGTGCTGTGTTGGTGCTCGGAAAACCTTGGACTCTGTTTTTTTTTTTTTTTTTTTTTTTTTTTTTTTTTTTAGATTAGGGATAGCGTGAGCAGGGGACGAGGATTTGCTTCCAGGTGATCTGGGCAGCCCTCAGTGTAGAGGCAAACTGGGAGCTGTGTGAGTCTCCCTGAAGGGGAGTCCAGTCAGAAGGGACAGCAGAAGCCAAGGCCCTGAGGCGTGGTTGACGCTTGAAAGCATACAAGTGAGTCAAAGCCAGAACTTAGTGACGGGAATGAGATGCGTCCAGGCAGGATCCTATAAACGGAATAAAGTGCTAAGGTTTTCTTCTAAGAGCAGTGGAAAGCTTTGAAAGATCTAAAGGAGGAAGAAGAAAATGCTATAACTTCATTTTTTTAAAAGCTTGCTTTTGTTGCAGTGTGCAGAAAGGACTGTCTGGGGAAGCTGGGAGACCAGAGAGGAAGCTGTTGGAATAGTCCAGCAGATGATGGGGCCCGTGTGCTGGGGGTGGGGGTGGGGGGCAGCAGGGTAGATAAGGAGAAAAGCTTGGGTTACATTTCAGAGGAAAAACCAAAGGAAGTTGCTTATACGAGGGGACTTCAAAAAGTTCCTCAGATGATAGAATTGAAAGATAGGATTATTTGTGCAAGCATTTCTTGAAGTCCATGAAGTTTTTCCTCTTCTGGTGGAAGAAATTTTGTTTGTTTGAAAGGCAGAGTGACGTGGGTAGGGAGGGGGAGAGAAAGGGCAGAGATCTTCTATCTGCTGGTTCATTCCCCAAATGCCTGCAAGCCCCAGGGTTGGGCCAGGAACTGCGTTCAGGCCTCCCAGGTGGGCGGCCAGGGCCCAAGTCCTTGGACCATCACCTGCTTCCTCGGGTGCATCAGGGAGCTGGATCAGAAGCAGAAAACCTGGGACTCAGATGGGGACTCTGCTTAGAGGATGCCGGCATTGTAGGCAGAGGCTTAACCCATCGCACCCTAACACTGGCCCCTCATGCACAGAAATACTAAAGATAGTGTAGAAAACTACCTTCGGGCTGGGCGTAGAAGATGCGTAGGAAACGGTGAGCTTTGTGTTCAGATGTGCGTTCCCGCCACCTCTTGTTATGCATAGGCAAATATTCCAAAAATCAATGTATAAAATTTGACATGCCTCTGGTTTTAAGCATTTTGGGTCAGGGGTACTCCGCTTGCATTTCCCTTTGTGGTGGTTAGCAATTGAATTCAATAAGTCTGCTAAAGGGTTCAGTACCGTTCCTAAGCAGTAAGTATTACGTTATAAGCTGTTACTTTGGGTCTTATTCGTAGTATTTTTCAGGCTTCTCAAACTTTCATGTGTAACTCGGGGCAACCAGAAAGTCTGAGGTCGGACCCTTCACCAGCTGTGGGGGGAATCCATGCACGAGAGTGTGTGTGCGTGCACAGTGCAGTAAATCCCTCATCGAGGCTGGTACAGTGGCATAGGAGGGTAAGCCACTGCTAGGGATGACAGCATCCCATATCCAAGAGCTGGCTCGAGTCCTGGAACAGCTAGCCTCCTGCTACTGTGCCCAGGATGGCAGCAGTGATGGCGCAAGTCCTCGAGTCCCTGCCAGCCCTGTGAGGCCCAGCTGGAGTTCCCGGCCCAGCCATGGCTGTTGTGGCCACTTGGGGAATGAGTGAGCACAGGAAGAGTTCTATACTCTCTCCCTGTGCTTGCCCCCCCCCCCCCCCCCCGTCACTTTGCCTTTGAAGTCCATGAATATGGGGCCGGCATGGTGGCAAAGCAGGTAAAGTTACTGCTTGTGAAGCCAGCATCCCATATGGACGTCAGTTTCTGCCTTGACTGCTCTGCTTCCGATCCAGCTCCCAGCTAATGGCCTGGGAAAAGCAGAGGATGATGACTGAACTACTTGGGCCCCTGCCACCCTGTCAGACCCGGAATGAAGCTTCTGGCTTCTGCCTGGCCCAGCCCTGGCCACTGCAGCCATGTGGGGAGTGAACTAGCAGGTAGAAGGGGTCTGTCTCTGGGCCTGTCTCTGGGCCTGTCTCACTTTTCAATAAACAAGTCCTCAAAAATCAAATTCTATAACACAAATATATTACTACAAAAATGTTAAATAGATGATACATTTTAGTTCTCCTAGAGTTTAAATTTTTGCTGGAGGCTGTTTCTTTAAGATCTACTTACTTGAAAGTCAGACAGATTCCCTCCCCTGGTTTACTCCGCTGCTGGTCACAACCACCAGGACTGGGCCAGGCTGAAGCCAGGATCCTCATCCAGGTCCCCTCCCACATGAGTGGCAAAGCAATGAGGCCATCTTCCACTGCTTTTCCCAGGCCATGAGCGGGAAGTTAAGTGGAGCAGCTGGGATGTGAACCAGTACCCATATGGGATGCTGGCGCCGCAGGTGGTGGCTTTACCCACTATGCCACAGCGCCAGCCGCAAGCTTTTCTTGAGAGGGCTGGTGTGAGCCTTTGGCCTGGTGGCTAAGATGGCCGTGTCCATTTCAGAGTGCCTGAGACTGCTCCGCGGCTCTGACTCTTGACTCCAGCTTCCTGCTAAGGTGCACCCTGGGAGGTAGCACTAGTGGCTCCCTGCCACCCATGTGAGACCGGGGCTGAGTTCCTGGACTCTGGCTTGGAGCTAGCTCAGCCCCGATGAGTGGAATGTAGGGAGTGAACCAGTGGATGGGAGTCCTTTCTGTCTCAAAGTCTAATATAGGAATGAGTTTTTTTAACACTTCAGTTTTATTGAACCATGTAAAACTTACCACTTAAATCGTTTCTAAATGTACAGTAGTATTAACTACATGCACATTGTGCAATAGATCTCTCTGGAATTTTTCCCTGGAAAAGTGAAACTCCCCCTTGGACAATTTCCCTTTCCTCATTCCCTCCAGTCCCTGATAACCAGCAATCTACTTTCGGTTTCTAAGATTTTTGACCGGTTTAGATCTTAATCTCTTTGTCTCCCTTCCTCCTTCCCTCTTTCTCTGTTAAGATTTATTTGAAAGACAGTGACAAGAGGGGGAGAACAGATTTTTCATCTACTCACTCCCCAAATGGCCACAACAGTCAGGTCTAGGCCAGGCCAAAGCCAGGAGCCAGGAGCTCCATCCGAGTCTCCCACGTGGGTGGCAGGGGCCCAGGTACTTGGACATCACTCACTCACTGCCTTCCCAGGTATGTAACAAGGAGTTGGATCTGACACACAGATCTTCTGTTCACTGGCTCATTCCCCAAATGGCTGCAATAGCCAGGGATGAGCCAGGCTGCAGCTGGGAGCCAGGAATTCCATCTAGGTCTCCTGCGTGGGTGGCAGGGATCCAAGCACTTGGGCCATCTTCTGCTTTCCCAGGCACATTAGCAGGGAACTGGACGGGAAGTGCAACAGTTGGGTCTTGAACTGGCGCACATATAGAAATCCGGTGCTGCAGGCTGTGGCTTTAACCTGCTGCACCACAGCGCCGGGCCCCCACATTTCTTCTGTTTATCTGAAGAACATTTGGATTGCTTCTACCCTGGGCTACTGTGGAGAATGCTATAATGAAGATGAGTATGCAAATACGTCGAACATCCTGTTTTCAACTCTTTTGAATATAAACCCAGAAGTGGGATGGCCAGATCATGTGTTAATTCTATTTATAATTTTTTAAGGAACTTCTCCTGTTCTCCTTGATGGCTGCACCACTTTATCTCACTGCCAACAGAGCAAGGGTTCCAATGTCTCCATGTTGTCACTAATGTTTAAAATTGATAGTGATTGTCTTTTGTGTTCTTCGAGATTTCTTTGTTTATGAAAGGCAGAGTGAGGTGTGTGTATGGGGAGGGGGGGGGAGACCTTCCCATCTGATGGTTCACTCCCCAAATGGCCACAGCGGCCAGGAGCCCAGAACTCCGTCTAGCTCTCCCACATGGGTCACAAGGGCGTCCTGGGCTGCCTTCCCGGGAGCATTAGCAGGGAGCAGGATCCGAAGCGGAGCGGTCGGGACTAGAACCAACGCTCTGATATGGGATGCTGACTCTGTAGCCTGCCCCAGTAGTGGCCACCTTAACAGGCGTGGGGTGAGAACTTCAGTGGTTTAGATTTGCATTTCCCTGATGCCTGGTGATCAGCACATTTTCCCAGCTTGTACATCTTTGGGTAACTGTATTTAAATCCTTGGCTTACTTCTACATGGAGTTACTTGTTTTGTAAGAATTATTTTATTCTGGATATCCTCATCAGACGGTTAAAATATCTTCTCCCATTCCGTGTGTTGCCTTTTCACTGTTTGCTTTGCTGTGCATATGTTTTTAAGCTTGATGGATTCCCCTTTGTTAGCTTTTGTCCTATCCAGGGAGCCATTCCCGAATCCATATCCTGGAGCTTTCTCCCATGTGTGTTCCCTGTAGTTGCAGGTCCCACACTTAGGTCTTTAATGTGTTTTTTGTTTTTGTTTTTGTTTTTTTTTTTTTAGTTATGAGTTAGAATTTTGCGTTTCCTGGTTTGCTCTCCAAACCCGAAACGGCCCGAAAGCAGGAGCCTGCAGCTCCATCTGGGCCTCCCATGTGGTGGAGGGAACCAAGCACTTGGGCCATCTTCCCCGGGCTCTCCCAAGCGCACCAGCAGGGAGCTGGGCTAGAAGCCTAGGGGCTGGGACTCCATGCAGCGCTCTGATGCGGTCTGTTGGCCTCGCAAACCGCAGCACCATCCTGCCGGCCCCTTTATTCCATTGAGTTTTTATAGACGGTGAAGGGTAAGGGTTGGGGTCTGTTCCGTTGCGTGAGGTTATCCAAGTCTCCCGGCATTAGCTACTGAGGAGGCTGTCCTCCCCCTGTGTCCCCGGCCCCCGGGTAACGTGAGATCCTCGGTGCTCGCTACAGATCCCGGTGCATCCCCAATTAGTCGGGGCTCACGGATGAGCCCCGGTGCCCTGTGCAAGGTCACGGGGCGCGCACACGGATGGAGGCTGGCTCGGAACCGAGGACCTCCACTCGAGCGCTCACACGCTCCTAACCCCCCGCGGCTACTCGCTGCTAGATCCCCAGCACGCCAGAGAATGAATGAACGAATGACTCGCCGCGGGCACAGCGCCCCGAGCTCCGCTCCGGAGCACACGCAGGCGCTCGGACGAGCCCATTGCCCCGCATAGGGGAGTGTGCCCACCTCGCGCATGCGCGCCGCGCTCCATCGGCCCGCCTGCACATGGTACGGCCTCCTCTGCGTGGTACGTCCCGCCTTCCCCTGCGCCAGGGCCGGGGTGGTAGACACCGCCTCTGCGCGCTGCCCCTCCCCGTTGGTTTCCGCGCGAAAAGCCGGGGCTGCCTGCGCTGCTGCTGCCGCTTCTGCTGCAGCGTCCGCGATGCCGGCCCGCACCGCCCCAGCCCGTGTGCCTGCTCTGGCCGCCCCGGCCATCTCGCTGCCCGATGATGTCCGTAGGCGGTAGGTGCTGCGTGGGGTGGGGGCCTGGACTTGGGGCTGGGGTGGGGGGTGGGAGGCAGGGCGCCGGGGTGGGGGGTGGCTTCCCCTCAGGGTGGCCCGTGGTCGCTGCTGACAGCCGGGCGCGCATGCGCTGGGCAGTGGGGCGCGCGGCGGCGGTTGGCGCGGGCCGGGTGGCACTTCCGGTCGCGCGCGTCCCTGGGCATTTGGCGCCAAAATGGGCCGAGGCCCCTCGTAGCTCCTTGGTGACTAGAAACTTGGGGGTGGCGTCTCGTTGGATTCTTTGCCCCTCGCCCTGCCCTAAACACGACAAACTTCGCAGTCCCTGTCTTTCCGAGCGGCCGTGGGCCGGGCTCCTGCCGCCAGCCTGGTCGCGCAGGAAGTGGGCAGCCCGGGGCCTCCGGACAGCCCCCGGCCCCGACACTCGGGCTTCCACTTCCGGCGCCCGGCCCGATTCTCTGGGGGCGCTTCAGGGGGCTCCCGGGTAGCCCCCGAGCTGTGTGTCCCGATCACGGCCTCCAGGGATGGACCTTGCCCAATGGGGGTCCCCGGAGCGCGGGGCCCACGTTGGCGAGCCTGGGTTTCCGTGGGGGGCTCCCTCCTCCCCCTTGGGTCACCTGGGGACTGCAGGGGTCTTCCTCGCCCCGCCGGGCAAGGCGTGTTCCGTGCACGCAGGGGTTAGTGCCAGGGCCCGGATCCTAGCAGCCTGCAGGCTACTCAATGGTCACTTCTAGCAAACCTGCAGCTGGGAGCTGTGGGCACCAAAGTCGCTGAGTTTTGCAGCGCGCGCGTGTGTGTAGGGGGCCGGTGGCCAATGTCGGGGGCCCCGGCCGCAGTAATTGATGACTCCGTCGAGGCTTCGGCGCACAGCGTTGGGCGGGAACATGGGCCCTGGTCTTTGGATCCTGGAGGGCATCGATTCATTCCTGAAAACTTGTTGCGAGGGAGGTGTGCATGAGTCACGCGAAGCCTGGCCGGGCCTGGGCGCTTCCAGCCGGGTCTGTGTACCCTCTCGTGGCTGCTACTCTAAAATTTACCCCCCCCCCCGGGGGGGGAGGGCTGGGGAGTCATGCCAGGCATTTGGAGGTGGGGTAAGATGCGGGTGGGAGTCTTTTGTTCTCGGTGGATTTGTTTGTTTCAAAGACATACAGAGATATAGAGATAGAGAGCTCCCATCGACTGATTCACTCCACAAATTGTGCAAGGAAACCAGGAGCCTAGGATTCCATCGGGGGCTCTGATGCGGGTGTAGGGGCTCCGGGCACTTGGGCCGTCTTCCGCTGCCTTCCCGGGTACATAAAGAGCGAGCTGGACGGGAGGTAGCGCACTCTGGACTCCAACCAGCACCCCCAGGCTGGTATCGCAGGTGGTGTCCTAACCCACTGTGCCACCACACCGGGCCCTTAAATTACTTCACCACAGTGAAGAGTGGGTAAGTGTGTCTTGTTGAATAACTTTTTCTTTAAAGAAAATTTTTATTTGAGAAGTAGAGTTAGAGAGGGGTCTTCAGTCTGCTGGTTCACTCCCTAAATGGTTGCAACGCCCGCAGCAGAGCTGAGCCAATCCGGAGCCAAGAGCGTCTTCCAGGTCTCCCACGTGGGTGCAGGGGCCCAAGCATTTGGGCCATCTTCTGTCTTCTCAAGCCATAGCAGCGAGCTGGGTTGGAAGAAGAGCTGCTGATACTAGAACCGGCACCCATATGGGATGCCGGCGCCGCAGGCAGAGGATTAACCTACTGTGCTGTAGCACCGGCCTCGCTGAATCATTTTTACCATGATCTGCATCCCCCCAGTTCTGTCTGAAAAGCTGTGAGGTTTTTTCATCTACTGTCTTATTCCCCAGGTGTTGGGGCTGGGCCACGTTGAAGCCAGGAACCCTGGACTTGCCTGGGTACAGCCCCTCTGGGTGGCAGGGGCCCAAGTACTTAAGCCATCACCCACCGCCTCCCAGGGTGTGGGTTAGCAGGGAGCTGGATCAGAAGCGGAGGACTCGGGTCTGGAACCCCGGCATTCCGATATAGGATGCCGACATCCCGGGCAGCAATCTAGCTGCCGCGCCGCATGCCTGCCCCTAAGCTAACTTGAGGCGGAAGCAGAATTGGACAAGTACTGGCTTTTGTGGCCTAATCAGGAGTTTGGACCCAGTTTTGTCTGAATTCTACCTTCACCAGCTCCTTGGTGACCTTGGACGAGCGTATGCTATCGCGTCATCTGAAGACGCGTGATCCGGGCGTTGAACTCGTATCGGGTTCACTGAGAATACGCTTGGTACACAGAGGCTCCCCTAACATTGCCAACAGCAGTTTTGGCTTTTCTCCAGGTCCGCTTATCAGCCCCTAACTGGGAGGTACCTTGTTTTTTAAACTTAACCTGAGTTTATTAACATTCTTTTACTCGAACGAGTTAAAGGGAGAGACAGAGTCCTTCCGTCTGCTGGTTCATTCTCTGGATGGTCTCAACAGCTGGGGGCTGGGCCAGGCCTGAGCCAGGAGCTTCCTCTAGGTCTCCCACGAGGGGAGCAGGAGCCCAAGAACTTGGGCTGTCCTCTGCTGTTTCCCAGGGCATTGGCAGGGAGCCGGGTCGGAGGTAGAGCAGCAGGAAGGAACCAGCTCCCGTGTGGGGTACTGGCGTTGTGTAGGTGGTGGCTTTACCCGCTGTACGATGCTGCCCCATGGGAAGTGCTTCGAATGACCTCCTTGACTCCTCAAGGGTTCTTAAGCTTGGGAGTTGCAGGAGTTAAAGGCTAGGAGGCAGGGAGTCCCGGGAAGGTCCCTTCAGTTAGGGGCTGTGACTAGGCCACGGGCCCAGGGGCTCTACTGGGCGTGGGTGGGTGTTTCTTGGCTACTTTTGAGTATCTTTAGGTGAGTCCTAGAATTCTCAGTTCATCCTAGGTTCTCTTCCTAAAGTTTTTAAAAAATCCTTGTTGGAAAGGTAGAGAGATTCCATCTACTCGGTCAGTACTCAAATGCCAGCAGCAACTGGGATCCGCCCAAGTGTGGAATTGTTCAGCTCTGCCATGAGTGGCAGGAACCCAACTTCTTCCCAGGGTGTGCATTAAAGAAGCTGGAGTCAGAACTCGGACACTAGGACAGGATGCGAGTTAGCACCCCAAGCCATGTCTGAACCGCTGTGCCAAGCGTCAGCCCATAGTCCCCTGTTTGGTATGTGTTTGGTGACCCTCGGTCGGCCTATTCTTCCTTGAAGACTCATTTGAAAGGCAGAGTGATGGGAGGGAGAGACAAGGAGAGTGAGCTTCTACCTGCTGGCTCGTTCCCCAAACGGCCGCAGCAGCCAGGCCTAGGCCAGATGGCCAGGAGTCGGGACCCCAAGTGCTTGGGCTGGCACACGCCGCCTCCCAGGCGCATCATGATGCAAGAAAGTGGGGTGGAGGTGCCGAGTGGCCAGGAGGGAGCCGGCTGTGCGACATGGGGCGCGGGCATCCTGGTGGCTGCTTAGCCCCCTGTACCGCAGGCTTTAGTTCTATTTGAGCCTCTCAACTGACTTCTATGCTTGGAAACGTTTCCTTGCGTAAAAAGTACATACACAAAGGTGCATCCAATAGTCCCTGAAACTTAGGTTTGTAAGTAAAGGCATGACTTGTCTTGACGGAGGGAAGACTAGAAGTGTAATCCAAGAGCTTCTAAAATCCGGTTGAACGGCACGCTAGGAGCTGGGTTAGACCGGTCCTCCCTTGGACAGCCTTGGTGACTGCTCTTGTACCTGTATGGCAGCTTCTTGTCTGTGTGGAGACAGAGCACCTATCGGCTGGTGCACTCCCTGATGCTGAATGCTAGCCTGGGCCCGGCAGAAGCAGGAAGCGGGGGACTCCATCCAGGTCTCCTGGGTGGGTGGGTGGCGGGAATCTAGTGCCTGGAGCCATCGCCTTTGCTTCCCGGGTCAGTGTGAGCAGGGAGCCGGGGTCAGGCGGTGGCCCGACCCGCTATGCCACAGCGCCGGCGCCCAGCTTCTCAAAGCTCTTGTGCATTACAAATATGAATTTCAGATTTTGTTTATCAGAATCTTAATTCCGTTTTCTGTAAACCTTCTGAAGTTCCCTTGTAGTTCTATCAGATGGATAAGGTTACTAGAAAGTAGTTTCAACATTTGGATTTCTAAGTCTTGTAATTTTTTAAGTAAAATATACCTCAAGTCTTTTATACTTCGTGCCTTTATAGGCAAGCCTGTTTTTTCTAGAAGATTTTATTTACTTGAGAGGCAGAGAAGAGTCTTCCATCCGCTGGTTCACTCCCCAAATGGCCAATGGCCAGAGCTGGGCTGATCCGGAGCCAGAAGCTTCTTCCAGGTCTCCCATGTGAGTGCAGGGGCCCAGGCATTTGGGCCGTCTTCCACTGCCTTCCCAGGCCGTAAGCAGAGAGCTGGATCTGAAGAGGAGCAGCGGGGACATGACCTGGCGTCCATATAGCATGCTGGCGCCGCAGGCGGAGGCATAGCCTACAGTGCTGGCCCCTCTTTTTTAAATCTTGTTTGAAAGACTGACAGATCTTCTAACTGCTGATTTGCTCCCTAAATGGCCACAGCAGCTGGGGCTGGGACAGGCTGAATCCGGGAGCCAGAACCTCCATCGGGGTCTCCTCTGTGGGCGGCAGGGCCCCAAGCACTTCAGGCCATCTTCTGCTTTCTCGGGTGCATTGGCAGGGAACGAGGTTGGAAGCAGAGCAGCAGGGACTTCGTACTGGCCGTCTGGGATGGGATGCCGGTGTTGGAAGCGGTGACTTGACCTGCTGCGCCACGCTGCCGGCCCCAACAAGCCCGTTTCTCAGCTGCTTGTTCTGTTCCAGCTGCCGCCATCTGCACGGTGCAAGTGTCTTCCTCCTGTCTCCTTGCTGCCGCTCAGATCTCTCTAGAGTGGAAGTGTAATTGCCTTCAGACGCGAGTGGGGGCTGGTGGCTTCCTGCCGCAGGCTCTGCGTGGGGCATGGAACCTGGGGACCAGAATTCCATCCGCAGCCCCAGCATGCACTCTGCTCACAGCAGTGGAGACCATCTTCAGAGAGCACGCGGAGCAAACCCGCGGGAGGCTGGCTTCCCTGCTCTGCCCCCGGCAGGCTGCTGGCCGTGGGTTCTCGAGCCTGTACTCGGACCTGCGTGAGAAGGGGGTGGGTCTCCTCAGGGCACCCCACCTATGCCTTTGCAGCGTGCAAGTTGGTGCTGATCTTGGGCTGTGGCTGATGCCCGGTAGACTTGGAGACGTTTGCAGGCCGTACTTCTGCCTTGTAAAGAAGCCTGGATTTGCACACGGACCGCGGCAGCCTGCCTCCTCCAACTGATGAGCCTTTGTAATCATCGTAGCTTGGTTATCTGCCAGCCCTTCTGTGATAAGATCACACTGCACCGCGGGGTCCTAGGTCTGATTCTGCCGCTGCCTTGACTGGGACGAAGCTAGCGTGGCCTGTCCTGTTCTCTCTCCTGCTGTGGGGGGTCTGGGGGTGTGGACCACGGGGGTCAGATGCTGCCCCAGCTGGCCTTGTGGCTAACTTCTCTAAGCTCTTGGCGCCTTGGTGGTCCATCCCTGAAACGGGGATGGGGCTACGGGGGCGTTACGGGGACTGCCTGAGTGTGTCTGAGTGTGTCAGGTGTGTTTCCAGAGGCCTTCATCACTGGTTCATGCGTGAACAGTGTGCGGACCTGACACCAAGGGAGCTGTTGGTGCAGCAGTGCACCGGGGTACTTTCATGTTCCGGGCTGGGGGGAGGGAGGGGGATGGAATTGGAAGGGGCGAGGGGCCGGTGTTGTAGCGTAGCAGGTAAAACTGCCGCCTGCAACACCGGCATCCCACATGGGCGCTGGTTCAAGTCCCAGCTACTCCATTTCTGGGCCAGCTCCCCGCTAATGCGCTTGGGAAAGCACCAGAGGGTGACCCAAGTGCTTGGGGCCCTGCGCCCACATGGGAGACCCAGAGGAAGCTGCCGGCTTGGGACTGGCCCAACTGCAGCTACTGTGGCCATCTGGGGAGTGAACCAGTGGATCTGTCTCTCCCTCCCTCTGGGACTCTTCCTTTCAAATCTTAAAGGAGGGTGGGGCAAGCACTGCGGTCCAGCAAGTTAAGCTAGGCTGCTGCTTGCAATGCCTGCGTCCCAAATCGGAGCACCAGTTGGAGTCCTGGCTGCTCCGCTTCCAATCCAGCTTCCTGTTACTGGGCCTGGGAGGCAGCAGGGGATGGCTCAAGTACTTGGCCCCTGTACCCACGTAGGAGACCGGGGTGGAGTTCCTGGCCCTGACCTGACGGACCCTTTGGGCAGTGACCTGGCAGATGGAAGGTCTCTTCCTCTCTGCATTTCAAGTAAGTCTTTTAAAAGGGTACATTTATCTTAATGCAGAAACTTTATTGAAATCCATGTATAGTTTTTCATAAGATTTTCCATACTTGGACATGTACATACTATGATACTTTTTTGCACCAAAATGAACATACATGTATACTTAAAGGTTTGTTTGAAAGGCAGAGTTACAGGGAGAAGGGAAGAGACAGATCCTCCATTGCTGTTCTCGCCCCACATGGCCACAGCCCAGGCTGGAGCCGGGAGCTCGAGCCTCCATCCGGGGCGCCCACGTGGGTGGCAGGGGCCCGAGGACTCGGCCCGTCTTGCAGTGCTCTCCTAGGAGCAGTAGCAGGAAGCTGGATCGGAAGTGGAGCAGCCAGGGCTCGAACTGGTGCTCACGTGGGATGCCAGCATTGCAGGCCACAGCTGAACCTGCAGGGCCACAGTGCCAGCCCCTGGAACTTTTAATTCTGGTTTTCACGAACGTTTTCATTAAAAGATTTGAAAGGCAGTTAAAGTGATGGGAGAGACAGAAGGAAAGAGCTTCCAATGTTTGATTCACTCCCTCAAATGGCTTCAACTGCTGAGGCTGAGCCAGGTTAGAGCCTGGTCTCCCATGTGGGTGGCAGGGACCCAAGCCATCGGGCCATCTACTGCCTTTTTCGCAGGCACATCAGCAAGGAGCTGGTTGGGAAGTGGAGCAGCCGAGACTCAAACGGGATGCCGGCCTTGCAGGTGGCAGCCTAACCTGCAGCACTATACCGGCCGCTGGCACGAACCTTTGGAAGTGCCCTCGTAGTTGATGCTGTTAGGAGTACGTGACTTAAACTCCGAGGGCGCGAGTCTGACACCAGGCAGATGCTGATGTGGTGATTCATCCCCTGTGCGGACGAGGTGTGGGTTTGCTTCTCTTCCCAGCCTTGCCCTTCAGCTGCCTTCTGGTAGCACGACCCGTCCCCTTGGTCTCTGTGCCAAGGTCTCGTCACGCTTCGTCGCTCCGCGCGTGCTTGGTTTTTGTGAGCTGTGTACTATCGGGAGGCCTCTTTGTTCCCTGACGTCCTGAACCTCCTTCTGTGCTCCTGGCTCTCGTCTCTTCCAGTCCGAGAACTTGCGCTCAGTGATCGGGGTGTTGGGAGGGGTTCCCTGCGGTTTCTTATTTTTTCTCTTTAAAAGTTTACTTATTAGAAAGGCAGAGGGACAGAGAAGAGGCCGATCTTTATCTGCGGGTTCACACTCCCCATATGACCAGAACTGGCCCAGTTCTGGTCAAGGAGCCTAGGATTCCATCATCCCACATGGGTGGCAGGGACCCAAGCACTTGGGCCGTCATCTGTCTCGAGGAGCTGAGTCGGCAGCGGGGCAGCCAGGACTCAAACTGGGACTCCAGTGTGCGACGCTGGCCTCCCAGGCAGCGGCTGATCCTGCGCCATGACACCAGCCCCTCCCTGCGACTTAGAGGCCTCTCGAGCCAGTTCTAATTTCTAGCTGCCGAATAACCATCGAGGTACTTTTTGCTCCTAAAACTCGAGGGCTGTCTTGTTTCCTTCCTTCCCACCCAGACGTTAAGGATTTGAGGCTGCACCGACTCCGTGGCTCAGGTCGATAGCACGTGTTTGCTACCTTAGGGTTCTGTGGGTCAGGAGCCTGGTAGGGTCTCCCCAGACGAAAATGGAAGTGTGTGCAGGCGCCACCCCATTCTGGAGGTTTCTGGTGGCATCCGTTTCCTGTTCTTCCAGGGTGTGAGCAGGAATCGGTTTCCTGTGGTGGTCAGACTTGGGTCCCACTCTTAGCTTATTTTCACTTTAAGACCGAGAAGGAGAGATCTTCCGTATGCTGATTCACTTCCTAAATGCCTGTAATAGCCAAGTGGAAGCCAGGAGCCCAGAACAGAGTCTGTCTCCCATGGGAGCGTTGGGGACCCAGCTCCTTGAGCCCGTGCTGCCTCCCAGGGCACTGCCCGGCAGGAAGCTGGAGCCAGACGTGGACAGGGAGCCGGCATCGTGGTGCCGCGGGCAGGGAAAGCGGTCGTCAGCGATGCCGGCATCCCCCAGGAATGTGGCCCATGCCTGGAAAAGCAGCCCGAATGCTTGAACTCCTGCCACCTGTGCGGGAGACCCGGATGGCGTTGCAGCCTTCCAGCCTCATCGCAGCCATCTGGGGAGTAAGCAGGTGGATGGAAGACCTCGCTCTCTAACTCTGCCTTTCAGAAATGAGTCATTAAAAATAGAAATGGAGCTGGGTGGGTGTCCCCAGTGGCATCGGAACTGCTATTTGAATCCTGTTTTTTTTATTTGGTTTTATTTGAAAGGCAGAGTAACAAAGGAGACGGAGATAGGTCTCCATTTTCTTAAAGTGTTTATTTTGTGGAAGAGTAATGGGGAGAACTCTTCGATCTGCTGGTTCTCTCCCCAATGCCTGCGCTAACTAGGGCTGAGTCAGGCTGAAACCAGAATCCCAGACCTTCCTCTGGGTCTCCCTCCTGGGTGGCAGGGGCCCACCACGTGCTGCCCTCCCTGGTATGTCGGGGCGCTGGATTGGAAACACTAGCTGGGACTTGAGCTGGCGCCCTGACGGGGGATGCAGGCGTCCGAAGTGGTTGACCCGCTGCCCCTCTTACCCGTGTTCTTGCTGGTTGTAAGCTGAGGGCCATTCCCAGGCCATCCCAGGTTCCCACGAGGCTGCCTCTTCCTTGGATTATGGCCTCCCTGCTCTGTCTTCAAAGCCGGTGGCCATAGGCTGAGTCCTTGCACCTCCCTAGCAGGGCAGCTGGGAAGGTTCTGTGCTCATACGGACTCCAGTGATTAGACTGGGCCTCCAGGGATCATCCGGATAATCTCGCCATCTCAATGGCTATAACCTTAATCACATCTGCCCAGGCTCCTCTGCTCTGGTCCGGCCGGTGTCAGGTGTGACATCTTGGATCTATTGTCTTCTATTGTCCTCAGATAACATCTTGGGTGGTCCCTCCTCACCTGCCCTGGAGATAGAGTTCCCCTGTCCATTGTGGCTCACTCCCTAAACAGTCAGGGCTGGGCCAGACCGGAAGCAGGAGCCAGGAACCCAAGCTGCTGCGTAAGCCCCGGCGGCATTGCAACGCCTGTCCTGGAGCCGGCTGTTCACCCCAGGCGCTCTGATGTGGGGTGCGGGCGTCTCCACGGCTCGCCCAGACGCCAGCCCCAGACTCTTGACTTGCGGGACGGCCTTCGTAGTTGGCTGCTCTCTGAGCTCTTCCCTCTGCCTGGTTCGGGGCCTGCTCAGCCCTGACCTCCTGGTTGTTGCTGTGCGCTACCTGCACGAGGACACATCCCAGAGTTTGCGGAAAGCGTGTGGGTCTCGGTCTCCTCGCGCTCCAGCGAGCTTCGCATTCAACGTTTCCACGAACTTTGAAGTGCCCTCCTGTGAGTCCGTGACTAATCTCTGAGGGAAGCAACGAGGAATGAATCACGAGATCGCGGCTGGCAGGGAGCCGAGCGTGTGTCCTCCGAGGCCTCTGCTGGGTCCCTGCCGTCCGCGTCCAGTCCTCGTGGTTACGAGCAGATCGCAGGTAGGCGGCGGCATGCCCAGTGTTCTGGGGAGAGGCTGGATTCGAGGTCCCTCCAGCAGGCGGGGAGGGCAGGCCCGCCCGGCTTCGCCACTTCCGTTCTGAGGCCAGGCAGGTTCAATCCAGTCTTCCCGGGCAGGCGTTCAGGCGTTCGTCTCCTGAAGCTCCCTTTGTTTCAGTCCTCGCTGGGCAGGGTTGGAAGCACTCACACCCGCGGGTGCGTCCTGAGCCCCCAAGCGGGAGGCGCCTGCACTCTGAACAGGGCGCGGAGGCGGGCCCTGGGGTAGCCTAGCATCAGGGGACTGCAGCTGGGAGGGAGGAGCTGTGTCCTGACCACAGGTTTGAGGGATGACAAGGGGCGGGAGGTCCCACTGTGGCAGTGGCATGTATGCCTCTGGCTGGAAGTGCCCGCTGTGCCACTGACCACCAAGGGGTCTTCCTGGAGCCTGCCACTGCCAGGGTGGCATGACTGTGGCTTGGAAGGGGCTCTGTTTGGTTCTGGAAGTTCCTCGTTACAGTGGTGACATCCACTGTGTCAGATGCTATTTGCCAAGTGTCCTTTGTTCAGAAAGGCCTTGCCTGCCACTGCCTGCCTGGTGGCGCCCACGTCTGGTCACCCAGCTCCTTACCTGGTACAGGGCCTGGCACACAGTACGTGCCCGCAGTTGAGAGTGGTGTTGGAAGTAGGAAGCGGGGACCAGGCTCCCCTGCGTCACTTGAGGGTATGACGTGGGGTCTACCAAAGCCCACCACTCACATCCCCGGCCTTGCTGCCTGCACGTGGCCCCTGAAGGCCAGCGGGGTGAGCTGGCACCTGATCTGTGCGTGCCAGGTGGGAGCTTGCGGAGATGACGGGCCTGGTCCCTGCCCAGAGCATCCTCGCAGCACAGACAGACGCCCCCCAGCCGTTGGAGCTGTTGTCGCCCTGCAGCCAGTGGTCTACCCCAGGCTAGGAACGGTGTCTTCTCTTCATTTCCCATCCTGTGCCTCCGGAGAGGGGAATTGCTAATTCTCAGTCATCAAATCGGGCCTGGTCTTCCAGCCAGACCCGCCCCACCCCGCCCCGAGAGCGATTAGGGACTCACGTCCCAGAGGATGAGGTCTCGGGGCTCCGAGGCACAGCTGGCTTCTCTCGCCCTCTCTAGCGCCCCTGCACATCTCTGGGAACAGGGGCTGGCTGGGCTCCACAGCATAGCCCTGGTCCCGGGCTCCTGACACGGGCCACGCGGTGGCACACCCTCCGCAGGCCCCTGTCAGCCCCAGCTGGAGAGAGGCCAGCTGAAGGTCTCTAATTTACAGAAGGCCCCAACCTGACCTGCCGCTGCCTCCCAGGATCTTCAGAAACAGTGCTTATTCTACCAGGGAGCCCCGTAGCCTCTCACCATCAGAAAAGTGACCCCGAAAGGGGACCTCCTCCAGATCAGATGACTTTTTGTTAAAATTTACTCAAAGCAGTCATGGGGGGTGGGGGTGGGGGTGACAGAGAAACAGTCTTCCATCCACTGGTTCATTCCCCTAATGGCTGTAATGACTGGAACTGGGCCAGGCCAAAGCCAGGAGCCAAGAACTCCATTGCAGGTCTCCCCACCTGGGTGCTGGGGCCCAGGTGCTTGGGCCACTTCCTTGTTACCTTTTCCAGACACACTAGCAGGGAAGTGGAGCAGCTGGGACTCAAACCTTTGACACGGGATTCTGGTATTGTAGAGTAGCTGGCCCCGCAAATGACTTCTTAACATGTGGGCATTCGTGTGGAACATTCTAGACATCAGAGGGGAAAAACCACTTTTGGTAATGCTCATGTGTGAAACGTGTCTTTAAAATTCTTGAACTGTGGCAATGACTTTGAGGTGAACAGAGTTGCTAACAAGCCTCGTCTTTGTTTCTTGTTCCAGGCTCAAAGATTTGGAAAGAGACAGCCTGACAGAGAAGGTAATGCCTGCCTTCAAATATGCTCACTCCTGAGGTGACTGTTCCAGATGCTGTAGCTCCCAAAGAAACTTGCCCAAGTGGAACTGGCTCCTTTTCCAATAGTTTTTCTTAAAATCTCTGAGAGGTGGAGTTACAGAGAAAGACAGGGTCTTCCGTGTGTGGATTCACCGCCCAAATGGTCACAACAGCCAGGGCTGGGCCAGGTCGTGGGTGCAGGGGCCCGAGCTCTCCGGCCGTCCTCTGCTGTCCAGGCACAGTAGCAGGCAGCTGGATGGAAGGCGGACCAGCTGGGGCTCCAACCAGTGCTCACGTGGGAGGCCAGCATTGCAGGGGGCAGCTTAACCTGCGGTGCCACGACGCTGGCCTCTGCCACGAGGTTTGGAAGATGGAAGGTCTTGTCCAGTGTCCCCACACTGTGCTGCAGATGGACCAGCCTGTCTGGGTAACAGTGTCTTCAAAGGCACACTTCTACTCTGATCCACATCGGGACAGATGGAGTCTCTTATCCAGAATGCCTGGGGCCGCAAGTGTTATTGAGTATTTTGGGCTGTTTGTAGAAGCTGTTCCATGTGTACCTTCTACACATGGCCTAAAGGTAGTCTCACATACTGTTAGTACATCTGGATTCCAACTGACGCACCAGGGGGTCAGGGTGCAGCTTTCCACCCGTGTGGGCATGCTAGCACTCGGTGCCAGATTTTTGAACATACCAGACTTTTGGGTTACGGGTGCTCGACCTGTGTCTGTCTCCATCTTTTTTAGATCTATTCATTTCAATGGCAGATGACAGAATCTCCTGTCCCCTGGTTCACTGACCAGATGGCCACAATAACCGGATCTGGGCCAGGATGGAGCCAGAACTCCACTGGGGTCTCCCATGTGGGTGGCAGGGGCCCAAGCACTTGGAGCCTCAGCAGGGAGCTGGATCAGAAGCCCGGCAGCTGGAGCTCACGTCTGTGCCGTGTTTAACCTGCTGCACTGCAGCACTGACCCTCCATCTTGCCCCACCCCCCTTTTACTTGAAGGGCGGAGTGACAGATCCTGTCTGCCAGTTCACTCCCTAATGGCCCCCGTAGCCAGTCCTGGGCCACACTGCAGCCAGGAGCCAGGATCTTCATCTGGCTCTGCCATGTGGGGGACAGGGGCCTGTAGACTCGGGCCATCTTCTGCTTTCCCAGGCACATTATCTGAAGATGAGCAGCCGGGGCTTGGGGCAGTGCCACGTGGGATGCTGGACTTGCAGGCAGCTGCTGGACCCCCTGCACCACAAAGCTGACTCTCATCTGGCTTTTTTTTCCTTAAGATTCATTTTATTTGAAAGGCAGTTTACATATAAAGAGAAAAGATGGAGAAGTCTTGCACCCTCTGGTTCACACCCCAGATGGTTGCAACTGCCATGGCTGGGCCAGATTGAAGCCAGAAGCTTCTTCCAGGTCTCCCATGCGGATGCAGGGCCCCAGGGTTTGGGGGCATCCTGTGCTACATTCCCAGGAACCTTAGCACGGAGCTGGATCGGAAGCGGAGCCGCTGGGACTCCCACTGGCTCCCCACATGGATGCTGGCGTCACAGGGAGTAGCTTTACCCATTGTGCCACAGCGCCGGCCCAACCCTCCTAATCTTCCTGTTTTCTCCACTTTGGAGATGGGAGTGATGTGACCTCAATAGAAACGTCACAGCCCTGTTGCACAAAATGTTGAGTTTCTCGGACCGAGACGGCACTGCCTGCCGCTCCGTCGCTGAGGCGTGACCAGGCAGCTTCGTGCGCCGTGTGCCCTCGCCCGGGAGTGAACAGCGTGTGGGGTTGGACTGCTAACGCTGTGTCCTCCCCTTAGGAGTGCGTGAGGGAGAAATTGAATCTCTTGCATGAATTTCTGCAAACGGAAATAAAGAATCAGTTGTGTGACTTGGAAACCAAGTTGCATAAGGAAGAACTCTCCGAGGTAAGTCGGTGCCCGGCACCTGGGCTTCTAGAAAGACGTCCGCACCCCCTCCCCGGTGCCCCGGCCGCCCAGGGGGGCGGAACCCCCAGCTCTGCTTGTTGCCTGATGATTGTGAGGGAAACGTGCGTTTCCCTGTTCTCTCGCTGCCACTTGTTTACATTCACTGCTACCTAAATTATCCTTTCCTGCTGTAGGAGGGCTACCTGGCTAAAGTCAAATCCCTTTTAAATAAAGATTTGTCCTTGAACGGAGCTCACGCCTTGAGCCGAGACGCCAACGGCTGTGTAGGAAACGGGAGCCAGGCAAGCGGCGAAGAGCGGAGAGCGGGCATGGCGGAGCCCAGCAGACCCCCCAAACCCAGCGCCAAAGCTCGCACGCCCAGGAGAAGCAAGGCCGATGGCGAGCCCAAGAGTAAGGACCCTGGGCTTGTGGCTGACCTGCGCCCAGTCCTGCCCCGGGGCAGGATTCGTGTGGACTGCTAACCTAGAGCTGCGTGGGTGGTCCCCAGTTCAGGCTTTTCCTTGTTGGGGGCGGGGGTAGGTGACTTTAGTCTAGCTTTATCTTTGCTTTTGGGAGGTATGGAAGTGATGGGCTCTCAGGAGAAAGCGCACTGGGCATTTCGGTTTCCCCTTGGGCTGGTGACAGCCGGCACGATGCTGTGGCGGCAGTCGCGGCTCCTGGTCAGCCCCACGATCGCTAGGGTAAACAGTGACATGTCCTGAATGTTTCTCCTTTTCAAGACTTGCTTACTCTTTCGAAAGGCAGAGTGTGCTAGAGGGGATTAGAGAGCGAGTGCTTCTATCCGCCGGTACATCCCAAGTGGCTGCAGTAGGCAGGGTTGGGTCAGGCCAAAGCCAGAAGCCAGGGACTTCATCCCGGTCTTCCATGTAGGTGGCAGGGACCCGAGCCCTTGGACCGTGATCTGCTGCTTCCCCAGGCAGCTGCATAGGAAAGAGTACCCGAGACTCGAAGCCGTGCTGATACGGAGTGCCAGGGTCCCAGCAGCCGCGTAACCCACGGTGCCCCGGTGCTGGTCCCTCACCGTTCAGCACCTCATGTGAGATAGTCCACACTTGTTCACAAGTCACCTGACAGAAAACCTACTTGATTTTCCAACTGTAGGTTTATTTAAGTGTCCCAAGCGCATGTGAGGTAGGCAGGTGAAAGGGCCTAGGACTGGATCGGGGGTCTGGTTCTCAGCACTTCATCTTGTGATGGTAGAGGGGACGTTCTGGTTCGTTGTCTGGTTCAGGCTCCTCCTAGGAACCCGCGGGAAACGGCTCAGCGAGCCGGCGGTGCCGCTGCTGGTGCTGGCAGGCTGGTTACTGACTGGAACAGAAACTGAAGGGCTCTGGCCTCAGCTCCTGGCTCCCCGCGGCACCTGGGTAGCGTTGAAGGACTGCACGCTGGCTGCGGGCCCACCTGTTCATGGCAGCTTTCTCTTTTTCCCCTGAAACAGTGGAAGACTTACCGAGCCCCATGGTGACGAGGAGGATCACCAGGCAGACCACCATCACGTCTCACTTTGCCAAGGGGTCAGTACATAGCGGATGGGCCGCTGCCGCCTCTCGGGGCCAGCTGCCTTTTGGTCGAGTGTAGATGGAGTTGGTGGGGTGTGACTTGGCAGTCGGGACTTCAGTACCACATGGGTTTTTATCTGGCTTTGAGACATCTGTGAGTAGCATTTCTGAGGACGTCATCCCTTGTCTTTACCCTAAAGATCATGGCTTCCTTCTAATGACTTGGAAGGCAGAGAGACGGAAGACAAACAGATCTTCCGCTTGCTGGTTCGTTTCCTAAAAGCCTACTACAGCTGGGACTGACCAGGTCAAAGCCAGGAGCTTGGAACTTTGGGTCCCCTACCTGAGTGGCAGGAACCCAAATACTTGGGCCCTCCCCTGCTGCCTCCCAGGCTGTGCATGAGCAGGAAGCCACACGCCAGGACTCGAACCAGGCACTCTGATACGGGATGCTGGTATCTCACGTGACTTCACTGCTGTGCCAAATATCTGTCCCTTAGCAGGCTGTCTCATAAAACGCAACACAGAGGGGCCAGTGTTGTGGAACAGCAGGTAAAGCCACCACCTGTGGCGCCGGTAGATCCCATAAAGGAACGGGTTTGCTTCCCGGCTGCTCCCTTCTGGCTGCTCCACTTCCGATCTGGCTTCTGGCTAAGCGCACCTGGGAGGGCAGCTGGGAGGCCCCAACTCTGGGTCCCTGCACCCGTGTTGGAGCAGGAGAGCTGGAGGGAGCTCCTGGTTTCAGATTGGTCCAGCTCCGGCTGTTGTGGCCATCTGGGGAGTGAACCAGCCGGTAGAAAATGTCGCTCTTCCTCTAACTCTGCCTTTCAAACAAATCTTTGAAAAAATCAAAAGTTAACACTGCTCGTGCCAGGTAAAACGTAAGGACGTCTTTCTATGAAATAGACATACGTAATTCACGTTCCTGTTGACCCATTTGTGGTAAGCAAGCCATGTAGCAGACAGGCAGCTGGGGCCGGAGGCCTGGTCGGACTCGGGTCTGTTTGGCGAGGCTGACTTCCTCCTAGGTGGCTGTCAGGCCTGCGGGTCCCCTTCCCTGACACCAGCAGCCACGGAGGAGCGTCCAGAGCCGTGACCGCTCGGGGCTGGCTCGATGGCGGCACCCAGTCGAGCAGAAGCCTCTGGGCGTCCTGGCCTCGGGAGGCCCTGGGAGGGAACTGGCCTCTCCATCTAGGTCCTGAGTCAGTGTTGGGAAGGAGGAGCGTAAGTCAGATGGGGCCCCCGGGGGATCTGGGGTCTCTGAGCTAAGCCAGCCTCTCTCCGTGTGACAGCCCTACCAAACGGAAGCCCGAGGAGTTGGAAAAAGCCAAGTCGGATGAGTCCGAAGAGGAAAAGGACCAGGTAGGGTGGCCTCGGCGCCTCGGCTGCACTTGCGGGGCTGGATTCGCTCACCGTGCCCTCACGTGCGAGCGTCGTGTGGCCAGGAGCCTGTGGGGACAGCCAGTGGGAGGAGTGTGAGCGCAGGATTTCTGAGGGCCTGACTTGAAGGCATCGGCGCGCAGCATGGGGAACGTGGCAAGCTTGAACCCTACAGGGCGGGCCGGGACTCAGGGGGCCCCAGGAAGAGTTGCTGCTGCAGCTCCCGCCCATCTAGGGGCGAAATCTTGGGTCCCACGTACTCGTATGTATTTGCACTCGGCTGTTAGGGGCTCCGTGTCACCTGGTACGAGAGGTCCCGTGCACCATTGGCCTGCTCTCCCCAGTAGTGACATCCTGGGGACTATAATGGCAGCAGAACCGGGTGCAGTCTGTAGACTGCTCACAGGGCGTGCGTGTGCATGCGTGTGTGTGCGTGTTCCTCTGCGGTCCCAGGTAGGGATCAGAAGGTACAGGACTATTTGCCCACATGCTTTCATCCTCTTTCAATCGGACACAAACACGAGGACCCCCGAGCTAGCCGGGAAGCCTCGTGAACTTGGACAGCAGTGGGCTGGGTGGGCTGCTCAGCTGAGAAAGAGCCAGCGCCCATTGGGGTTGTCACTGTCACTGCCTGGTGGGAATCCCCCACGGCCACCTGGGATGCTGTGAGGTTCTAGAACTCCTGACACGAGAAGGGGGGCCTGGTCCTTTGCCACTGGGTCCCTGGGCGGTCTCCAGGGGCCAGGAGCTTGCTGGCCCCTCCTGGGCCTCGGCTGGTCTAGAGGGAGGCGGCGCATCAAAGGTGGGCGGACCATTGCCCAGAGCGGTCTGCAAATGGCCAGCCCTGCCCCTCCTCCCCGCCTTGTTGTTCGCCACGTCCTGTGTGTTTACCTTGACTCACGCCTGTGGTGGTATCTTCCTGGGAAGCCAATATCTGGTGTTTGTTCTTCCCAACCCCACACAGGAGGAGAAGAGACGGAGAGTCAGATCCACAGAACGGTAAGAGCGGTTACCACGCCCTTTCTGTTCTCCGCATCCGACTTCATTGCGGAAGTTCGTTTCCTGCAGGGTTTAGAAACGAGAGCTTTATGGTGCTCCGTGGGAGCCACAGCCCTGCCGTGAGGATGCGGAGTTTGGGGTCAGATTGTGAACTCCAGTCTGCATTTTTTTGGGAGGCAGAGAGGCGGAGACGGACACCTTCTACCTGGTGGTTCACTTCACAAATGCCTGCGACGTCCAGGGCTGGGCCGGGCCCACGCCAGGAGCCCGCAGCTGAATTGGTCTCCTGCGTGGGAATGAGGGGCCTGAGTAGTTCCGCCGTCACGTGCTGCTTCCCAGGGTGTGGGTCAGCAGGAAGCTGGACTGGAGCCGGAGCTGGGGCTGGAACCCAGGCACTCCAGTGGGGGATGTCGGTGTCCCAGGAGGATGCCTGTCCCCAGTGTGACAAGTGACAGAAGTGACTCGGGCGAGCGGCCCGTGTAGCCAGCAGCAGGTGCAGAGATCACACTCAGTCCTGGATGTCCAGCGAGGCCTCTGGAGATGGGGACGGTGTTTGGGCTGGGAGAGGGAGACTGCTGGAGAAAATGGATTCCAGAGAAGGAGCCCGCGTCAGTCACCCTGGCTGTGTGTCACTTTGTCCAACAGAGTCCCTGAACCTCTTCCTGCAGAAGAACCGGACAACACGACCCCAGGAACCCTCGCCGTAGGGGAAGAAGAGAGACGTGATAGAGTAAGTCCTTGGCAACTTCGCCTTAACCTCAGAGCGCCCACTGGGGTCCAGGGGTGGGGGCAGGGTTATGGAATATATAGGAGCAGAATGACTGGCTGATCATCAAAGTGGCCTTGACTTAGCTTAAACAGAACTGCATTTGCTTCTAAGATTTATTTGAAAGGCAGAACGCTCTCCTGTCCGCTGGTTCACTCACCAAACGGCTACCAGGACCAGGGCTGGGCCAGGTGGAAGACGGCAGCCTGGAACTTGGGCTGACACGGGCTGCTTCCCCAGGCGCATGAACAGGGAGCTGAATTGGAAGCAGGGCAGCAGGGGCTCGAGCCGGCGTGCTGATGCGGGATGCCAGCGGTGCAGGCAGTGGCCTAACCTGCAGTTCGTCAGCCTTGTTCTGATTCGCCACGTGGGAAGTGGATTCTGGTGGTGGTCAGAACCTCAGGGTCGGGCGTGGGCATCAGGCAGGCCTCTGCTACTTAGTCACTGACAAGGTCTTCATGAGGAGAACTTTCAAGTTATTTCTCTAGAAATAGACGGACAGAGCTCCCACTTCCTGGCTCATTCTCCGCATGGCTGCAGAAGCCAGGTCTAGGCCAGGCCAAAGCCAACAGCCAAGAACTCCATCCGGTCTCCGACTGGGTGGCAGGGTCCCGAGTACCTGAGCTGTCCTCGCCTGCTGCCTCCCGGGGTGTGCATTGGCAGGAAGGTGGAGCTGGAAGCAGAGCTGGGGCTCCAGCCCAGGTGCTTGGCTGTGGGAGGCGGACCTCCCAGGCAGCATCATTTTTTAAATTTTATTTGACCGAGTTAGAGACAGAAAGGTCTTCCTTCTGTTGGTTCACCCCTAAAATGGCTGCTACGGCCAGCGCTGCGCCAATCCGAAGCCAGGAGCCGGGCGCTTCCTCCTGGTGTCCCATGCGGGTGCAGGGCCCAAGCACTTGGGCCATCTTCCACTGCCCTCCTGGGCCACAGCAGAGAGCTGGCCTGGAAGAGCAGCCAGGACTAGAACCAGGCGCCCATATGGGATGCTGGCGCCGCAGGTGGAGAATTAACCAAGTGAGCCGCGGCGCCGGCCCTCAGGCAGCACTTTAACTCTGTGTGCAACACGAGCCCCACAAAGAGCTCCTGGGAGGCGCCAGATCCGCAGCATGGTCTGGACGTGACGCTGCGTTCTTGTCTGAGATCAGAGCTGCTGTTTCCCCAGAACTCTGGCTCTGGAGGTCCTGGGCCACGTGGAGCCAGGGTCCTGGAGACCTGGGGGCTGGGGCACCTGGGGGAGGGCAGAGCTCCGTGCTGTGCTGCGCCCCCGGGGGACTGAGCAGGCTGTGCAGGGGCTCCTGGACCTGCCGCCGCCGGGGGCTTGTCCTCTGTCCCTGCAGCTACACGGCCCGCGGCCACAGGTGCAGGCAGCTCCGGCGGGTTTGCCTTCCCCTGTTCCCGCTCTTGGAATCTCTTGCGGTAGGAAGCTGCACTCGTGTCTCCGAGCACCACTGGCCTTTCTGCTTTCGACCAACTCCCTTGTGTGCAATTTCTGAGGTTAAATTTGCTGAGTCACTGTCTCGTGAGGTGAGGTATGTCTAGTTTCTGGCTCGCGCTTCTTTTCCTGGAAAAGCAGTGATGGAGAGCTCCGTCTCCTTGCTGGTTCGCTCCCCAAATGGCTGCAGTGATGCAGGCCTGAGCCAGGAGCCTGGGACTCGCTCCTGGTCTCCCAGGAGGATGGCAAGGGCCCAAGTCCTTGGCCCTTCGCCCAGGCACAGTAGCAGAGACTTGGGTCACAGGTGGAGCAGCCGGGACTTGTACTGGTGCTGATACTGAATGCCTTGGATGCCGGGGTTCAGGCGGCAGCTCAGCCGGCTGTCGCAACACCGGCCCGTGTGCGTGGCCCTTTAAGCCCAGGCCGTGAGTGCTGCTGGCCATGTTGGAGACGGAGCTGCTTGTTAGTCCTCGTTTGAGAGGTGATCTTTCCGTGCGGTGGTCGGCACGGACGACAGTAACCTTGCTGTAAGGGCACTTGAGCCTCTGTGATCTGTTTTGTAAGACTTTCCTTCATTTCCCGTCGGCTTACTCAACTGAAATAAATTACTGTCCTCTATTACTAATGGTTACGTGTTTGGGAATGTTTATGTGTATGTTTTCAAGTTAATCAGGAACAGCCAAAAAATTGCTGTCTCAAATCTTAAAAGATGTATTTGAAAAGCAGGGTAACCAGAGAAAGGGAGGGAGCGATCCTTCTCCTGTGGGTCTACTCCCCAGATGGCTGCTACGGCCAGGGCTGGGCCCGGCTGAGCCAGCGTCCTGGAACTCCATCCAGGTCTCCATGTGCATGGCAGGGGCCCGAGCACCTGGGCCGTCGGGGAGACGGTCTTCATTCCTACCCCCAGACTGTAGGACCAGTTAATCTCGCTTCCACAGAACACTCAGTAGGTCAGGGCCAGGTGGGAGAGAACTAACCGTCCCGTGTTTCCTTACCCTAGGAAGAAAAGCGGCTCAGGAGTCAGGCCAGAGACCTGTGAGTATTCCTGGCGCGCTTGGTGCTGGGGGCTGGATGGCGGCAGGACTGTGGGAGAACAGTGGGTGGGTGCAGAGCCCTCATGTTAGTTAGGCTCGGAGTGCATGGTCAGCTCTGCCTGTGGGAGCCCAGATGGCCACGGCACAGCTTGACCCAGGCCCTCCGCCACGGCCACGTGATAGGGAAGGTGCTGGCCTTCCAGCACCAAGTGCCTGGTCTGTCCTGAACGCCACAGCCCAGCTCACAAAGGAGGTTTTCTCAGCTCATGCATGCGGAGCCTGGGTGGTTCAGGGTTAAACAGTGCCTCCAGTGAGGGCCTGCTTGCTGGTGGGGACTCTGCAGCGTCCCCGGGTGACCCTGGCGAGGGCAGCCGCCAGACACACGTTGAGGCCAGGCCTGAGTCGCGAGCGGGGCTGAGTGCCTGCCCCGAGTGGCAGGGCACAGGCTGGGGAGGTGGAGGCTTTGCAGTGGGTGATGGAGCACTCGTGGTCACACACAGGCTCAGATGGGCGCAGTCCTGTGGTCTGGCTTGTGTTCAGCCCTGGCGTCTGTGCCCGCCGGTCACATCTTGTGTCAGGGGTCTTCCTGAAGAGCATGACGTCACATGTGCCTTTGGGCCCCCTGCGAAGGGGACTGGGGAGGGGTGGCGTTGGCTCCGGGGGCTGACCGGCACGTGTGCTCTTTGTGGCAGGACACCCAAACCAAAACCCGAGGAGGAGCCCGACCAGGAAGCCGGACCAGGAACTCAGGCCGAGATGGAGGAAGAAGGCGATGAGAAAGTAAAGCGGAACCCTTGTGTTCTTTCTCCCTTATTGCTGGTCCCCTTGGGTTGGGAGATGGCATGGGGCGCAGTTCAGGTTCGAGCCAGCCCCACGTGCCGACAGGACGTGGGTCCCAGAACCCCTCTGGGCTATCGGAATCCGCGGGTGCCCGAGTCCCTGCTGTAAAGCGACATGCTGTCTCCATGGAGCCCCTGCACAGCCCATAGACTGTCACCGGGGTAACTTGCAACACCGGATGTGGTGTCCAAGCTACCTCAGTGTCATGCTGTGTTGTTGGAAATAATGACAAGGAAAAACGAATATGGATGCATTTTTTTCACATGTTTTCAGTCTGGGATTGGCTGAGTCAGCAGATGTGGATGCTGGAGGGCTGACCACCTGCGGCAGGGGAGGGGCCCTGGGAGAGGAGAGGCCGGCGAGGGTCCTGCACCCCAGGGAGGGGCACGAGCTCCTCGCCGTCCGGCTGAGAGGCTGTGCTAGGGAGATGGCGGGATGCAGACGCGCAGCTCGGGGAGCCCCAGGTCATGATCTGGGTCGGGCGCCGGCTCCCTTCTGCCTTGGTTGGCGAGGGGCTGTCCTCATCCCGATAGCGGAGGAACCAGCTGGTGCTGTCTGTCGCCTTTCCTGTCCAGACCTCTTGCCCGGGTCCCCTCGGGCTAGAGATCTTACCTCCCAGCCGGCACTGTGGGCCCGAAGGGCTTTGAGGCCCAAGCACTCGGCTTCTGATGTTGCCGACTTCTGTCTTCACACACGGTCTTGGATGTGTTGCTTCATGCGAACGCACCGCGTAGACTGCCAGAAGGGCGTCTTGGGGGTTCCTACGTGTTCTAGTGACCCGTGCCAGTGTCCTCGGTTGAATCCCTCCTGCCTCTGGCCGCGTGTCGCTCCTGACAGAGCTGACATACACAAAGCGTCCATGCAACATTCCCTGCTCCGCGGAGCTGCTCCAGGGCAGTGCAGAGACTTTGCCCGAAGGCCATATCCAGCCTCCTGCCTGGCCTGGTTTATCAGTAAAGCCTTAGGGGGACAGAGCCTCTGGCTGGCTGGCAGAGGCGAGCCGTGGTGACAGACGTGAGCGCTGGGGGCCTGGCCCTTCGCAGAAACACTTGGCTGGCCCCTGGGCGGGGAGACCCTTCTGCACCCTCTGGTGGGCAGGGACCTAAGGAAGGAAGAGTCGGAAGTCTCATCCTACCCTGTGCTGGGCCCCGGTCTCCCCGTCTGTCACCGGGGTCCCGGTGCTTTGGTGTTGGTGTCTGTGTCGCTCTGTCCCAGGAGCTGACTCCTCCCCTCCCTCCCTCCCTCTCCCCTCTCAGGACGAAAGGAGGCCCAGAAGTCAACCCAAAGACCTGTGAGTGTTCAACGCATGTGTGTCGCGTGCTGCTTGTTCCCAGAGTGCCCACGCTCATGTTGCAGGGGGCTGGGGTGACCCAGAAGTGCCCGGGCTGGCTGGTGCCGCCAGGAGCTGGATGGCTCAGGGCAGGGCCGACACCAGCTCCGACCTTGGCCCCTCGGTTTGCAGCCCCTCCCGTTAGTGCCCCTCCTTTACAGCCCCTGGAATGTTCTGCCCTGTGATAGGTATAGTTTGTCTCTCCCCTGTCCCCATACGATTTTACTTGAAGAGTGATGGGTTTCCCACTCACTGGTTCACTCCCCAAATGGTCGCGATGACCTGGGCTGGACCAGGCTGGAATCGGGAGCCCCATCGAGGTCTCCCAGGTGGGTGGCAGGAGCCCAGGCACTTAGGGCATCACCTGCCGCCTCCCAGGCGCATCAGCAGGGAACGGATCTGAAGTGGAGCAGCCGGGATCTGAACTGGCACTCCCGTGTAGATGCCGGTGTCGCAGTGGCCTAACCCACTGCCACAGCACCAGCCCTGGTTTGTCGTTCTCGGTATGAGTTGGCCAGAGTTGGCTTCTCTGGGAGAATAGCTACTGTATCTGTTCACTCAACAGAGCCGCCAAACGGAGACCCGAGGAGAAAGAACCTGAGCGGGTGAACCCACAAAGCTCTGACGAACGGGATGAGGATGAGAAGGTGAGAGCCGGGGGCCCTATTCAGTCCCACTTTATCCCCAGCGGCCCCTCGGCCAGCGCACTCGATGGATCTTAAAAACGGACACTTCTTACGTCCTTTGTCCTGAAATGCAGCGCAAAGGATAGGGTCTGGGCCCTGCCGGCGCTCATTCCCCCGCAGTGACCAGCTCGTGGCCGGGCTTGTCCTAGCGAAACCCCACCCATCCTCCTCACCCCACCCTGCTGTTGCACAAACCCAGGCGTTACTGGAATACTTAAACTGGCTCTTAAAAGACTCTGGCAGTAAACAACCACAGCACCAAGAGCAGGCGTGACATGGTGACGCTATGAGGCTGGGCTGTGGCCACGTGTCCCTCATCACCGTCGGGACCGATACAGGGTCCCTGCCTCAGTCACATGTTGCTTAAATGACAAGGAGGCTGGTTGGGTTGTGTGTTGTCAGTCTTGTCCCTGGGTGAACATGGTGGCGTGGGCCTGCGCCAGAAGCTAAGACAACGATGGCGTCGCCAGGCGGGGCGTCTTCGGGCCTGCCGTGTGTGGTGTGCGTGAGACTACTCGCGTTTGACTTGTCCCAAGTTCTCTGGTTTTCCCACTCTTACGTGGAAGCTGTAGAAGGCCGGTGTGGTTTCGATCTTTGCCAGTCGGGTCTGCCTCCCAGCCTGTCTCCTGCAGACTCCCTGACAGATAAAGGGCTTCTAATTGTCCTAGAGAAGCTGTGGGATGTGCCGGGGCTCCTGTTAGGGGCACCCAGGAAGGGGCAGTTGCGGGGCAGTGTTGGCGCTGGTCCTGGGCTCAGGTGCTGGCCGCCTGCTGCGTCTGTTACAAAGCCCTCCTGCGCGCTCGCCTTGGTTTGGACGTCACTACCTAAATCCAGTGTTTCCCTGGGAGTTGGCAGGCCGGGCCTAGTCTAGGTCTCTTTCCCCTGTTCACTGGAAGTTCTTCAAGATTTGAGAGGCAGAATTAGGGAGAGACAGGTCTACTATCCGCTGACTTACTCCCCAAGTGGCTCAAACGGCTGGAGCTGAGCTGATCTGAAGCCAGGAGCTTCTTCTGGGTCCCCTACATGGGTGCGAGGGCCCATGTGCTTGGGCCATCTTCCAGTGCCTTCCCAGGTACACTAGGCAGCTGGATTGGAAGTAGAGCAGCCTGGATTCAAACCTGGCCCTAAGTGTTTGTTTGTTTTTTTTTTTTTTTTTCAGAATTTTCATGTACTTGAAAGGCAGTGTGGGGGGAGGGGAGTACAGAGAGCTTTGGCTTCCTGGTTCACTCCCCAAAGGCCTACAGCCACTAGGCTAGGCCAGGCCAGAGGCTGGTACACCACTGAGCCTCCCCAAGGGAGTTGGGGACCCAAGCCCTCACGCCATCACCTGTCTCCCAGGCGGCCCATTAGCAGGAAGCTGGATCAGAAGTAGAACAGCTGAGACTAGAACTGGCTGGCATCTCAAGCGGTGGCTTAACCCTCCCCGCCACCGGAGCTATCCCATTTCATGTCTTTCATATTGGCCTCTCATGAATCTCCTACGGAAGTTGATGGTGCTAGGATTTTTTGATTTTTTTTTTTTTTTTTTTTTTTTTTGACAGGCAGAGTAGACAGTGAGAGAGAAAGGTCTTCCTTCTGCCGTTGGTTCACCCTCCAATGGCCACCGCGCTGCTCCGAAGGCAGGAGCCAGGTGCTTTTCCTGGTCTCCCATGGGGTGCAGGGCCCAAGCACTTGGGCCATCCTCCACTGCACTCCCTGGCCACAGCAGAGAGCTGGCCTGGAAGAGGGGCAACCGGGACAGAATCCGGCGCCCCGACCGGGACTGGAACCCGGTGTGCCGGCGCCGCTAGGCGGAGGATTAGCCTAGTGAGCCGCGGCGCCGGCCTAAAGGATTTTTTGATTCTAAGACTTCAGATACTAAGTGAATTGGGTCTCTCGCCCTTGAGCCCTGCTGTGTTTTGGGACAGTCCCACGTGCAGAGTTCTTAACTCTGAAGCTCCGTGCGCGTGTAAAATACTTACCAGTGCTCCTTTCTCTTCACTTAGGAGGAGAAGAGACGCAAAACTACGCACAAAGAACCGTAAGTCCATTTTTTGTACTTGCAGAAATACTGCACTGATTGTTCTAGAATCAAAGACAAAGGGAGCTGCTGCAGCAGCTGTGGCCACCTCCTGGGTGGGGGTGGGTGGGCACAGGACCCAAAGCCCCACTTCTGCCGTGTCGGGCAGGATCTTCCGGGTGGTAAAGACCTACTCATGCCCCTCCCGTGGCGACTGGTGCTCCTGTCGGGTGGGTCATGTGTCCTGTCGGACAGGGCTGATCCTCATCATGCAGTGATCAAAGAACAAGCACTCCTGTGTGGTTTTTTCCCCCCTAGAACTGAGAAAAAAACGGCTCGCAACAAAGTCCAGGTGAACCCCAAGGTAAGGAGTGGGCCTCTGGGGACGGGGTGGGGGAGGGGCAGCCCGGTGGGGGCCGTTGGAGCAGCCTGTCCGAGCGCCTCCCTGCTCCCTCCCTCATTCCCAGCCTCCCAAGTGCGTGCAGTGCGGGCAGTACCTGGACGACCCGGATCTCAAGTACGAGCAGCACCCCCCGGACGCGGTAAGTGCCCGCTCCTCGCGGCCTTCTCCCTACCACGGGGTGGCAGCCCCGGTGTGACGTCCCGTGTCCCACAGCTGGAGGAGCCGCAGATGCTGACGAATGAGAAGCTGTCCATCTTCGATGCCAATGAGTCCGGCTTTGAGAGTTACGAGGCCCTCCCCCAGCACAAACTGACCTGCTTCAGGTGAGGGCTGTATGCGCGTGTACGTGTGCGTGCGTGTCTGCCTGCATCACTGCGGGACGTGCTGCCCTCACGTCGCCACCTTGGTCGAGGGCCCCAGCGCCCCTCAGCTGCTAACCTGCGGCATCTCTGAAGGCGTTAGCACTCGCGGTGAGGCGCGGAGTTGCCCTTGGCGGTTGTGCCTGTGTTTTTTTGGCAGTGAAAACTGCGGGTTAAATCCTGCCGGTCCCTATCTAGAAGCTCTGTGGGTGCTGTGGATCCAGCGTGTGGGACCCCCCCTTCAAGACAAGTGGCCTCAGGTGGCCAGCTGGTGTCCTTTCTCCGAAGCGCTTGGGACTAGAGATGTTTCTGGTTGCCTCTTAGAGGAGGCAGAGTTACAGAGGGAGAGGCCGAGGAAAAAGGTCTTCACTCCCCACGTGGCCACAGCAGCCAGAGCTGGGCTGATCCGAAGCCAGGAGCTTCTTAGCCATGTGGGTGTAGCGGCCCAAGCACCTGGGCCATCTTCCACTGCTTTCCCGGGTGCATTAGCCGGGAACCGGATGGGAAGTGGAGCACCAGGGACTCGACCCAGCGCCCCTATGGGATGCAGGTGCTGCAGACTGTGGCTCAGCCAGCTATGCCACAGCACTGGCCTCTATTTTGTACCATGCCTGATTTATTAGAAACAAATTCTAGAAAATCCCCCCCAAACCATTTGTCAGCTTTTGTAGTGTTAGAACACATTAGTTTGTACTGAAGTTTCATGGTACTAAGTTGTCAGAGTTTTCTACTTGTGGCTCCAGGTGTTACACTCTGGAGCGGTTCAGGTTCCGGGTCCCCGCGGCTCAGGCTGCGGCGGCTGCCACAGACCTCCCAGGCCTGGCGAGCGGAGGCTCAGTGGTATAGGGGTCACCGTGGCCAGGGCCCCCCACGGTGGCAGGGGCTCAGGGTGGGCCTGTGCTGACCAGAGGTGTGTGGTAGGAACATTCCAGCGCAGGTGGGATGGGCGGGCCTGGGTCACACGGCCTTAGGCTAAGGCACGCTGACTGGCATTTGAGGGCTGGCCTGTGGCGTCCAAGCTGCACCCTTGCCCCTGCTCGTGGGCTGAGGCCCGGGCTCTCCCATGTCCCCAGGTCTGTTTGCTTCCCAGGCTTCCTCTGCTGCTTAGGGCCGGGAGCAGCCCTGCCTCCTTGTCCTGGGGAAGAGACAGAGCTGGGGTTCCCCCAGGTGTACCTGTTGGCAGCACTCCTGGGTCGCCTTCCTGACACATGCCTCACCCAAGCTGGGGTTCCCATGACCACTGGGATGAGCCCTCTGTGTGCGGCTGCACCCTGCACATCTGGGTGGTTGGTTGTGTCTGTCCTGTCCCACAGCCACCACTGGTGTCCAGGTCTACTCACATGTCCACGGCCATCCCAGTGTGGGGCCATGGACCTCTGACCCCTGGCCCACCCTGTGGTGCAGAGCAGATGGCCGGGCCCGCCAGCCTCCCTGCGGCACCCTCGGGACAGCAGGCTCGGAGCAGGAGTGGGGCCAGGGCCGCACCTGGCGCGGGCGCCTCGGTTCTTCGTGAACCAGGGTGTGCTGTGGGTGCGTTCCCGCAGGGCGGGGTGTCCCAGGCCTTGCAGCGTGAGGCTCAGGAGCCAGACCGCTGGGTTGCCTAGGGTCTCTAGGTACCTCTGCACTTGGCCCTGATGGCTGGTGGCAGCACGTAGGGTGTGGCCTGTGGCGACTCAGAGCTTCTCCCACATCTCTCCTCAGAGAGCCTGACACCTCCTCTCCAGGCCTCCCCCAGCGCAGGCTGTCTGTCCGTCTTTCCCACTGGACCCTACCTCCTGAGGGCCAGCCTGCGACCTGTCTGTGCCCCCCAATACGTACAAGGGGAGCTCGGCGGGAGGCATGCATTTTGAGAAACTTGGTGATCTTTGAGGGTGAACACCATGGGCTTGGGGGCTGCGCTGTGAGTCAGGGGTACCCTCTTGAGACCTGCCCAGGCCCTATGTGGGGACTCGGGTAGCCAGGCACCTCTGGACAAGAATGGCCCTTGAGGCTGGCCTGAGCAGAGCCCCCCTGCCCAGGTCCCTGGTCTGCTCGTGTTTCTGTTCTTGATAAAGAATCTGCTCCCACGTGTTGGCGCATCAGAGCAGGGACACTGTGGGGTCCCCTGACTTGGGAGGCCGTGCCCCCAAGAGGAGGCAGAAACCCCTCCTTGCTGTGCCCCCCCCCCCACCTCTGCAAGTTGTCCTGCAGCCTGCTCTAGGGCGGGTGTCAGTAACATTTTCAGGTGCCACTCAGATCTGAAGTGTCCTGACCGCGCAGATTCATAAGTGAGCAGGTGGGCGGGGGCTGAGTGGTGAGGGGCGACTGTGATGGCTTTGGGGCTTATTTCAGGTGATGCCGTCTGGAGCTGGGGAGAGGCGAGGGCCGCGGGACGGAGCGAGCAGCTGTGGAAGCAGCTGCCTTGTCACTGGTCCCTTTGTCCCCTTCAGACGTACATCTTAAGTTTCTCATTGCACTTAGGACAAAGTTCTTCAATCCATTTGTCTACTCCCCAGCTGTTCACAACAGCCAGGGGCTGGGTCGGGCTAGAGCCAGGAGCCCAGAACTTTATCCACGTTTCCCGCGTGGGTGGCCGGGACCCGAGTACTGGGCCCATCGCCTGCGGCTCCCAGGGAGTGCGTTGGGGAAGCTGGAACCCCAGGCTCTCCAGTGTGGGCGTCCCAAGCACTGCCCCGGACGCCCAGCCGTGAGGTTCACGCGTACTCTGGGCGTGCAGGAGGGAGGCCAGGTAGAGACGGAGTGAGTGGCGGACCCAGAGCTAACCTGGTACCCCGCAGCCTGAAAGGTAGCGGGGTCTTGGACTCGCCCCTGCTCCCCCCCCTGCCCTGCGCCCGCCCACCCCGCTGGCTGCTGAGCGCGCTCTCCGTCCCCTGTAGCGTGTACTGTAAGCACGGCCACCTGTGCCCCATCGACACCGGCCTCATCGAGAAGAACGTGGAGCTCTGCTTCTCGGGTTCAGCGAAGCCGATCTACGAGGACAACCCGTCGCAGGAAGGTGCGGGGGTGTTCCGGGGCGGCTTGGGGCAGATACTTTGACAAGAAGCGACACGAGAAAAGCTGTGCCCTTTAGAAGGCGGGCCGGAGACTGCCATGAGCAGCTGTTTGTACAATCACTTGGAAGAAATGTCAAGGGAGCTGGGCGTACTGCCTCCTGGGTTTGGTTTTGTCCTCTAGTGTGTCTAAGAGGCAGAGACAGATCTCCCAACCGCTAGCACGTTCCCCAGTACCCTCAGCGACCAGGGAGCTGAAGCAGAGTTGAACTCGATGGCAGTCTGCGACATGGGTGGCAGTGGCCCAGTGGCCTGAGCCATCACCTGCCCTGCAGGGTCTGCACTGGCAGGAAGCTGGAGTCAGGAGCCAGAGCTGGGAAGGGGCCAGACACCCTGATGCGTGCGTGGTCACCCTAAGCAGTGTCTCGGCCACTAGGCCCAGCGCCCAAGCGCCCGCTCCCTTGTGGCACCTGATTCATGGCCTTTTGGGAAACTTCCCTGCTCTTGCTTCTAGGCGGTGTCAATGGCAAGAACCTTGGCCCCATCAACGAGTGGTGGATCACGGGCTTCGATGGCGGGGAGAAGGCCCTCATCGGCTTCAGCACCTGTAAGTGTGTGGCCGCCGTGGGCGGGGCTGGGCTCAGTGCTCTCTGCAACCGTGAGCGTCAGTGGACAGAAACACTCGCCACGGTGATGGGAGCCTCGCCCACGTGGAGCAAACCGGCGCCTCCGCCTCCCCGCAGCGTTCGCCGAGTACATCCTCATGGACCCCAGCCCCGACTACGCGCCCATCTTCGGGCTGATGCAGGAGAAGATCTACATCAGCAAGATCGTGGTCGAGTTCCTGCAGAGCAATCCCGACTCCACCTACGAGGACCTCATCAACAAGATCGAGGTGGGGCGCTCGGGCCCCGGACGCGCAGCCTCGCCGCCGCGGCACAGCCTGGCCTAAGCAGTCGGGAAACTCCCGCTGTCTGTCCTTCCTTCCAGACCACCGTTCCCCCTTCCTCGCTGAACCTGAACCGCTTCACGGAGGATTCTCTGCTCCGCCACGCCCAGTTTGTGGTGGGACAGGTGGAGAGCTACGACGACGCCAAGGACAGCGACGAGCAGCCCATCTTCCTGACCCCCTGCATGCGAGACCTGATCAAGCTGGCCGGGGTCACCCTGGGGCAAAGGTGAGACCCGGCAGGACGGTGCCGGAGCCCAGCGGCCTGCGCCGCCTCCTGGTCTGCTGAGACAGGGGCCCCCTGTCCCCACAGGCGGGCGGAGCGGCGGCAGACCATCAGGCATTCCGCCAAGGAGAAGGACAAGGGGCCCACGAAGGCCACCACCACAAAGCTGGTCTACCAGATCTTCGACACCTTCTTCGCCGAGCAGATCGAGAAGGATGACCGAGAGGACAAGGAGAACGCCTTCAAACGCCGGCGCTGTGGTGTCTGCGAGGTACCGCCGCGGGGCCTGCCCGGGACCCTGGCAGCGGGAGCGGGGAGGGAGAGCTGGTGCTCGCGCTGTCGGCCGGAAGCGCAGGGAGGGGACGGGGGACGCTGTCGCTGCTGCTGTTGCCACCGAAGGGCCTGGCTCGGGCCTGGCTCCCCGCGGGGCGTTGGCTCTGCCCAGGGGGAGTGCGCGGGAGTGACCGCCCCCCCAGCGGGCAGCTCCCTGCTGCCTCGGGGCTGCAGGGGAGTTTGCTGGACTTGGAGCTGAGGCCTTTGAAGGCCTCCCTTTGTGAATTCCCCGTGTCCGTGCGTGTGTCCGTGCGTGTGTCCGTGCGTGTGTCCGTGCGTGTGTCCGTGCGTGTGTCCGTGCGTGTGTGTGTCCCCCACTCTGGAGGAGCTAATCCCCAGCCGTGTAACCAAGGCGTCAGGTGGATTCTGCTTCTCCGCTAGGTGAGCTGACTTCAGGTGGCCACTCAAACACAGACACGCAGCCGCTGCCCCAGAGCCTGCCCTCCGGCTCTCCGTGCCTGTTGCGGGTTTGTGTGTCTCCACCATTCCTGCCTGGTGTTCAGTGTTCTCACGTGGTGCAAGAGTCCTGACAGTCCTTCACTTCCCGCTTCCGTTGTCTGTAGTGGATGTCCCGTGTTGATGGGCCAGGTCGAGGCGACTCCTCTTGACTGGCCTAGTGTGCGGCACCCCATCTGCAGGGGACTCGGTCCAGGGCCCCCCCCCCCCCAAAATCCACGATGCTGCAGTCCCTTCTCTAAAGCGGTGCAGTGCTGGCATGGAGCAGAGACCCCGCCCATGTCCCCCCGGGGCCCCACAGCTCCTGGTGCCGGCGGTGCGCCCTGACTAGGGGACCTGCGGCGCGTCCTCGGCAGCTTTCCTGGCGTTCTCGACCCGGGTTGGCTGCGCTGCTGGCTGTGGGAGCGGCAGGTGCCGGGCTGCCGGGTCTCGCCGGGTGACTAATCCGACTTGGCCGCCGGAGGCAGCTTCTGGGTGATGAGTGACGCGGCAGCGTCGTGAGCCAAGCCACTCGTGCGCGTCTCCACTTAGAGCGACTGGGGTGCGGCTGGGAGCACCCGACTCGTGTCGGGACGCGGCTCCCCGCTGCGCCTTCACCACCCTCGTCGCTCCTTGCTTCCCCGCTTCGCCTGGCTGGCCTCTTCCCTTTGCTGTCCCAGGGGTGGTGGTCTTATTTCTGATTTTCTGATGCCTCTCATGAGGTAGAACGCGCACACTTTAAATTACAACTCGGGGCCAGCATTGTGGCACGGCAGGTAAAGCCGCCCCCTGTGATGGCTGCTCCTGTCCTGGCTGCTCCACTTCTGATCCAACTCCCTGCTGACCACCTAGGAGACGCTGCAAATGATAGCCCAAACATTGGGACCCCTGCTACCCACGTGGGAGACCCGGATGGAGCTCCTGAGTCAGCCCTGACTGTTAGAGCCATCTGGGGGATGAACCAGCAGATGCAAGACCTCTCTCTATCTTGTTCTCTGTAACTGACTTTCAGACAAGCTTTAAAAAAAACCTACACTTCCCCAGGAGTTACAGGCTGCATTAGGAGTGGCTGGCTGACTGGCCCGTGCAATGCTGTTCCAGGTTTGCCAGCAGCCCGAGTGTGGGAAGTGCAAGGCGTGCAAGGACATGGTGAAGTTCGGGGGCAGTGGCCGGAGCAAGCAGGCCTGCCAGGAGAGGCGGTGAGTCGGGCCAGCTGGCGGTCGGGGCGCCGTGGCACGGGGGCCTGGGCTGTGAGGGACGCACCCGTGCAGAGCCGGCGGGGGCCCTGCCGAGGCCTGACCACGGCAGCCCCAGCTGGCTCCGTCCTGCAGAGGGGCCTGAGGCCTGAGCCATAACGGGCGACTTCGCAGGTGCCCGAACATGGCCATGAAGGAGGCCGATGACGACGAGGAGGTGGACGACAACATCCCAGAGATGCCTTCCCCCAGGAAGATGCACCAGGGGAAGAAGAAGAAGCAGAACAAGAACCGCATCTCCTGGAGTGGGGACGCGGTCAAGGTGAGCCTCCTCGCCCCGCCTCCCGCCAGCCAGGCCCCCAGAAACCTGCCCGTCGGCCGCTGGGGCAGCAGGACCGGCTGAGAGGTCCCCTGGCCACGCACCAGAGAAGCTTGATTCCCTCTTCCCGATCGTCCCAGGAGTGGGGATTTGGTGTATCCGAATGGCTCGGATGCCCACTTCCCACTTGGGGCCTTGGATGCGAGTCCCAGCTCCGACTCCTGGCTCAAGCTTCCTGTTAGTGTGGACCCCAGGAGGCAGCAGCGATGGCGCAGAAGTGGGTCCCTGCCACCCGCGTGGAGACCCGGATTGAGTTCCTAGCTCCCAGCTGTTGCAGGGAATTCTCTCCTCTGTCTCTTTGCCTTGTTTCTTAAAGACTTAATTATTTGAAAGTCAGTTACTAAGAAGAAATTGTCCACTTACTAGTTCACTCCCCAAATGGCCACAACAGCCAGGCCAAAGCCAGGAGCCGGGAGCTCCATCCGGGTCTCCCATGTGGGTGGCAGGGACCCAAGCACATGGGCCATCTCCCGCTGCTTTCCCAGGCGCATTAGCAGGGAGCTGGGCCAAGACTGGAACTGGCCCTCAAATGGGATGCCAGTATCCTAGGTAGCGGCTTAACCTGGCGCACCACAGTACCGGCCCCTCTGCCTCCCATGTGACTGTTCACGGGGGAGGGGCCTCTGACACATGGTGGGGCGTTGGGCAGTTTAGCCTTCAAAGCTGGTTTGGACGAGCGCCGTCACAGCCCCGTCTGGAGGGAATGGGTGTGTTCAGGTGCTGGTGGCCATCAGCCAGAGGGCCAGTGCCTTTACCAAAGCTCGGGTGACAGGCGTCCCCTCACTCTCACTTGCTGATGTCCACAAACCACAGGTGCCGTCAGGTTGGGGGCCCGGCCCTTGCTGGTCTAGGCCCCAGATGTGGCTAAGCCCCTGCAGGAGGACAGATGGGTGCTGCCAGGTGGGGGGAGTGCCGTGGGGGTGGGGCTGGGCCGCGAGGTGACCTTGGAGTTCATGGGAGCCAGCAGGGGAAGAGCTGGGGAAGCATGGCCTTGCAGTGGCCACCAGCTTTCCTCGTGTGACTGGAGCAGGTGGGGCGAAGGGGCTGGCGGGCAGGAGGAGTTGGGTCTGAAGGTGGCCGTGGACCTCGGTGACAGGCGGGCTGTGGTGCTATAGAAACAACACTGGAGCCCAGGTGGCCGCTGGCGCTGGAGTGCAGAGCGGGGGTCGGGGAGCTGCCTGGGCTGACCTCAGAAGGGACGAGATGAGTCGGGTGTTCTAGACATGGCGGGGTCCCTCGGGGCAGCCTGGCAGGGCCGTCAAGTGCCCTCCCCTGGAACGCCGCTTCGGTTTGCAGGTCGACGGGAAGAAGAGTTACTACGAGAAGGTGTGCATCGACGCGGAGACCCTCGAAGTGGGGGACTGCGTCTCTGTGATCCCGGATGACTCCTCCAAGCCCCTGTACTTGGCCAGGTTCGTGTGCTTGCCCTTGACCTCGGGGCACTTCCTCATGAGTGAGGTAAAAGATACGTCTACCGCAGGCCTTTAGCCGAGTAGTTAAGGGGCCTTGCATCCCACGTCCGGGTACCCTGGTTCGATTCCTGGCTCCAGCTCCTGAATTCAGTTTCCTGCTAATGCACACCCTAGGAGGCAGCAGGTGATGGCTCAGCTGCTTGGATCCCTGGCACCCACCTGTGCGAGACCCGGATTGAGTTCCTGGCTCCAGCCCTGGCCGTTGTGGGCATTCAAGGAGTGAACCAGCAAAGGGGAGCTCTCTTGTCTCTGTCTCAAGTAAATCAATCTTTAAGGTTGATGCCGGTGCAAGAATTTTTTTAAAGATTTACTTATTTGAAAGTCAGAGTTACACGGAGAAGAGAAGCAGAGACAGGTCTTCCGTCTGTTGGTTCACTCCCCAAATGGCCACAACGGCTGGAGCTGCGCTGATCCGAAGCCAGGAAACCGAGGAGCTTCTTCCGGGTCTCCCACACGGATACAGGGACCCAAGGACTTGGGCCATCTTCTACTGCTTTCCCAGGCCATAGCAGAGAGCTGGATTGGAAGTGGAGCAGCTGGGTCTCGAACTGGCGCTTCAGGCCAGGGCACTAACCCGCTGCACCACAGTGCTGGCCCCGGCAAGAATTTTGAAATTCACATATACAGGGAGTCTTCAAAAATCTGTAGAAAATGAGAAACAATGCATGGGTGTCAGTTTCTTGCACAAAGCGAGGTCATCTTTCATCTTAACCTCCATGACTGAAAGAGCCTTGTACGAGCACCCCCCTACCCCCAGGGTGCAGCCCCCTGTCCGCCTGCCAAGGTGCCAGCTCTCTCCCCGGTCCCGTGTCCGCCTGCAGAGTGACAGCCCTGTGGGAGGACAGCAGCAACGGGCAGATGTTCCACGCCCACTGGTTCTGCGCCGGCACCGACACGGTCCTGGGGGCCACATCGGACCCCCGGGAGCTGTTCCTGGTGGACGAGTGTGAGGACATGCAGCTGTCGTACATCCACAGCAAGGTGACGGTGGTCTACAAGGCGCCCTCGGCGAACTGGGCCATGGAGGTGAGCCCCCCCCCGCCCGCTCTCACCCCCCCCCACCCTCGCCTCTCGCGGCTGCAGTGCGCCTGACGCGGCTCTCCTCCCCGCAGGGAGGCATGGACCCCGAGTCCATGCTGGCAGGGGATGACGACGGCAAGACCTACTTCTACCAGCTGTGGTATGACCAGGACTACGCGAGGTTCGAGTCTCCCCCCAAGACCCAGCCCACGGAGGACAACAAGTACAAGTGAGTACGCGCGTGAGGGCCCGGCCCTGGGAGCCTTCCAGGTGCTTCTGGCGGGGGGTCTGCAGGCAGGCGCACAGCCACCTCCTCCCCGCTTGCTGCCCCGAGCAGCTGGACCCCATGGGAACTGCCTGAAGTACGGGGGACCCCCTGTAAGCTGTGGAGGAAGGTGCCGTCTGCTTCGGGATGTGCCCCTCGTGCAACCGCGCCGCGTGTCGCCGTCCTCTGGGACTGAGACCTCTGCCCTCTGACCTCTTCAAATTGTTTTTTAAAGACTGACTTATTTGAAAGGCAGAGGCAGAGAAAGTTTTTATCCCCAGATGGCCACAACGGCCAGAGCTGAGCTGATCAGGAGCCAGGAGCTTCTTAGTCTCCCACGTGGGTGCAGGGGCCCAAGGACTTGGGCCATCCTCCACTGGTTTCCCAGGCCACAGCAGAGAGCTGGATCAGAAGTGGAGCAGCCGGGACTCTAACCGGCGCCCATATGGGATGCCGGCCCTGCGATCGGCAGCTTTACCCGCTACGCCACAGCGCCGGTCCCTTCTCTGCCCTCTTGTTCTCGCAGCCAGACCCCTTGTTGATGGTTAGCCCCCATGCCTGTTGCCGACCTCTGCTTCTCACTTGTTGGAGGCCAGGCCAGCACCCCCAGAACAGTGCAATGAGGTGCACCTGTAGCTTCCCCAGAAGCCCCTCGTAGGTTGACAGTGCGCTCGGGAGAAAACCTGCCAATGGTGCTCGCTCAGCCCGCCTTAGTGCACTCGGAGCGCTTACGTGAGGGGCAGGCCTCGGTGCCACCATGAAGCCGCTGCTTGAGACGCCCGTGTCCCACATCCGAGTGCCTGGACTCGGGTCCCTCCTGGAGCCACTCTTCGCCGCCTTGCTCCTAGTGGGACCCCATGTTGGGATCCCGCTCTTGCTGGCTCCCCATAGACCTGTCCTTGTCACTTCCTGGTGTTGTGTGCCCTCTGTGGGCTTGGCCCAAGCAAGGGCCTCCCGCGAGTGAACACGAAGTGCGGAGCGCTGGTCTCTGCCGCCAGGGTCACTGCCTGTCCCCTCCCGCAGGTTCTGCGCCAGCTGTGCCCGCCTGGCCGAAATGCGGCAGAAAGAAATCCCCAGGGTCCTGGAGCAGCTTGAAGACCTGGACACCCGGGTCCTCTACAGCTCCGCCACCAAGAACGGCGTCCTGTACCGCGTGGGCGACGGCGTGTACCTGCCCCCTGAGGCCTTCACGTTCAAGTGAGTGCCCCGGCCCCTCCCAGCAGTGTCTGAGCTGGCTCTGCCCGGCTCTGCAGTAGAGTGCAGCCGTGAAACCAGAGGGCCCAGGGGTCGCGGGGCCCCTCCCCGCCTGCCTCTGAGCAGCCAGGGGGCGGAGGCTGGGGCCTCCCGTTCCCGACAGCAGGGGGAGCTCGGCGGTGGAAAGGGAGAGGTGAGGTGCCTGACGCAGTGCCTGTGGAACGAGTGATGGGGTGCTTTCTGGGTCAGGTGACGTCAGGCCCCGCTGCCCTGACCTCTCTGACCTCTCTGGGGTCAGAGTCGCGGCAGCAGATGGCTGTCGCCTCGATTCGCTCGGCAATCAGGCTTAACCCAGTGCATGCTGGGAGTTGTAGCCCACGTGTGCTGACCTGGAATCAAGTTTCCCTTCAGTCCCCGTGGGAACCTGTTCCCCGGGCTCGGTTGCATTTCTGTGTCCCGAAAGGGCAAGTGGGGCCCTTCCAGACCGCGTCCCCTCTGGCCCCACTGTCCTTGGCCCGGAGCGCCTGCCGGGGGCCCTGGTGGCCAGAGGGGGCAGCTGGCTTGTTCACAGCACTCGGACCAAACTTGGGTCCCCCGAGACGCTCTGTTCCCTGCCCTGTGGCTCCTCTTGTGTCGCGTCCAGTGCCCTGGACATGCCATGGTGACCCCCACAAGTCACGGTAACTGAGGACCCTAGAATTTCTCTTGGCTTGAGTGTGGCGCCCACTGCGGTTCCGCGGGAGGGCTTGGTCTGCTTACGCTCCTCGAAAGACCTGACCTTCTCGAGCAGTGGCCTCGTGCCCATGGCGAGAGCAGGCCGGGCATGCCCACGTCACTTCTGCTCGTGCTCGGTGTCCAGAGCCAGCCGTGAGTGTGGCTGGGAGGCAGGGAGCTGGCCACCACCCTGGAAGCGACCTGAGGCGGAGCCGTCTTCCTGCGCGGGCACTGTTGAGGTCATTGGCTGCTCCTGCGAGACGGATCCGACAACCCCCACCCTCACAAGCAGCTCATCTTGGGGGCCCCGCCCTCCTCCCTGCAGCATCAAGCCGTCCAGTCCCGTGAAGCGGTCGCGGAAGGAGGCCGTGGACGAGGAACTGTACCCGGAACACTACCGGAAGTACTCGGACTACATCAAGGGCAGCAACCTGGACGCGCCCGAGCCCTACCGCATCGGCCGCATAAAGGAGATCTTCTGTGCTAAGAAGAGCAACGGCCGGCCCAACGAGACCGACATCAAGATCCGGCTCAACAAGTTCTACAGGTCGGCGGGGCTCCGGAAGGCTCTGCTGGGGGGGGGGGGGGCGTGGCATGCACAGGTGCACCCACAGACGGGGCCTCCAGCCCCGCCACCCTGCCGCATTCTGGAGTCGGCCGAGGTGGCCGTGTTCCTGCGTGCTCCTGGGGGTACATCTTACAGCCCTGGCTTCTTGCATCTGCAGGAGCCCTTCGGTGTAAGTGCCTGAGTGACCCGGGCAGGACGTTCTGGGCTCTGCCTGCGCCTCCCCCCTCCACCCCAGACCGTCCAAGTCCCACAGACCTGTGCGGGGTCTGCCTCCTCCCCTGCCCGGGTCCCGCCGCTGACCGCTCTTCCCTGGATCTGGGGCTCCTCTGTCTTGCCCAGGCTCTTAGCTTAACCCAGCCCTTGTTTGGGACCCTCCTAGCTGGTAGTGATGAGGAGCTAGCTAACAGGAAGTGAACCCAAACAGATCTGGGTCCCCTCGCGCCCGCTCTCAGCTGACGGGTACTGCGGACTCCAAGTCCTCGTGGTCCCCAGATGCGATGGCGGGAGGGAACAAGGGCCCTGTATGACCGGTACACATGGGAGCAGGTGGGCACCGTGGTCCTGAGCCAGGCCTGGTCCACCAGAGCACCCTGGGAATGTGACAGTGTTGACAGGCTGAGCATCCCTCATGCAAAACTGAAATGCTTCAGAACCTGAAACCTCCCCTGAAAGAGTGACGGGGCAGAGGGGGTAAGGAGAGAGCTTCCATCCACTGGTTCACTCCCTGCATGGCTCCAACGGCCAGGGCTGGGTCAGGCTGAAGCCAGGAGCCTGCAGCTCCATCCGGGTCTCCTGCGTGGGTGCAGGGCGGGGACTCGGTGAGATCGCTGCCTCCCAGGCTGTGTTAAGAAGCTGGGTCAGAAGTAGAGGCAGGCCTCCATCCCAGACGGCGGGAGCCGGGACTTCACCTGCTGCTCCCCGGTGCCTGGCCCCAAAGCGAATGTCCTGCGCCACCTGCAGGGCGCGTAGAGAACTGCACCCTCAACCTCAGTCACGGGTCGCAGCCAGACGCAGGTTCGTTCTGGCTGCGTGTGCGAGGTGTGCATGGCTTCGCCTCTAGCCTGGGCTGTCATCCCCGAGACGGCACACCCCGCACACACAAGTATCCCAGAACCAGTCTGAAACAGCCGCAGTCTCGGCCTCTCGGACCCGGGCCGCTCGGGCTGTGGCTGCTCCCGACGCGGCCTCTCCCCCTCCCGCCCGCAGGCCCGAGAACACCCACAGGTCCACGCCCGCGAGCTACCACGCAGACATCAACCTGCTGTACTGGAGCAACGAAGAGGCCGTGGTGGACTTCAAGGCCGTGCAGGGCCGCTGCACCGTGGAGTACGGGGAGGACCTGCCCGAGTGCCTGCAGGACTACTCGGACGGCGGCCCCGACCGCTTCTACTTCCTCGAGGTGCTGCCCCCGCCGCCCGCAGGAAGGGCAGCCACGGCCGCGGAGTGGGTCTGGGCAGTGGGGCTCCGGCCCCCCTAGGACACGGTCGGCCAGCGTTCTGGGGTCTAACGTTTCTGGCTTAAAAAAAAAAAAAAAAATGGGAAGCTGTAACTTCGGCCTAGCGCGCTGAGACCGCCTGGGACAGAGCCAGTGGCCGCGTGGAATGAGCGCCCTCTGTGGGCGGCGGCAGGGAGGGGCCCCGTGCTTTCCCTCCCAGACCGCAGGCCTCCCTCCTTTGCAGGCCTACAATGCCAAGAGCAAGACCTTCGAGGACCCCCCGAATCACGCCCGAAGCCCCGGGAACAAGGGCAAGGGCAAAGGGAAAGGTGAGTGCTGGGGGGGGGGGGCGTCCAGGCCCGCCGAGGCCCTCCTGGGAGAGACGTGGCGGGGGGGCACCCAGGCCCACCTGCCCGCTGAAGCTCTCCTGGGAAGAGAAGCTCTGCGGGGGTGGGAGGAAGGCCCCCCACCCTCGGTCTAACCCGCGGCCTCTCCTGCAGGGAAAAGCAAGACCAGGTCCCCGACGAGCGAGCCAAGCGAGCCGGAGCTGGACATCAAGCTGCCCAAGCTGCGGACGCTGGACGTCTTCTCGGGCTGCGGGGGGCTGTCGGAGGGCTTCCACCAGGCGGGTGAGCGCCCCCCGCCGCCCGCCCCGGGCTGAGTTCCCGCCGAGGCCCGAGGCTCCCGCTCAGGGCGCGTGTCGTTCTCCCTAACCCGCCAGGCATCTCGGAGACGCTGTGGGCCATCGAGATGTGGGAGCCGGCGGCCCAGGCGTTCCGTCTCAACAACCCGGGCTCCACGGTGTTCACGGAGGACTGCAACGTGCTGCTCAAGCTGGTCATGGCCGGCGAGAAGACCAACTCCCTGGGCCAGCGGCTGCCGCAGAAGGGCGACGTGGAGATGCTATGCGGCGGGCCGCCCTGCCAGGGCTTCAGCGGCATGAACCGCTTCAACTCGCGCACCTACTCCAAGTTCAAGAACTCCCTGGTGGTCTCCTTCCTCAGGTGGGGGGGGGGCAGCCCGGGGTGGGGGTGGGGCGGGGGCGGGCCAGCAGCCCGGGCCGGGAGTGACCGCCCTGCGCCCCGCAGCTACTGCGACTACTACCGGCCGCGCTTCTTCCTGCTGGAGAACGTGCGCAACTTCGTGTCCTTCAAGCGCTCCATGGTCCTGAAGCTCACCCTGCGCTGCCTGGTCCGCATGGGCTACCAGTGCACCTTCGGCGTGCTGCAGGTGGGCGCGGGGCGCGGGCGGGCCCCCTCCTCGGCCGGCCCCTCGTGGTGGTCGCGCGGTGCACTCGCTGGTCAGTTGGGGGTTGACTGTCCGGGCGGGCCTCGCCCCGGCCTGGGCCCGGCTGACCCCGTGGCCGACCCCTAGGCCGGTCAGTACGGCGTGGCGCAGACACGCAGGCGGGCCATCATCCTGGCCGCGGCGCCCGGCGAGAAACTGCCCCTGTTCCCGGAGCCGCTGCACGTGTTCGCGCCCCGGGCCTGCCAGCTGAGCGTCGTGGTGGACGACAAGAAGTTCGTCAGCAACATCACCAGGTGGGGGACCCGCCCCCGGGGCCCTCCGTCTCCCCCAGTCTCGGGGCCTGACCTGTGTCATCCAGTTTTTCTTGAAAGGCTTCCTTGAGCGACATAAGTAGGGGAGACAGATCTTCCCCTACTGGTTCACTCCCCAGATGGCCGCGACTGCCAGGCCTGGGCCAGTCCAAAGCCGTGAGCCTGCGGCTCCATCCGGGTCTCCTCCGGGGGCGCAGGGGCCCGAGCACGTGGGCCGTCTCCCCATGCGTTCCCAGGCGTAGAGGGCGCTGCGTCATGTGGGTGCCGGTGCTGCCGGCAGGGCCCTCGCCGCCACAGCCCCTGCGTTGTCGGGAGTTCGTTCCCCGTGGCTGCAGGCCCCAGCAGAGCCGGGAGGGAGTCCACGGAGGGGGCCTTGACCTCGAGCCGGGAGGGGGCGGGCGGCGAGCATCCCCAGAGGCGCCGACGCCCCCTCCGCCGCAGGTTGAGCTCCGGGCCCTTCCGAACCATCACGGTGCGGGACACCATGTCCGACCTGCCCGAGATCCGGAACGGCGCCTCGGCGCCCGAGATCTCCTACAACGGGGAGCCGCAGTCCTGGTTCCAGCGGCAGCTGCGGGGCGCGCAGTACCAGCCCATCCTCAGGGACCACATCTGCAAGGACATGAGCGCCCTAGTGGCCGCGCGCATGCGCCACATCCCGCTGGCCCCCGGCTCCGACTGGCGGGACCTGCCCAACATCGAGGTGCGCCTGTCGGACGGCACCATGGCCAAGAAGCTGCGCTACACCCACCACGACCGCAAGAACGGCCGCAGCAACTCGGGCGCGCTCCGCGGGGTCTGCTCCTGCGTGGAAGGTGGGCTCGCGGCGGGGCGCGGAGCGGGGAGGGGCGGGGGGCGCAGCCAGCCGCCGGCCCCCTGACCCCAGAGCCCCGCCGGCCCCTCTCTTGCAGCGGGCAAGGCGTGCGACCCCATGGCCAGGCAGTTCAACACCCTCATCCCCTGGTGCCTGCCCCACACGGGCAACAGGCACAACCACTGGGCCGGCCTCTACGGGCGGCTCGAGTGGGACGGCTTCTTCAGCACCACCGTCACCAACCCCGAGCCCATGGGCAAGCAGGTGGGTGTGCGCCTGCGCGGGGCAGGGCGGGGCGGGGGCGGGCGGCCGGGCCTCTGCACAGCGCGCCCGTCTCGCCCCCTCCCCGCAGGGCCGCGTGCTGCACCCCGAGCAGCACCGCGTGGTGAGCGTGCGGGAGTGCGCCCGCTCCCAGGGCTTCCCCGACACCTACCGGCTCTTCGGCAACATCTTGGACAAGCACCGGCAGGTGGGTGGTGGGTGCCCCGGGCACGGCGGGGGGCCGGCACCTTCCTCTCCCCGAGCCTCGGGCTGGAGGCCCCTGGCTGCTGGCGACACGTGGGGACGGGGGCCCTGGCCCGGCTGTGCCGTCAGGCGTCGCCCTGCTCCCCTCCCCCTCCCGCAGGTGGGCAACGCCGTGCCGCCGCCCCTGGCCAAGGCCATCGGCTTGGAGATCAAGCTGTGTGTGTTGGCCAGAGCGCGCGAGAGCGCCTCAGGTAGGCAGCGGGCCCTCCGCGTGCTCCGGGACCCGGGTGGGCCGCCCGCCCCGCCCCACCCCGCCCCGCCCCTCCCCCCTGCCGGGAGCCCTGGCACACAGTGGGTGTGCAGCCGGGCTGCCCACTGGGTGCGCCGGGGTCCAGAAGCTTCCCGCAGGGCGCGCTCGGCCACGCGTGGGCCGTGCTCCCCGCCTGACTTCGCCCCCCCCCCCCCCCTTCAGCCAAGGCGAAGCAGGAGGACCCGGCTGCCCAGGACTAGCCCCACCCCCTCGTGCCGCGTGCCCAGTCCCGGCCGCGCGCTGTGCGTGGACTCCGCCGCCGCGGGGCTGTCGCGAGGTGTGCGTCCCGGCTGCCGGCGTCGGCGGCGCTCCGTGCAGTTCTCCGTGCGCTCCGGATTTTAAAAGTTTTTTATTATGCATTATATCAAATGACCACTGTCCGAGTGGAAATTAAACTTTATGTAGTTTTTATATGTTGTAATATTTCTTCAAATAAATCTCTCCTATAAACCTCCCTGGGTGCCGACTCGTGACTGACGCAGGGGGTGGGGGCTCGCGCTGCACCCAGATCTGTCTGGGGAAGGGGGCTCACCTTGCCACTCGGTCTTGGTCAATGAGATCGGCCGGAACTCGACGGTGTGGCTTCTCCACGGCCTTGTTAGCCCTTTGGGTCTGGAGTGGGCCGCGAGGCTTGGTGATGCAGCAGCCATTCTGTGACCTTGAGGACCTACGACCAGAGCAGTGGATAGTGCAGCAAGAGACGGGGTTGCCCCTGAGCTGCCCTCCGACCCCCGTCCCGCCCACCCCCAAACAAAACCCCTCATCTGCCCGAGTTTGTTAGCTGGACTTTGCAGCATCAGCCCGGCTCAGGCCTCTTGGATTCTTTACTTTCTTGTCAGAAGGAGAGGCAGAGAGGGGTCCTCCATCCGCTGCTTCTCTCCCCATATGCCCACAGCAGCCAGGGCCGGGCCAGGTGGGAGCCGGGAGCCTGGAGCTCCACGCTGGTCGCTGAGCCCGAGCCGTGAGGTGCTTTCCAGATGCAGTAGCAGGAAACTGGCTTGGAAGCCGAGGAGCCGGGTCTTGAACCTGACTCACAGCAGCCTGGGGGGCGGGGGTCACTGTGTGGACCAACGCTACCTGCACTTCCCTAGACGGCCACTTGGTGGCGCTTGCACCACAGCCTCACCCAGGGGAACGCCAAGTTTACAAAACCCTTGATTTCCTGCCCTTCCAGCCGCAGGGCCCTGAGCGTCCTTGCGCACTCGGCCCTGCTCTCCTTGGACGGGAGGCTCCGGCGCCGCTGGGTTAGCGGGAAGCTGGGATTCGAAGCGGAGCTGGGGCAGAGCCTCCGCCACTTCGGCAGGGGAGCCGGCGCGGCCCAAGCTGTGTCTGAACGGCTGCCCGCCCCAGCGGTTTTATTTTTAAAGATTTTATTTGACTTATCTGGAGGGAGAGACAAAGGTCTTCCATTCACTGGTTCACTCCCTAAATGGCTGTAACGGCTGGAGCTGAGCCAATCCGGAGCCAGGAGCTCCATCCGGGTCTCCCGTGCAGGAGCAGGGGCCCAAGGACTTGGCCCATCCTCCACTGCTTTCCCAGGCCACAGCAGAGAGCCGCATCGGAAGTGGAGCCCCGTGGCGTGCCTCCCGGCTCCCTCCTGCCCGGGCTCCACCACCCCGGACGGTGCTGTGTCTGCCCTGGGCCGTGGTGTCCAGCAGTCAGCCTAGTACTTGCTGTGTCCACACAGAGAGCTTACGTTGTCTGTGCCTCCACAGCTCGTCCATAACTGGACGTTAGCAGACGTGGCAACTCCAGGAGCGGGTCCTGAGCCTAGCGGCTGTCCCCGGGGCCCCATATCGGAGCTCCTGCAGCACCCTGGGAGGCAGGAGGTGATGACGGCTCAAGGAATGGGGTTCCCGCCACCCCTGTGGGAGACCCGGATGGAGTGCTCGGCTCCTGGCTTCGGCCTGGCCCAGCTGTGGCTGCTTTGGGCATTTTTAGGGGGTGAGCAGTAGATAGGACATCCCACTGGTGTCTTTGCCTCTGAAATAAAAATTTGTTTAAAATTGGGTTGTTTGAAACTCTCCTGTCAAGTCTTTAAGAAAGGTATTTATTAGGCAATTAGATCTTCCATCTGCTGGTTCACTCCCCAGATGTTTACAACAAGCAGAGTCCTGGGCCAGCCCAACACCAGGATCCAGGGGCTTCTTCCGGGTCTCCCGCGTGGGTGCAGAGGCCTGAGCCCTTTAACCGCCATCCGCTGCTTTCCCAGGTGCATTAGCAGGGAGCGGGATCGGAAATGGAGTAGCCGGGACTCGAACCGGCGTCCATGTTGCATTTCCGGTCAACCCTGGGAGGCGCCTAGCCGCCTCTACCCGCTTTGGGTACCAGCGCACACGGCGGCGCCTCCACGCCCGTCCGCACGGGGGCGCTGCGAGCATCCTCGGCCGGGTCGCTCTAGGCGGCGGCGGCGGCTGAACCGGAAGTCTCTTTCCTCCCCCACTTCCGCTCTCTGGCCCGGGCTCGGGCTGCGTGGAGAAGACTTTGCAATGCCGACGGGAGACTTTGAGTGAGTCCGGGGTGGCGGCGGGAGTCTCGGGAGACAGTGTGGGGGGGTCCTGGGGGACTCTTAGGGGGCCTGGGTCGCGCGGGGCTGCCGTCGTCCGGCCTCGCCGCCCCAGCTCTGTCCCCGCACGCTTGTCCCCGCAGCTCGAAGCCCAGCTGGGCCGACCAGGTGGAGGAGGAGGGCGAGGACGGTGAGTTCCCACGCGGCCCCCGGCCCGGGGCAGTGCCGCCCCGCTCGGGGCCGGGGCCTGGCCCCTGCCTTGGCCACTGCTCAGGGCCCCCCGGCACCTCCGCGCGCGGCCCCCGCCCCGCGCCACCCTCCTCGGGGCCAGCCCACTGACCCCTCCCGTCCTGCTCGGGGCCGGGGCCAGGCGTGGCGCCCGCGGGGTCTCCCGGCCCGTGCCCCACCCTCACGCCAAGGACCCCCGTGCCCTGGCCACTGCTCAGGCTGCCCCCGCCCCTGGGGCTCACCCCCGCCCGCCCCCTCCTGCAGACAAATGTGTCACCAGCGAGCTGCTCAAGGGCATCCCCCTGGCCACCGGCGACACCAGCCCGGAGCCTGAGCTGCTGCCCGGGGGTAAGTGACAGCCTCCGCCGCGGCCCTGGCCACCCCACCCCCACCCCCCGCCCGGCCCGCCGCTCCCAGGGCTCAGTTCCCCTCCCCGTCCCCCTCCTCAGCCCCACTGCCGCCCCCCAAGGAGGTCATCAACGGGAACATCAAGACGGTGACCGAGTACAAGATCGATGAGGACGGCAAGAAGTTCAAGGTGGGCCGGGGCGGGGGCTTGGGGTGCAGGCAGTTCAAGGTGGGCTGGGGGAGGGGCGTGCCGGGGCCCTGGGCGGGGGCTTGGGGTGCAGGGGGCCCACCCACTGCCCTCGCACCTGCAGATCGTGCGCACCTTCAGGATTGAGACCCGGAAGGCCTCCAAGGCTGTCGCGAGGAGGAAGGTGAGGCCCCCGCCCCCGCAGGGCTGACCCGGGAGCTGGGGACCCCTGTTCCAGGGGGAGTTGAGCTTCCGGAGGCCGGGGTGTCTGCATGTCTCTTGGGGCCCTGAGAAACTCGGGGTGCAGGAGCGGCTGGGGTTGGAGGGGGTTCCCCCGCTGTGCCCCTGGCTGGCGGCAGGCCCCGTGCCAAGCCCCTGGCGCCCGGAGAGACCCAGGGAGGCCGGGAGCTTTGGTGGTGCTGGCTTCACCGGGGAGGGACCCCCGCCTGCCCCCCCCAGCCTGGGCCTGGCATGGAGCCGCAGCTGCCCCTGTTGCGGGGTGGCTGCCGTGGTATGTGGGTGCCCAAGGCTGTGGGCCGTCGCCCGCTCCTGCCCTGACCTGACCCCCTCCCCGGAGCCCAGAACTGGAAGAAGTTTGGGAACTCGGAATTTGACCCGCCGGGGCCCAACGTGGCCACCACCACGGTCAGCGACGATGTCTCCATGACGTTCATCACCAGCAAAGAGGTGGGCGGGGCCGCGGGTGGGGGCGGGGTGGGGCCGCAGTCGGGGGCGGTGCAGGCCGTGAGCCCCCGCCTCCCCGCTGACCCCCGCCCCCCCCAGGACCTGAACTGCCAGGAGGAGGAGGACCCGATGAACAAGCTCAAGGGCCAGAAGATCGTGTCCTGCCGCATCTGCAAGGGCGACCACTGGACCACCCGCTGCCCCTACAAGGACACGCTGGGGCCCATGCAGAAGGAGCTGGCCGAGCAGCTGGGGCTGTCCACGGGCGAGAAGGAGAAGCTGCCGGGAGGTAGGCCCGGGGGCCCTGGCCGTGCCCTGGCCGTGCCCTGCCCGTGTGCTGCGGGCCTGCGCGCCCCCGTGGGTTCTGGCGGTGCCCGTGTTGCTGGCAGCGCGTGCAGATGGTGCCAGCGTCCGGGACGTGCCCTGGGGGCCGCCCGCCGGGCCTGACGCCGGCGCCCTCGTCCTGCAGAGCTGGAGCCCGTGCAGGCCGCCCAGAACAAGACGGGGAAGTACGTGCCCCCGAGCCTGCGCGACGGCGCCAGCCGCCGCGGGGAGTCCATGCAGCCCAACCGCCGAGGTGAGCTGGGCGCCCTGGGCGTGGGGGGGGCGGGCGCTGGGCGGGGCCTCCCCCGCTCAGCCAGCTGCCCCGCCCACACAGCCGACGACAACGCCACCATCCGCGTCACCAACCTGTCGGAGGACACGCGCGAGACGGACCTGCAGGAGCTCTTCCGGCCCTTCGGCTCCATCTCCCGCATCTACTTGGCCAAGGACAAGACCACTGGCCAGTCCAAGGTGGGCGGGGCCCGGGCCTGGCCGTGCATCCTGGGGCTGAGGGCGGTGCCCGGGCGGTGGGCAGGACCCTGACCTGGGCTCTGCCTCGCCAGGGCTTCGCCTTCATCAGCTTCCACCGCCGGGAGGACGCCGCGCGCGCCATCGCCGGGGTGTCAGGCTTCGGCTACGACCACCTCATCCTCAACGTGGAGTGGGCCAAGTAAGACCCCGCCCTGCCCCGCCCCGCCCCCCCCCGCCCCGCCCTGCCCCAGCCACCGAGCCTGTGTGCAGCGACAGCGCTTTATTGGCCTGCAGCAGGGCCCGTCCCCGCGCGCGGAGGTCCCACAGGGAGCCCAGGGACACCCTGAGGTCCCAGGCGCCAGCCGCGTCAGCCCCCCTCCCTCCCTCCCTCTCCCCGCAGGCCGTCCACCAACTAAGCCGGCAGCCGCGGCCGCCACCTGCGCCCTGCGTGACGAGCGGCAGCCCGGGGGGCAGGGGGCTCGGGGCAGTAAAGAGGCTCAAAGTGCTCCCTCGTGTGTGTGGACTCTGTCACCCCTGCTCGCCGGACCTGGCCGCTTCAGGGGCCCGGGGGCTGGGGTGGGGGGCGCGGGGGGCGGGCGCAGCCTGGAGGGGCAGGTCCGGGCCAGGGCTCGGGCCCCAGGGGCAGCAGCGCAGGCTGGGGGCCACAGCCATGTAGAGCAGGGGGTGGACGCACACAGCCAGGGGCGTGAGCGCCCGCATCACCTGGAAGGCCAGGTAGGGGCCCAGCTCCAGCGCTGTCACCGCCTGGGTCGCGTTGGCAAAGTCCGGGCAGCGGCTGAGCCAGCGCCGCCGGGCATCCACGTTGAGCACACGGGTGATGTGGTAGGGCACGTAGGAGCCGGCGTATAGGGCCACGCCGCTGGCCACGAGCGCCAGCACGCGCCGCTTCTCTGTGCGTGACATGCTGGGGCTGCCCAGCACCGCCCTGGCCAGCGCGCCGTAGGCCAGCAGGGTGAGCAGCAGGGGCAGGCCGCCGCCCAGGGCCGCCAGCACCACGCTGTAGGCTCTGTAGGCCTCCAGCTGCTCGTCGGCCGCCGTGCCCAGGCACTTGGTGCAGGCCTCGGGCTGGGTCCTGTTGCACCGGGGCGCACCCGGCGGCCCCTTGAGGCGGGAGAAGGCGAGTGTGGGCGCGGCCAGCAGCACGGCCAGGGCCCAGCCGGCGGCGCTGAGCACCCAGGCGTGCTTGGGCCGCAGGCGGGCGCGGGCAAGGAAGGGGTGCACGACGCCCAGGTAGCGTGTGAGGCTGATGCAGGTGATGAAGGCCACGCTGCCCAGCAGGTTGCAGGAGAAGGCGAAGCGCTCCAGCAGGCAGGCTGCGGCGCCGTAGCGCCAGTTCTTGGGCGGGTACAGGTAGGCGGCCAGCGGGGGCAGCGTCAGGGCGTAGAGCAGGTCGCTCACCGCCAGCTGCGCCGAGAAGACCACGGCCGGGTTCCAGGGCCGCGGCTCCCGGGTCAGGAAGCGGTGCAGGGCCAGGCCGTTGCCGGCCACGGCCACCAGGAACGCGGCCACCAGCACAGGCCACAGGAAGCCCTCCTGGAAGCCGCTGAGGACGAGGTCGGCGGCCGCGGAGAAGTTGGCCGGGCAGAGCCTGGCGCCTGTGGGCAGGTGCGGCCAGCTGAGCCCCATCGTCATGAGCCTGGCTCCCCCACTCCTCACATCCGGGGTCACTGCTCTCGGCCGCACGGAAGCCAGCAGTGGCCAGCACCACCCAGCGCCTCTGCGAGGGCCCCGGCTCCCTGCGACCACCAGAGGGCGCCTCCCACCGGGGCCGGCCGTGGCCCTGGCGCTGACTCATCCCCACCTCTGCCGGCTTCCTGGCTGCTGCCGGAGCACGGCCGCCGGCCGCCCAGGAGCTTTGCCAGAGCTGGCCTCAGACTGGCCTACCTGCCCTCGGCCCCACTCACCCACACACACCGGGTCCGCCCCAAACCCACACCCTGGAGTCCTCCCTAGGATGGAGGAGGCCCCCACGCTCCCCTGGGCCCCTGCTTCATGCCCTCTGGCAATCCCACCTGACCAGGAGGCCAGCAACCCCTGCCCACAGGGCCTGGGCCCCTCATGCACCGCCCCCCCACCCCCGCGCCTCAGCTTCCCGACCTGCGCAATGGGCCCAGCACTGCCCACCCTGAGCCCAGCGGACCTGACCATGCGGGGAAGCCTGCGCCCCTGCGCGTTTCCACCCCCGGGGCCGAGGTCCTCACCACCTGGCCCCTGCCCTGCTCCGCGCCTCACCCGAGCGGCCCGCCATGGCCTGCGTGCAGCCTCCAGGCCCGCGCGTCTGGTGTGGAGCCCCTCCCGGGCCCGCGCGGCGGCAGAGGCGGCGGGCCGGCCCCTCCCTCGCCCCCTCCCTCGCCGGCAGCTCCAACCTCAGCCTGCAGAGCGAGTCGGGCGGCCACTCCACGCGGCCCACAGCTTCCTTCCTCATTGCGCGGTGGGTGGGTGTCTGCAGGCCGGGCCTGGAGGCGGGGGCGGCGCGAGGCAGAGGCACACACACAGGAGCAGGTTCGGTCATTTATTGGGGTGCAGACTCCTTTATGAAAGGAAACCGAGGGCTGCTGGGAGCCCCTGGGCCCCAATCTGGGGCAGTCCGGCTCTGCGGCCCAGGCTCAGGCCCCCTTTTTCGGCGGCCGGGCCCGGCCACGCCCTCGCTCCCGGGCGGCCCCTCGGGGCCCCAGCTTGGCCTGGGCTCCCCGCGGCCCGCCCTGGCGCTTCGGAGGCCTCCGGTCCCCGTCCGGCCGCCGGCCCCGGGCGGGCTTCTCCGTCCGCCGCCGCTTCTTGCCTGGGGGCCCCGGGGGCCGGCTCCGCGGGGCGGCTCTGGGGAACAGGTCTGCGGAGAGGGGGAGGCGGTGTCAGGGCCGGCCGGGCCCCGGGCCCACTCTGCCGCACGGGCCACACTCACCCGCGTCAGGCTCCTCGCCCACAGCCTGGCGGAAGTACTCGGCTTCGTCCTCCTCCTCTTCCTCCTGCTGCCCGCGGCCGGCGCCCTGCGCAGCCTCGGGGGGCGCGCCGGGGTCCTCGGCGTCACTGTCGCCCTCGGCCGCGGCCCGGGCCCTCTTCATGCCCTTGAGGCTCTTCTTCCTGGAGAGGGGGCGCGGTCAGCCCGGCCCGGGGCCCAGCGCAGCGCAGCCCAGCCCGCCCGGCGGCCACTGACTTGTGGGCCTCCCGCTGCTCGCGCTTGCGCTGGACGTTCTGGGCCTGCTGGTCCTGCCTCTGCGCCTTGAGCCGCAGCCTCTCCTCCTTGGCCGCCAGGATGGCCTGCAGCTCCTCCTCGGACTTGTGCACTGCGCGGTGAGGGAGGGCAGGGCTGCTGAGGGCGGCCGAGCCGGCCCCTGCGCCCCCTGGCGGCGGAGCCCCGCGCCCGCGCCCGCGCCCCTGCCCCCGCGCCCCGGGCCTCACCGAAGCTGTGGAACAGCACGTTGCCCTCGCCCACGCCCTCCTGGATCTTGATGAGCCGCAGCGTCATCCGAGGGCCGATCTGGGGGCGCAGGGGGAGAGTGAGCCCCGGCCCGGGCTGGGGGCCGCCCGGAGGCCGCCGCCGCCGCCGCCACCTCACCTCGGTGAGCCGCACGGCGCTCTGCTGCGCCCGCATGTTGCCGCGGCCCGCCACGGCCTGGGGCAGCTCGGTGATGTTGTGCTCGCCGTCGGGCTCGGCCTCGCTCTCCGACAGCCCCGCGCCCCTGTGCGGACACGGGCTCAGCAGGGGAGCCCCCCCCCCACCCCGCGCCCCCTGCCCGCCGCCCCGCAGCCCGCTCACGTGGCCAGCAGCTCGCTGATGTCCTGCAGGCGGCTCATGTTGGGGAACTTCTCCTGCAACAGCTTCTTCATCCCCCGGCTGGCGCCCACCGGCACCACCTTGATGCTGCTGCGGGGGAGGGGAGGGGGCGGGGCGGGGTGAGGGGCGGGGGAGGGGCGAGGGGTGGGGCCTGGCCGCCCCCGCCCCGCCCCGCCCCGCCGTGCGTCAGCGCGTTTACTTTGAGACTGGGCAGTCACAGACAGAGTCTCGGCTCGGTGCTGTCATCACGCGCACGGCCGGCGCCCCGCCCCCGGCCCCGCCCCTGCCCGGCCCTCACTAGTGCCGGAAGTCCAGCTCCTGCGAGTCGGCGTTGTAGCTGATGAGCAGGCAGCGCTTGATGGTGTTCAGGTTCACCTGCGAGAGGGGCGGCCGCTGACCTGCCCGGCCCGGCTAACGGGCCCCCGCCATCCAGGCGCCTCCCACCGGGCAGCACCTGCGGCGGCCGGCAGAGCCCGGGGCGGGGAGCCAGGCGGGAGTGACCCCCAGCCCCGCCCCGCCCCTGCCCCTGCCCCAGCCGCGCGGGAGTGACCCCCAGGCCCCGCCCCGCCCCTGCCCCAGCCGCGCGGGAGTGACCCCCAGGCCCCGCCCCGCCCACCTTGTGCACGTTGAGCGAGGGGAGGAGGTTCTGGAACATGGTGGCCGTGAGCTTCACGTGCATGCCCTGGGGGCCGAAGCCGCTGAGCACCAGGAGCGGCGGGTGGCTGAACTGCTGCTCGTGCATGCGGTGCCGGCGCAGCGAGGAGACCACGTCCCGCACCAGCGCGTACTGCGGGCGGAGACGGGGACGTGACCACAGCCGCCGGCCCCGCCCACCTCCCCGCCTCTGAGCCCCGCCCACCTCGCTCGAGCTCCGCCCCCCCGCCGCCGCTGGACCCCAGCCCCCACCTCCTGCCCCTAGCGGCCCCCTACCCGCCCCCGGCCCCCGCCCACCTCCTGCCCCCTCCCCGCCGCCGCCCCCGCACCCCCTGCCCCACTCACCTTGCTGACCTGGAAGGTCAAGGTGGGCCCTCCCGGCAGGCGCATCAGCTTCTGCAGGACAGGAAGGCGCCCGTGAGGGTGGGGGCGCGGGGGGGCGGGGCAGGGGGACCCCCGCCCCACCTCTTCAGAGCGTTTACTTTGAAGCCAGCATCAGGGCGGCTCAGGGCACGGGGGTTCATCAGCAGAGGCGGGCGCGGGGCGCGGGCGCGGGGCGGGGGCCCGGGGCCACTCACAAAGTAGACGGCGCTGTCCGTCTTGCTCAGGATCAGGAAGTGGGTGACCCCCAGGGGCCCGGCCACGGCCACGCAGTCCTTCAGCGAGTTCTTCTTCCGAACCTGCGCGTTCCCGGCAGCCAAGGGGGACGAACACAGACGGCCGTGGGGGGGCAGCCGCGCGGGGCCCTGCCCCACGGCCCGCCCCCTGGGCCCCTCTCTCCCGCGGACACGGGGGCCCCCGCGCGCCGATGCGCACCTGCAGGCGGCTGGCGGTGAGCGGCTCCATGACCCGCCGCACGTCCAGGCTCAGCTGCCGGACGCTGCGGCCCGCGCGGCCTCGCGCGAACACGAACGAGTGCGGCTGCGCGGCGTAGGCCTCGAGGTTGCGGAGCTGCGCCTGGGCGCGCGCGCGCTTCTGGTGCCGGGACTGCGCGGGGCGGGGGAGAGGAGCGAGGGGCGAACGATGAGCGCGGCGGCCTCAGCGGGGTCCCCACCCGCGCCCCCGACTCCCCGCCAGCCGCGTTTTACCCTCCCCGACTGCCCCATGCTGCCGTCTGTCCACGAGGCCGCCTCCGCCGGCCGCTTCCGGCGCTGGCGCCTCACTTCCGGCGCGGGGCTGGTGACGTGAGCGGGCTGGCGGCGCACCCAGCGGCCTCGGGAAAAGGGGGCGGGAACCCTGGCAGAGTTGCCATGGAGACACCAGGGTTTCTACGGAAACCGGGGCGGGGCCTGCGACTCCGGACTTCTCGGTCCGCTAGTTCGAATCCCTCCACAGGACGCATTATTTTTTTTCTCCCCCCTGTGGCGATTTTCATAACCACGTCCCCCACTCCCGGGCTCCTACAAGATCTCAAGGCCAGAATGATACCGGTCCCCCGCTGGCCCGCAAGCTGGCAGAGGACATTGGCGCCAGGCACCTGGGGAGCAGCCGGGAGACAGTTATTAATTTTCACCCCGCAGCACTTGGGGTTCATCAGTCCTCCCGCGCGGAGACCCGCTGTCTGCAGACAGACTGAGGGATGGAAACTCCACATCACCTCCTGGAAACTCAGGGCGAGGCGGGCATTTTGCGAATAATCCGTCCCCTCCTGTTGCTGGCTGGGAGCCCCAGCCCTGGCCTCGGGCCTTTGGCTCCTTCTCCAAACCCTCACCGGCTTTCCCCCACCAGCCTCCACCCCCTCTTCCTGCCCCCCCCCCCCAGCTCCGTCTCTGTCCTCGTCTCCAACATCGTCCATCAATGTCCATCTCTCTCTCTCACTCCGACCCCCCCCGCCTCTCTGCATCTCTCATCCCCTGCCCCCCCCATGTCTTTCCTCTCTCTCTGCGGGTGGGGGGCTCCGCCCAGGCCTGGAGTGCAGCCTCTCTCAGACCTGGGACGGCCATTTCCTCTCCCAGCCCAGAGTCCACTCGGGTTACTCCGGAGCTCAGCACGGTGCAAACGGGGGAGGGAGACAGTTCCCCCTGGCCGTGCCTGTCTGCAGACGGGGGACCCTGGGCCTGGGCTCCGTGAGTTTCTGTACCCCAAGACATGTATGCATGCTTCTCCCTGCACCTTCTCTGTCCCTGTGTGATCTGAGTGGGGTACAAATGCCCCCCAAGTGTGGTGGGGGACACTGTGTGGTCTGTGTGTCACTGTGCTGGCCCCTGTGTGGCCACGTGTGCCTGGAGAGTGTGTGTGTATGTGTGTGTGTGTGATCCCACGTCCACACTTGGTCTTTTCAAGTTGTGGGGTGCCCGTGTGTGTGTGTGTGTGTGTGTGTGTGGTTGTCACTAGTTTTTTGTTTTTAAGATTTATTTATTTGAAAGGCAGAGTTAGAGAGAGAGGGAAACAGATTTTCCAGACACTGGTTCACTCTCCGGATGCCAGACCAAATGCAGGAGCTCCATCCGGGTCTCCCACTCGGGTGCAGGGGCCCAAGGACTTGGGCATCTTCCACTGCTTTCCCAGGCTACAGCAGAGAGCTGGATGGGAAGTGGAGCAGCCGGGACTGGAACTGGTGCCCACGTGGGATGCCGGCGCTGCAGGCGGCAGCTTTATCCGCTACGGCACAGTGCCAGCCCCTGCTACCATTTTTTTTTAAAGATTTATTTATTTATTTGAAAGAGTTAGAGAGAGAGAGAGAGAGAGAGAGAGAGAGAGAGTTTTGCATCTTCTGCTTCACTCCCCAGATGGCTGCAATGGCCAGAGCTGTGCCGATCTGAAGCCAGGAGCCAGGAGCCTGAGCTCCCTTGGGGTCTCCCACGAGAGTGCAGGGGCCCAAGCACTTGGGCCATTCTCCACTGCCCTCCCGGGCCTCAGCAGAGAGCTGGGTTGGAAGTGGAGCAGCCGGGACTGGAACCAGCGCCCATATGGGATGCTGGCCTTACCCCCTCCCCCACCGCAGCACCAGCCCCATCAACCATGTTTCAAATGTGCAATTCTTGCCTGAATCTATGATGTCTTAAAAAACTTTTTTTTGGAGAGGCAGAGAGACAGAAACAGAGGTTTCCCTTCCATTGGTTCATCTCCCCGGTGGGCCAGGTCAAAACCAGACGTCAGAAACGTGATCTGCGTCTCCCACGTCGGGGGCAGGGCCCTGAGTACCCGATGTCTCCCAAGCTGCACGTTAGCAGGAAGCTGGATCAGGAGCAGAGCCAGGACCCGGGACTAATCTGGGACATGGGTATCCCAAGGAGGGTCTTAGATGCTGGGCCAAGCGCCTGGGCCCTGGTACGTGTGTGTACCAGGCATGATTTCTGGACACACCCCTGCACAGGGCAGCTCCATCTGCTCCTCGGTGTGCCCCGTGCGATGGTTTGCACTCTTGTTGGGCCTTGGGATGTGTGCATTGGTGTGTTCGTGTCCATTGTGGAAGCGGCATGCCATGCGTGGGAGTCCAGGAGTCACGCTCCTCCCCTTCCGGCTGTGTGTCTGCAGGCGAGTGGCTCACCCTCTCTGGGCTTCAGTCTTCCCTTGTAGGAAATAGGGCAACAGCTCAGGGTGGGAGGATTAACATGGGTGCAGAGCTCAGAGGCGAAGCTGACCCCCTGCAGGTGCCCGCTGGTGTTCACCATCATCGTGTGTGTGTGTGTGTGTGTGTGTGTGTCTGGGGTGGGAGCCCCGCCGGCCGGCCAGCGCCTGCAGCCTCCCACGCTCTGTGCTGTGCTGGGAGGAAGCGGAGGGCGGTCCAGGGCGCTGACCTGTGTTATCAGCCTCTGGGGGCCTGGCAAGGCGGGGTAGGGGGTGTCTGGCGATTCTGCTTCAGTTCTCACGTGGGAAATGCTAAATATTTATAGCTGGGGCTCCAGTCCCAGGCTCCCGGGGCTGCCTTACCCAGCCTCCTCTCCCACCAGCCTGTCCCTGTCCCCGTCCCCAGCTCCTAGCTCAGAGCCCCTCCTGGACCCTGGGGCTCATCCTCGGACTTGTGCCTGCTACGAGACCCCACCGGATTCGGGCTCTTGGCTGTTGAGAGGTGAGAGGGTGGGAGTGAGGGCTGGATTCCCGTCTGTGCAGAGACCCCGCATCTGCCTGGGGCTTGGTGGGGGTGGGAGGGTTCCCCGGCCTCCCTCTCCCCCCAGGCTGCACATGTTCCCCACCTCGCTCATCCGGCTCTGGCCTCATGGGCCTCCCTGCTGTTCCTTGGGCCTACCCGAGGCAAAGATCAACCACTGGGCCTTTGCACGTGCTGCCTCTGTGTCTGGAATGTTCTTTCCCTCCTCCAGGCCTTGGTTCTAGCGTCACCTTTCCAGGGAGGGCCCCTCCAGTGAAATGCTCCCCCCTCCAACTCGGGACCCCCACCCTCTTCTCAGCCTCATTCTTCTAGGCACGGTCACCCTGACCTGGCTGTGGGCTGTTTGTTTTCTCATAGCTGGAGCCCCCAGCGGCACAAAGACTGGGATTTTCTGTGTTCCCATTGCTTGGGGAGGGGGGTGAGTGTGTGAGCTCCAGGGTGTCTGCTGTGTATGGACCCCACAAGGCTGGGCTGGGTTGAGGATGAGCCCCTAAGTGAAGACGCCTGGGCCCTCAGAACACCCACGGGGCCTTGGCCGCCCCGGGGACATGAGGGTTTTGGAGACTGATCAGCAAACAGAAATTCAGACTGGGTCCCGGGGAGCTAGTATTTTGGTAGGAGGATTCAGGCCACAAAAAGGGAGCTAGTATTTTGGTAGGAGGATTCAGGCCACAAACAGGGGAAACACATGGGGCCACCTTGGGCGTGAAGAACATGGAAATGGATACACAGTGACAGGCACTTTGACAAAGTGGGTTAAGCGCCTGGCAATGCGTGCATCTGATATCTTGAGCCAGTCCTGGCTGCTCCCTTTCCAATCCAGCTCCCTGCTAATGCGCCTGGGAAAGCAGCAGGGGTGGCTCAAATATGTGGGCCCCTGCCACCCATGTGAGAGACCCGGATGGAGCTCCTGGCTCCTGACTTTGGCCTGGCCCAGCCCGGGTCATTGTGGCCATGCGGTGAGTGGACCAGGATGTGGTGGAAGATCTCCGTCTCTCCCTCTCTCTGTCAAATCTCCTTTTCAGATAAGTCTTTTAAAAATGTATTTTTCATTGTATTGGAAAGGCACAGAGATCGAAATCTTCCACCTGCTGGTTCGCTCCCCCAGTGCCTGCAGCGGCCAGGGCTTCGCCAGGCTGCAGTGAGAAGCTTGGAGCTCCACCTGGGTCTCCCGTGGGTGTCGGGCACCCAAGGACCTGAGCCATCACCTGGTGTCTCCCAGGGTGCGCGTGCACACGGAGCTGGGATTTCAACCTTGAACTCTGATGCGGGATGCAGGCATCCAAGGGGGCGCCCAAACCACTGAGCCAAACGCCCACCCTTGGAGGCTGGTGTGGGAGGAGGGGAGGGGAGGGAGAAGACCAGGCAGAGGCTGCACGGCCTTATGGGCCATGGGAGGGCTTGGGAGCCACGGAGGGCTCTGGGCAGAGGGACGCAGATGCACGTGGGTGTTCACAGGCACCACTGGCTGCTGCAGGGGAGGGTGGGGGGCAGGGGAACAGAGCTGAGGCTGGCGGCCAGGGAGGGAGGCAGCTCTCGTAAGGAAATCCAGATGTCCGGAGCCAGGAATGGGGCAGGAGGTGGGGGCTTTGACGCGGAGGAATTCAGGGTATAAACAGAGGAGCCGGCCGGTCTGGCGGATGGGTTAGCTCGGCTGTGAAGACCAGACGCGATGGCTCTGGGCTTCCGCCCTGCGGGCTGGAGAGGTGGGGAGACTCTGCTGTGCACCTCGCCCCCACCCCACCCCCTTCCCCCTCCCTCCCTCCCTCTCTCTCTCTCTCTCAGCTTCCCCAAGCCTCCTCCAGTGCATCTCAGCCTTTGCTCTGACTTTCCTCCTCCAGCGGGGAGGCCCTTCTACCGGCCACCCCCGTTTCCTCCCTGTGTGTTTCACCGTCACCTCCTCCAGGAAGCCTTCCCTGTCTGCACTTGCCTCAAAGATGCCCTTGCTCGCCTCCCCTCCCTCTCCCTCGATTTCCTGTCATTCCTGAACACACTCTCTTAACGCTATCCGCCTACCAGGGTCTGGTTTGTTCCCCTATCCGTATATTCCTGGAGCCTAAGAGGGGTCCGGTACACAGCAGGCGGCCCATGAATGCTTGCTGAACCAACGCAGGGCGCCTGGAACTCGGGCGGAGAGGCCACGGCGGGATCCTGCGGGTGTGGGGTGGGTAGGGGCTGAGGACCGGGAGCCACGCAGGTGCAGCCACGCGCGTCTGCACGGCGTGAGAGCCCGGGGAGCCGCCTCCTGCCCGTCTCTTCTCTCGCCTGCAGGTCCGCCATGGCCGCTCCCCGGCTGCGCGCGTGGCAGCTGCTGCTCCTGCTGGGCGCGTGGCGGGCGCGGGCCGCCGCCCCGCGCTGCACCTACACCTTCGTGCTGCCCCAGCAGAAGTTCACGGGCGCCGTCTGCTGGAGCGGCCCCGCGCCCGCGCGGCCCGCGCCCGAGGCCGCCAACGCCAGCGAGCTGGCGGCGCTGCGCACGCGCGTGGGCCGCCACGAGGAGCTGCTGCGCGAGCTGCAGCGCGTGGCCGCGGCCGACGGCGCCGTGGCCGGCGAGGTGCGCGCGCTGCGCAAGGAGAGCCGCGGCCTGAGCGCGCGCCTGGGCCAGCTGCGCGCGCAGCTGCAGCACGAGGCGGGGCCGGGGGCGGTCCAGGGGGCGGTCCAGGGGGCGGAGCCTGCCGCCGCCCTGGCCCTGCTGGGCGAGCGCGTGCTCAACGCGTCGGCCGAGGCGCAGCACGCGGCCGCGCGCTTCCACCAGCTAGACGTCAAGTTCCGCGAGCTGGCGCAGCTGGTCAGCCAGCAGAGCGGCCTCATCGCGCGCCTGGAGCGCCTGTGCCCGGGCGGCGCGGGCGGGCAGCAGCAGGTAAGCGCCCAGGCAGCCGCTGCCTCCCCGCAAACGTCCCAGGGGCCCCGAGAGCCCCAGGCCAAACGTGCCATTGGCAGCTGTCTGCACGTGCAAATATCCGGATGCTGCTGCTGCCAGCAGTTAGTTCGACGCCGGACGCAGAGTAGCCACCAGCCGGTCCCATACGGGCTCAGCTGGTCCCATAAGGGGTCAGCTGGTCCCATACGAGGTCAGCTGGTCCGATATGGGCTCAGCTGGTCTGATACGGGTTCAGCCAGTCCCATACGGGGTCAGCCAGTCCAATATAGCATTTAGGCATCGCGAGGGGCAACTTAACCACTGTGCCAAGCACCCACGCTCCATGAGACACCCTCCCGCCACGTCCTGCGTCTCGCTGGGTCCGAAGCCAGCCGCGTTCCGGTGGATTCTGGAACCTTCCCTCCCAGGGAGGGTTGGGGGCGGGGCTCAGGGGGTTCAATACTCACTGTTGCACGGACGCTACTTTTTCCAAACTTTACGGAGAAGGAGACTGAGGCAGACGGACATTCTGGGGAGCACCGGAGTGGGACTTTATGTCCGGCTTTAGTTGGGCTTTGGGCGGAGAAGGGCTGAGACGCCCCCAACTTGATTGCTGGCTCCTCGGGGTTTGGGGAGGCCCATCCGTCACCCCGCAGCCCTGCCTCTCTCGGCTCCGCCAGGTCCTGCCGCCACCCCTGGTGCCCGTGGTCCCCGTCAGCCTGGTGGGTGGTGGCATCAATGACACCAGGAGGCTGGACCCAGCCCCAGAGCCCCAGAGAGACCAGACCCTGAGACAGCAGGCGCCCTTGGCCTCTCCCATGGCTGCAGGGCCACCTGCCGTCCCCACGAAGCCAGCAGGTAAGACAAGGGGGAGGGGGAGCCGTGGGAATCCCGGGTGGGGGGGTGCCAGTGAGCAGGGAAGGGTTCCTTTGTTTTGATGACAGAACAGGGAGGAGGACTCTTATTCTGATAAAACGATGAAACATCAGGTCCGGGTGGGCGTCCCACCCACGCAGACCCTGGGAGGAAGCAGTGACCGCTCAAGCGATTGGGCGTCTGCCACCTGTATGACCTGGATCGAGTTTCTGGCTCCTGGCTTTGGCCCCGCCCAGTCCTGGCCGCTGCAGGCATTTGGGGAGCAAACCTGGAATGAGAGTTCTCGGTCTCTGTCCCTCTGCCTCTCAAATAAATGAATAAAAACACCAAAGTTCTTAGGACAGTACTGGAAATAGGAGAGGAGGGAGTCTTATTTTGATAAGGTGGGCGGGGCTGCTGCTTTGGCACGAGGCAGAACTCTTATTTTGGTGAGGGGACCAATGACAGTCAGGACTCTATGAGTCCAGCAAAGGATGGGTTGGCCCAGGCCGTGCCGCCCCGGTATCCGTTCGCCCACAGGCCCATGGCGGGATTGTGCAGAGGCCTACCACGCAGGCCTGCGGCAGAGCGGGGTGTACGAGCTGCGCCCGGGCCGGCATGTGGTGTCAGCGTGGTGCGAGCAGCGGCTGGAGGGCGGGGGCTGGACCGTGATCCAGCGGCGCCAGGACGGCTCCGTCAACTTCTTCACCACCTGGCAGCAGTACAAGGTGGCCGCGGGCGGGCGGCGGCAGGGCCGGGCGGGCAGCGGCAGGGCCGGGCGGGCGGCGGCGGGGCCGGGCGGGCGGCGGCAGGGCTGGGCGGGCAGCAGCAGGGCCAGGCGGGCAGTGGTGGGGCCCCGCAGGCACCAGGCCTCCTGCTGACCTCTTCACTCCCCACCCCCCCCCGCACACCTCCAGGTGGGCTTTGGGCGGCCGGATGGCGAGTACTGGCTGGGCCTCGAACCCGTGCACCAGCTCACCAGCCGCGGGGACCACGAGCTGCTGGTGCTGCTGGAGGACTGGGGGGGCCGTGGGGCCCGTGCCCACTACGACGGCTTCTCCCTGGAGCCCGAGAGCGACCACTACCGCCTGCGGCTCGGCCAGTACCACGGTGATGCCGGGGACTCGCTCTCCTGGCACAACGACAAGCCCTTCAGCACTGTGGACAGGGACCGAGACTCTTATTCTGGTAAGGAGAGCTCTTATTCTGGTGGGAGGTAGGGGATGTGGGGCTCTTATTCTGGTGAGGGAATGAAGGGAGGCAGGGATAATAGTCCCCTCCGGCATAGATCAAAGTAACCTCTTAGTCCAGCAAGAGAATAAACAAACTTTTATTCTGATGAGGGGATGGGAAGCCTAGATTTATCTCTGCTGATGCAAAAAGACTCAGGCGTTTCACTCTGGTGAACAGCAGGCGGTGGGAGTTAGGACTCTTATTCTAAAAGGAAATAAAATTTTTATTTATTTGACAATGGGTGGCAGTCTCCTAGTTTGCAGAAAAGGTGTGACTTATACTTTGGTAAGGAGATAGGGAAGAAATTAAGACTACTGGGCTGAAGAAAGTGGGAAGCCAGGGCTTCTATTTTGGTGAGGAGATGGAGGATCAGGGCTTATAGTCAACAAGACTGGGAAGGGCCAGGGGGTGCCTGGCAAAAGACTTGACCTAGTGAGATGCTGGTAGCAGCTTTTATTCTGGTGAGGGGACATGGTCTCTCTCTCTCTCTCCCCCACCCCCTCCAGGTAACTGTGCCCTATACCAGCGGGGAGGCTGGTGGTACCATGCCTGTGCCCACTCCAACCTCAACGGCGTATGGCACCGGGGCGGCCACTATCGGAGCCGCTACCAGGACGGCGTCTACTGGGCGGAGTTCCGCGGCGGGGCGTACTCTCTCAAGAAGGTGGCCATGCTGATCCGGCCCCTGCGGCTGTGACGCTCCGCGCCTCGGGCCCCGGGAGCCCAGGGGACGCAGCTCAGCAGGAGCCCAAGTTTCCTGCTCCACCTCCCTCGGGGCTCAGTGCTGAGGGCTGTCCCGCTGCGGCCCCCCCAGATAAGGACCCTGGAGCCCCTCCCCCAGTATCTCAGACCCGGACGGCTCCCCAAGCACGCTTAGGTCTTGGTGGGAGCTCGCGTTTTGCAACAACATAAAGCATCCCCAGAAGGGGTCTGGTTCGTATCTGGACTGGGCAGGAGTCACTCCTTGTGTCTGCCTTCCTCCTCCTCCTCCTCCTCCTCCTCTTCCTCCTCCTCCTTGAGGTCCTCCAGGATGAGGTTGTCCAGGTCTTCCAGGAGGCCGCACTGGCTCAGGCACGTGGCCACCGTGGAACCACTGCTGATGTGCAGGCTGCTGGGGTGCAGCACCTGGGGCAGGTGGTTCTGCTTCCGGCTCTTGGGGTGGGCACAGGACGTCTCGGGCACGTGCGGCTCTGGGGACAGAGCAGTGCTGAGGGTGTGGGGCTCGAGGGACAAGGGAGCTGGGGCCACGTGGGGGCTCTGGGGAGGCCACAGGAGAGGGGGGCCAGAGCTGCGGGAAAGGGAGCCGGCGACGTGGGACGGGGGTGTCGCCTGAGGCTGTAGTCACGGCGGACTCCCGGGAGGAGGAGAGGCTAAGGGCACACGACACCGCCCAGAGCCGGAGCCCAGGGCCTCACCTCGACGGTTGTAGCAGTCGGCGGCCGAGCAGGAGTGGGTGTGTGTGCTCCGTCGGCCCGTGTCCCGGTCCCAGCGTGGAGGGAGGATCCGTGTGGGGTACACAGGAAAGCCGCAGCCATAGCAGGGCGACGGGGACCCCATCTGTGCCCAGCCCCTGCGGGTGGGCAGGGACTATGAGGATGGGAGGCGGGGCCGGGCTGGGGCAGGGTGGGGGGCGGGGCGGGGTCAGCACCCTCACCGGAAGTTGTGCCGGCACTTGGGGCAGTGGAACTCAGCCTGGCCCCACATCTTGTCGGCTGGCACCGGATCGTAGCGCCTGCGGCATTTCCGGCACCGAGACACCTGCGGTGGGGGGCGCACACAGGGGTCAAGGTCACTGACTTGACCTTGGCAGCCTGACACTGGCCACTGGTGGGGACGTCTGTGCCACAGTCACCGGCCAGCGCACAAACGTCAGCTTCCCCCATCTCCCCGTCCCCCCTGCTTTCTCCCAGGGGAACCTGGACGCCACATTTAGGGTTGTGGCTTTGGAGTCAAGTTCAATTCGCAACCAGCGGGGTCGGAGGTCAGAAGTGCAGCTGCAGGTCAGCCGGTGGGATGCGGGTCAAGCTCGGAGGTCAGAGGTCAGGGGTCAGGAGTGGCGTTCAGGACAGAAACCAAGGTCAAGTTTTAGGCGGTCACCTCCTTCCGCTGGGGCACACGGCGCCACCAGACGTGGTCGCAGGAGGAACAGGCGAACTGCCTGTCCACGGCAGGGATTAGGTCATCCTGGGCCCGCTGGAACATGCGCAGGTTGGCCTCCGTCAGCGGCAGGAGGGAGGTGGCCACGGCCTGCGGGACGGGCAGGGTGGGGACAGGGGTCACCGTCCTCTGCCTTGCACACGTCTGCCGCCACCCCCACACGGGTCCCCCTGCCCAGCTGCCAACTCACCTGGATGTCTCGGTCCTGCTTCATGTCCTCTGGGGGGTCCTGCGTGGAGACGCCAGGGGCAGAAACTGGGGCAGGCACTCGGGTCTCCCCTTTACCCGCCTTTGCTGGGGGAGGGGCCTCCCAGAGCTCAGAGCAGGTGCACAGCCAGCAAGGAGCAGGTACATGGCTTCCCTTAGCCATTCCGTTAGCCCCGACAGGTGGGCGCACCTGTTCTCGCCATTGCTCATATGGGGAAACTGAGGCCCAGAGGCAGGGGAGGGCTTGCCCGAGATCATCCTAACGCCCGCAAAAGCCAGGGCTGGGCCAGGCCGAAGCAGGGAGCCTGGAGCTCCATCGGGGTCTCCCATGTGGGCGGTAGGGGCCCAAGCTCTTCAACCATCCCTGTCGCCTCCCAGCGTGCCCATGGCAGGAAGCTGGACCGGAAGAGGCGGAGCCGGACTCCAACCAGGCATTCCGCCTCGCGCTAAACACCAGCTCGCCACCTATTTGAGGCCCCGTCGCTTTCGGCTAGTGCTTGGGGCTCTGGATTTGAACAGACACAGGTTCAAGTCCTGGCTTTGGCACTTCCGGCTGTGAGAACGTGGGCAAACCACTCGTCCCCCCGGGGCCCCTGGAGAAAGCATGACTTCACCACCGTGCCTCAGTACTGGTCTGTAAAATGGGCTGATCAATAATGGGTCCTGGCTCGTGTGGTGATCAAACAAGTCAGTTCCTGGAACCTGGCCCCTCGGGGAAGTGCCGGGTCAATGATTACCCTCTGTGATTATTTCTATCACATGCTTTATGCCTATAAAGATTAGGATGCGCACTTTATCTCCAGGTAGGTGAGATCCAGCCATTCCCACACAAAGCCAGTCATCACTCATTCATTCGTTCAACACAAGGACGCCCTAGCCGCTTCCCCCTTCCCGCCTCTTCTGGGGTCAGTTCCCCCTCTTCTCTCCCAGCCTATGCTACCTGTCACCCCCTCCCCTGCTTTTCCATTCCAGGGCTCACTCCTCCCTGTCAAGGCTTTGCATCACCTCCTCCAGGGAGTCTTCCCTGACTTCCTGGGCTCCCTGGCACCAATGGCGGCGTCCGCTCCGCTCCATGGAACACAATCAGCACTTAATGAGCACCTACTGTTTGCAGGCTCCCTGGCCCAGCCGATGATTGAGGAAGGTGCTGTGTGTGGCCAGCCCTGCTCGCTCCAGAGGGTCCCCCCGGCTCTCCCGCCCGGTACCCCGACCTTGGAGGCCAGGGGACAGGTTACCTGCGCGTCCAGGTCATTACTGAGCTCCTGTCCGTCCTTCTGCTTTACCCCTGGCGGGATAAGACAGGGCCCCTGAGCGGCCTGCGCCGCCCAGACCCTCCCGCGGCTAGACCCTCCCGCGGCTGGGCCCTCCCGCGCCACGCCCCCTCGGCGCCGGCCGGGGACCCCCGCGCGCTCACCGTACACGATGGAGCGACCCACGCCGGTGTGGTCGCTGCCGAATTTCCTCATCAGAGCCCCGGCCTTCTTGGGCGACACCTTCCCATGAAACTTCTCCCGGAGGCGCCGGACGCTCTTCTCCAACTGGGACGGGGGGGGGGGGGGGGGACAGGTGGGCTCCGGTGGGGGGGGGAGGGACGAGCCGCCGCCCCTCCCCCAACTCCAGGTAACATTCCTGGGGCCTGAACTTTAGCCTTGGTTTTGGCCTCCGCCCCCTCCCCCCTTCCCACCATCTCTCCACGACATTTCCTGCACAACCCCCAAGTCCCTACAGGGTCTGGGGGTGGGAGCGGATGGCGGGCGCGGGTCCCAGCCTGCGGGCGGGGCGCACAGGTAAGGCCTGGGTCTGACCCCTGACCCCGCAGCCCCCGCTTCTCCTCGGGGGGAGGCCGCGCTTCGCTCCGGAGGCGGGGGACGTGAGCGGCGCGCTCCTCTCCGAGGGGGCCCGGGCGCTCGCCCTGAGCATGGGATGGGATGCGGATGGGGGTCCCCCAGGAACTGCGGAGCCCCCTCGGCGCCCCCGGGCCCCCCTCGGCGCCTGCCGCGGGCCCCTCGGCTCGCGGCCGTGGCCATCGCCTACCTCCACACCTTCCTGAGACATGGTGGTGGCGCGCAGGTCCCCGCGAGGGTCCGCACTGCGTGGCTCAGCCGCCCTCCTCGCTGGGCGCGCCCGTCGGTCCGGCCGCCGCGCAGGGCAGGGGGCGGGGTCTCGCGGCCGGCTCCGCCCTTCTGCCCGGGCCCGGTGTTTCGCTTTCGGTTCCGAAGTGGGGAACGGGTGCGCTGGCTCCGCCCCGGCTCCGCCTCTGCACTTGCGCCCCAAACCCAGGCGGGCGCGCGGGGTCTGCGCCCTGCGGCGGGGCGCGCGCACCTCGGGCGGGGGAGGCGGCGCGGCCTCTGCAGTCGGTCACATGTCCCCACGCTGCGCGGGGGCCGCGTCTTCACGTCCCCCGTGGGGGCGGGGCCGCCTCCGAAGGCAGCGGCGGGTCCCCGCGCCCCCCACTCCCCGCGTGCGCTCCCACGGACCGGGCGCTTGTTAGGACCTGGGGGGGTTTGTGGGGGGGGGTCCCTCCTCCCCTGCTGTTGAGTTCCTGACAGGCCACTGTGACGTTTCTGATCCTCAGTTTATCGCTCTGTAAAATGGGAATGATCCATAGGTGCTTGTGAAAAACACAGGGTGATGGGCCCCAGCTTTTGGGGGGCGCTTTAGAAATGTGCATTTTATTTTTTAAAAGTTTTATTTATTTGGCTGGCAGAGATAAAGAGAGAGAGTGCATTCCCATTTGCTGGTGGACTCCCTAAATGCCTGGGTCAGGCCGAAGCCAGGAGCAGGCATCTCAATCCGGGTCTCCCACGTGGGTGGCAGGGACCCAAGTGCTTGAGCCACCACCTGCTGCCTCCCAGGGCTGTGCTATAGTGGGAACTGGGACCTGGATCAGAGCCCAGGAGTTCAGCTCATGCCATGCAGGCCTCTCATGTGTCCCGTTAACCCTCTCAAGCCAAATGCTTGCTTTGGAATCTGCATTCTCAATCGGGCGGTTGAGGGGCCCATGGGGCCCCAGCAGAGGGGCCTGGGGAGCCTTTAGCTGGGACCCTCGGCCTGGGGACATCATCTCCTGCTTGGACAGAGCCCCAGAAGTTTGAGGTCATAGCTGGTGAGGATGGAGTCAGGTGAAAGAAGCAACTGCGTTTTCTCAGCCGCCTGCACAGAGCTGCGGACACTTTGGGCCAGTAGCTCTTTGCGATGGGGATCTGTCCCCGGCCCCCATGCCCTAGATGCCACCGGAGTCGTGGCCCTCCTCAGAAGTGGCCTCCGGACACTGCTGGAACACAGGGCGGTGTTGGGCACAGAGGTTTTGCTGCCGCCTGGGACGCTGGCATCCCATCTTCGAGTGCCAGGGTTTGAATCCCAGCTCCCGACTCCAGTGCCCTGCTGATGCGCACCCTGGGAGGCACCAGGAGATGGCAGGTGCACGGGGCTCCTAACACCTCTGGGGGAGACCTGGAGGGAGCTCCTGGCTCCTGGTTTTGGTCTGGTCCAGTGTTGGATGTTGTAGGCATTTGGGGAGGGAACCAGCGCATGGGAGATCTCTGTCTTTCAAATAAATAAAATCAATTATTAAGTTAAAAATATGCCTACCATAGGATTCATCAATCCTACAACAGGCACGCCCCTGTCACCCACGAGGGAGACTCGGATGGAGTTCCCAGCTCTTGGCTTCTGCCTGGCCCAGCCCTGGCTGCTGCAGGTATCTGGGAAGTGAATCAGCAGATGGAAGACCTCTGTAATAATAATTTTTTTTTTTTTGGCATTCCTCTCGGGGGTATGGTGACCCTCCCGTAGAGTTGAAGCCATCTCTAGCTGACTTACAAGACTTGATACAATGTAAGTGCTCTGTAGTTGTTACACTGTATTGTTACTAGAATACCCACAAGGAAGAATCCTCTATTTGTTCAATACAGATACAATCTTTCCCTCCAAACTTGCAGCTGGGCAGGAAGAGAAACGACCCTGCCACCAGGGTCATAGCCTCCCCTCTATGAGTTCCACTCGAGTTCTTGTCATTGTCCCCGCCTGGGCAGACCAGGCTTGTTTGCACGGTGGCATGAGCATTACCACATCGTATCCTTTATTTCCATTTATTTTTAAATTTGTACTTATTTGAAAGGCAGAGAGACAGAAACAGGGAAAGAGAGAGGGAGAGAGAGATCTTCCATTTGCTGGGTCACTCCCCAAATGCCTGCATGAGCCGGGGCTGAGCCAGTTCAGAGCCAGGAGTCGGGAACTCCATCTGGGGCTCCTGCGTGGGTGGCAGGGGGCCCAGGGACTCTGGCCATCACTGCCGCCTCCCAGGGCGTGCACCTGCAGGAAGCTGGAGTCAGGAGTGCATGCCTGATACAGGGTGCAGGCAGCCCATGTGGTGTCTGGATGCTGCGCCAAGTGCCCGCCCATCCACATTTTTATAAAAAATTGTGCAAAATGAGGAAATGCATGTGCTGAGAAGAGTGATAAGAAGGGAAGCCTGGGGCCGGCGCTGTGGCGTAGTGGGTAAAGTCGCCACTTGCGGTGCCGTCATCCCATATGGGCGCCGGTTCGAGACCTGGCTGCTCCACTTTCAATCCAGCTCTCTGCTGTGGCCTGGGAAAGCAATGTAAGATGGTCCAAGTCCTTGGGCCCCTGCACCCATGTGGGAGACCCGGAAGAAGCACCTGGCTCCTGGCTCCAGATTGGTGCAGCTCCGGCCGCTGCTGCCATTTGGGGAGTGAACCAGCGGATGGAAGACCTCTCTCTCTCTGCCTCTGCCTCTCTGTAACTCTGCCTTTCAAATAAATCTTAGAAGGAGAAGAAGAGAAGAAGAAAAAGGGAAGCCTGTGGCACGTTAGTATAATTGAGTCAAAGATGCAACTCATGAGAGCCATTCATTCATGAATTTGTCAGACAGGCCCCTAGTCCCTGCTGTACACCAGGCCTGGTGCTGGGTGCATCCCCACATTGGACACCATTTCTGCTCTTCTGCAGCTCATGGTCTTGATGGAAAAGAGAAACAGGAAGGTGATATCACAAATAATTTTTAAAAATAACTGAGAGATCCATGAGAAAGCAGCACACAGGGGGACGTGATCCTGGAAGGCTTCCTGAAGGAGGTGCCCTTGAGCTACAACTGTAACACCTGGAAGTGCTGCAGGTGCTTTAACTGTGTATCTCACTTAATCCTCACAGCCAGCCTCAGAAGCCGGAGGTAATATTGCCAATGGGAAAAGAGGTTTAAGAGCCCACTCCAAGTCACTGCAAAGGATAGAGAGAAGTAACCCAGGTGACAAAGGAAAAAGCCGTATGGCTGCAGGTCACGTTGTGTGTGGATCAGCCTGACGCAGCCCATCTTAAGTGGGACACTCCCACGTGGGACCCAAGCCCTCGAGCTGCCTCCCAGGACGTGTGTTAGCAGGAAGCTGGGATTGGGAGCGGAGCTGGGACTGAAACCCAGGCACTGTGATATGGGACGCCCTAAACTTATCTTTTAATTCCATGCTCTTCACGCACTTTGGGAGCCCATTTGTTGATGGAATTTATCCTGGTGCGTACATAGGAAGAAGTCTGCAGACACAGCCCAAATGCGTGCATTTCTGCAGGTGCCCCTCCTCAGCACCGTCATTTCCCATAGTTCACATTTCTGGAACAACTGAGTTGCTTTTGCAATAAGCATCTACCATTTTACAATCAGAAAACACAGACCCAAAGAGCTAAATGCAATTATTTAAAAAAAAATCACAGGTATAAAACCCTGGAAATAGATCTTTGACAACGGCACCTAGGAGGTGAGAATTAACACAGGGTTTGATGGGGTGGGTGGTGCCTATGGAATGGACGTTATAGCCCAGAAAATCTTTTGTGCAGGTTTGAGAAGTCAGCTCCCAGTGCAGGCTCGGGTTCTGCGCAAAAGTTGAGTAACCTGTTTGGGGGCTCTGCTCAAGTGAACTTGGCCAGTAAGGAATTTGCTGTCAGCTGAAATAAATACCAGGATGGTACAGGAGGTAGGTCGGTCACTCGCTGGGTGCCAGGTTCTCTGTGCGGTGTGCCCTGGTACCCTGGGCCTTAAGTGTCCTTTGTCCCTGTTGTGGCTGGAGCAGCTCAGTGTCTGGGTGTGAATAGCTTTGTCCCTGCCCCTTTTTAAAAGGTTTTATTTATTGGGGCCAGCACTGTGGTGTAGAAGGTTAAGCCTCTGCCTGCAGTGCCGGCATCCTATATGGGTGCTGGTTTGAGTCCTAGCTGTTCCACTTCCAATCCAGCTCCCTTGGAAAGCAGGAAAAAAAAAAAAAACCCTCAGGTCCTTGGGCCCCTGCATCCACCTGGGAGACCTGGAAGAAGCTCCTGGCTCCTGACTTCAGCCTGGCCCAGCTCTGGTCATTGCAGCCATTTGGAGAGTGAATGAGTAGATGGAAGATCTTGCTCTGTCTCTGTATCTCTGCCTTTCAAATTCAATAAATAAATAAATATTTGAGGTGGGGGTGGGAATCTTCCATTTGCTCCCCAAATGGCCACAACAGCTGAAACTGGGCTGGTCCAAAGCCAGGAGCTTCTTCCAGGTCTCCCACATGAGTGCAGGGGGCCAAGCACGTGGGCCATCTTCCAGTGCTTTCCCAGGTGCGTTAGCTGGGTGCTGGGTCAGAAGTGGAGCAGCTGGGACTCGAACTAGAGCCCCACCCCCACCCCCAGCAAGAGGTGACCTCTCAGCAGACCCCACACAGGGAAGGGTTCAGTCCAGGCAGATATGGGGGGAGGGTGCATTGGCAGAGGGACAGTGTGTGCAAAGGTCCTGAGGCAGCAATGCATTTGGTTGTTGTCAGGACACAGAGGTGGCCCGTGTGGTTGGGATACAGGAAGAGAGGAAGAAGAGATGCAAGCCAGGTTAGGGCAGCCTGGTGGGGGGAGGAGCCCCCTCACACTTGGAGCAGGAACAGACGTCTGGAGTTGGGTGTGAGATTCCATGTCCTTTATTTGGGGTTAAGCCCAGTGGCCCAGACCTCCTTGGAGACACATCACCGAGAGCGTCACCAAGGACAGCCGAGGCCTCTCGGTCTCAGGACTGGCAGCCGTGGGTGGTCAAATATTCGGAGAATTCCTCCAGCTCGTCCAGCAGTTTTCTCCTCCTCACGTCCCCGTCTGCCGGCCAAAGCATGAGGAATGTATCCTTGCCCAGGACGTAGGTGTAACTGAGCGTGGGAGAGAGGAAGAGTGAGGAGGGCCTGGTGGCCCTGGGAGCTTGGGGACCTCCCCGCCTTGCCCCTCTGCCCTCCTCGTCCTCCAGCCCCCATCCCGCACTACTGGGATGAAGCCCTGCCTCAGGCTCTTTACTCCTCTCTGCTGGAAAACTGAAATTCCCAGGAGGAGTCCCTGGAGTTGTGCCGTGCACAACCTGCACCTCCACACAGGGCAGCCCCGAAACTCCCTGCTGACAAGTCCAGCAGAGCTGCGGGCTGGGCTGGGGAAAGGGAGAACACCCAGGTCTGAGCCCAGGGCAGTCAGAGCCCTGCTACGCACTCGGATTTGACTTTCCATAAGTCTGACGTTTGGCCCATGACCAAGTACGACTCCTGTTCTTGCAAATCCAGGGAGTCGTGGCAGGTGGCGTGGGAGACAAATTTCTTCAGGGTATTGGGGATGACAGGGTCAGTGCCTGGAAGAGACCCCGGGGCAGGTGAGGGGGTGTGCACAGGCCCGAGACCCGCCAGGGTAGGATTCCACACTGCCCCCTGTCGCCCGGCACATACCACTCTTGATGACGGCTTGCAGCCGCATGTTGTAGTACACGTAGGGGGTGGTGGCCGAGGCCTCCACACCTTCCAGCTTTATCTTGTACACTGGGGAAGGCAGAGGGCAGGAGGGCGTGGGGTTGGCACCTGACCAGCAGGGAGGGCTCTTCTGGCTGTCGCGCCCACACTCACCGAAGTCCACGCCAGCCTCGCACGCCGCCTCCTGTAGCTCTTCCTTGCTCAGCCGGCTGCTGTCGGTCCTCAGGGCCGTGCACTGTCCTGGGGTGGAGGTCGGGGGGCAGGCCACTGCTCTGACTGCTCGTGGGGAAGGGGCAACTTTCCCTGCGCTCCCCGCCACCCCGCACCGGCAACCCTGGGTCTGAGTGTAGACCAGAAGGCGGCCAGAAGGTGGAGGGGGGCGCCTGGACCCCCGGCCACCCTCGGCCCGGACCTCACCCTCGGCACATCTGCAGACGTCTTTGTGGCAGATCTTCCGCAGGGACGAGCGCTCCGTGGGCAGGTTGTAGAAAGCGCTGCACCTGTGGGCTGCGGGGGGGCCAGGCTGGCCGGAAGTCTCCGCCCACTCCAGGTCCCGTCCCTGCCCTTGGCCCTGGAAACTCCGTCCCATTGGGCCGTCCCCTCCAGACCGGCTCCTCTTCCTGGCCCTGCCCCCTGCAAGCCTCACGCTGCCAATCTCTCGGAAAGCTCCGCCCCCTTGACACCATTCCCTTCTCGCTCTACCCCATTCCCCCACCCCCACCCTTTCGTTTCTGCCCAATCAGCGTCTTGACCACTCCCACTTGGCAGCAGGAAGACCACGCCCCTTATAACCACTCGTGGGCTGGCCTCTCTTGGCAACGCCCCAGTCCTCTTCCACGCCCCGCCCCCGCGCTGCTGCGCCCCGCCCTCGCTGGACACCAGTCTCCCCCAGCCCCCTGCTCACAGGGCTCGTAGTAGTCGTACACGGTGACCATGGCGGCCTGCAGGAAGTCGGCTTGCAGCATCTGGTGGATGCGGAAGCCCAGCACCGTGTTTTCCTGGTGGGAGAGCTGGGGGAGGGGATTTCTCTCTGAGCCGACCAGGGGGCACTGACCTCGTGGCACTGGCCACAGGGCCTTGGCCAAGACTACTGGTGGTGACCTCTGACCAGGCGAGATTGCCAACACACATCCAGATCAGAGGAGCCGACCTCAGAGGACGCGGTTCAAGTGCAAACAAGGCGCGGGGGCCGGGGGCCAGAAGTGGATCCTCCGCCCACTGGGCTGCCCACTGGCCTTCCGCGGAGGGCGCCAGGCCTCCCTCACCTTCTCCAGGTACAGGACAACGGAGCTGTCGCTGGAGCTTGTCTTGGTCTCGTATTGGAAGGCGTACGGCTCCACGTTGTTGGTCAGCTGGGGCACAGGGGGCGATTGGGGCTGGTGGAGACCCTCCAAGGCCCCCGGCCCCTCAGGGGCAGCATCTCCCACAGCTCCCAACCTCTGTCCGATCAGCCCCACTGAGCCTGCCTCAGACCGTGCAAGGCGTCCTCGGGAAGTGACCATGGCCATGGACCATGGGGCATTACCCCAAGGGGCTAGCGCTGGGTAGATGGCCCCTGCACCCACGCAGGGACGGGGAGACGCAGCCAGCAGCAGGCAGATGGGGTCTGTGTTACCTGTTTGAGGTCTTCCTGGTTAGGGTAGAAGCCGGTGAGCAGGGACACCTCCATGATGGTCATGGTGGCGTCTTGAGCGCCCAGGTACCTGGGGATTTCACAGCATCAGTCTCGCTCCCCACTGCCCCTCCCTTCCTCCACGCTCCCCTCTGCCGGCCTGTCTGGCCCTCTCCCAGACCTCCCGGCCTCCGCCCTGCCCCTGACCGTATGGGGCCTCTTCCACTTCACCCCCTCACACCCCGCCTCCATCTGATTGCTCTGAAGCCCCAGTCCCTCTCCTGCCACTGGACCTTTGCACAGGCTGTTTCCCAGCCAGGAGTCCTCGCTTCTCCCTTTCCGTCCTGCGATGCTCCTCATTTTTTTTTTTTAATTAAGACTTTAGGGGCCGGTACTGTGGCGTAGCTGGTAAAGCTGCCACCTGCAGTGCCAGCATCCCATGTGGGCACCAGTTCAAGTCCTGGCTGCTCTACTTCTGATCCAGCTCCTTGCTGATGACATGGGAAAACAGTAGAAGATGACCCGAGTGCTTGGGCCCTTGCACCTGCTTGGGAGGCCCAGAAGAAGCTCTTGGCTCTGGATCGGCTCAGCTCTGGCCTTTGCAGCCACTTGGGGAGTGAACCAGCAGATGGGAGACCACTCTCTCTCAGTCTCTCCCTCTCTCTATCTGTAACTCTACCTCTCAAATAAATATGTTTTTTTAAAGAAAGTTGCTATTTCATTTCATGTCTAGTGGTTCCTTGGCTACTGTCTGTCTCCCCTAGCAGACGGCAAGCTTCCCCAGGGCAGGGAGTCTGCCTTGCTTGTGGCTGTGCCTGGAGCATCCACAACAGAGCTGGGCACACAGCAGGTGCTCATTACAAGTTTATATCTGGGGCAGACCTGAACAAGGGAGGTTGGGGTCAGGGCAAGACTGAGGTGTGTGGAGGAGATGAGAACCAGGCGGTATATAGGGCGTACAACCAGCTCGGGACACCTGGGTCATGGCACAGGCAGGCTGGCCATGGTAGGCAGAGCCCAGATGCCACAGCAGGAGTTTGGACCCTGAAGTTTTATGTTGTTGGCACTGAGAGAGTGGCAACTCAACCCAGTTATGGTGTCTCAGCGTGGGGGCTTTGGGAAGTGAGGAGATGGGATCGGATCCTCGGCATGGAGTCCCCACGTTTGAATCCTGCTGGCTTCAAATGGAGACAGACAGGCAGGTGCACTTTCGTCTCTTGCCACATGATGTCCTGCAGCCTGGAACTCTGCCAGCCAGCAAAAAGGCCACAGCCAGAGGCCAAACCATGGAGGGTCCACCCGACCCCTCTGACTCTGAACCTCCAGACAAGCTGGTAACACCCTGGGGCCCGTGGAGAAGGCAGGATGGAGACAGAACGGAGGACAAGCAGGGGGAGGCAGGGTGGAGATGCTGGCCTGACGGGTTCCCATTCTCCGTGCAGCACACGGGAGGGCAGCTATGGAACAGGGGTCCAGGAGGTGGGGCTGCCCTCCCACCCAGCCCTCAGGACACCAGCCCTGACCTTGTTTCCATTCGGAGCCGGAAGGTCTCCTCTCCCTTTTTATTTGCTGTAGACAAAAAGTAGGAGGTTAGTGGCTGGGTAGCCTGGTGGTTACAATCATGGACTTAAAAATTATTCATTTACTTGAAAGGCAGAGAGATAAAGAGAGAGGGAGAGAGGGAGGGAGGGAGGAAGGGTGAGGGAGGGAGGAAGGGAAAGAGAGAGAGAGAGAGAGAGAGAGAGAGAGAGAGAGAGAGAGGTCTTCCATCTGCTGGTTCACTCCCCAGATGGCCACAATGGCTAGGGCTGGGCCACGCCAAATCCAGGAGACTGGAACTCCATCTGGGTCTCCCACATGGGTGTCAGGGACCCAAGTATTTGAGCCATCACCTGCTTCCTTGCCAGGGGCATTAACAAGAAACTGAATTGGAAGTGGAGCAGCTGGGACTTGAACCAGCACTTTGACACGGGATGCCAACATTGCATGAAGCGGCTTAACCCACTGCACCATGTCAGCCTCTTTAGTTCGATTTTCCACAAACTTTCTGAAGCACCTTCCTATATTGTTATTTGTATATCATTGACCCCTCCCCTCATGTCCAGGAGCAGCAGGGATAGTTTTTTTTTTTTAATTTATTTATTTATTTGAAAGACAGAGATGGGGGGGGAGGCAGAGAGAGAGAGAGAGAGAGAAAGAGACAGAGAGAGTCTTCCATCTGCTGGTTCACTCCCCAAATTGCTGCACTGGCCAGAGCTGGGCTGATCCAAAGCCAGGAACCAGGAGCCTCTTCTGGGTCTCCCACGCGGGTGCAGGGGCCCAAGCACTTGGGCCATCTTCTACTGCTCTCCCAGGCCACAGCAGAGAGCTGGATGGGAAAGTGGAGCAGCCAGGACTTGAACCGGTGCCCATATGGGATGCCGGCACTGCAGGGGGGTGGCTTTACCCGCTATTCCACAGCACTGGCCCCAGGATAGGTTTTTTTTTTTGTTCATGCCAGTGTTCCCAGGTCAAGAAATGGCCTTGCAGGCAGTAAATGTTTACTAAACATATGCTGATTGACCGAATAAAGCAATAAATGTGTTTAGTGAATGATTGTTTAAATGAAATAAAGAAACCCTCAGCTCAATAGGCTAATCCTCCGCCTGCAGTGCCGGCACCCCGGGTTCTAGTCCCAGTCAGGGCGCCAGATTCTGTCCTGGTTGCCCCTCTTCCAGTCCAGCTCTCTGCTGTGGCCTGGGAGTGCAGTGGAGGATGGCCCAAGTGCTTGGGCCCTGAACCCCATGGGAGACCAGGAGGAAGCACCTGGCTCCTGGCTTCAGATCAGTGCGGTGCGCCGGCCGCAGCGGCTATTGGGGGATGACCCAATGGAAAAGGAAGACCTTTCTCTCTGTCTCTCTCTCTCTCACTGTTCACTGCCTTTAAAAAAAAAAAAAGAAAAAAAAAAAAAAAAGAAACCCTCAATTCTGCTCCTGACTCCAGCTCCCTGCTAATGCAGACCCTGGGAGGCAGCAGGTGACAGCTCAGGTACTTGGGTCCCTGCCACCCATGTGGGAGACCTGGGTGGAGTTACTGGCTCCTGGCTTCAGTCTGGCCCCATCTTGGCTGTTGTAGGCACATGGGGGAGTGACCCAGAGGATGCAAGATCTCTGCCATTCAAATAAACAAGATAAGTGACAACATTAACCAAAAAATATGGAGACGGTGCACCGTGGGTCCAAGCTCACCTTCTGGGGTGCTGTGGAGAGTCACGTTCAGGTGGTACCTGGTGCAGGGGCTCTCCCAGGACTCTGGGGACTTGTAGTACGTGGTGAGGATCTAACAGGGCAAGAAAGCGCGGTGTCAGAGCCCATCCCCCCTCCTCCCTTTCCTCCGCCCAGATCTCTGGCCATGTGGGGGATCTACTGCCAAGCTGTGTTCTTGGTGCCTCAGGGGCGGGGGCAGCACCATCTCTAGGATCCAGCCGTGTGGGGCAGAACCTTCTGCAGTGATAGAAGTGAAAACTGGCCCTCAGCAGACGCCAAGCCTGTTGGTGCCTGGGTCGTGGACTCCCCCAGCCTCCAGAACTTTGTGAGAAATGCATGCGTGTTGGTTCTAAGTCCCCCAGCACGTGGTGTTTTGTTGTGGACGGAGAGAGTGAAGATTCCCGACCTACCGAGATGGTGCCTGTTCCGTGGCCGCTGGCTGTGATCACGAGGTCGTCCTGGCTGAAGAACTGGAGGGAAGGGAGAGAAGGGTCTGAGGGCGGAGGGAGCAGTTAGAGGTGGTCAGGTGCCACGTGGGCTGGGAGACAGGGACGCCCGAGTGCTGGGAGCCTGGTTCTTTCCCCAGCTTGGAGCTGGTGGGTCATTCATTCCCCAGGGGAATGATCCTGCTTTTCCTTCTTCGTTGAGTGTTGGTGGTGTCTACACTGGCACGGATCTGCCAGATCTGTGAGCTCAGTCTTAGCATCACATGCTTCTCTTGAATCTGCCCAACTTGTGGGCGGCCCCGTGGATGCCTCCCCTGGACTGTCTGCATCCACTCTTGCCTTACTCGTTATATGCTCCTTACATCGCTCAGAGTGAGAGTTTAAAAGTCACAGTCAGCCATATCACCCTTGCTTGAACCCCACTGTCTGTAGAATCAATTCCTGAAAGCTTGCCGTGGCCTCCAAGTGCTCACTGCTGAGCCGTGCCATCCCCTCGACTGGGCTCTATTCAGGCATCTTCCCTTCAAACCATGCCTGTGCCTGCCTCGGGGTCTCCGCTGTATCCTTTTTCCTACATAAGGAACACTCTTTCCCTACCTGTGCTCCCGGGATCTCAAAAACGCCCATTCTTCTCGATGGAACACATGTGTGATTTAGCCAAGTTATTTGACTTCTCCGTTTCTCCTTCCCCCATTTGTAAACCCAGGTCAATAACAGCACCCACTTCATAGCGTCGTTTTAAGGAATAGTTCAACATATATATGAATCATGCCTAGTGCCATATTGTAACTATTATGAATATATGAAATAAATGAATGCTTCCCTGTACCAGACCCTCCACTTGGGGTAAAAGCTACCATCCCCACCGAGCTTGACAAAACCTCGCCTTACATAGTTCCCCCATCATGTCCCTGCCCTCGCCTCCCTTCATCCCTTTCAGACTCCCTGGCCTCCTTGCCATGCTCCTGCCTCGAGGCCTTTGCCCCGATGGTTCCTCTGCCTAGATACCCACGAACCTGGCACCTTAAGGTCTTTGCTCAGCTGGTTCCTCCTCGGTGAGATCTTCCTAGCTTACTTTGTCTAAAATTGTAAGTCACCGATGCCCCCAATTCCTCTCGCACTCACTTTTCCACAGCACATGCCACAGTCGAACACACTAAATGGTCTCTTTCTCACATCTCTTCACTCTGTCTCCCCTACTAAAATATAAACTTTGAGAGGCAGGAATTGTGCTGAGTGGTAAAACTGCTGGTTGGGGTGCCTGCATCCCACATCAAGAAGCTGAGTTCAGTTCTTGGCTCTGGGTCTTGACTCCAGTTCCCCACTAATACAGACCCAGGAAGTAGCAGTGATGGCTCAAGTAATTGGGTTTCTGCCAATCACATGGAGGACCTGGACTGAGTTCCTGGCTCCTGGCTTTGCCCACCCCCCGTCCATAGCAGGCATTTGGGGGAGTGGATCAACAGTTTGGGATGTTTGCTGAAGTAAAATAACAAAATTTAAGAATTCCAGGAGCCAGTGCAGTGGCGTAGAGAGTAAACCCGCTGCTTGCAGTGCCAACATTCCCTATAGGCACTGGTTAGAGTCCCTGCTACTCCACTCCTGATCCAGCTCTCTGCTGTGGCCTGAGAAAGTAGCAGGTGATGGCGCAAGTCCTTGGGCCCCTGCACTCACTTGGGAGACCTGGAGGAAGCTCCTGGATCCTGGCTTTGGATCAGCACAACTCTGGCTATTGAGGCCATCTGGGGAGTGACCCAGCAGAGGAAAACACCTCTCTCTCTCTCTCTCTCTCTCTCTCTCTGTAACTCTGCCTTTCAAATACATAACTAAATCTTTTTTTAAAAAAGAATTCTATAGAGGCAGAATCTCTGTGGTAAATGATTAAAGCTTGATACCCCTTCCATACAGTTATGTCAGGAAGATTACTCCCCAAACCCAAGTAATTCTTCCCTTTCACATTTATTTATCTTTTCCTATGTTCAGAATGCTTTGAATAGATATATATATACATATGTATATATATGTATAATATATATACATATATATATATATAGTCACATATCTTTATTGTCCTGCTCAGGAACCCCTTACAAAGGGACCCATGGAGCAGAGGAGGTGGGCAGCACAGGGCCCTTTGACAACTTGAGAAAACAGACTCTCTTACTGATGTGCCACCCATATTTTGGGTCTAAGGGATGCCACCGCTGTATAGAATATATCTGGTATCTTAATTTCTTCCTAAGTTGTAGAGGTCTTTGATAGTGTACACCAAAGCTTAGGAGACAGATTGGCTCATAGTAGATGATTAGGAAATGCTTATGGAATAGATGAATGACTACATTGACAATATAGCCAGATCTCCAATGGTTATGAGATCAACTAAGGAGGAAGACTGGCAGGGGCATGGCCTCACTCCCACTGCCACCTCTGCACAGACTTCCTGTCTGCCCCGCAGCTGCCCCTACCTTTGCCGATCGCTGCTGGTAGGCATTGTTATGATTGATGAGCCAGTTGACATGCACAGCTCTCTTGGGGACACTGATCTGGACATCCAGATTCTGTTCTCCCTCGAAGGGCACGTTTTTGCGGAAGGAGGTCAAGGCTTCGATGGCCACCACCGTCGTCTGGGTGTTGGGATGTCGGTGCCACAGATCAGCACCACAGACAGCGCCCAGGCCCACAGTCAGCACCGCGGACAGCTCCTTCCGGTTCTCCCCTTGCACCGGCACCTCTGCAGTCGCCCCCAACCCCCACCTCCCAGGGGCCCCATCACCTGGGTGGACTTGAAGCCTCCTCCTAGCTCCCGCTTCTCCAGTAGCCAGTTGGCGATGGCGTGCGTCTCATTGAATCGACCCAACTGCAGCTTCTGCATCAGCGCGTAGGCTGTGGCCTCAATGGTATACAGGGAGTCCTCGTCCGGCTCACCCACGGGCCAGTAGGTTTTGTCTAGAAGTGGGATGCCCACTTGGTCACCCCAAGCCGGGCCCATCCACCTCACTTTGCCTTCTCTTTGCATCATCTGAACCCTCCTCTCTCCTCTGCTGCTCTGTTGAGTGCCTACTTTACAGGAAGTCCCTTGCCGAGGAAATGAATGGCTGTCAGGTTTTTAGAACCACCTAGGAGATGGGACTCTAACTTTTTTGATATGGGGAAACTGAGGTTCAAAGAAGGTCTTCCGAGGACTGGCACTGTGGCACAGGAGGTTAAGCAGCCACCTGCAAGGCCAGCATGTCATGTGAGCACCGGCTCGAGTCCTGGTGGCCCCACTTCTGATCCAGCTTTCTGCTAAGGCACCTGGGAAAGCAGCTGAGGATGGCTCAAGTGCTTAGGCTTCTGCCACCCATGTGGGAGACCTGGATGGAGTTGCCAGCTCCTGGCTTTCTCTGCCCAGCCCTGGCCGCTGCTGCCATTTGTGGAGCGAAACAGCAGATGGACAATCTCTCCCCGTCTCTCCCCTTCTTTAACTGCAATCAATCAAACAATAGATCTTTTAAAAAAACCAACTCCTCCAATCCATTTGCAGCAAGTTCTCTAACTTCACACCCCTTGACTTGGGAGCAGGCAGGATATAGACCTGTGGGGCTGACAGAGGATTTGCCACAGGAGGTAGGTCCCTCTCGGTAACCCATGGTTTGTGATCCCCAGGCATTCTTTTCCACTTGAAGGTGTTTGGTTGCATCATTCCCTTTGCCTGGAATGCTTTGGTCCTTCACACAGGTGTGTCTTTTCATCATCCACCCAGCCCTCCAACCTGGACTGTGTTCTTGCCATAACTCTGGCACCCCTAGTATGTTGTAACCCCAGCGCTTATCTCAATCACATATTGACCTGATTGTCTTCTACTGCCTGCCCTGGGGAATGGTGGACCCCTGAGGGCAGGGACCGCATCATTCTTGTTCACAATGACTTCTCAGGATCTGAGTTCGAGAATAGGTTCGCCCTTCGTGGGCACTCCGGAAATAAGCGATGAGTTGCAGATGGCTGGGTTTGAGGTCATTCCCTTACCTGCTGCCCCTTCCCCACAGTCTCCACAGTGACTGTAGTTGGCAAAGCTGTCCAGGCGGTCATTGGCTTTGGGGCTGTTGGCCAGGGCTAGTGCGTAGGAGACTATGGCTATGGCAAAGGTCGTCTGGATGGTGGGGAGCTTTGTCTCCAGGAAGTTACTGGCTCGCTTGATGCTGGCATCCAAATTCTGGAGGGTCAGAGGGAGGAGGCCAGAAGGAGATAATCAGAGGAACCAGCTCTGGACATTAGGAGGGAGGGCTTCAGAGGGAAAGGAGGGTGGGTGGGAGAGCTCCCTGGGGGCAGGGAGCCTCCTGCACATCCCATGCCCCCCGCCGGAGTCCTACCTGCATGGTTGGACTGCACAGTTCTTGGCCTGAGTGCAGGGCTATCAGGACGAGGGCTGTGAGGGATATGTCCGCCTCGGAACCTTTGTAGCCACCCTGTGGGTGACAGCAACACCTGCAATCCTCTGAGAATCTTGGAGAATGCCTTCCCCAACCTTTCTTGCCTGACTTTGCTTGTTTAAAAAAGATTTATTCACTTTGAAAGGTAGAGTGTCAGAGAGACAGGAAGACAGACAGATGATGATGATAGATAGATAGATAGATAGATAGACAGACAGATAGATAAAGTAGTGAAGGCCTGTCTGCTGGTTCTCTCTGCAAATGGCTTCAACAACTGGCACTGAGTTAGGCTGAAGCCAGGAGTCTGGAGCTCCATCCAGGTCTCCCACATGGGTGGCAGGGGCCCAGGCACTTCAGCAGGGAGCTAGGTCAGAAGTCAAACAGTCAAGACTTGAACTGGTGCTCCGATGTGAGTCGCTGGTGTAACACTGTGGACCACTGTGCCACATGGAGCATCTGCCCTACTAACTAAAGCAAACAGCCCCGACTCCAAGCTCCTTGTGCCATCTCAGAGCATGCTCGTGATGGCCCCATTCTACTGATAAGAAAACTGAGGGTCAGGGGAAATGTCACCCCATTGGCTAGTAAATGATCAATGGGGGCTTCAAACTTCTCCTTCACCTCCCAGCTTCCACCCTCACCCCCTGTACTGAGTTGAATAGTGTCCCCAAGTTCAAGTTCACATTCACCCTGAACATTTCCTTTTGAAGGTTTCCCAGAGCCAGGCATAGCCTCTGCCAACTACTCTCTTCTGGCGTTTCTCTCCCAGGGAGCTTAGAACGATTGTGACTTACACAATTCCTAGTGACAATCTGTCTCCCTTCACCCCTGCCAGCTTGTGAGTCCCACGGGACTGCCGCTCTTTTGTTGACCTTAGCATCTCCCTAAGTGTCCAGCACAAAGCATGGTACACAGGAGTCCCTGGATAAATGTTTGTTGAATGAATGAATGAATGAATGAGTCAAGAACATGACAGGTGCAATGATAGAGACAGGTGCAGGGCTGGTCTTCACGGGGGGAGACTTCCAGAAAGGAGCTGGCATCCGAGCTAAACCTCAAGAGAAAATGTGATTTGGCCAAGTGTGGGAAAAGGAAGAGCTGGAGGGAAGATCCTGTGTGCACTGAAGGAAGTGCAGGCATAAGCAGATACACGCAGGTGGATCTGAGGGACCAGTGAGCAGGTGAGTGTGAGGCTTGGGGTGGCACATAGACAAAGGCAAGAGTGAGCCATAGCAGGTGTTTGAGGAGGGGAATGACTTGCTGGGCTGCATTTGAGAAATGTTTCTGGAGGCTGGTGTGGAGGAAGGGTTGATGGCAAGGGATGAGGACAGGGAGGACCTGGGCCCAGAGGGAGGAGGGCCAGGGCTAGCTCCTGATGGATGTGGGGGTGAGGGAGAGACTGGACTCCAGAAGTACCAGCTGCATCCACATAGTGACAGAGCGCAAGTGGTCCAGGCCCAGGGTGTGGCACGTGAGCCGGAGCCTTAACTCTTTCCTGTTCTGAGTCTACCCGAGGGTTTCCTGTTCTGAGGGCGCAGCAGGCACCTGCATGGACTTCATGACCACCGGGCCATTCTCCAGGAAGTGCCCGTCCTCCGCCTGCCTCTGGGTGATGACCCACTTGGCCATGGCACAGAGTTCCGACAGCCTGGGCAGCTTGTCTGTCATGATGGGATAGGCCAGGGCGAAGATCCGGAACATGTAGCTCGTGAACCTACCGGCGGGGAGAGAGGAACGGGCGTCAATGAGAATGGCAGCCGAAGGGGGCTCTGCGACAGGGGCGTCTACGCTGCGTGGGAATCCACATCGAAGACCAGCCTGCTCCAGACCGATCCCTTCCACTCACCACTCCCCAGGTCCACCAGCATGGAAGCCCACCCTCGTGTCAGCGAAACGCCTTCCCACCCTGAGACCCTACAGTGTGGAAACTCTCGGGGGTCATCCCAGCCCCCTGGGGCTTCCAAAGAGGGTGATGGCAAAAGGGACAGGGTCACCCTCACCAGGTGCTTCCTGGAGAGTTCTGTATGAGACGGTAGATACCATCTGCACTCCGGTACCTTAGCATCTGCGTGTGACCTGGGGAGACACGGAACACAGCTTGTGGGGGAGACTGGGTGTTGGGTGACTTGGGCGTGTGTCACATAACTTGGAGGAGGCAACCGATCGTCCAGGTGTATTGAGGTGGGGGCTTTGGGACTCAGGTGGACTCAGCCTGGGTCCCCCACATGCGTGGCAAGAGCCCACTTACTCCAGCCATCACCGCTGCCTCCCACAGGGCACAGCAGCAAGGGGCTGGGGCCAGGAATCGAACCCAGGACTCCGATGCAGGACGTGGATGTATTAATCGCTAGGCTGAGTGCCCATTCTTGTGTTACTGTTACCCGTGTGGTGTGCTGGAGTCTGAGTGTAACCTGGGAGAGGGGTCAGCACCTGACCTGTTGGATGATGGCTCAGGTGTAGCTGCTGGGCACTGACGATGTGGTTCTACTGTCTAGGACTAAGCCGGGACCTGGCCACCTCGGAGGCCCCGGGCCAGGGTGTAACTTGGGAGCTGCTGCCTGGAGCAATCGTGGGAGGGGTTCTTATCCAGGTGCCACCTGGAAGAAGGGGGCAGCCTGTGGGGTCCTACCTGGGATTTTCCTTGGGGGTGTTAGTTAGATGTAAACCTAGGGAGCCAGCATGATCATGTCACACAGGGGCAGCCACGTGAGGATGTCATATCAGGTGGGGCTGGCCCCGTGGCACAGTGGGTAAAGCCGCCCTCTGCAATGCCGGCATCCCATAGGGGCACCGGTTCAAGTCCTGGCTGCTCCACTTCCAATCCAGTGGCCTGCTAATATGCCTGGGAAAGCAGCAGAGGATGGTCCAAGTCCTTGGGCCCCTGCACCTGCGTGGGAGAGCTGGGAAAAGCTCCTGGCTCCTGGCTTTGGATCGGCCCAGCTCTGGCCATTGTGGCCATCTGGGGAATGAACCAGCAGATGGAAGACCTCTCTCTCTCTCTCTCTCTCTCTCTCTGTAGCTCTGCCTTTCAAATAAATAAATAAATCTTAAATATATATATATATATATATATATATATATTGAAGTGGCCCCTCCTGGGTGCACAAAAGTTCCATTGGGAGTTTCTATGTGGGTGTGGTATTGGGGGTTGCAGTGTCTAGGTGTTCCTGGGTGGGGTTACTGTCTGCTAAAATTAACTTGAGAATAAGAGAGCTGAGAGAGTCACAGAAGTGAGGAGAGGGAGGGGAGGGAGGGGAACACACTCTCATCTGCTGGTTCACTCCCTCAAAGGCCCACAGCAGCTGGGGCGAAAGCTGAGAGCCAGGAACTCAACCACTCAAGCCAGCACCGCTGTGTCCCAGGGTCTGCATCAGCAGGAAGCTGGAGCCCCGAGCTGGAGCCGGGCATCGACCCCAGATGTGGGCCCCGGGCTTTGTAACCCCCAGGCTAAATGAGCACTCCTGGGATGCTACTGCAAAGAACCCGAGTGGTGTGTTGGCGGCTGAGTGGTCAGAGGCGGGTCTCTGAGTGTAGCCAGGGGCTTCCTTCTGGGGTTTGGTTGTGCCCTGGGGAGGTGTTAGTGTCCTGATGCAACAGGGAAGCCACTCCCGGGGTGATTCTGGCATTCACCTGGGGGTGGCCCTGAGGGGGTGTAACCTGGGATAGTGATTAGGGGGTTGCTGTCTGGGGGAAGCAGGGGGCAGAGTGAGTGACCGGAGGTCACTGTTGGGGAATTGGGAGTCACCTGGGGGCAGCGGCATCAGGTCGGGAATAATCAGAGCTGGGTGTTTTTCCTGGGTGTGTCCTATGGGGACCCTCCCCACCCCCAGGGTTATCCCAACCGCTCGCGAGAGGCCCCTGGAGCCCCGTCTCACCGATGACGAGGTTCTTCAGCACCTGCTCCCTGTGCTCAACCCCGACCTTGCTCCACTGGCCCGTGGAGTCCAGGTACTTGGTCAGGATGATCACGGGCGCCAGCTTGCTCAGCGTCTGCTCGGGGCAGCCGGTGGGGACCGTCAGCAGCTTCCGGGTTTCTTTGGGGGTCAGGCTCCCCACGATCGTCTCACCCAGGATGTCGCCTGTCAGGTGGGCAAGTCGGGTTACCTCCGAGGTGGTCTAAGCTCCCCGATCGCCTCCCGCAGAGCCCCCAGCCTTCGCTGCCCTCGTGTTCCGGTAGGCTCTGGAGGGGCCACAGCTGCAGAGCCCCACCCGCAGCACCTGTGCCCTCCAGCACCTTGGACGCTGACAAACACTTCTGCCTCCGTGTCGGGCACCTTGTTCAACAACTCCCGCCGCGGCACCAGCTCCGTCTGGGTCCGACCTGAGGAGGCACAGCTCTCGGTGACAAGCGGGCTCCTCTGAGCCCCCTCTCTCCTCCCCAGCACGGCCCCAGGACTCTGGATCCACGCTGTGGATACGACCAACCTTGCGGATTTAGGAGGAAGCTGTGCGATAATCTCTGTACTTGACCTCCTGCCTGGAGGATGAAACCAGGAACCAAGGTTAAAAACCCCAGTGATGGTAGTCACGGCAACGCTAGGGACAGTCGGAGGCAGTCTCGGCTGACTTAGAAGCACAGAATCCCAGCTCTTCCTAGCTGCGTGTCCTTGGGCAAAGTATTCACCCTCTCTGGGGCTCAGTTTTTTAGTCTGCGAAAAGCAGATCATCATAGTCCCTAGGGATGTGCTGTGGGCTCAGTGAGTTAACTTTTGTCTTTTTTTTTTTGTTTTTTTGACAGGCAGAGTGGACAGTGAGAGAGAGACAGAGAGAAAGGTCTTCCTTTGCCGTTGGTTCACCCTCCAATGGCCCCTGCGGCCGGTGCACCACGCTGATCCGATGGCAGGAGCCAGGTGCTTCTCCTGGTCTCCCATGCAGGTGCAGGGCCCAAGCACTTGGGCCATCCTCCACTGCACTCCCGGGCCACAGCAGAGAGCTGGCCTAGAAGAGGAGCAACCGGGACAGAATCTGGCATCCCGACCGGGACTAGAACCTGGTGTGCTGGCACTGCAAGGCGGAGGATTAGCCTATTGAGCCACGCGCCAGCCAACATTTTTAATTTTTAAAAGGTTTTATGTATTTGAAAGGCGGGGAGGGGAGGGGACAGGGAGAGAGACTGACTGATTGAATGAATCTTCCATCTGCTGGTTCACTCCCCAAATGACCACAGCAGTCAGGACTGAGCCCTGCCAACTCAGGGGCCTGGAGCTCCATCCGGCTCTCCCACATGGGCGGCAGGGGCCCAGACACTTGAGCCATCTTCCGCTGCTTTCCCAGGTGCATTAGCAAGGAGCTGGATCAGAAGCGGGGCAGATGGGACTCGAACAAGCATTCTGATCTGGGATGCCTGCCCCAATATTAAAACACTTAGATCGTAGGGGCTGACTTTGTGTTTGTTACATACAAAAAAAAATTCTTTAAAAAAATTCTAAAAAAAAAAATCCTTAATCATCTGGGAACATAATTTAGCTCGATGGGTCTTAAGCTAGTTGTGGGCAGTCCTCACAGCTCTCTGACTATTCCTGGGTATGATGATCGTCTGTGAGGTAGAGGAGGAATAGAAGACCAGACCAGTTCATAAGCTGCCTGAAGTCACACAGCAGAGACAAGAATGAGCCTAGGGCCGGTGCCGTGGCTCACTAGGTTAATCCTCTGCCTGTGGTGCCGGAACCCCATATGGCACTGGGTTCTAGTCCCGGTTGGGGTGCCAGATTCTGTCCCAGTTGCTCCTCTTCCAGTCCAGCTCTCTGCTGTGGCCTGGGAGTGCAGTGGAGGATGGCCCAGGTCCTTGGGCCCTGACCTGCATGGGAGACCAGGAGAAGCACCTGGCTCCTGGCTTCGGATCAGTGTAGCTCCGGCCATAGTGGCCATTTTGGGGGTGAACCAACAGAAGGAAGACCTTTCTGTCTCTCTGTCGCTCTGTCTCTCTCTCTCATTGTCTAACTCTATCTGTCAAATAAATTAAAAAAACATATGAGCCTATACCTGACTCCAAAACATTGGGGTTCCCCCAGGCCTGTCCATGGACTGTACCTTGAACCCCATTCTCTGGCCCCTCACTCCCATCCGGGAGGCCTGTTTGTCCACCCGGGGTTCACCTGCACCTCCCATGATCACCTGGCCTAGGACCCAGGGGCAAGGGGTTGAGGTTCCCATTACCCGGACCAACAGGGTCTTCTTCACGTGGTCCCGGGCCTCGGGGCCCACGGCCTTGACCTCCACCTCCACTTCGCCTAGCTCCAGAGGGAGAAGCACAAACGGTACTATCTTGGAGGAAGTGGGGGGCACAGTCACCACCTGGCGGGACGGGGCTCCCGGCTTCGAAGCACTGCAGAGCGGCTCCTTGTAGGGGAACTCCACACGGACCTAGGAGAGGACAGACTGGTAGGGGTTCCTGATGCGGGGGGTGACCCAGGACCCTCAGATCACAACCCCTCCCTCCACCCAGCCCTGGGCTGCCCGAGTGGGTGACAGCACAGGCCAGTGGATGAGAGCAAAGAGCCTGCTCAGGTCAGAAGTCCCTCTGCCACCAGGTAGTGTGTGACCTCAGATAACCCCCTTTAATCTCTCCAAGCCCTAGTGTCCTCCTTCCCTTTGTCGCCTTTTTATTGATTAATTTTTTATCAATTTGAAAGTCAGAGTGTGTGTGGAGGGGGAGGGAAGGATATCTTCCACCTGCTGGCTCATTCCTGACTGGGTCAGGCTGAAGCCAGGAGCTCCATCTGTGTCTCTCTTGTGGGTGGCAGGGACCCAAGACCTTGAGCCATCGCTGCCACCTCCCAGGGTGTGCATTAGCAGGGAGCTGGAGCCAGGAGCAGGGCAGGGACTTGAACCCAGGCACCCTGAGATGGAATGCTGGCCTCCCAAAGGGTGTCTTTTGCTTTTTTTTTTTTTTTTAAGATTTATTTGTTTACAGAGTTACAGAAAGAGAGAGAGAGAGAGGTCTTCTATCACTGGTTCACTCCCCAAATGGCAGCAACAGCTGAAGCTGGGCTGATCGGAAGCCAGGAGCCAGGAGATTATTCTGGGACTTGGGCCATCTTCCACTGCTTTCCCAGGCCATAGCAGAGAGCTGGGTTGGAAGTGGAGCAGCCTGGACTAGAACCGGCGCCCATATGGGATGCCGGCACTGTAGGCAGTGGCTTTACCTACTACACCACTGCTCCAGCCCCCTAAGTTTTGTCTGAATGGCGTTGCCAAACACCCACCCACCTCTCTTCATTTTCTTCATTTCTAAATTTTTTTTGACAGGCAGAATGGACAGTGAGAGAGAGAGACAGAGAGAAAGGTCTTCCTTTGCCGTTGGTTCACCCCCCAGTGGCCACTGTGGCTGGCGCACTGCGGCCGGTGCACTGCGCTGATCCAAAGTCAGGAGCCAGGTGCTTCTCCTGGTCTCCCATGGGGTGCAGGGCCCAAGCACTTGGGCCATCCTCCACTGCACTCCCGGGCCACAGCAGAGAGCTGGCCTGGAAGAGGAGCAACCGGGACAGAATCCGGTGCCCCGACCGGGACTAGAACCCAGTGTGCCGGTGCCGCAGGCGGAGTATTAGCCTATTGAGCCACGGCACTGGCCTACCTCTCTTCATTTCTAAACCAAGGATTATGACAATCCTCAGATGAGGGTTTCATGAGGCTTCGATGAGAAAATATTTCAGAAGATTTCCTAAAGGCTGCGACTGGGGCTGGCTTTGTGGTGCAGCAAACATCACATAATGGAGCCCTGGTTCAAGTCCCAGCTGCTCCACTCCTGAAGCAGCTTCCTGCCAATGAGCCTGGGAGAGGAGCAGGAGAGAAGCTCCAGTGCCTGGGTCACTGACACCCATGCGGGGAGACCAGGAAGCTCCTGGCTTCCAACTCAGCCTGGCCCAGTCGTGGCTGTTGCGGCCATTTGGGAAGTAAAGCAGCAGATGGAAGATCCCTCTCCCTCTCCCTCTCCCTTTCCCTCTCCTCCCCTCCTCCTCCCCCAGAACCACCCCCTCCCCTTCCCCCTGTAACCTCCCCCTCCCTGTAACTACTCCCTCCCCCTTTCCTCCCCCTTCCCCTCCCCCTCCCCCATAACCTGACACTCTGCCTTTCAAATACATACATACATAGATCTCCCCCCCTTTTATAAAACACACAGACAGGGCTCTGTTGGAGAGGGGCGGCTTCACCTTGACCTGCCGGCTCCTGAAATTGTACAGCACGGCCTGGATCTGGATCTGCTCATTCCTGACCACGGACGAGGGCAACTTCAGGTCCACAAAGAACGACTTCATCACAGTCAGCTCAAAGGGGTCCGAGACGCAGAGACCTGGGGCCAGGAGGGCGCGTTGGGTTGGGACAGAGGTCAGTCTCCTGGGGCAGGGCGGGGCTACCCTCCTCCCGTCTCCTTGACATGGGGATGGTTGCGCTTACCTCGTCCAGCCTTGAGGCTGACGGCCACGAATTCCCACGTGGTGATGGAATCTGGCATGCTCACCAAGGTGAGGAGGTGGGAGGTCCTGCCGGAAGTTGGGGGTGGGGGCATCCCTTTTCTGCTGCTTGGCCAGGCCTCTGGGTTGGGAAGTTAGGGGAGGGGGCAGGTCCCTGTCTGGGGCATATTATGGGATGCCACTAAGGACATCCTCACTGCAGGGGCACCAGTCTGCGGGATCCACTTTATCCCCACCCACGTGGATCCTATCTTGGGTCTGCCCTGAGGTTTCATGCCCTGCTGGTGTCCTTGGCTGCGGTGAGCAGATGTGCAAAGCTGGAAGGGCTGGGGGCCAGGCGCTGGCGTGTGGGGCTGCGGGGGCCCTACCCTGATGCACTCTCTGGCAGAGTAACCGATCTCCAGAGCCAGCTCTCCGGGAACAGGGTCCGGACGGGCAAATCATCCAGGAAGATGTCATCCAAGAACTCGTCATCGTCATCGGCTGCAGGGAGCGGATTGCAGTGGTCTCCCCCATTCGGACCCCTCCGGGAGGGCCCCCGCCCCACCCCACGTCTCCTGCCGTGACCCCCCTCCCTCACTTGTGCCCAGGAGCAGCCTCTCCTCCCTGGCCTCCCGAGTCAGGGTCTCAGACAGTTGGCAGCAGTCCAGGAAAGCGGCCATGCACGAGGGGCCGTGGAGGACGTGCCGTGTCCGCTCCTCACACGCCAGCCCCGCCGGGTTCTCCTTGAGCCCAGCCTCGCAGCACTTCCGCTCCAGCTCTGTCTTGAACTTGTTCACTGTGGACCGGAATCAGAGGGAGACAGGAGGGTTTGGGCGGGCCCGAGCAGGCAGGACTCCGGCCACCTTAAATGCCAGGCACACCTCGCCTCTTAGCCCTCACTCTGTGGCAGAGGCTGGTCCTCATGCCTGTAGCTTTTCTTTGCAACTTCACATTGAGCCCATGGGGCGAGTGGAGCTACAGAGAAGTGAATTCACTTGCCCAGGGTCACACAGCTACCAAGTGGCAGGAATGGGACTAGAATCCATGCTTCTAACACCACGCACTGCTGCCTCCCCTCTTCCATGGTCTCCACACTCAGGGCTTCCTCTTCCAGTCTGCACCCTGGCCTTGGGAATGGCACATGAGCTAGGCATCTCACACACTTGACTTTGGTCTGCAGTCCCTCTGGATGCAGATGCAAGGCATCTAAAAACTACATTTCCCAGAATCCTTTGCTGCTAGGGTTCTAGCTGAGATTGGATGCACTACGCTTCCCAGACTGCCTTGCTGCTAGGGGTCTAGCTGGGGTTGGATGCACTACGCTTCCCAGACTGCCTTGCTGCTAGGGGTCTAGCTGGGATTGGATGCACCACACTTCCCAGACTGCCTTGCCGCTAGGGTTCTAGCTGGGATTGGATGCACTACACTTCCCAGACTGCCTTGCCGCTAGGGTTCTAGCTGGGGTTGGATGCACTACATTTCCCAGACTGCCTTGCTGCTAGGGTTCTAGCTGGGGTTGGATGCACTACATTTCCCAGACTGCCTTGCTGCTAGGGTTCTAGCTGGGACTGGATGCATCACACTTCCCAGACTGCCTTGCTGCTAGGGTTCTAGCTGGGATGAGACGCTGTTGTGTAGGAGCCAGAAGGCAACGAGAAGCCAAACTCATTTGCCTGTATCCATGGTAGCTGATGAGTGGGCTCCAGCCTATGTGTCTTTTTGGAACAGGTGCAATTCTACCAGCCACGTGAGAGAACGGGCAGCAGCTGTCCTGAGATTTTAAGGTCTTGACCATAAGAGCTGAAGTGGGGTGCACCTTATACTCCTCCAACTGCCTGCCAGCTCCCACCCTCACAGCCCTTCCAACGAGTGTGTAAGTGCCAGTCTCCCGCTAGTAACCCTTCCTGCCTGAAACACCTACAGGGACTCGGCTTCCTGTTCTAAGGCCTGATGGGGGCAGTAGTCTGGGGAGCTGGGAGGGGCACGTCCAGTTTGGGTTCTGACCTGCATCCCTTTTTGCTTCCAGCCTCCTCAGGGAGCGGCGTCGGCGGCTGGGAGGGGGGCTCTGGGGGCACCGCCAGTCTGGGGATGAGAGGGAAGAATACGAGGATAATTGTCAAGATCATTGTCAACGCCTCTGATGGTATTTGTTGGGTGCTTGCTGTGTGCCCAGTGCTTTAGATGCATTACCTGTCAGCTCATAGCCTCATATACTCGAGATTCAACACTTAAAGCCTGGGTGACCTTCATCAAATCTCCTAACCTTTCTGGGTATTGATCTCCCTAGTGATGTAACTTGGACACGATCCTATTTCTATTAATGAGCTCATGCATATAAAACTACTTAGCACCAGGTCCAGCAAGTGGTAAACAGAAACAGCCATTAACATCACTGCTTACGGCAGAGAGAAGACACTTCTAGTATTCTCCAAAATCCATTCTCGCCTTGTCTGTGACAACTACATCTCCATCACTAAGAAGTCACTCAGAAGAGAGACTACATTTCCCGACCTTCCCTGCACTTAGATGGGGCCATCTGCCTGAGTTCTGGCCAATGAGATGCAAAAGAAATGTCCTCCCCTCTCCCTTCCTTCCACCCTACTGCCTGGCATGAGGTCATGGCGATTGAGATTTGAGAGAGAACAGACTGGCGCATGGTAGGATCTTAGCCTTTGCCTGTCTGACATCAAACTCCAGTGGCAGCCTTGCCCCATTCCCGCCCTGCTCCTCCTCCAGCACCTGAGCTTGCCAGGGTGTCCATTCCCGTGCTGATCTTCAAGTCCAGTCCAGCATCCTTGAACACAGCAAAATTATTTTTCCCGCTTCCTGCTGTGCAGCCAATGTCATGTTCTTCCACCACATCCCAGACCTGGAGGTCGAGAGAGGGACCTGGGTCTGGGACTTGTCTCATCCGTCCAGGGAGGCAGCCAATGGTGCAGCGGAAATTCAGGCTCAAACAATATAAAAATTCTCACACCCTCTTCTGTTTACTGAACCCTTACCACCTTTCCTGCATTATCTCCTCGAATCCCCTCACCCAGGGATGCTGCCCCTTATACAAGTAAAGAAGCTGAGGGGCCAGTTAGCACCCTGGACCGTGGCCCCTACGTTCTCACCTTCTTCTGAGTGAGCTTGTGTTTGCTGTTCAAGGCGTACACAGCTTTGTCCACAGCCAACAGCCACACCCTGGCCTCCGCATCACCTGTCACTTTCAGCTCCACTTGGCTCTGGGGCTCCAAGGGCTGGATGACCCCATCACGCTTTAAACCAACCTTAAGCTGAGTCAAAGAGAAGAAAGACGTCAGGAAAAGGGACTCGTGGGTGACCCAACCCTGCTTCCAGGTTTGTGGTCCCTCATTTCCTGGTGAACCCTCTGGGAACTCCACCAGGACAATCCCTAGTGCACGGGTTTATGGATTTGCCCTGTGTTGAGTTCCTAAGGCCACACCTCGTCCTCTCCCTCTCTCCTGCCCCCCCCCCCGAGAGGTAACTTCTGAACTTGTACAGACCCCCTCTGATGATGATGACGTACAACGACAAGGGGTTTGGCTCACCGTGCCCATGCACCTGTCATTCACGTCAATCCATATGGAATCAGCTACCAGTTCGGGGTTCTGGCTCATTCCTCTGGGCAGTAAGTAAAAGGCCACGATGCGGAAGGAGGGCAGCATCTCCGGGGTCACGTCGATGATAGCCGACGTGTAGACGCTCCCCGAGCTCTTTAGCTGCTGCCTGGCACTCACCACCCTGCCCTTGCTGAGGACCTGAGAGGGAGGTTGGAGATGAGAAGTCGGCCCACAAGGGGGCGCCATGAACACGGGCCGTTAGCCTCTGGGCGTGAGCCCGCCCGGTTCAGTTGCCACCTTCGCAGCTTTGTTCACAGTTGCCGCCACCCAGCAAGCCAGGCCCTGAGCCCCAGCCCCTCACCATGATGGTGAAGTGAGTGATCTCGTCCTTGGTCGCAGGATTCGCATGCCGTGTGTTGAGGCTTAGCTGGAGGCTGTTCCCGACGTCCGTACCCATCGTGTTCACCTCGACGTGCAGGAAGTTCCCCGAGTTTTCTTGCGTTGAGTAGGGCCAAGCCGTCATCCTGGCAGAAACCTGCTGCTCTGGGTGAGGAGACTCGGTTTCCACCTGGAGGAGGGGGCCGGTCAGGGAAGCCCCAGTCCCTCCCGCTCCTACACCCCCAGTCCCACCGTCCTTTCCCTGTCGAGTTGGTACCAGGACGGTGAGCTCGCTGGAAGCCGCGTCGGTGTTGATGGCCAGAGCGGCTATCCCGTTGTCCGAGGTGTACACTTTGTGGTTCTGGCAGCGGACAAGGACTCTGGCGGCTGGGGACCCATCAGGATTGGAGACGAAGACCTGGGGGTGGAACCTGGGCTGAGCCGAAGGGCAGGCCTGGGCGTGGCCTGGCGCGAGACGTGGGAACGGGGCAGGTGCCCTGGGTAGGACTGCACAGCTGCGTAAGGGGCACACCGAAAGGCCACAAGGGGGCGCTGTCTTGACCTCATGGGGGAGGGTGTGGGCTGTGCAATCTCACAGGAGTGAGTTCAGCCTGGGTTTTTAGTTCCCAGGGGGTCCGTTTTGGGGGCGGGGCTTTGAGTCCCTGTCTGGAGCAAGCTCAGGCCCTGACCCTAAAGTGGAAAGGCATCCCGGGCTTGAAATACTGCGGTGTCTTGGTGAACTTGATGTTGAAGGCCTTCCGGGTGATCTTCACCCCCGAGGTCTCCGCCTGGACCATCTCGCCTCCTGTGGAGACAGGCGGACCGTGGGGTGTGGGAGGGTGACGACAGCTGTATTGGCGTGGGGAAGGCAGAGAAAGCCTCTGGTGAGATTTCAGCTCCCTCCCACCCGCCATTCTAGGGTTTTCCTCGAAGACTGAGGCTAGGACGCGGCCCGGGATCACGCGCGCAGAGTCCCCGGGGGCTGGGATAAGGGACTGTGTCGGGACTTGAGCCAGCGGCCTGGGGGAGGGTGGCACCTGAGGAGAACACGGTGACGTTGACAAAGATGGAGGCCCCGCTGAAGTCCCCCTCAGGGTCTTGGAACGCAGCCAGCAGCGTGTCTTTTTGGAGGGACACGTGGCCCTGCCCTTCAGAGACCTGTTCTTAGACGGGGGATGGGGAAGATGGTTTCTTGGGGGACTAATCGGGGGAGGGGGCCCCGGGGTGGGGGAGGGGCTGGGAGTCAGTCACCTCCACCCTCTGCAGAGACCCTTGGATGGTGGTCCGGATGTTGTCCACCTTCAGCCCAAAGATGGCCAGAGCGTGTCCGTCCACCGGCTTGTTGAATATGTACCTGGGGGGTGCAGGGTCGTCTCGCTGGCTCCAGGGATGGCCTGGGCGAGCTCACGGGCTCCAGCAGTAGCTGAGCCACTTTGGGAGTTCCGGGGAAGGGGTGGTTTCTTTGTTGACCCACACAACCCTGGCAGGTGACAAGTTATGTCCCGTGCAACCTTGATGGCTGGCAGGTGTGGCTGTGCCACCTCAGAAGGTGGTAGAGAGAGCTTATGCAGGCCTGCAGAGCCACACAGGATCTGAGGCACCTACGAGCTGGCAGAGGTGGCCGGGACAACCTCGTGAGGGGGGCAAGGTGGCCCCTATCACCCGCTGGGCCCGCAGGAGCCATCCGTGCAGCACCCAGAAGTGGCAGGCAGCGCCCACGTGACCTCAGGTGGCCAGCACGGAGCTTGGAGGTGGTCATCAGCTCCCCAGGGGCAGCCCATGTGGCGTTCACCATCCCATGGGGTAACAGAGATGACCGGGACAACCTCCAAGGGCAGCGGTGGCCTGTGCCACCTCGGGGACTCTCGGAGATGGTTTGGACCACGTGGTGCCAGATGAGACGAGACGTGGTTCAACTCCGTTAGGGAAACAGGGCGGCCTGGGTAGCCTTGTCAACTTGAAGGGAGGGCCTTTACAACCTCAAGGGGGAAGGCGTGGTCTGTACAACCTCACGGGAGACCTGGGATGCCTCGTACATAGCAGAAAAGGGCTACAGAAGTGGCCTGCTCCTCTCCACCCATTCCAGTTCTCGGTGTCACTGGCCCTCCAGCAGGGCCTGGGTGGGAGGGGGAGAGGGTTAGGGACTCACCTTGCTTGGATGTCAACGCCCAGAGCCTCATCATTGAGGGTGAAAAAAGTCTTGTTGGGGGTGAGTTGGACTTCAAAAGACGGCAGCACTGGGAAGAGAGCAGGCGGCGGGCATCCTCAGCCTTCCACCCGTCCCCTTCTGCCCCTCCCTGTCCACAGCCTTCAGCTCCCACCCTGCTGCTCAGAGCCAGCCCCACAGCCCCGTGAGTGCCCACCACCCACACCCCTCCTCACCGTATTCCTTCACATCAAAGGTGGCCTTGAACTTCTGCTTGCCTGCACTTTGGTAACTGGCTTCGATGGTCCAGGTCCCCAGACTGAAACACCGCAAGTTAGGAGAGGTGGGGCTGCACGGGGCACAGCCCCCCCCCCCGGTTCCTCCTCCCGGGCTTGCGACGGGCACCTGACGAGCTCTGGGAGGTGGAAGGAGCTATCAAAAAGACCATTGATGACCTGCCGGCTGTGGCTGATCACGGTGACTCCATCTGGGTTCTGCAGGGACAGAGGGTGGGGCTGGTGGCTGCCCTGGGGGAGGGCTCTGGCCGTCCAGCCTCCCAGAAGCCACACTCCCTCCCCCTCCTCGGCAGTAGAGGCCACCTTGATGTCCAGGAGGATGGCTCTGTTCACAGGATCCATCTTGTGGTTGACAGCGAAGACTCGGTACTGAACTGCAGGAGACAGGTGGGCTCTGGGCATCGGACAGAGGCAGGGAGGGCGAGGGGGTCTGGAGAGAGGGTGGGGGCCTTTAGGGTTGTGGATGGTGGGGATATTTGGAAAGAGGGAGGCCTTGGAAGATTTTTAGCATGCTGGACCATGGCGGAGGCCCAGGACAAGTCAGCGTGTGCCACAGACCAGATACCCTGGGACCATACCCATGTGGTCGGGGGTGTAGATGGTCTTGTCCGTCTGGATAAAGATGTAGCCAGCATGGGGAGCCACCAGGACTATCTTCTCCATGAACGAGGAGACGGAGGTGGGCTTCCAGTCTGCCCGGATGATGACGTAGTGCTGGCCTGGCTTTTCGTGTCGGGGGAACAGCAGGCTCTCAGGAACCTGGGGGAGAGATGCCCACAGCCCTCAGGCTCATCTAGGGTCTCCCTCCTTGGGCCGGATCTTAGAAGAAGTAGCTGAGCATGGCCCCTCTGGGAGCAGCTGCGCAGGTAACTCACTGTACAATGGCACTCAGCCAAGACAAGGAGAAAAATCTAGTGCATGTGCAGTTCTGCAAGAGACCAGCAGAGGGCGCCCTATGTCATTTGCACAGAGGCATCAGATGGGCTAGTGGTGGGATCCTCTGGGGTCCCGGCTTCGGGAACACTGGATTTCCCAATGCACAGGACGGGAGAAGAGCTGGAAGTACAGCCAGGCCCTCTACCTGCTGAACGGTAGTTGCAGTACTTCCTGGGATCTCTCCCCAGGGTCAGCCTTTCTCCCTCCTGCTGACCCGCGGCCTCCCCTCGGGGTCGCCCATCCTGGCCTGCCACTCACCGTCACGGGTGTCTGCTCCATGAAGTCATTTGTTGCCGAGAGGACGACCCGGCTGCTGGCCAACAGCGTCTTCCTCAGGGGGAAGTCCCACACCGTCAAGTTCACCTCGAGGCTCCCCTGGAGGCGCTCCCTGGACTCAGAGTGCGCCTGGACATGGATGTTCTCCGGGCTGCCCAGCCGCAGCACCCGGGGGGTGACCAGGATGTACCTGCCAGCAGAGGAATGCAAGGGCACCTGTGCAGACGCCGGCTCTGCAGGAGCCCCCCCCCCCAGCCCCGCCCTCCCGCCCCCAGACTCACAGAGGCTCAGCGCGGTACAAGGGGCTCCCACACAGCAACAACATCAAGGCCAGTGGCCAGGGCTCGGCCATCGCGGTGGAAGGGTGTGGCGGGGCCACAGCCTGGAGGCGTCTGTCCCCTTGGCCGTCCCAGCCCTAGCCTGTTTGCTTCCCCTGGTCCTGGCTGAGTTAATATCTAAACGGCTATGGGAGGGAATTCCCATAAACCCAGCGGGGGTGGGGTAGGGGGCTCACTTTTTAGCCCAGACACCAGGGGAGCCACAGTCCCCTCCTTGGGGACCTGGAGCCTGGGTGGGGGGGTGTCTCATCCTGCAGCCCCCACTGCAGTGAGGAGTCGGGGCTTGTTTGGGGTTGGTGGGGAGGGGGGGCAGGAGGGAGCACCTGTCCCAGCTCTGGGGAGTTGATCCACACCTCCGCTCTTGTGAAACTGGCCAGAGTTTTGGGAGGCAGCTCCTCAAACAAGGGCCGTGCAGGCACCCAGGGACTTCATCCCATTTCGCAATCGCAAGCCTGGACAAGCCGGGACTCATCCTAACTGGACCTTCTGAGAGCTCCATGGCTCAAAGTCCTCTCACTGGACTCTGGGGTTGCCTTTAAAAAAGCAAATTATTTGATTGAAGCTGGGCCTGTGGCGTGGTGGGTAAAGTCACTGCCTGCACTGCTGGCATCCCGTATAGGTGCTGGTTCGAGCCCAGGCTGCTCCACTTCCGATCCAGCTCCCCGCTGATGCACCTGGGAAAGCAGTGGAGGATGAGCCAAGTGCTTGGGCCCCTGCACCCAACTGGGAGACCTGGAAGGAGCTCCTGGCTCCTGGCTTTGGCCTGTCCCAACCCTGGCCATTGCAGGCATTTGGGGAGCGAACCATCGGATGGAAGATTCTCTCTCTCTCTGCCTCTCCTCCTCCTTCTGTTGCTCTGCCTTTCAAGTAAATAAAAAGAAAAAAAAAAGATTTGAACGGTAGAGACAGAGAGAAATAGAGAGACAGAGTTCCCCATCCGCTGGTCCACTCCCCAAATGCCCACAGCGGCCAGGGCTGGGCCAGGCTGAAGCCAGGAGCTGGCATTGTAACCGGCATCTCCCCGTGCAGGTGTCAGGACCCGGCTACCTGCCCCACTGCCATTGGCAGGGAGCTGGGATCGGCAGCAAGCCTGGAACTTGAACCCGAGCACCTCATGCAGGAAGCGAGTGCCCGCCCCAGCTGTGGCTCCCCCGTCTCTCTTGGAGGGACCGTGCTTGGTCAATCGTGCCCATTGTGCATTGTCCCCGAGTCACGCCAGGCCCCTGGTGCAGAAGGCAGATTGCACGTCCTGAGCTGGAAGAGGAAGACACGTCATGGCTGAGGCACTCCTGGAAGAAGGCGCTCTCTGTCTGAAAGCAATTCTCGCTGGCGGCTGAACGCGCCTGCTAAGGAGAATCCTGAGCCGGCTTTCGCTTAGGAACAGTCGGGGTAGCAGGCAATTGACGCTGAAATCAAGCCTTCCAGTGCGGGATGCCTGGCCTCTTGGAATGCCTCCTGCTCCCCCACACTCCAAATAGCAACACATGTTTCTCCAACAAAGATTCATTAAGCATTTGCTGTGGGCCTGGCCTCTGCTGGGGAGCCAGCCACACACTCTCCAGACACAATTCCCGCCTGTGCGGCGTGGACAGTCGCTAAGGAGCCTGGGGTGCGCTTGAATCTCACAGCCCCTCCCCCCCCAGAACAGAGGCTCGGGGCGCCCCTGCCTTCCAGTCCCCATAGGCTGGGAAGCAAGTGTGTTAGGAGCAAAGGCAGTGGGCGGGGTCTACCTCTTTAGTCCTGTTTGCTGAGCACCTACTATGCGCAGTGTGCCTGCTGCCCACTCGTGGGCAGCACGCTGATGTAAGAATTAGCACTGTGGTGCAGCGGTTAAGGTGGCCTTGGGGGCAGACCCACGACCCATACTGCAGGACCTGGGTTTGAGTCCCAGTTCCGCTCCCGACTCCAGCTCCCTGTTAAGGCGCACCCTGGCGGGCAGCAGGTGCTGGCTCAGGTCCCTGTTACCCATGAGGGAGACCCGGATGGAGCTCTGGGCTCCTGGCTTTGGTCCGGCCCAGCCCCTGGCTGTCGTGGGCATTTGCGGAGTGAGCCAGTGGGTGGGAGCACTGTCTACCTCTCAAATATGTTTTCTGTACAGCAGAAGGGCTAGCGCCCATTGTACAGATCTGGAAACTGAGGCCCCACACGGCTGCAGAGTGTGCCAGGTCAGGAGGCTGGGGAGCAGCGAGGTTCTGGATTATGCTTTAAGTTCAAGCAAGCAGTGAAGAAAATCAAAGAGAGACCTCGGCTTGGGGGGTGGGGGCATTGTGGTGCAGCTGGCTAAGCCGCCTCTTGTGACACCCACATCCTTGTCAGAGTGCCATTCGGAGTGCCGGCTGCTCCACTTCCCATCCAGCTCTGGGAAAGCAGTGGAAGACGGCCTGAGTGCCCCCCCCCCCCCCCCCCGCGTTGGCGTCTCTGTCTCGCATCTCCCGCCCTCTCTCTCTCCAGGTGGGAACGCCTCCTCAGGTGGAGAACAGCTGAGCTTCCTGCAGCAGGCCCAGGCCTGCAGCGCCCATGAGCTCGTGTTTTGAAGTTTGGGGTGGGGCCCAGGAAGGGAAAAACATGCCCTTAGGCACCAAGGATCAGTGGAAGAGAAGGAAAAACAAAACCCAGAGCAGCCGCGGGTGGACCAGAGCGGCTCTGTGGGCTGATTTTGCCTTTCAGATAAATGAAGCCGTAAAAACAAGCAAACAAGGGTTGGTGTTTGTTGCAAGCGGTTATCCAAGTGCCTGGGACCGGCAGCAGGTGCTGGGTGGTTCCTAGCGGCTGGGTCCCTGCTACCCAGGTGGGACACTTGGATCGAGGTCCTGGTTCCGCAGGCATTTTTGGGAGAAACGGTCCAGCCAAAAGGAGGCTTTGTCTGTTTGCTGTGCTTCTCAAATAAACAAAATTAAATAAATACAAAATTGTGGGGAAAAAAATTAAAAAAAAAAAACAAAACCCGATGCACTGCCCCAAACTGTGCAGTTAAGAAACGGAGGCACAGAGAAGTCGAGTGAGGTGCCCAGGGTCACACAGCAGGGTTGCTGAGGCACCCGGGCTCGGGACCCCGGATTGGAAGGGGAGTCCACGCGTTCTGGCTCACCGGTGAGCGGCGAAGTCCACGTGGCCTCGCGCGCTTGGCCACCAGACGGCGCCAGAGAGCCTCGGGCCCCGCCCGCAGGAATGCCTGGAGCCGAGGGCGAGGACCGGGCCGCCCGCCCGCCTTCCCCGCCCTGGGCCCCGCACGGAGGAGGCGCGGGCGGGAGCGGCCTCTGGTTTTACCCTGTCCTCTGGGGCTTCCAGCTCAGGGCTTCCTAGGAAAGGCAGGGCGGGACCCAAGAGACCCAGCCATGCTGCTGCTACCAATCTAACAACCAAGGGCTGGGGTTGCTTGAGCACCTACTGTGTGCCGGCACATAGTAGGGACTTTTCCCCGCGGGGTGGGGCGGGGGGTACTTCTCCAGTTTACTACGGATAGGAGACAGGCTCGGTCCAGGCGTGTGTGTGTGTGTGTGTGTGGGGGGGTGCCTGCAGGGACTGGACCTCCAGGGTGAGCCCAGCCCCAGCCCAGCCCCAGCCCAGCCTGCTGGGCTCCTGGGCTCCTGGGCTCCTCAAGGCCTCACAAACCGTCAGTGAGAATTTTCTGGCCAAGCGTCGTTGCCGAGAGGGAGGAAGGATTAAGTCAGCACACACATTTGGGGTTGATTACTGGGTGTTTGTCACTTCTGGGATGGAAAGAGTAGCGGAATGAGGGAGATCCTCCCCAGCAGAGCTCGTGGCTTGGTTAGGGAGACCTTGAATAAGAGGCTGAGGAGGGCTTCCTGGAGGAAGCGGTACGGATGCTGAGACCAGAAAACCTCAGTGAAATGAGAGGGAAGGGTTGGGGCCGGCGCAGTGGGTTAACGCCCTGGCCTGAAGCGCCGCCATCCCACATGGGTGCTGGTTCGAGTCCCGGCTGCTCCACTGCTGATCCAGCTCTCTGCTGTGGCCTGGGAAAGCAGTGGAGGAGGGTCCAAGTGCTTGGATCCCAGCACCCACGTGGGAGACCCGGATGGAGTTGTGGGCTCTTGGCTTCAGCTTGGCCCAGCCCTGGCTGTTGCGGGTATTTGAGGAGTGAACTAAGTCCCTTTCAAGGGGGGAAAGGCATTTGGCCCCCTGCGTGGAAAGAGGAGTAGAAGTTCCTCGGGGTGACCCAGTCGCTGCTTGGGACATCTACATCCCACACAGGAGTGCCTGGTTTGATGGAAGCTCTCGCTCACTCTGCTTGTCTCTGTGTGCCTTTCGAAAAGAAGAAAGGATGGAAGAGAGAGAGAGAGAGAGAGAGAGAGAGAGAGAGAGAGAGAGAGAGGAGTCAGAGTTCCTGGAGCGAGTGAGTGACAGGAAGAGAGGACGAGATAAGTTGGGATGTTCGGGGGTCCGATCACGTAGCTGTGGGTTTGAATCCAGGTGACGGGAGACTGCCGGAGAGTTTTAAAAAGATAATTTATGTTATCTCTCAGTTTGAGCACAGAAACCGATGTGGGTGTGTTCTAACTACAGCTTGAGATGCACAAGTTGAAAAAAAAATCTTAAAAGATAGGGAATTTTACAGTATAAAAAAACAAAGCCAAAACCCCAACAGGAAAGTTTCAAGAACAAAAAGCAAACTGGGACTTTGCACTTCATACCTCAGACTCCCCTTAATATATAAAGAGTTACTAGGAATGAATAATAAAACCCAAGAATCCAATTGAAAACAAATGGAGGGGGGAAGCCATTGTAACACATGAGTCGTACTTTGGAAATTTATATTCATTAAATAAAAGATAAAAAAAAAAAAGAAAACAAATGGACAAAGGTATAATCAGAATGTGCAAAAAAAAAAAAAAAGTGAAATGCAATTGGTCCTTTCACGTAAGATATCAGCCTCACACATAATAAGAGAAATACAAGTGAAAACCACGCTGAAGGGGGCAGGCATTGTGGGTAGCAGGTTACGCCCCTGCCTGGGTCACCTGCTTCCCAAATTGGAGTGCCTGGTTTGGGTTCTGATCCAGCTCCCTGCTAATGCACTTGGGAAGGCAGCAGAAGATGGCCCAAGTCCTTGGGCCCCCGCCAGCCACGTGGGAGACCTGGAAGAGGGGTTCCTGGCTCCTGGCGTTGGCCTGGCCCAGCCCCTGCTGTTGTGGGCATTTGGCGAACAAACCAGCAGATGGAAGGTCTCTCTCTCTCTCCTGCTTTCTCTGTCACCCTCACCCTGCCTTTAAATAAATAAGACTTTTGAAAAACCCACACAGACACTCGTTTTTACCTGCTAGATTAGCACAAACTCCAAGGAGTGATGACACACTATATGGCGAGGCCGTGGGGAAGGCAGAGAGAGAGCACGCAGACGACGGTCCAGCAGGACGGACGTGACTTCGCGAACGTTCAGAACAATTGCAAACGCATGCATTCTTTGGCCAAGCAGCGTCATGACAGAAGCACTTGCATATGTGCGAGCTGATGGATGCACAGAGGATTATTCATTGCAGTTCTTTGTGTAATAGCGAGATGGGAGCGAGCCCAGGGATCCACCCGCCCGGGACCGGTTACATAAGTGACTGCTCATCTACATCCTGGAAGGCCTTGCAGATCTGCAGAAGCGCGGGGACTGTGGAGGGGGACGAGAGCCGCCCTCCGCCCTCTGGCCGGCATTCCTCAGGCAGGAAGGACAGTTCATGACAGTGTCTGCCCGTGGCCCTTCTCCACGTTGGCTTTTTGATCATGGCAAACTATTCACATCAGAAAAGCGATCATTTTGCACCACTGGTCAGTGCACAGTTGGGTGGCATTAAACACCTTTCTCATGATTGTGCAACCATGGCCATCATCCGTCTCCAGCCTCGCTCGCCTGCCCAGCCTGGACTGGGCTCCTGGCTTCCCCAGGGAGTGCTCACCCTCCGTCCTCCTGCCCCAGCTGCTGGCGCCTGCATATTTTCCGTGTCTGTGGATTATTGGCTCTGGAGACCCCCTGTGAAGGGACTCCCACAGTGTTTGTCCTGTGATTGGCTTATTTTGCTGCACGTCATGTCCCCAAGGTTCATTCATGTTGTCAAATATGTATACTTGGGAGGCACAGACAGAGAAAGAGAGCTCTCACTTGCTGGCGCACTCCCCAAACACCTCTGCCAGAGCCGGGGCGGGGCCAGGCTGAAGCCAGGAGCCTGGGACTCCTTTCAAATCTCCCTTGTAGGCGGCAGGGACCCAGGTGCTCGACCATCACCTGCTGCCTCCCAAGGCGCGCGTGAGCAAGGAACCACATGGGAAGCAGAGCCGGGACTCGAACCCGGGCACTCTGACACGGGGCGCAGGCGTCTTAGGAGGTATCTTAGCTGCTGCGTCAATCACTGCCCCCAGGATCTCTTAGTAGATGAACTTCGAGGACAGGATGAGATTCTGAGCAGCGGGAAGGGCGGGCACACTTATCTCTGCTGAGCCTGGCACAGACTGGGGTGAGGGACGTGGGAGGTGAGCGTGCAATCGGAGGACGGGGGTAGGCGTGCCAGCGCCTTGTGCACGTTGGGCAATCTCTGCTGGCCCGCACACGACATTCAGCAGTGCTTTAATCACAGCCTTTCTTCCCCCCTCGCTGCGTTGGTTGCCGTAGTTACCGTTTGGGGTTGTGCTGCTCCTTCCAGACATGGGACAGAAAGCTGACTCGGTGATTTAAGCAACGAAGGAATTTATGGGGTGGCTTCTGGGGGCCTGGGGACATAGCAACGAGGTGGGGGGTACGAGGCAGCTGTGAAGCCCCCGCCCACCTCCCACTCTAAGCCCCACCTGCAAAAAAAAAAAAAATTGGAGTACAGTTTGAAACAAAAATGATTTATTAAAAGGAGTTTTTGAAAAAAAAAAAACAGGGAATGTTGGACACAGAATTCGAGGCCGTGGACACTTTGGGGATGAGGTCAGTGGTGGATTAACAGCGCGCAAGTTGATAGATGTTGCTTAGGTTTGAAACACTGCTTTCAGCTGGAATGGGGAGCGGAGCTGGGACCTGCACCCAGGCCCCCTGACACGGGACCCCTGTACCAAATGCTATCTGTGATGTTTCCACGGTGGAGTCAGCCGATGGGCTCCCAGACATGCATTTTGCTCCCCTGCGTTATAACATGCGGGTATTGCGTCATGCAGAGTCCTGGATGCACGGACCCAACACACTCAAACTGGGTGATCTGGGGACACAGAGGCGATCACAAAGGGAACAGTGGGGTGTCTGGAGCTCCCTAGGATCAGCGACTGTGCAGCTGGCGCACATGGGGCCCCATCACCTTATCCAAGCCTCAGCTGGCAAAAGGGAGTGGTCCTCAGACACCAGAGCCAATGTCTTGTTCAAGGGTACGGGGACCGCGAAACAGACTGTGTCATTCCAGTGGTGTTGTCAGTAGCCCTGCCTTGCAGGCCATGGCCAGGGTCACTGTGCTGTGAGTATAAGGAATCACCTTCTTCTCCTGTAACCGCCCCCTCGACAGAACTCGCTCAGGGGTCCCGGGAGAGAACTACTTGATCCCTTCTGAGAGCAGCAACCCGCAGTGAGCTAAGGGTGTCCTGCTCGGTTGCAGCTCTGAGGTTGCAGCTCCTCAAGGCCGCCACGCTGGGATGCACTGAAGCTGTGTCCAGACCACGGCCGTCACCCCGCGAGCCGCCTGTGCAGGGTCACCCATGGAGGAAGCACAGAGCCAGCATTTCAGCCCAGAGTCTGGGGGCCGGCGGTTGGTGCAGTGGTTAGGACGTGGGTTGGGACCCTCATGCCCGGGTTTGAGTCCTGGCTCTGTTCTGATTCCAACTTCCTGCTCGTGTGCACCCTGGGAGGCAGCAGGGGACGACTGAGGTACTGCCCGCGTGGGGACCCGGATGGAGCTCCTGGCTCCTGGTTTCAGCTGGGCCGGCCCTGGCTGATGCGGGCATTTGGGGAGTGAACCAGCACATAAAGCGCTCGCTCGCTCGCTCGCTCTCTCTTCCCCTCTGTATTCAAATAAATAAAAATTAAACTCGGAGTCCGTGTGCTTTCACTGTCTCTAGGGGAGGGTCTCAGGCAGGGGGACTCCTATTTTCAATTTTTTATTTAAATTTAAGACCTTGAGCTTTGTTAAATACTCGATAGAAACACAGCTTTGCTCGTTAGTACACATTTAATGAAAAAATATACATCCGTTGCAGGCATGCGCAAACTCACGTTGCTGGGGGAGTTGTGTGATGAGGCGTGTGGGACCCTCGGCCCACCCAGCTTGGGGTGTGTGTGTGGGAGGGCATCCCTGGGCTCTCAGGCCCAGAGCCATGAATTCGAAAGGCTGAAGGGGACAGTCTGTCTTGTCCTTCAAGGTCCCTGACAACACCTCCTCCTCCAGGAAGTCTCCCTTGCTTTCCCAGCCATGACTCTGGGCTCCTCACCCTGAGGTTTTAGGGTCCTTCTCTCTACCCTTGTCATGGCCACAGAGGGGTCTGTGCCTCCAGCCTAAGACCCTTCTTGGATCCAGCAATGCACAGACACAAGGATGATGGGGAAGAGAGTGTGGAATGAATGAATGAGTGCCAAGTCCGTACAGTTCCTGAGTCGGGGGTGGAGTGAAGAGGCTTGAGTGTGGAGGGCTGGGAGGGTGAGGCGGGCTGTGCTCACTGGGGCCTCACCCGGGTGGGCAGGCAGCCACAAGCCAGGCACCGGAGGCCCAGGTTGAGGAGGCGTGGCCAGCGGAAGAGCAGGCCGTGGGTGACCCTCACATACAGATGCCCCGAGGGGGCCACAACTTTGAGCGCGGTCAGCGGGACGTAGCGGGCGTTGGTCTGTCTGCGCAGGGGCGGTCGGGATGAATTGATGACCTTGACAATGGCCTGTAGGGTGGAGCCCTGAGATCTGGGACCCAGGGAACCCCCTGTCCCACCCCCACCCCCACCTGCCCGAGCCACGTCTCCCTGGCTACTCACTCACCCGGGCCACGTCCTGTGGGCTCTGCCCCACAGACCGGAACAGCTCCCTGGAGGCTGGCAGGTAGATGTCCCGGAAGTAGTGCAGGGTGTCGGGGTCGGTGCCCGGGAACTCCTGGGAAGAAACCTGCGCCAGGAGCTTCCCTTCAAAGTCCGTGATCACCGGGCCCGGCTCCACCAGGGAGACACTGAGGACAGGAGCCAGGCGGTGGGTCTGCTGCCCCCATTTCACGGCCTCCTACCACCCCTTTTCTCTCATCGTCCATCCCCCCTCCCCTGCCTCAGTTTCCCCATCAATGCTCCCATCCCACTGCTCTATTCTCTTCCAACATCTCCATATCCTTTCTGATTCCATTTTCCCACCTCTGCCTCTGTTTGCTGCCCACCACTCCCCATCATCAGGTCCCTCTCCCACCCTGCTCCCCCCTCATCACCAGCTCCCTCTCCCCACCCACTCACCCCATCGCCAGCTCTCTCTCCCCACCCCATCCCCGCCCCGCTGTCTCCCACGGCCCCCTCTCCTCACTGGATGTTGAACTGGAGCAGCTGGATCGCAAGGCTCTCGAAGAAGCCCTCCACGGCAAACTTGGAGGCTGCATAGACATCGTTGAACATGACACCTGGGGGTGGGGTGGGAGGGAGATGGCTCTTTAGGGGGGCGGGCTGTGAGTGAGGGGTTTTGGGGGTCCTCCGGTAAGGAGGGAGGGTTTGGGATCAGAGTGAGGGGAGATGGGGTGGTAGCGGTGTGCGGCACTGTGAGCGGGAAGCGTATGGGGTCAGATCGGGGTGTTCCTGGTACTGGGGGGCCTAATCTCTTCCAAGCTTAGCTCCGGGGGACTCTCCATTCACTCCCTTTCTCTAACCCCTGCCCCCGGGGCCACAGGGGCGTGAGATTTCCAGGGTCCCTGGTGGCCAGTTCTGTTCAGTAGGGTCCTTGTAGACGCAGCTCCTCTAGGGCAGGTTGGACTCCTCAGGGGAACTGCTGAGGAGGGGGGACAGTCCCAGAAAATGTCCAGAGGGAACAAGTAGGTGGCCCGTGGAAGACATCCTTAATCAATCACTGAGCTCCTTTCCACTGAGCCTGGGTCCTCAATCCAGACATCACCAATTGATCACTGCCCTTTTTTCTGCTGACCCCCAGAGACCTAAATCCAGACGTCTCCTGGGCCTGGTGGGGAGCACCTGGCAAGGAAGAGACGCAGGAAGAAACGCCAGGCTCATCCGGAATCTGAGCTCAAACCTGTTTGCCATCTTCCAGCCTGAGAGGGCCCGTCCCTAGGGCTCACCCTGCAGTCCCATGACACTGCTGACCACCACGATGTGGCCCTGCCGCCTCCTCTTCATGCCTGGGAGCACAGCCTTGACCAGACGGACGGCCCCAAAGAAATTGGTGTCAAGGATGCTCTTCATGGTGGCAATGCTGAGTCCCTCTACCGGCCCCACCAGGCCCAGGCCAGCGTTGTTCACTGAGGGTGGGGTGATGAGTGTTAGCTTGAGATCTCCCCAGCCCTTGCGGAGCCCCTCCTCTGGGGACATGCCCCTGAGTCAGCCCATCCCCCACTCCAAGGCCAGGGCGAGCACCGGGGCTGTTGGGTGGACAATTGCTAGGAGGCCCCGAGTCCTGGGTGTGGGGAACGGCTGCTGGGAAGATCATTCCTTCGCATGACTGAGCAATTCACCTCTGGCCCCAAATTGCATCAGTGCAGCCACACCCACCCTCCCCCAAAGACCATTTGGGGACTGCGAATTGCTTCTTTAACACAGTCTCTTCCCAAGTGACTCACCCAAGTCATTCCTCCAACCGCATATGGTTTTTCCATATGTGAGAATCCACCTCCCACCTCCACGTCTAAGTTTATTTCTAGTGTCCCGGATAAACAGATGGGTAGTCTGGGTTTTTGGTCAATGGATCCTCCCCTTCTATCCAAGGCCATGGGCTGCTGGTCAAGCAAGAGGGCGGGTGCTCAGATCTGGCCACGTTGAGGGGTCTCTGCTTAGACGAGGAAGGGGGCGAGTGGCCCCAGGGGCCCCACAGTCTCACCCAGTACGTCCACTTCGCCTCCTTGGATGCAGCTCAGACACTGGGCCACCGACTCATCACTGCACACGTCCAGCTGGGCCACGGTGAGAGTCTTCCCCAGGGCTTCGCCGGCGGCCTCCTCCAGGGCTCCCTTCTTTCTCAGATCCCTCATGGTAGCGACCACTGGGGGGCAGACAGCAGGGCTGCAACAGCTGGTGGGTTCCTCCCCAGTGCGTGTGCCTCTGCCTGAGCAGTCACAGAGGAATGCTCACACATCCAGCGAACCCACACCTACGTGCACACGTTTACATGTTCCCACATCTGTCCATCTCTCTGTCTCCATCCGTCCATCTGGCCATGTATCCGTCCATCCATTCCTTCTTCTCCCCTTCCTTCCTTCATCCATCTGTCTATCATCTGTCCACCCACCCATCCACCTTTCCTTCCTTGGTTCAGTCAACTGTCAGTCCGTCCATCCATCCGTCCGTCCGTCCATCCGTCTGTCCATCCATTCTTCCTCCCTTCTCTCCGTCCATCCATTAAACATTTACTGGAGATCCACCACACACACCATCCCCAGTGCTGAGACTATGGCATCAAATATGATAGACAAAGGGGCCGGAGCTGTGGCACAATAGGTTAATCTTCTGCCCACAGTGCCAGCATCCCATACGGGCGCTGGTTCTAGTCCTGGCTGCTCCTCTTCTCATCCAGCTCTCTGCCATGGCCTGGGAAAGCAGTAGAAGATGGCCCAAATGCTTGGATCCCTGCACCTGCGTGGGAGACCCGGAAGGAGCTCCTGGCTCCTAGCTTTGGATCAGCACAGCTCTGGCCGCTGTGGCCATTTGGGGAGTGAATCAGTGGGTGGAAAACCTTTCTCTCTGCCTCTCCCTCTCCCTCTCTGTAACTCTACCTCTCGAATAAATAAATAAAATCTTTCAAAAAAGGACAAAACTTTCCATCTTCATGGAATTCATGGCCTAGAGAGGAAGACAAACAAGTAAGTAAATAAATACATATAGAACTAATTTCCAGGGGGAAAGAATCCTATTCACCTAGAGCCAAAATATGAGCAGTCTTCAAAAATTCATGGAAAATATATCATGAAAAAGTTATGCATTTCAAAATATTTTATGCTAAAAATAAAGATGTGCTTTAATTAGACTCCCCATGAGTTTTTGGAAGCACCCTTATATGTGCACACGCACATTCATCAAGTAGGAGCGGCCACATTGACATCATCTGTGGTTATGACGGTGCTAGTCCCAGCTTGGCCCCCACGTGGTGGTGTTGGGGGCCAGTGAAACTGTTCAGAGGTGGGGCCTAGTGGGGGGACCCTTAGGTCATCTGGGGAGCCCTTGGCAGGGAATTCTGATCTCCTGGCTTGGGTTCTCCACAGCAGGTTTTTTTGTTGTACCAGCTCGAGTCAGACCTCTGGGTCTCTCTCCAGCTTCCTGTTTGTTTGTTTGTTTGTTTGTTTGTTTTGAGATATGAATGTTTCCTCTCCCCTCTGCCCCTGTCATTTGCCGTGGGGCTCTTATCAGAGCCTGCACCATGCTCTTGGGGCTGGGCTCCAAAGCTGTGAGCTAAACGCACCTCTTTTCCTTCCTTAATAGCTTGCCTTGGGCATTTCGTTATAGCAATGAAAGACTGACCCTACACATCACAGCCATCGTAAGTTCCAGTTTATTGAGCACTTACTGTGTGCTAGGCATCGTGGTAAGCAGAATCTCTAACTCACAGAACTCTAGTCACTAGCTTATCTTCCAAAGATGGCCACGACCATATCTCCCTTCTAAAATCTTTCCACTCCTCATCAAGGCATGCAGTCGGATTTTCCTACCCACAAATTTGACAACCAGTTTGGAAGCCAGCGGAAGGGACACTGTGTGGGCTTTGAGGCTCATAGGAAAGACATTGCAGTTCCCGTGCTGGTCCTGGGACAGCCACTCCCAAAACCTTTGGCCGCCGCCGCGTAGCAGCCCAGCTGTCCCGAGGCCAGCTGGCTACAAGGAAGCCTCTTGCAGATGCCACATGGACAGCTGTGGGATTACCGGAAGGAAGATGGACAGATGCCTGCCCAGCCTGCTGGTGCTCTGGCCCCCAGTGTTCTAGCCAAAGCCTTTGACCTGGAGGCAGGGCCTCCCAGCTGAGCCCACGCTGCATTTAAGACCTATGTAAACCATGAGTGAAAAACACATGATGGGCTGGCGCCACGGCTCAATAGGCTAATCTTCCGCCTGTGGCACCGGCACACTGGGTTCTAGTCCCGGTCGGGGTGCCAGATTCTGTCCCGGTTGCCCCTCTTCCAGGCCAGCTCTCTGCTGTGGCCTGGGAGTGCAGTGGAGGATGGCCCAAGTCCATGGGCCCTGCACCTGCATGGGAGACCAGGAGAAGCACCTGGCTCCTGGGCTTCAGATCAGCGCGGTGCGCCAGCTGCAGCACGCCGGCCGCAGTGGCCATTCTAGAGAAGACCTTTCTCTCTGTCTCTCTCTCTCACTGTCCACTCTGCCTGTCAAAACACACACACACACACACACACACGTTGGCCATTGCTTTACACCATCACATTTGAGGCTATTTGTTACTTAGCAACAGTCACCAGGACTGGGAGACCGAGCTATTATGCCCATTATATAGATGCACAAACTGACACTCAGCAAGGCGAAATTCCTAGCCCATCCCACCACTGCCAAGAGTGAGAATGAGATTTGAGCTGGGGTTTGTGCTAAGCTCACACTCTTAAGTACACCCTCACCAGACAGCGTGTGAACGCGCACACAATCACACATGCACAAGTCTGGTTGCAGGATTCTTAGCTTTAGGAGGGGCATGTGCATATTATTTGCAGTCCTGTGTGGGTCGCAGGCGTGCCGCGGGTGAATGGGCCCCTTGCTGTACATGCACTAGAGCGACAAGCAGTCAGCCAGCATCTGGGCTGGCCAAGCTCAAAGCCAGCTCCGCTACTTTCTTGGGCAGGGAGCTTTGGCAGTCTGTGCATTTGTTTGTTTATTTGGAAAGGCAGAGAGAGGAGAGAGAGAGAGAGAGGAGAGAGGAGAGAGACAGAGAGGAGAGAAAGAAGAGAGAGGACAGAGAAGAGAGGAGAGAGGGGAGAGGGGAGAGGGGAGAGGGGAGAGGAGAGAGATCTTCCATCTCCTGATTCACTCCTCAACCTTAATGCCCTCAACCACCAGGTCTGGGCCAGCCTGAAGCCCAGAACTCCACCAGGGTGTCCCCACACTGGTGGCAGAGACTCGAGCACTGGCCATCATTGCCACCTCCCTACCAAAGGCTCACCCCAGGTTCCTCACTTGTACAATGATAGTGCCTCTCTCACAGTGGTTCTAGGAGGATTAAATGACTTACTAGATGTAAAACACTTGGTGAAGACTCGGTAAACACCACCCTTACTGCCGTCCACACCCCACCTCCTGCTCACAGGATCACAAGTCCTCCCTGGGGCACTGGCTGTCACACCCAGCGCGGTGCCGTCTCTAGGGAGCAGGCTTTGGTGCAGCAGTTAAGAGGTCCCTTGAGACAACCAGATCCCATCCTAGAGTGACTCCAGCTTCCTGCTAATCAGCAGGGGAGGGTTCAAGTGCTTGAGTCCCTGCCACCCATGTGGGAGACCTGGGTTGAGTTCCCGGCTCCCTGATGTGGCTGGCATTTGGGACATAAATCAGTGGATGGAAGACATCTCTTTCTCTTTCTGCCTTCCAACAAATGACAATAAGGCGGGCACCACGGCTCACTTGGCTAATCCTCCGCCTGCAGCCCCGGCACACGGGGTTCTGTCCCAGTTGCTCCTCTTCCAGTCCAGCTCTCTGCTGTGGCCCGGAAAGGCAGTGGAGGATGGCTCAAGTGCTTGGGCCCTGCACCCGCATGGGAGACCAGGAGGAAGCACCTGGCTCCTGGTTTCTGATCGGCGCAGCGCGCCGGCCGTAGTGGCCGTTTGGGTGGTGAACCAACAGAAAGGAAGACCTTTCTCTCTGTCTCTCTCTCTCACTGTCTAGCTCTGCCTGTCAAAAAAAAAAAAAAAAAAAAGACAATAAAAAAATAAGCTTTGCAGTCTAAATAGAGGGCAGAGGGCTGGGAGGCGTAGTTCTGCCCACTGGGCTGAGTCTCTGGGCCCCAACAGCCTCCCCTTACGTAACAACCCTTCGTCCACTTCTGCCCTGGCCCTGGCAGGCTCTGGGTCACAGGTCTGCGTGGCGGGGTGTGTGTGTGCATTTTGCTCCACGGCTCCAGGAGGGTGAGTGTCTAGAGCTAAAGGCCACTGTCTAAGCCCCCAAGGTCAGGAGTACTTAAAGAGGTTTAACTTGAAACCGTAATCTGGTAATCTGGGCGAGGGCTGGGGGAGGAAGCACTAAGGAAGCGAGGGTTCCATCCCAGGAAAGCAGAAAGCCACGACCCCGCCGCCCTGGGCTTTCTCTTTGCTTTTTAGCACTTGTCATCCCGAGCGGGGCAGCTTCTTTTGACCTGTGTCTCTCTGTCTTTGCTCCCCTTCTCCACGCGGCCACCACCCAGGGCCGCGAATTTTCTCTCTTCAGTTCACGCCTGTGTTTCTAGCAGCCCGTGGGTGCTCAGGGACTATCTCTTGAGCGGATTCATAGAGAGACAGGTGGAGAGGGGCGCTTCCTGCCCTGCGTCCCCCGCCCCCGTCCCCAAGCGCAGCCCCAAGGGAGCTGAGATCCTAGGAAGCCACGCCCCCGCTGCGGTCTCAAAGCCCCGCCCCGAGCCCCTTACCCTGGTAGCGCTGCCTGGGGTCCCGAGCCAGCTGCACCGCCAGCTCCAGGCCTATGCCCGAGGAGCAGCCGGACACCAGCACCGTCCGGGCTGAGGAGGCCATGTTGATCCCCTGCCTGGACACATGACCCCTGCCATCCACGCTCCACGCTCCCGCTCCGTCTTAAGCACCTCCTGTCTGATGGCCAGGAGCTTCCGGGACTCCCCTCCCACTCTGGCTGAGTCTGAATGGGCAGCCGAGGGTGTGGTGGGGGCGAAATCCTCACCCTCTCTACGCCTGCACCCTTCACGAAGGGTGTTTTTTTATTCTGATTTTTAAATATATTTTAAATTTTATTTTCACTTTATTTTTTATTTTGAAGGTAGAGAGGTGAGACAGAAAGACAGAAAGAGAGAGAGAATGAATCTTCCACTCGCTGGTTTCCGTAAAGGCCTGCAACAGCTAAGGCTGGGCCAGGTGAAAGCCAGGCGTTCCATCCCAGTCTCCCATGTGGGTGGCAGGGAGCCAAGTACTTGAACCATGGCCATGCCTCCCAGGATGCACGTTAGCAGGGAGCTGGAGCCAGGACGAGAACCAGGCACTGCAGTAAGGGATGTGAGTGTCCCAAGTGGTGTCTTAAACTCCGCGCCGATCACCTGCCCCTTCAATCCCGATTTTGATGATGATCGTACTTTGTCCAAGGCCGAGAGAGTTTCACAGAGCGTGAGGAACAAGTGGGGCCATCATTCTCTTCTTGTGTCCTCTCTGGTTGGAGGGAGAGAGACAGAAGGTGACGGACAGGGTAGTCCCAGAAGGATCCTTTCAGAAAGAGAATTCTTATAGAACCATAGAAGGCTACAGCTAGACCACAGCAGGTTAGACTACAGGGGGGACTTCTCAGCAAGGCAGGGCAGGGTGGAAATTTTGGGGGAGCCTTTTAATTGGAGAAGTCTCAGCCCAGCCTCCAGGGCCGTGGAAGGGAGGAGGAGGTGGCGCTTAGAGACATTGCCTCCCCTGGGGGGGGGCATTCTTTCTCAGGCTAGATGGGTCCCTACCCCCCCCCCCCCGCCTGCTGTTCGGGGACACAGAGACCCTTTGTCTGAAGGGTCAGAGACTGGGAGGCAGACACTGCCTCCGTCTCCCTCTTCCCCGTGGGCCTCGGAGCCGCCCCTGTGGTTGCTCCCAGGGGAACCTCCCTGACATCCTGCCTGTGTGTGCTTGCCCTGCCTGCACCCTGGGGCCTCCTCACACTGGGGAGAGGGCAGTGGGGGTGACCCAGGGACAGCAGGAATCTGCCTCTCCCCTCCAGCAGCAGTGCCCGACTGCAAGGCACGGCCAGGCTCCCCCGTCTCATGGGATTGCGTGCCAGGATTCGGGACTGGGGCTGGAGCATTCATCTGGACCCTGGATTGGAGGTGGGTGGAGACAAGGAGAGGGGTGGGGAGGGGGAGGAGACCTTTTATTTGAGGATAGGAGCTTGGTGGGGGGGAGTGAGATCTATGTTTTGGAGTCAGTGGTAAGGGTTTGCAGGTGGGGCCCGGATACCCAGTTCTAGAAGTTAGGTAGAGAGGTGAAGGTTTGGGGCCAAGTTGGGAGCTCCTGCTGTTGTGGGATGTGGGGCGAGGGCCCTTTACTTAACGACCTGAGAAGGCCTGGGGGTGAGGCTGGGGCCCTTATTTGAAGCTATACCGCTCCCAGATTCCAGGGTGTGGATGGAGCTGACGCTAAGCTCTCCTTTGAGGGCATCTTAGCTAAGAAGAAAGGGTTTAGGGTCCGGCTGGGACCCCGGATTCTAGGACCCGGTAGAAGTGACCCTTCTGCTCCACTGTGGGGTGGGGCAGGAAAAGCCCAGCTCCCGCCCCGGGCTCCACCCCCGTCGGCCAATCAGCGCCCGGCACAAACTTTTGCCGCCCCCAGCTGTCACCACCCTCCCCCCCACCCCAGCGTGCCCCGCCTGGCCAGGCGCTGGAGCGCAGGGCGCGGCCAGGGCGGGGTGTCGGGCAGTCTCCCGCGGATGCCGAGTGCAGCCGACCGCCGCGAGCCACTGCACCGAGCTAGCCGAGGCGCCGCGCCCTGAAGCCGCCCCGTCCGGTCCCCCGCCTTGCGCAAGGGCGCCGCGGGGATGGGGAGTCGCCGGGGCCTGGGCCAGCCGCCGGCCGGCCTCTGTGTGCTCCTAGGCGCGCTGCAGCTCCTGACTCGGACGCAAGCCGGTGAGCCGGGAGGGAGGACATGGGACCCCCACGAAGTGCAGGAGTGAGCGAGACCCCCAAAGACAGAGTGGAGTCGGGAACGATGGGGCGTGCACAGGAGGGGGACGCGTGCGTGTTGCATGTGGCTGCGGTGTGATCTGGGGACACGAGTGTCCGACCCTGGGCAATTTATGGGGATGACAGCTGAGGAGGGCTGCAGAAACGTGTAATCCAGGTTCCGGGCGTGGGAGAGGGAATCCGGCTTGTGGGAGTGCGTGCGTGTGCACAGACATCTGGAGTGAACTCGCTCGCATGTGAGGGTTGACAGTGATTCTTGCATCTGGGTGACAAGGAGGCTGTATCTGCCCGTGTCTGGGGCTGAAGTTGAGACTAATTTTGTGCAATGTGTTACAGGTGTGGTCGTCTCTGGGTGACCCTGGGAGGGGTGTGGTTGTGATCTTGGGGTTGATGAGCGGGGAAGTGATGGTGATTGCAAGTGGGCATGGAAGGGGGCTCTTCGAGGGTCCACAATCCTCTCTGTGTCTCCCCAAAATCTTCCCTTCATTCTCCCTCTTCCTCTTGTGCCCCAAATTGGTGCACGTTCACTTCCTGTGTCCCCCATCTCCCTCCCCTCCCCCACCCCGCGCTCCTCAGAGCCGGCGTCAGCACCATGGACAGGGCCTCCGGGAGGGCGGTGGCGAGGGGCGCGGCGGGGCGGGGCGCGGGGCGGGGGGGCGGGGCGCGGGGGGCGTGGGAGTGGAGGTGGCTTCCTCCTCCCCAGCCCCCAGCTGCGGAGAGTTCTGAATGTTTTTCCCCAGGAATTTCTCAGGGGGCCCCCAGGGGTCCCGGGGGCCGCCGGGGTGGTGAGTCAGCGCTGACGCACGCCCAGCTGTGCACAACTGGCAGGGCGCCCCGTCCCGCCCGGCAGGGCTCCGGGTAGGGGTGCCCCAGGAGTGCAGGGGACGAGGTGGACTGAGGGGGCCTCTCTGGGCTGAAGGATCCCAGGTTAGAGAGTCCAGGAAGTCCATCCCTAAGGTGAGCCTAGTTCCCCCGACACACCCGCCCCGCACTCTCTCATTTTTTCCGCTTCCGTGGGAATAATCCCAATTTGGACTACGCCGGTTCCCACGCTCCCACATCCACGTGGTGGTGCAGTCCCAGGCATCCATTCAGAATATACGCCTCCAGGGACTGCAAGAATGTGAAACACCTTGCCCACGCCCTGAAGCCACCTGCCACACCACCAGGCTTCTGTCACCCTCCCACGCTTTCAAATTCTCACATATGTTCTGCCTGGCTGCCGGACAAAGTCTGCTCAACACTCCCATCACCCACCCACGGACCTGGTCACCCTCTCATGTGCAGTAAGCTCCCCGGTTATGAGTCTGCGCTGTTACAGTCCCAGGTTCACCTGCACCACCTGCAGGTGGGCAAGCTCACTGCCAGGGTCCCCACTCATCTGCACGCACACACACCTGTCAATCTGCCGCACTGAGCCCCCTGCCATCACCGGCCAAGTACTTGCACACACCGACGCCTCTACAAGTGACACACCCAGCTGCTTCCTGGTCCATTCAGAATCTCACTTGCACAGTCTCACACATGTATATGCAGGTGCACCCATCTAGGGGCATCCCAGCCATGCCCCACCAGCCCAGTCCTTGCTCCGTCCCCAGCATCTCCCTGGGGGCCCCTGGCTGGTGCAGAGGAGACTGTGTGTGTGGCAGGAAAGGGTGGGCTGGGTCCCTGTCAGACGCCCCCCCCCCCAACCTCCTGGTTCTGCAGGCAGGACTCAATGCCTCTTGTGTGTGTGTCCTTGTCACGAAGCCAGCCATGAAAAGAAAGGGAAGTCAGTTTCTGAAATGTCATTTACAGAGAGGCACAAGATGGAAGCAGGAGTCTTTGGTATTAGATGCAGGGAAGGACTTTTAAAGAGTGGTTGGGAGGAGCGGGGGCTGCTGGGTCGAGGCTGGGGTCTGGGTCTGGGTGGTGGTGCCTCCCTGTGGGGGTGAGAACTGGACCTCAGTCCTTCTCTGAGCCCCAGCCCTGGAGAGGGGGCAGCTGGGGTGATTGTTCTACAGGGAAGTGACCTTTGTGGTCAGTGGGGCCTGGGAGCTCAGATCTCTACCCCAGGGGGCTGTAACCCAAATACCTCTTAATGACAGCTCAGCCCCAGAATACGCAATTACAGACGGGGGCTGGGGGCAGTGGGGGTGGGGGCAAGTGTTGAGAGGTGGGAGGGAGAGACACAGATGAGAGAGAGAAAGAGAGAGAGAGAGAGAGAGAGAGATGTGCAAAGAGGCAGAGATGGGAGAACAAATCAAATACAGAGAGGGAGAGAGAGATTGATTCAGAGTTGGACACAGGGAGATGTGCAAAGAGGCACAGAAAGTGGGACAGGGAGAGGGTGGGAGGGGAGAGAGAGCAGAAGGAATTCTGGGCAAGAGGGGACACAGAGGCTGGAGCAGGGCCCTGTGCAGTTTGGAAAGTGAGGGCTCTGACCCAGGAGGAGCTGGGATGGGGTCCCTCATCCAAGCCCCCACCCCCACCCCAGCTCCCAGTGGTGAGTTTAGCACACCCACCCCCAGGGTGAGGTCATCGGCAGCATCTGGCTCCTGCCAAGGGGCAGGGTCAGGGGGTTAGTGGGCCAGTCTGGCCAGGGTCGGGGGATGGGCTCCGTCAGGGGATGGACGCTGAGAAGTCCCTCCACCGCTGGCCCTCACTTGAAGCATGTGGTTCCACTTAACACTGGCCTGGCTGCTTGGGGTGGGGCTGGTGGATGGCCTGGATTCAGATCTGTTGGGGCCGGACCAGTCCCTTCCCGTACTGGGATGAGAGAGAGGGAGAGGGTCCGAGGGAGGGGGTTATCAGAAAGAGGTGGTCAGAATGAGTGGTAAAGCGGGGAGGTCACCGGTCAGAAGGAGGAGACTGGGAGAGGCAGATGGAGGAGGTCAGAAGGGAAGTCAGAGGGAGGAGGCTGGGGGTCAGGCGGAGGAGATCAGAATGGGGGAAGCCAGAAAGAGCAGTTAATGAGGATGGTCAGAGAAAGAGTAATCAGGTCGAAGTCACCAGCGACAGAGAGCAAGGTAGAAGTCAGAAAGAAGAGGTGAGGGGTGGTGCTAGTCAGAGGGAGGAGGCAAGGGGTGATGGTGGTCAGAGAGAGGAGGTGGGGGAAGGACACCCCCCCCCCCGGAGCCCCTCCTCGCCACGCCACGCGGGTTTCCCCTGGCAAGGGGGCGGGGTGCGGGAAGCAGCCCCAGGGAGCTGGTGCGGGGGAGGTGGGGAGAGGGGGACAGTTTGATTCTGGGGCTCAGGCCAGGAGGCTTTGATTCATCCTAGAACTGGGTCAGCTTTTTTCTCACCAAAAACCAAGGGGGAAAAAAAACCAGAGAAGTCAACAGGCTGATGTGGCCCAGCCGGAACATCTGTGGGATGGCGCGGGGGGGAGGGGGGAGATGCTGATCCCAGGCCGGTTCCTTTGTCATAAACACAGTGGCTGAGCCCCCCACAAACCCCAAACAGCGGCCGCACGTCCCAGGCCTGTTCTCACGGCCCCTCTGTGCCCCGGCTTCTCTCCGCAGCTGACCCTGTGGATGTGCTGGAGGCCCTGGGGGTGCGCGGAGGTCAGGCTGGGATCCCCGAGGGGCCTGGCTTTTGCCCCCAGAGGGCACCCGACGGCGACCGGGCCTTTAGAGTGGACAGGGCCAGCGTGCTGGGTGCCCCCACGTTGCAGCTCTTCCCAGGTGAGTTGGGGCAAGAGGGGCTGCGGGCTACCCCAGAGGAAGCGCGGGTCCTGAGTGGCCGTCCCCTCTGCCCATCCAGACGGGCACTTTCCTGAGAACTTCTCCATGCTGATGACCCTGCGGGCCCAGCCGGCCAACCAGTCTGTGCTTCTGTCCATTTACGACGAGAAGGGGGCCCGGCAGCTGGGCCTGGCGCTGGGGCCGGCTCTGGGCCTCCTAGGTGGTTCCTTCAGTTCCCTCCCTCAGCAGGTGCAGCTCACCGATGGCAGGTGAGCCTGGAGCCCCATGGGCGGGGGTGGGGTGAGCCGGTGAGAAGCACCCATGCTAACATTGACCCCTTCCTTGCAGGTGGCACCGCGTGGCAGTCAGTGTAGATGGCGGGACGGTAACCCTGGTGGCTGACTGCAAACCTTGGCCCCCCGTGTTGGGTCAGGGGCCTCGATTCATCAGCACGGCTGGACTCACTGTGCTGGGGACCCAGGACCCCGGGGAGGATGCTTTTGAGGTAGGGGCTCAGTGACGGGGGAAGCAGAGGCAGGGGCGGGGTGGGAAGTTTTGTCTGCTCTAGGTTGGACCTTCAGAGGGGATTAGATGAGGAGGATGATCCAAGCTTCTGATGGGGCAGCTGGGGGAAGGAAACACCGTGTGTCCTTGTGGCCTGGGCTTATGACACAGCAGAGCCTTTAGACCGTACAGGGTGCTGAGGGGAGGATGTGGCTGTGATAGTGTGCAGGGCTGTTGAGACATCGGGGGCTGGCGAGGCATGATGTCATCCGACTAATGTGTTTGTGGTGTGATGGCCGACACTGGTGACTGCTGGGTCACCTCCCAGAGGCCAGAGACCCTCATCTGTCCAGTGTCCCTCCTGGTCCCCACTACTACCAGGAGGGGCACCTGGCACAAAAGGGGGGGTGCTTCAACAAGTTTGTGGAAAATAGAAGGGGGAGATAAGTTAATCTTGATGCCAAAAGATAAATGTTTCCTAATTTAAGTTTGTTTGAGGGGCTGAGGAATGAGGAGAGAGAGGAAGAGAGACCAAGAGGCAGAGTTCTCTCATTTGCTGTTTTACTTCCCAAATGCCCACGATGGCTGGGGCTGGGTCAGGCCAAAGCTGAGAGCTGGGAACCCCATCCAGGCCTCCCACGTGGGTGACAGGGACACAACCACTTGAGCCATTACCTGCTGCCTCCCAGGGTGTGCTTTAGCAGAAAACTGGAGTCAGAAGCAAGAACCTAGACTCAAACCCAGGCACTCTGATACAGGATGTGGGTATGTTAAAAAAAAATGCCCCAAATTGTAATCTATTTTATTTGAAAGGCAAAGAGGAGAGAGAGTGAGTGAGTGAGCAAGAAAGAGAGGAGAGAGAGAGAGAGGCTGACTCAGACAAAAAGAGAGAGATTGCCCATCTGTTAGTTCACTTCTCAAATATTTACAACAGCCAAAGCTGCGCCAGACTGAAGCCAGGAGCTTGGAATTCCATCCTGGTCTCCCATGTGGATGGCAGGGGCCCAAGCACTTGAGATATCCCTGTTGCCTGCCAGGGTGTGAATTAGCAGGAAGCTGGAATTGGAAGCAGAGCCAGGGCTCAAACCCAGGCATTCTGAATAAGCAATGCTGGTGTCCCAAGTGATATCTTCAGCGCTGTGCCAAACGCCCAGCCCGATTTGAACATCTTATTAGTTGGGCCAAACATCCACCCCAAGGCTCACTAGTGATAGTGAGGATAAAATGTGCTACTGTGAGAATCACTGGGCAAGTGTGGCTGGAGTGACACAGGCGGAGAAGCCACGGGCACCGTGGGAGGCAAAACCCCCTTTTCCACAGACTTCTTGGTGTCCGTTCACGGCGACTGCTCACTGCACACCTGTCAGTGTGGAAACAGGTGCACCTGGAGTAGGGCAGTTTTGCGGGGTGTGGTTTGTGTCACGATGGTAGCATCTGCCCCGATCTTCGTGGCAGGGAGTAGAGACGTCATTGGGGCTGTGATGGGGTCACCTTCTCCCTATAGGAGGCGATTTCAGAAAGCTTATAGAAAGTAGAATGAAATGGTAAGTTTATCTTGGTGTCAGACAATCGAAATTCATGCATAGGATGGGTCTTCAAGGCCGGCGCCGTGGCTCACTTGGCTAATCCTTCACTTGCGGTGCCGGCACCCCAGGTTCTAGTCCCGGTTGGGGCACCGGGTATTAGTCCCGGTTGCTCCTCTTCCAGTTCAGCTCTCTGCTGTGGCCAGGGAGTGCAGTGGAAGATGGCCCAAGTGCTTGGGCCCTGCACCCCATGGGAGACCAGGAGGAAGCACCTGGCTCCTGGCTTCGGATTGGCGCAGCGCCAGCCATAGCGGCCATTTGGGGAGTGAACCAATGGAAGGAAGACCTTTCTCTCTGTCTCCTCTCTCTCACTGTCTAACCCTGCCTGGCCAAAAAAAAAAAAAAAAAAAAAAAAAAAAGGGTCTTCAAAAAGTTCATGAGCAACACATATGATGAAAAAACTATGCATGGATTTCAAAATGTTCGGCACCAAATAAGCTTACCTTTTACGTCCCTTTTTCCACCAAATCTCTGTGGTTCTGTCATATACTCAGGGGCCTCTGGGTGGGGTGCCAAGGAGGGAGGAGGGGGGCAGGGCTATGCTGGGAAATGCAGGCCAGAAGCAGCCCCCAGCCTCTTCCCCCACTCCCTCCCTCTCCCAGGGAGACATCCAGGAGCTTCTCATAAGTCCAGATCCCCAGGCTGCCTTCCGGGCCTGTGAGCAGTACCTCCCCGGCTGTGACAACCTGGATCCCACAACCACAGGGGTGAGTGAGCGTCTGGCTGCATTCCTCCCGACCTGAGGTCACAGGCTGAGTCACCCCTGGCTCCAGGTCCCGGGAGGGAGTGGATTCTGACTCTTATACATGGGACTGTGCAACCTCCGACCCCAGATTCAAGGCAGAGTGACCCCTCACTTCAAATACATCCCAGGCGGGAGTGGCCTTGACATCCAGGTCAGGTGGTTGTGGTTGTCCTTGATCCCCAAAGACACCCCCTGCTGGACCACATGTCACTGTGGCTGCTGCTGGCCCGGGCAGTGGGGCTGCACTGGGCAGATGCTCTTGGCCTGAGCGGGACCCTCTTCCCAGGCCCCCCAGGGTGAGCCGGAAACTCCTCCTCCTCGACGCAAGGGGAAGGGGAAAGGCAGGAAGAAGGGGCGAGGTCGCAAGGGAAAGGGCAGAAAGAAGAAGAATCAGGAGACCTTGACCATGAGTCCACCTCCTGGCTCCCTGGAGAACCAGGTAAGGCACCTGCACCTCTCTCTTCCGGCCTCCGGTTCCCACTGATCTTGGCCCCTCGTCCATGGTCTTTGCTCTGGTTGCCAATCCTTGAACTCTGGCTTATCTCAGCTGATGGACGACCATGGTGGTGGTAGCGGGTGGTCCTGTCTTATGAGATCTTCCATCTCTGTGCCCCCAACCCCCAGTCTTAGAGAGAATGCAAGGAGGTACCCAGTTGAGTACCTTCTTAGTAGGGCATTCTTGGTAAGGGCTACTATTTAAGGGGACATCCCTGGCTGGAGTGAATGGTGGGAATCATTGGTTAGTATGGGGAGCACTGGTTGGGGCCATTGGTCAGGGTTTTTCATTGGGGGAGTCACAAATTGAGGGCCCTATTTGACCTTGCTGGTATGCATTGCTGATTGGAGATCACTGAGGGAGTTATTAACTGGGGTCAATATTGGGGGAATTGCTTGTTGGGGTTCACTGTTGGAGGTCATTGATGGAGCCCCTTGGTGGTGCCCCTCATTTAGGGTTAATGGTTGAGGGCCATTAGGTGGGGAGTTGTTTGGAGAATCATCAATTGCAAGGACTATTGGGATTATAACTTGGAGTCAGTACAGGGTGATTTTTGGGTGGTCACGGATGGGTTCATTAGTTTGAGTCCCTGATGGGTTATCAGTTAGAAAGCCACTGGTTCGCGGATTACTGTTTGTGGGGTCTTTGGTTGGTGAGCATTTGTTGGGCTCAGTTTTGGGGATTTTTTGCAGGAGGATCATTGGTTGGGGAGTAACTGAGTAGTGTTTATTGGTTGGGCTTATTCATTGAAGGATCACTAGTTAGTGCTTTTGGTAAGAGGGTTGTCACGGGTTGGGGTCATTGGCTAGAAGTTAATTGGTTGGGGCCGTTGGTAGGAGTCACTGGTTGTAGGAATAACAGATTCACTGGTGGGAGTCATTTGTTGGTGGGTCGCTGGGTGAGGGTCCTTGGTATGGGTCTTGGGGTCCTTGATTGGAGAGATCACTGGCCGCAACGTATACCTTGTGGGTCTAGAACGCGGACACCAGGAATAGTGTGTTCTTCCGCAGCTGCTCTCTCGGTCCCTGACCCTCACCTGGGCCCCCACCCTCTTCCTCCGCCTTGACCCAGTTCCTCTGCAGCTGTCCAGCCCAGAAGGAACTGCCCCTCCCTCTCTGACTGTGGCCTGGCTGGCTGACCACTGAACTCTGTTTTGGCACAGGACATGTGGGTCAGGCTCTGGGAGTCTGACCTTGACTTTGACCCCTGGGCTCTGGGGCCAGCCTTGCTAGCTGCCTTCCAGGCCTTCTGGGCTGGCCCAGCTCTGCGCCTCCTCCATATACAATAGCGCCCCCTGCTGGCGTCCATGGTCCAAGACCACTCCTAGGTCTCCATGGGCCTCAGATGTCTTTGGGAATCCTTCTCTGTCCCTCTCCCCAGAGTGGGGGTGAGAGGGCAAGGCCTGTGTCCTCCTCTGCCTCCTGTTTGTCTTAATCGGCCCGGTCCCAGATCTGATACCCCCTCCATCCTGGCTCCAGACGTCCACGGCAGTTCCTAAGACAGAGACACCAGCTCCGAATCTGCTTCCAACGCCCACACCTTTGGCCACCGCTGCCACCACCATTGTGACTGTCAGTCACAACGTCACCATCGTAGAGGTCAGCAGGAAGTGGATGGAGCTGCAGGAGGGAGGCCCAGGGGTGAGGGGCTGCAGGCAATGTGGAGGAAACGTCCGTGTGCCCCAATGCCTACAGGAGACCCTGGACCCTGACAGTGGAAATGAGCTGGGGACCCCAGAGACTGAGGCAGACGAAGATGAAGATGACAAAGAGGAAGGAGGTGGCCCCACCATGGGCCCTGACTTCAAGGCAGCAGAGCAGCCATCTCTGACCGAGTTCCAGATCTTCCCTGTAAGTCTTGGGGGGCTGCCCTAGGTGCAGAAGAAGGGACTCCTACCTGGAGCCACATGGGACCCCCATTCTCTTTCTTGACTTCTATTGGCCTTGAACGCTCTTGCATCACCCAGTACAGTTGAAAAATGCAATCGTGACAATGTGACAGGCTCTGTGGATAGGGTGATGTGTTTGGCTTTTAGTCTAAGCGGGAAGAAGCCACGCGAAAGGGATCTGAGTTGGCGCTTTCAAAACTCCCTCTGCCTGCTCAGTGGTATATGGACAGTAGGGGGAGCCAGAGAGACAGCAGGGAATCCCACAGTCCAGATTGGAGAGGGGCCAGGGAATCCATATTTGGGAGTCTTAGAGCTGGAGCTGGGGAAGACAGATGCCTTGGTGGCACCACTGAGTAAGATGGGGGGGGGGCGCCCTAGAGAACCAGGTGTGAGTCCACGCTCTCATTGTGGGAGGGTTAAATTAGCAACACCTGTTGGGCGTCCACATTGGAGATACCAAGCCAGTCCGCTTAGAAGATTCTGGAGTTCATTGGAGGTAATAAAAGCTGGAAATAAAGACTTGAGACGTATCAGTGGAGAGATGGTGTCTCTGGCCAAGGCATTGCATAGAATTCCCTAGGGGAGGAACGCGGTCAGAGACGGGGTCTGGGGTTCAAGCCTTGGTGTTGGACAGGGTGAGCGGTTGTAACTCACTGATTCTGATCGCCTGTTCTATACGAAGCATTGTCTGAACTCATTCCTCTTCATGTGAAAACCCTTTGTGAAGGGCTTTCAAAAAGTTCGTGGAAAATGTACGTTATGAAAACACTACGCATGGACTTCAAGAATGTTTGCCCCAAAATACACCCAGCTTTTAGTTTCATTTCCACAAACTTTCCAAAGTCCCTATTTAAAAAAAAAAATTTAGTTATTTATCTATTTGAAAGGCAGAGTGACAGAGGGAGGGAGAGAGAGACAGAGAGGTTTTCCATCCATGGGTTCACTCCCCCAAGTGGCTGCCATGGCTGAGGCTATGGTGTGGCTCCTCCAAAGCCAGGAGGAGCCCAGAATTCCACCCAGGTCTCCCACGTGGGGGAAAGGGGCCCAAGCTCTTGGACTGCTTTCCCCAGCACGTTAGCAGGGAGCTGAATTGGAAGTGGAGCAGCTGGACTCAAACTGGCCCTCGGCTAGAGGATGCCGGTGTTGCAGGCCATGGTTTAACCGACTGCCCCAGACACTGGCCCCTGAAGTCCCCTCTTACAGTTGTCATTTGCCCACCCGCTTCATAGCTGACCCTATAACTGGCCTTAAGAATTAAGCCAGTTGGGGTGGGCGTTGAGGCCGGTTAAGCAGCTGCTGGGGTTGGTCCTGGTTTAAGCGGATGCTGCTTCACTTCTAAAGCAGCTTCCAATCCTGCTGATGCTTATCCTGGGAACAAGCAAGGGATGACTCAAACACTTGGGCATCTGCCACTCACGTGGGAGACCAGAATAGAGCTCTGGGCTCCTGGCTTTGGCTTGGCCCAGCCCAAGCTTTTGTGGGGGAGTGAACCAGCAGATGGAAGACCTCCCTCTCTCTCTCTCTCTCTCTCTCTGCCTTTCAATAAATAAAAGAACCAGTTAAAAAGGAGTCCAGTGTGTTGCTCAACACCGAGCAGTAAGAGGCACATCGCATCCAGGGGGGAGGGGCTGTCTGGGGTTTCTGGCCTCGTCCTGCGGGGCATTGCTGGGCTGATGCGGGGGACTTGCTCAAGGGCAGCAGAGGACCCTGTGTGCGTGAGTGGGGGTGGTGGGCTCACATCTCTCTTCTCTCCCACCCCAGGGCACTGGAGAGAAAGGAGCCAAAGGAGAACCCGCGGTGATCGAGCAGGTGAGGGGGGCGCTGCCAGGGGCTTGTGGGGTCTGGCTGGGGCACGGCTCACCCTCTCTTCTCCCTGCAGGGACAGCAGTTCGAGGGACCCCCCGGCGCCGCAGGACCCCAGGTGAGCACTGGCTGAGTTCCCCTCTTCCCACCTTGCCCTTGGTCAGGGTTAAGCCCCTGGGGTCCTGGAGGTCACTGGACATCTGAGGCTCAAGGGATAACTCAGCAGGGGGTGGGGTAGAAGGTCAGGGGTTGATGTGGGTCAAGACCGCATTGTGGGGGGGTTGGGGGCTGGGGGGCGGAGCAGGAATGCTCAGAGGCAGGGAAGGGCGGTCTGTCTGGGGTCAGAAGTCCACGTGGCTCAGACTCTCCCACTTCCTGTAACTTCCGTCGCTCTGTCCATAACAGGGGGTGGTTGGCCCCAGAGGCCCTCCTGGACCCCCTGGATTCCCGGGGGACCGTGGCTTACCGGTAAGAGACGCCCCCTGGATCCTTCTGGAGGGAGCAGGGTTTGTTTTGGGGGCGCGGAGGTCTCATTGTGGGGGCAGCACTGCCTCCTGGTGTCTGGGAACAGCCCGTTGGCTCCTCTTCCTCTTCCGTCTTGGGCACGCTTGTTCCCTGTCTGGTCCTCTTCCTGGCTCTTTCTCGAACCCCGGTCTTCCCATGTTGTGGTGTCTGCCTCTGAGACCTCTGAGACCGCCATGAACCTCCCTCTTCCCATCTCCTTGTCTTTCCCTGCCTCTCTCCTTGCCTCCATCTTTCTCTGTTTCTTCCCGCCTCCATGCATCTGTGTTGCCCCCCCCCCCCAGGGCCCTGCTGGCCTCCCAGGGATCCCTGGCATGGATGGGATCCGGGGTCCCCCAGGCACCGTGATCATGATGCCGGTAAGGAGGGGGAGGGTGGCGCAGCGTGAGGGGCGGCTGGCGGCTGACCCAGGAGGGGGTTTCCCCTTGGAGCGTCCCTCACCACAAGTTGTTCCCTAGTTCCAGTTTGCGGGCAGCTCCCTCAAAGGCCCTCCAGTCTCCTTCCAGCAGGCCCAGGCCCAGGCAGTGCTGCAGCAGGCTCAGGTGAGGGGGCTGGGGAGGTGGCAGAGGAGCAAACCAAGACAGAGACGGGGCTGGGGCACATTCGGTTGGGGGATCTTGTAGGAGACTCAAGCTCTGTTCCCCTCTGTTTTTCCAGCTGTCCATGAAAGGTCCACCCGGCCCTGTGGGGCTCACCGGGCGTCCAGGCCCCGTGGTGAGTGAGGAGCCTGCCCAGAGGAGGGGGTACACCGTGGAGAAGGGGCACTTCCCTCCAACTGCACCCTCTTCTCTCCTCCTCCAAGGGTCTCCCTGGATATCCGGGTATGAAAGGAGAGATGGGAGAAATGGGGCCACAGGTGAGCCTGGGGCCATGAGCGGGGGTGGGGGGACAGGACTGGGTGGGAGGGGTCTTCTCTCTGGGCCATGGGAAAACGTGCTGGCTGGGAACACCCCTGCCCTTCCTCAGGGGTGATCCTGTCTTCTTCCCTTCCTCTTTTTCTCACTCTTCTAGGGTCCTCGAGGCCTGCAGGGCCCCCCTGGGCCCCCTGGCAGAGAGGGCAAGATGGTGAGTGTCTCCTGGTCACCCTGCACGCATCCCTCGGTACCTGGGCTCGGCGTCAGGGGGATCAGAACACTGAGAGCAGGCAGCGGCGGGCAGTTCCCGTGTGTGACGGCGAATCGGGCCAGGGGGTAGCATCGGGGAGGTCTTGCCAGTGGGAGTGAGGCTTGTGAACAGGTGAGGAAGAGCCTATGTGCCCGAGACAAGTTCGGCTCATCGGAGGGAATGCTGGACAGGACAGCCCCAGACGGCGGTCAATGGCAGGAGGACCACGCTATGGCGGCCGCAGGGCAGCGAGCGGAGGCTGGAGCTAGGGACTCTGGGAGTCGGTGACGGGGCTGACTTGAACTAGACAAAGAGCATTGAGGATAAAGAGGAAGGGGCGGGTCTGAGGTGTACTTGGGAGGTTAAGATGGGACACGGAAGACTCTACCTAAGGAAGGTGCTCTCGAGTGGCGGTAGAGGTCCTGATGATGTGACGGTGACGAAGCTGACGTGCTAAGCTGAGAGACAGGCACAGGGCAGGTCTGTCCCTGACCCCTGGGCTTGCTTTCTCCCTAGGGCCGCTCTGGAGCAGATGGAGCTCGGGGCCTCCCAGGGGACACAGGCCCTAAGGTAGGTGATGTGGCCAGGACTGGGACCCGGGTTGGTGGGGTTGGGGGGTGGCTCACCAGGGTCAAGGGTTCGGGGCTGAGCTGGTGTCTCTCTGGATAGGGTGACCGGGGCTTTGATGGCCTTCCGGGGCTGCCTGGTGAGAAGGGCCAAAGGGTGAGTGTGTTGACCTGCTTTCAGACCCAAGGCCCCTTCCCAAGATGCACGCTTCCACCTCAGGGTGAGCCCTGAGCCCCGTGTCTGAGCCCTCACCCCTCACCCCATCTCCTTTTCTGGGGGGGGCTGGTCTTCACCAGTGCCACTCTGCTCTGAACTGCCCTCTGTCCCCTACTCCAGGGCGACTTTGGCCATGTGGGACAACCTGGCCCCCCGGGAGAGGATGGTGAGAAGGTGAGTTTGGAAGGAAGTTAGGGGTGATATGGAGACCGTGAGTGAGGCTTGGAGAGCGCTCAGGGGCTGGGTGCAGGGCGAGGGTTTGCACTGGATGGCCAGGGCACCCAGGTGCAGAGGGCGGGCTCAGGCAGACAGCTCAAGGGGTGTGTGGGGGGGTGTTCTCTTCACAGTGAAACCATCAGAGGGGGCGCCCATGTCCCTCATCAGAGAGCCTGGGTTTGAATCCTGGCTCCAGCTCCCTGCACTCTGCAACCCGGGAGGCAGCAGCTGATGGCTCAAATGCTTGGTCCCTGATGCACACATGGGGGACCTTCGTTGAGTTCCAGGCTCCTGGCTGTGGCCTGGCCCAGCGCTGGCCATTGTGGGCATTTGGGGAGTGAACTGGCCGAGGAGAGCCCTCTGTCTTCCAAATAAAGGATTAAACAGATTTTTTTAAAAAAGATTTATTTATTTATTTAAAAGAGTTACACAGAGAGAGGAGAGGCAGAGAGAGAGAGAGAGAGGTCTTCCATCCGCTGATCCAGTCCCCAGTTGGCTGCAAAGGCTGCAACTGTGCCGATCTGAAGCCAGGAGCCAGGAGCTTCTTCCAGGTCTCCCATGCGAGTGTAGGGGCCCAAGCACTGGGGCCATCTTCTACTGCTTTCCCAGGCTATAGCAGAGAGCTGGATCGGAAGTGGAGCAACCAGGTCTCGAACCAGTGCCCATATGGGATGCCGGCACTGCAGGCAGCAGCTTTACCCGCTATGCCACAACGCCGGCCTCAGGGTTAAAAAATTTTAAAAAAGAGAGAGGACCAGGGGATACTTTGACGTTAGGAGGTAAGATTCGGGGCTGCAGATTTAGGATAGGAGTCAAGAGTGTGAACGGAACCCCTCGGGCTCGATTCCCAGAATCCTGGGGACCTCTGCTGCCCAGATGAGGGGAGTGAGTTCTCCAAGCCTTGTGTGTCCCCTCCCCAAGTAACGATGCCTTCCCGTAGGGAGCGGAGGGTCCTCCAGGGCCTACTGGCCAGGCTGGCGAGCCGGTGAGTATCCGGGTTGCTCAGGCCCGGCCTTGGTGCAGGGGAAGAACCTGGGCTGCAGTTCTCAGAGGCCCCGCAGCTCCTGGGCCTTGCCGAGGTGAGGCTGGGCGGCTGCACCTGCTGTTTCCCTTTCACAGGGGCCGCGAGGACTGATCGGCCCCAGAGGCTCCCCTGGCCCCCCCGGACGCCCGGTGAGAACACCCTGGGCTCTCTGCACCCCTGCCCATCTTTTCCTTGCCTGGGTCCCCGCTGCACGTCCATCTCTCTTGCTTGATTTCTCCGCCTGCTCGCTTCCCCAGCCGTGCCCCCTGGTGTCTCATACTCAGGCCCCTGTCCTGCTCTCACGCCCACCTGCTCTCCCCCCAGGGTGCCACAGGAAGCGACGGGGCTCCAGGTGCCAAAGGCAATGTGGTACGTGGCCCGCCCTCTGACCCCTGGCCCTTGGGACACGCTGACCCCTGCGGCCCTTCGTGCCCTTGTCCACTCCCACGTGCACCTGTGTCAGCTCCACTGACCGCCCCCGCCCCCACCCGATGCCATGAGCCCTTCTCTCTCTCTCTCTCTCTCTGCAGGGTCCTCCGGGAGAGCCAGGCCCTCCAGGACAGCAGGGAAACCCAGGGTCACAGGTTTGAACTCTCGTTCCCAAGGGCGGGGGTGGACGCTGTGGTCAGCGGAGGCTTTAGGTCCTTCCTGGCCTCTGCAGTCCTGGCGCCCACTGTTTCACTCTCATACCTCCCCCACCCTCTTTTCTTTATGTCCCCAGGGGATCCCCGGCCCCCAGGGACTCATCGGGACTCCTGGGGAGAAGGTGAGTGACAGCTCTGGCCGCCCTCACCTTCCTAGGTCTTCCTTCAGCCCTGTGGCCAGGAAGCGCCCTCCGCCCTGGGCCCCTTTAGTGATCTGTGGCTGGTGATAAACGGTCACATCACAGTCCCTGCTGCAAGAGGCAGACCCTCACCGAGGGCCACTCGTGACGGGGCTATCATCAGCGAGCAGAGAACCCCAGAGAAGCGCTGTCCGTGGTATCCCCAAGAGCCTGGGGGGCCTCCTTTCTCTGCGCCCAGTGGCCTGGGCTCTGTTCCTCTGCACGTCTGTCCCCGTCTCTCCTAGCAATCAGGCCCCTTCCTGCACAAACTTCAGCGTCCCCCCCCACCCCCCCGTTTCCACTTCTCTGTGATCCTGGGCTTTCTGTCACCATTTCTGGTCCCAACTCCCTATGATCTTACACTTTTTTTTTTTAAATGTATTTATTTGAGAGGCAGAGTTACAGACAGAGAGGGAGAGATGGGGAGAGAGGTCTTTATCCACTGGTTCACTCCCCAAATGTCCACAATGGCCAGAGCTGGACCAATCTGAAGCTAGGAGCTTCCTCCAGGTCTCCTATGTGGATGCAAGGACGCAAGGACTTGGGCCATCCTCCACTGCCTTCCCAGGCCATAGCAGAGAGCTGGATGGGAAGAGGAGCAGCCAGGACTTGAACCAGTGTCCAGCAGGCAGAGGCTTAGCCACAGCACCAGTTCCTGACCTTAGACTTTTAAAAATATACAGTTTCCTTTCTTTTTTCTTTCTGGGTCATTTTTTATGGGGATACAGTGTCATAATTCAATATATGAATACAATGTGTAATGATCAAATCGGAATAATCGGTATTTCATCTCCTTAAACAGTGATCATTTCTTCATGTTGGGAGACTTTGAACTCTTCTAGTTTTTCATAAAATACATAATAAATCATTAAAAACTAAAATAATATATTTGAGAGAGAGAGAGAGAGAGAGAGAGAGAGAGAGAGAGAAAGCGAGCAAGCACTGATTCACTCCCCACATGCCCACAGTAGGGTCAGACCAGGCTGAAGCCAGGAGTCAGGAGCTCCGTCCAGGCCTCCCATGTGGGTGGCAGGAACCCGAGGACTGGGCCGTCTTCTGCTGCCTGCCAGGGTGCGCAGGAGCAGGAAGCTGGAATCAGGAGTGAAGTGGGGACCCGAACCCAGGCCCTCAGATGAGAGAAGCAGGTGTCCTGGGTGCTAAGCAGGTGTCCTGACCACTGTGCCAAGTGCCCAGCCCATCTCACAACTGTTTTGCGTCCCTTCTCAGCCCTCCCAGAGGCAGAGGAGTTCTGAGACTCAGAGAAGGCAAGGGAGCTGCCCAGGGTCACACAGCAAGTCTGAGCCGAGCTGGGATAGATTTCCTGGGCAGTGCCATGGCTCCTTCTCTCTGAGCAGAGCTATTCCTGGGGGGAGCTCCAGGGTCCTGAGACCCCCGTCTCCCCCTATCTTTCATCTCCTTTCAGGGCCCTCCTGGAAATGCAGGCATTCAGGGCCCCCCAGGAGCTGACGGTCCTCCGGTGAGCACCTGGAGCCGGGGGGTGGGGCACAGGTGGCTAAGATTGATCACTTACAAGGCTTCTTTCCCAGGGTCACCCGGGCCAGGAGGGCCCCACGGGAGAGAAGGGGTCCCAGGTGAGTGACTAAGAGGGAGGCTGGGCCAGTGATGAGGGCAGAGCCTGGACTCTGAGTGTGGCGAGGACCCTGGGGGTGGGGAGGGGGAAGGCGGGGCTGGCACTGACCCTCTGTTCCTCTCAGGGCCCAGCGGGGTCGGCAGGTCCTCCCGGCTACCCGGGCCCTCGAGGCGTGAAGGTAGGTGACACTCAGGCAAGGTGATTCCTTGGCATTGGCTTTGAGGGTGCAGCTTTCTTACTGCACACAAGGGCAGGTGGAATCTTCATTATATCGTTGTGTGGAGCCCTTGCCCGTCTTCCTGCTGAACCAGGGTTGTTTTCTTTCCTGCTTGTTGCACTCTGTATTTAGGGGAGCGTTGACCGTGAGTAAATTAAACCCAGGTTAGCTCAAGAATTACGAGAGGAACAGGAAAAGAAAAGGCATTTCTGGATGTGTGGGGAGAGGAATCAGCCGGCCAGGCAAGCTGTAGGGGAGCGAGGATTGGGTCTTGGCGATGATTTGGCCCTTCCTCCAGCCCAGCGCCAGCCTTCTGATACCAAACTCCACTCAAGTTCCTCACCCAAGATACTGTAGGGTTTACACAGAAGCTGCACACGTCCCCCCGTATATTTTGGTATTATTATTATTATTTTTTTTAGGATTGAAATCTGAATTAAAAAAAAAGTATTTGAGGGAGAAAGAGAGACACAGAGCTTCCATCTGCTGGTTCACTCCCCAGATGCCTGCAAAGGCTAGGGTGGGGCCAGGGTGAAGCCAGGAGCCTGGAGCTCCATCCAGGGCTCCCACATGCATACGGGGCCTCAAGCACTTGGGCCATCCTCTGCTGCTTTCCCAGGTGCATTAGCAGGGAGCTGGATCGGAAGTCGGGCAGCTAGGGCTTGAACCAGTCCTCCGATAATGGGGTGTCGCAGGCAGTGGCTTAACCCACGGCACCGCAATGCCAAACCCAGACGAGATTTTTTGGAATGTTTCCAACCTGTGGTTGGTGCACTTTGTGGCCACAGAGCCTGCAGATACCAAGAGCTTACTGGACGAGAGTGCTTCAAAAAGTTCCTAGAAGTTTGAATTAAAAGATAAGCTCATTTTGATGCAAACAATCGAAATCCATGCAGTTTTTTCATAATATGCATTTTCCATACATTGAAAAATGCTTTATTTAATGAGATAGTGAGAAAAAGAGCTCCCATCCATAGATTCACCCCCAAAATGCCCACAAGGGCTGGGGCCTGGGCCAGGCTGAAGCTGGGAGCCTGGAGTTCAGTCCAGGAACTCAACTACTTGAGCCATCACCTGCTGCTTCTAGGGTGTGTGTCCCAGGAAGCCAGAATCTGGAGTGGAGCAAGGACTTGAACCCAGGTCCTCCAGGGTGGGGTGTGACCATCCCAAGTGGTGTCTTCTGTGCTGCCCCCATGCGTCTATTTGATTAGTAGCTATTGTCCATCTCTTACTGTGCCTAATTCAGAAGCTCATCTTTGGCATAGGCATTTGTGGGCAGGAAAAAGCCACCATACAGGTATTCCAGCACTAGGCAAGTGTCAGGTAGACATTGGGAGTCTTGTTCCCCGCATCCCTCAGGACAGGGTGGAATGGTTGTCGTCAGCACCTGTGTTGTTGGCAACCTAATAACATTGTAGTTGGAGCCTATGAACAACTGTGGATATGGACTCCCAGGCTGTAGCTGAGTCCACTTCCATCCGCCCCAAGGGCAGAGAACAATTGTAGCCAAGTTCAGAGACATCATCGTGGTCAAGTGAATGACCCCTAGCAGGAGCCGGCTGCGACAGTGGCCGAACACATTGCTACATTGTATCCAAGTGCACTTCCTTTGTGGCCGCTGAGCTCAGCTGGGTTGTGGCCAAGAGCAGTTTCCCGAGTTTGGTGTGAGTGGCATCCAAGCCCGCCCTGAGCAGGCTCCTTGTCACCAAGCACAGAGTTGCCTTGTTGCCAGGCTCAATGGGGACACATTTCTCTGCCTTCAGAAGGAGGTCTGTTCATCCTCTCTCTCTTGCCAGGAGGAACTGTGCACACAGTGTCCCCGGGAGATGGGAATGAATTACTTGGAAATTTGGCCTTCCCTTTACAACTCCCATTCTGAAGACCCTGGGAGGCTGCCAATCCGGGAGGGGGTGGGGGGAGGCGGGGAGGGGCGAGTGCATCCCACGCTGGCAGATTCCTGGGGAAGACCACTTCCTCTGAGGCTGCCCCCAGCCCGCTCTGCTCCAGCATCCTTTTGGGACTGTTCTGGCTGGTTTATTCATTATTTATTTTTTATTCTTTAGGGTACTTCTGGCAATCGGGGTGTCCAGGGAGAGAAAGGCGAGAAGGTGAGAAGGGAAGAGATTCCTTGGAGGGGCAGGGAGAGCCCCCCTCATGTGGCCCTTCCCTTCCCCGAGACCTTGACTTTGACCTTGATTTTGACCTGTCTCTGCTCCCCCCAACCCCCATCTTCCAGGGAGAGGACGGCTTCCCTGGCTTCAAGGGTGACGGGGGCCTCAAAGGCGATCGGGTAGGACAAGCTCTGGATGAGGGGTCGTGAGGTCTGGGGGGCTTGGGGACACAGGCAGGGGGTGGGCGAGGGCTCCAGGAAGCGGGAAGGACCAAGAACTGATACCAGGGCCTCTCTTCCCCATTCCAGGGGCAGCCTGGACCCCCAGGTCCTCGTGGAGAGGACGGTCCTGAGGGCCCAAAGGGGCCGGAGGGGCTGCCCGGTGAGGAAGGTCCCCCAGGTGCAGCTGGAGAGAAGGTGAATGAGCCTTGGTCGCCCCTCCCCCCTTCCTGGCTTGCAGCCCAGGTGTTCTCCAGCCATTTGCCTCTGCCCTCTGCCCTTTCACCTCTGACCCCAGGAGGTGGCCCCTCTCGCTGTCATCTTTCTCAGCTCAGCATTTCAGAGCCATCCCATGCAACAGGCATTTTAAAGAAAGATTGATTTACTTGGAAGGCAGAGGTAGAGAGAGACACAGAGAAAGAAATGTCAATCTTCCATCTGCTGGTTTACTCCCCAGATAGCCACAATGGCCTGAGCTGGGCCAAGCCGAAGCCAGCGACTCCATCCAGACCTCGCACGTGGGTGGCATGGGCAGCTTGGCCCATCCTCTGCTGCTTTCCCAGGCACATTAGCAGGGAGCTGGATCAGAGGTGGAGCAGCCGGGACTCAAACCGACCCTCCGATGTGGGATGCTGGCACCGCAAATGGCAGCTTAACCCACTGGCCCCATTTTCCAGATGAGAAAATAGGCCTGCAGGGGTTGAGTGCCGGCCCCAGGCTCACTCTGCTTCCCTCCTCCCCTCCCCCGCTGGCCTTCTTTCCAGACTTCTGGGTTGCAGTTTCTGACTTTGCCCCATAATCTCTCTGCAGGGCAAGCTGGGGGTGCCAGGTCTCCCCGGGTACCCCGGACGTCCGGGCCCTAAGGTAAGAGGCTGGGGGACTGGGGCTGGGCGGGGCAGGGGCCAGGGATGAACATCCAAGGCTCCTGGCTGTGACCTCAGGGGTGAGCTGCCCCCTCTGTGGTCACTGGGAGGATACGGGCTTTGGCATCAGGCAGGCTTGGGCTCAGACGTTCAGCTCTTACCTGCTCAGTGCACTTGGGCAAGTCATTCCTTTCTACTATGTCGCTTGAGATCCTTTTATTGTTACAAAGTTTATTTTTATTTATTTGAACGGAGGAGAGAGAGAGAGAGAGAGAGAGAGAGAGAGAGAGAGAAAATTGCCCATTTGCTGGTTCACTCCCTTCATGCCCCAAACAGCTGGGGCTGGGTCAGGCTGAAGGCAAGATCTGGGAGCTAGCTCCATCTGGGTCTCCCACCGGAGCCATCACGCCCACCCCCCGGGGTGTGCACCAACAGGGAGTCGGAACTTGCAGCAGAGCCGGGACTCGAACCCAGGTGCTGCAGTGTGGATGCAGGCGTCCCAAGCAGTGCATCCTCACCTGCCCCCTCCTTGGATCTCATTTTCTCACCCGCAAAATGGAGAGACCGGGAGGACCGACCCAATCAAGCTGATGATGATGGGGAAAATTTCGGATCCTTCTTATTGAGTATGACTGAGATGTGCTTATTAACCAAGTCAGTGAAGGGGGAGAATCATGAAAAACACTTATCTTCCATATCTTGGATTAATTATAGCTTGCGACAAAATGTTCTTAAACGAAACATACATTTGCTTGCCAGTGGTTTGATGGATGAGGACACCAACAAAATTCATCTTTCTCCCTAATCCACACCCACATTACCTCATGGGTAATTTCTCGGTTCTGTTTATGTCAAGGAGAGCAGCAACTTAAAGACATTTGGGAAGGGATTTGAGTTTTGTCCTGTTGAGCTACTGGTGTAGTTATCTCGTCCACATCTAATTTGATAGCAGTTTTCTAGTTACTTCTTAGATTTTTTTTGTCCACTTAATTTTGATATACATCTTTTATTATTATTCGAGAGGGGGAGGTCTCATGGGTTGGTTCGTTCCCCAAATGCCTGCAACAGGGGTGCAGTCCGGGTCTCCCATGTGAGTGACAGGGACCCAAGTACTTGGGCCATCGCCTGCTGCCTCCCAGGGTGCACATTAGCAGGGAGCTGGAACAGGGAGCAGAAAACCTGGGGGCTCTAACCCAGGCTTGGGTGTCCCAATGGACGACTTAACCACTAAGCCAAGTGCTCGATCCCATCACGACTTTTATAAATGCATGGAGTCCTTACTCGAGATGTGGATTGAGTTCCTGACTCCCAGCTCTGGCCCTGTGGACATGTGAGGAGAGAAGCAGCAGATGGGTGCTCACTCTGTCCCTCTGTCTCTCTGCCTACTCCTCATCCCCTCTCTTCTCTTGGATTCTTTCCATTTAGGGATCCATTGGATTTCCTGGGCCCCTGGGCCCACTAGGAGAGAAAGGGAAGCGGGTAAGTGGTGAGCCAGGAGGAGCAGTTGGCTCGAGGGGACCAGCGTGTGCTGTGCATGAAGGTGGCTGTGTATGTGCCTGGCAGCATTTGTGTGCACACATGCCCCTGTGTGCAGTGCAGGGTGCATGGCGGTGGTCACTGCTGCTGTGTGACTGCGTGTGCCATGAACACACATGAGCGAGGGGCGTTAAAAGTTTGTGGGCAATGGATGAAAAGATGTTTGCTTTGGTGCAGAGATTTTTTTGAAATCCATCCATAGTTTTCAAAATATGTTTTCCATGAACTTAAACATTTTTATTTATTTGAAAGTTGAGAGAGAGAGAGAGAGGGGGAGAGGGAGAGGGAGAGAGAGAGAGAGAGAGAGAGAGAGAGAGAGAGTCTTCCATCCACTGGCTCACTCCCCAAATGCCCACAACAACCAGGACCGAGCCCATCAGGAGCCAAGAGACAGGAGCTCCATCCGGGTCTCCCACATGGGTGGCAGGGACCCAAGTGCTTGAGCCCTCCCTGCTGGCTCTCGGGGTGCGCGTGAGCAGGGAGCTGGAATTGGAAGCAGATCTGGGACTCCAGCCCCAGGCACTCTGCTGTGCAATGCCTGCACCTCCATGAACATTTTGAAGAACTCTCCTGTGCGTGGATTTCAACACTTGTCTGCTTTTTTTACGTTGACCTCCGTTTTGCACGAGCATTTTCGAACACTCTCGTGTATGTCTGTCTCCTGTGCTTTTCCATGCAGAGCCCTCGGGCTGCAGCCTGGGGCTTCTGCCTGCTTGCGTGTTGCGTGGCCATACACAGGTGCCTACGTGTGTGTGGCACTCTCAGTGCTCTGTATCCATGGGCCCATGTGTGTGTTGCTTTGTATGTATTGTAGCCGGGCCAGTGGCCACTGTGACTGCACGGACAGTGGCATGTTGGTCAGGGCCTTCCTGTGAATCCACGCACGCACGTGTTTGCACCACGTGCAAGGCATGCATTGGCTGCGTGTCACCCTCGGGCTGCGGACCTCCAAAGGCGTGGCACAATGGCAGGCGGCGATGTGTGACGATCGTGTGTCCATGCGGGCGAGCAAGCTTGTGGGTTGGGCTTCTGTCGGTGTGCTCGATGTGCAAGGGTGCGTCTGTGACCTTTGCTGGCTGTGGGTGCCGGTGCTGGGCGTGTGCATGTGTGTGTGTGTGTGTGTGTGTGTGTGTGTGAATGAGTGAGACACAGGAAACTTCTGGCCTGCAGAGCAGAGCACCGCTGGGCTTGTGTCACCCCTCTGCACCCTAGCTCTCTTCCGCTTTCTCTCGCCCAATTCGTTTTGCAGGGCAAAGCAGGGCAGCCGGGGCTAGAAGGAGAGCGAGGACCACCAGTAAGAACATGCAGGGGGGCGGCGCGGGGAGACGGCGGGCGGGCAGGACAGTGGGTCTGGGTTATGTTGGTGTCCCTGGTGGGGGAAGCAGGAGGGGGCTGTGGAAGGAGAGGACTTGGGAGGTTGTGGCCCTACCCTCTAGGCTCCCCTCTCACTTCTGATCTTTTGTCTTCTTTCTGTTTCAGGGCTCCCGTGGGGAGCGGGGACAGCCAGGGGCTACGGGGCAGCCAGGTCCCAAGGTAAGGGGCCAGTGGCCAAGGCCCCCAGGCAGCTCCTTTGTCCCAGGCTCACCCAAGCCCCCTCTCTGCCCCGAGTCCCTCCCAGGTGAGTGTGTTCTGGGGCCTGAGTCACCTTCGCTCTGTCCTAGGGTGACGTGGGCCAGGATGGAGCCCCCGGTGTCCCTGGAGAAAAGGTGAGTGAGGGGCTGAGGGTGCACTTTGAAATTTATTATTTATTTACATTGCAGTTATTTTCTTAAAATGATTGATTTATATATTTGGAAGGCAGAGTTACAGAGAGAGAGGGCAAGAGAGAGAGGTCTTCCATCCACTGGTTCACTCCCCAGATGGCTGCCATGGCCAGGGCTGGGCCAGGCTAAAGCCAGGAGCCCAGGATTCCATCCAGGACCCCCACGTGGGTGGCAGGCACCCAAACACTTGGGCCATCCACTGCTGCTTCCCCACGTGCACCAGCAGGGAGCTGGGTCAGAAGTGGAGCAGCTGAGATCCAAGCCAGGCACTCGGATACGGGATATGGGCATCCCAAGAGCAAATGCCCGCCTCTCTCTCTGCACCCCCTTAATCTGAGAGGCAGAGAGAGCGAGCGGCAGCTCCCCAGATGCCTGCAACAGCCAGGCCAAAGCCAGGAGCTGGAACTCAGTCCAGATCGCCCATGAGGGTGGCCAGAACCCAGCGTGTGCATTGGCGGGAAGCTGGGGTCAGGGGCTGGAGCTAGGACTAGAACCTTGGCTCTCCAGCGTGGGATGAGAGTGCCTAACCGCCTGTCAGGCAGACACCTGCCCTGTGTGTGAGATTCTGAGTGGAGGACAAACCCAGGGCGGGGGCGACCTAGCACAGCTGAGAGAGCCCAGCTCTGACACGCGAGACCAACAAGTTCAAGTCCTAGCTCGCTGTGTGACGTTGGGCAAGTGGCTTAACCGCTCTGTGCCTCCGTTTCCTCCTCTGTAAAGTGAGCGTTACCACAGTCCTCACCCCAAAGGCAAATGACTGCTGGGGAGTCTCCACCCTCTGCCTGGTATGCAGTAGGTGCCTAATAGCTGCCAGCTCTCAGGGTCATTCTGTGGGGCTCTGGGGGCAGGGAGCAGGCCGGGGGGTGAAACAACACCTTCTGCCTCCATTTCAGGGCCTCCCTGGTCTGCAAGGCCCCCCGGGATTCCCTGGGCCTAAGGGCCCTCCCGTGAGTGACTGGGGAGCCCCTGGTTGGGGGGTTGGGTGGGAGGGGGACTGGGGAAGGGCAAGGCTTCATGCCTGTGCTTGCATGGTGTCCTCCAGGGTTCCCAGGGGAAAGACGGGCGACCGGGGCACCCCGGACAGAGAGGAGAATTGGTGAGTGACTGCTTGACCTTGAATCCCTGACCCTAGTAGGCCCCCACCTTCCCCCCCTCTGTGTGAAACCCTCTATTCATTAATTAATTTTCTCTCCAGGGCTTCCAAGGTCAGACAGGCCCGCCTGGACCAGCTGGTGTCCTAGGGCCCCAGGTCAGAGTGGACTCCTCCCTCTTTCCCCTCCCTCTCCCCCTCCCTCTTCTCCCTCTCCCTCCCTCTTCTCCCTCTCCATCCCTCTTCTCCCTCCCCCTCCCCGCCCTGTACTGCACCTGCTGGGAGAGAATTTGGTGGTAGTGGGGGAGCTGCATCTTTGACCATCCCCGCCCCCCCCATTCAAAATGAGCCCTTCCCCCCTCCACAGGGAAAGACAGGAGAAGCTGGGCCTCTGGGGGAGAGGGGCCCCCCAGGTCCTCCAGGGCCACCTGGAGAGCAAGGTCTTCCGGGCCTGGAAGGCAGAGAAGGCGCCAAGGTGAGACCCAGCCCATGGTGGGGGGTCTCACCATGAATGGCCCCAAATCCCCTCAATGGCCCTCGCACCACCTCGGGGCTCTGATCATCCCTGGGGGAGGGGGTCCCCTCACCAGATGCAGCGGCCTCCCATCTTCCTCCCTTTGTCGTCCTGCAGGGGGAGCTGGGCCCACCAGGGCCCCTGGGAAAAGAGGGGCCAGCTGGTCCCAGGGGCTTCCCTGGCCCCAAAGGAGCCCCCGGTGACCCAGTGAGTATCATCTGCAGCCCCACCCCCCAACCTCCCATGCCTGGCTGGGCTGTGAAAGAGAAGGGACATGGGGGGGGGTCATGGGGAGGGTCGTGACAGTGGCATCCTTGGATGGAGACCACGGTGAACATAAAGGCAGGGCAGGTGCAGGGGCCAGGGGGAGGCGGGCCTGGAACTGAGCCACAGTGCCCAGTCCCCAGAAGGAGGTGGGGACCGTGCCCCTGCTCCAAAGTGAAGACGGGACCTGCGCCTCCTTGGAGGCGTCTTGACTGTGGGTCATTTCCTTTCCCAGGGGCCTGTCGGCTTGAAGGGTGACAAGGGTCCCCCAGGCCCAGTTGGGGCCAATGTAAGTGTCAGCCCATCTACTGGGTGTGGGTCAGGGAGGAGGGGACTTGGGGTGTCCGGGAAGCTTGGGTTGGTCACGGTGAAGCCCCGGTCTTGGAACTACACAGGCCTGGGTGACCCCAGCTCTGCTACTCCCTGGCTGGGCCATTGGAGGGGGGGGCTCTGTTTCCTTGTCTGCCCGACATCTGATGGGTGATCTCATCTTCTCTATACGAAAGTCTTCAAAAACAGCAGGGAAAGCAGGTGCACCTGTAGAACAGAGTGGACGGGGGAGGAGCAACCTAAAGAGGCTGGTGGGGCAGGTCTCCCTGAGAGGTAGCATCAGAGCTGAGACCTGGACGGGGATGAGGGAGGAGCCAGGTGGAGACAACAGCCTGTGCAAAGGCCCTGTGGCCTGCTACCCTTCATGCTCCCTCCCTCCTTCTCAGGGCTCCCCAGGAGAGCGAGGTCCTTTGGGCCCAGCTGGCGGCATTGGGCTCCCTGGCCAAAGCGGAGGCCAAGGCCCTGTTGGCCCTGCAGGCGAGAAGGGGTCCCCGGTGAGTGACCTGCCCGCCCCCTACCCCCGCATCCTCAGGACCTGGCTCCTGCAGAACCTCCTAGCCCTGACACCCCCCACCCTTGTCCCCTGTCCCCCTCAGGGAGAGCGCGGCGCTGCTGGCCCCACTGGCAAGGATGGGATCCCAGGACCCCTGGGGCTCCCGGGCCCTTCTGGGGCTCCTGGGCCTTCCGGCGAGGAAGGGGACAAGGTGAGGGGTCCACAGAGAGGTGGGGGAGGGTCTGGGGCAGGAGGCGGCAGCTAGGTGCTCCTCATTCTGCTTCCTCTTCAGGGAGAAGTGGGTGCGCCCGGTCACAAGGGAAACAAAGGAGATAAAGGAGAAGCGGTGAGTGGGGGTCCCTGCACGTGTGCGTCGGGGGTGACCTTCAGGGGAGGGAGGAGGGGCCAGGGAAGTGGAGGATGGGCAGGTTAGGGCGACGCCTGCATCCCTGAGCCCTGTGTCGCCATCTCCATGCGAGAGGCGCTCCTTGGGCTCCCTGGAGTAGCTGGGCCCCCGGAAGGGCGGGTAGCAGGTGTTACTCCCACTCTCCGTTTGCGTGTTGGTATACGCATTTCCCTCTGTTGCAGCTTGGCATTGCTCTGAGCCATTCAAGCCCCAGCTTCCCCCCTCCCCGAGTTTCAGCTCCAGTGCTGGACAGCAGAGAGCCTGCCCCGTCCCAGTCTCAGCAGGACTTCTGGGAAAGTGCCTGTGTGTGCCGTGGGCTCTCGGTGGTCTCCAACCCCAACCCCGTCCACTGGCAGCGGGGGACGTTAGTGGCTGCGACTCCCTGGTGGTGGGGAGGGGGTGGCTGACATCGGTAGTGCTGCCCCCACCCCAGTCTGGAACCTGATAGAATGATAGATTCTTCTGTTCTGTTCCCTCTTCTAGGGCCCCCCTGGACCAACAGGGATCCGAGGTCCTGCAGGACACCCAGGCTCCCCTGTGAGTGCTCTCAGTGTTACGCCCCCGCGCCAGCCCCTGGCGGGAGCAGAGTATTCCCCACCCTCACTCAACCTCGGTCCACTTCTCAGCCCCAGAATCTGACCCCATCCCAGCCTCGCTCCGCCCCGTGGTGCTGACACCCACCCAGTCACCTGCAGATGACTCAGCCCCGTTTCAGTGTCAACCTTGAACCCCTCACCCCAGTGGGTTCTTTTGATTTTAAAGACTGATTTATTTGAAAGTCAGAGTTAGGCCGGCGCCGCGGCTCACTAGGCTAATCCTCCGCCTAGCGGCGCCGGCACACCGGGTTCTAGTCCCGGTCGGGGCGCCGGATTCTGTCCCGGTTGCCCCTCTTCCAGGCCAGCCCTCTGCTGTGGCCAGGGAGTGCAGTGGAGGATGGCCCAGGTGCTTGGGCCCTGCACCCCATGGGAGACCAGGAAAAGCACCTGGCTCCTGGCTCCTGCCATCGGATCAGCGCAGTGCGCCGGCCGCAGCGCGCCGGCCGCGGCGGCCATTGGAGGGTGAACCAACGGCAAAGGAAGACTTTCTGTCTCTCTCTCTCACTGTCCACTCTGCCTGTCAAAAAAAAAAAAAAAAAAAAAAGAAAGTCAGAGTTACAGAGGGAAGTGGAGAGAGAGAGAGAGAGAGAGAGAGAGAGAGAAGGGTCTTCCATCTGCTGGTTCACTCCCCAGATGGCTGCAATGGATGGGGCTGGGCCAGGCTGAAGCCAGGAGCCTGGAGCTCCATCCAGGTCTCCCACGTGGGTCTCCCCGCTGGGATCTTGACTCCACCCACGATCTTAACTTCAGTCCCAGCTTACCCCTTATCTTCGGCTCTCCTATGAAGCCCACCCTAGCCCAGTGCTATCACCAGTTCACCTGTGACCCACCCCCAAGGCGGACCCCAAATCTGACCTGGAATTCGGCTCTGACCCTTAGTCCCTTTGAGACTGATGGCTTCTACCCTCATGGCCTCATCTGATCTGCTGCCCAGTAAAGAGATCCGAATACCATTCAGTGGGAACTTGGGGATCACGTTTCCAGCACTAGAACTCTGGGGAGACACAGGCCCGGCACAGCAGGCCCCGACTGGACCCTAAATCCCCAACCCTAAATCCTGTCTCGGTTCGTTCTTGATTTCATCTCTGCACTCTGACCCTTTACCCAAATCCTTCCTGAACCTAAGCCCCAGCCCGACTCTTAACCTTTAACCCTTAACCTCCAACCCTAACCCTATGGCCAACCTTTGACCCTGTTCTCTCCCCAGGGAGCAGACGGAGCTCAGGGCCGCCGGGGACCCCCAGGCCTCTTTGGGCAGAAAGGAGATGACGGCCTCAGAGGCTTTGTGGGGGTCATTGGCCCCCCTGGCCTACAGGTGGGTGTAGGAGTGTATGGGGCGGCACCTCTGGTTCTTTGCTCTATATGCATACTTGTTTCTTTGTTTCACAGGGGCTGCCTGGCCCTCCTGGAGAGAAAGGGGAGGTTGGAGACGTAGGCTCCATGGTATGGACTCCCAGGGAAAGGCTACTGGGTAGGGGTGGCCCCATTTAGGGGATCACGGGGTGCAGGTCACTGTAAGGGTCATGCACCAAAGGTGACATCTGGGGACACTGCGGTCTTTGGGGGCCATGGAGTCATTGGCTACTACTCTGGCCCTCCCACAGGGTCCCCACGGAGCTCCAGGTCCCCGGGGTCCCCATGGGCCCAGTGGAGCAGAGGTGAGAACTCGGGGGCTCCGAGGTGGGGACTCCCGTTTCCCAGGAAGGATCGCACAGTCCCGCCTCTAACCCTTGCTGTCTCTCCAGGGCCCTCCAGGGCCGCCTGGAGGGGTTGGTCAGCCCGGAGCCGTGGGCGAGAAGGTGAGAGAGTGAGGGCAGGGGTGACAGCTGTCCTGACGGGTGCAGGGTGCTGATGTGCTGGGGCTCCTGCCTGCCAGGAGCGGACTTCACTCCGTTCGTTCCCGCTTTGCCCCCTGCAGGGTGAGCCAGGGGACGCTGGAGAGCCAGGACCCCCAGGATCCCCCGGCGTCCCGGTGAGTGACAGCACCATGTGGCCTTGCCCCTGTCTCGGGGGACGCCTGCCTTGGGGTGTCCTAGATCATGTGGCCCTCCGTGGGCAGCCCTGGGTCACCCACCAATGCAGTGCCCATGGGAAACTTGATTGTCCAGAGGAAAAACCCCAAGATTTGAGCTCTCAGAATGGGCTGCTGGGTGCACGGTGCACAAGGGTGACTCTCACCTCAGAGATGAGTTGCCCAGAGGGGACCGCTTTACTCATTCACCCAAGGATGGCACAGGGGCTCTACGACCCTGCCCCTGACCAGCGGACAGCTGGGCCATTCAGACCCCCAAACCTTCTAAGTCTGGGTCTCCTTTGGTAGCCTACGCTACTATGAACAGTAGCAGACCACCCTGATGTCTGAGCTTCGTGTGCTAACCCTTGGCCTCAGGAGAGCCCAGGCCACTCTGACCTCTGACCTCTGTCTCTGCAAAGGGGCCCAAGGGAGAAGTTGGTGAAAAGGGGGATTCGGGCCCATCTGGAGCTGCTGGACCCCCAGGCAAGAAGGGGCCCCCCGGAGAGGATGGCGCCAAAGGAAACATGGTGAGTGGGGGGGAGGTGGAGGCAGAGATGGGGGCGCCGAGTGTGCTTGCACCTGCTCCCAAGCTCCCACCCTCCAGCTGCCCGAGCCCTTGAGTAACCCAGAATGCAGCTGGATCAATGAATGAGTCAATGCGTGAACAAGTGAATGAGTGAATGAATGAAAAAAAATGCAGTGGTTATGTGTCCTCATACAGGCTGAGAGGTGACTTCACAGGGAAAGAAAGAACTCGCTGCCATCAGGTGCAAGGCCAGACTTGGGTGGGTGTAGGCTTTGGCATTGGGGTTTGGGGTGCGGCAGATCCTGGAGGGCTTGGATTTGCACCTCCCACCCCCACCCATCACTGGGTCCCTTCTCTGAGTGTCCATTCTGTCTGGGAGTCCCGCACTGGGAGAAGGAAGCGAGAGGATGCTGGCACCCATTAACCACGAGGGTATCCGCTCCAGCAGGCGGGGGACTTGGTGTCTTGTTCACTCATGTGTACCCAGCAACCAGAACTGGGACGCTTTATCTGTTCAGTAAATGCATGACTGCCCAATAACTCAGAGACGTGAATTTGGGTCATTCTGTCTTCCAGGGCCCCACGGGGCTCCCCGGAGACCTAGGACCCCCAGGAGACCCTGGAGTTTCGGTACGTGGGACCCCCCCCCCCACTTTCCCCACAATACAGCCTAGACCCCATCGCCCTGCCTCCATGAGCCTGGGCAAGGTCAGTGGAACATTTCCCCCAAGCCCTGTGACCCCTCCCAACTCTGCCTCCCCTCCTCTGCCAGGGTGCAGACGGTGCGCCAGGGGAGAAAGGAGACCCTGGAGATGTTGGGGGACCGGTGAGTTGGGGAGCAGAAGATGTGGTCTGGGAGGGGAGCATGGGGCTGGCAGGTGGGCGAAATGGGGAGGGGGCGGGGAGGTGGGTTTGTGGGGGCACCCAGGACCCCGGCAAATTCTCCTCCTCTGCCTCTCTGGGGCTCCCCATGGATGCAGCTTGGAGGGGGCGGGAAGTGGCTGGGGCCAGGGTGGTGTCTGGGGAAAGCTGTCACACACTCCTGGTGTTGTCGTCCCTCTACAGGGCCCGCCTGGCGCTTCTGGGGAGCCCGGTGCCCGTGGGCCTCCTGGCAAGAGGGTGAGCAATGCCTCCCATGGGCGACCTTGGCTCTGACCAGCCCGCCCCAACCCCCACGCCCACCCTGCAGGTGCACCACCTTTCACTGGCTTTCCTTTCCCAGGGTCCTCCGGGCCGCATGGGTCGAGAAGGCAGAGAAGGGGAGAAAGGTTCTAAGGTCAGTGCACCCCCACCCCGGGGAGGGCTCCATGCGCTGAGGTCCGGGCCATCAGAGGGAGGGGGCTTGTGGCCAGGGCAGAAGGGGCTCTGACTCCCTCCCCCTCCCTGCTGGCAACCTCTGACTCTCTTGGTCGCCCCCACCTCCACCGCTGTCCGTTTTAGGGGGAGCCGGGTCCTGATGGGCCTCCCGGGAGGACAGGCCCCGTTGGGGCTCGAGGGCCGCCCGGGCGTGTCGGGCCTGAGGGTCTTCCAGGGATCCCAGGCCCTGTGGTGAGTGATGTGGGGACAGGGGGTGTGGCAGGGGTAGGCCTGGCCCCTCCCTGTCTGCTCCCCCTCCTCGTGATCTCCTCCCACTGGCCCTGGTGGGTGGCGGGCATGTGCTGTGCGTTCTGGCGGGAGGCAGCCCTCACTCTCTGTTTCATCCTCAGGGTGAACCGGGCCTCCTGGGAGCCCCCGGACAGATGGGCCCCCCAGGCCCCCTGGTAAGAGACTTACTTCTTTGTCCCTGCGGTCCCAGCTCTCAGGAGCACACTGGTCACCCAGGGACCACATTGGGGCTGCTGGCACAGGCTGGCCCCTCTCCTCTAACCATCCATGTTGACTGCTCATCCTATTGGTCTACATTGACCACCCACATCGACCATCATCTTGATGGTCTACACTGACCACCCATGCTGGCTGTCCATCTTGACAGTCTACACTGACACTGATCCCGGCCGTTCACCCTCCATTTGGGCCATTATCCAACCAACTCTATTCTCCTCCATTGTTCCTTCTGTCTCTTGACGGCCCCCATGATCGCCTCCCCCCATCTGAAATGTGGGTAATTTTCCTGGAGATTTCTCATTGAGAATCGCTGACTGGCCCTTGCTCTCCTGTCAGGGGCCGTCTGGCCTCCCGGGGCTGAAGGGAGATGCCGGCCCCAAGGGGGAGAAGGTAAGGGCATCTCATCCCACGCTTCCCCTGCCTACCCCATCCCCTCCTTCCCTCCCTCCCTGGCCAGGAGCTGGGAGGTGGGGGTGTCCTGCTCCCAGACTCAGCACCCGAAGGTTGTAGAAGAAAAACCTCCCAGCACCCCCCACCCCACTTCATCCCCTGCACGTACCTCTTTCGTCCTCCAGGGCCACATCGGACTGATTGGCCTCATCGGCCCCCCTGGGGAGGCTGGAGAGAAGGGAGACCAGGGGTTGCCAGGTGTGCAAGGCCCCCCTGGCCCCCAGGGAGACCCTGTAAGTGTGTGTCCTGCTTTGGGCGGGAAGAATATGTTCAAAGGAGCGGTCTGGGGATGGGGGGAGGGGTGCAGCAAAGACTGGAGCCCCTGAGGACTGGGAAACCCAGCTGTGGGTTGTGTCTGGGCAAAATCGGGGGCTTGTGGCTGCGGCTGCGGGGCTGTGTCTGGGGCTGGGGGCCTCTCTCTTTGGAGGGACTGGATGCTTGTGTAGGGCTTGGGAACTTCCTCTGAGCAGATTGGGGTCTGGGCTGGGGACTCTGAGCAGTAGCATTGCACCCCACCTGTAGCGACACTGATGTCTCTTTCGCAGGGTCCCCCTGGTCCCATCGGCGCTGTGGGCCACCCTGGGCCCCCAGGCGTGGCGGTGAGTGTGGACGGGTTGGTGGGATGGGGCCACTGTGGTGGACCAGGCTAGGACCCCAGCTCTCCCTGTCTCTACCCCACAGGGTCCTCTGGGACAGAAGGGCTCAAAGGGGTCCCCGGTGAGTACACGGTGCTCCCCTGGGCTCCCATCCACCTCGGCTTGGCAAAGAACCTGCCATGCTTTTGCATTTAGTGTTTATTCAACACCTACGGTTGTGCCTCATCAACCCCTTGATGCCGTCTACGGTGCAACGCACCGTTATTTTATAAACCGCGCAGAAAGCAAACAGCTCTGCCAAGTCAACTTGCCAGAGGCGTGAAGACACTGATGTTAAATTACGGAAGGAAAAACTGTGGCTTCTGCTTAGCCCTGCACGTGTGTGTGTGTGTGTGTGTGTGTGTGTTGTGGGAAGGGGTCACCGCAGACAGAATCCAACCCCAGCAACTTCTCTCTATAGGGATCCCTTGGTCCCCGGGGAGACACTGGACCTGCAGGACCCCCTGGCCCCCCGGTGAGTACCCCCTGGAGGGAGGAGAGGACTGGGGACAGAGGGCAGGGGGTGGCCTCAATGGATCCCTAGAAGCACCGCAGTGGGCCAGGTGCTGAGAGGATGCAGATGGGGAAAGATGGTCCCTTACAGCTTGGGGTGGGCTGGGGGTGGGGACATCCACAGGGGCTGGGACCCGGGGCTTGTCTGTTTGGGCTCCCCTCCCCCTCCCCCATCTCTCCCTCCCTATCTCTCTTTGGGGCCTTGACTTTGTCCACCTGAGTTTTCCTTCCACTGTTTAATCTGTTTCTCTTCTCTTCCTCCTCCTCCTCTTCTTCCTCCCTTCCCCGCTTTGTCCCACCCCCTGCATCTCTGCCTCCTGTGTTTCTCCCCGCTGGCTTTTCCCTCCCTTTCTTTCCTGTTTTTCTCGCCTATGTCTCTCTGCCTCCCGTGTCTCCGTCTCCATCTCTGCCTTCCTCTCACCCTCTCTCTCCTCCTCGCCAGGGCCCCCCTGCGGAACTGCACGAGCTGCGCCAGCGCAGGCGGAGGCGTTCGGTCCCAGCGAAGCCAGAGACGCCGGATGGCGGCCTGGAGGAGGTGCTGGCGTCTCTCACGTCCCTGAGCTTGGAGCTGGAGCAGCTGCGGCGCCCTCCCGGCACGGCTGAGCACCCGGGCCTCGTGTGCCACGAGCTGCACCGCAACCACCCGCACCTGCCTGATGGTGAGGTCCGGCAGGTGTAGGGGGCGGGGAACATAGGAGCCCCTCCCGCTCACCTGCTCCGCGTGATTCTGCGGCAGGGGAGTACTGGATTGACCCCAATCAGGGCAGCACGCGGGATGCTCTCAGGGTTTTTTGCAACTTCACGGCGGGAGGCGAGACCTGTCTACATCCGGACAAGAAATTTGAGATGGTGAGTGATGGAAGCCACCAGGCTCCTCCCCTCGGCGGCGGGGCACCCAGCCTTGTGTGGGACTTTATCCTTCCGTCAACCAACACTTGCTGCACCTGCTGTATGCCAGGTCCTGTCTGGGGCTATGGCAGATGGCCCAAAAGAAAACAAACTGCTTTAAAAAAAAGATATATTTTATTTGAAAGGCAGAAAGGCGAAGAGAAGCAGAGGGATGGAGAGAGATCTCCCAATCATTGGTTCACTCCCTGCGAGCACAGTTTGGGCCAGGCAGAAGCCAGGAGCCAGCAACTCCATCCTGGCCTCCATGGGGGTGGCAGGGACCCAAGGACTTGAGCCATCAATCACTGCTGCCTCCCAGGGTGTGCATCAGCAGGAAGCTGGAGTCACAGGCAGAGCCTGGACTTGAACCCAGCACGTGCTTGTGTGGCACGTGAGCATCTTCATGCTGGCGTAGACGCCCACTTCTTGCACGTAGCTTTTAATTCCATTTTCCCTGCGGTCTTTGAAGCACACTGGGGCAGGTCTCTATGTTTTTCTGCCTCTCAAATAATTAAAATATAAACACAGGGGCTGCTGTTTTGGCATAGGGGATAGGGCTGCCACGTGTGATGCCAGCATACCACATGGGCACCGGTTCGAGTCTCAGCTGCTCCAGTTCTGATCCAGCTCCCTGCTGTGGCCTGGAAAAGCAGCAAAGGATGACCCAAGTGCTTGGGCCCCTGAACCCACACGGGAAACTTGGAAGAAGCTCCTAGCTCCTTGCTTTGGCCTGGCCATTGTGGCCACCTAGGGGAGTGAACCAGTGGATGGAAAAATTTGTCTCTCTTTCTCTCTGTCTCTGCCTGTCTCTGGGTAACTCTGACTTTCAAATAAATAAATACATCTTTAAAAAATTTTCCTCGGCCAGCGCCGTGGCTCAATAGGCTGATCCTCTGCCTAGCGGCGTCAGCACACCGGGTTCTAGTCCCGGTCGGGGCGCTGGATTCTGTCCCGGTTGCCCCTCTTCCAGGCCAGCTCTCTGCTGTGGCCCGGGAGTGCAGTGGAGGATGGCCCAAGTGCTTGGGCCCTGCACCCCATGGGAGACCAGGAGAAGCACCTGGCTCCTGCCTTCGGATAGGTGCGGTGCGCCAGCCGCAGCACGCTGGTCACGGCGGCCATTGCGGGGTGAACCAATGGCAAAAGGAAGACCTTTCTCTCTCTCTCTCTCTCTCTCACTGTCTACTGCCTGCAAAAAAAAATTTTTTTTTCCTAAGACTTCCAAGTTTGGTTCTCTCTCTCTCTCTATGTATATGTATATGTATATGTATATGTATATGTATATGTATATGCATATGCATATGTATATGTATATACATATATATATAAAGAAGTCTACTTCTTTTGATATGAAAAGTTTTTGAAATTCAGATATCATTTTCCTTCCATAAAGATATTCATGGAAATGCATGGATTTCAAAGTTTGCAACAAATAAAGTTATCTTTTAATTCATTTTTGATGCATATACATTATATATACATAAGATCTCTTTCCTTATTTGCAAGGCAGAGTGACAGAGGGGGAGAGAGAGAGAGAGAGAGAGAGAGAGAGCGCTCATCCATCTCCTGATTCACTTCCCAAATGGCCACCATAGTTGGGACTGGGCCACATGGAAGCCAGGAGCCAGGGGCTCCATCTGGGTCTCCCATGTGGCGGGCAGGGACCCAAGCACTTGGCCCATCATCTATGGCCTCCTGGATGCATTGGAAGCGCAATGTAGCAGCACCTCAAATGAGGCGCTCCCTTCTAGGGTACAGATGTCCCAAGCAGCAGTGGCTTAACCCATTGCACCTTCGTATCTCTGCTTGGGCAGAACCCTGATTCAGCGGGGTCTCAGGTGCCCAGTGGGTGGGAGTTTAGACAAGCTCAGATCTCCACACTTTAGGAAACCTGGAGAAAAGAATGTGATCTCTACATAGTCACTGACATCCGGGGGCCCTAGGTGGTCTGAAAGGAGGCCAGGAGTGGAGTAAGGGGCTTTCTGGGTTTGGATTCCCCAGACGTAGACCTGCAGCAAAGACTGGAGATATCCCTGGTCGACATGAGCCGAAATGCAGAGGGAGTAAGGGTGGGCACCCAGGGGGTCTGCTACCTTGTCCTCCCTCCCTCCTCCAGGTGAAGCTGGCCTCCTGGTCCAAGGAAAAGCCTGGGGGCTGGTACAGCACCTTCCGACGAGGGAAGAAGGTGGGTGCCCAGGGGCTGAGCCGGGGGTCGTCAGAAACTGCTGGGAACCATGCAGAGGGTGGGGGGCAGGGAGGCTGGAGCAGGAGAAGAGGCTGCCACACTGGGCAGAGTGCCTGCAGGGCTTTGGGAGGTAGTCGGGTCTGTAGTCCGTGTGGAGCTGGAGGCAGAGTTCAGAGTTCTGGGTAGAGGTGAGTACGTGAGAGTCCCGGATTTGGGAGACCGAGTGGCCGCGATGCAGGGGGAGTCAGCTGGGCCGGGCGTGGGGGAGGGGGAGGGGCAGAGGGCATGGGAGGATGGCTCTTAGGCGTCGAGCTTGGATCTCTAGCTGGGGACATGGGAGAGGTGGCAGGCCCGGATGACGGATGAGTGGAGGCTCTGGGAGGAGGTGCTGATGGGACAGCCCCCTCCCTCCCCAGTTCTCCTACGTGGACGCCGACGGGGCGCCGGTGAATGTGGTCCAGTTCACCTTTCTGAAGCTGCTGAGTGCCAGCGCCCGCCAGAGCTTCACCTACACCTGCCAGAACTCGGCTGCCTGGCTGGACGAGGCTGCGGGTGACCACAGCCGCTCCCTCCGCTTCCTCGGGGCCAACGGGGAGGAGCTGGCCTTCAACCAGACGGCAGCGGCCACTGTCAGTGTCCCTCATGATGGCTGCCGGGTAAGGGGGCATGGCAGGGGCTGGCCAGGAGGGGGGAGGCGAGGCCTCTGCTGCCCTCTCGCTCGCTCACCCCCTGTGTCTTCTCGCCACCAGCTCCGGAAGGGACAGGCGAAGACCCTCTTGGAGTTCAGCTCTTCCCGAGTGGGCTTCCTGCCCCTGTGGGATGTGGCGGCTGTGGACTTCGGCCAGACGAACCAGAAGTTTGGGTTTGAACTGGGCCCTGTCTGCTTTAGCAGCTGAGGGTGGGAGGGGCTCTGAAGGAGCCCCACGTGGGGCACAATGGTGCTGAGGCTTTGAAGCCACCATATTTATCGTCTCCTGGGAAGACCCCGGAGCCAGCAGGTGTGACTGGGCTCATCGTGGTCAAAACGGAGGTCCTACTCCCTTCCAGGAGGCCGAGGGTTGGACTCCCTGGCTCAGGGTCCAGCCTCCCCCACCGCACTCGAGGTGGTTTAACTGTAGTCTGGCTTTCTCGTCTCCATCTGCACCCAACATTCAACTTCCACCTGACCCCATAGGACCCTCGTACAATAACCGACTCAGACCCTCCGCTCAGCCAATGCCTGCCCTCCCCTCCGTGCCCTTGAACGCCCTTTGGTGCTACCTTTGCCCAGAGTTAAGCACTGGATTTCTCCTGATCCCAGGCTGGACCCCTTTGCTCATTCCTCTTCCCAGGCGGGTCTGTGGTGAACAGATTGAAGTCAGACTGCAGAGGGAAGCGGCCCTTCCCTTGGCCAGGCTGTGTGTTCCCTCTGCTGCCTTGGCCCAGCTCTGCAGACTCCCCTCCCCCACTGCCCGTTTCCCCAAGGTCACCTTGCCCTGCCAAATGGTTTGGGGACCAAGATGGTGGGGGTGAATCAGGATCCTAATGGTGCTGCCCTATTTATAGCCGGGTCTGTATTAAAAGGGAAAGAGCTCCTCTGTTGTGTATTGAATCTGCTTCCTCGGGAGAGAAGGCTAGAACATGATGGAAGAGATTCCAGCACAGCCCCCGGCCCTCGCCCCTTGGGCTGTAGGGCATAATTGGCATCTCAAGTCTGAGAATAAACCAACGAACTGTGTTCCTGTCTCTGTCTTTCATCTGGTGCTCGCCATCTCCCTCTAGGCTCTGGCTCTCGTCTCCCCTGTAAGGACTTGCCACTACCTATCTTCATGGACTTGGAGTGTCTTTGGGGAACTCAATTATGATGGCACTCAATGGGCCTATTCACTAACCCAAGAGCCTAGAGGAAACAGCCAGCTGTCTACATTGACTATGGTCAATCCTGGACTCTCCAGGCTGGATCAGGAGTGGGGAACATCCAGCCCATGGGCCAAACAAGACCTGCAAAGCCATTTGGTTCTGGCCCTGCCAACGCAACAGCAGATGGGACTCAAAACTCAATAAAATCCATAGCTGGCTGATTTTTAAGTTGACATTTTGTATGGCCCTTGAATGATGTTGTAAATATCCAAACGGTCCTTGGCAGAAAAAAGCTTCCACACCCCTGGAGTATTAAGAGACGACAGCGACGTAGTTATGGTGTGGGGTGACAGGACAACAGGTTATTGGTGTGGGTGGCGAGTTAGGGGGTGACTTGGAGGTAGAAGCGAGTTTGCAGTTGAGGACTGGGTTGAGTTGGAGGTTGGGTTGGTGAGTTCAATCTAGAACGAGGTAGGGATGAGTTGGAGATTGGCTCGAGACAGTGTGATGCTTGTCAGCTTTGTTCCTGTGGAGAAATATCTAAAGTAGCCAACTTCATCAGAGAAGAGGTCAGTTCAGGTCAGAGTTGTGGGAGTCTGAGGGCAGCAGCTTGGTCAATGGTGGGGGCCCTCCTGGTGACGTCACACATGTGGTGAATGACAATGGTGAGTGTGTGGGAGCAAGCACTTTCCAGCCGAGAAGCAGAGAGAGAGAGATAGACAGAGATAGAAATAGGGGAGGGACAGGTTTGATTTTTTTTTTTTTGACAGGCAGAGTGGACAGTGTGAGAGAGAGAGACAGGGAGAAATGTCTTCCTTTACCGTTGGTTCACCCTCCAATGGCTGCTGCGGCTGGTGCACTGCGCTGATCCAAAGCCTGGAGCCAGGTACTTCTCCTGGTCTCCCATGGGGTGCAGGGCCCAAGCACTTGGGCCATCCTCCACTGCACTCCCGGGCCACAGCAGAGAGCTGGACTGGAAGAGGGGCAACCGGGACAGAATCTGGTGCCCCAAATGGTACTAGAACCTGGGGTGGTGGTGCCACAGGCAGAGGATTAGTCTATTGAGCTGTGGCACTGGCCAGGTTTGATCTTTTTACAATAATCCTCTTGTGAGAATAGCTAAGGGGTTGCCTGAGAATCACCTTAATCCTTTCTGAGATCAGGATCTCCAGTGACCCAAAGCCCTAGCTCTTTTTATTATTTTTTAAAGACTTATTGATTTAGGGGCTGGCACAGTGGCACAGCAGGTTAATGCCCTGGCCTGAAGCACCCGCATCCCATATGGGTGCCGGTTTGAGATCCAGCTGCTCCTCTTCCGATCCAGCTCTCTGCTGTGGCCTGGGAAAACAGTAGAGGATGGCCCAAGTCCTTGGGCCTCTGCACCCATGTGGGCGACCTGGATGGAGCTCCTGACTCCTGGCTTTGGATCGGCACAAATCTGGCCGTTGCAGTCAATTGGGGAGTGAACCAGGGGATGGAAGACCCCTCTCTCTCTCTCTCTGTAACTCTTTCAAGTAAAAAATATTTTTTAAAAAGATTGATTGATTGATTCATTTATTTGAAAGGTGAAGTTACAGAGAGGAGCCCTACCTCTTAAAGGGTCCACCCTTGCCCATAGACCCGTGGGGGCCACCACACCACAGGAGAACCACAGCAAGTGAGTTGAGTGCGTTCACGGTTGTGGACTGCAGATGGGGTTGCTGGTTGGCTGATGGGGGTGTTGAGAGTTTAGAACTGGCTGTCAGCTTGAGTTCTGTTAGTGTTAACTTGAGAAGTTGGTTGTGGTGGATGAGGGTGGGGACTGGCAGTTCGGTAATTCAAGCTGAGATCAGTTATGACAAGAATTGGATTTAGGGTGACTTGAATTGAGGGTTCCATGTTGGGTTGAGGTTTTTTTTTCAAAGAAACAGATTCATTGAGGTATAATCCACATAACATATAATTCACCCATTCAAAGTGAATAATAGAGTGGTTTTTCATATTTTCACAGACTACTATAACCATCGCCACAATCAACTTTAGAATATTTTCATCATCCCTTCCAGGAAAAAAAAATATCCTGCATCGTTAGTAGTGACTCCTCATTTCTTCTGAACCAGTAACCCGCGTGCTGTCTGTGTGGAACTGCCTGTAGTCCTGCACAGTGCGGCTCTTTCTTCACAGTGGTCCCTGGGTTCCTGTTGTCGCATCAGTGCTCAGTCCTGTGCATTGTGGAACAGTGTCCCGTTGAATGGACTCACCCCATCTTGCTTAACCATTCATCAGCTGGCGGACGCTGTTGGGTTGGCTTTAGCTCCAAGTGATGCGGGACTGTTGCGAGTTGAGTTGGATCCAGTGGGAGGGGGTGAATAGAGGTTGGAGATGGGGGTGAATTTTCTTCCCAGAACCCAGGACTCGCTTACCCTAGTGCTGCCTCCAGGGCCTCCTTAGACCATCTGGGTCCTTGGCCTGGCACCTGTCATTCACTCAGTCCCTGCTGCCACGGGTCCTGTCCTCACTTACCCTTCTGCGTCTCTCGAGTATTTTCGCAATGCCAGGTGCTGTTTGTAGATGCTGGGGAGAGAAGGAAGATGTGGCAAAGAGGTAACACCCAAGTCAGCAGCTCTAGAGTGCAATTTCGTGGCTGTGAGGGAGAATCAAGCCAAGTACAGAGCAGAGAATGGAGGGGGGAGGGGCGGTCAGAGCAGGTGTCCCCAAGGTGACTTTTGTGTAGAAGCCTGAGAGAGGCTGGGGACAACCCAGGGGGAATCCTGAGGAGATGCAGTGGGACCTGAGAAAGCTTGTGGAGTGGCCGGCATTTGGGCTCACGGTCATGATCCGTGTCCTGTAGGCAGTGCCTGGGGTGGACGCCTTACCCTGGCTGCCGGCTCCGGCTTCTTCCGGTGCAGACCCTGGAACACAGCAGTGGCTGCTCAGGTCACTGTGTCTCTACCACCTTACCTGGGAGACCTGGACTGAGTTCCGGGCTGCTGGCTTCAGTCTTCAGCCAGCACTGGCCATTGTGGGCATTTTGCGGAGTGAACCAGCAGTTGGGAGTTCTCTGTGTGCCTCTCTCTCTCAAATAACGGTAACAACTCAAAAAGTTTATGGAAACATGGAATGAAAAGTCAAGTTTAGTTTGGTGTGAAAATATTTTTTTTGCAGTCCACGCATACTTTTTCTATGAACTTTCTGAAATCCCCTCTTATACCATAGCTGGTGAAGAACCAGACACCCCCAGACACAGATGAATGAACAAGTTGATCAACTTCTGGGGGCCAGCGCTTACCGGAGTCAGATCTCTTAGCAACACGGGATGGTGAGGGACTCTCAGACAAGGGATTGGTGTTCCCTTGGTCAATTGTTTTTTTAAAAAAGGCTTATTTACTTGAAAAGCAATTGCCCTTTCTCCTGAGGAACCACTCAGCCCGCCTTGCGCCCCCTGTGGACCACACCTCACGCCCATGTGACTGGTGATCACCAGCGGCATTCCTTGTGGCTGTTCACTGAGAATCCACGTGCCCAACCCTGCTCCTGAACTGTTTGCCTCATCGCAACCTGTACGGAGAGATTCTGTTCTTTTCCCCGCTATGGTTTCAATATGGAGTGTCCCCAAGGCTTCACGTGTTCAATTGTAGCCCCCGTGGGCAGGTGCTCAGAGGGTGGGAATTTGATCGGACCGTGGTGTGTAGAGGTGGGACTTCTAGAAGGTGATTAGGTCATCAGGTATCTTTGTAAGAAGCGAGAGCGCCCAGAAGAGACACACGTGCACACACACACACACACACATGCATGTGCCTGCTCCCTGTCTCTCACCATGGGAGGCTCCATGCTGCCCCGGGACTCTGCCACCACCGGATGCGGCCCCATGACCTTGAACCTGCAGAACCTTGAGCCCAAACAAACTCTTGTCTTCCCACCTCGCCTGGGCTGGGCTGTTGCGCTGTTGGCACCAGGGAATGGGTGAAGATGTCCCCACTGGTGCAGAGGCGGAAAACCTGGCCCAGAATTCACAGCTAGAAAGTTAGAAAAATCCATGAGCAAATTTCTCCGTAAGCCCCTTCTCTTAGAGGAATGCTCGCCACAGCGCCGGCCCCTCCTGTGAGCTTTCATGAAGACTCTCTCCTTGGCCAAAAGCTCATTAACGAATGAGAGACGCAGCCTTGGAAAGGAAGGGTTCCCTGGCAAAGGTGTAGAAGGGAATTCTGAGCTTCGTTCTGCTCGTGCTGTTTACTTAGCAGCATTGTCAGCGCCGGGGGAAGGCTGCTGGGAAAACCCCCAGCTGATTTGCATATTCAGCAGCCATAATTAATCACATCGCTCATGCTTCCTGAGCAATTACTGACACCCACTGTTCCGTGCTGGGGGTGGGGTGGGGCGGGCAGCCAGTGTGGGAGTCCTGGAGGGGAGCCTGGCAGGTGTTCGCCCGGGCACACTGACAGTGCTAATTACACGCGTGGACCACAGGCTGTTTAACCACAGCAGGTCACAACCCAAACCCACGGCATGCTCCTTCCTCCCAACCCCCGGCACCCTCAACCTTGCACCTTGCCTTCGCCCTCCAGAACCACAAGCCGAAACGAACCTCTTTTCTTTACATCTCGCCCGGGCTGTGCTATTGTGTTATGGGCACCAGAAACTGGACGGAGACAAACCCCATGGGTGCAGAGGTGGAAACCCTCACCCAGAATTCAGAACTATAGAAAGTTAGGAAAAAATCCATGAGCACATTTCACCATGAGCACATTCTCCTCTTTAGAGGAATGCTTGCCATCTTTTTAAAGAAAGGTTGATTTATCTGGAAAGCAGAGGGAGAGAGAGATCTTCCATCTGCTGGTTCGCTCTTCAGATGGCCACCATGGCTGGGGCTGGGTCAGGCTTCAGGCGCAGGAGCAGGGAGCTGGATGGGAAGTGGAGCCGCCAGGACTTGAACCAGCGCCCCTGCGGGATGCCGGCGTTGCAGGCGGTAGCTTAGCTGGCTGCGCTGCAACACGGGCCCCACCTCCATCTCCAGAGCTTTCCCATCTTTCCCGACTGAGACTCTGTCCTCACGAGACCCGCGCTCCTCTTGTGGGGATTTTCATCCCGAGAACCATGCTGCACACTCACGGCGCGTGGGGGCTGCAGTGCGCATGACACACGTGCTTTGGCAGGTTTCAAACTCTCTCCGAGTGCGACAGCGCTGCACACATTCCTTCTGCAGCTTGCATAGTTGGCGCGGCTGGAGATTTTTGCATCGTCTCCATCCTGTCTTTTTTCTTGCTTCAGAGGTTGGAGAAGGTAGGGGGGTGGGGGAGAAAGAGAGAGAGAGAGAACATTGGTTCACAACACAGGGATCCAAATACTGGAACCACCCCCTGCTGCTTTCCAGGAGGCACAGTGGTAGCACCTTGAACCTGGGCACTCCCACGTGGGACACTAGCACCTTTTTATTTTTATTTTTTTTTAGAGTGTAATTTTTTTTATCTTTTATTTAATGAATATAAATTTCCAAAGTACGACTCATGTGTTACAATGGCTTCCCCCCCCATACCGTCCCTCCCACCCACAACCCTCCCCTTTCCCACTCCCTCTCCCCTTCCATTCACATCAAGATTCATTTTCGATTATCTTAATATACAGAAGATCAGCTTAGTATACCTTAAGTAAGGATTTCAACAGTTTGCTCCCACACAGAAACATAAAGTGAAAAATAATAGATGATTTTTTTTAAATGATGATGAAATCAGATCAGACCTATTGTCATGTTTAATCCCAGTGAGAGTCAAGTTGGGAATTGATAATTTCTTTTTTTTTTTTTAACAGAAGATCAGTTTAGTATACATTAAGTAAAGATTTCAATCGTTTGCACCCCCATAGAAACACAAAGTGAAATATACTGTTTGAGTACTCGTTATAGCATTAAGCCTCAGTGTACAGCACATTAAGGACAGAGATCCTACATGAGGAGTAAGTGCACAGTGACTCCTGTTGTTGACTTTACAAATTGACACTCCTGTTTATGGCATCAGTAATCTCCCTATGCACCAGTCATGAGTTTCCAAGGCTATGGAAGCCCCTTGAGTTCTCCGACTCTTATCTTGTTTAGACAAGGTCATAGTCAAAGTGGAGGTTCTCTCCTCCCTTCAGAGAAAGGCACCTCCCTCTTTGAAGACCTGTTCTTTCCACTGGGATCTCACTCACAGAGATCTTTTTGCCAGAGTGTCTTGGCTTTCCATGCCTGAAATACTCTCATGGGCTTTTCAGCCAGATCCGAGTGCCTTTAGGGCTGATTCTGAGGCCAGAGCACTAGCACCTTTTTAAAAAAGAGTTATTTATTTCTTTGAAAAACAGAGTTAAAAAGAGAGAAGGGGAGACACAGAGAGAGAGGTCTTCCGTCCACTGCTTCGCTCCCCAGTTGGCTGCAGTGACCAGAGCTAGGCCGATCCAAAGCCAGGAGCTCCATTTGGGTCCCCCACACAGGTGCAGAGGCCCAAGCACTCGGGCCATCTTCCACTGCTTTCCCAGGCCACAGCAGAGAGCTGGATCGGAAGTGGAGCAGCCGGGACTCGAACCAGCACCCGTATAGGATGCTGGTGCCACAAGCGGCAGCTTTACCTGCTGCCCCAGAACACTGGCGCTTTGTTTGCTTTAATGGCCCTGCACATGTCTTTTGTGCACAGGTAGGTGGCTCTGGGGAGCACAGATCCCTAAGGACTGAAATTCCAGGTTATGGGGAAGGCATATTTTCAGCTGCCCTGGAAGTGGACTTCATGCTAGCCTCCCAAATCTTCCTACGTCCCCCTTTCCACTGCTTTTCTGAAGCTCCCTGTTTGGTCCCAAGATAAAACTTAAACCCTTCTCCCTGGCGGCTCCGGACTCGCCTGTCACAGGCGAGCTCAGCCCCGAACCTTGCAGCCTCAGGGCCTTTGCATGTGCTCTTGGGCTTACCCACAAAGCCCTGCCAGCTCCTGTTCAAACTTCAGGTTGCAGCTGGGAGGGGTAGGGGGAGGTCACTCCCTGGCGCCAGTCACCACAGGCTGGGTCAGCACCCCCCCCAATACGGGAACCCCACACAGTTGTACACACACCACACTCTCAGCTCTAAGCTATTTTAGGAGCTGCTGTGTTCGCCGTCACAGAGCCACTGCAGGCCTCACTTGGATTCAGCACTACTTGTGGCGACATCCTTGCACCTAGAGGCTAGGGTTGCGGAGAGAGAGAGAGATGGGCTGGGATTCCAGCTCAGCCATCGCTGGCCGTGTGGCTTCAGGCCAATCGGCTCACCTCTCCAAGCTGCCCAGGGTTGAACGGAGCAGGGACCCGGCCTGTCTCAGGGTTCACCACTCGGCGGCAAGAGCTGCCGCAGGTCTGGGCCAAGTTCCGGCCGCATAACCTTGGACTGGGGCCTCGCTCTTCCTGCCTTGGCAGTACTGGGAAGTGTTACTGGGTCTCCTTGTCCCGCCAATTCGGCCCTCAATTCCCAGGCCTGTGATGGGAACCACATGTGCTGGACGCCTGCCTGCCTGCCCTCCTTCCCTCCGCCTCCTCCCCCAGAGAGGCCTCCTGAGTCATCCCCCCGCGTCTCGCAGCCTCATTCCCACGCTGCCCTGGCCTGGGGCTCGTGTGTCTGAGTCCCCGCGGAGCTGTTTGTGTGTGAGTGAATCCTCTACCTGTACTGAGCGTGTGTGCGTCTGTGCGTGTGTCTGAGAACCGTTGGCCTGTGTGTGGTGGGTGTGTGCGTATGTTAATGATGCGAATTAATGCATTTGTTTTGTTTTTTAAAGAATCATTTATTTAGTTTTAAACAGTTACAGAGAGAGAGACAGAAAGAGAGAGAGAAAGATCTTCCATCTGCTGCTTCACTCCCCAGATGGCCACAACACTGGGCCAGGCTGAAACCAGGAGCCAGGAGCTTCATCCGGGTCTCCCACGCGGCTGCAGGGGCCCAAGCACTTGGGCCATCTTCTTCCACTGCTTTCCCAGGCCACAGCAGAGAGCTGGACTGGAAGTGGAGCAGCCAGGACTCAAGCAGTTGCCCAAATGGGAAGCCGGCACTGCAGGCGGCGGCTTTACTCGCTACACCGCAGTGCTGGTCCCTGGATTTGCTTTCTGAATCTGTGTGTGTGTGTGTGCCTGTGAATTGTGTGTTTGTGTGACTGTGGTCTCTCTTGTGAGTATATGGGGTGCTGCTGTGTGAACAGCACATCTCCGCTGGGGATGTGTGCATGAGCCGTGTGCATGGGTTGTGGGGGTTGTGTGTTTTGTGGAAGCGAAGCTGTTGGCCATGGATTGGTGGCGGTTGGTGTGACTGTACCCATGGGTGCCTGTGCTTGGCTGACACTTCTGACTGTGACTCCCCCTGCAGGTGGTGGGTGTATGTTTCTGTTGGCTGTGCACCTGGACCCTGCGTCTGAGGACCTGCACTATGTGTGTGTGTGTGTGAGTGTGTCCCCTGGAGGGCAGTCCCAGCACCCAAGAGAGGGAAAGAGTGGAGTTGAGCAGTAAAACAGAGGGGACAGTCTGTGGGGACTTGAAAGGTCAGGGGTCAGCACCCTTACAAAGCCACCAGGATGGGGCTGGCATCGCGGTGCGCGCCAGAGTACTGGTTCCTGTCCTGGCAGATCTACTTTCTTTCTTTTTTTTTTTTTCTTTTTGACAGGCAGAGTGGACAGAGAGAGAGAGAGAGACAGAGAGAAAGGTCTTCCTTTCCATTGGTTCACCCCCCAGTGGCCACTGCGGCTGGCGCACTGCGCTGATCTGAAGCCAGAAGCCAGGTGCTTCTCCTGGTCTCCCATGCAGGTGCAGGGCCCATGGACTTGGGCCATCCTCCACTGCACTCCCTGGCCACAGCAGAGAGCTGGCCTGGAAGAGGGGCAACCGGGACAGAATCTGGCGCCCTGACCGGGACTAGAACCCGGGGTGCCGGCGCCGCAGGCGGAGGATTAGCCTAGTGAGCCACGGCACCGGCCAGCTGGCTGATCTACTTTCAACCCAGCCACCGATGTCGGAGACCCAGATGGAGCTCCAGGCTCCTGGCTTTGGCCTGGCCCAGGCCCGGCTGTTGCAGCCACTTGGGAAGTGGACCAGCAGGTGGAAGATGTTTCTCTCTCTCTGCCTTTCAAATAAATAAATACGTATTTAAAAAAAAAAAAAAGGGAAATATTTCCAGAGCGATCTCGTTAGCAGTCTTAAGAGATACTGCCCTCATCTACTGATGGGTTAAACTCTTCCCCTACTCTTAAACCCTGTCTTTGTCAATTTTGACTCCATCCTGAGGAGAGAGACTGAGCTCTGGGAAGTGCCTGGGAGGTGGTCCAGTGTAGCCTGGTGCTCTGGGACTGCGGGGATGACATGGTTCTTTCCAGATAAATACTGGGAATGAGCATTATTCAGTCTTGGAAAAGGACCAAATTCTGACACCTGCTACAACACAGATGAACTCTGTGCCCAGTGTAAGAAGTCATTCGTGAAAGGGCAAATACCGCATGATTCCACTTCTAGAAGGTTTTGAGAGTAGTTAAATTAACAGAGACAGCAGAAGTGAGATATGAAGCAAGAAACAATCCTGAAGATGAGAACAGAATTCCTGGGGCTGGTACTGTGGTGTAGCGGGTAAAGCCGCCGCCTGCAGTACTGGCATCCCACATGGGCGCTGGTTCGAGTCCCGGCTGCTCCACTTCCTATCCAGCTCTCTGCTATGGCCTGGGAAAGCAGCAGAAGATGGACCAAGTCCTTGGGCCTCTGCACCCGCAAGGGAGACCTGGAGGAAGCTCCTGGCTCCTGGCTTCGGATCAGCGCAGCTCCGGCTATTGTGGCCAATTGGGGAGTGACCCAGCGGATGCAAGACCTCTCTTCCCCCCCCCACACCAACTCTCCTTCTCTCTCTGTGTAACTCTGACTTTCAAATAAATAAATAAATCTTAAAAAAAAAAAAAGAAAAAAATTCCTGGATCCAGCCATAGCTGAATTCCATTACCCATGGGTTTCTTTTCGGTGTGTTAAGCCAATATTCTTTTGTTTCCTTGTTTGTTTAATCCAGTTCAGGTTGAGTTTCTTCCAGTTGTTACCAAAGGAGCCCTGAATAAATGTTTAAAGGGGTCAGCAAGAGAAAGACTTGGGTAGACATAGTGCTATCCATAGATTCATTAATTCATTAACTCCTTCTTGGCCATTTGCTCTGTGCATGGGAAACAAATACCCAGGCCATGTCCGTCATCCTCTGGCTGCACACATGGAGGGTTCACAGGAAAGCAGAGCAAACGGCAAGGTGTAGTCCTTCCACCCCAACTCCCACATGTTGTGGGGGGCGACTGGTCCAGGGCCAGACTCCGAGACACCTGATTCATCAGTTCTGACATCCTTGAGAAGCCAGTGTGATCCCGTCAACGACGATCCACAATCCTGCCCACGACACTGTGGACATGTGGGCTCTTCCGAATACTGACCGCAGGGCTGAACTTGAAACTGATGGCTGGGTAGCCATAGGGCTGAGTGGGTCATAGCCACAGGATGACCTGGTCATCATTTAGACCAAAGGAAGCTCTGGACAGAGACCACAGCACCAGGGTTGGCCGTGGTTGTGATAAGCACAACACAGCCAGGAAACTGACCACAAGCATAGATCGCCACATATACCACAGCACAACCAGGAATGACCACTGGTGGCCACAAAAGTGACCACAATGCTAATCCCAGCAGAAGCAGGAGGTGCTGATGGCGCATAAATCACATTCAACAGGACACTGACCACAGCACGGTCATGACAATGAGCTTGCTACTGACCAATCGGAAGGATAGAGCCCATGCCAGGTGGTTCAGTAGAGGGTATTTAACATGGAGAATTTGTCACAGAGGTGCTAGGAAGGCTTAAAAGCAAGCAGAGGACGGTGAGCCAACTCTAGACGGCAAGTCGTCGTCTTCCCAAGGGCTGAAATGAACCAGGGAGGAGGTAGTGGCTGCAGCCCCCTGGCAAGACTTGATCCATACTGGGAACAACCTAGTAGCGCTGAGACCACAAAGGAGACACACGCCCACGGCTGGAGACACCCACAGTGGACAGAGAGGAGTACTCTGGCTTCTCCTCTCGTCTAGCCCGCCAGTCTCCTTTGTGACCTCCCATTGGCTTAGCCAGATCAGAAGCAAGGGAGCCTGGGAAATGCAATGTGTAGGGGCCAAGGGAGCTTGGGAAACAGGTTTGCAGGAGCTGTCCCCCTGATACAGAGGGGAGCGGATGAGAGCATGGGGAATGGGTCTGAGAACGTACTGATCAAATCCCAACCACACGAGGGCATTTCCAGAAGTCTGTGGCAACTGGAATTAAAAGATGAGTTTAGGGGTGGGAGTTTGGCTGGTGGTTGGGACGTCCACATTGGAATGCCTGGCTCCGGCTCCTGGTTCCAGCTTCCTTCCCATGTGCACCTGGGAGGCAAAAGGGATGGCTCAGGTGGCTGGATCCCTGCCACCCAACTGAGGATACCTGGATGAAGTCCCCAGTTTCCAGCTTTGGCCTTGGCTAGGACCATTGTGGGCATTTTGGGAGTGAGCCAGTGAGTGGGAGCTCTCTCTCTCTCTCTCTCTGTCTGCTTCTTGAATAAACAGACAATTTTTTTCTTAAAAAAAGTTTATTTTGGGCTGGTGCTGTGGTACAGCAGGTTAAACCACTGGCTGCTCTGCTTCTGATCCAGCATCCTTCTAATGAGCCTAGGAAGGCAGTGGATGATGGCACAAGTATGTGGATCCTTGCAGCCACCTGGGAGTCCCAGATGAGTTCCTGGCTTCTGGCTTCAGCCTGGCCCAGCCCCAACATGGCTGCCATTTGCAAGTGGACTAACAGATGGAAGATTTCTTTTTCTCTCTGTCTCTCCCTTTCTTCCTTTCCCTCTGCCTTTCAAATAAATTTTTTTTTAAATCCCTGTATTTTGGAGCAAATTTTTTTTTTGAAATCTATGCCTACAAAAGCCTTCAAAGTCTAGGAAAAGATCATATTATGAATAAACTATGCATGATTTTCATTCTTTAAGATCAAAGTAGATGCATGTTTCTGAAGTGTCTTCCTACAGGACAGCCACAGCTTGGCCCTGAGTGTGACCGTCCCAGCAGCCAGAGCCTGAGGAAGACGCTGTTCATGGTCCTGAAGCTCACGGGCACGCACAAGGGCGCCCACTCTTGGTCAAGACTTTGGGTTCCACCCGCCCTTCTCCTCCCACCCCATCTTACTGCAGCCTTGGCCTGCGAACCTAGCAAAGGATTGCCTTTGGGGGAGAGGGGGAAGAGGTAAAAGAGTGGATGAGATACCTCCCCAGGCTCAGATTCTGTTATTTAAAAAAAATTATTTATTTATTTGAAAGCCAGAGAGACAGAGACAGAAAAAAAGACAGACAGAGATCTCTCATCTGCTGGTTCACTCTCCAAATACTTCCACAAGCTGGGGCTGGGCTGGGCCTAAGCTGGATGCCAGGAACTCAACCCAGGCCTCCCTGTGGGTTGCAGGAGCCCAGGGGCTGGAGCCAGCGACCTGTGGCCTCCCAGGGTGTGTGTTAGCAGGAAGCTGGAATCAGGACCATGGCCAGAACTCAAACACAGGCACTCCGAAATGGGATTATGGGCGTCCCAACCAGCACCCTAACCGCTATGACAGATGCCCACCCCCCACATTCTGCTTGGTGCCCATATTCCATGTCCAGAGTCCCCGACCCCAAAGCTCTGAGCGCTGGCTGCTTGTCTTATTCCCTTCCAACAACGCTCTGAGAACATGGCTCTTCCAGGAGACGGACAGCTTTTTGTCTCGTGTCCCCTGGTGAGCGAGTGAGACCAACCTGGACAAAACCATGCACAGCGTGTGCTATTTGGGTGCACATAGTAGGGTCTCAAACCTGCCAGCCTGCCCTGCACCCTAAGTTTCCTAGGCGCTTTCTCCAACACCTGACTTATTATCCCCTGCACGGGCAAAGCCATCGAGCAGTGGTGGGGAGGGGAGACCATGGAGGGAGGCTGATGGAGGCTCAGAGGCAGGTGGGCAAGCCAAGGGCGCCTTTCAGCATGCAAACAGCTTCCCGTGGAGGCAGAACAGGCCTTCTCATTCTCTTGGGATCTGGTCAGTAGACCAGGAGCCCAGATCAGGTGTGGCGGGGGAGGGCCCGTGGGGAGTGGGTGCCCAGGAAGAGAGAAACTCAAACACCCCCCCTACACACACACACACACACACACACACACACACACACGTTGGCAGGCCAGGCCCCGCAGTCTCCACCTCCGCCCTGGCGTGGACCCTTTCCCCAACTTCCGATTTTACACGCCCTGCCTCAGTTTCTCTGTTGGTTCCGGAGGGAAGGGGGTCTCCTCATTTCTCCCCTTTGCACGGAGCCACTCCTTCCTCTTCCCCCATCACCTGCGTGGGTCCCCCTCCCACGTCCACTTTGACACGGGGAGGGTCTGGGGAGGGTGAGATGGCAAGCACGCGACGGACACCCCTCCCCCAGCCCCGTGCCCCGCTCCCACGGCGGGTGGGGAGGTTAAGGGATCTGGCGCCCAGGCCCCCTCGCCAGCGCCAGCTCCCCCTCTCATCCCCGCTCTCAGCGGACCACCCCCCCTCCTCGCTTGGTTGGAGCCCAAAGACGAGCTGGGGGCGGGGCGGGGGGCGGAGCCCGCCACAAAGGCTCGGCGCGGCCGAGGGGGCGGGGGTGGGGCGGAATCCCGGCCGCGGGCGAGGCGGGGAGGCGGCGGCGCAGGGTGGCCCCGGCCGGCCGGGCGGGGTCGCGCCGGGTGGCGGTCCCGGGCGCCGGGAGGGCGGGCGGGCGGAGAGCCGGGCCGGGGGCGCGTCATGTGGCCGCTCACGGTCCCGCCGCTGCCGCTGCCGCTGCTGCTGCTGCTATGCCCAGGCCTCGCCGGACAGGTAAGGGCCCGGCGGGCAGGTGCGGGCGCGGGGGGGCTCCAGGAGGGGCGGGGAGCCCCGAGGATTCCCAGGGGAACGGCAATTGGGGGTGGTCCAGCAGCACCCCACCCCCCACGGAGCTTCAGGGGTGGTGAAGGGCTGGGGGTCGCCGCGGGGAAGGGGCTGCCGGGCCGTTCACCCCGGCTTGGGGGAGAAGGAGAGGCGCTTCATATCCTTTCTGGGGCTGGGACGGTTTGGGGGTGCAGCGGGACGCCGGCTTGGCGGTTGTCATTCCCTGGGCGACCCGGAGCCCACACCCCACCTCCTGGCTGGCACGAAGTGGGGTGAAGGGGAAAACTTCGGGGGGCCTTTGCCTTTCCCCTGCACGGCTGGGAGACTTGGGGTGAAGACCCTCCCCCATCACGCACACACACTCCTCGCCTGCACCCCCAGTGTGGGAAGGGGGCGGGACTCACGTGTGAGTGACTGACAGGGACGTGTGTGGGGTGCAGGGTGAACGTGTCTTTGTGTCCAGGCTTGGGTGTGACCGAGGGGAGTTTGTGTGTGGGGGCGTCCACTTGGGAGTGAGTTGGGGTGTGTGTACGATGGGGAGATCCTGATGGGTGACAGTGCCTGGCTGCCACCCGTGTTGGGGTGGTGGTGCCAGGCGGGCGAGCCAGCCGTGGGAGTTGTGTGCCTGGCAGCTAGGACTGATCCCAGCGCTGTGGGTGACAGTGTCCCCATGGGCATGTGTGGCCAGGTGTGTGGCTGTGTGAGCGCACCGAGGTGACCCAGCGCATGCGGTTCTGGGCCTTAAGTGCTTGGGAAGGGGCCTTGGGGGGCGAGTGACTGCGTGCAGGCGTGTGTGTGTGTGTGTGTGTGTGTTAGTGCCTCGCACACACTGCTTCTCCCTCCCCATCCTTCCGCAAGGTTTGCAAAATGTGGGGGTCCAGGCATCTTCAGCTCTTGGGGAACCTCTCCTGTACTCTATCCTGGGGATAGGAGCACCCCCAAATTCCCAGCTCTAGATGAGCTCAAAGGGAAGCTGGAATCGAAAATAAGGATAGAAATAGCAGTGAGCATGCATTAAGTGGCTGCTGTAGCAGACACTTGCTCAAGCCCACAGGGTGAGGTGAGGCATTTCAGCCCCTCAGCCCCTCCCTGGGGATGCTGTCTGTACCCTTGCTCTGTAGATGGGGAAACTGAGGCGCGGGGAGAAGAAAAAACTTCTGCTGAAAGACTCACAGCTCAAGAGTGGCAGAGAGAGCATTGGGATGGGAGGCAGTCAGGCTCCCGTGTCCACATGGTCAGCTTTTTGTTAAGTAGCCCACTCCATGGATGGGGAAAGGGCTTGTGGAGATGTTGCAAGGTGGGGTTTTCAGCTCGAAATTCAGATTAAAAACCCTCTGGGCACCTTCCCTCTCCTGTACTGCACGCTGTACCCACCCCAGGAGGGCACTGGGAGAGATGGAGGTTTGCATCTAGATGCAAGAATTTCTGAGGGACCACGGGAGAGGTTGGGGGGGTGGGGCCCCTCTTTCCAGGGTCTGCATCTCAGCACCTGCCCGCTGGGTGGGAGAGGGGCCGTGTCCAGCACCTGGCACCAGGCTTCACACAGTAGGAGCTTAATGGATCCCTGATCCAGAGAGAAACACACACACACACAGAGGCATGGATTTGCAAAACGACTGGGGAAAATGGCCAGAAATGGAGCTGAATTTGGATTCCCAAAGGATCCTTGGCACCAGTACCTGGGGATCGCCCCTACCCGTGCTAGCCCCTCGGGAACGCCAGGCTTCCTGTCGTGTCACCCACATTGGCTGGGTACACAGTTTGCTGTGAGAGGTAGTTGGGGGGGTGGGTGAGCGCTACAAACTGCAAGGCCCAGAGTTCCCTGGGGGCGGGGCTAACCTGGGTCCTCCAAGGGGAGGGGCTTAGCAGGGCGGTGTGGGGCGGGGCTAAACGCAGGCAAGGGGCGGGGCTACCATCAGTTGGGGCGGGGCTGCCGGAGTTCTGCTGTAGGCTGCAGTGCCTCCCAGTGGCCAGCACAGGTATGGCGCCCCGGGGAGCCCCAGGGAGGTTCTGTCCTCTCCATGGCTTCCCAGAGACCCGTCCCGGGTCCCTGATGGGCTGTGGGCTCCACCAGGGCTCTTTCCTGGAAAGAAATTTATTCATTCATTCATCCATCCATTCATTAAGCACAAGGGATACAGCTGTGGCCCAAGTGGTCAAATCCCTTCTCTTTCACACTGACCTTTTGGCAGAGGAAACATACACAAACCCAATAAATATGATACAAAGTCAACAGCGAGGTCCATGTATAAGAACATCAGGTAAATGTCGAGACGAGCAGACTGGCAAAGGAGATTACAGAGAGACCAGGGTGGGAAGTAGGAGCGGCCAGGTGTCTCTAAGGAGCTGATATTTTTACTTCTTATTTATTTTCTAAAGACAGGCAGAGACATCTTCCATCAGCTGATTCACTCCCCTGTGCACGCAACAGCTGGGCCGGGCAGAAGCCAGGAGCCTGGAATTCCATCCGGGTCTCCCACGTGGGTGGCAGGGGTCCAAGCTCTTGGACCATCACCTGTGCATTGATGGGAAGCTGGCTAGGGAGCAGAGGTGGGACTCGAACTTAAGCACTCAGATATGGGACGTGGTCAAATGCCTGCCCCAGGAAGTGTCGTTTGATGCGACAGCTGGAGGAGGTGAGAGAGAGAGAGCCCTGTGGGTATCCCAGAGGGAAAGCATGCAAGGAGGGAGGAACCGCAGGTGCAAAGGCCCTGGGGTAGGGACGAGTCTGGCATGTTTGAGAGCCGTGAGGAGGCTGGTGTGGGCGAGGGGGATTGGGGATTTGGGTGAGGCCAGGGCACCTAGGAACTTGGGTGCTGTGAGATTGAGTCTGGGTTTGAGTTGGAAAGTAGGACCTGTCGGAGTCATTGTCCCTCCATCCAGGGTCCGTCTCGGGTGTTCTGGGTTCTGGTCTGTGAGTGATTTGGAGCTCCCAGACATCCTGAAGCCCCAAGCCCCCCCCCCCTTCCCTGTGGGAAAGGTACCACCTTCCTAACTACTGGGAAGATCCCCCCCCCAGATCTGGCTATATCCTTGGCACTATTTGGGTTTGGGGGCCACTTGTTCCTGGAACCCCTCATCCCCCACAGGATAAGGGGAGGAGGATTGTTCAGTTTGGATCATGCACCTCAGGGCTTTTGCATTTAACGTTCCCTCCGCCAGGGGGTGCTGCCCCCTAAGTAACTCCTTGCTGTCCTTTCTGCTTAAATGTCACCTCCTCTGAGAAGCCCACCCTAAGCAGCCATCTGAGACGGCCGCCCTCTGCTGCTCTCTGCGCACTTCTCTGTGTTATTTTTCTTTGTCATCCTGCTTTTCACAGCTTGTCTGTTTATCCTTCAGTTGGCTCCTCATCAGAGCAGAAACCCGTCAGGGCCCAGGGGTCTTTCCAGTGCCTAGGACAGAGCTGGGCCCACAGCAGGTGCTCAACGAATTTCTAAAAATGTATTTACCGATTTGAGAGGCAGAGAGCGCGCACACAGACACACACACACACACACACACACACACACACACACACATATATGAGACAGCGCCATCTGCTGGTGCACACCCCAAATGCCTGCAGTGGCTGGGGCTGGGCCAGGGCGGGGCTGAAGCTGAAGTCTCCCACGGGGGTGGCAGGAGCTCAGTGGCTTGAGCCCCTCCCCCAGTCTGCATTAGCAGGAAGCTGGAGCTGTGGTGGTGGTGGGGGTGGCTCCCGGACCGCAGCGTGGGATGTGGGAACTGCAGGCTGGATCCCGCCTCGGGACATTCCTGTGCAGGGCCAGGCGCGCATCCAGCCTGGCTTTCTTTTGGAAATCATGACTCCCGTTCCGTTGGCCCCTCTTTCCCACGAGGGATATGTGTCAAGGCCCCCCCCCCACCCAGTGAATGCCCAAAACGGCACACAGCCCTGACGCCTAAACAGGCACGAGGGGAACTTGGAAAGCTCCTGGAAAATGGGCGTAAGTGCTGAGTTTAGGGGTGGGCGTTTAACCTAGCGGTTCAGACGCCCACACCCCATGTCGCAGTGCCTGGGGTGGGTTCCCCACTCTAGCTCCTGACTCCAGCTCCCTGGGAGGAAATGGTGATGGCTCACGTGACTGGGTTCCAGCCCCCGACGTGGGAGACTGGTGACACTCCCAGCTCCTGGCTCTGGTCCCAGCCAGTGTGGGCATTTGGGGAGTGAACTAGTGCATGGAAGCTCGCTCTCTCTCTCTCTCTCTCTCTCTCTCTCTCTCCTGCCCCTTTGTCTGTCTCTCTGCTTCTCAAATCAATAAATACAGAATTTGAAAAAATTTTTAAAAATATTCATTTGAAAGGCAGAGTTATGGGAGTGTAGGGGGGGATTAAAAAGAGTTCTTCCAGCCTCTGGTTCACTCTCTAGATGGCCACGTGGCAGGGGTCAGGCCAGGCTAAAGCCGGCAGCCTGGAACTCCATCCGGGTCTCCTACGCAGGTGCCGGGGCCCAAGCACTTGGGCCATCTTCTGCTGCTGCATTCCCAGGCCATAGCAGAGAGCTGGGTCAGAAATGGAGCAGGGGCTGGCGCTGTGGCATAGCGGGTAAAGCCGCCAGCTACAGTGCCAGCATCCCATATGGGCGCTGGTTCGAGTCCCGGCTGCTCCACTTCCGATCCAGCTCTCTGCTGTGGCCTGGGAAAGCAGTGGAAGATGGCCCAAGTCCTTGAGCCCCAGTATCCACATGGGAGACCTGGAATAAGCTCCTGGCTTTGGCTCAGCTCTGGCTGTTGTGGCCATCTGGGGAGTAAACCAGCAGATGCAAGACCTCTCTCTCCCTCTCTCTCTTTCTCTCTGCCTCTCAGATAAGATACATAAATAAATAAAAAAAAGTGGAGCAGCCAGGACTCGAACCTGCACTCACAGGGGATGCCAGCACTGCAGGTGGCAGCTTTACCTACTGCACCACAGCACCAGCCCGAGATGTTGATTTTAGTTGCACAAAGGTTTGAAACCCAGGCACAACTTTCCACACATGTTTCCCACAAACTGAGGGCAGCTCGTGTGTGTGGCTTGCATCCAAATGTACATCTTCTCATTCCGCTTTTGAGAACACCTGAGGTCCTCTGGTGCTGTGTGCTCTCCCGTGGGCCCTGCAGTGTTGCTACCCGGTGCTGGAGTTCATCAGTCCCCCCATGTTTTATGCCCCAGCCCCTGCTTTGTGCCACTGCTCTTGCACTTTGGGGCTGTTACTAAGTAATACAAGGCTTCCTTGAACACGAGCAGGGTAACCAGGATGTGACAGTGTGGTGCCTGCAGCGTGGATACGCTGGACCACGGGGCCATTTGCCTCCCGGGCAGGGTGGAGTGTGGAGGGATGAGATTTCATTGCCCAGAGCAGCCCACAACTTCAAAGTTACCAAGTACTTGCTTCTGAAATTTTCCATGTACTCTTTTGGGAAGGTTGACCGTGCCTTTGGTGGGAGACACCGTGGCAGGAGGGGTCCCAGGAACCACGTGCTCCTGGACCAGAGGCACCAAGAAAACCCGTCTTCTTACCTAGTGCCTGAGGCCCCACCGGCCCGGGGCACCACTGTTTAGGGCTAAGACCCTGTTCTTGGGGTGGGCAATTAACAGCCCGCATCCTGTATTGGAGTGCTTGGAGCCCCGGCTCTGCTTCTGATTCAGCTCCCTGGGAGGCAGCAGGTGGTGGCTCAAATACCCGGGTATTTGACATTGACCTGGGCTGGAACCCGATCCACGCAGGAGCTATAGATTGAGTTCAGAGTTCCTGGCTTTCGCCTTGGCCCAGCCCCCACTGTGGCAGGTGTTTGGGGCATGAACCAGTGGATGGAAGACCTCTCTCTGCCTTTCAAATAACACCTTCTTTTTTATTTTAAAGAGATCCTGTCTTCCCCAGGCTCCTGTAGAAAGTGTAAAAGCCCAAAGTGGGAGGAAATGAAAGGAAACCTTTAAAAGGGCTAAGAGAGTAAGGGCAGGGCAGAGCTGAGGCGGGGCTAGGTCTTTAATTAAAGAGCGGGAGCGCCACCTGCTGGTGGAATGAAGTTTGTGCAGGGGCTGTGTGTGCGTGACCATGGTGAAGGTATGTGGGTGTGTGCCTGTGTTTGCAGGTGTATACCAGTGTGTGTGTGTGTGCGCGTGTGCACGCAGGTGTGTGTGTGCTTGTAGCCCCCTGCCAGAGGAGAGCAAGTGAGACCCTTGCTTCAAGTGCAAAATTTAAGGGAACTCCAAAAACCTCATTAACCAAGATACTTTAATACATTTAAAATTTTTTAATTTAAAAATATTTTTAAAAGATTTATTTGAAAGACAGAGTTATAGAGAAACAGAGAGAGATCTTAAATCTGCTGGTTTATTCCCTAAATGGCCACAACAGTCAAGGCTGGGCCAGGCTGAAGCCAGGAGCCAGGAGCTTCATCCGGGTCTCCCATGTGGGTGGCAGGGGCCCAAGGACTTGGGCCATCTGCTGCTTCTTTTCCAGGCATATTAGCAGGGAGCTGGATCGGAAGTGGAGTAGCCGGGACTCGAACCAGTGCTCAAATGGAGTGCCAGCATTGCAGGCGGCTGCTTTACCCTCTACACCACAACGCTGGCCCTTGAATGCAATATTTTAAAGAAATGAAAATTCATGCAAAGAAATCTATAATGAGCACAATATCAAAATTTTACTTATAGATGAGGTCCAGGTCTGCACCTGACTTTAATGCTGGCCCCGTGGGAGCAGGTCTGTGGTGTCCCTGTGGGACGGTTCAGGGACGATGCACAGCGGTCCCTTGGTGTCATCGGGGGATTGGTCCCAGGACCTCTGCAGGTACCCAAATCCCCAAATCTCAAGTCCCCCCTTTAAAAGCAGTGCGGTATTTGCAGAGCGCCCAAGCCCATTGCCCCGTAAGCTTTGTTTTGCATCATCCATCTCTGGCTGAGAGATGCCTGCTACGGTCTAAGTGCTGTGTCCAGAGCCGTTAGGCCAGGGAAGCGTCTCTTAGGTGCTCAGGAGGGTAGGGGTCTCTTCCTGACCGTTTTCCACCTGCACTGGGCTGACGTTGTGGGTTCGGAGCGAGGACTGCATGTACTTGGCGTTGGTCAAGCTGTTTAACTTCATCGTCGGACCTGCTGCCTTCCCAGATTCATTTACGTACGGAGCGCCTCTCAGGCTGGGACCCCCACGCCTCACACCGGCGCTGGGTGACCTGGCGCGCTCTGCAGCGCCTGGCTGTGTTGGGACAAAGGCTGTGGTGACGGGAACAGGAGACTTCGCTCCTACTTTCTTTAGAGAACAGCTCAGTGTCTTCACCCCTGGGTGGGGGCCCGCCCGGCTCACGACTTCACCCCCCGCCCCCAGGGTTCAGGCACCAACCAAGCAGAAGCCGGAAGAGAGCAGAGAAGGCTCAGGGACACAGCCCCTACCCTCTGCAGGCTGCCGCGGCTCCCGGGAACCCGGGCGGCTCTCCCAGGCCCGTCTGCATGGCCCTAACAGTCCTGAGTCTCCTGCATTTGTGGTTGCGATGGCCGGGACTGGGTTGCACCAAACTCGGCTGCTGAGTCGGGAGCTCCGTCCGGGTCTCCCACGTGGGTGGCAGGGACCCAAGTATTTGAGCCATCGCCACTGCTTCCCAGAGCGCGCGTGCGCAGAGAGCTGGCGTGAGGCGCAGAGCCTGGGACGAGGGCGTCCCAGGGGGCGGCTTACCCGCTTGGCTCAATGCCTGCCCCTCTGAGCCCCTCATAGCAGATGAGAAGGCCGGTGTCACTGCACAAGAAGGAAGGAAACAGAAGGCACAGCCAGTTGAATGCAATCCAAAAACGAGGGTGCTTTAAAAAGTAAATAGAAAACGGAAAGAAGCGGCTGGCTTTGTGTGGCCAAGTAGGGTAAAGCCACCACCTGCAGTGCCGGCATCCCATAGGGGTGCCAGTTCAAGTCCCGGCTGCTCCACTTCCAATCCAGCTCCCTGCTCATGCACCTGGGAAGGCAGCAGTGATGGGCCAAGTACCTGGGTCCCTGCCACCCCCGTGGGAGACCCAGATGGAGCTCCTGGCTCCTGGTTTCAGCCTGGCCCAGAAGTGAAATAAATCTTTAAAAAAACAAAATGAGATGAGAAGAGAACATTGCTTTAGTCCCACAATTTTGAAAATCCATGCATTTGAGGGATATTCAAAAAATTCACAAAAGTGTGTATTATGAGAGAATCTATGGATAGATTTAAAAAAAATTTGCACTAACATGATGTTTGATTCCACTCTTCCATGGACCTCTTGAGGCCTCCCCTAGCCACTCAGCTTTCAAGCCCTGAAATGGTCTCCGTTATTCTCGTAAAAAATACATAGCCAGCAAAGGTGAGCTAGAGTCTTCGTATTTGTAACTTCTGCACTGATCCCCATGAAAAAGGACCCACAGCGAGGCACTGGGGACATGGAGAGATGTGGCAGCCTGCTGTGGAGTGGCTCCTGTTCTCCAAGTCCAGAAAGGCGCAGCAGGCACAGGGTACACAGTGCAAAGCGTCAAGTCAAAAGGGCTTCCTGGAGGAGGTGGCATTGGCGTTGAGTCTTGCAGGATGAGTGATTGAAGGTGAGAGGGTGGATATTCCAGGTAGAAGGCGGTCCCTGGCTGTGCTAACAAGCCTTGGAGGCCCATGGTGGGTTGTGGAAGCGGGCGGCAGGGTGGAGTATGGATGGTGCATGTGGGGAGGCCAGAAAGGAGGTGAAGTTGGGGACGGAGAGACCGTGATCTGATGGCCTTGCAAGTGGGTTTGGGACTTGGAAATTTACGGAGCTGGCAGTGGGGAGTCATAGAAGAGGGGTGTGTGTGTGTGCATGTGTGTGTGTGTTTAAGGGGAGACAGCTTTTTTTTAAAGATTTATTTATTTATTTGAAATTCAGAGTTACACAGAGAGAGAAGGAGAGGCAGAGAGAGAGAAAGAGAGAGGTCTTCCATCCACTGATTCACTCCCCAATTGACTGCAATGGCTGGAGCTGTGCCAATCTGAAGCCAGGAGCCAGGAGCTTCTTCTGGGTCCCCACGTGGGTGCAGGGGTCCAAGCACTTGGGCCATTTTCTGCTGCTTCCCCAGGCCACAGCAGAGAGCTGGATGGGAAGTGGAGCAGCCAGGACTCAAACCGGCATCCATATGGGATGCTGGCACTGCAGGCGGTGGCTTTCCCGCTATGCCACAGCACTGGCCCCGAGTATTTCTGTTTGTGACTGGCTTATTTCACCCAGCAGAACGCCCTCAAGGTGCACCCATACTTCGGCAGGGAACTTCCTCCCTTTGAAGGCTGAGTCCTGTCCCATTGCATGGCCAGACCACACTCTGTCTTCCATCCCCCCCCCATCCATCCGTGCACTGACACTGGGTCGTGTCCACCTTTGGAGTATCACGGACAGTGCTGGTGCGCACACACGTCTGTGCACACAGCTCCTGGAGACCTTGCTCCCCAATCTTTAGTGCATACGCCCAGCAAGGGAGTTGCTGGGTCACGTGGGATTCTGCACGTAGGTTGTTGAGGGCTCTCAAAACCCAGGAGTTCCAGGGCTTCTACATCCTTGCCAACACTGGTTGATTTCTTTTTTAAAATATGCCTATTTATTTATTTGAAAGGCTGAGTGACAGAGAGAGGGGGGGACAGAGAGAGAGATCTTCCATTTGCCAATTCATTCCACAAATACTCGCAATAACCTGGGCTGGGCCAGGCTGAAGCCAGGAGCCAGGAACTGCAGGCAGGTCTCCCACGTGAGTGGCAGGACCTCAACTCCTGGAGCCGCCACCTGCTGCCTCTCAGGGCAGCAAGAAGCCGGAATCCGGAGTGGAGCTGGAACTTGAATCCAGGCGCTGCACTAATGGGATGCAGGCATTCCCAAGCCTGCCCAAATGCCCAACCCTCCTTATTTGACAAGCAGGAAGGACAGTCCTGCCCACTGCATAGGTTATTCTGCGGGTCCAGTGAGTTAGCAGGTGCACTTCCACCAGGGTTTGAGGAGGGCTTGTTCTCGCTGAGGCGCATGTTCAAGAAGATAGCTGTGGTGGAGGTGCTGGGAGATGGTGACATCATTAAGAGGGATCAGTGCTTTTCTTTGTAAGAAACATTTCTTTTTATCTACTGAAAGGCCCAGTGACTGGGGACATGGAGAGAGACAGAGAGGGAGGGAGGGGGAGAGAGCAAGCGAGCGCCTATCTGCTGGTTCACTTCCTAAATGCCCACAAATGGCCCCAGGCTGGGCCCAAGTCAGGGGTAGAAACTAAAGCCAAGTCTTCCACATGGGCTGCAGCAATGCAGTCACTTCAGGTTGAGGGCATTTCTATCTACTTCCTGTCTGTTGGTTTGCCTTTTTCTGGATGTTTTGTGTACATGGAGCCTGGCTTCTTTTACTGAGCGAATATCTGGAGCTTCATCCACAAACAGTGGGTATCAATAGCTCCCTCCTTCTTATTGATGAATTAGACGCATGACGTTGGTGGATCACTGCTTGTCTGTTGGCCAGATGATAGGCAACGGGTTGTTTCATTCATTTTGAAAAATGCTGCTGTGGGCTGGCGCCGTGGCTCACTAGGCTAATCCTCCACCTGCGGCACCGGCACCCGGGTTCTAGTCCCGGTCGGGGCACCGGATTCTGTTCCGGTTGCTCCTCTTCCAGTCCAGCTCTCTGCTGTGGCCCGGGAGTGCAGCGGAGGATGGCCCAAGTGCTTTGGCCCTGCACCTGCATGGGATACCAGGAGGAAGCACCTGGCTCCTGGCTTCAGATCGGCGCAGCGCGCCGGCCGTAGCAACCATCTTGGGGGGGAACCAATGGAAGGAAGACCTTTCTCTCTGTCTCTCTCTCACTGTCTAACTCTGCCTATCAAAAACAAAATAAAAATAAAAATGCTGCTATGAAAATTTACATTCACGTAGGTCCATGTTCATAGGAAACGTGGGGTTCAAAGATGTTTATGTCGGTGCAACAATTTGTAAAAATCCATACATAGTTTTTTAAAAAAGGTTTATTTATTTATTTGAAAGCAGAGTTACAGAGAGGCAGAGGGAGAGAGAGAGAGGGAGAGAGAGAGAGAGAGAGTCTTTCATCTGCTGGTTCACTCCCCAGATGGCTGCATTGGCCAGGGCTGGGCCAGGCTGAAGCCAGGAGCCTGGCCCTTTATCCAGGTCTCCCACATGGGTGGCAGGGATCTGAGCACTTGGACTGTCTTCTACTGCTTTCCCAGGCACATTAGCAGGGAGCCAAAGTCAGGGGCTGGAGCTGGGACTCAAACCCCAGCCACTCTGACGTGGAATATGGATGCCTCAACTGCTAAGGCAAACAAGCACTCCTGCAAAGCTTCTTACAGCAAAACACGCCTCACACAAGGACTCAGTTGGTGGAGAATTCCCTAGAGAGTCATCCCAGTGTTTCTCTTTCTTTTTGTAAAAGTTATTTTAAAGGCAGGGTTGCAGAGAGAAGAGAAAGAGAGACACAGAGAGAGGGAGGGATGGGAAGTGCACTCTCAGGTGCACAGCAGGGAGCTGGATCAGAAGTGGAGCAGCTGAGATTCAAACTGGTGCTCATATGGGATACTGGTGCCAGGTAGCGGCTCAACCCCCTCTGTCACAACACAGGTCAGGGCCCGTCAGAGAGACAAACCACTGTAGGTGCTTCTGAGACAGGAATTTAATAAAGGGCATTGGTGAAGTGGGAGGTGGAAGATTGAGGAGCCAAGATTTGGGAGCCCAGCCACAAACCACAGCAGAAAGCTGTGGGGGGTGCTAGTGGTGGGGGGGAGCAGACCTGGGGTGGGGTGCCCGGGGAGGAACTCTTTCATCTTCGCTGGGAGCGCAGTCAGAAACCAGTTAAGCAAACAGAGAAGGGAGAGATACCCTGGATCTCCCTCCATGCCTCTCTATTGGATGCGCTTCGCAGAAACCAGTGTGCAAAGGATTCTGGGAAATGTAGTTTTCTGGCGGGAAGGGGCAAGGCACAGAAGCAGGGGAACGCTGGGTGTGCATCTGTGGTGGTGGCCGTTGTGGGCAGAGGGCACAGCGAGTGCCAAGCCCCTGAGGCAGGCGTGTGTCTGACTGACGGAGCCGAAGCCTTGGGAGTGGGTGCCCAGGCCCAGGCGCGGAGGGGGCGTGCAGAAAGAATGGGGAGGGACCTGGGACAAAGTCCTGGGAGTGAAGGTGTTTAGGGAGTGGGAGCAGGGAGGTGGGGACAGAACTAGGAAAGAGGGAGTGAGCCCTGCAGACTGGGAGGTCGGCAGTGCCTCTGCTGAGTGCAGTTTGGGATCAAGGAGGCAGGGCGTGGGGAAGTGAACCCACCGTTAGGGTGTAGACGGCTCCTTGGAGTGCAGACTCAGTCTCCCACAGAGCCCACGGTGAGACCAGGAGCCCAGTGGCCCCGGGTGGGGCTCAGCAGTTTTGGGGTCCGAAAACATCTTTGGGTTCAAATCCTGGGCTCCCACTTAGCTTGCCGGGTCACCCCAAGCGGGTCCCATCTCCTCTCTGAGCTGTAGGTGGGCGGCTGCGCCAAGTTCTAGGAAGCTTCTGTGCAGAGCTGAGCATTTCCTACAAAAAAGCAAGACCCTCCCCCTTTATATATCTTAGGGTCATTTATCAGCTGCAAACAGTAACCACCAGGCTGGCAGCTGCAAAGTCCGCGGGGTGTTTCACACTCACCGGCTCCCCCTACTCCGCACCCCTACCCCAGGACCTTGGCACCTGCTGTTCCACTGTCTGGAAGCCTTTCTCTGGGCCATTCACAGGTTGTCCATCCACCCACCCACCTACCCACTTCACGGATGAAGACGGGGCAGAGAGAAGTCGTAGGTCCCACGGAGGCAAAGCAATCTCTCTGGGGTTGTCCAGCTCAAGGGGAAAAAAAAAAAGGCGGCTGAAGACCCCCCCACATCCCCCACCCTTCCCCAACCTCGACCCCCGCCCTGTGCGCCTCTCCCCCGGCCCGGCCGCTGCGGGAAACGCCTGAGTCATCGCCGCCTCCAGACGGCGGCGGCGAGAGGTGATGCGGGGACGCCGGGAGGGGGCGTGGGTGCAGCCAAAACAGAGGGATGGAAACCCGCCCCGCGCCGCTCGGGACGCGGGTGGGCGAGGGCCTGGGGCCGGGGCCGAGTCGCGGGCAGGAGGCCGCGTGCCGGGTCTCTGCGGTCCCCGGCGGCGCGAAGACCGGGAACCCCGCGCTGCCCAAGTGACCCCCAGGACCGGGGAGGGGGCGGCGGCTGCGGGCTCCTCTCGTCCCGAAACGGCAGGGGGATCCCCACCCCGCCTTCCCCCCCACCAGAGTGGGCTTCAACCGAGGGGAAGCCCCTTCCCCCAGCCCGCGGAGACCCTGGGCTGCCCGACCCGAGGGAGCGCACAGGTGTCTGGCCCCCGGCGCGCCGCCCCTGCCTGGGCTCCCAGGGGGTCTGGCGAGCCGCGGTCACAGTCCCGACCGTAGTAGGTGGCCGGGGGTGGGGGGCGGCTGCTCGTTTAAACGCCGGGCCCAAGCGGCCGGGGGTTCCGCGAGGGGCGGTGCGGGGAGGGCAGCCCGGGAATACCGCCGGGGGTGGGGGCGGGGGCGGGAACACCGGCTGGGGGCGGGGTTGGGGATGCCGCCGCCGCGGTGGGGGTGGGGTGGGGGGGCGGGCGGGAGTGCCTCCAGCAGCCGGGGGGTGGGTCCCCTACCCCAGGGGGCGGTCCCCGGCACGGGGGCGGCGCGGCGGCGGCGAGGGGGCGGGGGCTGTCTGGGTGCCCCCCGCCCCCCGCCGGGCTCCGGGCCGGAGCCGTGACGTCACGGCGGCTGGAAGTGCCCGGCGCGGAGGCGCGGGAGGGGGTTGGGGGGGGCCCGAGCCGGCGCTTTATAAAGCGGAGCCCGCGAGGCGCGCCGAGCCGCAGCCCGCGTCCCCGAGCCCCCCCCCGGGCCCGCCCCCTGCCCCAGCTCGCGCTCGCGACCCCCCCTTCCTCCGGGGGTGGGTGGGTGGGTGGGTGTGCCTGGGTGGCTTAGGGACCGTGCGCCCGGCGGCCCCGGGGCATGAGGCGGGGGCGCGATGTCGGTGCCGCTGCTCAAGATCGGGGCGGTGCTGAGCACCATGGCCATGGTCACCAACTGGATGTCGCAGACGCTGCCCTCGCTCGTGGGGCTCAACGGCACCGTGTCCCGCGCGGGCGCTTCCGAGAAAATCGTGAGTGGCCGCCGCGCGGGGGGCGCTCCCTTGGGGGGGGCGTGGTGCCCGCGCCGCAGCCGCAGCCCCCGGGGGGACCTCGGACCACCAGCGCCTGGCGCGCCGGGGGGGGCGGGGGGCGGGCGGGCGGTTCTCCCGGGACCCGCTCAGCCTCTCTCCCGGCGCTGGTATTATTATTGATTGCTGTTACTATTATTAATGAGCAGGGTGGCCCGAACGCCGGCAAACGCGCCAGGCTCGCAGGGGCCCTGCCCGGCCCCGGGGCGGAGGCCACAAGGGCTGCGGAATGGAGCCTGGTCCCGGCCGGCCGAGCGGGGCGAGCGGGGAGGGCGGGATCTGGGGGGCTGGGAGGGACCCTGCGCCGGATGGGGGAGAGGGAGAGGCTCGGGGTCTCCCAGTGGCACCTCCACCTGCAGGGGCTCTGAGTAGTTCTGAGTGTCTCTCTTCCCTCTGCTTCTCGGGATGTCTCTCTATTTCTGTCTCTCCCTGTCTGTATCTCTTTGCATCTCTCTTTTTTACTGCCCCCAGAACACCCCCTCCCCACCAAGTGCTGAATATTTGTCCGCAGCTGCCTCACTTGCCCTCCCAGGGCTCCCAGGGAGCCACACAGGGGCCACCACCTCCAGAAACTCCAGGATTGCTCCCTCCTGCCCCATCCACCCCCCCATCGCCTACATCCTCCTGCTTCCCCCCGGGTTAATAACGGTGGTCCTGGGGAGACAGAAGGGGGCTTCCTGCCTTGTGACGTCCCTCAGTCTCCTCCAGCTCAGCCCCTGTGGGAGCCTCTCCCATCTTCTGTCTCCAGGATCCCTCCCCTTAGGTGCTTCTGGGATGCCTGGGCTCCCTCTCCCCTCCCTGTTGCCCCAACTTCAGTCCCCTCTGTTTGGTTCCTGGTAGCCACCACACCACACCACCTCTTTCTCTCCCCTTGCTGGAAGGCAAGACTTGGGTTCCAAGGGTTGCAGGCAAATGGTGCTGGTGGTGTGGGTGTGTGTGTGGGGGGGGCACATCCACTGGGACCAAGCTTTGTCTGGTCCCTGGGCGCAGTTGGAATTAGGCTTGGCACAGGTGACACCCTTAAGTCCAGATTCCCACTGGCAACCCGTGTGTGAGGCAGTGTCTGTCACACCAAGTGGCATTGTCGGGTTTGTTGTGGTGTGTCTGTTGGGGGGGGAGCAGGTAAGAGTGGGGGCATCAGGACAAAGTTTGTGTGCAAGTGTGTCTTCCTGGGTGTGAGAGTGAGTGTGAGTGTTGAGACGCTGTGCTGTGTCCCTGCCTGTAGGTTGGTGTGTGTGTGTGTGTGTGTGTGTGTGTTTGCAGGTGTGCCTGCGAGTTTGTGGACGTGAGTATGACACAGCCTTCTTGTTGTTGACATCCCAGTGGGGAGGGAGCAGCCCCACACCTCCCTCCTTGCCGCCTGAGTGTACACATGCATGCATGTGTTGTGTGCAGGTGTGTGTGTGTGAAGGCAAGCAAGTGGTGTGTCCGAGGGATGCTTGCACAAGCGTGCATCTCTGCCTTGGGTGTGTGTGTCTGCAGAGGCGGATGTGTTTGCCTATATGGGCAAGTGTGCATCTAGGAGTGTGTGTGTGCCTGTGTTGTATGGATGTGGGTGAATCCCTGGGCGTCCACGCAGACCTGGTCCCCACTCTAGCCCTTTCATAGCTAATAGCCCTTTGATCCAGTATTGTGTGAGAAATCAGTGGCTGAAAGCTAATGGTTCGCCCCTCCCCCTCCCCCCAGGCTCACCATTGCCTTTCCAGTAGGGCTTTCCATAGAATGAGATGCAGAGGGGCTGGGAGAGAACAGTGACTTGAGGATGCCCAGGTAAGAGGCTTGGGGAGTCTGAGAGACCTAGATTGGAATCTAGATTTTTCTCCATCTTGCTGTGTGGCCCCAGGCCAGTAACTTCACTACCCCAAGCTATAGTTTCCTTGTCTATAAAAAAAACCTGAAATGCTAATTTCCAACTCAGCTGTTGTGGGTAACAGAGACTCTACTGTCCTGATGCTTGCCCATTCCTTCTGTCGCTCCACCCAACTCTCCATCCACTCATCTGTCCATCCATCTTTATATCTGTCCTTCCATTATCCATCTTGACATCTGTCTGTTCATTCCTCCATATATCCATCTCTCCACCCACTCTCCATCTGCTCATCCGTCCATCCATCTTTATATCTGTCCTTGCATCAATCCATCCATCTATGCACCCACCACTCCTTCCACCCATCCATTATCCACCATCTAACCATCTCTATCCTCTGTGTGTCACTCCCTCAACCCATCCGTGTCTCCATCCATCCATCTGTTCATCCTTCCTCCCTTTTATTTCTTCACTGAACCTACTGAGTGCGTCCACTGTTTGGAGCATGTGTATTCTGGAAAGCCCCCAGTTCCGTGCCGTTCATAACGCATGCTGAGGTGGTGTTAGGACTTGGAGTTGAGCTCATCTGGGCTTGAATTCTGGCCCTACAATTAACTAGTTGTATGACCTTGGGGAAATCATTCCGTCTTTCTAAGCTCCAACCTCCTTATTAGTCAAGGATTCTGAGTCTCCATTAGACCATAAGGTCTGCATCTTGTTTAGAACTGAACGCTAAGGCCGGCTGCATAGCAGGCCTACGAAAATAATTGTCAATTGGCTGAATCAACAACTGCACCTTTGGACAGGTCCTCGGATTCCACTTTTAAATGGAAACAAATGACTGGGCGCAAAGTAGGTACTTGTCCTGTCAGGGGGCTTTTGTGTATCCTTGTAGCCAAGCACGTAGTAGGCCTGCAATAAACAGTTGTCAAACATCAAGGTCAGCTTCAGCTTGCTCAGGATTGGGGAGAACGGCCAGAAGTGCCCAGGCACGTAGCAGGTGCTGCGTTGAGAGGAACTGTAGGACTAGGTGAGCACCGGTGTGGGAGGGAGACCGGGAGGGGTTCTGGAATTGAAGCAGTGGGAATTCCCAGGTTCCGGGGCAGGAGGTTGGGTGCTGCTGTTTGCCTTAATAAAGAACCTCATTGGTGGGTGGGGTTGAGCCCAGACCCTTGGGTCATACTCCTTTCTGCCCCTTCCCCAATCTGGAGAAGCAGTGTGGCATTCTTGTGGGAGGAGGCAGGAGGAAGTTGCCTCTTCCACTACCTTTGGCCGACTCCCAGCGTAGAGCATCCCTGTGGGATGGGAGCCTTCCCCAGAATGGCTGCTCACCTGGGGATCGTAAATCCAGGACCAGACTAAGAGCTGTCAGCCCCATTGCCAGCAGCTGCGTCCTCATGGGGCCTGATGCGAGCTCGTCCTTCACCTCCCCCACTTAGGGAAAAGGAGGCAGGAGATGTGTTCTCCGCTGGGGGAAGTGGGGAGGGTGGGGGCAGGTGTCAGAAGACCCTCTTTGAGGACTTCCCCGTGAGAAACTGAAGCTTGGGCATCCGTGTCTCTTCTTGACAGTTCTCTGGAAAGCCCTGGAAATCCCATGTCTGGTCCAGAGAGGCAACACTATACAACCTCAAGTTCCAACACTGTTTCTTGAGTGCTCTGTCCATGGTAGCCGTTGTCCATTGAGGAACCTGAGATGATGGAGGCTCTCTTGGGATCCGATCGTCGGGGCAAGCAATAAGGGGGCAGAGCAGATCCTTTTCCTGCTCCTAAAACTTTGCCTGTTATTTATTTCTCACTCGCAGTTCATTGGTCAAAGCAAGCCACGTGACCACGTCTAACTTCAAAGAGTGACAGGTGTAACCAAATGTTCGTGAATGCCTCCCCTACTCTTGGTGGTCCCTCCTTCTCTTACCTGAACAATGAGAACTCTGGCTTCTGCTAACACTTCTGCCCCTATGGCTGAACCCCGGTGGCTTTGTAAGAAAGAGAGGAGCCTGCACTGTGGTGCAGCGGGCTCAGCTGCCACCTGTGACCCTGGCATCCCATATTGGAGTGTTCAAGTTGTAGCTGCTCCGCTTCTGGTCCAGCTCCCTGATGATGCGCCTGGCAAGGCGGAGGAAGATGGACTAAGTATGTGGGTCCCTGCCACCCATGTGGGAGACCAGCATGGGGTTTGACAATTTGCCATCCACTGGTTCACTCCCCAAATGGCCTCAACAGCCAGGTCTGGGCCAGGTCAAAGTCAGGACTCAGGAACTCCACCCAGGTTTCCCATGTGAGTGCAGAGAGTTTGCTAGGTGCTGAAAACAGTGGAAAGGCATGGACTTATATGGATCTGCTCATACTCGGTGCGTTCTTCCAAGTGCTCGTTCTCTACTACCTGTAGTAATTATGTGCTCAATTCACAATACGTAGATCATAGGAGGAGAAGTGGCAGAAGGCTTGTAGCATCGCTGGTTGGGCAGATTGTTGAATTGGGTGACCAATCACGGCACAACGATGAGATTTTCAAAAACATGCCCAGAATTCTGTTTGCGTGAGTTCTTCGTCAAGTGCCTGTTAAATCATGGATGTCACTCAAAGTGTAACACCTGCGTTACATCATTGAAGGTGCCTTCTGTCAGAGCCGAAAGGCCTTGTGGGTGGGGAATTTGAAACCTACTTCCTTTTCACTTTTCCCTACATCTCTGGGCCAGGAAGGAAAGGAAGGCAGCTTTCTCTGAAAGCTTTTTAAGAAGTTATTTGAGCGGCAGAGAGACAGGAAGAGCCAGAGAGTGAGAGATTAGATAGACGGATAGATAGCGAGATGACAGATAATCTTCCATCCACTGATTCTCCAGGTGCCCAGAGCTGGGCTGGACCAAAGCCAGGAGCTTGGAACTCAATCCAGGTCTCCCACATGGGCAGCAGGGACCCAAGAACTTGGGCTGTTAGCACTGCCCCCAGGGTCCGCCTTAGCAGGAAGCGGGAATGGGGAGCCAGAGCTGGGACTTGAACCAGAACTTTGATACTGGGCGTGGATGTCTAAGTGAGATGCTGTCCCTGAAGGATTGGATGGGGTTGGATGTGTTTGTGCGTGGGCGGGAAGAGGCCACCACTGGGCAACTGAGGCAGAGACGCAGAGCGGGTAGGGACAGGGTCTGCCCATGGCTGCTTCTGTCCTGTTTGTCTTTGTCTCAAGCCCTATGTTTAAACTGCCCTTCTATGCCCAGCCCCCATCTCTGTCTCATTAACCGTCTTGATTTCTCTCTGTGTGTCTTAACTGTGTATTAAAACACAGAGTAGATATTCACTCTATAAATGTTTGTGGAGTGGCTCATTGATCATAACCTCTGTCTGTTCTTTGATGTCTGCCTGTCTCCGTCTTGTCTCATTCTGTCTTGTACCTGCTGTCTCTGCATCTCGGTTCCTCTCTCTTTGGTCTCTGATTATCTCTGTCACGCGTGCCTCTTGGTGTCTGTGTGTGTACCTTTTTTATGTCTGCCTGTCTGCGGCTGTCTGTCTCTCTCTGGGCTCCTTTTCACCCTAGGACCCCGGTGGGGACCATGGAACGCACTGGAATTCTTGGACCTGAGTGACCTCCTGACCAGGAGTGCTGTTGGGTGTTAGGAAGAGCCCAGTGAGGGTGGCGACATCAGCCCGACCCACACAATCCCTCAAAGGCCCCCCGGAGAGTGCTGGGGCTTGGGGTAGAGGTGGGCACCCAGCCCTCATCCCCGCTCCCCCGCTGCCGCCCTGCCAGGCGTCATCCCTCTAGGACCCAGCCACCAGGCCCCCGGTGCTGGCTCCAGGATGGAGCAGCTGCCTGGGCTGCAGCTGCAAGAGCTCATTTTGAACAAGGGAGATGATTGCAGGGAGGACTGCAGGAGGGCGAAGAAGGGGAGAGTGGGGAGGGCCCAAAAGGAATCAGGCTCCATTGTCACCGCAGGCCCGCTGGGCTGCCCAGGGGCCGGGAGGCTGGGTGAGGCAGGAAGAGGCAGAGGCGCGTTTGTCTGTCCAGCCGTGGGTCCATCTGTCCCTGCTTTGGTCCCTCTGTGGTGCAAACTTTCTCTGCCTCTCACTGCCTGTGTCTTCCTCTCGTGCCCTGTGTCTCCGGCCCCGCCTGGGTCGGTCCCTGTTCTGCCTCCCGCCTGGTGTTGCGTCTCCCCCATCCCTCGCCGCCCGGGTCTCTGTGCCTTGCTGAGGCTTCCCGCACGTCATAACCAGCGGCACAGCCAAGGTTCAAGCAGTCCTTGGAGAGCTCTTTCTTTTCTTGTCATTTCTGCGACACTCAGGGACCAGAGACAAACAAGAGGCCGCAAATTCCCAGGAAACGGATGGAATCGTGTCCTTCAATAAAGAGATATTTGCGAAGATATCTCAATTAGGACTAATTCATTAAGCGAGCCACTTCTCCTGCCCTCTCCCCCACCCCGCGGTCCCGCGGCCTCCTGGGAGCCCACCAGCCAATGGATGGCAGAGCCGGGTGCTCAGCCGGCCACGATGTTTAATTTATAACAGCCTTCTCCCTGCTGCCCTGTCAATCGTCTGGAAGGGCAAGGTGGCTGTGGGCAGAGGCTGGAGACCTGCACGCCCCACAGCCTGCTGGGCCGTGTGCGTGTGTGTTGGAGCCTGTCCCTGCATGGTGGGGCGTGTCATGGTGTCAGATTGAGTCTTACTGGCAGACGAGCCCCTTCGCGTAGGGAATCAGATGGCCGCCCGGCGTGTCTGAGCCAGGGGACATGCTGGAGTCGGTCTCCTTGTCCCATGGGGAATGTTTGAGCCGCACCAGGCGTGCCTGAGTGTGTGGAGGTGCAGTGGGGTGTGTGGAGCACAGCTGAGGACGTGACCCGTGTCGGCACCTGTCACGGGGTGGCTCCTGGGGCAGGCTGCGAAGACCCGTGCTTGCAGGGACAGCATCAAGGGCGTGTATGGGAAGAAATGGCTTGGTAAGGGCCCCCAAAGGGATAGCAAGGACATAACAGGAGCTTCCAGCTTCCAGGAGGAGCCCCAAGCTGCACATTCTGAGTCTCCCCGGCCCCTCCCCTGCAGCACGGCTGGATCAAGGGGACTGATTTCTAGCTCTTTATGTGCTGTGTGCACCTCTGTCCACTGTGGCTTCCCTGCCTCCCTGTGGCGTGAGTTCAGGGCCCCCAGTTCCCCTGCTGCTGTAGTCCTTTAGGGTCATTTCTGAACCCCACCTCTGCCCGCCCCTTTGCACCCCACACTGAGGGAATAGCAGTGCAAAAGGCAAACTGTCACTTCTCAGTTTGGGCTTCCTAGTTATGAAGACTTCAGGATAATGCCTAGCTTGGGATTGGGGCCCTCAGAGGTATGGACAAAAAGAGTGATTCATTATATGTCTTAGGATGTAATCCTCACTGTAATACCCAACAAGGTAAGGCAGTCTTCAGCATAATGACAGTCCTGTTGATGCAGCCTTCAGTGTAGTACTCATCGGGGATGCAGCCCTCAGTGTAGTGCCCATTAGGGATGCAGCCCTCAGTGTAGTACCCACTAGGGATGCAGCCCTCAGTGTAGTGCCCATCAGATATTTAGCCTTCAATAGGACAAGTTTATTAATGTAGCCCTCAGAATAATGACAGTGATGCGGCCTTCAGTGTAATGACAAGTCTGCTCTTGCAGCTCTTAGTGTGATGCCAGTAGCCATAAATATATCTTGAAATCTGACTTAGTTCTGTAGCAGACATTGGCTGGGACATTGTATTAAGTGTAGGAAGGGGAATTCGCTCATTCTTGGGGGGAGTGCCTTCTCTGCTACTCCAGGCGTCCAGGATTCCCTAACCCTGCTGGCCGGGGCGGGCTCCATTAGCCCTGGTCAGTGCCACGTGACCTCAGCGGGAAGCTGGGCTTATTAGTCAAGCATAAGTTCTGCGGGGATATTTCAGGAGCGGCTGCAACGCTAATGAGTTAGCTGAGGGGCCCTGGGAGGGCAGCTGATGGAACAATACAGATGTCGCTTCCTACCGAGAGGAGCACAGGCCGTGTTCGCGGACACTCACGGATGTAGAGGATTAGGCCTGGAAGGGCCCAGGTGTTCTCCAGTGGACACACACGTGTGGCATGGCTGTGGCTTCTGCACGGCCGGGCAGAAGAGCACACAGAGGGCCGTGGGTGTTTACACGCATGCGTGTTGGCTCACTGTGGGAGGCAGCCGAGACTCTGGTGTGCCGTGCTGCCAAGCCCGGATGCCCCGAGCTCAGGTGGGTTAGATGCGTCTGTGACTTACGATATTTTCAGCATCCGTTGCGTTAAGGGGATGCAACTCCTGTAAGTTGAATGGCATCTGTGTAGGGAAATAAAAGTCTTTTTTTTTTTAATATTTACTTATTTACTCAAAAGGCAATTTACAGAGAAGGAGGAAGAGACGGAAATCTTCCATCTGCTGGTTCACTCCCCAAATGGCCACAACAGCTGATCTGAAGTCAGGAGCCAGGAGCTTCTTCCGGGTCTCCCACATGGGTGCAGGGGCCCAAGCACTTGGGCCATCTTCTACTGCTTTCCCAGGCACATTAGCAGGGAGCTGGGTTGGAAGTGGAGCAGCTGGGACTCCAACCTGCGCCCATATGGGATGCCAGTGCTGCAGGTGGTAGCTTTACCTGCTGTGCCACAGCACCAGCCCCTGAGATAAAAGGCATGAGGATGTGTGTGGATGACAGGAAGGTTCATGGCCATGGGCACCAGCTCACAGATGCACACGCGCGTGCACATGGCTAGCTGGGGCTGTGTCCAGATGTGTCCTGTACAGACACACCACCTGTGTACCCCATACCTCTAGGAGGGACACAAAGGACCACATCTCCAGAAAGCCCCAGAATTTGGCAAAGTGAGGTCTCAGAGCCAACAACAGTGGTCTTGGAAGGGCCCCAGGCCCATTCCAGAAGAGCATGGGGCGGGTGTCTGGGTGCGCAGCCACCCAGCTCCCCAGAAATCCAGAGCCCTGAGCCTGGCCTCACTCCCCCGGGTTTCTCTCTCCCACCCCAGCTAATTACTGGGCTCATGCACAAAAGGTGGGGCCTTTTGTGGAGCCTCGCAGAAAACCGAGACTACCAGCGTGATGCTGTCCTTGCAATGCAGAGGGACCTTAGCCCTCTGGCTAGGTTCCCAGCCTGATCTCCCACCGCCTGCCTGGCCTTGCACCTGCCGTGCTGTCCGTGGGCTCCCAACCTAACCAGTTGCCCCTTCTCTTCCTCCAGCCTGAGGGAGGGGAGGAAGGCAGTCTTCATGGCTACCCCCTCTCCTGCTCCCAGGCTCCCTGTCTCCTCGTTGGACATCTCTCTCTATTCTCATTTGCTTCCTGTCAGCCTGGGGGTGAGCGGGGGTGGGAGAGTCTGCTTGGTCTGGGAACACAGAAATCTCACAAAACCCGATGGCTGGGGCTCCAGGGCCTTGGAAAGCCAGCATTCAACAGCCAGTTCCGTTAACGAACATTTATGACTGTGCACCCTACAATGTGCTAGGTGAACACACTTGCTCCTGCGGAGCTGACGCTTTGGTGGAAAGAGAAACAAATACACAAAGGAGGCGTGACCGCCTGGTGGGAAGATGCGCAGTGCAGAGTTGGGCAGGGCGGAGGTGGTGGGGGAGGGGTGCTCTTTGGTGTTCAGGAGCCTGGTGAGAGGTCTCTCCACAGGCCAGTGCAGTGTGTCTCCCCCTGGCTTGCGCCCCACCTCTGTTTTGGAGGTCCCTCTTTTCTTTCTTTTTTAAAGATTTACTTACTTGAAAGGCAGAGTGATGGAGGAGAGACAGAGAGAAAGAGATCTCACATCCCCAGATGGCCGCAACAGACCCAAGCCAGGAGCCAGAACTCCATCTGGGTCTCCCATAGGGGTGGCAGGGGCCGAAGCACTCGGGCCATCTTCCGCTGCTTTCCCAGGTGTGTTAGCAGGGAGCTGGTTCAGAAGTGGATCAGCCAGGACTCAAACCAGCATACGGGATGCTGGTGTGGCAGGCGGAGCTCAACCCGCTGCACCACCATGCTGGCTCCATAAACTTGTCTTCTAATGCATTTTTCCCCCAAAACGTTTTGAAGTGTCCCTGTATTCTGTTGGTCACCTCCGCTCCCGAATTCCTGCTTCTGCTGAATTGCTGTTCTCCACTTGTGCCCTTCCGAGTTCCCTCTGATCTTTACCAAGTCTCAGAGCTCAGCCCCTGAGGGCGTGGAGAGCCTCGGCGCTGGCCGGGATCCCCCAGACTTGATCCTGAAAGCAGTCAGGCCACTTTCCCATCCCTGGACTTATTCAACAAGTGTTTCTCTGAGCATTTCTTCTTTGTGCATTGTGGGAGGAAAGGTGGTGAGCCAAGCAGACATGCATGCCTGGAGTCCCCTTGCAAAATAGGAGGGGTCAGCGCTGTGGCGCAGCAGGTTAAGTGGTCGCCTGCACTACCTGCATCCCATATGGCCACCGGTTTGAGTCCCGACTTCTCTCTCTCTCTTTTTTTTTTTAAGATTTATTTTAGTTTTTGAAAGACAGAGAGAGAGAGAGAGAGAGAGAGAGAGAGGTCTTCCATCCTCTGGTTCACTCTCGCAGTGAGCGAGAACTGAGCTGATTCAAAGTCAGGAGCCAGGAGCTTCTTCCGGGTCTCCCATACAGGTGCAGGGACCCAAGGACTTGGGCCATCTTCCACTGCTTTCCCAGGCCACAGCAGAGAGCTGGATTGGAAGTGGAGCAGCCGGGACTCAAACCAGCACCCATATGGGATGCCAGCGCTGCAGACTGGGACTTTAACCTGCTGTGCCATGGCACCAGCCCCAAGTCCCAGCTTCTCTACTTCCCATCCAGATCCCTGCTAATGCACCTGGGGAAGCACGGAGGATGGGCCAAGTGCTTGGGCCCCTGCACCCGTGTGGGAGACCCAGAGGAAACTCTTGGCTCCTGGCTCTAGTCTGGCCCAGCCCTGGCCACTGTGGCCATTTGAGGAGTGAATCAGCAAATGGAAGATCTCTCCTTCTCTATGTCTTCCTCTCTCCGTAACTCTGCCTTTCAAATAAATAAATAAATCTTGTTTTTAACTGAGAGCAGAACTTAAAAAGATATAATAAATGGCAGTATGGTAAAAAGAAAAGCTTTGAGGGTAAAAAAGATCCCATAAGGGTTTGATCTAATTTGAAAGAGAGGAAGCATGATTGGAGAGCTGATGCAAGAGGACAGGGAGCTCAGGGCAGTGGGACTGGCGTGTGCAAAGGCCCTGGGGCGACAGGTATCACAGGAAGGGTGACCAACCCAAGCAGCCCCTGGAGTGGGAAGACCACACAGGATGGGAGCAATGAAGCAAGCAAATGACAGAAGCACAGGACCTTGTAGCCACAGGAAGAAGTTGCCTCTGTATCCTAAACCTAACGGGAATCCAGCTCTGGGGAGTTTGTGATGACAGGATCGCACGTGTGCCGTCAATGCTCCCTCAGGCTCCATGTATATAGAGTGGTGTGGCAAGACAAGAAAAAGGGGGGGGGGGGGCAGGGCTTGAGGTAGACCAGATGGATTTTCTGAGTTGCGAGCATGGCTTGGTTCACTGCTTAGACTGAGACCCATGCATGGATCCTAAGGACTCTAGGAATTAAAGTCGACCAGACTTGGTGAGGGACTGGGAATGGGGATGAGGGGAGTGCCTGGGTGTCTGACCCCCTGACCTGTGGGACTGGAGGAGAGCGAGGTTTGAGAGAGCACACCTTCCATTTTATTTTATTTTTTTAAAGATTGATTTATTTAATGGCAGTGAAAGAGGGAGGGAGCGGGGAGGGGAGGGAGAGAGAGAGAGAGAGCCTCCATTCACTGGTTCACTCCTCAAATGGCCACAATGGCTGGAGCTGGGCAAGGCTGAAGCCAGGAGCCCAGAACTCCCCTCGAGTCTCCCACGAGGGTGGCAGGGACTCAGCTACTTGAACCACCATCTGCTGCCTCCCCGGGTGCACACTGGCAGGGAGCTGGGAGTGGGAATGAAGCCAGGAGTTGAACCCGGACACTCTGCCACGGGAGGCAGGTGCGCTGAGAGACATCTTAACCAAACATCCGCACGTTGGGGAGCACTCAGTGGCCAGGTGGAGGAAGCTGAGCCCGCAAAGGAGATGAAGAATGGTAGGAGGGGAGTGTGTGAGCGTGCATCTTTCTTTCCCATCACTATAACCGAATGCACAGACTGGACAGGAGACAGACAATGAAGGTTTATTTAGCTGATGGTTCTGGAGCCTGGCCCAGCATGGCTCAGCATCTGGTGAGGGGTGGCTTGCTGCAGTGGATGACGGGCAAGGGTGTCAGATCACAAAACACAGCGAGGCTAACCAGAGAGAGCTTTTGTCACAGAGCCACCCCTGTGACAGCCTCTGGCTCCACTAATCCACCAGTGGCCCCATCCATTCTTAAGGGCAGAGCCTTCTGACCTAACACCCATTAAAAGGCTCTACTGCAAATACCATGAACTTTGGCTTTGGGAATTAAGTTTCTAAAACATGAGTTCTAGGGGGCATACCCAAGGCATTGCGGCGAGTGTTGTGGTGGCCAAGGGAAGGAAATGCAGAGAGAGAGAGATGGAGCCAGCAGGGGTAGGCATTTAGCCTAGCAGTTAAACACCTGTGCTGCATATCAAAGTACCCGGATTTGATTGCTGGCTTCAGCCCCTGGCTTCAGCTTCCTGCTAGTGCAGACTGTGGGAGGCAGCAGCGATGGCTCAGATCCTTGGGTTTCTGCCGCCCATGTGGGAGACCTGGATTGTGTTCCTGGCTCTTGGCTGTAGTCCAGCCCAGCCCCAGCCACGGTGGACATTTGTGGATGTCAGCAGATGGGCGAGCTAACTTATGCATATTCTCTCTTTGCTTCTCAAATAAATACATTAAAAATTTAAACATTAACATAAGTAAATTTTTTAAAAAAAGGAACAAGAGCAGTCAGTAGAATTGGATTGTATTAAGAGATCAAGAAAGATGGTGGTCTGAAAAGAAACTCGTGGGAGGCCACTGGTGGACTCTGCAGTGGTCAGAAGCTAGGTGGACTGGTGGAGGAACCAGTCTAGGAGGTGAAGAAGTTGAGGCAGTTAAGGCAGATGGGTAAGAACAGTAGGAGAGAAGCCGGAGGTCGAAGAGAGAGGTCAAGGAGGGTGTGTTTTGCTTGTTTGTCTTAATAGGAGGGCTTTGCGTCTACTTAAAAAGCAGTGAGAAAGTTATACTGGAGAGGAGGAGGAGTTGAGTCTGTAAGATGTCAGGTCTCAAGTGCGTAAATAAGTAAGATGCAGGATACTGAGTGTCTGAGACCCCAAGGAGGCAGGAGGTACCCAACGCAAGGATGGCGCCGTCAACCTTAGGATGACAGGTGGCTCCTCTGCTCTGACAAGCAGGGACCAGGAGGGTTGCCTGACTGTGGTTCAGAGAAAGATCAGCCCGTTTCACGGCTCTCGCTTCCTCTGGGAAGTCTGCAGGGGAGGCGGGACAGTGTGTGCTGCCCCCTAGCCGTGAGCTGGCTTTCCCCCTGCTGATGCACCCAGGAACAAAGCCCTCTCCAATGCTTCCGCTGGAGCTCCTGCTCTGAGGTTTGGCATCTGAGCCTGGGGAGATCTCAGGTGGTGGGGGGCTATGCCCCACTCCCGTATCTACGAGGTAAGACTCATGGTAGGCTCTCGTAAAGCCCCCCAGTCTTGAAGATTCATGCTGCTTATAATAGCTCATCAAGAAAGCCTTGCAATAATCCTGGAAAGAGACCCATAAATCCACTTTAATGAATTTTAGATCATGGCATTGGAAAAGTAAAATCCCCTTACCCTCATTAATCCTGGGACACAGCAGTCACTTGCCATGGGTATTCATCCAAGGGGCTGTGAGCTTTTGGGGGAAGGTTCTCCATGAGAGATAAGATACCTGAGGAGACCCTCACCTGGTTGTGAGAGCTCACCTGGGGTCGGGTAGACTCAGGAGCTGATGTAGATGGGGAGAGGGCGGTGCTGCCTTCTGAAATACACCAAATTCATCTCAGGTTCCGAGATGGGGAGTGAATTCAATCCTCAAGACTGAACAGGGACACACCTTGGAAGTCTTAAGATACTCGGTGGTTGACTCTGTATTGGACTAGGGTCAAGCCTAAACCCCGGATAGACAAGGGCAGAACGTGGGTGTAGGAACAGACCAAAGATAAGACTGGTCTGGTGAGACACAGAAGACCAAGTCCAAATCCAATCCCTGGGTAGATCAGGGTTACCCAGGGGCCTTGAGATAGACAAGGCCAAACAAGGTCCTGGGATAGACCAGGGTTGAACCTGAGTCTTCAGATGGACCAGGGGTGAAGCCACATCCTGAGATAGATCAGAGCAGAACCCAGGAGGACGGAACTTGGAGAAGAGGTTGAACCACTTCACCCTAACTGTCGAGTGCCCCTGGGATTAATGGCCATTGCGAATGACCTGCAATGTTCGAAGATTTAGGAGGGGAAAGAGACTTTTATTCTACAATTCCAGATTGTCCCAGGACCCAAGTTGGAGCCAGCTAGGACCTGTGAGCCTAGAACATTCTCAGGTTGACCGTCTTGTTGACCATGTCTGTTTGGAGAATGACACGCACACTGTCTGTTCCTGTACAGATCAGCCCTATCCTCCATCTCTGGGACGTAGCAGGAGGCCACATGTGCCTGGTTCATGGTTTCTCTGCAGGGCCCCCTTTTGCCTCATGGTGCATTCGAGGGTCTCCCCCTCCCTCCTGAGCTGGGGGTCCCAGGGCAATGAGTTTCCAAGCCGACATTAGCTCTGAAGCGGAGAAAACAGTAGACACCTAGTCTGCCCCTGGAGTGGGTGGTATTTTTCCACAGACGCTAGGGAAGAATACTGAGAGGTACTCATGGATCCCTGTATTGACCGAGAACCTTCCCTCCCTCCCCAGCTGTGGCATGACAGGGAGCCCAGAGAGGAGGAAGCAAATCCAGAGAGACCCCCGCGCCCCTCCCACCTGCACGCTCTCCCAGCACCACCGGGACCCTCTCCTTCCCCTCTCCCAGGCTGCCCCACTCCTGCTTCCGACTACTCAAATATTCCAAGGCAGGAAACTCATGAATATTTATAAGGGCCTGGCAGCGAGGGAGATAGGGGAAAAAAAAAAAAAACATTTGGAATTTATGAACCAGGATCCGTCTATAAATAACAAGTCTCTGGCTGATGGGGTTGTGTATTCACCCTCTGCTTTCCTTCCACTTCAGCTCCAGTTTCATCCAGGCCCCCCAGAGCGACCCCTACACACACACACACACATACGCACACACACACACAGACACACACACACGCACACACAGAGCTTCAGCGTGAATGCGGTTTTGCATCCTCTGATGCCCGGCCACACACAGGCATTCACACCCAGACACCTGCTCACACCTGCCTGGGGCCGGCCCACTGCCTCCCTCCCGTGCACGGGACGTGACCACGCAAAGCCAACCACTCACATGGTAGAGATCGCCTCCCCCTCTGGGCCTGTTTTCTTGTGTGCATTAAGAGGCAAGCTGTGAATCCTTAGCTCATACGGTTGTGGTATGGATTTTATATATATACCTTTTCTCCATGGATATTTCAAAAAAAGCTATTAACTGGAGAGACAAAAGGCTCCTGTCTACTGATTCACTCCCCAAATGCCCACAGTAGGCAGTTCTGGGCCAGACTGAAGCCGGGAGCTGGAAGCTCCAGCTGGGTGTCCCGCGTGGGTGGTAGGGACCCAAGTCCTTGGGCCATCATTGCTATCACCCAGGCCATGCATTAGCAGACAGCTGGATTGGAAGCAGAGGAACTGGGCCATGAACCAGGCAGTCCGACATGGGATGCAGGTGGCTCAACTGGTGTGTTAACTGCTTAGCCAAATGCCTGCTCGTGTTGTGCAGATTTTTAAAAATAACAAATAGACGCCACGTGCCCTTCTTGTGAGCAAAGTGCTCTGTTCTAGGTGCTGGCAGCGCTGCAGTGAACAAAAACCGGAAGCCACTGAACAACTTGGTGCAGGGGAAGAAAGATACTTTGTAAAATTAATGCATAAACAGGCAAGCTTTTGGCTTAGGAGTTAAGATACCACTTGGGACTCCCTCATTCCATATCAGAGCGCCTGGTTCCAAGTCCTGGTGCTGCCTCTAATCCTGCTCCCTGCTCACGTGCACCCCCGGGGAGGCAGCAGGTCGGGGCTCAAGCGCTTGGCACCCACGTAGGAGACCTGGATGGAGCTCCTGGCTCCTGGCTTTTGCCTGGTCCAGCCCTGGCTGTTGCAGGCATAATACAGGGTAAACCAGTAGATGGGAGTTTTCTGTCAGTTTCTCTGCCTTTCAGATATATTGAAATTTTAAAAATGAATGCATACGTGGTTTCTGGGAAACCGACAGAGTAGATGGAGGGTTGGGGAGTGCTAGGCACTTATAGCTCAAAAAAGTCATGATCACTGTTTCCAGGGTCTGCATTGAAGGGAAGCTGAGAGCAGGAGCCACAGTGAAGAATTGAACCCAGGTACTCCAATATGGGATGCTGGCATCTTAACTGCTAGGCCAAATGCCCACCCCCACCCCATGGATTACTGCAAAGAGAGGCGCTCTGGGCTCTGAGTCTTGTGTGCGGGTCATTCACTTAACATCTACTCCCTATCCTTCCCTGTTGTGTTGTGGGTTGTGGGGGGTGTTGAGCCATGAAAACTACATTTCCCAGGCTCCCTTGCTCATTGGCTTCTTGCTGGGTTCAGCCAATAGGAGGCTGATCTGGGAGTTTGGGGGTGGGGTAAAAGAGGGGTTGCCAGGAAATTGCTCCGTCCTCTCAGCTCCCTGGCTTGGGATCCCTCCTGTCCTGGGCAGCTGCTTCCCCAAGTTCCCTGCCTGGTGACCCCAACTCCAGGGCGCCATCACCACCACCTCCTCCTTTCGTCCTGCCCACCTTAAGTAGGGTGGCGATAGCTTCTCATAGTTGCTACTCTGGTTTCTCTCAGTGCTTCCAGGTCCTCTTATTAAGTTCCATCCATGGAACCTTCTAGAATTCCCCGACAGCCTCAGTCTCTGAGGGCACGTCAGCCCCTGCCGCTTCCTCACCTTCTTCTGCCTGTGACAGCCCCACGGCTGACAGCCCAGCACGGTTGGGAGGTGAACGGAGATGATGATCCCGGTAGCTGACCTTGCCTAGAGCTCCGAGCTCCGTGCACACAGCGTTCGTTTAAGCCCCAGAACAATGCTAAGAGGCCAGTGCTTCTGCTGGCTCCTGTGAAACTAAAACTCTCAGAGGCTGAGCATTCTTAGAGATAAAAGGGCTTATTGAGCTGTTACAGATACTAGCCAGATAAAAAGACCAGGTCTTGGCTTAAGTTCCCACAGCCAACAGCAGGTAGCAGTTGGAAATACGTCCACAGACCAGCACTAAGAGCTTTTCCATACAGAGAATTTGGGGATGGAGGGGACATTCCACGTTGGAGTGTCCGAGTTGGATGCCCAGCTCCAGCCCCTGACTCCAGCGCCCTGCTCATGCAGACCCTGGGAGGCAGTCCCTGCCACCCACATGGGAGACCCGGATTGAGTTCTCCTGGCTGGGGCTCCAGCTCAGCCCTGGCCATTGAGTGAACCAGTGGATGGAGTGCTACCTCTCCCTCTCTCTGCCACTCAAATGAAAAAAAAAAATTTTAAAAATTAGAAAAACTGGGGAAGGAAATCATAAATATAAATTGTCTGCAATGAAGCTACAGTGGCTGGATTTCATGATTACATGAGGGTTGGGTTACCCAAAGCAAGGAAAGGTTTGGGATAGGAGGCAGCCCATAAGACCCACCTGTTGTTTCAGTCGGTTGAGGTTGCAAGCAGGATGTGGTGTGGCCTAGGGGCTCCAGAGAGAATTTGAGTTAGGATTTTAACACATGAGGAGTCTTCCAAAAATTCATGGAAATGCATATTATGAAAAAAATGCATGAGTCTCAGAAGTGTTTTTGCCCTAAAATATACATGCATATTAAAGTTTTATTTATTTATTCAAACAGCAGAGTGATAGAGGAAGAGAGAGTTTTTAAAGCTCATTTATTTTCATCTAGTTGAAAGGCAGAGTGACACACACAGAGAGATTTTCCATCCACTGGCTCACTCCCCAAATGTCTGCAGTAGCTGGGGCTGGGTCAGGCCAAAGCCAGGAGCCAGGAGCTCCATCCAGGTCTCCCACGTCAGTGGAAGGGCCCCAAGGACTGGAGCTGCCACCTGCTGCCTCCCAGGGGTATTAGCTAGGAACCTGGATCAAAAGCCGAGCCATTTCCTGCGCCGTGGCTCACTAGGCTAATCCTCCGCCTTGCGCTGCCGGCACACCGGGTTCTAGTCCCAGTCGGGGTGCCGGATTCTGTCCCGGTTGTCCCTCTTCCAGGCCAGCTCTCTGCTGTGGCCAGGGAGTGCAGTGGAGGATGGCCCAAGTGCTTGGGCCCTGCACCCCATGGGAGACCAGGAGAAGTACCTGGCTCCAGACTTCGGATCAGCACAGTGCGCCGGCCGCGGCGGCCATTGGAGGGTGAACCAATGGCAAAAGGAAGACCTTTCTCTCTGTCTCTCTCTCTCTCACTGTCCACTCTGCCTGTCAAAAAAAAAAAAAAAAAAAAAATGCCGAGCCGGGACCCCAGCCAGGCACTCTGATATGGGATGTGCGCATCCCAAGCAACAGCTTAACTCATTTTAATCCAACTTTTCCATGAACTTTTTGAAGTACCTTTAGGCAGTCAAGACTGTGCAATGGTCTTTTGTTCTCACCAGGAGCTTGTTAACAAGTTAACCTTCCCCTACTCCTCTTCCTCTCCATCCCCCAACCCTGGCAATTCAATTTAGCACATCTCAGAAATGAAAATCCCATCATCCCATTCTGCGGACGGGAAAGTTGAGATGCGGTGAAGGTTCAAGTCACTTGCCTGAGGTAGCATGGCCGGGAGGTGACACCACAAGGTCCCTCGTGCCCGCATTGTGCACAGAAAGTGCCTGGCACACGGGCAGTGCCTGGCCGGCGGTAATGATCAGTGTGCCACGTGGGCTGGTCTCTGCTGCATGCTGGGGTCAGAGGCGAAGTTCAAGCTCCCCCGTGGCGGAGGAGGAGGATGGGTGCGGGCGCTTGTGACCACAATGCGGGCTGATTGAGGGCCTTTCTGGGCCTGCCACCTGGCAGAACAAGCCCCTGGTTCCTGCTGGCTCTCATCCCGGCCCTGGAGGGGAGGGGGCGGCTTTGGCTGGGAGCAGCTGCTCCCGCTAAGCCAGGATCAATTTCCCTTCAAGTGGCCCACTCTCCATCATAAAGGGCTCGGGCGACCCAGGTGGCTGCGACTGTCCTCACCCCTCGGAGCAGAGGATGTGCCTCGCCTCTGGGGCTGTGTTCTGTCTTTGAGATTCGTTCCTTTGAAAGACCAGGAGAACTCAAAAGGCTGGGCCGAGGCAACCCCTGATGCGCGCGCCTGGAGCTCACTGGCGGCTTTCATCGCCTCTTTCAGCCAGTCCACCTCCCACCATCCGATCTTCCATCTTTGCCAGCTCTCCCACGGCTGTGGGCTGACTTCTGTCTCCCTGAAATTCTTACGTGGAACTCTTAACTCCCAGTACCCCGGGATGTGAGTGAATTTGAAGATAAGCTCTTTAAAGCGCTATGGGGGCAGGTGTGTGGTGTGGCAGTTATGTCACCGCTTGGGATTCCCACGTGCCGGTTCAAGTCCCGGCTCCCTTGTTTCTGGTCCAGCTCCCTGCTGATGCACACCCTGGGAGGCAGCAGGTGACGGCTCCAGTACTTGGGGGGTCTCCCACTCTCTTGGGAGACCTGGATGGAATTCCCCTGCTCCCAGCATCAGCCTGGCCCAGCCCCAGCTGTTGCAGATGTTTGGGGAGTGGCCCTGTGGGTGGGAGGTCTCTCTACCTTTCAAACAAATCAATAAAAATGTTTAAAACGAGGTCTTTAGGGCAAGCTGCAATCCATTAGTGTGGTTAGAGGAAGAGATAGGACCAAGAGGAAGCAGCCCTCCCTCCCCGAGGCCAGGAAATCTTTTTAAAAATTTTAAATGTGTTTATTTTATTTGAAAGACAAAGATTTCCTGTCCACTGGTTCCCTCCCGAGTTGTGCAAAAGCCAGGCTGAAGCGGGGAGCTGGGATTTCAATTCCATGTGGGTGGCAGGGACCCAGGCACCTGAGCCGGCACTGCTGCCTCCTGCAGTCGCACACCCCAGGAAGCTGGAGTCTGGAGCTGGGAGTTCCACACAGCAGGACAGGAACCCAGCTACCGCCTGGAAGGAGGGGAGTGAGGACGTGCAGACCCCAGCCTCCCCCTGGTCTGCCCTCTGATCTCTGTCCTGGGCAGGACTTGCTGTGGGAGGTGCAGGCTGCAGGGTGTGTCCCCGGGAGCCCAGAGCTGAGGAACTAACAAAAAACGCCGCCTCATTTCCCAATCTCTCTCTTTCAGCCTCAACTCCTCCTTGAGCCGCTCCCACATCCCTTGGAGCACTGTCTTTTCCCCCTACTAGACAGGAAGCTTGCTGAGGGTGGGGAGGGCTGCCTGGCCCCTGGGTGCCTGGGACACAGTAGATGCTCAATAAATAGTGCGTGGGCCCAGCAGATGCTCTCAGCCCTCCAGGCACTGCTCCCATGTCCCCCCCCCCCCATCCTGCTGACTCCTGCTCAGCCCCCTCCCCGGCCGTGCAGACCCGGTGCTGCCTCCAGGCTCAGCAGTCAGCCCTGCTCCCGCAGCACCGCCTGCTTCCCCGCCACACCCCTCTGGATCGCCTCTGGACTCCTAGTCCAGCTGAGAATCCTATGGCGCTGCAGGGGAAACAGCCGCTGACATTTCTCCGGCACTCGCTCTGACCCCAGGTGGTAAGCGCCGTGGAGAGAGCAGCTCCTAAGGCTCCTTCCCGCCCTCTCCTGCCTGAGGTCCTGTTTGATAAACGAGGAAGCCTGGATTTCGACGTCTTCGCCCCGCTTTCTGTCTGTTGGCTTCTTTGTGTTCCATAGGCAGTTGCATCATGCTGGCTGGTGTGTTTCCTCGCACGGCTTCAGCCGTTTTAATATGCGAACAGCAACCTCGCTACGTCAGCACTGTTCTTTGGCTGCTGTGACGACTGGCCAGACTGAGGCACAGGATGGTTCAGGGACTGGCCTGACGTCACACAGCACAGCTGGATTTGAACCCAGGAGCTCTGGCTCCCATATCAATCGTAACAGGATGCCTGGGGTGGGGGCGGGTATGGAGGTACAGTGGGTTAGGCCGCCGCGTGGCGTGGGACAGCTGCCTTCCATATTAGGGTGCCAGTTCAAGTTCTGGCTGCTCCACTTCTTTGTTTGTTTGTTTTTTAATACAAATTTATTCATTTATTTGAAAGGCAGAGTTCTATAGAGAGAGGAAGAGGCACAGAGAGAGAGAGAGAGAGGTCTTCCATTTGCTGGTTCACTTTCCCACATGGCCGCAACATCTGGGGCTGGACCAGTCCAAACCTGGAGCTTATTTCGGGTCTCCCACGTGGGTACAGGGGCCTGAGCCCTTGGGCCATCTTCCACTGCTTTCCCAGGTGCATTAGCAGGGAGCTGGATCAGAAGCAGAGCAGCCGGGACTCGAACCAGGATTCCGATGTGAGATGCTGGCATTGCAGGCAGTGGCACAACACCTGCCCCCTCCTCCCAGGCAGCATTGTAACTGCTCACAAACACCTGCCCTGGCCCTGCTTTCTTTGAAACCTTAGCTCGCAGCTTTCTTGTCCCTGCCTGCGGCTCTCCCTACCCCCTAGCTCATAGCTGACGCTTCTGTTCTCAGCACGGGTGTCCCTGACCCGTCGCACCCGTGTGCTCCGCAGATAAATCCCCCCCACCTTTCCCCCCTCCTCCCTCGAGCCGCCGGATTGGATTCCGCAGCCGGCCCCCGGCCCCCACCCCCGACCCTGGGCGCTGATTGCTGCAGATTTATGCCCAGGCCAGAAATTGAATTCCTGTAAGTCACGGGAAGTGTCTCCCGAGCTCCCCGCGGCTCATTTTTACTTCTGACAAACTTCGGATGAGAGATGAAGCCTGGGCCCGTGTCTTTCCAGCGGCAGGGACCGCGGCGGCTGGGAAGTGACCTTGCAGGGGGGCGTTTGGCTCCTGGCCCCTTGCTTTTAGCACAGCCTGCGGGGGGCTGTGATGGATACAGCAGGCCTGCTCTGCGGGGCTGCGCGGGGCTGCGCGTGGCCCCGCCCCAGCTCCGAGGCCGAGTCAGTGCCAGCAGCCCGGTGAGGCTCTAATTAACTTCCCGTGGCCATGGCTGTGGCCGTGGCCGAGAGAACCTCCGCATCCATGGATGATTCCAGCACCTTGCCTCTCACCCCCTGCCCAAGGCCCGAAGGCTGGGGAGCGCGAAGCAGAGAAAGCAAGTGACAGATCTGAAAAGGGAAAAAACCCGTGTCGCCAGGAAGTTCTCTCTTGCTTGCCTTAAAGAAGAGACATCTGATGCAAATGTGGCTGCTTCCCTCGGTTCAAAAGCCCCTAAATATTAAAGACATGAACCCTTGATGTCTACAAAGAAAGGATCAAACAGGAATCTTTTTGAAAAGAGAAGGGCTCTTATGTGGCTGTGAACTTGTAGATCCCGCCTGTGGCAGGAATGCCGACAGAACACGGGATGTGGGAAGATGAAGAAGGAAGGCGTCCATTCATGTATTCACTCATTCAGGAAGTGTCCCTGGGGCCGCGGCTCTGGGCCAGGCCAGCCACCCGGCCTCGGGCTGGGGAAACGGGCTTCCACTTCCTACCCTTCAAAGCCAGCCGGGCATTGGACAAAACCCCTGACCGGTAGCCCTCAAGGCTGTCAAGGTCGTGAGAAAGCAAGACTGAGATGCCGCCCCGGACCCGGGACCGAGCAGAAGCCGTGACTCCTTGCGCTGTGCCGACCTGGATTGGATTCTGGACCAAAAAAGAACAAAAACAAACAAAAAGAAGACACAAATGAGGAAATGGGGAGCTTTCTAAGAAAGTCTGGCATTTCTAAAAAATATTCATTTATTTGGAGCCGGCGCCGTGGCTCAATAGGCTAATCCTCCACCTTGCGGCGCCGGCACACCGGGTTCTAGTCCCGGTTGGGGCGCCGGATTCTGTCCCGGTTGCCCCTCTTCCAGGCCAGCTCTCTGCTATGGCCAGGGAGTGCAGTGGAGGATGGCCCAGGTGCTTGGGCCCTGTACCCCATGGGAGACCAGGAAAAGCACCTGGCTCCTGGCTCCTGCCATCGGATCAGCGCGGTGCGCCGGCTGCAGCGGCGGCCATTGGAGGGTGAACCAACGGCAAAGGAAGACCTTTCTCTCTCTGTCTCTCTCTCTCACTGTCCACTCTATCAAAAAAAAAAAAAAATTCATTTATTTGAAAGAATAACAGAGAGAGAGAGAGAGAGAGAGAGCTCATCCATCTGCCGGTTCACTCCGCACCTGGATGGCTGCAGGAGCTGGATCTGGGCACCAGGGGCTCTCTCCTGGTCTTCCGCATGAGTAACAGGGGCCCCGGCACTTGGGCCATCTTCTACGGCCCTTCCAGGTGCCTTGGTAGGGAGCTAGACTGGAAGCAGAGAAGCCGGGTCTCAAACCAGCTCTCCGATGTGGGACACTGGCATTGCAAGTGCTGGCTTAGCCCGGTGCACCACGCTGGCCCCACAGTCTCGACTTCTGGGTAGGATGTGAGCGTGTCCCCTGAGGGTGCGTGTGCTGAAGCAGCGGTCAGGTGGGACTTAGTGGGAGTCAATTAGGTCACTGGGGCACTGCCTTCCAAAGAGCTTAATGCAGGTCCTGAGAGGCCTGGTGAGTTCCTACAAGTAGAGCAGGTTGTCATCCTGTCTTGCTTCCCTTCTTGCTGTGTCATCTCACCATTCTCGCGTGTTCTCCCATCACTGTGACACCACGCCCCAGAAGGCCCTCCCCAGGGACAAGTAGGTGCCAGCATCACGCCCAGGAGCCTCTAGTACTGGGAGCTGGGGTGGGCATTGGGCAGAGGGGCTAAGATGCCCCCATCCCATATCAGAGGACCTGGGTACTTGGCTTCTGATCCCAGCTTCCTACGAATGTACACCCTGGGAGGCAGCAGGTGACGGCTGAAGTCCTTGGCTCCCTGCCACCCACGTGGGAGAGCAAGATGGAATTCTGGGTGACTGGCTTTGTGGACATTTGTGAATCAGCAGATGGGAAGATCTCCACATTTCAGAGAAACAACAACAAATACAAATATTTAAAATGAACCAGGAGCTAAATAAATCTCTCTTCTTTATCAAATATCCAAGGACTCATACCCATGCGGAGGCAGAGAGCTTAAGAGAGGCACAGAGAGGGCTGGGCGTTGTGGGCACAGCAGGTTAAGCCGCTGCTTGGGACGCCCGCATCCCATACCGGAGTGCTGGCTCAAGTCCTGGCTGCTCCGCTTCCAATCCAGCTCCCTGCTAATGCGCTTGGGAGGCAGCAGAGGGTGGCCCAGGTGCTTGGTGCCTGCCACCCATGCGGGAGACCCGGGTGGAGCTCCAGGCTCCAGGCTTCAGCCTGGCCCAGCTCCAGCTATTGCAGGCCGAGGGGGAGTGAACCGGTGGAAGGAAGATCTCTCTGTCTCTTTCTCTCTCCCTCTGTCACTCCGCCTTTCAGATAAATCAATAACTGTGCCATTGGCAATCTGATGTCAGAGCCTTGAACACCCCTGGGTGTAAGTAACCAGCCGTGACTGGGGCTCAGGGACTGCCGTCTTCTGCTAAGGCTTGGGTGGCTTTGGAGGGTGAGAGGTTGTGTGGTCCTGCCAGCCTGGACAGCTTCTCAAGACAGGATGGGCTTATTTCTTTGGGAAGGATTGAATAAATGAATGGATGGAGTGATGGATGAATGAATGGGTGGCTGGACAGATGGAATGAATGACGTGCTGCTGGATGTACAGATGGATGGATGGACGGATAGATGACCCTTTGATGGATGCGCAGATCAATGAATGAGTGAGTGAGTGGCCTTGCAGCCATCCCCTGCCCCGACCCCTCCTCCAGCCACGAGCCTCTCTCTGACAAAGCCCCAGCTGTTGAGGCTGACGGAGGCGCCCGGCGACTCCCACCCCTTCAGCCGGGCACGGCTGAGCTGATGTCTTCTTTAAGGCCTGTCGAGCCTGTCACTCGGGGGGGATTTGCCCAGCACCGCAGGCTTTGACAAGGTCAGCCGGCTATTATCTCAAGCTCTCCAAAGGGATGCGCCCCCGTCACAGCGCAGACGCGCTAGACAAGCACGTCCCTGATCATTCACCATGGCCCCTTCTGCCATCCCGGCAGTGGGAGAGAAGCCGCTGCCGCCGCTGAGCCCGCAGGGCTGGCTGCAGCTTGATCGCAGCCCAGCTCTCCCTGTGAGGGACAGAAGCCAGGTCAGTTGCAGAGCCGGAGCTGTGAAGGTGTTTGCTCTCTGTCCCACCGGTCCATCAACATCCAGTCATTCAACAAACATTCTGCATGGGAGTCAGTGATGAATTGTCTGCCAAAGCAGATGAAACTCCCTGTCCCTGCTGGTTCCTGTCCAGGGGCAGAGGCAGGCTCCAGTCATACCAGGGCGATCCTAATGGCCGTTGTGACCTGAGCTTGGAGGAGAGGGACAGGGAAGGTACGGCAGAGCGATGCAGGAGTACATCAAAAGGTTTGCGGAAAATTGGAATTAAAAGATTATGTGGGAGGACTGGCATTGTGGCGCCGTGGGTTAAGCTGCTGCCTGTGATGCCGACATCCCATATGAGTGCCTGGTTCCCATCCAGCTCCCTGCTCATGCACCTAGGAAAGCAGCGGAGGATGGCCCAAGTGCTTGGGCCCCTGCACCCACGTGGGACACCCGGATGGAGTTCCAGGCTCCTTGTTTCGACCTGGCCCTGTCCTGGCTGTTATGGCCATTCAGGGAGTGAACCAGCAGCTGGAAGGTCTCTTTTCTCTCTCTGTCTCTCCCTTTCTCTCTGTAACTCTGCCTTTCAAATAAATAAATCTTTAAAACAAGATTATTTTGGTGCAAAAAAAAAATTTAAAGCCATGCAGTCTTTTCCTAACATACATTTTCCATGAAGTCTTTGAAGACTCCTTGTGTGCTGGAATCATAAGTTTTTTTTTTTATCAAAACCAGCTTATTTTAAAAATTTTATTTATTTATTTTTATTTGTTTGAGAAGCAGAGAGACAGAGACAGACAGAGAGAGGTCTTCCGTTGGTTCCCTCCCTAAAGCGTGCAACAGCAAGGGCTGGGCCAGACTGAAACCAGGAACTGGGGACTCCATCCAGGTCTCCCATGTGGGTGGCAGGGACCCAGATACTTGGGCCATCCCTTGCTGCCCACCTCCCAGGATGCACATGGGCAGGAAGCTGGAAGCAGAGGTGGAGCTAGGAGTTGAAGCCGGCACTGTGGCGTGGGTTGCAGGTGAAGTCCCAAGTGACGTCTCCATCACTCAGCCGAACAGCTGCTCTTCTGGGAGCCCATTTTGCATAACCCTCAGACAGACTGTGAAGCAGATGGCCCGGGTGTGAATCCTGGCTCCAGCACTTTGCCCAGGAGCCCTGACCTCTCTCTACCCTTGTTCATTCACTCACCAAAGCGCCTGTCTGGTTCAGGACACGCAGAGTGCTTGGAGCCGTGCAGGGCCCCGCCGCGTTGTAGGCTTGGTCCCCAGCGTGGTGGTGGGCAGTGATAGGACCTGGAAGGGCTCTGTTCAGTTGGGGGTGTGTGGCTTCAGAAGGGATTGTGGGAGCTCCACCACACGACCACTTCCTGTTTCACGCACTCCCGCCAGCCGCCGTTGTGGTCCACCCCACGGGCCTCACCACAGCCACATTGCTGCAGGTGTCCATGCCCTTGAATTTGCAGAACTTTGAGCTCTGTTACAAGAAGTTGCCTGTCTCAGGTATTTGTTCTCGTAATGAAAACCAGACCAAGGCCGGTGCCGCGGCTCACTAGGCTAATCCTCCACCTTGCGGTGCCAGCACACTGGGTTCTAGTCCCGGTCGGGGCGCCGGATTCTGTCCCGGTTGCCCCTCTTCCAGGCCAGCTTTCTGCTGTGGCCCGGGAGTGCAGTGGAGGATGGCCCAAGTGCTTGGGCCCTGCACCCCATGGGAGACCAGGAGAAGTACTTGGCTCCTGCCATCGGATCAGCACGGTGCGACGGCCGCAGCGTGCTGGCCGCGGCAGCCATTGGAGGGTGAACCAACGGTGAAGAAAGACCTTTCTCTGTCTGTCTCTCTCTCTCTCTCTCTCTCTCTCTCTCTGTCCACTCTGCCTGTCAAAAAAAAACTTAAAAAAAAAAAAAAGAAAAAAAACCAGACCAAGGCAGTGAGAGACAAATGTTAGGGGGAAAATGCACAAGATCCCTTGAGAGATGGGTCGTGTGTGTGTGTGTGTGTGTGTGTGTGTGTGTGTGGTACAGGCAGTGGAGGCTGCTTTGGGCAAGAGATATTGAGGCCTGAGGCCCGCCCCAGGACAGGGGAAGAGTTAGCCTGGCTGTGAGAGTGCCCAGAGGCCCAGCCAGTGCAAAGGCCTGGAGGTGGGGCAAAGCCATGACGAGTTATCAGAGGGAACCGGGCACTGGGAGCCTTGAGGATGAAACAGGAGTCCGCCCGCCCCGCCCCCAGCCAGTGCCCCTGCCCCTGGCCAGTTCTAGCAGGGATCCTCTGGGACAGGACCGCGTGAGAGCTGGGGGAGAGCAAGCGTCTTCTCCCATCCGTCCCCAGCTCTGCGGCACTGTCGGGCCGCCTTTGCCTCGTCGTCTGGCAGCCTCGGTCCCGACTCCATGACACTGCAAGGGATGCTGGCTTTATCACTTCTGCCAGGTCAGAGCATCCCAGTGTCTGCATCAAACTCAAACCGTGTGGACTTCCGGAACTTGCTGTACTGGCCTTCTGAGTGTTAAGTGAGTAAAAGCAACAGTAAGGATAGTACCGGGGGCACGTACAGCATGCTCTTGACTGTTCTCATGCTTGTACGTACCGGGGTGCTTCTAGAAGCTTCCACGAGGAAGGGGGAGTGTTTGGCACACTGGTTCCGATGCCTTGTGGAAAGTGCCTGGTTCAAGTGCTGCCTCCACTTCTAAGTCCAGCTTCCTGCTAATGTGCTTCCTGGGAGGTAGCAGATGATGCTCAAGTAGTTGGGTCCCTGCCACACATCTGGGAAACTTGTATTGAGTCCTACCTAAGCTTCCGCCTGGCCAAACCTCCACTGTTGAGGGCATTTGGGCCGGTGGATGGAGCTTGCATTTGCTCTCTCTGCCTTGCAAATACATAAATAAAACTTTAAAAAGTTCATGGAGAGGGCCGGCGCCGAGGCCCATTAGGCTAATCCTCTGCCTTGCGGCGCTGGCACACCGGGTTCTAGTCCCGGTTGGGGCACCGGATTCTGTCCCGGCTGCCCCTCTTCCAGGCCAGCTCTCTGCTGTGGCCAGGGAGTGCAGTGGAGGATGGCCCAAGTGCTTGGGCCCTGCACCCCATGGGAGGCCAGGAGAAGCACCTGGCTCCTGCCATCGGATCAGCCTGGTGCGCCAGCTGCAATGCGCCAGCCGCGGCGGCCATTGGAGGGTGAACCAACAGCAAAGGAAGATGTTTCTCTCTGTCTCTCTCACTGTCCACTCTGCCTGTCAAAAAAATAAAAAATAAAAAAATAAAAAGTTCATGGAGAGATGAACTTAAGACATGTAAGTTGATTTTGGTGCAATTTTGAAATCCATGCATTTCATAAAAAAAAAAAAAGATGCATGGATTCTTAAATGTTTGGCACCAAAATAAACTTGTCTCTTAATTCCACTTTCCATGAATTTTTTGAAGCCACTCTGGTATCTTAATTGGTTCGTCCAGCTCCCCACCCCCCATCTCCTGCTACCATGTAAGGTAGGGAAAGTTACCACGTCCATTTTGCAGATGAGAACCTGTGGCTCAGAGAGGTTAAAACAGCAAGTGAGTGGGCCGAACAGGACACGCACACAAGGACCCTTAGCAGCCGCCTGTACTCCCTCCGCTGAGTAGAATAAGGGAGCGAGAGGAAACGCGTCGTCTCTAGCGTAAGGAGCTTGTCCAGAAAGATGCAGGTGACATCACATGGGATCCTTTTTAGGAGGACCGTGGGAGAAATCCCTGTCTGTTCTTGGCACCAAAAATAGTTGAGCTTTCTCCTGAGCATCTGGTGTACTTTTGTTTCAGGACGCTGGGAACCGCAAAAGTGACCAGCTTTCTCTTTTTGAGTTGGCTGCTAAGCATCTTGGAGCCAAATTTACAACCCAGCCATATGCCGATGGGTCGGGCTTTGAAGGGTTGGGTTTTTCTTAGCTTCAATTCTAGCTCTATCTTATCCGCTCACTTTTGTTTTTTCTCTCTTCTCTCCTTTGCAAAAAAAAAAATTAAATTAAATTAAAGGAATTCTTAAAATTTTTGCAAAAATACATGTTCATTGCAGAAAAGTTGACAGAGATAAAAGATATAGATAAAAATCCCTGCTAGCCTCCAATTTTTTAAAAAAGATTTATTTATTTATTTGAAAGGCAGGGTTACAGAGAGAGAGAGAAAGATCTTTCATCCGCTGGTTCACTACCCAAATGGTCATAACAGCTAGGACTGAGCCAGGCTGAAGCCAGGAGCCAGGAGTCAGGAGCTTCTGAGTCTCCCACATGGGTGCAGGAGCCCAAGCACTTGGGCCATCCTCTGCTGCTTTCCCAGGTGCATTAGCAGGGAGCTGGGTCAGAAGTGGAACAGCTGGGACTAGAACTGGCGCCCATTTAGGATGCTGGCACTGCAGGCCAGGGCTTTAACCCACTGAGCCACAGCACCGGCCCCTAACCCCCAATTTTTAATGACTGAATAGTATTCCAGCCTATGGAAACAACTTTTAAATCATTCCCCCTAAGCGTACCTCAAAAAGTTCATGAACAGGGGCAGGTGCATCCCATATTGGAGTGCTTGTTTGAGTCCCAGCTGCTCCGCTTCCGATCCACTTCCTTGCTAACACAGCTGGAGGAGGTGGAAGATGGTCCAAGTTGTTTGAGTCCCTGCCTCCCACGTGGGAGACCCGGACGGAGCTCCTGGCTCCTTCCTGGCTTCAGCCTGGCCCAGCCCTGGCCGTTGTGACCATTTTGGGGAGTGAACCAGCAGATGGAAAATCAGTTTCTCTCTCTCTCCCCCTCTGTCACTCTGCCTTTCAAATTAGTAAATCTTAGAAACAAAACAAACAACAACAAAAAACTTGTTGCACCAAAGTAAATTCATCTCTCTAAAAAAAAGTCCAGGGTCGGTGCTGTGGTGCAGTGGGTTAAAGCCCTGGCCTGCAGCACCAGCATCCCATATGGGCACCGGTTTGAGTCCAGGCTGCTCCAGCTCCCTGCTAATGCACCTGGGAAAGCAGTGGAAGATGGCCCAAGTGCTTGGACCCCTGCACCCATATGGGAGACCTGTAAAAGGCTCCTGGCTCCTGGCTTTGGACCAGCTCAGCTCCGGCCTTTGCAGCTATTTGGGGGAGTGAACCAGTGATGGAAGACCTCTCTCTATGCCTCCCTCTCTCTGCCTCTCTTTGTGACTTTGTCTTTCAAATAAATAAAATTTAATTAAAAAAAAAAAAAAAAGATCAGGGACAGTGGAAAAAAATTTTTTTGAAACCCATGCATAGTCTTTTCCACATTTTCCAGGAACTTTTTGAAGATTCCTCATATGCACCGATTTCAAACATTTGGTACGCAGATAAACTCATTTTTTCATTCCACTGTCTATGAACTTCTTCAAGGACCCTTGCACTGTCAGTCAATTGGAAGAAAAAAAATTGTAGTCCTCTGATTTGAAACAGTGCTTTCACGAACATCCTTGTTACAGTGTGGATTGCTTGGCTGTGGGCTTCCAAGGGCTGAATAATTCTCAGTTTCCAGTTGGCAGGGTAAAATGTAAGTGCAGAAACCCTAACCTGTGTCTGTGGATTGGCAGCGTGCCTTCCAGAAACATCTAATCCCTGCTCTCGTCCTTAATTGGAGCTATCTTGTGGTATTTTACATATCCTTGTAAACCACTTAAGAGTTTTCTCTGGAACAAGCCAGGGTACAAATAAATATATAAGCCTCAAGCCACCATTGCTTCCTGATTAAATTATCCAGCCCCAAACACAATAATATCCTCCTTTGATTAAGAGGCAGCTGCTTGCGAGTCTCCGATAGCCAGTGCTCAACGCATGGCTGCCCTCAGGACTCTGTAGCGATCTCTGTGCGAGGGGAGCATCAGGAATTGTTTTTTATTTATTTATTTATTTTTATTTATTTGAAAGAGTTACACAGAGAGAGGAGAGGCAAAGTCTTCTGTCCGATGGTTCACTCCCCAGATGGCCGCAACAGCCGGAGCTGCACCGATCCGAAGCCAGGAGCCAGGAGCTTCCTCCGGGTCTCCCACGCAGGTGCAGGGCCCAAGTTCTTGGGCCATCATCTACTGCTTTCCCAGGCCATAACAGAGAATCGGAAGTGGAGCAGCCAGGACTCGAACCGGTGCCCATATGGGATGCCGGCGCTTCAGGCCAGGGCGTTAACCCACAGCACCACAGCGCCAACCCCTAGTAATTGTTTTTTGAATCCCAATGTCAGCGCTGGAACTGTATGAGGATACTTGAGAAACTTCGTGGAAAACTAGAATTAAAGGTGTGAGTTTATTTTGATGCACAAAGATGTTCTGGTGCAAACAATGTGGAAACCGTGTCTTTTTTTTTTTTTTTTTTTTTTTTTTGACAGGCAGAGTGGGCAGTGAGAGAGAGACAGAGAGAAAGGTCTTCCTTTGCCGTTGGTTCACCCTCCAATGGCCGCCGCGGCTGGTGTGCTGCAGCCGGCGCACCGCGCTGATCCGAAGGCAGGAGCCAGGTGCTTCTCCTGGTCTCCATGCCCCGTCCCCCCGCCCCCCCCCCCCCCCCCCCCGTGGGTGCAGGGCCCAAGCACTTGGGCCATCCTCCACTGCACTCCCTGGCCACAGCAGAGAGCTGGCCTGGAAGAGGGGCAACCGGGACAGAATCCGGCACCCCGACCGGGACTAGAACCTGGTGTGCCGGCACCGCTAGGCGGAGGATTAGCCTATTGAGCCGCGGTGCCGGCCTGGAAACCGTGTCTTAATAAAACAGTATGCACAGGCTTCAAAAGCCTTTTTGCACCAGAAATAAACTCAAAATTCCATTTTCCATGAACTTTACATATTGGACATTATAATATTTTTAAAGATTTATTTTATTTATTTGAAAGGCAGAGGGGGAGAGAGAGATTCCATCTGCTGGTTCATTCCCCAAATGGTTGCAATGGCCAGGGCTGGACCAGACTAAAGGCAGGAGCCAGGAACTCCATCCACATCTCCCACAAAGGATGCAGGGGCCCAAGCACTTGGGCCATCTTCTGCTGCTTTCCCAAGTGCATTAGCAGGGAGCTAGATTGAAAGTAGAGCAGCCGGGATTCGAACCGTCACTCATATGGGAGGCTGGTGTTGCAGGTAGTGGCTTAACCCACTGTGCCATAGTAACTGCCCCTAAATTTTTCTTCTTCAGTTTATTTGAAAGGCAGAGAGAGACAGCACCCTCCTTTGTTGGTTCACTCTCCAACTGTCCACAGCAGCCAAGATGGAGAAATCTGGGAATGAGTAACTCCATCCAGGTCTCCCACATGGGTGGCAGGGACCCAACTACTTGGGCCAACAGTGTTGTCTCCCAGGGCCGTTGTTAGCAGGAAGCTGGAGTCGGGGGCAGCAGAACCAGGAATCGAACCCAGGCCCTCAAATGCGGAGCACAGGCATATTAACCACCAGGCTGAACATCTGCCTTTCCACAGATTTTTTTTTGAAGAAACTGTGAGACAATGACCCCAGGACCAACAGCGAGAACAGTTTCTCCCGCGTGTTTCGTGCTCATTTAATCCTGGAGCCGGCAGGCAGCCTGGCGCTTAATTGGGGCAGCGGCCTCCGAGAAAGCATTTGAAAAACCCCAGCCAGAAGAGATGATTTGAGGAACAGCTACTTGAGTGCCTCTCTCGCCCTCTTGGAGCCTGTTAGCAGGAAGATTAAACTTGGAATCAGAAGCTTAGCGCATGAGAGCGGCTGGCTTCTACAGTGCATCGGCCGTGTCTGGGCTGACACAGGCTGCTTCCCTGGAGATTTCTGTACCAGAGGGACCCCTGTGGCCTCGCGGCTGCTGGGTCAAGCACTTTCCATGAGATGGACCAATCTACCCCTGGGGCTCTGACCTCCAAGGGTCCATCACTTTGGTGGCTAGCTAGCTACACCTTCGTCTGGGCGAGCTGGCGTGGGGACTGTCCAATGCTGAGCCTTCCAGGGTGTTCGGTTGCCTCCCAGGGACATGAACTTGCCTGTGTATTTGAACTTAAGCCCGCTGGGCGAATCTCAGGATCTCAGAGCGGTGAGATTCGGCAGCCAAACCCTAGGCATTTAATTACACGGCTGCAGAGAACACTCCGGTGAGGTGCGTCCAACGCAGGCGATTATTTTGGGAAAGCCACGGAGGCTTTCTTCCCCTGCCACTTAAATCTTGCTTCCCTTTTACAATTCAATATTTCATGTGTTGGGAGAAAATGTCTTGTTTGCTTCAAAGGACACGCTAGGAAATGTAGGAAGGACATGTTAATTATGTTGAACTGGGCTGCTTTGTCTCGACACAAATGAGGATCTTGGGGGGCTTCCGTCCTAATTGTTTGGGGCTCAGAGCCAAGGGGAGCGTGAGCCTGGGCTCATGTTCACTGGTTTTGCTTTGTGTTGTGTTTTAAAAATTGGATTTGTCATGAAAGGAGGTGAAGCTAATTCCGATTCTCCCAGAACCCAGAAGGAAGGCTTTCTTAGGCTCTTGAGGGGAGGATTTGAAATTGCTGCAATTTAATTTTTTTTGTTTTACTTGAAAGCAGAGAGACAGAGACAGACAGATCCTTCATCTGCTGGTTCACTCCCCCAAAGCCCGCAGCACCTGGAGCTGGGGCCAGGCCAAAGCCAGGAGCGTGGAACTCCATCCAGGGCTCCCACGTGGCTGCCAGGGACCCGGGTACTTGAGCCAGCACCGGCAGCTTCCAGAGGTGTACAGTAGCAGGAGGCCAGAGGGCTTTCTGTGTGGATTTAGGTACCCACGGCGGGTCCTGGGACACGAGAGACGACTGTCATCGCCTAGGAGCTATTCCTGGGCTGAAGCAGTGTGGGGGGCAGGGAAGCAAGGGAAGTGGGAGAGGACGCTCGTGCTGTGCTGTGGCCAACTGGGGCGCAGTCCCAGAGGGCTCCCCTGGGAGACCTCATGCACCTTGCACTTTAGAATTCTCCCACTGCTTATCCTAGCACCTGTGAGTCACTGTTGAGGACTGCTGGGTGGGAGGTACCGTGGTCTGTTGTTAGCCACAGGGGATTGGCTCCAGGAACCCCCAAGGCTTCCCAGATCTGCAGATGCTCAGTCCCTTCTAGAAAAATGGCGACGTGTTGGCACAGAATCCCGTCTACTTCAAGTCCTCTCCAGATGACTAGATGACCCAGGTACCTACTACGACGTCAGTGCTGTGGACGTTGTTATGCCTGTGTTGTGAATGGAATCGTGACAAGAAAAATAGTCTGCGCATGTTCAGCACAGGTGCAATTTCCTTTTTAAAAATCATTATTTGAGGAGAGAGAGAGAAAAAGAGAGAGAGAGAGAAAAAGAGAGAGAGAGCGCACTTCCACCTGCTGGTTCGCTCCCCAAATGCCTGCAACAGCCAGGACTGGGCCTGGTTGAAGCCTGCAGCCAGGAGCTCCATCCAGGTCTCCCCTATGGATAGCAGGTACCCAAGAACTGCAGCCATCACCTGCTGCCTCCCAGGGTCTGCTTTAGCAGGGAGCAGGATGGGAAGGCAGAGCTGGGAACTCTGTCCTGCGTGGGGCATGGGTGCCTTAGTCCCCTGAATGTTCCCGACACGTGGTTGGACCTATGGCTGCAGAACTCACAGATAAGGAGGGCTGAGCATACTTCTTGCCTGCCCAGCACAGAGGCAGAATGGACTCTGAGCCCAAGAGACGGCTCTGGCACAGGGAGTCCTGGGTGCTTCTGCCAGGAGTGTTGGTCCCACTCAGCTCCTTCCTGGGTGCGGGAAAGGCTAAGAATGTGAGTTACCATGTTCTTCCACGAGGGAGACGTGGTCTCATTGAGATGGGGTTCTCCCCGCGTCTGTAGGCACAGAGAATGACTCATTACAATGGCTTCAGACGGCGCTTATGAATGGTTTGTTTTTCTTATAAATTAGCAGAGGAGTCAAGCTCATGTGTACAGTAGTATCATTTGCTTGCACTCCAACAAGCGTTCAAAAAAAGCATTTTATTGAGTGGGAGAGAGCAACAGGTGGGATAATAGCTGGAGTCTCATCTCCTTGGTTGCCCCTAACAGCCAGCCTGGCTTATCTGTGCCGGGGCTTGTGGGAAGGGAATGGCTGTGAAATGCTGCTTTGTTTCTCTGAAAGACACCTGGCTTTTAACCAGACCTGCTTCCGTCTCTGTAAGCAGGCATCCTAGGTCAGACCTGAATCTTCTACCTCCTGCCTCGAGGACCACCACCCGTGGGCCACCACCCATGGTGGCTTGCCTGGACCCACGCGGTCCCCTGTCGCGCAGCAGCCAGCAGTCACCATGAACGCCAGGCACGTCCTTCCACGCTCGGAATCCTGCATCGGGGGCTGGCGCTGTGGAGCAGTGGGTTAAGCCGCTTCCCGTATCAGAGTCTTTGCCATGCTGCCTCTAATCCAGCTCCTGCCAAGGTGCTTGGGAAGGCAGCAGAAGACGGCGTAAGTACTTGGGCCCCTGCTGTCCAGGTGAGAGACCCAGATGGAATTCTTGGCTCCTGACTTTGGCCTGTCTAGCCCTGGCTGTTGTGGTCATTTGGGGAGTGAACCAGCAGATCAAAGATCTCTCTCTCTCTCTCTTTCTCTCTCTCTCTCTGTCTCCCTCCCTTCCTCCTTTCCTGAATGCCTTTATTTGAGAGGCAGAATTACAGAGAGAGGGAGAGATAGAGGTCTTCCATCTGCTGGTTCACTCCCTAGATGGCCGCAACAGCTGGAGCTGGGCCGATCTGAAGCCAGGAGCCAGAAGCTTTGTCCGAGTCTCCCATGTGGGTGCAGGAGCCTAAGCACTTGGATCAGGTTCCACTGCTTTCTCAGGCATATTAACAAGGAGCTGGATCAGAAGTGGAGCAGCCGGGACTCAAACCAACTCCCATATGCGATGCCGGCACTGCAGGCGGTAGTTTTACCCACTGTGCCACAGTGCTTGCCCTCAAATAAATAAATTTTTTAAAAAATATTTATTTATTTGCTTGAAAGACAGAGTTGCAGAGAGAGAGAGAGGTCTTCCATCCACTGGTTCACTCCTCAAATAGCCGCGATGGCCGGAGCTGTGCCGACCCGAAGCCAGGAGCCAGGAGCTTCTTCAGGGTCTCCCATGCGGGTGCAAGGGCCCAAGGACTTGGACCATCTTCTACTGCTTTCTCAGGCTACAGCAGAGAGCTGGATCAGGAGTAGAGCAGCCAGAACTTGAACTAGCACCCAATAGGATGCCAGCGCCGCAGGCAGTGGCTTTACCTGCTATGCCATAGCGCTGGCCCTCAAATAAACAAATCTTAACAAAGATTTCTCCGTGGCTCCCATCTCACTCAGAGCAGAAACCAAAGCCCTCACTGCAGCCCACAAGGCCCAACACAGGCCAGCGCCGTGGCTCAATAGGCTAATCCTCCACCTAGCGGCACCGGCACACCGGGTTCTAGTCCCGGTCAGGGCACCGGATTCTGTCCCGGTTGCCCCTCTTCCAGGCCAGCTCTCTGCTGTGGCCCGGGAAGGCAGTGGAGGATGGCCCAAGTGCTTGGGCCCTGCACCCCATGGGAGACCAGGAGAAGCACCTGGCTCCTGCCTTCAGATCAGCGCGATGCGCCAGCTGCAGCGCGCCGGCCGTGGCGGCCATTGGAGGGTGGTGAACTAACGGCAAAAAGGAAGACCTTTCTCTCTGTCTCTCTCACTGTCCACTCTGCCTGTCAAAAAAAAAAAAAAAAAAAAAAAAAAAAGACAAGACCCAACACAGTCTCTGCATTGCCTCCCAGCCCTCATCAACCTCTACTTACCCCCTGCTCACTCTGTTGCGACCACAGCAGTCCCCTCCATTTTCCCAAACACACCAGGTATGGTCCTGCCTCAGGGCCTTTGCACGGCCTTTGGTTGGGAACACCCATCCCTAGATGTTCACACGGTTCTTCCCTTACCCACTCGGGTCTTGATGCAAATGGCGCGTAGAGTTGCAACCCTGAACCACCCAGCCCCATTGTCCCCCACCCCCATCCCTGTCCCTGCATTGCTTCTGTCTTAAAGGTGATTGTGATCTTGAAGTACAGACTTGACTTACTTATCTCCTTGCTCTATAATAAAAGCCCATGTAGGAGCTTGTGTATGGACGTGTGTGAAAAAATTCCTGTCTTGGGGAAGGGCCTGAGTCCCATGATTCCTCGCTGTCTTCCTTAACCTCTCCCCCACCTCGGTCTTGTCCACTGTAAAATCAGGCTCCTTGAAGAAGGATCACATCACACCAGGCCCTCAGCACGTGGTCCCGCGCATGCCAGGTGTTCTGCAAAGGGCATCGGCCATCTCTCGGGTCCCCTTCCTCTCCCTGGGAAGGGCGAGAGGAGCCCCCTCCGAGCTCCTGTTCTCCCTGCAGACTCTCTTCCAGAGCCCAGAAGAAGGCTGGCAGCTGTACACCTCGGCCCAGGCGCCCGATGGGAAGTGCATCTGCACGGCCGTGATCCCCGCCCAGAGCACCTGCTCCCGCGATGGCCGGAGTCGAGAGCTGCGGCAGTTGATGGAGAAGGTGAGAACCTTCTAGTTCCCTGGAGGGGGCGGTGAAACCCCCTACCCCTCCAACTCCCACCCATCCAGATCAGCCTGGGCTGGTTTATTCAGAGATATTTTATCCAATATCTGTGTAGCACTGCCTTGGAAGAGAAGCCAAGCTCCTGGGGGGTTGGGAAGGCAGACGTGCCCAGTGGCAGCATCTGAGTCCCAACCATGCAAGTCCCCTGCAGCCCTCAGTGGGCGCAGATTCAACTGCGTCCTGTGCGCCTTGTGGGGCTCTCAGCCACACCCCACCTTCCTGCTCTGATCATGGTTTAAGACCTCCCCAAGGATAATTTTGTGCCCCTTTTAGAACTGATTCCCATCCTTCCAGTTGTTTCTTTTTATTAAAGATTTTATTTATTTGAAAGAGTTACAGAGAGCAGTAGAGAGAGAGGTTTTCCATCTGCTGGTTCACTCCCCAGATGGCCGCAACAGCTGCGCTGATCCGAAGCCAGGAGCCAGGAGCTTCTTCCAGGTCTCCCACGTAGGTGCAGGGGCCCAAGCACTTGGGCCATCTTCTACTGCTTTCCCAGGCCATAGCAGAGATCAGAAGAGGAGCAGCCAGGAATAGAACCGGCACCCATATGGGATGCTGGCACTTCAGGCCAGGGCTTTAACCTGCTGCGCCACAGCGCCAGCCCCTAACTGTCTCTGATGTGGGTAGAAAAAGAGACCAGCAAGCTCCCACCCTCGGTCGCTAGGGGAGGAAGCTTAGGCTTGGCTGAGAGGACAAGAGAGTTCATCAGCACTGACATCTCCCACCCAGTAACTCTGCAGGGTCCCACCCTGCCCATGCCCCCAGAGCTTTGGGACTCCTTCCCCCAGTCATGGGGCATGCAACATGGTGTCTTCTGATTGTTGACAAGGGCTACGAAAATGTGCTGGGGCATTCAGGGTGGGTGCCAGGCTGTACGGTTTCTGACAGCACCCAAGACTCACATCAACAATCGTAGAGGGAAGTCTGTATTTCAGATTGTGTCTGAATCAGTTAACCTTAGCCAGCTGGGAGTCTGCCTTGGGCCAGGTAAGGGCTACCGCAGCCAGGTGAGCCCCACCCCAATCAGGTAGAGTCCACGTCAGCCAGGTGGGGTCTACCTTAACCAGCAGAGATCCACCTTTGTCAAAAGGGATTCACCTTAGCCAGGTGGGAGGCACTGTAGCCAAGTGGAGGTGGGAGCTATGAGCCCTCGGGCTGGGTCAGCAGAGGCCAGGGCAAGGGGACTAAAGTTCGTTTATTCAGCCTAAAGGTATTCACTGAGCATGGCCTTTGGGCCAGTGCTGGGCACTGAGGCTTCAGCTATGGACAAGCTAGACCCCACCTGAGGGAGACCGATGGATAGGAACATTCTAGATAGCAGTCACCGCTGGGAAGAGTTAAGGGGAGAGTGGGTGCATGACTACTTGAGACGCAGTGGTCAGGGAAGCCACTCCGGGGAGCTGGCGGAAGAGGAGGGGAACAGAAAGCCAGACAGAGGAATCTCCGCGTGCAGATGCTGTGAGGTGGGAAAGAGCTTAGCGTCTGTGAGAAAGGAGTTGGTTGGCGTGGCGTGAACCACAGAGCAGCCCATTTAGGTGCAGCACCAGCCAGCGTGCAGGATCTTTGGACAGCTGACCTCCTTGCTGCTGTGTGGAGAGCTGCCTGCAGGGGTGAGGGCAGAGGCAGAGAGACTGGGGAGGAGGGGAGAGGTGGAGAGGACGGACGAGGCTGCACCCAGGAGGAGCGAGGATGCGTGGATTGGACTTGCTGTCCTGGAAGACCAGGACAGAGAAGTTTCTCTGGGTGTTTGTCCCAGTCTGGCCTTCTCCGTGGCATCTCTGGGTTTGGGGGGTGGGGCGCGGAGTTTGGTTTTCCTGAACCTGTTGCTATTCCTAGGTGCAGAACGTCTCCCAGTCCATGGAGGTCCTTGAGCTGCGTACGTACCGGGACCTGCAGTACGTGCGCAGCATGGAGACCCTCATGCGGAGCCTGGATGCGCGCCTCCGGGCGGCCGACGGGTCCCTCTCCGTCAAGAGCTTCCAGGTGGGTCTTTCTGGTTCAGGCCAGAGGTTAAGGGAGTGACCGGGATGGGTGCCCATTAGTTAGTTCCAAGAGTGGGGTGCACAATGAGCCGAATGTGGAGGGCCAGGTGTGCGTCCGAGATAAGGGCGTGGTTACGGATCGGAGGTGGGGGCCGTGAGTCAGGGTTGGCGACATGCCGTATTGGTCGGCAGGAGCTGAAGGACAGGATGGCGGAGCTGTTGCCCCTGAGCTCGGTCCTGGAGCAGTACAAGGCGGACACGCGGACCATCGTGCGCCTGCGGGAAGAAGTGAGGAATCTCTCCGGCAGCCTCGCCGCCATCCAGGAGGAGATGGGCGCCTACGGGTATGAGGACCTGCAGCAGCGGGTGATGGCTCTGGAGGCCCGGCTGCATGCCTGCGCCCAGAAGCTGGGTATGCTTGACCCTTGACCCTGACCCCTGACCTCCCTCCCTACTCCCAATACCACCTGGGCACAGAGCTGACCTCTGACTTCCAAACTTCAACTCTCAACCTTCCTACCGGGAATCTGGAAATGACCTTAACCCTTGACCTCCAACCTCTCGTCCTCAACCTGGCTCCTCGCTCCCCCGTGGCCCCAGCTGTTCCCAATTGGATGACACCTCACCCCTCTTCCTTCTCCTGGCTCTGCCCATCCCTCCACCCTCATCCCACCCTGTTCCTGCTCCCTCAGGCTGCGGGAAGCTGACTGGGGTCAGTAACCCCATCACCATTCGGGCCATGGGGTCCCGCTTCGGCTCCTGGATGACGGACACAATGGCTCCCAGCGCGGACAGCCGGGTGAGTGACAGTGCCCACACCAGGAGTCAGAGCCTGGACTGCCCATGCGTGCTCAAGGGTTCCACTCCAGTAACTCTTTGTGACCCCAGGGGTCCTGGGTCCCCGGGGTGCTTTGACCTCCCCTTGAATGCCTCGTGACCACCAAGTGACCCCTCTAGACTTCTAGATACTGAGTACTGCTGAGCAGTCCCAGGGACAAACGTATCCCCAAGGACTCGTGACCCCTGCCCCAGCACTGCTTAGTGACCTTTGGACTGCCCATGACCTCCATGGTCGTGATTCTTCATCCCCTAGACATGAACCAGCCTTGAACTTCCCACTGCCTGTCGGTAACAGTGACCTTTGCAGCCGACACTGGTTCACTGGGTGGCCATGGAGATAGTGGAGATCATAGATTGCCCCCTGGGGTTATGGCAGTGCAGCCATAATCAGACTTGGATTTGCGCTCCAGTTCCACCACTTCCTAACCAGAGAGCCTTGGGTCGGTTCCTTAATGTCTCCAACCCTACTTTCCTTATCTTCAAAATGGTCATGGTAATGACAGCACTGGCTTTTGAGATTCCTACTCAATGACAAGGGCACCCGTGCACGCCGATTAACAGGAGGAAGATGTCAGCACTATCTTATTATCACAGGGGCTAACAATGGGCAGTGAGTTTTAAGTGACCTCTTACCCGCCCCCGCCAACGGCTGTCCAGGGACCACTAACCATCTAAAGCCTAATGACCTGTGAAGTCCTGGGCCCAGTGGGTCCCCAGGGACACCAGTTCTCTCCGATCCTCTGGGGTCAGGCTCCATCTACTAGTGTGTGTGTTAAGACCAACAGGGCTCCTAATCACTGGGTCTAGGACTGGTCATGGCTGGCCAGCAGAAGTCACACAGTGCCCTGACTGTGATCCCTAACGACTGTGGTTGAATCCTGAGTGGTTGCTGGGACCTGTGGGTCCCCTCACTGACCAGTGGCTGTCCTCGTAGGTCTGGTACATGGATGGCTATTACAAGGGCCGGCGGGTCCTGGAGTTCCGCACCCTGGGAGACTTCATCAAAGGCCAGAACTTTATTCAGCACCTGCTGCCCCAGCCATGGGCAGGCACGGGCCACGTGGTCTACAATGGCTCCCTGTTCTACAACAAGTACCAGAGCAACGTGGTGGTCAAATACCACTTCCGTTCACGCTCCGTGCTGGTGCAGAGGAGCCTCCCCGGGGCCGGCTACAACAACACCTTCCCTTACTCCTGGGGGGGCTTCTCGGACATGGACTTCATGGTGGACGAGAGCGGGCTCTGGGCCGTCTACACCACCAACCAAAACGCGGGCAACATCGTGGTCAGCCGGCTGGACCCGCACACCCTGGAAGTCGTGCGCTCCTGGGACACCGGCTACCCCAAGCGCAGCGCCGGTGAGGCCTTCATGATCTGCGGTGTGCTCTATGTGACCAACTCCCACCTGGCGGGGGCCAAGGTCTACTTCGCCTACTTCACCAACACGTCCAGCTACGAGTACACGGATGTGCCCTTCCACAACCAGTACTCTCATATCTCCATGCTGGACTACAACCCCCGCGAGCGCGCCCTGTACACCTGGAACAATGGCCACCAGGTGCTCTACAACGTCACCCTCTTCCACGTCATCAGCACCGCCGGGGACCCCTAGGTGCTGCCGCCGCGGCTCAGGCTGCCCCAGCGAGGGCCACCGGGGGCCCGCCCTGCTCTGCCTGTGTCCCCTCAAGTTTCTCTGTCCGTCGTGTCGCCTCGCCCCTGTCCTGTGCTTTTTCTTGTCCCAGCTTTCGTTCTCTGCCTATTTCTATCAGTGCTTTTTCTCAATTTTGTGTCATCTCCTTTATCGACCTCTGCTTTTGATACTCCACTGGTCTTTCTGCCTTCTTATTGATGTCCCCCTTTCTTTTTATCGATCGGGCCTCCTCTGCCTCTCTCTCTCTCTCCTCTTTCCCCACTCTCTTTGCTTCCCACCCGTTCCTCATCCCTGGCTCCTCACCTCCACCCTCCCACCCCCAGGAGTTGACTGCATGGATTTCCTTCTTTTTTTATTTACACTTTTTCTTTCCGGGTTGCTGGAATAAACGGGACCTTTGACATTTGATGCTGTGGTTGCTGTGTGTGTCCAGGGGAGGCAGACGTGGAGGTGAGGGCCAAGTCCAGGCCTAGAGACCCATCTCCGTCGGGCCCCCTCACTCCGTGACGTTGGCTAAGTGACCTGGGGCCAGCAAGCCCAGCATGGGGCTGGGGGAGCCGGGGAAACCCACCCCTCCCCAGGGCGAGCCCTTTCTGGAGGTGGGTGAGCACAACCCAATAGTTGTTTTCGATCGAAAGCAATTCGCTTAAAAGCAATTTGATCAAAACAACCGAGAATTCTATCACGACGACAAAAATTGGCCCCAGATGAATATTCTCTGCTGCTGGCTTTTCAACCCATCGATCACTCTGGTGCATCGCTGAGCTGTCTGGCAATTTTTTAATGGGTTTTTAACAATTTGGCTGCTTTTAAGAATCTGAGTATGAGAGGGCTGGGGCCCGGTCAAATGTTTCCTCTTGCTTGCTTCTCGTTTTTGCTGTGCAATTCCAAAAATCGTTCTGCAGAGAGTCACGCCTGTTCTGAGTTAGCTAATAACAGAAAGCTAGAAATAGCCTAAACGTGCACTTGGGGCCTTTGGTCAAACACACCCACGTCCCCCACAGCTGGGGCAGTGATGGCCGCTGGCCGGGAGACCGTGGAGAGGAAGGGACAGGCCGAGATGAGAAGCGGTAGAGAGGCAGGCGGGGAAGAGAAAGAGGAAGGCAGGAAGAGACTGAAGGAGAGGCCGAGTCCTCAGGAACCCTAGGGACCTGGCTAAAGGCAGAGCTTGGGGTGCACAGCAGGGAAGAACAATCTAAGGGCTTTGTGTTGGACACAGCTGCCTGGTGACCCCACTAGGCGGGTGAACCTGAGGGACAAGCTGGAGGAACTGTGAGGAGGGTGGGAGGAACTACTGCTGGGGCTGTCTCCACCTGCACTGTAGGTAGTGAGGCACAGTGCCCGGCCGTGTGCCTTGTGGGATCTCATGGGTGGTTCCTACTGAATTCAGAGGACCCGACCCCACCCTTCTGAGACCACAATGGGGAAGTCTCCAATCCCTCCCCATCTGTAATTAATGGCCCGTCCTGATTAGATCATCTCCCATCTCCGGGAACCCAGACACTGGGGCCATATTGGGAATGAACTGATGAATAATAGATACAACTGCCTAATGCACTCATTTAAAGCCAATTTTTAAAGAAATCCGCAAGAAAAGCAATTAATTTCCATTTCAATGAACACGTTTGACATCGAAAAAAACGATCGATTCCCAGTTTAGCACGTGGAGATGTATTTTGCTCCATTTCGGCTCAAGAAGAATGAAAAAAAATGGCGTGGAGCTGGGGCACATCTGTATGCCCACCCTCCACCTCACCTCCACGCTTACACTGATTTGGGGGCAAATCTCCAAGGTGACGGGGCAGGTGGTTCATGGGTCGTAGATAACAGAACCCCCCCCCCCCCCAAGTCGAGTGGGAAGGGAGGACTGCTGAGTTGCAAGGTGTTTGTCCAAAGCACACGCAGGTCTGAAGACCCTCATTCTCCCACCAAGGACAAGGGCGGGATGTGGGTGTGTGTCGCACCTGTACATCAGGTCCCCAAACAGACGCCCAGGCACCTGGCATCACAGCTGCCAGCACTCTCTCGATGGTTCTCCCTTCTCTCTCCGTATGTCTCTGCCAAGCTCTCCCTCTCTCTCTCACACACACACATACACAGAGGTTCAGCGTGCCTGGTACTTTCTTATCTGTGGCTCGTTCCAACCAAGAATGGGCAAAACCACCCTCACCCCTGCAGGCCAAGATCCCGTGTGTGGGGGGTGTCTTAGGGTGTCCATTGCTACCTCGCTGACTTGGCCTCTCACCATGAACGTGCTAGGTGGAAGCTGCCACCCCCCTCCCACGGAGGTAACCCTGCTTCTCCTGTAGAGAGCTGCTCTGGCCCTGCTGGGTGTCCACGCAAGTGGTTGGAGGAGTAGAAATCAGGTCTGGCCTGGAAGGTGCCTGTGAGAGAGAACCCTGGGTGGAGGAGGAAGGCCACGCCATGGCCATCCGAGAGGCCTGGGATTTGCAGCCCCAGTTCTGGACAGGACGGGATGGCTGGGAATATGACGCTGAGTGGGCTCCAGGGGCATGCTTACCTAATGACACACTTTTTAATTTGTGCTGTGGATGGAAGAGGCAAAGGGAAAGGCCTGGATTGGGGGCAGGAGGTTCCTCGCAGAGATGGGCACTCACACAGGACAGACACAACCAATCACAGGGAGACACACACACACACACACACACACACACACACGGCGGGGGAGGGGTGATACTCAATGTGGCATGAATGCCGTAAAATCCATTTCTTGGCCAGCCTGCCACCCCAACCCCGGCATAGGATAGCGCGTGCCCCTCCCAGGCGGCATCTCAGCCCAGGAGCGGGAGCCCCTGGGGGCTCTTACCCCAGCCCTTGGTGTGGAGGCCCGCTCACCCTGACCCACAAAAGCAAGCCTCTGCCCTCGCCCTCGCCCTCCCCGATCACCTGCCTCTGAGCAGCTCAGGGACTCCCTTCGACCCTCCCCAACCCCGCCCAACTGTTGCTGGGATGGATAGGTGGAGGGCAGTGGGCTGCTGCTCGCCCCTCCGCCCCCGTGCGCCAGCCACGAAGAGCGTTCTGCCTGGAGGTGCAGCCAGCCAACCCAGCTCTCCCCAGCCCGCTAGGGCTGCAAGGAAACTCATTAAACCTTCCTAATGACAAACGCTCGGGCAGGCGGCAGGCGGCAGGCGGGGAGAGTGACGGCTCCAGAAACCTGCCAGATGGGAGCAGGCGCAGGTGACTGTTTCTGAGGCTCAGCGGGGGAGGGGGAGGGGGAGCGGCCTCCCGGGGGGTCGGCTTTATTCAGCCCAGCTGGCCACCCCACACTCTAGGCTGGACCCCACCAAGTGGGGGTGGGGGGAGCCCTCTTTCCACCTAACAGATCCACAATGTCTGAGGGAGTCTGGGCTCCCAGCCGGGGCAGCCATGGAGCAGACAGCTGGCTGACCACACCCACAGCCCTCCACCCTGGCTGGGGTCCCCCACCCCAGGGGAGGGCGAGCCCGCCCCTCCCCACCTGCTACAGGGGTCCCCTCTGCTTCACCACAGCCACTGGAGGCTGCATCCCCCCCACCCCAGGATCCCTGCTCTCAGAGGTGCAGGGGGCCCCTGTTGCCATGGGAACAGCATCTGCAGAGGGTGCTGGGCCTGTTGGCCAGACCCAAGAAAACAACCTGCCAGGAGCGCTCCAGGCGGCAGGGAAGCGGGCATCAGGGTGTTAGGCATACGGTGTCCTAGTTGGAGAGGACTGTGTGTGGTGGGGACTGGGGGGTGTACAAGGGCCTCCGCCTGGCTCTCACAGGACTCCCTCCAGATCTGCTGGCTCCACCCCCAACCCATTGAATCTGCACCCAGGAACACCTTCGGGGCTGGCTTGTCCACTTGGCTGAGACCTTCTGGAGCTGGACAGTGCCCCCCGCCCTGGAGTTGGGCTGCTGGGAAGAATTCCCTCGAGGTTTCCTCAGGTCCAGGAAGAGGGGCGGCCTGTCAGGGATCACCCGGACATCTGGGATGGAGGATGGTCCCCTCCCCCCCCATGCCTCACAGGGAGAAAATGAGACACAGGACAGCAGAGCAGTGGTTCTGGGTTTAATCGAGGATGAAAAGGGTGCTGTGCTGTGGCCCAGAGGACCCCCAACCAGGCACCCCACGTTCGTTCGCATTTTCAACTGAATAGAGGAACAAGGTGTAACTAGAAACAACAGCGCAGGCGCCTGCCCGCCTCCAGGCCCCGGGCAGCTGAGAGGACTAGGCCTCTGGGACCCATCACCCCTCCCCAGGGCCCAGGCGCCTCCCCAGCCCCGCTGCCCTTCAGAATTCCTTGAAGCCAGGCATTGATGGCCCCAACTGCAGGTGGGTGGGTGGGGAGCGGGGACCCCAGAGCTTCCTCCCAGCCATTTAGGGTACAATAAATACTGTGTGGCAGCGGCAGGGGGAGCAGGGGCTGCAGCCCCGCCCGCCCCGCCCGCCGGCCCCAGCCACCCACAGCCCTCACTCTGTGCGCAAGATGATGTGGATGCCGGAATCTGTGAACACAGGCCCGCTCATCTCCCCTGTCCGCAGCGCAAACGAGGCGTCTTCGAATGGCTTCTGCATCTGACCTGGGAATGGGGAGGGCCGGGGAGGGAGGAGAGGTGTCAAGGCCGAGGCGGGCAGGCGGGGACGGCGCAGATGGGGCTCCTGCCTGCGCTGAGCCTCGCGCTCATCTGCGCTCATCCGTCACCCACTTTATGGCCCTGTCACGGTGCAGCGCTGTGGCTCAGCTGGGGGTGGCGGGGCCATTACGGAGGCCCTGGGAAGGCGAGGACAGCATGAGGGATGGCAGGCAGAGCTGCCACGGCCGCACATTTAGAGGCGCATTCTGGTGATGAACTGTCCTCCCAGCGCCTGGCTCCCCGCCCGGCCACAGCATCTGTCCTGCTGGCCTCGCGGGGGCATCAGGGAGCCACAGCCCCTCGTGGCCTTCCCCACTCTCCCACACCCCCACCCCATCCTGGGCCCCCGGCCCCTGCCCTGGCCAGACAGGCCGACTAGGGCTGCCCACCCGAGCTGCTGCCCTCACCCACGGTTTCCCCACCTCTGGGAGTAGAGTGGCAATGCTGGGGGACATGCCCTGGGGCACTGAGGGGCCCAGCCTTACACGAGTGCCCAATGACAGGACACAGCCTGCTTGGTGACCCACGATGTTCTGCAGCCCTTACTCACCCCTCCCTCCCCTCTTCCCCCAGCAGGGAGAGCCTCTGAGGCCCCAGGGAGGGACTGTGCTGCCACCTAGTGGACCCCGAAGGCCTGTGCAGCAGGGACTGCTCCGGGGAGCCAGGCTGGCCCACTCCAGTCTCTACCCACTGAGGGCGGCAGTGGGGGTCAGGGCTGGTGCCCACTCTCGCACCTCTGCTGAAGGCACCCAGGTCTCCCCTGGCCTTGGCCGAGCTGCAGTCGCTGAACTGCGAGGCCAGAGACTCAAAGTCCTCCTCTCCCGACTTGATCTTCTGGATGTAGCCTGTGGACAGGACAGGGGAGGCTCCACGTCAGGAGTGGGGTGAGGCCCTCACTCCTGGAGCAGCTGTGCACACCCTCCCCAGTGCCACCCGCTGTAGTGTGTCCACATACATGCACAACCCTGCAGTACGGACAGCCACGCTGGTCTCCCCAGCCCACGCGTGCGCACACACATCTCAGAGAAAAATCTAAACCAAGCCCAACGGGGTGGAGGAGAGCAAGGCACCGGGAGAGGCTCTGGACTCGGCGGCAGGGGGCTGGGGTCCTCAGAGCAGGGCTGGGGGAGTTTCCTAGAGAGGGTTTGGGGGACAGGCCCAGTTCTACCACGGGAATCCACCGAGGCCCAGCCTGCGGGCCCCAGCTGTCAGATCTGGGGCAAGTGGGAGGGGTGCTGGGAAGAGACCCCCATGTGGCCCGGGTAGGGCTGTGCAAGGCCTTTGCACTGTGGCCCCAGAGCCACACGACTCCTACTCCAGCACTTCCCCAGTGCACAGAGCACGGCGGCACAGACGCGTGACTGGGCACACCCACACACATGCACACTCCCAGTGGAAAGGAGCTGCCAGTTGTCGCCGTGTGCATGTGTGACCACGTGTGACAGGGCGCACACATACACGTGCACACACCCCCAATGGAAAGGAGCTGCCAGTTGTCATTGTGTGCATGTGTAACTGTGTGTGACAGGGCACACACATACACGTGCACACACCCCCAATGGAAAGGAGCTGCCAGTTGTCATTGTGTGCATGTGTGACCACGTGTGACAGGGCACACACATACACGTGCACACACCCCCAATGGAAAGGAGCTGCCAGTTGTCATTGTGTGCATGTGTGACTGCGTGTGACTGGCATACACACACAAACACACACACACACACCCAATGGAAAGGAGCTGCCAGTTGCCGCCGTGTGCATGTGTGACCACGTGTGACTGAGCACACACACACATGCACACACTCCCGATGGAAAGGAGCTGCCAGTTGCCGCTGTGTGTGTTACTGCATGTGACAGTGCACACACACACACACATCCTCCAATGGAAAGGAGCTGCCAGCTGTTGCTGTGTGCATGTGTGAACATGTGTGACTGAGCGCACACACACACACACACACACACTCCCGATGGAAAGGAGCTGCCAGTTGCCGCCGTGTGCATGTGTGACCACGTGTGACTGGGCGCACACACACAATGGAAAGCAGCTGCCAGTCGCCCTCCTGAGTCCAGGCAGCCCTCGAGGTGGGCAGCAGCCTGTGCTTCCCTGCCCTCCACGGGCCCTCCAGCACGCAGGGTGGCCTTGCCGGCCCCTTCCCGGGCTGCACAGCTGCCATCCTGAGCAGCTCCCGAGGCTCGCCGTCCATTCCCAGCTCGGCCAGCAGCCAGTCCCCAGGGGGCTCTGGGGGCCGCACACCTGCCGGCGGGGTTCACAGCACCCTGACACTGCCACCTGTTGCTCCTGTCTGCCCATGGACCTGCCAGGTGTGAACGTCACTGACACGGCTGCCTGGCATGTGCCCGAGCGCTGGCTGATTTAATCGGTGCTGGGTGGCCTGGAAAGCCAGCCTGGGCGTCTGCCTGAGGCTGGGCTGCTGCAGACTTCCTCAGAGTCTGGTCTGACCTACACACCACACGCTACCTGCACACCACCACACTCTACCTCCTGCGACTCTACCTACACACCATCACACTCGACCTACACACCACCACACTCTACCTCCTGCGACTCTACCTACACACCACCACACTCTACCTCCTGCAACTCTACCTACACACCACCACACTCTACCTCCTGCAACTCTACCTACACACCACCACACTCTACCTCCTGCGACTCTACCTGCACACCACCACACTTTACCTGCTGTGACTCTACCTACACACCACCACTCTACCTCCTGCGACTCTACTACACACCATCACACTCGACCTACACACCACCACACTCTACCTCCTGCGACTCTACCTACACACCACCACACTCTACCTCCTACGGCTGTACCTACACACCACACTCTCTACCTACACACCACCACACTCTACCTCCTACGGCTGTACCTACACACCACCACACTCTACCTGCCTATGACTACAGCTGAAATGGCTGTTGTAGCTATCTGGGGAGTAAACCAGCAGATGCAAGCTCTCTGCCTCTCAAATAAATAACACAAAAATTGCACAGAAGCCAGTGTCGTGGCACAGCAGGTAAAAGCTGCTGCCTGTGACACTGGCAACCCATACGGGTACTGGTTCCGGTCCTGGTTGCTCCACTTCTGATCCAGCTCCCTGCTAATGGCCTGTAAAGGCAGTGGAGGACGATCCAAGTGCTTGGGCCCCTGCACCCATGTGGGAGACCCAGATAAAATTTCTTGCTTCAGCCTGGCCCAACCCTGGCCAATGTGGTCATTTCTGGAGTGAACCAGAAGATAGCAGATCTCTCTTTTTACTTATTTATTTTTAAAGATTTATTTATTTATTTGAAAGGCAGAGTTACAGAGAGGCAGAGGCAGAGAGAGAGGTCTTCCTTCCACTGGTTCACTCCCCAGTTGGCTGCAATGCCCAGAGCTGTGCTGATCTAGTCAGGAGCCAGGAGCCTCTTCCAGGTCTCCCATGTGGGTGCAAGGGCCCAAGGACGTGAGCCTCCTCTGCTGCTTTCCCAGGTGCACTAGCAGGGAGCTGGATTGCAAGTAGAGCAGCTGGGACTCAAGCCGGTGCCCATATGGGATGCCAGAGCTGCAGTTTAACCTGTCGTGCCATAGCACCAGCCCCAGATCTCTCTGTCCCCCGCCCCCTCCCCCCGCCCCATCTGTAACTCTACAAATAAACAAAAAGAAGAAGGAGAAAAGAAGCAGCACAATTGTGACGGTACGATGTTGCCCCCGTCTGGCTGCACGTCATCCTCAATGTCCTGGTATCTGCTTTGCTGACAATGGGATGCAGGGCTCGTCCCCTCACTGCCCTGTGCCGTCACCCCTACACTGGGCTTTTACGAATATGCCCATGAGGCACAGCCACGCGGAGGACACACAAGGCCTCCCCCTATCTGCATGGCGGACTGCAGCCTCCTGGGAAGCCCTGTGGGGCAGCCCTGCTCCCGTGTCAGAAGTATCCACCTGTCACTCTGATCTAAACCGGACATGCTCAGCACAGCCCTCCGGCTCCTCCTCTCCCTGGTCTCGCCACTGGATTCCCCCGACGCCTGTCTGGGTGTCAGCCAGCGCCCCCTGCCTCCAGGCCTAAGCACTGGCTGGGGTCCTGCACCAGCATCACCCAGTAGCTGAGGCCGCAGGGATTCCCGACATTGGTAGGCTGGCCAAGGCAGCAGCGAGGGTGCAAGGAGTTGGGTCCCTGCCACCCATGTGGGAGACCTGGGTTGTGTTCTTGGCTTCTGGCTCTGGCCCTGGCCTGGTCCTGGCTGTTGGGGGTATTTGAGGAGTAAATCAGCAGATGCAAGCTCTCTGTCTCTCAAATAAACCAAACCAAACCACTTTCTCCTTCCTTGAGACTGACCTTCAGGGCGCTGGCCCCTGTGTCCCCCAGCCCAGTGTGTTCCCTCCCTCCTGCCCTGCCCTGTCCATCTTTCTCCCCTCCCCACTCCCCCCACTCCATCCAGCCTGAAACCTGCCTGTTGTCCTCTGGTCCCCACCCCTCCCCCTAAGCCCTGGCAGTGCAAGACGCACCCGCGGGAGTTCCATTTGTCACTGTCCTGTTCAGGCATCTGCTGCCCCGCCTCCCAGCAGGAGGACAGGGGCCGGCTGCGCCATGTTTACCACTGTCCCCTCAGCACCCCGTGCTGAGCACAAAACAGGTAAATGAGACAGAAATAGGCCGCAGGGAAGGTGGCAGCCAGGGCCCGGCTCTGGGTTTTGGGCAGAGATGCAGGAATCTGACACCTTCTCTGCTGGCAAGACTTCCCAATGCCCTGGCCTCCCTGACTGCACCAACAGCCTTGGCCGAGACATCACCGTGGGACCCTGACCCGGCAGGACTCCAGCCCAGCCCTGTGCAGACCCACGGCCTCTCCAGGAGCTCCTAGTCTGGAGCAGAGATTCTACACCTGCTTCTGGGTGTTCAGGACCCCCTGCCAGCCCACCTGCCCACAGCATGTTTCTTGAGGCTTCTTGAGGCCAAGCCAGGCCCCGCTCTGCTGCCCCTGAGCTCTGCGAGTCCGGGAGGTGGTCCTGCTGGTCTGTAAAATGGGGTGACAGGGGTTCCCACTTGAGAAAGCTGTTCTGAGTGGGGGATGAGCGGCCGCTGCAGCAGCACCAGCCCTCACACAGGGATGAGCTGTCCACCCATCTGCTAAGGGCTAAATGTCTGTATCCCACTCCCTCCAGGGCCTATGGTGAAGCCCCCACCGCAGTGTGACTGGATTTGGAAATGGGGTCCCTTAGGCATTGAGATCAGGGATGGATGTTGGGCCTAGTGGTTAGGAGGCCCTCATCCCACATGAGTTCCTCGGTTCAAGGCCAGCTCTGGCTTCTGACTCCCAACTTCCTGCAGGCCCTGGGAGGCAGTGATGATGGTTCAAGTAGTTGGGGTCCCTGCCATGCATGAGAGAGTCCTGGACTGAGTCCCTGGCTCCTGGTTTTAGCCACAACCAGGGGCTACTGAGAGCATTTGGGGAGTGAACCAGTAGAAGGGAGGGTGGTCTCTCTTCCTCTGTCTCTCAAAACAGAAAAATGAAAAGGTTACATGAGGGCACAAGGGCGGGATTAGTGCCCTTCCAAGAAGAGACATCTGGGTCTCTCGGGTATGCAAGACAGACGAGGACACCTAATCTAGACGCTGTCTACAAGCCCGAATGAGAGACCTCACCACGTACCAACCTGGCCAGAATCTTGATCTTGAACTTCCAGTAACTTTGAGGAAATAAATTTCTGTTGTTTAAACCACCCAGTCTGTGTTTTTTTTTTTTTTTTTTAATTTTTTGACAGGCAGAGTGGACAGTGAGAGAGAGAGACAGAGAGAAAGGTCTTCCTTTGCCGTTGGTTCACCCTCCAATGGCCGCCGCGGCCGGCGCACCGCGCTGATCCAATGGCAGGAGCCAGGAGCCAGGTGCTTTTCCTGGTCTCCCATGGGGTGCAGGGCTCAAGCACCTGGGCCATCCTCCACTGCACTCCCTGGCCACAGCAGAGGGCTGGCCTGGAAGAGGGGCAACCGGGACAGAATCCGGCGCCCCGACCGGGACTAGAACCCGGTGTGCCGGCGCCGCTAGGCGGAGGATTAGCCTAGTGAGCAGCGGCGCCGGCCTCAGTCTGTGGTATTTTATTATGGAGCCCAAGCTAACAGATCACTGTAACCATCCAAGGGAACATGAGTGAACAGACAGAGGGGTGCCTAATCCCAAAAAGGTTTAGGGACAAACTCCCTGCCCTGCCCTACAACTCAATAAGCTGCTTCTAGTCCAATGGCACCCAGGCACCAAAGGGGAAGGGGCCTGGGCAGGGAAAGAAGTCAGGATTATGTCCCCAGAAGACCTAAGATCCAGCAAGGGGCCCAGAGGCCCAGCCTAGGACCACTGGCCCTCCCTGGGTGGGGGATCCTCAGGTCGGGGCCTCCCTGGGACCCTGGGCACACAGGCATGGAGGGACGGGAAACAGGCAGGGATGGCTCCCCCTGGCTGGCCGCTTCAGGCAAGGACACCAACAGTGACACTGGGCGGGCCTCGGATTCCTGACAGCCCCTGGCGGCAGCCCAGCAGCTGCAGAGGAGCTGATGCTGGGAAGAGGAGCCTCTGCAGAGAGGTGGAGGCGCTGATTCTCGCTGCAGACGCGTCTCCCGGGGCAGCACCGGGTCCCAGTGGGCACTGAGGAGACTCGTGTGGGCCCAGGCTGCCAGCTGGGGAGGGCGCTGGCCAAACCATCGACTCCTGATCCTCTGGAACACAGCCAGACCGGGGGAGCAGTCACCTGCACACACAGGACAAGGCCCAGGCACCCAAGGCTTGTGGAAAACACACAGGATGTCTGGTTACTGAGTGCGCCACAGCCAAGGCCGGCTCACCACGGCCTCCTAGCAACCTCTGAGGGTCCTGCACCAGTCCCACCTCGAGCAGGACGACACTGAAGTCAGAGAAGGTCGCAGTCCAAGGTCACCAGAGGGTCTATGCTGAGCCCACCAGACCGCCCGTGTCCAGGCCCAGAGATCTTTCCAGAGAAGCAGCCCATGAGCCCAGGCCTTCCCTCGACCTCAGCTCCCCCATGCATATGCCTCAAGGACTGGGGTCAAGCCCCAGACACCGAGCCCACGGCTCCCGGCTCTTCATGGGGACACGCGCCCAGCCTACAGAGGCAGCCACCGAGGCTCAGAGAACACAGCTGCTCCAGGACACACAGCTGGCACAAGACCCCAGTCCTGAGGAGCCCAGGGTGTGGTGGGCCTCCCAAGCAGAGCCTCGCCCACTTCACACACCCCTGCATCCTCCCAAGTCTGTCTCCTGAATCTCTCTAGAATCCGCCTCCCCCTCATTTCCACCCTCGGCCCACCCCAGGCTCGAGCCACACTGCCTCTGCCTGCAATCTCTCCCACAGCCTCCACAGGCCCCCCCCCCCCCCCCCCGCGCTGGCAGCCTGCTGACATCCCCAAATCTCCACCTACGGAAGAGCGGGCCCGGGCCCACCTGCTCATGGTCTATCCCTTCCTAAGACCCAAGCTGGTGAGTGCAGCCCCACCGCAGCACCGACCCAGAGCTGGGAAGGCCGCTCAGCCTCCTGCCACCTTACCCGGATCACCCCACATGTCCTTTTGGCCTCCCTGCTCTGCTGAACCCAGACCTGCGTCCGGCTGCCTCCCCAAGTTCCGCCCCCAGCCCCCAGGATTTAAAGGGCCCCGCCCAGGATGAGCCTCTTCCCAAGTTCCCTCTGGCAGGAACTCCTGCAGCTCTACCTCCAAACGCCCTCTTCCTCCTGGAGTCGGCGAGCCTCAGAGCAGGGAGAGCAGAAGTGGAGAGGATCCCGGCCCGAGAGCCCCTGCTCACCGTTGATCAGCTCCAGGGCCTCCTCCTTGGTCCGGGTGATCTTCTCCTGCCGCCAGGACGAGGGCCGCCGGGACTGGCTGTGTTTGACGAGCAGGTGCGAGCAGCGGACACGCGCCGGCTCCCCCTGCCCGATTTTGCCTCCACCGCTGCTGCTGTTGCCGCTGGGGCGCTCCCACTGGCTGGCGTTCGTGATGTGGTTGAAGTAGTACACCCGGCCTGCGGGGAGGGCAGCAAACCCATCGCGTGTCCACCCTGCGCCACGGGCGGACACGGCAGCGCACAGCCCCTGTACTGAGGGGGCTCACATGCTCAGTGGGGGAAGACAGGCTCCAAACCAGCAAAGACGACAACAAGAGAACCCCAATGACTGCTAACTTCAGGGAAGAAAAAATAACACAGGGGATCGGGGGGTTCCAGCAACAAATCCAGCTGAGCCACCCACTGAGGCTAAGATGCTGTCTGTGGGCCTTATCTCCCCGAGCCTCAGTTTTACTCATCTGCAAAATGGGGGTGAGCGAATCAACACCATCAAACCTCCCCTGGGTCGACACACAAGGACTATTACTTCGACTGTGGCCACTGCGGGCTCCAGGGGCGGCAGAGGGACCCTAGACCTACTCAGAGAAGCCGGGCCAGCTCCTCGGGCGCTCGCGGTGACACAGGAAAAGCGCCAGGGGCCCTGGAGCAGGCAGACTGGGTTCCAAGCCGGCTCCAACCCCCCTGAAATGCACGATCTTGGAAGACATCCTTCCACTTCCTGGCCTCAGCGTCCCCACTTGTAAAATGGGCGCACCAACGACCCATCTCCCAGACGTGCGGCAATTCTCAGAGAACTAAAAACACGATGCGGGGTGCACACCTAACGGGGCCAAGCTTTCGATTGGGCTCCAAGCAGACTCAGGAAGAGGTGTGGCCGGCAGGTGTGTGTGCCACGCCTCTCTGCTCGGTGAGGGGTATCCCCCTCCCCAGGGAGTGCCCCGGGCCCAGCTCCCCGCAGAGCGACAGGTGCAGCAGGCCCGTGCTGGCTGCAGACAGCCGGGCTGGCAGACTCAGTGCCGCCGCCTCAGGGAGCGCCGCGGCCTCCCCGGCCCCTCCCCCGCCCCGCCCCCTGCCTCAGTTTCCTCCCGGCTCCTGAGCCTTGCAGCCCTCCACGGGGGCGGGCCGGCGCCGTTACTCCGAGGGCGACGCGGAGGAGCCCAGACCTCACGGGACGGAAGCGGGGGGCTCCTCCGCGCTCGAGGGCAGAGCTCGCGCCCTGCTTCCGTGGGCCCGCGCGGCCCTGCCCCGGCCCCGATCCCCGCGGCACCTGAGCTGCGGCTCATGCGCTTCTCCCAGCCGGGCGGCAGCTTCTCCTCGTCCGCCATCTTCCCTCCTGCCGCAGCGCCCGCTCCGCCTCCGCCGCGCCGCCTGTCACCCGCGCCCGCCCACCGACGCTGCCCATTGGCTCGGCGTTCTCCGCACCGGGGCCTGGCAGCGACGCTCATTGGACATTCCAACCGTCAGGATGAGCTCTCCGTCTTGCTACTGGGCAGAAGCGAGAGTGGGCGGATCCCCCCACGTTACACTGGTACCCGGCCCCTAGTCGGGCTCACTCAGGCCCCGCCCCTCTCCTCTCCTTGGCTCCTAAGTGGTGGATTAGAGACTCGAGACCGCCCTTCTCAACGCCCTTTGGCGAGAGCGAAAAAAGTCCCAACCCCCTTCTTGGCGCTCTTGGCGGGCGGAACCCGACCCGACAGGATAGAGCTTATTGATTGGCTGCCGGGGCAGCAGTTCCCGCCTGCCCGAGCCGTTCCCGGAAGGCCGCACGACCCTCATGCGGAAGCGTCTGGCCGCTGTGCAGGTTACTTGTGGGAGGAGGAGGCGGTGGTACCCGTGCTGTTGCCATAACAACGCAGTTGCCTTGGTGACGAGCAGCTCAGTGCCCGAAGCCTAAGTTTGGCTTCTCCAGCCTCCCTCTTCCCACCTGCTTCTTCCAGATGTCCAAAGCCAACCCGGCCTCGCTGGGCTAAACCATTTTCCCCCCGCGGGCCCTTTGGAATCTACTTATTTCCTCTCACTCTGGCTGCTTCCTCCTCCCTGGCGAGGAGAGCGCGAGAGGAGGCGCAGGTGGGAGAAGCATGAGCTGCTGCGGGGGTGGCCGGGAGTGCCAAGGGCTGCAGGTGAACAAGGGAGCGCTTTATCGGTGTGCCAGTTCCAGACCTAGCTCCTCCACTTCTGATCTGGCTTCCAGCTAATGCACCTGGGAAGACAGCGGATTATAGTCCCTGCACCCACATGGGTGCCCCTTAACAACATCGAGGCTCAGAGACGTGGCTCAGGGAAAACACAGAGGCAGGACGAGGTAGGAGGCCAAGGGCGCTGCGGAGCCACCTTGCTTGGGGGTGAGGGGGTGCGAGCAAGTTACTGAACCCCCGTGCTTCAAGTCCTCCGATTGCAAAGTCGGAGGAAGCAATACTACCACTTCTTCTGTCTGATGCGATGGTTAAGGAGTGGTCCCTATAAAGCACTCAAAACACTTCCTAGCCTACAGCTAAGATATGTTAAGTATTATAGGCTTATATCACAGCAAATTTATAGATTCATTAAAATGTTGACTACCAGTGGTGATACAAGTCAAATGACAAAAAATGAAGAACTTTTTAATGTTCTCATTTTTAAGCACATCTTAGCATAATAATTGTAAAAGATAATTGGAGTTGCAAAAATAGATTTCACCCAGCTGGCAAATGGGATAGCATTTGACACAGCAGAACGGAAGTTTTCACTTAGGAGCAGTTTTGTTCTCCAGGGGACATCTGGTGATGTCTTGACAGTTATGGCTGTCACAAAGGGAGGAAGGGACAATTTAGTGGGTAGAGGCTGTGGAGACTGCTGCACATCCTGCAAGGCATGGGCCAGCTCCCCACAGCTCAGAATTCCCCAACCCCAAATGTCAGCATTGCCACAGCAGAGAAACCCTGCCATGGAATAATCCTCAAAGCTAGGAAATCAACAGCGGTGTGAACCTCTTCACTACACACTGGTTCCATCTTCCCACTGTTCTGTAATGCTTCAGGATGGGCTTGTCTCACGCCAGCTCGCGGTGGGACTGAGGGTGTGTGTGGACCCTGGACTCCTCGCTCTGCATCACACCAGGTGGCTGATGATGTTCAAAATGCATTGCCGATTGCATTTAAGCTGTCTACTGCTGCAGAGAAAAACTGCCCTTCATGTAGGGAGTAACACCTATTTCAGTGTGTGTGGGTCAGGAATCTAGCTAGGCACAATGTAGCTCACGTCAGCAGGGTGGCTGTGGCCTCCTCTGATGGCTGGACTGGGGTAAGATCTACCTCCAAGCCAGTTCCTGTGGCTGCTGGCAGGAGTCAGCTGCTAATGGCATGCTGACTAAGTTCAAGAAATTTTTAAATCCATGGTTTTTTCATAGTATACATTTTCCATAAACCTTTTGAAGACCCCACATAGGTATGGACTTCAAAAAATTTTGCACCAACATAAACTTACCTTTTAATTCTATTTTCCATGGACCCCTCTTTTTTTTTTTTTTTTTTTTTTTTTTTTTTAAGATTTATTTATTTGAAAGACAGAGTTAGAGAGAGAGAGAGGTCTTCCATTCATTGGTTCACTCCTCAGACAGTTGCAATGGCTGGAGCCAGGCCGATCCGAAGCCAGGAACCAGGAGCTTGTTCCAGTCCTCTCACACAGGTGCAGGGGCCCATATTCTGCTTTCCCAGGCCATAGCAGAGAGCTAGATCGGAAGTGGAGCAGCCAGGACTCAAACCGGTGCCCATATGGGATGCTGGCACCATAGGCAGTGGCTTCACCTGCTACGCCACAGTGCTGACCCCTCCATTTCTCCTTTTGTAATAAATAAATACTTTAAGGAAGGCACTTTAACACCTACCAGTGCATTCTGCCACCAGCAATCACTAGTATGTTGAACCGGGGGGATCTTGGGAGAGAGGAGGAGCAGTCCAAACTTTAACATCAGCAGGGTCAGTACAGAACAGGGAAGAATGGATGGAGCAAAGTTCTGCATGCTGCTCTGGGGAAGGGCTCCAGAAAGGGGCTAGGCCCAGGTCCCTCTCCTACCCTGCAGTCAGGGCCGAGGTCAACACCAGGATCTGTGGCCAGGGGCCAGGTAGAGCCGTCGGTCTTCTCTGTACTCACACCCAGAGGAAGAAGACTGGAGACAGCACTGACACTACGTACCAGGCATCTCTGTCTTAACTGTGTTACCTTACTGAGATGTGGGTACCATCAAGGTGCCCCTTTGTGGAGGAGGCAAGAGGATGACCTTGACTTCCCTGAACCCCACTGCTATAATCCATCAAAATTCAAACCCACGCAGTCTTTTTTTCTTTTTAAAGATTTACTTATTTCTTTGAAAGAGCTACAGCGAAGGAGAGAGGGGAGGAGAAAGAGGAAGGAAGGAGGGAGGGAGAGAGGGAGGGAGGGAGGGAGAGAGAGAGAGAGAGATTGAGAGAGAGAGAGAATCTTCCATCCACTGGTTCACTCCCCAAATGGCCACATCAGGTGGGCCAGGCTGAAGCCAGGAGCCAGATGCTCATATGTGGGTGCAGAGGCCCAAGTACTTGGGCCATCCTCTGCTGCTTTCCTAGGCACATTAGCAGGGAGCTGGATCAGAAGTGGAGCAGCCAGGACTCGAACTGGTGCCCATATGGGATGCTGACCCTGCAGGCAGAGACTTAACCTATGCCACAGCACTGGCCCCAAGGGTGGTCTGACTCTTGAGGCTACGCTCCTATAGCCTGTACCACACTGCCTCCTCTGTCCACTGCCAGGAACTGTAATGCTCAAATATGCTTTATCTCACCTTTCACCACACACCAGTGAAGTAGACATGGTTCGTTCCAGTTTGGTTAAGGCAAGAAGGTCGTCTTAGCCCATTTTCTGTGGCTATAACCCCAAATACTAGAGTCTGGGTACCTTTCTTTTTTTTTTTTTTTTTTTTTTTTTTTTTTTTGGACAAGCAGAGTGGACAGTGAGGGAGAGACAAGAGACAGAGAGAAAGGTCTTCCTTTTTCTGTTGGTTCACCCACCAATGGCTGCTGCGGCCAGCACACTGTGCTGATCCAAAGCCAGGAGCCAGGTGCTTCCTCCTGGTCTCCCATGGGGTGCAGGGCCCAAGGACCTGGGCCATGCTCCACTGCCTTCCCGGGCCACAGCAGAGAGCTGGACTGGAAGAGAGGCAACCGGGACAGAATCCGGCGCCCCGACCGGGACTAGAACCCGGTGTGCCGGCGCCGCAAGCGGAGGATTAGCCTAGTGAGCCGCAGCGCCGGCCAAGTACTTTTTATAAAAATGTTTATTCAGCTTATGGCTATGGGGGCTGGGAGGCCCAAGGTGGAGAGGCCGTGCCTGGTGAAGGCCTTTTTGCAAGGGCAACATGTGGACAGCCAGAGTGGCTCTGACCGCAGGCCTCCTCTCAACATAATCCATTCACCCACGAGTGGATCCACTCCTTCGTGAGGGGCAGAGACCTCACGACCTAATCACCTCGGGACGGTCCCGCCTCCCAGTTCCTCCCTGGGAAGGTTAAGTTTCCACAGGGCTCAGTGTGTGTCCCCGTCCAATGTCTGCTACTGTAACAAAGTACCTGAGGCAAGGCAACTTCACAGAGAAGTTCAGCTCACAGTTTTGGAAACAGACAGTGCAAACAGCACAGCGCAGGTTCTGGTGAGGACTCCCCTCACTGTGCCCCCCTCCCCAACAGATGGCACTGACAGCACCCGTGGGAGACCAAGGGATCATCTTGTGACAGGGAGCCAGAGAGGCTGGGGCCCCATGACCCCTTCTGAGGGTGTGCCCCACTTGACCTCAGGGCCGCCCGCTAGGTCTCACCTCTTAGAGGTCCCACTGCCTCTCAGCACCACCACACTAAGGACCAAGCTCCCATCGCAGGATCTCTCAGGGGACACAGTCAAACCATAACCAAATCTGGTGGAGATGACATTTGACCCATTGTCTGTCCGAATCCAGAACCTATACTCCTCATTCTGTGACAGCAACTGTCCCTACCCAGCGGCCTCTTGATCTGTTAGCATGACGGTAATTCCAAGGTCTCGTGGATTCCAGAGCTCTGGCTGCAACTTTATTTTTTTTTTGTTTGTTTCTGTTCTATTTATTTGAAAGGCAGAGATACAGAGAGATTGTCCATCCACTGGTTCACTGCAAATGGCTGCAACAGCCAGGGCTGTGCCAGGCCAAGGCCAGGAGCTCAGAGCTCTTCTGGGTCTCCCACATGGGGGACAGGCACCCAAGGACTTGGGGCCATCTTTCGGTGCATTGGCAGGGAGCTGGCTCTCAAATCAATGCCCATGTGGGATGCCAGCATCGCAGGCGCTGGCGGCGGCTTTATCCACTGTGCTGCAACGCCACCCACCCCCGACCTAGCCTGAGCTGTCACTGAGCAGCTGCATGCGGACAGAGCTACAGACAAGACCGACAGCAACCCCCGTCCCCCGTGAGCCTGCTCTCATGCAAAGATGACAACACAGCAGCATCTAGGCTTTTATTAATGTGAGTTTTTAAAAACAAGCGTCCATACCCGTGCAGGGGTGCGGGTGGGGCAGGAGGGCGCAGCGGGGGGCAGGAATTCTGCTCTATTGGTAATAAAGCTCCAGGTTCATCCCATCGTGGATTTCATCTGAAGTAACCGCGTTAAGGAATCCTTGTGGTGTGCCCCCCCCTCCATCCCTCTCACCCACTCAGCTCAGTCACAGTGGCCTCAGGACACTGGGGCAAAGGAAGCCGCCTTGGGCCGGGCCATTTTGATTTGCAGAGGGTCCCGGCTGTCAAAACGTGCACGCTGCTTATGCACAACAGACACGCCGGGTCTCCCGCCACCCTGACCTCCCGTCCAACACCCAGGTGTCCCAGTCACAAATAACTTGCCTGAAGTGTCAAACTATTTCACCAGTCCAATCACCCTCCTCCCCAGCAAAACAACCGCGCAGCTCTCCTGTCCCGGGCATGCACTATGTGCCACGCATCACGCACCTTATGTGTGCAGTCTCTGGCACTAAGCAAACAGACACAGGGCTGAACCCGAGGCTCTTCCACAAGAAATCAAAGGATACAGTCCCCCAGCGACACGTGGTCCTTGAAAATCGTGTACCTAGGGAATAGAGAGACTGGCTGAGATAGCCCCGCCTAAGCTTCCCGGGGAGCTCACCGTCTTCTACCCTCGTCCCGCCCAGCCCGCAGCTCAACCGCTGCACTCACCACTTCTTAAGGACAATCTTGTTCCAACGGGTCCCCGTCTGGGCTGCGATCAGCTTCTTAAGGTCCCCGATGGTGTCATCGGTGCTGGGCCGCAGAGTTAAGGCAAAAAGGGAAGGAGAGAGAAAACGAGGAAGAGGGCGTTCCAGGGCTAAATGCGCTCTGCCAGGACCCCCATCGTCCCCTCTCCCCGGTTGAACGAAAACCACCCCCCCTGCAACACAGAGTTGCCTCCTTCAATGCCAAGGACGCCAGGGATCGCTGCCACCCGCTCCCTCCCGCTGTCGGTGGATACTTGCACTTAACGCGGACTTTCTTCCCCAGACGGTCGTTGCAAACAACCTCGATCATCCTGGCTGGAGCTACGGCAGGGAAGAGGGAGGCAGTCAGGACTTCCGGGGTTCCCTACGCCCCAGGAGCCCCAGCCCACAGGTCCCAGGCCCTAAGAACCCCCCGGTTAAGCCTTGCGTTCCTCCTCCCTAGCTCCCGGACCCGAATCCTCCCAGGTTCCAAGTCCTGGATCCCAACATCAAGGACCGCAGGCAGTCGCGTCTCCGCCCCTCCGGTCCTTTTAAAGGCTCAGCCCCACGACTCCCGGCCTCATCTCCCGCCAGCTCGCAGACCTTAGGCGACCAAGTCCCGACCACTTTCCCTGACCCTGGGCCTCTCTGTTTAATCCACGCACCTTAAATCTCAAACACGCAAGACGCCACAACCTCCTCGCTCGAGCACCAGACCCCGACCTGAGCTGACGCGAGGAAGCGGAAGCGGAAATAGGCAACCGGAAGTCGCCGCGCGCCCTGGGTGCCCGTCAACACCCGGTCGGGTTCTTCTGTATCGGGTCGGGCATTGTAGTTCCGAGGCTGGGCTAGGAGACACCGGCAGTGAGCGAGGGGCTCGTGTGTGGGTCCTGGCGGTTGCAGGGCCAGGGGCAGGGACTTGAAGAGAGAGGTAGAGGGCAGGGGCCGGCGCCCTGCCCGTAGGAAGCCCGTGTCGGAGGCCTTTTGGCTGTGGGGAGACCCGAGCAGCTATGGGAAAGCCGCAGGTCATGGGGGTCGCGGCGGGGCGGTGGTCTTCGGTTCCTGAGCCCCGACAAGGCCTCTTAGTGCAGCTTAAGGGCAACGGGGAGCGGCGGTCGAGCCCTGCAGTCATCCCGCCCGGCTCCCTGACTGCGTCCAGCGCTGGGCCTCGTACGCGTTTTGCTCTCCCGCCCACCGTCTCGGGCTGTCGCGCCGGCCCCGGCGACATCTGGGATGCTCGTCCTGGGCTGCCCGTCGCCCGGCCGGGGCCCGCGAGGAAGCTGGAAGTGGCACAACTGTGACACCTTCTGCTTCTGCATCCTCAGGGAGCGCTTTGCACGAGGCGCCAGGTTCGTTAGGGCTCCCATCCCTAATTTCAAGCAACAGCTGCCCATGGACTTGTTGAACAGAGCAGATGGGATTCCCAGTTTGCCAAGTCTAAATTGATTCACTCAGAAAGGAGGCCACCGCCTTTTCTTTTCAAAGATGTATTTATTTATTTGAAAGTGTTGCACAGAGAGAGGAGAGGCAGAGAGAAACAGAGTTTTTTTTTTTTTTTAATTTTTTTTTGACAGGCAGAGTGGACAGTGAGTGAGAGAGACAGAGAGAAAGGTCTTCCTTTTGCCGTTGGTTCACCCTCCAATGGCTGCCGCGGCCGGCGCACCGCGCTGATCCGATGGCAGGAGCCAGGTGCTTCTCCTGGTCTCCCATGGGGTGCAGGGGCCCAAGCACTTGGGCCATCCTCTACTGCACTCCCGGGCCACAGCAGAGAGCTGGCCTGGAAGAGGGGCAACCGGGACAGAATCCGGCGCCCCGACCGGGACTAGAACCCGGTGTGCCGGCGCTGCAAGGCGGAGGATTAGCCTAGTGAGCCGCAGCGAGAGAGAGGTTTTTCATCTGCTGGGTCACTCCCCCAGTTGACCACAACAGCAGGAACTGAGTTGAGCTGAAGCCAGGAGCTTCCTCCGGATCTCTCACGTGGGTGGAGCACTTGGGCCATCTTCTGCTGCTTTCCCAGGCATATTAGCAGAAAGCTGGATCATAAGAGGAGCAGCCGGGACTCGAACTAGCACCCATATGGAATGCCAGCACTGTAGGCGGAAGCTTAACTTACTGTGCCACAGTGCTGGCCTCACAAAGACTAATTTCTGTTTTGCTACCTTGTAGGCTCAGGGATAACACGTCACAGCTTTGGCCCAGCATTCTCCAGCCCCTGCAGGGTCCCTCTGATTGGGCTTTCTTTGTGGAAAACTCATTCAGACTGGAGACATGAGCTTTAGGTCCAGACAGATGAGTGAAACCCCAACCTCACTCTTTAATAATGATCTGGACGACCTAAGACAAGACACTTGAACTTCCCTCTCATTCTCCTCCTCTGTGGAAACGGGACAGCAGTTCCCAGCCGGCGTTTGTAAGGACTGGTCCTGGACCGTGTGATGCTGTGAAATACACGTTTGGTCTTCCCCCCTAGTTTCCGGGCATCCAACTTCTGAAATCCTTGCATTTCTGAGTGACAGTGTCTCTTTGTGCACTAGCAAGTTGGCAGCTGGTTGGCTGCCCCTCAGTAGCTTCAGGATGTGTGGGGGCCTGGTCATAGGCCAGACCAGGGCAGGGCTAGAGGGCTGCGATTTTGAGCGGCACACCCTGGTCCCTGGGGAGGGGAGAGAGGCTGAAGCATGGAGGACTCCCCCCCCCCCCAGAGGACAGGGTCAGGAGAGCTGGCTGGTGAACAGGTTCCTAGAAGGATGTGGAGGTTCTGCAACTCTTCCCCCGCACCTTGCCCTGTACAACCCTTCATCTGTAAAGAAACTACGTTTCTTTGAGTTCTGAGAGCCCCTCAAGCAAATTAGTCCACCGAGGCGAGGGTTGTGGGAACCCTGATAGCATAGGCCAGATCAGCCAGGGCTCGTGATTGGCATTGGAAGTGGGGGACAGCCTTGAGGTCTGAGACCTGAGCCTATGGGATCTGATGCTGTCTCCAGGGATATCATGTCTGAATTGAACTGAATGCGGTGACATTCCTCTGGCTGGCGTCCCCTGCAGAATTGCTTGCTTGCTTGCTTTGTGTGTGCGTCGGGGAACGAGCCCCACGCACGTGGGGTCAGAAGTCCTCTGATTTGGTTGGTGTGGTGTAAGAGCAGAGGAGAAAGCAGTTTGGTGTTTGTCCAACTCAGACATCCCATTAAAGAGTTTGCAGAAGGAACAGAGAGGGGTGGAGGGGAGGTTGGAAGTAGCACATCATGGCAGTACTGAGTGGTTACCACTAGATGGCAGAATTGCTGAGCGTTTCATTTTTCCTTTAAAGCCTTTTGGTGTGTTTTCTGTTTTCAACACTGAAAACAAATTACTTTGTAATAGAGGAGAGGAGTAATTTTTGTTTTGTAAATATTTGTTTATTTTAAGATTTATTTTATTTGAAAGCGGAGATACACAGAGAGATATATTTTCCACCTGCTGGTTCATTCCTCAGATGGCTGCAATGGCCAGGGCTGGGCCAGGCCAAAGCCAGGAGCTTCTTCCAGGTCTCCCATGTGAGTGGCATGAACCCAAAAACTTGGGCCATCTTCTGCTGCTTTCCCAGGCCATTAGCAAGGAGCTGGATCAGAAGTGGAACAGCTAGAACACAAACTGGCACCCATATGGGATGCTGGCATTGCAGGTGGTGGCTTTATCCACTGTGCCACAGTGTTGGTCCCAAGATTTATTTATTTATTTGAAAGGCAGAATTAGAGAGGGAGATATAGAAAGAAAGAGATATATTTTATCTGCTGGTTCATTCCCCAAATGGTCACAACAGCCAAAGCCAGGAACCTGGAACTCCACCTGGGTCTCCCACTTGCGTGCAGGAACCCAAGCACTTGAGCCACCTTCCGCTGCTTTCCCAAGCACATTAGCAGGGAGCTCAATTGAAAGTAGAACCGCCATTTGGGATGTCCATTTGGGATGCCAACATTGCAGGTAGCAGCTTAACTTGCTACACCATCATGCGAGTCCTGTAGTTTTAAAAACATTTATTTTATTCATTTTTTAAAGATTTATTTATTTGAAAGAGTTACACAGAGAGGAGAGGGGGAGAGAGAGAGAGAGAAAGAGAGAGAGGGAGGTCTTCCATCCGCTGGTTCACTCCCCAAATGGCTACGACAGCCGGATTTGCACCAATCCGAAGCCAGGAGCCAGGAGCTTCTTCTGGGTCTCCTATGTGGGTGCATCTTGGGCCATCTTCTACTGCTTTCCCAGGCCGGTGCTTCAGGCCAGGGTATTAACCCACTGCGCCACAGCGCTGGCCCCTATTCATTTATTTGAAAGGCAAAGAGAGGGCTGGCGCTGTGGCTCACTAGGCCTGTGGCGCCGGCACCCCGGGTTCTAGTCCCGGTTGCTCCTCTTCCAGGCCAGCTCTCTGCTGTGGCCCAGGAAGGCAGTGGAGGATGGCCCAAGGGTTTGGGCTCCTGCACCCGCATGGGAGACCAGGAGGAAGCACCTGGCTCCTGGCTTCGGATCGGCGCAGCGCGCTGGCCGTAGTGGCCATCTGGGGGGTGAACCAATGGAAGGAAGACCTTTCTCTCTGTCTCTGTCTGTCTGTCTAACTCTACCTGTCCAAAAAAAAAAAAAAAAAAAAAAGGTAAGTTTACAATATTTGAGTCAAAGACTACTCAAGTGTTGCAGTTGATTTCTCAACAATGTTGCAGTGGATTCCTTTCTGAGAGGAGGAGCGTGGTGGAGGCAAGAGGTGCAGAGTCACCACACAGACCCCGGAAGTTGGGTGAAAGCAGGCCTGAGGCGAGCAGCCCGCAGACTCGTTTATTTCAGCTAGTACAACAGCTTATATAGTCAAGACTAGCCAATCCGGTCAAGGGGCGGTCTATGCCCCAACCAATCAAAGCCTGTTGCCAGGCAGTTTCCAAAGCCATCCAATCACAGCCTGTTGTCAGGCAGGCTCCGTTTGCCATGTGGGTTTCAAAGCCATTCCTGAGTAACTGATGCTGGCTTGCCAGTGGCCATCTTGGCATGGCCTTCTCATTCTACCACACTCAAGTACACGGTCATGGTGCAGGGCTGGGGGAGGGGAGCTGGAAAGGGGCAGTGAACGCTATGGCCTGGGATTGCTCCAGGCCTTGTTTCCCGGTTCCTTTTCTCTCTCCCACCCCTCTGCATGCTGGTGACGCACGAGATGGTTCTTAGGACTGTTTGTCACTGAGCCAGGTGGGACAGGGACCACTAAGTTCAGCAAAAAATTAAAGGCAACTCCATTACTCAGAGTTCACTAGAGGGGCGATAACCTTCGTGGTGCAAGGAGGTGCTCCCCACATGTGAGCATCTCAGTGGACAAGGCCCAGCTGTCAGCCCAGAATTCATAGTAACACAAGCTGTGAGGGGAGGGCCCGGGGGCCACAGGCATGAAGCGGCACTGCCCGCGCGTGGCAGAGGCATCTGGGGCCACCGAGCAGTGTGCTGACCTGGCATCCGAAGGTTCTGGGCTTGTGGCCCTGGGCAAGTGACTTGACACCTAGACCTCAGCCCCCCGCTGTGGTATCGAACACTTGTGGCTATGGAACTCAAGCGAGCTAAACGGAGTAGGTGCCCCACACTAGCGGCTGCTTCATGCTTTTATTGCTGGTTGTCAGCCAGAAAGCCAGGCAAAGTCATGACCACAGTGTCCCAGGCAGAGGGAAGAGCCTGTACGTTCAGTTAGGAACCTCCTGGCTTCCAGCCACAGAACACCTACAGCTGCTCAGACAATGGTGCTTTGTCTCAGAACAGAACTTCTGAAAGTCGGCAGCCCTGGACCAACAGCTCGGAGATGTCTGGGGCTAGCGTCTCATGATTCTTTCGGGTTGTCCCTCCACGGTTGCAAGATGGTTGCAGAAACATGAAGCATTTTATCTGTGTTCTTGTGGGCAGAAAAATGTCAAAATGATTTATTACTACATATTTCAAACTTTCTTTTTAAGATTTATTTATTTGAAAGTCAGAGTTACACAGAGAGAGAAGCAGAGAGAGAGAGAGAGAGAGAGAGAGAGAGAGACAGAGAGAGAGGTCTTCCATCTGCTGGTTCACTCCCCAATTGGCCGCAATGGCTGGAGCTGCGCCAATCCGAAGCCAGGAGCTAGGAGCTTCTTCTGGGTCTCCTACGCAGGTGCAGGGGCCCAAGGACTTGGGCCATCTTCTACTGCTTTCCCAGGCTATAGCAGAGAGCTGGATTGGAAGTAGAGCAGCCAGGACTCGAACTGGCGCCCATATGGGATGCCGGTTAATGCAAGGCATTAACCCGCTGCGCCACACCTCCGGACCCCGAACTTTTTTTTGATTAAGGTACAACTGGTAAAAATTCAAGCAGTATAAAAGTGCAGCCTCCTGTGGTCTGCCAACCCTCCAGACCCCCAACCCAGTCCCTAAATTTCCTTTCTTTTAAGAATTATTTGTTTGTTCGAAACGCAGAGTGACAGGGGGAGAGACTTGAGAGAGATCTTTCATCCTCTGGCTAACACCCCAAATGGCTGGGCCAGGCCAAAGCCAGGAGCTCCATCCAGGTCCCCCATATGGGTGGCAGGGGCTCAAGCAGCTGGGCTGTCCTCCGCTTCTCTCCCCAGCACATTAGCAGGGAGCTGGGTGGGAAGTGGAGCAGCTGGGAGTTGAACTGGTGCTCTGATAAGGGGCACTGGCATCACAGACGGCAGCTTATCCCACTGAGACTTATTAATTTGAAGGCAAGATAGAGGGAGGGAGGGAGAGAGAGAGCAAGAGAGAGAGTGAGCTCCATCTGCTGGTTCAGCTGCCAATGGCTGCAGTGGCTAAGGCTAGACCAGGCTGAAGCCAGGAGCCAAGAGCTTCTTCCAGGTCTCCTACATGGGCGCAGGGGCCTAAGCACCTGGGCCATCTTCTGCTGCTTCTCCCAGTACATCAGCAGGGAGCTGGATAGGAAGTGGAGCAGTGAGGGACACTGACCAGTGCCCATTTGGAATGCCAGCACGGCAGGCAATGGCTTAGACTGCTGTGCCATACCAGCCCCCCCCCCTTTTTTTTCTTTAAGCAAACAGTATCCTGGAGATTGTCTCAAATAGCACAGAAACACCTGCCTCTTCTTGAAATTTTGAAATCTTAGGAGTGGGACTGCTGGGAGCCATACGTGGCACAGTGGGTTCAGCTGCCGCCTATAATGCTGGCACCCATGTGATCCCACGTGAACCAGTTTCAGTCCTGGCTGCTTCGTTTCCTTCCAATCCAGCTCCCTGCTAACGGACCTGGGAAAGCAGCAGAAGATGGCCCAAGTCCTTGGGCCCCCACCAGCCACGTGGGAGACCCAGGTGAGTTCCAGGCTCCTGGCTTCAAACTGGCCTAGCTCCGGACATTGTGGCCATTTCTTTCTGTCTCTTCCCTCTTCCTCCCCAAATCTGCCATTCAAATAAATTCTTTAAAAAAGTGGGCTTGTTGGATCTAACCATGCGTTCTGATGTTGGCAAACTGTGCTGAAAGAACTTGGATCAATTCTGCCCCCCGAGAGCCTCCCCTGCCCCCTGCGCTGTGAGAGGTTTTGCTTCCTAACAGCAAGGCCGGGGTGCCAAGGGGAGTATTTTCAAACACCTTAATCTCCCTGAATCTGATACGTGAAACATCAGTTTTACTTTTTGCTTATTTGTAGGTAGGTGAACATTCACAGCCTTTTCTTTTTTAAAAAACAGTTTCAGTGTCTCTAATTCTTGCTTGTGTGTGTATATATAAGAGCTTTAAAAATGTATTTATTGCCATTATAGTTTCTTGAAGCAGTAACAGCCAAACCAATTTAAAATTAAGCCTCCCATGTCTTCTGACTCAATAGACTTCAAAATGCTCATGGAAATGTTTATTATGAAGAACAGAGGGCAGCAATATTTGGCCTAGCAATTAAGACTACATCTGGCCGGTGTCGCGGCTCAGTAGGCTAATCCTCCACCTATCGGTGCCAGCACACCGGGTTCTAGTCCCGGTCAGGGCACTGGATTCTGTCCTGGTTGCCCCTCTTCCAGGCCAGCTCTCTGCTGTGGCCAGGGAGTGCAGTGGAGGATGGCCCAAGTGCTTGGGCCCTGCACCCCATGGGAGACCAGGATAAGTACCTGACTCCTGCCATTGGATCAGCGTGGTGCACTGGCCGCAGCGCGCCGGCCACAGCGGCCATTGGAGGGTGAACAATGGCAAAAGGAAGACCTTTCTCTCTGTCTCTCTCTCTCTCACTGTCCACTCTGCCTGTCAAAAAAAAAAACACACACACACACACACACACACACACACAACTACATCACCAGCTGGCTTCCCAACACTGACATCCCACATGGGCGTGGGCTCGAGTCCTGGCTGTCCCACTAACCACCCAGCCCCCTGCTAATGGATGGGGGGAAAGCAGTGGCACATGGCCCAAATGCTTGGGCCCTTGCACCAATGTGGGAGACCCTGGCTCCTGGCTTTGGCCTGGCCCAGCCCTGGCTGTTGCAGCCATCTGGGGAGTGAGCCAGCAAAGGGAAGATCTCTCTGTCCCTCTTTCTTTCTAATTGTCAAATAAATAAATCTTAATAAATAAATAAAAAACTGCATCCTATCAATACGTCCCTAGGGTTTGGGTCCTAGCTGGGCTCCTGATTCCAGCTTCCTTTTTTTTTTAATATTTATTAATTAATTAATTAATTTATTTATTTGAAAGGTGGAGTTACAGAGAGGGAGGGAGGGAGGGAGAGAGACAGAGAGAGAGAGAGAGAGAGAGAGAGAGAGAGAGAGAGAGAAAGAGAAAGAAAGAGGTCTTGCAAATGGCTGCAATGGCCGGAGCTGTGCTGATCCGAAGCCAGGAGCCAGGAGCTTCCTCCTGGTCTCCCACACGGGTGCAGGGGCCCAAGCACTTGGGCCATCCTCCACTGCTTTCCCAGGCCATAGCAGAGAGCTGGATCAGAAGTGGAGCAGCCGGGTCTCGAACCGGCGCCCATATGGGATGCCAGCACTGCAAACAGCGGGTTTACCCGCTCCACCACAGTGCCGGCCCTTCCAGCTTCCTTAATGTGCACCCTGGGATGCACTAGATGGTGGCTCGAGTAGCTGGGTCCCTGCCACCCACATGGGAGACCTGGACTGAGTTCTCAGCTCCTGGCTTAGGACTGGCCCTGCCCTGGCTGTTGCAGGTGTTTGGGGCGTGAACCAACAAATGAAAGATCTTTCTGTGCTTTCAAAAGCAAACACAAACTCTACAAAGATTTCAAGCTTTCTTGCACCAAAATAAACTTTTAATTCCATTTCCCCCAATACAGTACCCCGGTGCATACAATGTGTGTACATCTATATCCATATAAACTGATGTGCAGTGTTGTAAAAGCAACCATGGAAGCAATCGGAATGTTAGATAAATTTTAACTATCCTTACGAATTTCTGTTTTCGAACTTAATGATATACTTGCTGGGAATGTCAACTGCGGAGAACAATTTGGACGTCCTTTGGACAAGCACTACCACTTACGCAAATTTATCCTCTTGCGCAGGCATCGGAAAACATTAAGTAAAAAAAAAAAAAAAAGAATAAAGGCTAGATCTCATTCTCTGCATGTCCTCCGTTCTCACGGAGCCTCGCCTGGCCGCTGCCCCGCCTTCCGGGCTGGGTCCCCGTCCCTGCCCCGCTCCCGGCCACGCCTCCAGGGCTGGAGCGTCGGGCACTGCCCGGTGCAAAATCCTGCGCTGACCCCCACCGCGGGCCTCTTACCCTACCACGCCTTCCAGGCTCGGTCCGCAGCTGGTCCCGCCACGCCAGCCTGACCACGCCCTGGTTCCGCCCATCCCCGGCCTGGCCACGCCCTCGCCCTGCCCTGACCCCGCCGAGGGCCTCTCACCCCGACCACGCCTTCCAGGCTCAGTCCGCGGCTAGCCCCGCGCCTGACCACGCCCATCCCAGGCCTGGTCACGCCCCCTCCCTGGTCCCATCCCGCCCCGCCCCGCCTGACCCCAATGCGGGCCTCTCACCCCGACCACGTCTTCCAGGCTCGGTCCGCGGCTGGTCCCGCCACGCCAGCCTGACCACGCCCTGGCCCCGCCCATCCCCGGCCTGGCCACGCCCTCGCCCTGCCCTGACCCCGCCGCGGGCCTTTCGCCACGACCACTCCTTCTAGGCTCTGTCCGCGGCTGGCCCCCCAACGTCCTCCTGACCACGCCCTGATCCCGCCCACCTCGGCCTGGCCACGTCCCGCCCTGGTCCCGCCCATCCCCGTCCTAGTCACGCCCCCGCCCTGCCCTGATCCCGCCGCGGGCCTCTCACCCAGACCACGCCTTCCAGGCTCGGTCCGCAGCTGGCCCCGCCCCACCCGCATGGCCACGCCCCACCGGGCCTGGCCCCTCCCCGGACCCGCCCAGGCCCCGCCCCCGACCGCGCCTGGCCACGCCCCTCCCCGCCCCGCCCCGGCGTTCGGAATTTGCACCGACGCCCCGCCCTCAAGCACGGGCCGCGTTCGGGCCGCGCCTTCCACGTCAGGTGGTGGCCGTCAGATGCGCCTGCACCTCGGGCAGGTCCGGCCGCGGGACGCAGCCACGGCCCCGCGGGAGGGAAGTCGGAGTTCGTGGCCGCCGCCCCTGTGGGCGACCCCCGAGCCCGCCCGGCCGCTGCCGTAGTCGGAAACGGAAGTGCGTGTCGGCGGGGCATCATGGCGACGCTGGCCGACCTGCCGGACTCGGTGTTTCTGGAGATCTTTTCTTACCTCCCGGTCCGGGACCGGATCCGCATCTCCAGGTGCGGCCCGGGCCCCGGGGGCGCGGGGGGCGGCGGGTGGGGGGGCGCGCGGAGTGGGTCCCTGCGGGGCGGGGTCGTCTAATGGCCGGTCCCCTCCCCCAGGGTGTGTCACCATTGGAAGAGGCTGGTGGACGACCGCTGGCTGTGGCGACACGTCGACCTGACGCTGTACACGGTAGGCCGGATCGGCGGCCGGGCCCGGACACGCCTCCCTCCCGGGGTCCACCTCTTCCCTGCTGCTGCGGGCCTCGGTGGCCGCGTCCTTGAAATGGGGCTAAGAATCGGCCCTGCCTCGCGGAGGTCGCGCGGGGAAAGGGCCGGGAGCCGCGACTGACGCTCCCACCGGGCATACAGCAAGCGCCAATGTGTGCTCCCACTGCCAGGCGGTCTTAATGCCGACCACTGCTTATGGGGAGGTTACTTCCTCACGGCTTTCCAGAATAAAAGAGAGAGAGAGACAGACCTCCCATGTGCTGGTTCACTCCCCCGATGGTCACAATGACCAGGGCTGGGCCAGGTCGGACCCAGGAGCCAGGAGCTTCATCCGGGTCTCCCACGTGGCTGCAGGGCCCCAAGGACTTGGGCCATCCTCCGTTGCTTTCCCAAGTGCATTAGCAGGGAGCTGACTGAAAAGTGGAGCGGCTGGGACTTGAACTGGCGCCCTCATGGGATGCCGGCATCATAGGCAGTGGCTTAACCCTGTCAGCAGACCCTAGCGTTGGTTCCTAAACATAATACGCACACAGAACCCAAAATTCAGAATAGGCCTAGTAGTTAGGATGCTGGCTGGGACATCCACGTTTCCCATCTGCTTGCCTGGGTTTCCCTCCCAGCTCTGGTTCTTGCATCCAGCTTCCTACTGATAGCAGACCTGGGTGGTGACTGTGATGGCTCAAGTAGTTGGGTCCCGGCCACCCATGTGGGAGACTTGGATTGAGTCCCCACGCTCCTGGCATTGGCCTGACCAGCCCTTCCTCTTACGGGCAATTGGGGAGTGAACCAGCAGATGGGAGCTGTCTTTGTCTCTCTGCCTCTCAAATAATAAAAATTAATATGAAAATGTGAAAAGAAAGGGGTAAAACACTGGTGGGTTGCTTTGCTTTTTGACTTACTCTGAAGGGGGCGAGAATCTGCTGTGTTGGCAAAGACGGGTGTCTTGGGATTGCTCCTTCAGTGGATTTGTTCAAAGCCCTAGCAGTCAGACGATGGGGGAGACTGGTGGAGAAAGGAAACCCTGCTGGGGCGTGTCTGTCTGCGGCGGGCCAGGGACCGTGGAAGCCCCGTCCCTCTTACCCCGTCACCCACCTCCGTGGCTCTTCCAGATGCGGCCCAAAGTCTTGTGGCACCTCCTGCGCCGGTACATGGCATCCCGGCTCCACTCCCTGCGGATGGGAGGTTACCTGCTTTCCGGCTCCCAGGCCCCCCAGCTGTCCCCCGCCCTGCTGCGGGCGCTGGGCCAGAAGTGCCCCAACCTGACGCGCCTTTGCTTGCACGTGGCTGACCTGAGCATGGTGCCCATCACCAGCCTGCCCTGCACCCTGAGGACCCTGGAGCTGCACAGCTGCGAGATCTCCATGGCCTGGCTCCTCAGGGAGCAGGACCCCACGGTGCTGCCCCTGCTCGAGTGCATCGTGCTGGACCGTGTGCCCGCCTTCCGGGACGAGCACCTGCAGGGCCTGACGCGCTTCCGCGCCCTGCGCTCGCTGGTGCTGGGCGGCACCTACCGCGTCACCGAGACCGGGCTGGATGCCAGCCTGCAGGAGCTGAACTACCTGCAGAGACTCGAGGTCCTGGGCTGCACCCTCTCGGCCGACAGCACCCTCCTGGCCATCAGCCGCCACCTCCGAGATGTGCGCAAGATCCGCCTGACCGTCAGGGGCCTGTCCGCCCCGGGCCTGGCGGCCCTGGAGGGCATGCCGGCCCTGGAGAGCCTGTGCCTGCAGGGCCCGCTCATCACCCCAGAGATGCCCTCCCCGGAAGAAATCGTCTCCTCTTGCCTTGCCATGCCCAAGCTCAGAGTCCTCGAGGTGCAGGGGCTGGGCTGGGAAGGCCAGGAGGCAGAGAGGGTTCTGTGTAAGGGGCTGCCCCATTGCATGGTCATCGTCAGGCCCTGCCCCAAAGTGTCCATGGACTGGTGGATGTGACCGTACCCCCCGTCACTGACAGCCATGCCAGCTGTCATTGAGCCTTACGCCCTCTGAAGAGCACCATGACAGGGCCAGCAGTGAGGCTCGGGGTGACCTGGAGCCACGGGTAGAGCTGACGCCTTGGGGCCTCCCGACAGCTGGAATCAGTGTTTGCGAGTTGTGTGGCCTCAGTGGGATCAGCCAGCCTCTGGGAGGCCCAGTTTTCCCGACTGGAACTAGATAAGATGGTTACTACCTCATGTTGCTGTTACCAAGACTTAAACCTCTAACAACCCGTGACCTCAGGAAGGCCTCCAGTGAAGGCTCATTGTCAGGGTCATCCACAGAGGCAGCCTGGACGCAGATGGGCAGGGTCGAGAGTTAGGGGGACCTGAGAGGTGGGGGCCCCTTGAAGTCTGGCAGTACTGTCTATGCATGCGCCCCCACATGCCTGCATGCCATTTGTGTTCCTACACGTGCTCAAGGACACAAGACAGGGCAAGGGGGGCTTGCCGTTTGATAATTGCAGTATGAATAAAGGCTCTTAATTGTATTTTCTATAGTTTATATTCTGCCTTTTCTAAGTTTTCCACAGCACCAATTATTTTGCTATTAAAAAATTTTTTTTCCCAAAAAAGCATTCCGTGTACTCATTCAACAAATGTTTCTTTAGCATCTACTATTTCGCAGGCACTGGGGCCACAGCAGTGGATAAAACAGACGAGGCCCCTGCCTTCACGGAGCCCAGGGGTGAGAAGGCAGGGAGATAAAAAGGTAAACACATCCCTGGGAGAATTTGGGAGGCAATAGACCAGAGCACCAGCTGAGGCCCCTCTCGCCTGAGATCTGAGAGGTGAAGGGAAGCCGGCTATGGGAAGAGACCCTGAGATGGAAATGAACTTGGCGTTCTCCAGGAAGAGGAGGGAGGTCCCAGTGGCAGAGTGGGTGAAGGGGAGTGATGGGCATTTGGTGCAGTGGTGGGGATACTGCTTGGGTTGCTGGGATCTGGGTGCCTGGCTTTGAGTCCCGGCTCTGCTTATGATCCCGGCTTCTCGATACTGCACAAGGCAGCAGGTGATGGCGCCAGTGCAGGGGTCTCTGCCACCCATGTTGGGGACTTGGGTGCAGGCCCAGTGTCCTCGCTTTGTCCCAGGCCAGCTGCAGCTGGTGGAGGTATTTGGGGAGTGAGTCAGCAGATGGAAGATCTTGTCTGTCTCTCTCTCTGCCTCCCAAATGAGAATGGAAATAAATACATAGAATGAGCAGGGAGAGAAAGATGAAGGAAGTGAAGTGAGGGAGACAGGGCCCCCCAGGTGGCTGTGGCTTTAGGGATTCAGTAAGTTAGCAGCTGTTCTTTTGCTTGCCCTATCAGTTAGAACCACTTGAAAGCTGCAGGTGGGAGGCCATGAGCATTCGCCTGTGAGATGAGCATTACTTCTGATTTGAGCTGTTTTGGAGCCAGCCTTGTGGGTTTGCCACCTGGCTGGCAGGCCAGATGCCTCCTATGTGATGGGGGGGGGGGGGCTGAGAGAAGTTGAGGCAAGGGGTTTTCAAAGGCGAGTGTTACATAGATATTGTGAAACAATAACCTTTGGCCGCAGAAATTTGTAACTTGAGCAACATCGGTCCTTGGCTGAGTCGCAGGGCAAATGTTTTTGCAGAACTCCTCCCCCCTCCTTTTTAAAAGATTTATTTATTTGAAAGGCAGAGTTACAAAGAGAGAGGGGTGTTCCATCTGCTGGGTCACTCTCCAAATGGCCACAACAGCCAGGGCTGGGGCAGGCTGTAGCCAGGATCAGGAGCTTCTTACGGTCACCCACGTGGATACAGGACCCAACCACTTGGGTCATCTTCTGTTGCTTTCCCATGTGCATTAGCAGGGAACCGAATTGGAAGTGGAGCAGCTGGAACAAGAACCGGTGTCCATACGGGATGCCGGCATTGCGGGCGGCTGCTTTACCCAGTATACAACAATGCCAATCCCTGGAAGTCCCTTCTGTGTAGAGTAGTGGTGGCCTCTGCGTAAGCTCATGGCTCTGGCAGTCTTTTGTAATAGTTGCTATCAGACAATCATGCATTCATAACCTCCCAGCTTTATTTATTTATTTATCTATTAGGCTTAGCACAAGTGACTCCATCTTGATTCTGACAACTTTCATGTTCCAAGCTCACTCACCAGAGAGAAGCTGAAAATGTTCTTCCTCTGCTTTTCCCACTTGAGGGCAGAGTAGAAATTCCTTCTGCATTGGGCCACACGAGGACAGGGATATGAGTGTACCCCTGATGTGGCCATGGTTGGGGTCCAGTTGCCCAATGCTATGATCAGCCTAGCAGCTCCAGCCCAGGGCATCTGAGGGACTATGTTGAGGCAGGGGCAGAAGTCTCAGAGCTAGGGGAGCAGAGAGGGAGATGAAAGGAGGTCTGTGACACTGGCAAAGGGTGTCTGGAAAGCTTGGGTCTGCTTGGGGGAGTGTGACAGAGGGCACCACACCAACCCTGTGCCCCTACTATGGTTTGGTTTGAGTTTGTCCACCAAGGGCTTGTGTGTTGGAAATGTGGTTGTCAGCACTGGGAGGTAGCAGGAGGAAAATCAGTACAGGCTCTCTCTTCCTTTCCCTTCTGAATCTGAGACTAGTCACAGGAATTGGATGACGAAGGGTGGATTGGAGCAGGCAGCAGCGCCGAGGGGCCCCAGGGAACTTTGGTATTCAAGCCCTGAATTTGCCTGATGCACTCAGGCACGGAACAGCTGGTCGACCACAGGAAACTCCTCCTCTACCCGCCCCCCCCCCCACCCCGCGCCCCACGCTTACTGCAGGCTCCAGCCTGGTCAAAATAGCCCCTCTCTGTGGCTGATTCTCAAGGGAGAGGGGACGGGCATGAACTGAACAAACCCATTCGATTCCTTCTTCCAAATCCACTAGTCAGAAAGTGTGTGAGTTTGTACAGGAAGAAAAGAGACCATTTTCCCTCTTGTCTCACATTATGGCAGTCAACATGGGAGACATCTGGGACCCCAAAACCTACGACCATTTCTCTCCACCAGTGGGCAAGCAAGCAGTGCTGCCGCAGCAGACGCCAGGGGGCGTGCCTTTTACCTCCGCTCTGGCTCCCTCTACCTGGACGTGCTGTCTTCCCACAGGTGAGGGCTCTGTCCTCAAGGTCAGTCCCCTACTTAGATGTCAGTAGCAAAATCCCAGGTACTGTTTTCCCATGCTTCTGAGTGACAGGCTATAAACTGGGTTTCCCACAATGCCCTTCTGAGGGTTGATTCATTTGCTCGGGTGACTCACAGAAATATGGGAGACATAATTGGTTTATTATAAAGAATATCACAAGGGGGCTGGTGTTGTGCTACAGCCAGTTAAGTCTTCCCTTGCAACGCCAGCATCCCGTATCAGAGTGCTGATTTGAGTTCTGGCTACTTTGCTTCTGATCCGGCTCCTGCTCATGTGCCTGGGAAAGCAGCAGATGATGGCCCAAGTGCTTGGGACCCTGCCACCCATGCAGGAGACCTGGATGGAGCTCCTGGCTCCTGGCATTGGCCTGGCCCAGACCTGGCCATTGTGGGCATCTGGGGAGTGAACGAGCAGATGGAAGAATTTTTCTCTCTGTTTCTCCCTGTACCTCTCTGCCACTCTGCCTTTCAAATAAATACCTCTTTAAAAAAAGAATATTACAAAATGATACAGGTGATGAGCTCCCAGGGAGAGGCACAGGAGAAGAGGCGCAGAGCTCCCATGCCCTCTCTGGGCCACCACCATCAGGAACCTCCATGTGCCCAGCTCTCCAGAAACTTCCAGACCCAGGGGGGCCTTCTGGGTCTTCATGGAGACTGCGTTGCACAGCCATGATTGTTATTGAACTGAGCGGGGAAACCCAGCAAGGTCCATCCATCCGGATCCCTCAGCATTCCTTTGTTCTGGGTATAGGGCAGGATGCTTCTGGAGTGAGGAGGGTCTTAGCATCTACTGTCTGCATTTCCACAACCCACCTTGGGGAGGGAGCTATGAGCCAGGATATAAAATATCGCCGTGGGTGTGTGCAGAGAGGGCATGATGGACACTGCAGCTGAGAGTCCGCCAACCTGGAAACAGGAAGTCAGATTTGCTCCCCAAGTCCCTAAACACACACACACACACACACACACAGGATAAATAGAAGTTCAAGTGGAGAAACTCGGGGGTAATGTTTTCAACAAAACTAAGTGACACATTTTTCCGATGAGCCCCAAAATACAAAGAGATTGAGTACAAAGCCCCAAGAGCTACAAGGTCACCATAGCATTGGTGTCTGTCCAGGAAGGAGGAAGAAGAGGAGGAAGCCACAGGAGGTTATTGTTGAGTCGGAGAAGAGGAGGAGGAGGAGGAAGAGGGAAGGAAGAGGTGGCCAGAGTAGCTAGAGACGTTTCTGTTGAAGCTCATAGCTAGAATTCCAAAATAGTCAACAAGCATTGGCCATTGAGGGCCAATCTGCCAATAGCAGTTGAAACAGGGAGTTTTCACCCTTGCCAGGACTGGGTGAATGCAAGGAACTTATTGGAGCAAGGACGTAGGGGAATGGATTTCACAGTTTAGCCCCTGCAAATTCTCGACTGAGCTGGCCAGGATTATCATCTAAGGCAGAACCTCGCATCAAGCAGAAGCTGCTCAGATGGAATAAAAATCAAGCAAGAGAGGAAGAAAAGAGAGAGAAGACCTAGTCTAGCATGACCGAATAGAATTCTCTGCAATTACAGAAATGTTTTCCATCTCACACTGTGCCTTCAGCAGGAAGGTGCCTCTGGGTCTCAGTTTCCTCGTCTATCAAATGGTCGCTCCCCACCTTCTCCACCGCCCCACCCCCCAGCAAGCAGTAGGCAGATATTATAACACAAAGGTCCTGGGGCAGAAAAATGCTGTTGCTAGTGAAAGCGGTTGGTTTTAAAAGCGGCTGCTTGCGGTGACGTGGAGTACCCTCAGTCTCCGGCAGATGGCAGCACGTCACCTGCTTCGTCGTGTAGATTATCATGGGGGGGTGGGGGTTCAAAAGGGCCGGGAGAAAATGGAATCATTATTTTAGTGGAAAAAAAAAATTAGTACTGTGTGGATCTGCGAGGATCTTTTAAAGCATTCAAGGAGGGAAGAGCGGAGCCGCGGGGTCGCCCTGGGAATGCAGGTGGCGACGGCGTCCCCCGCAGACCCCGCACCTTCCCGAGGCGCGGCCACACCCGCGTGCAGAAGCAGAGAGACTCGCTCCCTGCCGGGACAGACACAAGCCCTTTAGGTTTGTGCTAGGCAAGCAGGAGGTGATCCGGGACTGGGGAGAAGAGGGTGCCCAGACGGGTGAGGGTCAGAAGTGACCGTGTCCCCAGACTCTGCCTATGGTGGACGTCCCACACCACCTGCAAGAATATCTTATTTTCTGGATGACGTTTGTGTCTATTATGTATTACACAGTCTCGCTGCTGCAAAGCCACAGCAGACTTGAGTCGCTGCGGAGGCCTGAATTATTCTGCGAGAGATGTCCTTGGGTTTAATTAACGGCCCTGCCCAAACTGAAATGGGGACGGGAGAGCCTTTGGCTCCACAGCCCCAGCCCCGCCTCCCCTAAAGCCTCTGCCTTTTTTCTTTTTTTAAAAAAAGATTTTATTTATTTATTTGAGAGGTAGAATTAATTACAGACAGAGAGAGGGAGAGACAGAGAGAAAAGTCTTCCATCTGCTGGTTCATTCTCCAAATGACCACAAAGATGGGTTGGGCCAGGCCAACATTAGGAGCCAGGACTTCTTCTGGGTCTGCCACGCACGTGCAGGGGCCTAAGGACTTGGACCATCTTCTACTGCTTTCCCAGGCCATCAGCAGGGAGCTGGATTGGAAGTGGAGCAGCCAGGACTTGAACTGGCACCCATATGGGATGCCAGCACTGTAGGTGGAGGCTTAGTCCACTATGCCACAGAGCTGGCCCCAAGCCTCTGCCTTTGATTCCAGATCACTTGCTTGCTGGACACTAAAGGGACCTGTCCCTTGGGTCAGCAGGGACCTGTGAAGCCTTCATGACCTGGCATTCATTCATTCATTCATTCATTTTTGCTCCCATCCTGCAGTTTTTCTAGTGGATTGTCAGAGCTTTTATAATTTCCTAACTATCCAAACCCCAACACTTCCCAACTTTCCAGAAACTTTTCAGGAAAGTTTTTCAACTGAAGGTACTGCTTGCAGCCTGTCACCCAGCGAGAGCCCAGCCATCACAACACATCCTTGGGTGCTCTCTTGAGAAAGGGATGCTGATCGTTGTAGCTTCAGCCTCTCCTGGCGTTTGGTGCTGGGCTCTCCCTGGTGATCTCAGAGATCCCGGGGCTCTTCCTCCCCACCCCTTGGCACAGTGACAGAGTGTCTTTAAGTTTAAGGTTTTCGATGGGACAGAGCCTGCCCGGGTGGTTATGGGTTATCTTGCTTGGTTGCTTCAGATCAGGGACTGTTCCTCTAAGAGAAACAAGTTATAGATATCAGCCTGCTTCTCCGGCTGTAACTGGCACATGTCTGGCTTCTGATTGCTTGCTTGTTGATAATGGTCAAGGCCACCAAAATGTAGTTGTTGCTTTAAAACACCCCCACCACAGCAACTCGGGGCTGTCTTCTCCAGACTTGCTCTGGGAGAGGGCAGTCGACAGCTGGCTAATAAAGACTCCTAATTTGCCCTCAAAGGTCTTGCTGTGTTTGAATCCGTGTGCCCCAGGACAACACTCCCCTGTGGTTCTGTGTAGGGATTGGGTGAGAGAAACTGTTGCTGCCTGCCCCCCTTCCCTCTGGCGCCACTGTTTCCAGTTTTACTATTGCAACAAAATGTTTCATGCTGTCTTTTCAAAAAACAAAAAACAAAAAACAAAACCATTCATGGAAAATGCATACTCTGAAAAAATTACACACAGACTTAAACCATTTTTGCACCAAAATAAACTTCTTTTTAAATTAAACAAACTGTTTAACAGGCACAGAGACGGGGATCTCCTACCCCAGTGCCTGCAATGGCTGACGTTGGGAATGAGGAACTCAGTCTAGGTCACTCATGTGCTTGGCAGGGATCCAACGACTTGATCCATCACTGCCGCCTCCAAGGGTCTGTATTAGCAGGAACTGGAATCAGGATCAGGAGCCAGAAATGAAACCAGGCACTTGGACATGGATTCTAGGAGTCTTAACTAGTGTTTTAACCACAAAGGGGGAGAGGGGGGAGGGAGGGAGGGAGGGGGAGAGAGAGAGAGAGAGAGAGAGAGAGAGAGAGAGAGAGAGAGAGAGAGAGAGAGTCTTCCATCCACCTGTTCACTCACTCCTCAGATGGTCTCAATGGCCAGGGTTGGGCCAGGGTGACGCCAGCAGCCCAGAGCGTCTCCCACGTGGGTGCCAGGGACCCATGGACTTGGGTCAATTTCCGCTGCCTTCCCAGGCACATCAGCAGGGAACTGGATCGGAAATGGAGCATCCAGGACATGAACTGGCGCCATGTAGGATGCTGGTATTGGTGTCACAAGCATTAGCTTTATCTGCTAGACCTCAAGAATGGGCGCTGTACCTTATCAATGTTATATTTGCTTCATTAAGCACTTGGGAATTAGGAAGTTTATTTTTACTGACCTTAACAACTTATCATTTAAAAAAAAGATTTATTTATTTGAAACACAGAGTTTACAGAGAGGCACAGAGAGAGATCTTCCATCTGCTGGTTCACCCCCCAGATGGCCGCAACTGCCGGAACTGCACCGATCCGAAGCCAGGAGCCAGGAGTTTCTTCCCGGTCTCCCACATGAGTGCAGGGGCCCAGGCACTTGGGCCATCTTCCACTGCTTTCCCAGGCCACAGCAGAAAGCTGGATCGGAAGTGGAGCAGCCAGGACTCGACCCGGCGCCCATACGGGATGCTGGCACTGCAGGCGGCGTTTTTACCTGCTATTCCACAGCGCCGGCCCCAACAGTTTATCTTAACTTGAAGTGTGAGCAAAAACCCCAAACGGCCTCGTCTGGAAGAAGCAGCACTGGCCCGCGAGCACCATCGAGGGCATCTCAGGCCGCAGGGCCGCAGCACACGCGAGGCCCCACCCCTTACGCTGACGTCGCGCTGAGGACACCGGAAGCGGAAGTGCAATGACACGAGGCGGCGGCCTCTCGCCCTGCGCTGCCGCCATGTCTTCGCGTCTGTCGGTTTTCCCGCCCATCGCAGGTAGGCGCTGGCGCCAGGGTGCGAACCGGGGCTCGGCCCTGGGAAAACCGCGGCGCCTCCCGGCTTCCGGCCCCCGCCTCTGTGAGCTCGGAGTGTGGCGAGGGGCCCGGTCCTGTGCCCCGGCCACCCTGCGGCTCCTCAGCGGCGGCCACACGGCCACCCCTGGTTGTCTCCAGGAGGACGAGCGTTCGCGCTGCTCGGGAGGAGGCCCGCAGAGCCCCCCTCGACGTGACGGTGGCGATGGGAGTCGCTCTGGTCCGGGCCTCGTTCATTCAAGTTCAAGAACTTACTCTTTCTGTTTGTGGGTTTGTAGACACGGAAGCCTGTTCCTCAGAGCCTTTCCTCGCGCGTCCTCGTGATGTGGGCGGGCACCTGAACGTCAAGTCCACCCACCACCGTCCCAGCCCCCAGAGCTTCCACGTGGGGTTCAGCCTCGTTTCTTCTAGTTTCAGGCATTAGAGTTGAGTAAACTGCCGAAGAGACGTGTTGTAACCGGGTATTTTTCTCCTTATATTTTTAGTTTGAGTATTTCTGAACTAAAGGAAATGTGACCCCCCCCCCCATTGAACACCCATTGTTGTAGGCGGACCATTTAATATTTTGCATCTTTTCTGTATCAGTCCATCTCTCTGCATCTGAATAGATAAATCTTTAATAAGCGCCTTGAGAGTAGGAGGTAAAAATGAGTGGCAGACAGGTTTGACCTTAACTGGTTAATTGTCTCCCATGTAACAGTACCAAAAATGAAAACCCAATAGAAAAATCAGTAAGGAATTTGAATAAGTTGTTCAGTAAAGCAGTGTTCAGATGCACAATGGCAAATATATGAAAAGGGTGTTCATTACCAATAACCGAGGAAATGATAGAGTGATTAAAATGCCTGCATCCCATATTGGGGTCCTTGGATTTAAGTCCTGGCTCTGTGCCAATTCCAGATTCCTGCTAATGCAAGTCCTAAGAGGCAGAGGTGATGGCACAAGTATTAGAGTCCCTGCAGCCCACATGGGAGACCTAGACTGAGTTTCTAGTTCTTGGCTTTGACTTAGTCCATCCGCACCAATAGTGGAGAGATGCATTCCCTCTCTGTATATGTCTCTCTTTCCCTTTCTCATCTCTCTGCTGTTCAAGTAAAGAAATTTTGAAAAGTAAAACTAAAACTAGGGCATGGGAGGGTGGGTATGGGGGGAAGAACCGCTATATTCGAAAAGCTGTACCTATTAAATTTATATTTATTGAATAAAAGCTTTCTAAAAAAAACCTAAAATTAGTGACAAAATAGTGTTGGTTAAGATGTGCACATATTACTGATAGAACACGTTTTAAACAGCATCAACTAAATATGAACTGCTGATAATGCAGCAGCAAGATATGCATATGGGCACCACTATAAATGTAAAGATTATTCATGGCAGCATTACTTGAAATAGCGCTAAAGTGGAAACAACTCAAATGTGGTTTAACAGAAGATGAATGAATTGTGGCATATTTTATCCACAGCATGTGTTTCAGCAAAGGGAGGGCCCAAACCACACATACATTCATATAACAATTTGGATTAGCCTCACAAACCATGTTGATTGGCGGAAGCTAGACACACACACGCACACACACACACCCTGCATATTTTATACTTTCTTTAAAATTCAAAAGTAGGCAAAATTAATTAGAATGTTAGCTCTCAAAATAGTGGTTGGGGTTAGGAGGCATGTGTGAAAAAAATCTGAGATGGGATGGGAATGTTCTGTTGTTTGACCAGAACAGTGGCTATAAGGAGCAATTTATTTAAAATTTTTTCTCATGATTGCCTTCTTTGGTTGTCTATAGGCTGTAATGCAATAAAAGAAGTTCAAGAAATGAGATTAAGTATTTTTTTAAAAAAGATTTATTCATTTATTTGAAAGAGTTGACACAGAGAGAGGAGAGGCAGAGAGCAAGAGAGAACGAGAGAGAGAGAGGGAGTCTTCCATCCAATGGTTCACTTCCTAATTGGCTGCAACGGCCGGAGCTGTGCCGATCTGAAGCCAGGAGCCAGGAACTTTTTCCGGCTCTCCCAAGCGAGTGCAGGGGCCCAAGGACTTGAGCCATCTTCTGCTGCTTTCCCAGGCCATAGCAGAGAGCTGGATCGGAAGTGGAACAGCCAGATATCAAATTGGCACCCATATGGGATGCGGGTGCTTCAGGCCAGGGCATTAACCTGCTGCACCACATTGCTGACCCCAGGACTAAGTATTATACTTTGTAGAGTGGAATGAAAAATACAGGAAGAGAGTAAAATATAGACAAGGAATGGATAATAAAACCAGTACTTTAATAGAAAAGGTAGAACTGATCAGTAAGATGAAAAGTGTGTCTATATTACAATGTTTGTAGCTAACTCTGAGGTAATATGGAATGGCTTCAGTTTCAACATAAAAGAAATGTTGACATGATTCACACCTTATTGAAGTGGCCAGCATTAGAAATGTATGTTGAGTCTTTGCTAAATCATGATTTTCAAGTTCAAGTATCTTTAGGTCAAATGCAGAATACTAATCTTTTTTTTATTTAATTAATTAATTTATTTTTTTGACAGGCAGAGTGGACAGTGGGAGAGAGAGACAGAGAAAAAGGTCTTCCTTTGCCGTTGGTTCACCCTCCAATGGCCGCCGTGGCCGGCGCGCTGCGGCCGGCGCACCACACTGATCCGATGGCAGGAGCCAGGTGCTTCTCCTGGTCTCCCATGGGGTTCAGGGCCCAAGTACTTGGGCCATCCTCCACTGTACTCCCTGGCCACATCAGGGAGCTGGCCTGGAAGGGGGGCAACCGGGACAGAATCCGGCACCCCAACCGGGACTAGAACCTGGTGTGCTGGCGCCGCAAGGTGGAGGATGAGCCTAGTGAGCCGAGGCGCCGGCTGTTTTTTTTTTTTTTTTTTTTTTAACAGAATCTAACAGATTTTATTTTTGTCAAAAAAGTCTAAAATCTGAAATAAGCTTATTAGATAAACTCATTGATGTGCTAAATTAGGCAAAGAAAAATATATGTAACTGCATATAAAAATCACATACTTAGATGACTTGAACAGAGCAGTGGTCAAAATAATGAATTGTAGAATGGGCCCCAGGATTTAGTGCAAAAAGCACCCAGTGTAGACAGGTTTCAGGCTTCTAATGTCAGTGAGTCTGGTACTAGCTGGGCTTTTTTATATTCTTCAGCTTCTTCCAAGTCTTTTTCACTTTGTAGTATCTGCTGAAGGTCAGTGTACGTGGCTTCCAGCCTGCACTGGCAATGTGGGATCATCATGCGGGACTCCTGCAGGGTTTCCACCTGCTTTTGAATGGCATAATTTTCACCATCTTCAGCTCTCATTTTTTCAATCTTTTCTTTTGTTTTGCTGCTGCTGCTGCTGCTGCTGCTTTTTTTTTTTTTTTTTTTTTTTTTTTTTTTGACAGGCAGAGTGGATAGTGAGAGAGAGACAGAGAGAAAGGTCTTCCTTTTGCTGTTGGTTCACCCTCCAGCTGGCACGCTGCGACCGGTGCTGCGCTGATCCGAAGGCAGGAGCCGGGTGCTTCTCCTGGTCTCCCATGGGGTGCAGGGCCCAAGCACTTGGGCCATCCTCCACTGCCTTCCTGGGCCACAGCAGAGAGCTGGCCTGGAAGAGGGGCAACCAGGAAAGAATCCCGTGCCCTGACCAGAACCCGGTGTGCCGGCGCCGCTAGGTGGCCTATTGAGCCGCTAGGTGGCCTATTGAGCCGCGGCGCCGGCCTGTTTTGCTTCTTTTTTATACATTACTTTTTCTTTGACCAATCGCTTCACCACGCCGTTCTTCATCTTGATCTGCCTCACGCCAGGGTCGGCCATGGTCCCAGAGTGCCGCTGGAGGAGGGGCAAGGCTATTGGTTTTTTATGTTAATTTTGTATCCTGTCACTTTACCAAACTCTTTTATGAGTTGCAGTAGTCTCTCAGTGGAGTTTTTTGGATTCCCTATATTTAGAATCATGTCATTTGCAAATAGGGATAGTTTGACTTCCTCCTTTCCCAATTTGTATCCCTTTGATTTATTTTTCTTGCCTAATGGCTCTGGCTAAAACTTCTAGGACTATAGAATAGCAATAGTGAGAGTGAGCATCTTTGTCTGGTTCTGGATCTTACTCATTAAATAAAAGTTAAAAAAAATTTTTTTAAATTATTTATTTGACAGGTAGAGTTATAGACAGTGAGAGAGAGAGAGAGACAGGGAGAAAGTCTTCCTTCTGTTGGTTCACTCCCCAAATGGCTGCTATGGCCGGTGCTGTGCCGATCTGAAGCCAGGAGCCAGGTGCTTCTTCCCAGTCTCCCATGCGGGTGTGGGGGCCCAAGCACTTGGGCCATCCTCCACTGCCCTCCTGGGCCACAGCAGAGAGCTGGATCAGAAGAGGAGCAGCCGGGACTAGAACCCAGTGCCCGTGTGGGATGTCAGCGAGGATTAATCAAGTGAGCCATGGCGTTAGCCCCTGGTTCTGGATCTTAATGGGAATGCTTCCATCTTTTCCCCATTCAGTAAGATGCCGGCTGTGGGTGTGTCATAAGCTGCCTTAATTATGTTGAGGAATATTCCTCCTATACCCAATTTGCTTAAGGTTTTCTTCATGAAAGGGTATTGTATTTTATCAGATGCTTTCTCTGCATCAATTAAAATAAGCATATAGTTTCTGTTCTGCAGTTTGTTATGTGGTGTATCACATTTATTGATTTGAGAATGTTGAGCCATCCCTGCATACCTGGGATAAAGATCATCAGAATAATCTGTCTGATGTGATGTTGGACTTGATTATCTTATATTTTTTAAGGATTTTTGCATCTGTGTTCATCAGGGATATTGGCCTATAGTTCCCTTTCTTTTTGTTTTTTAAAATTTATTTTATTTATTTGAAGGAGTTACAGAGAGAGGTAGAGACAGTGAGAGAGGTTTTCCATCCACTGGTTCACTCCCCAGATGGCTGCAACAGCCGGAGAGTTGCGCCAATTCAAAGCAAGGAGCCAGGAGCTTCCCCCGGGTCTCCCAAGTGGGTGCAGGGGCCCAAGCACTTGGGCCATCTTCCACTGCTTTCCCAGGCCACAGCAGAGAGCTGGATCAGAAGAGGAGCAGCCGGGACTAGAACCGGCACCCATATGGGATGCTGGAGCTTCAGGCCAGGGTGTTAACCTGCTGCACCACAGCGTCGGCCCCAGTTCTCTTTCTCAGTTGTGTCTTTCTGGTTTAGGGATTAAGATGATGCTGGCCTCGTAGAAGAAGTTTAGGAGGATTACCTCTCATTCAGTTGCTTTGAATAGCTTGAGAAGCATTGGAATTAGTTCTTTAAATGTCTGATAGAATTCAGCAGTGAAGCCATCTGGTCTTGGGCTTTTGTTTGTTGGGAGAGTCTTTATTACTGATTCAATTTCTGTCTTGGTTATTGGTCTGTTTAGTTTTTCTATGTCTTCATGAATCAATTTTGGTAGATTGTATATGTCCAGGAATCTATCCGTTTCTTGTAGATATTCAAATTTGTTGACATATAGCTCTTTTTTAAAAAATTATTTATTGGCTGGCGCTGTGGCTCAATAGGCTAATCCTTTGCCTGTGGCGCTGGCACACCGGGTTCTAGTCCCGCTCAGGGTGCCGGATTCTGTCCCGGTTGCCCCCCTTCCAGGCCAGCTCTCTGCTGTGGCCCGGGAGTGCAGTGGAGGATGGTCCAAGTGCTTGGACCCTGCACCCCATGGGAGATCAAGAGAAGCACCTGGCTCCTGCCATCGAATCAGCACTGTGTGCCGGCTGCAGCATGCCAGCCGCAGCGGCCATTGGAGGGTGAACCAACAGAAGGAAGACCTTTCTCTCTGTCTCTCTCTCTATCACTGTCCACTCTGCCTGTCAAAAAAATTATTTATTTATTTGAGAGGTGGAGTTAGAGAGAGAGAGACAGACAGAAAGGTCTTCCATCTGCTGGTTCACTTTTTTTTTTTTTTTTTGGACAGGCAGAGTTAGAGAGAGAGAGAGAGAGAGATCTTCCTTCCGTTGGTTCACCCCCCAAATGGCTGCTACTGCCGGCGCTGTGGCATAGCAGGTGAAGCCACTGCCTGCAGCACCAGCATCCTGTATGGGTGCTGCTTTGAGACCTGGCTGCTCCACTTCCCATCCAGCTCTCTGCTATGGCCTGGAAAAGCATTAGAAAATGGCCCATGTGCTTGGGGCCCTGCACCTGCATGGGAGACCCCAAAGAAGCTCCTGGCTCCTGGTTTCAGATCTGCTCAGCTCTGGCCATAGTGGCCATCTGGGAGCTGAACAGTGAATGGAAGACCTTCTCTCTCTTGCTCCCTCTCTCTGTCTGTAACTCTACCTCACAAATAAAATAAATTTTTAAAAATATTTTTTAAAAAAGATTGATTTATTTATTTGAAAGTCAGAGTTACACAGAGAGAGGAGAGGCAAGAGAGAGGTCTTCCATCCATTGGTTCACTCCCCAGTTGGCCACAACGGCCAGAGCTGTGGCGATCTGAAGCTAGGAGCCAGGAGGTTCTTCTAGGTCTCCCACAAGGGTGCAGGCCCCAAGGACTTGGGCCATCCTTTACTGCTTTCTCAGGTCATAGCAGAGAGCTGGATCAGAAGTGGAGCAGCCGAGACTCGATTTGGTGCCCATGTGGGATGCCAGCGCTGCAGGTGGCAGCTTTACCCGCTACGCCATAGCACTGGCCCCAGTGTAACATTCTTATCCATTGGTTTGACAGATAGAAAACAAAGTTTCACAAGACTATATTTTCAGCAATGCTGATACGTTATGCCCAGTTCAGTTGTCCCCAAAGACCACCAAGGAGCCAATAACGCTGTAAAGCACACGAGTGTTTTATTACAGGTCTGGGCCTGGACTCTTTTTTTTTTTTTTTTTTTTTGACAGACAGAGTGAACAGTGAGAGAGAGACAGAGAGAAAGGTCTTCCTTTGCCCCGACCCTTCAGTTAACAAACAGGGTTTTTATAGGGTTTTCAGAGACATTCTATACATTATGGTACCATTTAGCAAATCATCTCATCCCGTGGGAAATTCAAAGGACATCTCTTAGAACTGATTAGTGCATCCCGTGGCAGGAATGGACATAGTAAAGGTGGTTAGATGGCTTTAGGGCTGATGTCTTTTAAATTGATT